>NC_088714.1:13534722-14989722 GCF_963576615.1 Watersipora subatra
AAAACTTAAGGGTAACATTATTCATTAATGTTTTGAATACAAAAGAATGAAGCACATTTTTGTGACTACTGTATGTCAAGATTTCCAATATTTTATAGATATGGGTTCTGGACAACCAAAGGTACTTTTTGATTCTCCATAATTAGAATGTACAAAAATGAGATACAAGTGAAAAGATTAGATTTAATTCAGGCTTTGATGATTGGATAGGCTATACTGACAACAAATTGGTACAAGCGTGTGATAAATCATTCAATTTTGTAGGTGCAGATTTTTGTGAAGAGAGTAAATTTTCATTGTTGTAACTGGACATTTTTTTTGCAAAAAAGGAATTCTATATAATCGATAGGATTTGTTTCCAGCGAATCAATACAGTGGTTGCTGTGTCAGTGTATGTCACTAAAAGTGGTGAGTAGAGAACCAATGGATGTTTTTGGATAGCCCGAAGTTTAAACAAATGCTTATTGCATACACTGCTTTAAGCTAAATCACGCTTCATGCATACTTTTCACTGTGCATATTTTGAGCCTAAAAGCGCATAGTACAATAAATAAAGTAGCATAATTTATACGTGCAGTGAGACCATATCAAAAAGCATTATAGCATTCTTCAGAAAACTTAGCTAGCTTGGTTACGGTAAGTGTTCAGGTCTGCCAAACTGATAAGTCAAAAGAAGAAGCGAGTTACGTCTCTTGAAAAAGTCCAATAAAAATATTAAAAATGTCTGAATTAAACATTTAGTTCAGCTCATTTGAATGCTCTCACTTTTTTGCATAATTGTCAGGAAACTTTCACTAAAACCTCCTTACAGTGACAACTTACCGTTTGCCAAGAAGATTGATGTGAAAAAAATAAAGAAGCAAACAATAAACATGTACTGAGTCATGATGCTCTAGTGGAATTAAAATGCTATCATTCTATAAACAGTTGATAGCTTGCAATAGCCAACTGATGCTGAGCTGACCCTTCATTCATTTCTACGCTGGCCTGATTGGCTACTTGTGCTTGTTAAAATAAAAGCTGTTTTGACCTCGAGGCCTACCAGTTACGACTTATTACAGTAATGCAAATGATGATTTTATGATGCAGAGTTCAAAGTCAATAGCAAAACTAATTAAGAAAACAGATGGGGGCAAGTAAAAGGCAGAAACTCCGTTATCAGTGGGATTTAAATAGAAAAGAATTCCAAGTAATGGTGAGTTGATTATGTGGGTCGCAACTGCAAACAACCACAGATAAGCATTATATGTAAATAAGTTAACTAAACACCTACAGTAAAAATACCTTCCATTAACTAGACATATACCATACCTGGTCTGTTACGCTAAGAAAGTAAGTTAAATGGAGAAATAGTTGAGAACGGTTTTGTGAGTGGTGTGTAGCAGTGGTTAAACTTAGTGTAAATGGCAGAAAAGTGTACTTCTAAAAAGCTGAGTTTGAAACTGTACAAGCAGTGTCTGGACAATAGAAATTTAAATATTTTGGCAAACACACAAATCCTTAAATTAAAACTTCATGAGATCCAAGACTGGAAATTTAGTCGAACAAAACAACTCAATTTAGAGTCAAGTACATGGTTTGGCCACTGAAGGAGTTAAAAATGACTAGAAAGACTTAATCTTAGAATGTTATAACGTTGTAAAAATGCTTTGTAACAATTACAACTTCTTCGCAACATTTTTAAAAAATTGACTGAAATACTCTAAAATTTACCTATAATAGACAAATAGACAATAGTTAGTGGCAAGCTTAATAACTTCTGGAAACATGCATTCACAAAAAATATTTAGCATTTGCTAAATGAACAACACATGGACCAAATTATAAAAAAAAACCCTTGAAAAGTAGAAATTTTGAATAACGGTTTATACAAGCTAAATCAAAGCACACATAATAAATAGACTATATTTTCTGCATAAGGAAAAATATGAATATGATTGTCTATCATAGTCATAATTTGGATATAAACAAAATCAAACTTTTGAAGCTAAAAAGTTTTGCGAACGAGAGGATGCGATGAAATATATCAAATTGATATCATCACCGACTGATCCGCAAAGCCTATGGCTGATAAGAGTAGTGGATTTAAAAGAAATTTTATAAAATTTTCGACAAATCATAGCGTAAAATTTGCAGTACTATAAAACAAGAGAACAGTTGCATTTGTTGAGCGATTTAATTGCACTCTAAACCAAATAATTTTTCAGTCATCAGGGCACTAAAGCTATGAAAACTTGAAAAAGCCTCTAGTCCGTTGGTGTAAATATTACCAGGACTTTGCTAAATTATCCTGATGCCGATTTGCAACAATATAATCATGATCAAGAAAATCACAGGAGACTGCATGCCCTTAAAAAGTAATATATTGAGTTTATATAAAACATATGGCAATGTAACAAGTTGTTTGAAGAAATACGACAATGTTTTCAGCTTATATGGCGGCAGGAGATATATTCTTGCATAGCTCAGAGACAGAACTTTTCTAATACTTCCATCAAATTAACTAAACATTGCTTCAATAAACACTAGAAACTCCCCTGTCATACATCCCACGACCAAAAAGATATTGGAAAAAATAAAGGGTACTGATTGTTGAGAAATGCAATATTAGCAGTCAAATGGCACTGCAATGCACTAGGATAACTGCAACGGTAGCTGTAATGTTCTGGGTGTGGGTGTTATTATATTGTCAGATATCAGTTCTGGAAGAAAACCAGGAAACCTATTTTGCCAAGGAAACCAGCAACTACTATAACCTATGAAGACAACAATACACGCAGAAAGGAAATTTAACCACCTATTCATCTTAGCACAACAAACAGACCACCTCAGGATGTCAGATGTTATCTGGCCGGGAAAACCACAATTCACTTTATCTCACCATAATATATACATTTATTTATATATCTATTCAGATTCAACACAGCTCATCAAAATATTGCATAAACATCGGAAGGAGAGACGTGAGAGCTGAGCAGCCATCCAGTCCTATAGAAAGCCAGTACAGAGTCGAAGAGAGCCTCCATGCGTACATCTCCAAGCTACAACAAATGAAAAGAATGAGTATGTCACATAAACAATAGCTGCATAGCTTGAGCTTAACACTTTAATCTTTGTATTTTATGCTTTTACTTTATGTTAGTTTTAAATCTTATGTTTTATGCTAATTTGGTTTTATTATACATTGGCAATGTCAAAGCAGTCCTCAGAAACTATCAAACTCATGAAAAACAGTCCTTTCAACTATGTCTCTATGGGATTCCGTTTAATCATGGAATTCCCAAAGGAGCTAGCTTCTAGCAGTAAGCAGAGTCTCTAAAAATAAGCTTTAATAATTTTCACAGCCAAAATAATGTTTTTAAAACATGACATTTATAGTAATGGAAAGAATGGAGCAAAATACATACTCAAGAATTTTTCTAGGTTATGAAAGCTAAAAACAAAAGAGATAGAGACACTTTAATAGATTCCACACTCAGAAAAGTGGCTAAGTTTTTCAAACATCATGTGCTTTCCAGAAAGATGAGCTCAGACGCTCTACCACAGCTGATCTGTTGCGATATGCACAGCCAGCAATTGCACAAAGTTTGCAAAATGCTGACTAGAAACCAATTAAAAGTTGTTATTCTCAGACAGCTGGTATATAAGGAGCCTCTGAAAGTGATTAGACCAGAGAGAGAGGACAGGGGCGAGATAAAGAGCGAGGGGCCAGAGAGAGGCCACGCCGGACAGGCCAGAGAGAGTGGGCCAGAGAGGCCAAGTGGGTGAAATTTTATACCCCCTTTACTATTTTTACCTCGAGGAGATAAAGCCATTTGGCCGAATACTACGATAATACTTGTACGTTTCTGAGAACACTCTTTTATTGCTCATTTTGACGAGATATACATTTATTATATTACAAACCATTTGAACGATTTTCTTCATTTGTTTTATGCCCAAGTGAGGCTTGTTATTGATAAATATACTTTATATCGAAGCCTGAGATAGGCCAATCTATTATTGATACGACAAAAATAATTGAGTTTGCAACCAGCATTTGAAATTGACGCCCGAGAGAGGCTATATACTAATAAAACAACAGTGGCTAATACTTATTCTACAGAGGAACATACATTGGTGCCCAAGTGAGGCAAGACAACTACTGAGCTGGCAGATAAGTGTAAAATATTCAGGAAAAGACAACTTGTGTCAAAATTGCAAGTACGGTAACAGATCATACACAAATTCGCAGGAGTGATTTGACAGTTGATTGATATAGAGAACATTTCTTTGCCTGGCAGGAAGAGCCACTTTGCCAGTTCGAAAATTTATTTGTTATGTGAGAAAATCAGTCAGGAGTGCTACCTTACACAACATTATATAGAACCACACAAAAACACGATTGGATTTATAAGTTACACTTTATTAAATTTTGAAACTTTCATTTAGTTTAAATAATTATATACATATTTAAAAAATATTATTAAATTTTCTCCAGTGACAAAGCTGTGGCTTTGCACAACACTACGAGTAATTTGGAAATACATTATATCAACCACACAAATATATTTATATAATTTAAATATATTATATTATATAATTGAAATATATTATTTAATTTATTATTATTATTTTTCTCACGTGACATTATACAACAAATAGCAATAATGAAAGGAAAAGATTATATGTTTATATCTCTCCCCCTGCAATAGGAGAAATGCAATATTGGCCAATATTAGAAGTAAAATGCACTGATATTATTAGAATCACCAATATTATTAATATAGTAATAATATAAAACCAATACACAATTTTTTTTACATTCAAAAATGTCATAGTTTTTATAATCTCATACGTATAATCTCATAACTTAAAATCTCATAAGATTTGTTAGAAAAAAATATCATCGTCATTTCCTTTACTTACACTGCGTTGTACATCAGTTAGAATACCGAAGCACTCAAGAGTCTAAAATGCCAGTTATTTGAAATCGGCAAAAATGAAACGATTTCAGTACTCCTACGTTAATACAAAACCTTCGACAATGCTATAGACTGGAGAAATGTGCACATTATTTTTTCGCGAAATGCGCACAACTTTATCGTTCTATTCACTGTCGCTCAGCGTTTCAATTTCCGGTCTTAACTTTTATTAAACTAAGCTTTTCAAGTGTTTTGTGGCAATTTTCGTCCAAATTAATCTGTTTATTTGTGTATAATCCGATCAGATGGGTAAGTTTTAAGATAATGCCAATGGTTTACAAAGACTTAGTAGCATATTTAAATAGGCTTAAATGTGTTTTGTATCGTTATTATACTTTAACGACTCTACAAAACGATGGTGGAATTTTTTGATAAAATCTTTAGACAAGGGTTTGTCTCATTGTTGATGAGTATTTTTCGTAAGTTGTGTGCGAATGCATTTATCATAAAAACTCTCATACTTCGCTTCCGCTTGTTTGTTCGTGGGATTATCAAAATGTTTTCTCAAAAAAACTGTTTTCACCTCCTCTTAAAATATCTTGCCGGGTTCTCCAAGGCTCCATCTTAGGTCCTATTATATTTATGTTATCAATTTATGACTTATCTTGGTATACAAATCATTTAACACCATCCTGTTTGCTGACAACGCAAACTTGTTTTTTGAAACTAAATCTCTTGATGAAGGCAGTTTTATAATCCATAACTGGCTGGTCTATAAACGCTATATTATGTAGAGAATTTCTTCTCTAACAGCGACTGGTCTGCTACCTAAGTGGTGACAATGAGTATTATTCCACGTCACTACTAATTGCACACGCTTGAAGACGACAAGTCACTGATTTGTAGGATACGTTTATAGCATGTATATATTTGTAATCCTTTAAACCGTGAAATCTGCAATTGTAATAACAATGTTGACAATAGGCAAGGCAAAATTGTAAGACTATGATGAAATAGAAAGATACAGATTCACACAATTGCAAATTTAGAACGCATGCACATGCAGGCAAATGACAATTATGATAATGGCAATAACTACATATTTAATTGATATATAATAAAAATGTAAAATACCTTGTATGGTCCCTTGCATGTTGCTGGTGATGAAATGGAAGTTAGATGCTAAAGTTTGTTATACATGTATTTTTGATCTGGTAGATGGCTAAAATAAGACTGATTTTAGTTCACACAGAAAATACAATGGAATTTTATGTATGAGTAATAATATGCTTTTAATTGGTTGCACCAGCAAAAAGATCCTATTTTGTGGTAATACAATGTAAAATAAAATTAAATCAAGAACCGGTTACCTTTGACAATATAAATAGATTTCATTCGTACACATCACCAATGGCACATCAATCATCCCGAATAGATTATGAAAACATCCGTAAGCAATTAACTTCTTCATACTCATTCTGTCTGAGCCCCAAAGTCATCCACATTAGGATGTGTCAACATGTTTTAATCAAAGTCAGCAATAATAGCATTTTCTTTTCCCGCCATGCCAGTTAACGATCGAATGATAACCACCCACAGAAATTTTACCTAGGCAGTTGCTGTACAGTAGCACAATCAACAAGATGTAAAATTATAGTCTAACCTGAGCAAATTTTCTATGTTATCTTGCATGCTGAGTTGCTGTCTTTCAGTTTCCCAATGTTCTTGATCAGTTCTGTGTGGTGCTGTTTCTTTTTGTGGTTAAACCAAGCTTTATGATTGCTTATTAGGCTTTTTGATTGATATCTAGATTTTAAATTCTGTTGAACCAAGTCCTATGTAGGTTGCTATTCCATTGCCTGTTTGCTTATTCACTGTTGCCTAGTATATTTCATTCTTAGCTCGGCATTTGTCTTTCAAAGAGCAACTGTTCTTTTGTGTGCAGTTGCAATTCTTTTCATTGTTTTCTCTTAGTTGTACAATTGCTTTTGTAAGCTTTTTATTGCTTGCATCAAAGGTTGCCTTCATTGAAGTTTTTGGCCTTTATGAGTAGCTTAGTTTTAAGGTTTGTCTGTTGAATATTGTGTGGAGCAGGTGTTTTTGTTAGAAAGCATGTCGTAACTATGTTAAAGAATCTTTGACCTATATTAGTTGCAGCATTGATCCTGAATGGGGGTTGTACCATGTGATCTTTGTCTGTTCACATTTTTGGATTTTTTTCAAATCGGTGTCATATGGTAATTTGCTGTTGTATCCACTCTTGTTGAGTGCTTTTTGGTATAGTTGCTCTACATTGTTAAATAGTGGCTCATTTGATGAGAGCGAGTTCCATTTTTTGTTGATATTGCTTAGTAGGTTATTCGATATGGAAGGTAGATGGTTTCTTTGCTTATGCACATACAGTCTTGCATTATCTGGGTTTTGGAAGGTATGAAATTGCCATCTTGCAGATTTAAAGTTACATCCAGAAAGTCTTTTGATTATAGGTTTATGTCGATAATAATTTTCAAGTTGTTTTCATTAAATATATATGTTGCATATTAGTGTTTTGGTTCTCTCTATAGCTTGTGGTGTTTCTTTGCAAAATCCAAGTCCGAAATCTTTGTATAATTATATAGAGACGTTGCATGTATATATGTATGTATGGAATATATGTACCAAATATATATATGCAAAAAAAATTGTTTCCTCACTCCGATTAACCCATATGTGTGGTAATTTCTGCTCTAACTTGGGTCTCCTACTAGAGACCTGGGAGTTTGAGCACTCGCCACAAGATCTTAGCTGTTTCCAATAGCGCACTTTTCTGCAACTCACCTGAGTTGATTGCTGTCGGTATCTGGGCAAGCCACATTTTGGGCGCCGATGTTATTGCGCCCAGTGCCCCATGACTACTGGGATTACAGCTGTTCTTACATCCCAGCATTTTTCAATCTCTTCTCCAAGAGGGAGGTATTTCTCCAACTTTTCTTTTTCTTTGCTGGCTATATTGTAGTCATTGGGTACTGCTATATCTATTATAGTAGCCCTCTTTTTTTCCTTGTCCAGCACCACTATATTTGGTTGGTTTGCTAAAACATGCTTGTCAGTCCGGATGTAAAAGTCCCAGAGGATCTTAGCGCGGTCATTTTCATTGACCTTACCGGGAGCTTCCCACCAGTGTTGTGGTTTATTAAAGCCATACTCATCACATAGACTTCTATACAGAAATATATATACATATATACACAAATATATATATATATATATATATATATATATATATATATGTATATATATATGTATATATACATGTATATATGTGTATATATATGTATATATACATTGTATATATATACATATATATATTTGGTACATATATTCCATATATAAATATATACATATATATTCGGTATATATATATATATATATATATATATACATCCGGTAGAGCTTTTCATTTTAGTCCAACTGCGTCTGATGAGTGCATTGCATGAAACAAATTTGTAGCGCAAATACTAAAAGCTATATATATAACTTATAATAGGTTATATATATGTATATATATATATATATATATATATATATACATGTAGCTGTGCTACCCAGCGTTGTCTGGGTATTGAAATTAGCTTTTAAACAATCAGAGGTAATGATAGTTGTCTGCAACATGCTATTACCTTGGCACATTGCCAATGGATAATTTGAGTAAACTTACTAATAAGAGCTACCAATTTCTATGATGTAACACCATAACTTTGTGACATGACTGCAATCATTAATGTATTTAATCTCATATAACGACATATTTCGCCTAATACATTCGTTAAGCTTATGTGACCGAATTATAAAGTGTTGGGCTGGCAAACCGGAAGGTCCGCAATCAAATCTTCTGCAATACGGATTCTTTATTGCAAGATTTTAATAGCTATAGCTGAGACGACGCACTAACATTAGGAAATATACATATGTGCTTGGTATACGATGCCTGGCTTTGTCCGGGTAATCAAAGTCTTTGGACAAAAAATTGATTTGTATTTAACATATAACAGCATTTGCCATTTTAACTTTTAAACTACATATCACAAGAAAAGTGTTTTGTGTAATTGAAATAAATTAAGAGAGATAGTAAAAACAACTGTAAAGGTTTTCAAACTTCGTTAAGCAACTTTTAAATTTCATGTCATGAGAAAAATGCTTTCTGCCGGTCAAATAAATTAAAAAAATAAAACGACTATAAAAAGTTTAGATGTAAATGTGAAATAATTAGCAAGTAATAGCTAAAATAAGTCAGTTTTGCTACAATTATAGTAAAATATGATTCAGTAATGATACAATTAATATGAACTGAGACAAAATAATAAAATTCATGAACATGTTTAATTAATAATAACAGTTCGTGCATAAAAGTGCCTGTCTAAAAAAGGTTACTGTTCCATCAGAATATTTCCATCGAAACTTTGAATACAACGATATTGATACTTCTCGATATCAGTAAAATTGTAAAAATGAGATACCGTACTGTTTTTGTCTGGCCGTACAAAAAGAGAATGTCGAAGCTTTTTTCATGACTGTCTGCGTGAGAAAAACTGGCTTTGAGCCCATATAAAGTGATCAAACTTTACAAAAAGGTTTCTCAACAGGGGCGTCGGTAGCGAGCGGGCGCATTGGTAAAATAATTAGCTTGTGCTCTAACTATAGCCAGAGAGATACACATACACTTTGAAAAATATGTATCTAGATAAATATATACTATTTTTATGGTAAATATATATATTCATGTATATATATTTACTATATGGACTGTATATGAATATGTTTACTACTATATATATAGTAGTAAATTTATCATAAGTATATATATATATATATATATATATATATATATATATATATATATATATATATATATATATATATATATATATATATATATGAATATATATGTAAACCAAATTGGTTATCTAGTTATTCTTTTATATGCTAAAATGTAAAGTCGATACCTCTAGTCATTGCGCTAAGTATTCATGCTGGCAATATAACATTCATGCAGTAAAATAAAGTTGTATTTAGAATAAATAAACACTTACATTTATTAAAAGAAAGGTCAGAAAAATTAACATTTTATTTTTAAGATGTTTTTTAAAGTACTCATTTTGCATTAACTTAATTAATAAAAAAAATAATAAACATACAATGTGTATTTATAACTTAAGCAAAAATAAACAATTATTGCTTATTGTAAAATACTTAAATAAACAAATATTATTATTAAATACGTCAGAGGACTGACAATAGCTTGCTTTATTATTTGTATTGAAAAGACATGCTGACCTTAATATGTGCGTTAGAAGTAGTGGCACATTATATAAAATATCCATTTTGTTCTAAGCATAAAGATTACATTATGATATCGTTTTTATAAAACCATTTCATAGCAATAATCAGTGGTTGAGGTTTCTCCGACTAACTCATCCCGACAAAAATCATTTCCACAAACACAACTATCAGCACAAAACTCAATTGAAGAATACTCAAATGGCTTTGCTCTTACAGGCACGATGTAATCATTTACACTGTCACTCTCTGCAGGAGATGAGCCCCGTTCAGAAGAGGATTGCTTCTTCCATTTTAGGTATACAACCAGTATACCAACTGCTAGCACAACTGCTAAAGCTGCTGCTCCTGATCCAATTGCAATACCTTGGGCTTTAACAAAACAGATAGATTGCTAACAGATAAGCCTGAGGAGTAAACTTTTGTATATGGTTAAAATGAAAATCTAAATTTAAGGCAAAAAAGCTGATGTAGCAGCTCTTTGTTACAAAATTGTGCTACATAGATTAGTTTTCGACACTTTACAAAACGTCACGTAATCTTTTCAAAATTTTTAAAACCTTATTAACCCATAAACACTATCTAAAGCTTATTATGTTTACCACTTAATTGACGTGGATTGTTTTTAATATAAACTTTTAGTACACTGCCTGATCATTATTATATTCAACTAGATTTGTAATATACCACATCTAACTGGGCAAGCACTATATGTCTATATGTGATAGTTCAAAAGGTATGTAGACTATAATCATCATTTACTATGACCTTTTTACATAGTTTACTCAAAAGTAAGCTCACAGATGCGCTATACAAACTCTACTAAAGCCTAAAGGCTTAGTTAGTAGGCTAAATTACATAATGGAATGTAACTTCATAGAAGGACTTTGTATTTATACATATGCTAGTTGAATGTCGGGCATTGCCCAAATCATATAAAGTCTTTGCACAGAAAATTTATTTTTATTCAACATATACAACAGTTAATAATCTATCTTTCGGACATCATAAAATGAAAAAAGTGTTTCGTGCAGTTCAAATGAATTAGGAAAAGAGTAAACAACTATAAAAGTGTTTAAATTTAGAATAATTAGCAAGTAATGGCTAAATAGTTTTGAATACTTGAACGTTAAGAGTTCATATCTAGTACAAAGATGATTTTTTGTTGCTAAAACTTTATGAATATAACTGGACCGGCAAACAACAAACAACTGAGATTTGAATGTATAAATATACTAGCTGAGTGCCTTGCATCGCCCGAGTAATAAAAAAATCTTTGCACAGATAATTAACTTTCATTTAACAAATAAAAACAGTTACCATTCACACTTTCAAACCTCATATCATGAGAAAAATTTGTTTTGCAGTTCAAATAAATTAATAGAAAGATAAAACCAATGTGAAGGTTTTCAATTTTTTTAAAACAATTGTAGCTTTTAAATTTTATATAATGAAAAGTACAATTTATTTCAATCGCACAAAAAAGTTTTTGTGCGATTGAAATAAATTAGAAAAAAATAAAACAACTGTAAAGGCGTTTAAATGTAAATGTAAAATAGTTAGCAAGTAATGGCTAATCAAAGTCTGAATTGTTGGGATTAAAATGAAAAATGACTTGTTATTCAATTATGTAGTTTTAGTTTGTTTTAATAATGGTATCATAAGGCAAAAATATTATATAGGTGTTATATTGTATTTTATTATATGGTATATTATATTATAAAAACCCAAAGTAATTGTCTAATGCAAACACTCCCTGGTGTTTGCATATATATATATATATATATATATATATATATATATATATATATATATATATATATATATATATATATATATATATATATATATATATATATATACATATATATATATATACATGTATATATCTATATATATCTATATACATCTATATATATAAATATATCTATAAATATCTATATATACACTCATGCTACAGACAGTATTGTTCCGGTATATATATATATATACATTAGCTGTGCTACCCGGCGCTGCCCGGGTAATAAAAAAGTCTTTAGACAGAAAATTGATTTGTATTTAACATAAAACATCATTTGCCACTCTAACTTTCAAACTACATATCATGAGAAAAGTGTTTTGTGTAATTGAAATACATGTAAATTAGGAGAGAAAATAAAAACAACTGTAAAGGTTTTCAAACTTCTTCAAACAACTGTAACTTTCAAACTTCGTATCATGAGAAAAAGGTTTTCAAACCACTGTAAGTTTAAAAGTTCATAACTTTCAGCGGTATATAGATTTTAATAACGTACAGTGGAACCTATTCTAGCGGAACTGTTCCAGCGCTGCTAACCGAGTTTTTTGAGATCCGAAACAATTTTGCCCATTAAAATAAAATTATTTTGATTTTAATCCGTTCCAAGATGAGAAAAACTTGATTAAATACAGAGATATACTTCGGTAAAGTATTTTTTTAACATTTCACACATGAGCTGTACTGTATACCGCATACTATAAATAAAAGCGGGTAAATATAGATCGTGTTTAATTTTAATAAAATGTTTTATATTTATGATGATGGAAAAATAAAGCAAAAGTAAACACTTTGTACGTTTGGCTTTTAAAACATCCAAAGCATTAAAGGATAAATACAATACTAAAAATTGCAAAAATAGATAATGAAACAGCAAAAAATGCAACAGATAGTTACATCAAAAATCGCAAAAAAAAAAATATAAACAGCAATAGCCTGTTTACTTTACCTCTTTAAAAGAGACTCATCCTCCAAAAAATTTTAAAGTAACTTGACTGGAAGGGTTATTTCACTAGCAAATTTCTTTGGTAGAGGAGGCGTTGTCCCACATGGTTTCTCCCTTTTTGTAAAAGTAAAAATTTATGAAGCGTAAAATGCTTATCCGTTTATAAGCTTTTCCGAAGCTTTGCTAATTGCAATGCGCATGCTCCAGTTTAGTCGAGAACCGGATTTATGTTCAAGCTTCGAGGCAAGCAAATCTCAAAACCTGTGGTGAAAAACCTGAAGCTGAAATAATTAGCAAGCGCATGCTGTATATCTTATATGAAAACATATTTGACCACTATGGTGTTCTAGCTCAGTGGTAGACCATCCAGATAAAACACTCGTCGATGTGAAAATCATCGTGAGTTCAAATCCAGCAGAATGCAAAATATCAAGATTTTAAGATTTATAGCCAGAAAGCCGACAGATATACGATACATGACATACGACACACGGGCATACATTGAGAAATATCTATATAGATATATCTATATAGATACCTATATAGATATTATATAGATATATCTATATAGATATCTATATAGATATATGTATAGAGTAGGTGATTGCCCAGCGGACTAGAAAGACCCACTTTTGAACTGTAGAGTAAATAGGTCGGATTTATAGCATGTAATATCTGATTATCTTGTGAAGCAAATTAGCTATTTGTTGGTTGAATCTTAGACTGTTGTTTAAAGCATGTAGTTTATCGTTGTATCCAAAAAGATAAAACAGTTTTTAGGTTGGAGTGACTCAGTAATGAACTTATGACGTTGTAAGAGACAGATTTCGCTCCTTAGAATTAAAAAAACTGCTTTGTTAAGGAAAGAAGAGTCGGAATATTAATGTAAAGAAATAGAGTGTAACTTCACATTCAACATACACAAAAAAAATAAAAACAACTATTATTTTAAGGTAAAACCTAAAAAAACGGTATCATAATAGTTAATATACTGATACAAACATTTCGAGCAGTGCTGATGTTCTCCAGTCCAGAGAGTTTTATTGGCTTCTGTAATAGTGCATGTTAGCTGAGAATCCCCGCCAGTTTTTTGATATCCGTCTATACACGAGTATAAAACCTTTTGTCCGATCTTTGCTTTTTCGTTGTTTCCTGCTATTGCATTCGCGATAGTGGGTGGGGATTCACAGAAAGCCGGAGGAACTAAAAGTGGAGCATAAAACAGAACAGTCAGCTGTAACTAGTTGCATGCAATTTAAATGTTTAATAATTTAAAGTTAGTCACAAGATGGAATTTAAAAAAGAAAGATCAATATGATGCTTATACTAAATCAATAGCATACTAATACAAACATATTCATTGTTCTAATAGGGCTATTTTCTGAGCAGGTTTATCACCAGGCAAAAAGTAAAATACCTGTTATAGATGTGACTTCAGCTACTGTGTGATAGTATACATCATCTTCCTGCAATAAAGATATTTTGTGATAGTGCTAAGTTTAGCTTCCCAATGATACAGTTTTTGAAACCAACATCTCCTAATACCTCTTCCCTTCTCTCAGCATGAGATTCATGTTAGAATCACACAAATCTTTATCTAAAGAGAATATGCTGTTATACAAATGTTTAGTTTTTTATACAATTTGTCCCATTTTATAGCAACTCTTTCTCTTGTACATTTACATATATATGCTTGCGGGCAAATAATTTTTAGTGTTATTTAAATCATTTTCTTCAAATTAAAAAAACTTGCAATGTCTGGTTGATTTATGCTTCATGCTAAAAATTGTATATCAACGCAAACAACTCATACGATATTTTATCATAATATTATTTTATCTTAAAAATCAAGTGAGCTATTTGAGTAGTGTACGAGCAAACTAGAATGATATAAGTATAATATAATAGTATATGATATAATGGTTGTGCTCTGAAGAAACTCATCCGATATAAATATTCAATATGTAGCTAAAATTAGATGTTTCAAGTAATCGAGAAACTCTAGATTACTGTAAACACCACTGAGTTAAGATGCATTACATACATTAACTGCTAATCAAATATTAATCAACAAATCTGACTGATGCTTTTTTAAGACATTTGAGTATAGCGTTGAAACCTTGTACTGACTACAAATGTTTCCTATTTCTTATACTGTTGCTACTGAAAAAAACATTTTATTTGATTGTTTCTTGACAACACTCACTTGAATTGTTAACTTTGACACAGTTCATGGCTAAATACTCTTGTTAAAAGTAGACAAAATTTTTTCCGAATACTATGCAAAACTAAACAAAGCTGGCTGCTTCCTGTAACTATTTATGCATAAATTTTCCTCCTCGGAAAATACTTGAGTTTCAATATAGATGAGTCTTTAACCTCTTTTTATTAAACTTAGTGTTAATCTTTATGTAGTTTTTGGCTGATCATGTTTGAATCGGTTGAAACTACGAATTTATTATAATCTATATATTTGACATAGTATTGGCACATGTAAGTTGGTTTTGTGTATGATTAAAAAATCTTTGCTACAACTCATGCTATATTCTCCCAATTTTTGTAAGAAACAACATATGTTGGCATAATCAGTCCGAGTGAAAGAAATTTGCTACGGGCACAAACGTTAACAACTCTATCTGAGTGTGTTTGCTTGCTCATGATGTTTTATTGTGTGTAATTCATAGGTAAAACAGAAAATAACAAAAATACAAACATAGCAAAATCAACTCCAATAGTTTAAGACTAGCAGCAGAACAGCCTTACTTCAGGGGTTTTGCCAGATTTGTTTGAGTTTTCTTAATGGAGTCTGAGCTGCTAGTCAGGCTCTTCACAAGAGTTGCTGACGGTATGATAAGATTCTTGGCTAGACTCAGATTTATTCTTTACACACAAGAAGGTTAGTGAAAAAAGTTCATTCAAGTCATCGACGGACAGTCATGAGTTTATGAGTCTAGTAATTTGTATATGGTTGAGGTAAATATGTCATCCATAAACAGGTTTCTGGTAGTGATCCAGACTTCGGTGCTAGCACCTGAGTTGTGGTAGGTAGAATCAGTTCATCTTCAGAAATATACAACTTGGTTTTGCTAAAGTTTTATACTGTCTTACTACCTCCTCGCTTTATTTTGTACACATGTCATGGCAACAATTTTGTGACTCTATATAAGGACTCATGTATACATATATGTTGAAGCTTAACTCCATTGCCCTTTTCTTTAAAAAACGATTTCAACTATGCCAGATCAACCACTTTTAGGGGGTAAATTAACTTCTTGCCAGTTCAAGCTCTAGTGTCTTGGTCTTGTAGCAACTGCTAAAGTTTTTGTAATTTATCCTGTAGGCATAAAATACATTGACTACCGGTAAGCTCATGCACCTCCACAGGGATGTAATATATCTGGAGGCCTTCCCATTATTATAAAGTTTGTAAAAACTTATTTCATCTAGTGTACAGTTGCTTGAAAGTCCTCATGATCTGTAGCAGCAGCCAACCCTAAGTATTCAGCACTTTTTGGGTCAAAAGTGCGACTTGACAATTTCTGACTTTCCTGTTGAGTCTCTTGACTACTGAAATGCACTGGGGCCTGTATAGAAATGATTGTGTCAAGCTAAGAAACAAAAAAAGCTCAAACTGAACTTTTGCACCCTGATTTAAGTGTAAGACCCTATCTCATCTGGAACGACAAAATAGGCAAATACTCTCTCATCCAGTACACATGTGTTAGTAATAGCTTTCCAGTCTGGGATTGGAATCACGTTGCTCCAACGTATAAAACGATCCGTCAAAACCAGAATTAATGTATCAATGTTCTCTGTCATAAGAATGCTGCCACACAGGCCTATGGCTATGACCTTCTTGAATCTCTTTGTATACGCATGGTTTTTAGCCCAGCTGTCACGCTTATCTGTTTTCTTGGCGTGCTGACTGACTTGGCTTGTTAGCCCCGGCCTAAAACATTCTTGCTAGAAAGTTGCTATAACTTTATTAGTGCTAAAACTTGCTTCCTGATGGGTTGATGCTATTAGTAATCTTCATCACATTTCTTCCAAGTCCTGCAATCGGAAAACCTTCCTGTATATTCAGGCTATAGTGAGATCCTAGTTGTCATACTTGAGCAGTCTCCCGGCTGATGACGTGGTGTCCAGCATGGTTTGCTGCTCAATGGTCTGGATCATAGGTTAGGTTTTAAAATGTAGGTTTGGATCATCAAGTTGTTGATTACTCAATTTTGTTTGGCTTGTCGACATGATCTTACCGACACAACTTTTAATTGCTGGCTAATGGCTTTTAGACCTACCGGGTGGTAGTTTTGGGACACATGGAGGTTGCATCTGAGCTATGCCAACTGTTGTTGTTTGTGAGCAATATGGTCTCCCATTGTGTAGGGTGCATATTCAAATCTAGCTAAAAAGTTGGTAACTGAGAGGACCAATGTGTGCTAGCTGTTAGTATCATGTTCTTCTCGGGCAAAATAATCACAAAGGATTCTGCATAGGGTACAAGTTGATACCTTGAGACAGAGGTGGTTGTCTTCGTAAAATAGAAAATCAATGAGTGTTGGCTGGTTGTACCGTGTTGTCCTATGACCAAGGAGCCTAGTAAAATTCAGCGTCTTTTTTAAAGTACAAATTTATACAAGATACTGTAGTATCCTGTGTGCAAGAGAATATAATATAGTATGGCTTCTTCAAGCTACTCGGTCTTTGGAGCGGTGCTTCTGCCACTTCTCCTACCGCAATAGCGATGGTGTCCAAAATGACTGGTAGTTAAAAGTCTAGACAAGCTAGTAAAGGAGGAAATACCAGATGTTGCCATAGCATATTAAGCGCCTATTGGCATTTGTCTGACCACCAAAATTATGCATTTTCTAAACTCAACTGTTTTGTGGGTCGGTGTTTTTTAGAAGCCTTGCATAAATTGTCTGTAATAGTTACAAGCACTTAAAACCAAGTAGATATAATGCTTGTGCTGTGAAGTAAGCCATTTCTGCATAGACGAGATCTTCTTGTCGTCGGCTACTTTCTGGATGACCCAGATACTTTACTTGGCGCACAAAAAAGAGCCCTTTTTTACTTGAGCTCTAAGTGTGCAGCTTTGATCTAAGCAAACACTTATAGCCTTTGGACTGGCATGTCAACATTTTGGGCAAACAACATTGTGAAATGTAGATGAGCAATGCTATGCAAGTCTCACAAAACTGCTTTCATCATTCCTAAGAAGTTGAATGTTTTAAGGTCAAACCAAATGGTAACACTTCCCACTCAGAGAGACCTGACAGGGCAATAAATCCCACCTTCTTTGTATCGCTATCAAACTTTATCTGGGACTAGCTGATCACTGAGTCTATCTTGCTGAAATGACGCTTCACCCTAACATGCCCAAGCGATAATCTATAGGCAAAGCGGAACGGCGTCATTTGAGGTTACTTAATTGAAGTTGCGGTAATCTGCGCAGAACTACCAACTGCCATCCTTTTTTTGTATGACCAGTACTGGCAAACCTTCAGCTCTTTTTTTCAAAAATCAAATTTTACTGTCCATATTTTTTGACAGGATTTTCATTTTTGTCTTCATGTGTTTAATCAGGTAAAGCCCCTCTACTAGTGGATGGTATGCCTTGCAATGTTGGTGCTTCCAAGGTTGAATTCCTTATGCTAAATATATCTTGGTGATTTGTTAGTGTGTGGCAAGCTTTTTTCGCATCAATGTCCTCTAAAGCATTCTTCTGTAGCATTTCATTCAGAGCTAGCAGTGGTTGTTGGTTTCAACTAGTTGGTCTTGTCGGCTTGACGGTTTGTCTGCACATAGCACGCTTTTTCTTGCCAGAATCGCCCCAGTGTTTGAGGTTGAGTTTCAAACTCAAACCTACAAACATCCTTCTCATGGAAAATGAAGTGAGGCAGCTACTTGTAACCGTGTGTCATTTTATTTGCCTTCTATCAAGCCTAGCTGGCTATTCCAATTTTTGTTAAACTGATCATTGACTATGACCTCAGAAAATGGTGGGATTTTGACAATTTTACAGCCTGCAGGCAAATTAGCAGTGGCCCTCGGTACTGCTTACAGCGCTTGACCATATCTCTCCTTAGTTATAGTTGTGTATTTAGGATTTCTGTGACATCCTTTTTCCGTAAAGGCCTATTAATATGTTCTCCTGTAGGTTTGCTACAAAAACTTGCTGCTGAAAAGTTTGTTTTGCCCACGTAATTGTAATGATGGTTAATTCTTAATGGGTCGTTCACCTGCCAGGACTCCCTGAGAACGTACAAGTTTTAGCAGCATATTGTGTCATTCTTGGAGTTGTTTGTAAATTTTAATTGGCGCAAATCATTTTAAGTATCCGCTCTTACGAAGGAACGCTGTTCATACTGGTCTGGCTTGCCGAAAAAGTAATAAGCTGATGCATATTCATTGTTGAAGGCTTGATTTATACTCAGGTGCAATAATTTCCTTCTAGAGCCTTTTGGGCGTTTTAGCTTTAAACGTATTATTTTACCGTCTGGCACTCTTTTTGTGTGGTTATCGATGTAGGTGGAAGCCAACACTGTTGGGTCAAGTAGTCTTTTTGTTTGCATCTCCAACAACGCATCTTTGCACTTTTTTACTTCTGTGCACGCCCTCTTCCCTGACTTTTCTGGCTGGAGCATTACTTGATTCACCAGTTGCAGTGAAATTTCTTTCTTTAACGCCTTCTACATTTTTATTTGTGTTTGCAACAGGCATTCAATGAATGTTTTGGTTATTGCAGCAGTTTCCTTTTTTTCTGTATCATCCCTCTTTGCTATATCAATATGTAAAATTTGGAGTTGCTTTTCTCAAAAACCTTTAGCTTATTTTGTAAGTCTGGAGATTATTGCTTGGGTCTAATGTCAATGGCCATGCGGCTTGATGATTCGTCGGTAGCAGTCTCAGGACTTCTTTTACTGCTGACTATTCTCTTTCCATATATGTTAGTGACGAGTGTGCAATTTTAAAAGCATACTGAAGCTGGCTGGTGAACACATAAATATCCTCTCTAAAGCAGAACCAAATCCTTTTTATCAAATGGTTGACTTGGCGCTTTTTTATTCCATATTTACTCAACAAATGCCCCTTTTTTCATATTTTGCTGCTGGTAGGCCTTTGGTAGCATCTCCTTTTAACGTTATCTTAAGCTGTACATTTGTCTTTTCTTTACTCCACTTGCTGTGTGTCAGACTTTCTCAAATCTTTCTGTGATTTTTATTGTGTCAAATGACCTGTCATAGCTCAGCTTGTTGATCTTTTAGCATTTCGGGTGAGTGTAACGCTTTGCTGTTGTTTTAGGTAATCAAGTATTTCCTTGCTGTCTTTGAATACTCGAGCAAATCATTGGGCTTTAGGTATAATATCCAATTGTGCTATCACCAGTGAAATGAATGTGCTATGGTCACAGACATTATCAAATCTAGTTGCTTGTTATCCAACAAGTGAGCATAATGTGATGCCAAGAATTTAATAGTTTGTATTATCTATAAACATTCAAAGCGGGTATAGGTCAATGTGGTTACATAGATCGCTCCATAATATTCATAATATCAAGATATAAGTAAAATGATATTTACACCAGCAAGTCTTTAAAATACAAACAAAACATTAAACGACACTTAATTGAACTGGTAATTTTATCCTTTGATTCAGAGTGCAAAACCTTTTTTGGTGCAGACAAACCGGTCTAGACTAAAAGGCGAGACGATACACAGGGCTCTACCAGTTTTAGGACTCAAGATCCCTAGGTGTTGCCCTAGGAAGAGATAAAATTTCAACCAACTGGTTCACAAAGCTAGTATCTGAGAATAAAAGGCCAATGCACGTAGCAAGCATGTTCTGCTGGCCACTTGAATTCTGCCTCCTTAAATGTCTAATGTTGATGGAAAGAGTTTTATCTCTTTTGTTTTTGTCTAGTTCAACTTCTAGTAATCTCATTGGTGCACATTGTAAATGAGCAAACTATAATAAAGTTTTACAAAACAGGGAAAAACCTCATAACAACTAAGTCTATAAAAAAACTTTAAACACCAGAGACTTGATACATTTAAACCTAAAATCAAACATTGTTAACAGTCTCCGTAGGTCTGCAGTCTTTTTTCTGTCGTATGTCATCATCACAGCGGGTACTTCACGAATTCTTTCTAGCTTAAACAATGTTTTCTCATGATATCTTGCATCATTCCACAGTTTTTTTAAAGCCACCCTTTTCAAAATTGTGTTCCACTTTATCAGTTTTGACTCTTGAGTTGTGCTTGTGTTTTTAAATGCAATCAGAGTACAGTCACAAGGTGACAGGTTTTTGGTTACAAGTGTAGTAATAAAACAACATAATATGGCAGCCATTTGAATAGGCTAAAAAACTAGAAGGCTTTGCTACCACCTTTGCCTTAACAACGCAAAATAATTTCCACCATTTAGCAAACTTGGTACTCACTTCTGTTCTTATTAACATTGAAAAAGTTTTCTCCTTGAGCCTTTAATTGACCATACGTTCTAATAACAAGCGTTGTCGCCTCCATTTATTATATTCCTTGTCTCCGAACTTTGGATTTTAACATTTTAATATTATAAATAAAGGCAAGCATATAATATGTATAAAGGATTTCTTTGTGCCTCTCCGGCTGAAATGTAAGCAACAAAGAGTTGTTTGTGCAAATAAAGAGCTAAGGCACAATTATAAACAAAGTTCAATATTCACTCACCAAAGGCAGCTGAAAAGAAATTGCAAGTTGCAGCAGATATGACTTCCCAGGTGTTAATGGGCTGTTGACATATTCACCATACTCTTTTCCATCTCCTATGTAGAATATGTACCCATCGGCGGTAACCAGATTGCGCTCTATCTCTGCCATTGTCATGCAGTTTCCTTTCATCACATCACAGTCAACTGGTTCAGATTTCTCTGCTTTTCTAACATCGAAATCTTGTAGCAGCACAAAGTATGACCTAAGAGAGTTAACATATTCATTTAATTAATGTTTCTACAGCAAATAAAATATACGCAATCTCTCAATCTTTGACATTGAATCTCATCAATCGTGTTGTTTGTTATAAGTACCTATCTATTATTAGTGACTCAATATTTATCAGAGACACTAATAGCAAAGCTAAGAGCACACAGCAAAGAGGCAATAGTCAATCATTCATACTGATTTGGGCAGCTTCAACCTTATAATTTGGGGGCAGTAGAATAAAAATGTCCATGCCAACAAAATCTTCTCTATCTGCTTTGATAACAACCAGGTAAGAATTACTTTTCATTTTCATGAGTGTAAGCGGTGACAACAACGAAATTCTGAGGTTTCACAAAACCTGCTATTTATTCCTACATGTAAAAGTAGGCTAACTCAGTGACAAGCCTGTAAAGCTCATAGTTTAACTCTTAAGGCATAAGTTGATCTACTAGTCATACAGAAAAACATTTTTTTGATCTTTTACGCACACCAATCATTAGCGGCTAAGGTCATGTTACATAGATATTGTAGCCATTGCAAATGATACATGGCTGCTGCACTTTTTTTTCTATGAACCTGTGGTTTGCAAAAACTCTTAAAAAAGTGTGGGTTCAATGAATACAATAATTTATATTATTACACATAAAAAACTATGTTTGTTTCTGAATTGTGTTGTCCAATTTTATTGCTCATATTGTGCTATCAAAATTATGTTTGAATCATTTTTTCTCTCCACTGTCTATTTCTCTAACTCTCTTTATAACTCTCTAACTCACTCCAACTCACTATCTCTCATGCTTGTTACCTATCTATCTCTCTTGTTCTGTATCTCTCACTTTTTCTATCTCTTTTGCTCTGTATCTCTTACAATCTCACTCTTTTTTTCCATCTCCTTCTCTCTCTTTCTGTAGTAGTTTTGGCAGTCGCCATAAATGTCTTTGTCATCTTTTTTAAAGTTTTTCACAACATTTGCATTTACATGTATTAGGTATGGATGAGTTCTCCATATTTTCCAGATAACTTGAATAATATCAATCAACTTATGTTGCAGGTGATCACCACCATACTTGCAAACTTCCAAGGCCATACTATCAGGCTTTACAGGTTTTTCTCTTTTTATCCCTGCATGATCAGCTGAAGCTCTTTTTAGTGCTGGTCACCCTGGTCAACCTGGTCACCAGTCACTGGTCACCTTTGACAAAGTAACGCCACTGACATAGCACTCTGTCTGCACTTACTCTTTTTTGGCCAGGTCAGGAGGCAACTTCTGAAGTTTTATTCATAACCTCCATGCCTGGTCAGTGTTTGTGTCGGGTTGGGTCCTCTAGTTGGCTTGATCTTGATTAGGCCAGAAATCTAGGCTGGCTTTGAGAACTCGACTTCTTCTACATAATCAAATCGCTCCTGCATATCGAGGGGCTCTTCACTCAATTCCTTCTTTGGTGGGAGGTCTGATATCTGTTAAACGGTACAATCTGAGCAGGCTTTAATTGGTCCCCGGAAGGCAGTGCCGACAAGGTGTGACTCGACATAAGCGTCTCTGTCTGAAACAGAGTCGTCCAAAGTTGTTGCCTGGTCAAAACATTCTCTCTCTGCTGTACTGGTGAATCTCACTGCCTCGCCTGTGTCTGATATGCCCATGCTCTTACACACAGACATAGACTCTTCGTCTGACTCTAAAAGGCCCACTAAGCGTTCCTATTTCCTTGCATTTCATTGCTCAAACAGGCTCAACAGATCTGAATATAGAATTTATAGTCTCACCTGGTTGAGCGATGTTGATAGGCTCGTCATAACATAAAATAGTGTGTGGTGGGTGGATATCGGTGAGCTTCCAGAAGAGTACTCACTGGCTGTACAGTAAAAAGCATAAGACCCTTGCCTTTTAGTCTTTTGAGAATGCTGCCCTGTCTCAGCCCAGGTGTTCCTACATGAGAGCACTCGAGATTGGCTGCCACAACACGATAGCCACACTCACTCGCCATATTGATCTGGTTGCCCAGTACTCCAAGATGGCTAAGAAATGTGCCACCAGTTGCATCTAGCTCTGAATGGGAGGTAGGACTAGCTCTTTGTGCTGCCCATTTGATGGTTTTCAAATTGCCTCAGAAAAGCTCCTTTATTTGAGTTCTGAGCTCTTGGCTAAACTCCGAGCCCTTAGTAACCTTTACTCTTGGTTTTGCCAAATCTAACTCAGCTTCTAACTTAGCTTGAACTTCTTGTTTCATGGCTCTGGCTTTATTCATACCAGTGACTCTACAAAGTTCTATTGTAGCTAGTGCTTAGCCGAGCTCCTCGGAGCAAGCAAAAAAAAGCTTATGTCAACTTTCACTCTGAACAGAGGACTACTCTTGCTGCTCAATCAGAGGGGTATGATTAGGCCAGGCTTTAAATATTTGGTTGGGCCCAACAAACTTTGCTTGGAGTTTCTATTCTCTCATCATTTAGGTCTGTTATTCAGGACCTGAACTTGGTCTCTTGAGGCATAAAGTTCGAGCTCCTCTTAATTCTCTCGCCAAGTGGCTATTTGCTCTTCTCTGAAAGCTGCATGCATTTTTCCAGCTTATTCAGCATCACCACCACATATTCCGGTGTAGGCTAAGCCTCCATCAGCAGTGGGCTGAATTCCAGCTAATCTGGCAGGGCAAGTCCTGACCGAGCATCAGCAGATTACTGTCTTGTCGGTTGCCGAGGAAGGTGTGGCTTAGTATGCTCTTATCAGCTGAATGAGCAACCCTTTCCACTCTTTTTGACTTTAAGTCAACAGCAGTGCTCAAAAGGAGTCACCCAGTGGTCTGTTGCTGCAGTCTAAATGGTGCGCCTCTTTTCTGTCCACTAGAGCTAGCAAAGCTCGGTCAATAGCTGACTCTCAAACTGTGCCTCCCAGTTAGTATAGACTTGCTCTGGCAGACTCACGTAGCAGAACATTTGCTCATTCAAAGCATTTGCCATTACTGCAGCCATGACCACTGAAAGAGCCAGAGCACTTTTCCATTTTTTGAAATGGTCTGGTAATACCATGATCTGCTTGTTCCCTCTCAGTGTTGTCGACATCGGTCTCACCAGGTTCATGGCCACCTTCCGTTAGGGGCAACCTACATATAGCCTCTGCTGGCAGTTGGCTGTCTTTGTGCCTTTTTGCTGCGCCATGTGGCAGATCTCACTACTCTTAATTGGTCTCCTCACCGTGGCTGTCATTTCTGGCCAACACCAAGTCAGTAGCAGTCAGCTGATTGCTTACCCATTCCGCAGTGAGCAAGACTGTGAGCCTGCCAAACGGTGATCTTCCTTATGGCCGGTAGGCAGATTGTGCACTGCTGAGGTTGGCTATAGAAAAATGGCCAGATTCTGTGTGCTTGTCAGAGTTTTTTATCTCCCAACTCTAGCAGATCCTGAGTCAACTCCTCTGCTCAAGAAGTTGCTTGATACCTGGTGGTCACGTTCTTCGACCAGCAGCCTGCATTTGAGCCAGCTTCTTGTCGACGTCACCTTGAGTCATCACTATAGCTGTATCGCAGAATTTCAAGGTGGCCTCAGTCCATGCTGGGTTTACCCTCGGCTGCTGTGTTAATAATGAGCTGGCCCATACAACTGACCATTTATGGCACAATCTTGGCAACTTTTGACACGGCTGTTGGACTTCCCTCTAGTCAACCTGACAAGGCCTGGCTTTCCATGGCAACCTCTTCTTACGTCGATCCTTCATCTCTCAGCTCAATGTGCTCGAAATGCTGACATTTTCATGGCAGAATCTGATTGCCTGTTCTAGAGTGTACTGGAACTCAGCTAAGATCTTTAGCCACCTGGCTGTTTGGTTTGAGGGCTTTTTTTTTCCTTATCAGCCATTGGAGAGATGTGTGGTTTGTGCGGCGAAGAAACTACCGTCCATAGAAGTAAGGCCAGAAGTGCTTCATAGCTTTTACCATGGCCAAAAGTTTTCTCCTGGTAATGCAGTTCCTACTCTTTACCGGCGCCAGGATCTTGCTTATAAAAGAAATGAAACTTTCGATGTCATCTTGGGCATGCAAAAGCACTGCACTCACTCTGCAGCTGCTGGTATTCATGTCCGGGATGTACAGCTGGCTTGGACAGAAGTAGCCCAATACAGGTGCTGAGGATAGGTGCTCCTCAAGCTCCTTCTAAGATCATCTGATTTTCTTCCCTCACATCAACTTTTTTTTCTGTCAGCTTGTGCAGAGGCCATGCTATTGTAGCAAAGCTTGGGGTATACTGCCAGTAGTAGTCTGCTATGCCCAAGAAGCCTTAGTTTTGGCACGGTAGGCTCAGAAAGATGTTCCTACACAATAGGAACATATTTCTGAGCTACCTGGCTCAGAAATACGCCTTTGTCGCTGACCCATAACCTAAGTAATGCACTTGTCACTATAGTAACCTACACTTGGGTGGTTACAGCTTCAGTCCAGCTTTTTCAGATGCTAGAACACTTCCTCTAGTTGAGGTAGGTGACTATCAAAGTCAGGAAAGATGTTGATGATGTCATCTAAGTAGAGTAGCAGCGTCATCCAATCCAATACATGTAGTAGATGCTTCATCAGCCTTAGGAAAGTGGCTGGTGCAGAGGTAAATCCACAAGGCAGAACCTTCCACTTCTACAGATCGGAATAAATAGCAAATGCTGACTCCTTTATTTTTCAACTAGCCAATAGCCACTACTGACCAGGTCCCATGTCCTACAAAGATTGCTGCCAAAAAGGGTATTAAATCCGTCATCAAGTTGAGAAAGAGGATAAGAATTTTGCTTAGTAAGGACATTCAGCTGTCAAAGGTTGACGCAAAAAATTAATGTCACTTGCTACTCTTTTTCGAAATCAAGATGATCACAGTTATTTAGACACTTTCAGCCAGTGTGTGAGCACTTTGCTGAGCAAGTCTTAGACTTGACGCTTGGCCTCAGCCTTTTTTTCTGGTCCAAGTTGATGCAGAAACTGCCGAATGTGCCAGGTTTCCTTCTTCAGTAGAATGAAGTGTTCCACCTCGGAGGTCTGTTCTTCATCTCAGCAGTTATTTTAAGCCACCACAAACAGGTCTTCCAGGTGCACTGACACCCTTGTCATTAATGTCTTTTTGCGCTCTGAGGCGCAACACTCGAGCGGGAGAGTGGTCGTTTGTCATCCACCTGGTGGTCCTTTACTCCCAAATAGATTCCAACCATAACGCTGGTCTGGAGATATAGGGGTTAGTCTAAAAGGTTTAGGCACTGTGTGACTACCTCTCTCTTTAACCCAGACAGTTTCAAAGCTTGTAGCCAGCAGTGGGTCTCTTGGACAGCCCTCTATCAACCCTAATAGGCAGTAGTTCCTGGTAGTGACTTGGCATGAAATGGACTGCCGGTTCGAGCCGGTACCACCATATCCTGCACTATATGCACTTTGCTGTGCAGTGTCTATTCAAACAGATCAAGAGCCAACCATACACGAAAACCGAAGGCTGTTGGAATTTCATAACAAGCTGGTTTGCTACAAAGAAAGGCATAATGAAGATAGCGTACTCACTAATGTGGCTAACTAAAAATATCTCCTCGGTCTTTAAATCATGAAGCCGTATGGGCAGAACAAGTTTATAGAATGGCAGTCCAGTACCATCGGCTGTGAAACCATAATCATCACTTTTAAGCAATTTCCTCTTGCTCTGAAGAAGCTTGGCAAATACTTGCTTGCTCAGTAACTTTGTGTGCACCCAATATCAATCAGGAACTGAATGGGGCACCCTTCCAACTTCCGGGAGAAAACTCTCGCAGAATAGAGGTGGTCCATAGCCTATGCCTTAGTCGATTCTGTACCACCCTTGCCTTGTGAGACAAAATCCTTGGAGACAGACTTTCCTGAATCTGCCAGAGCAGCCTTCTGAAGCTTTTAATGAGTCTAAAAGAGGGCCATAAAGCAAGTCAACCTTGCCGCCATCAGTGTAGGTTTTGGGCTACAAGCCAGCTGAGAGCCTTTAGTGTCAGTTTCAAGAGTAACCTTAAAGAAAAACACTATTGTAACAGGCTCATGGGATGTTGGATCAATCTAAAAAGGGAAAGTGTTTGTACGGCATGTCGGGCTAGCAATGCACTAGCCGAGGTCCATCTGGCTGATTTTCGAGCTCACTCCTGGAAACACATTCTGGCAAAGTTTGATCTAGCACAAACATGGTTTTATGTTTGTGCTGCCTCTCAAGAATTTGGGCTCCAGTTCCTCTAGAGCTTGGTAGTAATTCTTGTGAGCTATGGCTAGAGTCTTTTCGATTGTCAGTTGGGTGTAGATAGACCATCTCCGTCTCATCTTTCCATTACTCTTCAACAGTTGTTGAAGTAGGGTCAGTTTGGGCTTACTGCAACCAGTCTTCTACACTGCTGTTTGGCACTTCCCTTGTTCTGTGGCTTCAAATGGGACAAATGTAATGGACATGTCTTTGTCTTTAGATGAGTGCCAGCTGAATAACAGTTTGATCATGAACTACAGCCATACTCTCCTTCTGTGTCTCTTCCATGAATCTTACTGGTCTTACCGTCAACTGGTGACCCTTTAGTTTAATCTGGTGGTATACCATCCCAGCTCTAATTGCATCAGTCATTGTAGGAGTTGACAGTGCCAACAGATGTCGCTGTTGTCCTAAATGGTTTGCAGTACTGCATAACAGCTCCCTGGCTATGTGCGCCCTGCGGAATGTGAGTAAGTTTCCGTAAGCCACTCATGCTAAGATCTCTCTTTTGTAAGTGTGCTCTTAGGGGGTAATGATTGTGGCTCTTTTCAAGATGCTTAGTTCGCACTAAGCCTGTATGGGAGACATGCTGAACTAAGCTTGCTGAGCATCAGATACAGCCTCTACTCAGTCAAAATGTTTACAGTTGTCCACCTCTATTCGCAGAGCTTTTCAGAGGTGGAGTAAGCTGGCGCCTTAGGCCCAGTCGTTAGCTTCTGCCACTTCCTAGAATTTGCTGATGAAATACTTGACACCTTTCAGTCCAGAGTACTAAAGCGATTTAAATCGATGAGTCAGTGCTGAAGCTCGAGGTACCATTTGGAATTCATCCTGTTGCCAATCTTTATGAAAGTACCTCGCAGGTCTTCAGAGGTGAATTGCCCCTTAAGCAGTTATTTCTCTCAGTTATCAGGAATTGGTCTTACCTCGAGGCACTCTTTTTTGGTGCTCTATCCTTACTATCATTAGGTTAGCTTCAGTTTGAGCATCCAGAGGTCTGCCATTTCTTGTGGAGCTGAAATTTGCAATCCTATTACTGCCACCAGTAAAAACTGTTGTTCCCTTTAATGCGCCACAAGAACTAAAACCGCTGAGTGCAAAGGCAGTAAAATAAATGTATATTTAATGAATTTATGTAAGCATACAAGTAATTCAATGTGTTCATAACAATGATCAGCATGCAAAATACTACCAGCAATCTCTGCTCATCATTGCTTCAGACGCTCATTATATACTTTTCCATCTTTCTTTGGCTTTGCCCCATCAGTCGATCTGTAGCATATCGGTTATTTGGCCGACCAGAAGTCTTACCGGTGGCCTTTTTTCCTGTCGAATTGGGACTCATCTAAGCCATGACATTGGCCCTGAGATTGGCTACGCTGCCAGCCATGACCTTTGCAATCTTTTGCCACAATGTACCAAATGAGGTAGCAACTTTTTCATCGTTCATAAAAAATCATACATTCATTTTGGTTTTTTCATACATTTCATTTTCTTCCCACTATGAAAATGTTTTTATTGCACGTGACTTTTGAGTCAATAAATTTTACAAGGACTATGTTTGAGGTACATTTACTAACTCCTTTCTCAAATATGTTTTTGAAATAGGCATGAGTGAGGGTGAATTTTGTAGCTTTCTTCTCTACCAAATTCTAATAGCAGGCTGACTGATTTCCCTCACAGCCTAAATGCTGGTTGGCAGTTCAAGACTTCTAAACTATACAGCCCTATACTTGTTGCTGTGTGTCAAAGTATTTAAAAAAAGCTCCGAATGAGCTCAGAGCTTTTCGTTAGATTATGAGCCAAATAACACTCTGATTTAGAGTGTTATTTTGGCTTCTAATTAAGTATCACATTTTCTGCATATCTGCATCAAGTCAGTGGCAAGGTATTTGTTCAATATGAATCTTCCATATTTTTTCATGTGTTGTATTTTGTCATGCAGGGTTTCACATGTTCTCTTTTTATGAGACATTTAGCTAAGGTGTTTTGGGTGACGGATAGTGCATGGCTATATGTTACTAATAACAAGGTTTAAACTTATAGTATTTACAAAAAAACACAGAAAATATTGTTTAGACTTTTGAAAATTTTGAAAATTCGCTTGGCTAATAATCGATCATTTAATTAGCTTTTTGTAAGTTCTCTTATAACAAACTTGAAAAAAAAACTTGCAACTGCATGAACTAAAAGTAAATCTTTTGACAAATATGAGTTAGTACACAATCATAAATGTTAAATAATTGATGAATGATCATGATCATATTTCCCGGTCTGTGACCCCTATCATATTTCATGGTGTTGGAAATATAGACCATGAATGAGCTAGAAGTATACTTCTAGTCATGTGGCTTATTCATTGTCTATATTTCTGTAAATATAAACTATATGAATGAACCATATAGTTAGAAACACACCATATGGCTCTAACTTGTATAGTTAGAACTATACAAGCTCACCTAATTCAAACTTCTTGATACCAGATAAGATATCTGAAAGACAGATTGTAAAAAGTTCCAGCAGCAATGTTTAGATAAATACCTGATATTTATGTCACTTCTTTGTATTTGAGCATTGAAGATTTTCACACGAACAAGAGCTATTTTTGATGCATCCAGGGGAAGTAACTTTGGAGGGCTGCTAAACAACACTGCAAAACAAACATCAGAAAGATCAAGAAAGTTAAATATTTTATGAAACTTTTTATTGTTCCTAGCTTATTTACATTTTATCTCTTCATCAAATAACTAAAATTAGGGGTTTGTATAAAGCACTGTTGTTGACAGGTAGACAAAGCCTATAAATTGTCACATTATCATAACTCTCTGTCTATTTTTGTTAGGGACTCTTAAAATAGACTCTACAAAAATGAAAGCTATTCAAATGTGGGACAAACTACAAAGTCAACAATTACGGCTCTTGTATTAACCATGAAAATAGTAATAAGAACCCGCAGTTTCTCAAAAGAAAACTTTTTTAATTGTTGGTGAAATATACTCATACAAAAACCGAAAAATTTTCAATCGACAAAAAGTAGTGTAAGATAATTTATCACTTTAAAACTTTTCCTAATTATTCTAGAAGTAAAACTGTTGATAATACTTTTTTGGTTTATAATTGTCAAACGACATCATATATTCATGTTTTTAACTGAATGTTGCGAGTTTTGCGTAAAGGGCCACATTTACTACTGGTGATATTGAGCGGGTCTCAAATTGGGCACACTGAAAGGCTCAGGAGCAATGTAGCAGTAATGGTATAAAATGGAAATTAATTAATTTGAACCGGCAAACGTCTGTAAAACTGTTGTTATTGTGTTTCTTTCTGTTAAAACGGGTTGAACAAAAAGTAGGCAATTCTAAAGTTTAAAACTTTAATCCTAAAATGCTGAAAAGCTAATCATAAATGACAGTGTCTACTAGCAAATGTGTGAGTAATTTAGAAAGCTGATAGGTAAAGTTAAAACTACTTCAACTGGTGCAGGGAGCAATCAAATTGGTGTGTTTGTAAAATTCACTTTTAAATTTTTGCAAAAGTGTTGGTAAGCGCATCGCCTTTGGTATAGAAAAGTGCCTAGTTTTTTTCATTATAACTTTTAGCTTGTGTATGAACAGCATGCTGCCTTGTTGTCTTGATCAATTAAGATTTTCCTTAATATGGGGAGTGTGACAAAAAAATGTTGATTTGCAGAAAAATATCACAGTAAATTGGCAAAACAGTCGCAAAAGTAGAGAGATGCATCACGCTTAATTGTTCAAGTTATATATTTTTAAAGACCAGGGAGTGAATAAATCAAAGTAATTTGGTATGAAAAAAGATAAACGATATTGAAGTGCTACTGGGCGCTAGGAAAAAGTTATTGCCATAGAAATCCATAAGCAATGAGAAGCACAATCGTTGAAACCATAAGTTACAAAAAAGAGTGAAACTAAATAGCTAGTAGATCCGTTAAGGGATAATGTCTAGAGTGTTGGAATTTTCATGACAGAAAAGTGCAAAAGTTCAAACACCCAAAAGTTTTAGAGATCACAATACCCCGTGGAATTTTGCAACAAAAAAGGTAGTGTCTATTGAATGAGCAAACAGAAAAAAGGAATATAATCATCTTTTTCTAACTGCGATATTGCTTAATACAGATATTTGGCTTGATATCAGATTGAATAAATGGTCATATTCTTTAATAGAAAAGTGTATGACATGAAAATAAAATTTTTTATTTAGTAAATTGCTACTGTTTACAGAATTCTATAAACTTTGTACTAGAAATAATCTCAGTATAAGTGTAGAAGCATGAATTACTAACTCATGGTTACACATGTGGCATTATAGAGCAAGGGTCAAATGACTAGGGCGATGATCGTGGAGATCCAAAGCAACTTGAATGCGTTCGTTAAAAAAATTAGCCTCCATGACAATAGATACACAGGTTTTTTTAGAGTTTATTCAAGTTTGAAAATGCGGAAATCATCCTTCTTTGCAGCTTCACTTTTCTAAAGCACAATGCAAAATAAAACTTACCCTCAAGCTCTGTGTAACCTGATACATAAACTGGCTCTCCAGTTCCGATAGAGTTCACAGCTCTAACAGAACAATTGATCAAAGATGAAGAGGGCAGCCCACATAGTTGAGTTGCAGCATGAGTAGCCGTTGGAGGTACATCTATGACTGTTTCTTCGTTTGTTAAACAGGCAAACTACAGAAATAAATTATGCGTAAGCCATTGGCTGTGAATAAAAGGGTTCTAATAAAAGTAGTTAAAAGTGCTTGAAGATACCAACACAGTATTTGCTTAAATTTGCAGAGCTAATTGACAGGCTATTAGACAGCTATTGACTATTAGACAGCTATTTTTTTATTTTTCTATACTCTGTGGTAACTACATCATGTAACAGCAATGGTTACAGCCAGCAATTGGCTTACTCGCTTACTGAACTTTGTTGACAACCTGTTATGATAAGGAAATTTGGGCCAATCATTTAGTCTTTTAAAATAAGGTATTTAAAATAGTTTTTCAAAGATATTGTTACAATCATACATAAAACCCTAAAATTAATGATACATTTTGATATGAATACAATTTAATAGTTTACTTAAGGTTTTTCAAGTTAAATGCATAATAACACTTTCATCCTGACTCAACTTTTTAAAACGATTATCATTTATGGTTGTAGACTTCTTTTCATGATTTTTGTGGTAATATCCTAATTATGGTCAAAAGGTCATTAAATTCAAACCTTAAACTGTGCTCAAAATGTAAACATTCAATTTAACTTGAAATTTTTAGCTTACATCCAAATTTTCTATTTAACTAAATAGAAATATATCCGAACTCACCGCTGAAATATACTAACAGCAGTTTTATCAAAACTCTATCAACTTTTTTATTATTACAGTGTATGTATTAATATATCTTCTTTCTTTTATCTGCAAAATATTTCAGAAATTTTTCCACTAACTTAAAAGAATATTATGGTCAAAAACCTCTGACTTTTTACCTATCATTTTTGTGAGTAGTAAGTTTTGTTTAGCTACGTGAAATGAATTGGAATTACTTGTTCAACTTGCAACACTTCACTTCCTTCACATAGAACCAACATAATTTATGCTGAAGATGTTTGAGTCACAGCATAAAATACTTATTTTTGGGGTTATGACAGACCAGGATATGATTGTAAATTGATGAAAATATTTTAGATCAAGAAACATTTACAGGCAGCTGTGTGCTAAACTTGTGCTTCATGATCAAAATTTTACCTTCTTAAGGATAACATTTCATGTAAAAGTACATTAAACCTTACTCAAACTATTCATGTTTTCTCTGTTAAAAATATGAAATGCCAAAGTCAAGACCTGCACCTTGCATATACTGTATATCAATATACTCACAAGATACTTTGTAATGACTCCATTTGGATCCAGTGGTTTTGAGGCATTTATGAACATACATCTTGGTGTAGATGTTAAATTCTCTATATGCGGCTTTTCTGGCACTTCTAGAATTACAAAACATCAAAAAGGTAATGACCTTCTAGCTTTGCATGTATGACAAGTTTATTTGTTAAGAAAAACGAATAACTGAATTTCTTTGATGCAGTATCGATCTAAAATTTTTGGAATGATTAGAACACGGGTTATAAAATATCAAAACATGTACAAGTAATACAATACACTAGACATGCATATAAACAAACAGCCAGTAAGCGAAGTCAATGGAAAGCATTTCACATAAGCTCAAGCCAAACTTACCTGTTTCTACTGTCAGAACCATCGATGATTTCTCACTTTTTAGGCTGTCACCTAACCTCACTTCAACAGTGACTATGTAAGTAGTGAAGCCTGACAGGTTTGAAATGACAAAATTACCAGATGTTGAAACTGCATCTTGGTAGATGACAGAACCATTTAGATCCTGGACCTTGATGATGTAATACAGGATTGAGGAGCATGGTGACTGAGACTTCTGAAAATTACATAAATGTAAATGTATCTGTTCATAAAAATTTCACTGTAGTCATTGTTTGTGAATGTTTAATTTTTCAAGCTTAAGTTAAACGTAGCTAATCAGATAAGCTAGAAACAGATATACAACATAGCGTACCTCTAAAATAATTATAAGAGATGCTGAAGTGTTCTTGAAGCTTGCAATATTGAACTGCGGTTTGGGTAGCTCTGAAATAATCCCAAGAAATATAAGTGTAAAACTGGAAATTTGATTTTAAAACATTAACTTTCAAATTTAACAATGAGAGCCTGAAATCATTTAGCCTGCATATAAACTTTTCATCAACCTTTTACGCATGAACTAAGATAATAAATAAAAGTGGACAAAATCTGTAGCAAAAGTTGCACTTTTGAAATGTTTTAATAGCAATATTTGTTGCGCTAGCTTAAATTAAAACTACTGTCATTTTTATTAAAGAACATATAAACTAGAAATTAGACTTAATTACAGCAAAGATCTCTTCAAGGAACATTGTATTATTACCTTTTTTTGGTCACATACTATTAGAGGAGCATGTGTGAAATAACTTGAAGTCTGCGGATATTCATATAACTAGACAAATATTTAGTGCTTAAATTGTTTTACTATAGATATTTACTCACAAGTATCTGATGCGTAGTTATCTAGAATGCGCTAAAAATCTAAAAATACCCATCATATGCTCTCTATAATTTTATAGAATTCTTATTGTTTCTATGAGCAAGTCAGGAGTGGTAAATAGGAAATGGGGTGCGATTAATATTTTTGAGCGCTTTGAGATTATCAAACTGTCTGTTCCTGATTCAAATCTCTTCTAGATTATTATTGAAACACTAATACTGCTTTCTCTAGATTATTATCAATTTGTTAGTATCAAACGATTATATTATTAACGAACGATATTATTGAGATGCTTGTATCACCCCAGTTTTTCAAGTCGATAAAAAAACACTGTCATAAAACTGACAAGCTGTTAGACAAAAACAGTGATTTTTATTTATACTTTTTTAATAAAGTAGTTTTAATAATCAATATAATGGAGTTTTTTCTAGAAAAAAATCTTGAAATGCTGAATAATAGATAAACTAGACCAAAAGACACAACACTTGCAGAATCTAATAAAACAAAAGTGTGAAACTGCTCGAGTGAACACAAGTAAATTTTTGTACTACTACTTCTTAAATCATTTTTGTACACTACTAATTATGACGACAACAAAAAGACAACTGATATAGCGCACTTGATGCAATTTGGAGTGTAGAAATGTACCCAAGTGTCGTCCACCAAATTAGAATTGGATCACGAGGCTGAGTTGCAGTGCTAGTTTTGATTCGCAAAGTAGTTTGAGCTTGTCACTTCAAATTTGGATTTGAAATGTTGCAGCAGCCATAAGAGTCATGAGAAAAAAAATGCAGTAGCGAAAAGGTTAAAAAAGAGCATATGAAGGTAGGTTTACTTTTAGAGGGTATAGTAGAAACAAGAATTAATATATCTGACTCAAAAGAGATTGAGGTGAAAGAGATGCATTGAGATACATTGACAGAAAAGCTCACCACTAATTTTCACAATAAGAAAATCGTAGTGTACAAAAAGCCCAAGGTTTGTGCATTGAGCAAAAAAAAGAAAGGAGGAATGATAGGTTCATCAAAAGAGCTGAGTGTGTAGCGAATACATGAAAATTGGCTACCTTTAAAATGGCATATTGTTGCTAATTGTCATCAAGCAGATGTTCAATAAATGAGAGAGTTGTAAATTGTTAGGCAACCTATACCTAAACTCAAAAAGAGTAAAGACAACTTGCATAATATTTGAGCAAGAAATGGTCAAATAAACAATCATCAAAAGCCCAGTAGAAATATTGGTCTGCCGGAGATTAATAATGTAGAAGAGGAAATGAGTAAACTTCAGGGCAAAGATGTTTCCAGTGAGACAGGAGAGGTAGATAGAGTTGGATATAGTAGGTATAATAACTCTAGCAGATGAAGCAGTATCTATTATATAAGATATCATGATAGCTATGACAGAGGAAGCACAGGTCAAGGAAGAGGTTGCTATAGCTGTGGGAAAACCATTTGGCCAAGAACTTCTGACAAATCAATTGATGCAGATACAAAGCGTCAAAGGCAGGTTGTCTTTTGTGTGGAGAACTAAACTTTCAAAGGTAATGTCTAAAGAATGGCCATAAAAAGAGGCTTAAGAAAGAGTTAATGTGGTTAGTAAAAAAGTTTTGAGCCCAGAACAGTCTTTGTGACCAGCAGAGAGGAAATCTTTTTTAGATATGCGTTAGAAGTAAAGATGAAATGTGCAAAAAGGTATGTTTTAGAGTAGAAAATGTGTTTTTTGTCCCTGTAAATACTGCAAGCCAATTAAATGCAGCCATTTAAAAAACTTAAAAGAATTTACTTAGGCAGATATGCATAATATAGGCGTAAATGAGATGTTGTGGATAAAATGAAGCTGATCTTGATTAAACTATAGGTTTAACCTTACACTATAGTTTATTATAGTGATGACTGTGAGACCAGTGACTTATGAGGTAAAAGATAGGCTCAGTTGTTTGGGAACCATACTGTTTCCAGAAATGTTTAGAATCAATTTTAAAGAAAAGCCCGTTTGTTCTCTTTTGCTTGCACATGCTCAAACATGTACCATTAGATTTATATAAGCTACCAGGTGCCAATTAGGAAATATGAACAAATTTGGGGCGATAGAGAGCATAAACAAGTTTACGGTTTGGTACTCAGAAATAGTGGTGGCGCTTAAAATGAATGGTAAGGGGAGGCTGTGTGCGAATCTAGCTCATTTGAATAAAGGTGCTCTAGAGAATATTCTCCAACATGCCGTTTGAAGAATACACCTGTGGCATTTAAGGCTAGTACATTCTTGAGCAAGATGGATTCAAATTTGGGATTGTGACAAGGGAGGCTGACTGAGGATATTGTCGAGGTATTGTCCAGACTATCTGTAGGCAGAGAGAATTTGTGTGGAAAGATCATCGAAGCAAGAACAGGTTTCCAAGTCAATACCTAAGCAATCGACGCCATGAACGGGCCAAGTCCAGACTACAGGCTACATGACAACCGTAAGACTTCCGGTCAGCCAAAAGTCGGCTATCGAGTTGACCCTGCTACCAAAAGGCAGAGCCAAATGAGAAGCAAGAGTATAAAATGAGCAACTGAAACCACGAAGACCAGAGCATCTGGAAGTCTCATCCCATGCATAGCATTTGTATGCGCACTACTCTTTACTGTATTATGTAACTGCGAAATACGTACATTTGTTGCCTCACACTCGAATGATTTGTTTCCTTGTGAAACAAATAGAGGAACTCAGTTGGTTCCTTCACAATATAGTTTAGTGATCAGGTATTAGTTTGGTCATCCAAAATCTGGCAGAGACTTGTGATGCTTGTATACACTATTAAAGGATGAATTATTTATCCTTGATTAACGGTGAGTTGATAAAGGGTCAATGAGAAATGTTAGGCACTGAATTGTTTGAGTTTGAGAAAAAGTGGTTGGCAGTGTTTTTTGATTATTTTGGAGATAGATACAGGTCATCCAAATGGCTAATCTAATGTGCTTCCTATTAGTGAATAAGTTTGGCCCTACGTGTATATTGGTACAGGCATAGTATTCTGCTGTGTATTTAGTTAAATAATATCCCTTTTTTAAAGTAGCAAAAGGAGCTCATGGAGGCAAACCAGATAAAGTACCTGAATAGTTGCTCCCACTTTCACAAAAGTAACCATTTAAATTATAGTGTGAGATAAATGGTTGAATCTATGTAAAAAAGAACCAATTAAACTGAGTTCTCTTCTGCCTTATGTGAAACCATTATTGCGGACTTCATGCAGGTTTAAAGAGCGAATGTTTGAAGTAAAGTTAAGATATGGTTTGCGATGTTTAGGCTTGAGTGCTAAGGATTTTAAAGAATTTTACTGCAGTGACAGGTGACTGAAATCGATAGAGAAAAAATTCTTTTGATAGAGGACATGAGTATGGGGATTCAGAGCCTTAACTGAGAGAAATGATATCAAATTTCAGTTAGACCACAGCGACCGCAGCAAAAAAGGGCTTGTTATGTTTAATTTAAAGAACCATGTAGTTATTAGCTAGATATTAACGGTAAGTGGTTGAGGTTGAAAACTCATTAAGGAAGAGAGTTGATCCTTAGGAATAATAAAATGAGTGTTGCTGCTGATGGTGCATATGCATATGCTGCTGCATATGCCAGTAATATGAGGAGTACTAGTGCTGTTAATCCTATTAAACAAGGTAGAGTAAGTAAAGCTTTCCCTTGTTACTATCACTATTATTAAATTGAGTTTTTCAGCGATGGCAGTTAAGCTGTGATCAAAACATATTAAGATTGATAGTAGATGAGAAAAATTTGATTGTGCAAGTGAACAGTTTAGAAATTAAAAAATGATTTAGTACTTTCGGTTTGTTGATGGCAGTTTATGTGGCTGATAGCTAAGGAGAATCAGACAACTGGCAATAACATTGTCGGTTGTCGGAAGGTTAAGGCCCTTAAGGTAATTTGTCTAGGGGACACAACATTAAAAGGTAAATTGATATTCTGAAAATGACTGCAAATTTGAAGTTGGTGGTCAACAAGAAGCCATATTTTGCAGATTATGGCTCTTGCTTGAGGGTAGGCCTAAGCATAATTTTATATGAAAATGACTTCGATGAGATTAGTTTTCTGAATTGTATTATATTCTGTCTGATCTATTCAGCAATAAACATCGCATTGCCTTGCATCGCCTTGCATCGCCTTTAGCAAATTACATTCCAAATGAATAAACAGATATGCTAATTGAAAACTGAAAAAAAGAACATATCTCCAGTTTTTATTTAAAGAGTGATTGAAAAACCTCTAAAAAGAGGCTATTTTTTGATTTTGATTTTTGAAACGCTGAATGCAATGCTCACTCTAAACGGCAATGTTCAATATTTTTTTCAAATTTCCTCTAAAAAAGACTGAAGGCCTAAAAATAAAGTAACCATTAAAGCAGCTGGCATGTGGTTCAACACTTCGGCATTTTTGTGTGCACTTGCTGGTGGCAGCATGTTTCGAAAGACAAAGCATATGACACCGAAAGGCGCATGAGGCTGGTGAATGCAGAGAGTTGGTATACCATGTGGGTAAAGCCAAATGGTTGCCATTTTAGAGGCAAGATAATAGCCTAAAGGACTCGACACAAAAACGTTTACCCTCTTTAATTATGGCCAACTAGATCTGCAACGAAATGGCCATGAGGCTAGTTAGAGAGAGAGCAGGCATGAGTCTCAAGGAAAAGGGGAAAAAACCTGACGATTTGCTAAGCAGACAAAAGTTGGTGCTCAAGGGCTGCCTCTCTACTGACTCAACACCCTAAAACTCTCCAGCAGACTGGAATTGTTCATTGCTGACTGTCAGCTGAACTGGCAGTCACCAATGACTGCCAGCTGTCTGCCAGTTGATCGGCTGGCTGCCTGTCGGGCAACTGACAGCAATGACTGCCAAACTGGCTGGCTGCCAGTTTTGACTGCCGGCTGAACTGGCAGTGAGCAGCGAAGCTAGACTTACTGAACAACCTACCACCAGTGTCAGGCCTCTCCTAAATTAAGCTTGCTCAAATCTTTGGTTGTCAGACAGCTACCCAAATGTTAAACAACTAACTAGAAAAAAACTCGGCCACTGCTATAGCTTGGCAAAATGAGGGCTGACTTGCTTAGACATAGAAGCTTAGTCAAAGAACAAAAATTTTGCTGAGCAAGGAGTGTGCTGGCTAAAGCACGAAACTGGGCAACAGTGGCTATGGGATCAGCTTATTGCCTTTTTTGGCTGTAACATAGAGATTTCCACTGCTACTAATAAAACTAGTATAATATATATAAATATATATATACGTATATATATATGTATATATATATATATATATATATATATATATATATATATATATATATATATATATATATATATAGAACAATTTATATATACCTATGTACATATAAATTGTTTTCTCACCCCGATTAACCTATATGGGTTGTAATTTCTGCTCTAACTCGGGTCTCCTACTAGAGACCTGGGAGTTTGAGCACTTGCCTCAAGATCTCAGCCGTTCCCAATAGTGCACTTTTTTGCAACTCCCTTTAGTTGATTGCTGTTGGTATTTGGGCAAGCCACATTTTATGTGCAGGTGTTACTGCGCCCTGTGCCCCAATGACTACTAGAATTACAGTTGTTCTTACTTCCCAGCATTTTACAAGCTCCTCTCCAAAGAGGAGATATTTCTCTACATTTTTTGCTGGCTCTATTGTAGTCATTGGGTACTGCTAAATCTATTATAGTAGCCCTCTTGTTCTTCTTATCTACCCGCACTATATCTGGTTAGTTTGCTAGAACATGTTTGTCAGTCCAGATGTAGAAATTCAAGATGATCTTAGCCAAATCATTTTCATTGACCTTTACAGGAGCTTTCCACCAGTATTGTGGTTGATTAAGGCCATTCTAATCCCGTAGACTTCTGTACAAAATACCTGCAACATGATTATGCTGATCAGTGTATGCATTTCCTCCGGACTGGTTCCATCCACTGATGTTGTGTTAGATGGTTTCAGGTGCATCTCTGCACAATCTGCATCTAGGATTGTTTTCAGTGTGATAGATTTTTGTTTGGAGTTGCCTTGTTAGGAGCAACTGCTCTTCGGCTGCCATGAGTAGCGACTCTGTATTGGCTGTTAGGCTTTCTTTGTTCAGCCAAATATATGTTTGGTGGAGATTGCCAACCTTGGATATTTGTCGGTGATAAGCACCGTGAAGAGGTTTCGTGTGCCAGTCAATTTCCTCATCATCAGGGCGAAGGTCCATTGTAAGAGCAGCCGATTGAAATTCAGCTAGCAACTTATCTGAAGTGGCCATGGAGGCTGCATAAGCTTTGATGCTTTGCTCTTCTGCTTTCACTGTCTGCTTTACACTTTTGAGTCCCCTACTGCCATCTTTTCTATCGAGATACAATCTAGTAGTATCAGATTTTGGGTTGAGTGTTCCATGCATGGTCAGCAGTTTACGAGTTGCTATATCTGTTTCCTTGATGGCTTCCTCAGTCCACTTTATTATGCCTGCTGGATATCTTATTACTGGCAGTGCGTAGGTATTTATTGCCATGACTTAGCTTTTGGCATTGAGCTGGCTCCGTAGGACCTGCCGAAGGCGTTTCTTGTATTTGGTAATGGCTTTGTGACATACCTCGGCTATGTGGTTGATGTTGCTTTGCATAATCTCCAAGTACTTGTACCCTTCTTCTATATCTTTGATGGCACCATTTGGCATTCTTAGGCCATCTATCTGTGAGCATAGAATGGTCTTTCTTAAGAATTAGCCTTCCAAATTTCTCAATACCGAAGGTCATTCCAATGTCCTTGCGGTATACCTGAGTGAGATGTATTAGCGAATCAATGTCCATTTCTTTGTTAGCGTACAGTTTGATGTCATCTATGTAGAAGATGTGGTTTATCTTGGTGCCACTCTCAAACTGGTACCCATATTGAGTCTTTTCCAGCATATTGCTTAGAGGGTTTAGGCATATGCAGAAGAGCAGCAGTGATAAGGAGTCACCTTGATAGATGCCTCGCTTAATTTTACACTCGCCAGCTTTTTGCCATTAGCCTCCAGTTCTGTCTTCCATTTGGTCATTGACATCTTGATGAATGCCACAAGAGCAGGGTAAAAATTGTACATACTGAGGCACTCAAATATCCGACTATGGGGAATTGAGTCATCGGCCTTTTTGTAGTCGATCCAAGCCATGGCAATATTGGTATGCCTTCTGCTGTCTTGTCAGACCGTTCGATCCACCACTAACTGATGTTTGGCTCTTCGAGTATTGCGCCTAATTCCTTTCTGAGCACTGGTCATATAGTGACTCATGTGCTTTTCCAGTTTGTCTGCAACTCTTCCTGAGAGCAGTTTCCAGGTGGTGGGCAAGCACGTTATCGGTCGATAAATTTTGGGAATCGGCCCCTGCATTGGATCTTTTATCAGAAGTACAGTTCATCCTTTGGTCAGCCATTCCGGATGGTCACCCTGTTCTATTAGGCATTCCATCTGCTTAGCCATTCTAGTGTGAAGTGATGTCAATTTCTTCAACCAGAAGGCTTGAATCATGTTATGGCTAGGTGCTGCCCAGCTCTTTATATGCTGCACTCGGCACTTGATGTCCACTTCGCTGATGGTGAGTCCTTGCTGAGCCACAGTGTGTTGGTGGCTCTCTTTAAGCCTCTTCAGCCAATTTGCAGTCGTGTTATGAGTAGTCTCTTTCTCCTAGATGTCCTTCCAGAACTTTGAGGTGCTGGATTGGGGAGGATCTGACATTGGCCTCCGCAGTTCACCTTTGAACTGAGAATACACTTTAGATGGATTATTGATGAACATTTTGTTCATTCTCTTGTTATCCCGCTGTTTTGTGTACCGCTACAGTCGTGCCGAGAGTGCTACTAGCTGCTGTTTGGCAGATTCTAGAGCTTCCATTGTGGCTTCCATATTTGGACGCTCCAAACTGTGGTTAGATCTCTCACTGAGCCTACTAACTTTCTTGCGCAAGTCCTTGATCTTTTTTTGTAGCCTCAGCTGCCAGGATGGAATGGCTTGAAGCCTTGTTGACATTGGCTTAATACCCATCTCCTCCAAGATGACGGTTGCCGTACTGTAGATTAAGGCATTAGTCTCACTGATCGATCCAGTTGAGATCGATTCTAGTGCCAAGTTAATGTCTTCTAACAGCTTCTTGGGTATGGTCTTGCTAACTCTCCGTAGTGGTACCCTGCTTCCATAATCATTAGCAGCTGACATCTTGTTAATGATATTTTCCGCAAGCTCCTTTACCCTTGGGTCAAGGTCAAAATGCATGTTTTCTTCAACTTGTGAGTCAACCCAAGATTGGGTATGTGTGACAGTGTGTGTTGATATGCACTCCTCATTGGTCGAGGTTACTTGGGTGAACTGTTCCCTAATTTCATCTACCTCAATTTCTGATATGAGGTGCCGCTTGATTATGTTACTCCTCTAAGCTACAAGCTGATTAGCGGTTAGTGGCAATTTAGGGCGCATGTTTATCCCCAGTTGACGCATCCTTCCCATATAGCCTCACTTTGGAGGTTCACTCATAAAGTAGCACTGCATGAGGTCCGTGTTATCAGTCCAAGTCCATTTCATCCGTATTGAACCAGTAGCCCATTTTCCACTGCCTTGTCCTGGTTCAGCTACAGGCAGGGCGGACCTTGTTTGACCGGGCGACGTCGGAGCCGGCATGGCTTTGGTTTTTGCACTCATCATAGAGGTTGTAGGCATTATACAAGCAAGGGTCTTGTCTAAGGACCGCCAGAAGGGTGCAGTTGTTGGGGTTTGAATCTAGGACCTAATAATCACTGACCCGACACCTTACCAACTGCGCTATCTGTCCTGTATATATACATGTATATATACATATATATATATATATATATGTATGTGTGAGTATGTGTGTGTGTGTGTGTGGGTGCGTGTGTGTATATATATTTGCCTTACATACTCAAAGAGGTGTGGTTCCTTGTAAAATAATAAAGACATACAGCAATTTCCTTTACAATATTTTCTTCTGGAAGAGACTGAGGACACGTTGGAATAAAGTATGAATAATATTTGGAAATGATGAAAGCGTGCAGGGTGATAACAGAAAGGACATGACAGAGGATAAAGATTTTGAGTGAGATAGAGTAGTTGTCAGGGAAGGCGCAAGTATGGTCAAGGAGAATGATAGATGCAGGGAAAATCTTCAAGTTTAGGCCATTCAAGTTTTTAAGAGCCAAAAATTGATTGCGGCCAAAGTGAATAGAGGCAATATGTTAGAATATTCAGTACATAGGAAGTGGTGAGACAAAGAAAAGTAAAGGCTTAATGAAAAAGCGACAGGATGAGGTAAAGACTAGGATTAAGAGACAGTTGAAATAGGAGCTTGTGGTTACTGAGTTGACGTTTTGGCCAGAGTTGGATTTAATCAAGCATGGTAGGGAGGATAAGAAGTAAATACTAAGAAGAGATGCGAAAGAGGGTTGAGAAGGCTAGAAGGTAGGAATAGAGTAAGACTGAAGGAAAGTTTAAGAGTGAGAGGCAAATGATTCGGGTCACCAAAAACATTAAGCTGGGTAGGAAAATTTTTGTATAGCTCTATATTCATACTTTACAAGTTTTGCACTATCTGATTTTATGATTTTATTAACAAAATCATAAGGCCAACGAAGATAGTAAAAATATTTTTTCAAAAACGTCAAAAAATCAAAACAGATGGTGAATAGATACCTTATTTACGATGATAGAGAACAGCAAGTAGTATATGGTAGGTATATGGTGTGTAAATACAAAAGGACTGATAGTAACTGGGTGTGATAAAAAGGCGATGAATAAAGAAGGAACTACGATGTGTAACATTGTGAACTTGACACAGGTCAAATGACACAGTTACATTTTCCACCTCACAATTAGTTCTTATGTCAAGTCTACTAAATAAATTTAAACATACTTATTTCAAAAGTCTTATTCTAGCATTATACTATACATGCAGCCAATCGCTCCTATCAGACTTGCTAATACATGCTGGAATACTGTTTACTGATGTGCTACATAAATTAAAACAAGGTTGGTTGTCAAGAAACATTGATTATTTTGCAAAAACTGAAAAAAGTATGCTTTAAATAAAATATTTAAATCATTTGATTTTTTGTGGCAAGTTTGATGTGCACAACTTGTTAAACAATCAAAGCATAAATGAACAGGTCATAATCCTGCTAGATTTTGATGGCCATTTAATTACAAATAGACATAAATATGATTTTATAATCGGCACATTAATATATCAAACAGTATCTTGAAAAAATGGGTATTCTACATTGATCTCTTTTTAACAACTAAAATAATGACCACACACTTTTTTTAAATTGTGACAGCCAAAATGTATGTAGTAAAAACAGGATCTAGAAGAATTTTATTATAACCAGAAATGAGTACAAATCATAAGGCACTGAGTGGAGTCACCTCAACTATAAGCACATTCAATCTTCACTGCTTTGAAAAAAAATTGATTCAAGACTCTTGGAGTTTTATAGGTTTGCATACTTTCTTTTTTGTCATTTTTAATTGTCTGTTAAGACCTTATTATTTAAGAACAATGTAAACTTAGCCTATCATTAATGTATTTGCATATTCTGATAACATAGCCAAACTACATAATTGTTAGGAGAAAAAAAAACGTTTTTGTGTGGTTTGAATGATTTAATAGATACAAGCTTAAGATTAACTTGAGAAAAAATAGTGAAATCAGAAAAAAATTGCTTAGGGAAACCAAAACCAAGATAAAATAATATATTATGCAGGTGTGTTTGGGCGCTTCTCATTAGATGGCTGTTTGAGAATATACTGGCAGATTTCGGAATGATTAAAATTTAACTTGGTCACTGAAACTCATGTTTATATGTAAGCTTCTCAACAAGAAAAATAAACTGTTAGAAGCAAAAGATACATGCCATTAGAAACGGTAATTAAAAAAGCAAAGCCTAAAATTACATCGTAAAAATGAAATACTCAAACGGAAATCCAAATGTTAAAAGGGTCTAAAAATGACAAATTATGTAGCTTAAAGACATCCAATTAATGATTAAATAAAATTTTTATGCCTAGTAATGACAAATTAGCAAGACAGAAAAATATCGAAGTAATGCTTTTTGATCAGTCACTGACTAATCACACATCAAAACCTTTTATTGATAACTTGATTTGATCCCCGGTTAAGCTAAAAAACTGGAACTAATAGTTAAAATAAAACAACCATTCAAAAAATTTTAAATAACTGCTGCAAAAAAGCAGATCTAACAGATTTCGCAGCTGCTATTATTATTCTTATTATTATTATTACTATCATTAGTTGTTTTGCTTAACATTAAAAAAGTGCAGCGTGGAGCGAATCTCATTCCACATTAGCACTTAGCACGTGTTCAATATGTATATAATTTACAGCTAAGCACAAATGCATCAGTGTATACATGGACAATCTAAAGCTTTTACATATTTACTTTTTAAATTAGTTATTTTTTATTTATTTATTCCTTTGATAGGTTTCTCATACTTTTGAGCTAGAAAGTAAATAATACAAATATATTGCTTTGGGACCTTTTATTTTGACTTACTTTTGATAAAACGATATTTTGATTGTTTTTGACTGAATTTATAAAAAAATGTTCTCAAATAGAACATACGGCAATTTGTTTGACACAACTTACATATATAAAAAGACAAGCTATTATTGGTATGTACCTGTGCATGGTATAATTGTAGAGACTGTAGCAGAAGGACCAAATCCTTTAGTAGTATTTGCCTGTATTTCACAAGTTACAGATTGCCCAGCTTTATATCCACAATCTTCTAATAATGTTGAAACAGTTTCACTCCATGCAGTTCTGTTAGTGCATCGATGCTAAAACGGAAGTTATTCATCAGCAGATCGCAGCTTGTTTTCAGTAAAATAACATACTAACAAACTGCCGAAATTTCACAATAAAATGTCTTTCAGATCACTGCTAATGACAAAAACTACTAACAGCTATATAATGTTATATAAATTTCCAAGTTTGCTTATTCATCCATCTGTACTTTTGTCTTCTGTTTAGCTCAGTGGCTCTTAACCTGGGTTCGATCGAACCCTAGTAGTTCAGTGAGTCGGTCTCAGGAGACCGGTGGCGCCTCTGTCGGGGAGGTCTTGGCACACCAACTCATCATGTCAATACGCAGTGATGGCCTTGCTTGGTCTTCACTGGCTGCAGATGATCATGTTACATTGTTCAACTCTTTCACTGCTGCCCATGTGCAAATTTAGCTATCAGCTTACTGCCAGCCATTTTAACAAAACTAGCCAATTTTGCATCATGATATGTATACAAATTTTTCAATTTCAAACTCTATCTACAACAGTTTTTTGTCATATATTTTATTTTTCTAACATATTAACGAATAGTGTTATGCTAAAAAATCAATGTATCTGTACTTTGCGCATTGCTAAAGCTATGTGAAGCCACAATCGCTGCGAAGCTAAAACGATCCGCCACAATGTTCCTTACACTTACAAACCTATCATTTTCATCACCATCAAAGTCAATGGTGCTACTTTAATTATCTGTGTAATCACAAAAATCTAAATCTGAATTGGCTATAATGCCATCAGCATAAGTAATTACCTGTTTTCTAACTGGGAATATACTTACAAAACTTACACAAAAAATGTACGTTTTCAAGTTAGAAATTCCCAAACAAAAATTTAAAATTGCTTTGTTACTTTTGGCTAATTTTATATAAATCTTCGAAAAACACTATCAATACTAATATCAATATCGAAAGTCCTAAAGATTGTTAGTTATGTTGTCAACGAATAATAGATTAACTTACTACGCAATTGCTGGGAATGTCGCAAAAATGTCTCTATGGCAGTCGACCATAGAAAACACATAAATGCATCTACGGCAGAAAAAAGGTTAACACACCAGTGTTGCGAAAAATTTAGCACACTAAGGAGTGGTCAACGTGTGACTGTCATCATAGTACGTCGTGCAATTAATTTCTTAATATTTCAATCCATGCTAACTATGCCGAGCAAAAAAAGAAAGTGGTTGGAAGAATCTGCACAATATGGACTCGCATGTATCACAGAATGGGATGGGAGTCAGTGCCCTGTCTGCACGGTTTGCACAGCCAAGTTGAGCAACCCTAGCCTTGCACTGGCAAAACTAAAAAAACATTTCCTGAAGCAGCATAGAGACGAGGAATACAAGAACACAACGCTTGCTGAATTCAAGCTGAATAGAGCCATATTTGATGATAAGGCCACTCTGCCTGCTTTTGGATTTGTACCCATTAACAAACCGATCGTCACAGCATTGTATAAAATTGCGTACTTGATTGCAAAGCAAGGCAAGCTACACACCATTGATGAAACACTTGTAAAACCAGCGGTGTTAAAGATGTTGAATGTGATACTCGAAACAACGGCCGAATCTAAATTAAACAGCCGAAGCTTAATTATCCTCAATTCCTCTTTCAAACGACATCATCAGCGACAGAGTAGAGAGCATGAGTAAAGACATTTTGGCTCAAGATCTGATTTTAAGCTAATCTAAGCCAGCTTGCCATTTTGGTGCGCTATTTGAAAGATGGCATGATAAAGCAAGAGTTTTTATTTTGTAAGCCTCTTACAGCAACAACTAAGGCAGCCGATGGAAAGAAATTTGCGGATGACTTCTTCAGAGACAATAATCTTGCGTGGGATATAGTTTCTGCAGTTTGTACTGATGGAGCTCCAGACATGCTGGAAAAAAATCTGTTTTTTGCACGCTAGTATAAGCTGAAGCAACACACATCATTGTTACTATCATTATGCACAGGCCTGCGTTGGCAACAAAAACCTTGCTTCCAAAAATGACAGAAGTATTAAAAACTGTAGTGGAATGTGTGAACTATGTGCAAAGTAGTACTCTGAGGCACCGCATCTTCAGTGAGCTATGTAAAGAAATGGGAGGTAAATTTTAAGTTCTTCTGTATCAGCCTAATGTTCGGTGGTTATCCTGGGAACAGGTGCTAAATCTTGTTTTTACCTTGCGTGAGGAATTAGCCATGCTTTTGCATGAGCACCAACATTGCCATGCAGATTGCTTCAAAAACTCTGAGTTCATTTTCATTTTAGCGTACACGGCTGATATATTTGCAGCAATATATTATTATTAATCACCTTAATAAGCAAATGCAGGATGGTAGAATCAACATCATGGAAGCAGAAGAAAACTTGAAACTTTTAAAAAAAGCTACCGTTGTGGAAACGACGAATAGAGAACAAGAACTTTGCAAACATTTTCTGAACAGCTGTGTAAGTAAGATTGAAAATGTGTCTGGAATGGGCGACATTTGTGTACTTATAGAACTGGAGCAAGCAATTTCCACACACTTAGAAGAGCTTGCAAAGTCTCTTGACGGATACTTCCCTACACGAGAGTCCTATCCAGCATGGGTGAGACGTCCGTTCACATTTGCTGTTAAGACAGCAGAAGTCAATGATGAATACCTCAATGAAATCATTGAAATTCAGCAGAGCCAGGTTCAACAGCAACTTTTCAGAACAACAACGCTTTCAACATTTTGGTGTCGAAAAATAGAAAAGTATCCAGTTATTGCCAAGAAAGTCGTGGAGTTTTTTATACCATTTGTTACAACATATTTTTGCAAGCAATCCTTTTCGAGGATGCTGGATATAAAAACCAATAAAAAGGAGCAAACTTTGCTGTGAAAATGACATGAGATTGGCACTTCCCAAGGTGAAGCCACGCATATCTTAACTGGTCTTTTAAAGGCAACAACAGGAGTCACAATAATTTGCAGACCTGTATGTAATTTGTTGTGAATTCATACACTATGTTAGTTTTGTTCTTTGAACAAGGTGGTGTTCATGCACGGTTCATTTTCTGCACCAGTAGAAAAACCTGTACATCTTGAATTTAAAAATAAATCGTATTTTATTTTACACTAAGGTGAAGTTCGGTTGCATTGTGAATTGAGTGGCAGATCCATGAAGTGCTGCCCAGCGACCCGAAGGAATAAAGTGGGATAATAAAGTAGGGTTCGGTAAACTGGCCATTGCATATAAAACTTGTGAAGTTCGGTAGCTCCAACAAGGTTGAGAACCACAGAGCTAGTTTATACGTATATGCATGTAGAACTTTTGATGTTTTTCTTTAGTCTGTTTGTCTGTTTCTCATTTGTCTGTCCGGATATAGTGATAAAGTTTTAGCTTTGAAAAATTACCTTCATAATGGATATAAACTCGTGACACTCAAATTACAAGTCTACTAAAAAGTATGGATAGTCACAAGGCTAATCCTTTCTTATTGCACCAATCGCCTTTTACTATATATTGCGTAACCTTTTTTGCAATTGCACACATTAAAATACTCATTAATACAGTGTGCCCTTGAGTAACAATGCTCCTGTTATGAGAATTTTTTGCCTTTTGATATGGAACATAATGCTTTTTTGTCCTCATTATACAACAAATAACTTTTTTTCACTTTTTTTGGCCATAAAATACACTAGAAATTCTCTTCTCATACAGCCCACAACCAAAGTGATACTGGAAAAAAGAAAGGGTACTGCTGGTTGAGCAATGCAATATTAGCAGTCAAATGGCACTGCAGTGCAATAGGATAACTACAATGGTAGCTGCAATGGTAGCTGTAATGCACTGGGTGTTATTACGTACAACAAACAGCAATAATGAAAAGAAAAGATTATATGTTTATATTTCTCCCCTGCAATAGGAGAAATGCATTATTAGAAGTAAAATGGCAAGCTGCTGTGTAATACACACAGTTTGAAAGTTGGTTGTGTTGAATGTAGAATGGTTTTGATAGCGATCTGTAATAAAGCGAGCATCATCATTCACACGTTGGGAAGTTTTCTGCAAACTGGAGCAAAATAAAAAAATGTTCTCATCATAAAGGGGCATTGTAGTTTGACCCTAGCTTGTACATAAGATGTAAAGAATTTTGGCTAATGTTTTAAATAATGTAATGAAACCTTCGGTAATTGGACAAAAAAACATTGGCTGATATACTGTGTACCACAATTTCGTACCTGTAAATCGGTCTACGCCTCAAACGGTCTACGCTTATTACAGAAACTTTTGTATAAACAAACTCGAATGATTATTCTTATAATTAAATCTTATAATAATTTTATAAAATCAAATAGTTATTCTTATAATTAAATATTTTTGCAAGATATTAAAAACGGAAAGATATTAGAAACCTTTGACAATTGGACAATGCCATAGACTGGTGAAATGTGCACGTTTTTATCATGAAATGCGCACGACTTAATGGTTCTGCTCTCGGTCGCACAGTTTTATCGGCGTTTCGTTGGCTGGTCTTAATTTTGATTAAAAAAAGCTTGTCAGGTTTTAATGGCAGTTTTAGGCCAAATTAATCTGTCTACCTATGTATTATCCGATCAGATGGGTAAGGTTTAGGATATTGTCTACAAATTTCAAAGACTTGGTAACATATTTAAATAGGTTTATATGCATTTTGTATCGTTATTATACTTAAATGACTCTATTGAAAAATGGTTAAATTTTTTGATGAGATTTCGGTACAAGGGTTTGTGTTATATGCCTGTCTTGAAGAGAAGAGCTCTCAGTGAAATGTACTGCACATGATACATTGTAATTTAGTAGTACACTACACTTTCTTGCAGATCATAACCATTAGATAGACTAAAATTACTGAAGCAACTATAGTTACTAAAGCTAACATATTATTTTGCTACCAATTTGTAATATTTACAGTACATATATGAAAATCTGATGATTTTTACCAGGGGTATTAGCATTAGATAATTGTGACCCAGGCAGTCAGAATGTGCAATCGTGCTAAAACCACATTTTTGAGTTATTTAAAGTTTTAAAATCAGCAAATTCTGAGGATTTTAATGCATTTCAAATTTTTAAATCGGGTTATTTATGCTTAGGTTATGCTAGATTTAGTAGAGAAGGTTTCGTGATGAAGTAAAACTGTTGTTTTGAGTTTAAGCAGGATAAAGTTGGTGATTCATGAACTGTAAATAATTGTATTTGTTTACAAATCAAAACGCCATAGCAACCAACCACTTAATCTCAAACTATTTTGATGAAACCTGGCATTTTCTACACTAAAACCCTGAAAAAACTGACCGTTGCCTTTTTATTCCAATTCGATAGACGGTTGACTTCCTAAAGGTCATGGTAAGGTTAACAATATATGTGGCTAAAAGCTCACCGTCCTGGAGATATTCATTAAAAGGGTATGCTTCAAACTGAGCACTTCTCATCAAGCTATATTGCTATGACTGCATCTAATGACAGTTCAACAACTTAACAAAGAGTTGGAAGTGTATTCAGAATGGTCCACCTATACAGAAGGTCGTGGTAAAGTCAACGAAAAGTGACTACAGAGGGCATCAGGATGCGGAAATATCAACCCAACTCATCAAGTGACCATTCAATCTAGAGCTCTTTTTATGTAGTTTAACACTCACACAGTGTAGCACGAGTAAGCTGCAGAGATTTATTGCAGCGCATTGGAGGGGATTGTTTGTTATGCTAGCGGCAATTTGTCCCAACACAACCATATCCAATGTTTCCTTCGGTAATCATTGATACACAGTTCTAATGAGACTTAATTGTTCAGATGACATAAAACTAGCGCATAATTCTCTACATTTGCACCCACTTATTAGTTTGATGTCAACAGCTAGAATGGGAATGTTATCAGCAGTGATTAGCTGATCGTTATTCTCTATAATTTGATTTAATTCATTGCATTATCGTTAGCAGCCACATATTGCGTAAGCAGCTGTATTTTTAAAGTTGCCCTATTATCACAATCTTCATCATCGCTTTCACTATGATCTGAGGCAGCTGACTCAGATTCTAAGTAGAAATACTCATCTAGCATCAACTAGCCGTAATTTTGCGATGGTTTTATTTTGTTCTAGCCTGAAGCATTAAAACAGGAAATGGCCACATACATGCGCGCACCCGCAGTTAGAGCCTATATCTATGATCTTGGGTTATGAAAAATTCCATAGCAACCATCGATATGGGTATAGTTAAATGGCAATTCTGGCTTTATAATTGGTCAGACACAAAAATAAACAAGACCATGTGAAAGAGCAGGATTGAATGCACTATACACCACTGTTTACTAAAATAGTGACGGTGAGTCATATTATAGCGTAAAGCACGCTTAGCGCGCTATTGTGAACAATGCAATTACCGCACGATTGTACATTCTGACGGCCAGGGTCACAATTACTATGGCTTTCTTTACCACTTTATACAACATTTTCATCTTACGATGCCAACACTAAAACTAATTAAGATCATATAATTGTATCCCAAATAACGTTTCCTAGTGAAGTAAAATCAGGGCAACCCCCGAACCAGGCCTAGTAGGAGCTGAGGCTTGAATGTGGTAGCCTAGCCCCCCCCCCCCGTCAGTTTAACTATATTACTGGCACTACCAGCGTAAAAGCCGTTGGTACAGACTCGCTATCACACAGCCGATAGCAGACTGTGGATATTACAACGCAACCTCTAACAAGAGCCGGTAAGTCTGACTCTATATACTATAGCCGATAACAGACTATGTACATACCAACGCACATCCAGAAAAGAGCCGATAATACAGACTCTATATAGTACAGCTGATAGCAGACTGTATATATATACGAGCGCAACTCCAACAAGAGCCGATAATACAGACTCTATATACTATAGCCGAAAGCAGACTATGTATATACCAGCGCAACTCCAACAAGAGCCGATAATACAGACTCTATATACTATAGCCGGTAACAGACTATATATATACCAGCGCACATCCAGAAAAGAGCCGATAATACAGACTCTATATAGTACAGCCAATAGCAGACTGTATATATACCAGCCCAATTCCAACAAGAGCCAATAATACAGACTCTATATACTATAGCCGATAACAGACTATGTATATACCAGCGCACATCCAGAAAAGAGCCGATAATACAGACTCTATATAGTACAGCCGATAGCAGACTGTATATATACCAGCGCAACTCCAACAAGAGCCGATAATACAGACTCTATATACTATAGCCGATAACAGACTATGTATATACCAGCGCACATCCAGAAAAGAGCCGATCATACAGACTCTATATAGTACAGCCGATAGCAGACTGTATATATACCAGCGCAACTCCAACAAGAGCCGATAATACAGACTCTATATACTATAGCCGAAGACAGACTATGTATATACCAGCGCCACTATTAAGCCAAGCTGTCTACGATATAAAGAAGATGTGCTGTACTTGAATAATTTTATTACAATGTTGTAGTGTGTCACACCAAGCTAGCCAAATCCACTCTGCTCTTCAAATGCACAAGCAACTGTTTATATAAGCTAGCAGATCCAAACACAGCATTATCATTGGGGGATACAGACAGTTGAAATTTCTAGGTTAAAAAGGCAGCAAATTTTTACAAGAACAAATGCTATTTACAAGTAAATATAAGACATAAAAATTTGGCAACATTTTTGTAATGCCTTAGTTAATATAGAAAAAGAGTTAGTAATACAACAAACAATCAACAAATTTTCTTTCTCTACTTTTAGGCAATTTTCTGCTTGGGAGTCAAAGAAAGCGGCTGCCTTATAATCCATGTAGCGGGCGTAATCAAGCCTGTTTTCATCCTAGCGAGCGCTTTGGGCGCTGGTAACCGTTGGCTTACGTCACAATCTAAATGACTCGATTATATATATAAGCCCAGGTTAATTACTGTTAGGCACCATCCAACATGGCACTCAATTGTAAGCATTGCGACTTCTCCACTGACAAGCCACGCGCACTCCGCCGGCATGAACGCATGCATGTACACAGGTGTGCTCTGTGTGACTGTTATTTCGACCAGCGAGAGAAGTTAGCTGCACACAAAGACTCCTTCCACCGGAGGTCTGTCGGCACTCAAACCGAAGGGAGGGAGAGCTGGGCTCCGCGCCCCCACAAACGGCGACCTGAGCCTCGCCCAGTGCAAGCCTACCGACCTCACTCCAGGGAGTCCAAGAGACCCAGATGGCGACCGTCACGGGACCAGACTCCTACACCTCGCCGCTCTGTGGAGTCCGTGGTGACTCGCCCCAAAATGCCACCTCCGGAGGCTTCCCCGTGCTTCAGTGACACGGATCCTCTAGGGCTGCTGGACTCGCCAGTGCACATAGCACTATAACCTGTGCTCACACCCCTCTGGCCTTTTTCAGGGCCACCACTATCTGATAACGAGTTGTTCTTACGCTTTAGTGGTGGAAAGTCTTGTTCGTAATTTTCTTGCCAATTTACTACATCACCCCCTTCTATTTTTGTATTCTGTCCCAGAATGAACTGATTTGGTGTCTCTGTCTGTAATTGGTTGAGCCAGTAGCTTCCAAGGTGCGAAGGTTTTTGAGTTTGCCTCTTAGACCGTCTGGTATGACCTTGAGAGCAAACTCCGTCAACCAAGATTGGAGCTGGGTTCCCCTCAGGTGCTGTTGGAGAATGGCAGCTGGGGTAATCCTTTTCTATTGAGTTCACATCTAAATCTAAATTTTCAGACTCTTCCAAATACAGTTTGATTCGCCCTTCATGTTGTACTGTCAACTTCCCATTTCGCAGCATTTCATAAGTTTGATAAGGGAGCGATTTGGTGATACGGTACAGACCTACATATTTCGGCTTGAGCTTTGTTCCTTTTCCTCCTGAGTAAAATGATTTGAGCCAAAATCGATCCCCCTTCTTAAAGGTTGAAGGTTCATCCCTGTTGGTTGTGCGCATCATCAACTGCTGTTGCCGCAGTCGTTGACCTGCCTCTTGTAGGTTAGTTTGTAGCTGAGTGGCATATTCCACTTCAGTAAGCGTTTCTGATGTTATACCTCCGCGTACCAGTGTTTCAGGCAATGTAGTTTCCCTTCCGAACATCATGTAATTTGCCGTTTCTTTAGTGATGCGATGTGGGGACGCCCGGACTGCCCTCATGATTTGTGGCAGTAACTCGTCCCATTCTCGGTGCTCCGTACCACAGAGGAGCGCTCGTAGTGAATTCCCCAACGTACGATTCAGCCTTTCGACCACAGAATTTCCTTGTGGATGGTATGGGGTGGTTCGGGTTTTCTTGTTTCCCCACAGCTTGCAACATTCGGCAAACACATGCGACTCGAATTGACTTCCCTGATCGCTATGTATGACTTCCGGTACGCCAAAGTAGGAAAACACTCTCTTGTCCAATGTTTTGGCAACTGTTTCTGCCTTGCCATCTGGAATGGGAATGGCGTCATACCACCTTGTAAAATGATCTGCCAAAACTAATATTTGAGTGTTTCCTTGGGTTGTTTCTGGGAATGGTCCGCACAGGTCGACAGCCACCACCTGCCAAGGTCTTCCTGCGTAAAGATGATTTTCCTTTGAGCTGTTTTTATGTGTAATTTGCTTTGCTTGTTGACATTCTTGGCAATGGGCAACAGATCGCCGCACATCCCCTGTCATTCCTGGCCAGTACCAAAGTAGTTTTAACTGTTCCAACGTTTTATTAAAGCCGAAGTGAGCCTGTCGGTGAACAGCTTGAATGGCACTCTTACACAGCTCATATGGACAAATAGCTAGGCGTCTACGCTGTCCTTTTGTTGGAAGCGTGATACACAGTACCCCATTTGAATTCAACTGCAATAGCTTTTGCATATCAGCCAGACGCTTGGTGACCCAACTGGCCTGTTGTGTTTCTGGTTCGATTCCCTTAACAATCGCATGGTAAACAGGTCCAATGTCTGCATCGGCCTGCTGTTGTCTAGCTAAATCAACTAGTTGGACCGAGTGGATGTGTTGTTCGACCCCGTGGGAACTCATGTGGCTGCACTGCTGACAATCTGTGCAGGACTGCCGGCTGAGCCCATCTGCATTATTATGTTTCAAACCCTTCCGGTGACTCAGCTCAAAATCATATTCTGATAAGGCCTCAATCCAACGTGCGAGCTGTCCGACAGGTGTAGGGTTGCGCAGCAGCCAAGTCAAGGAGGCATGATCGGTACGTATCAAGAACTTTCGCCCATACTACTGGGGGCGGAAATGTTTGACAGCTTTCACAATGGCTAGCAACTCCTTTCGGGTGACACAGTAGTTCGCTTCCTCAGGCTGGAACATCTTTGAATAGTACGCAATTACTTGTTCCTTGTCATCTTTTATTTGGGACAAAACCGCACCAGTACCCACTTGACTGGCATCGGTATCCAAGATGAAGGTTTTAGAATAGTCGGGATATGCCAGTATGGGTGACTGTGTCAAGCGTTCTTTCAATGCATCAAAAGAAGTCTGACAGGCTTCTGTCCAGACAAAGGGTGTGTGCTTTGAGCTTAATTGGCTGAGCGGTCGGGATAACTCTGTATAATTGGCGATAAAGTTTCGGTAATACCTGCAGGTCCCTAAGAAAGCTCTCACATCTCTCTTGTGTCTGGGGGGAGGCCAATCCCTTACACATTGAACTTTGTCATCATCGGTTTCCACCCCTCTATATACTATAGCCGATAACAGACTATGTACATACCAGCGCACATCCAGAAAAGAGCCGATAATACAGACTCTATATAGTACAGCCGATAGCAGACTGTATATATACGAGCGCAACTCCAACAAGAGCCGATAATACAGACTCTATATACTATAGCCGAAAGCAGACTATGTATATACCAGCGCAACTCCAACAAGAGCCGATAATACAGACTCTATATACTATAGCCGGTAACAGACTATATATATACTAGCGCACCTCCAGAAAAGAGCCGATAATACAGACTCTATATAGTACAGTCGATAGCAGACTGTATATATACCAGCGCAACTCCAACAAGAGCCGATAATACAGACTCTATATACTATAGCTGAAGACCGACTATGTATATACCAGCGTCACTATTAAGCCAAGCTGTCTACGATATAAAGAAGATGTGCTGTACTTGAATAATTTTATTACAATGTTGTAGTGTGTCACACCAAGCTAGCCAAATCCACTCTGCTCTTCAAATGCACAAGCAACTGTTTATATAAGCTAGCAGATCCAAACACAGCATATCATTGGGGGATACAGACAGTTGAAATTTCTAGGTCAAAAAGGCAGCAAATTTTTCCAAGAACAAATGCTATTTACAAGTAAATATAAGACATAAAAATTTGGCAACATTTTTGTAATGCCTTATTTAATATAGAAAAAGAGTTAGTAATACAACAAACAATCAACAAATTTTCTTTCTCTACTTTTAGACAAGTTTCTGCTTGGGAGTCAAAGAAAGCGGTTGCCTTATAATCCATGTAGCGGGCGTAATCAAGCCTGTTTTCATCCTAGCGAGCGCTTTGGGCGCTGGTAACCGTTGGCTTACGTCACAATCTAAATGATTCGATTATATATATAAGCTCAGGTTAATTACTGTTAGGCACCATCACACATGGCACTCAATTGTAAGCATTGCGACTTCTCCACTGACAAGCCACGCGCACTCCGCCGGCATGAACGCATGCATGTACACAGGTGTGCTCTGTGTGACTGTTATTTCGACCAGCGGGAGAAGTTAGCTGCACACAAAGACTCCTTCCACCGGAGGTCTGTCGGCACTCAAACCGAAGGGAGGGAGAGCTGGGCTCCGCGCCTCCACAAACGGCGACCTGAGCCTCGCCCAGTGCAAGCCTACCGACCTCACTCCAGGGAGTCCAAGAGACCCAGATGGCGACCGTCACGGGACCAGCCTCCTACACCTCGCCGCTCTGTGGAGTCCGTGGTGACTCGCCCCAAAATGCCACCTCCGGAGGCTTCCCCGTGCTTCAGTGACACGGATCCTCTAGGGCTGCTGGACTCGCCAGTGCACATAGCACTATAACCTGTGCTCACACCCCTCTGGCCCTTTTCAGGGCCACCACTATCTGATAACGAGTTGTTCTTACGCTTTAGTGGCGGAAAGTCTTGTTCGTAATTTTCTTGCCAATTTACTACATCAGTAATCAGAAGCGACTTTATTTAGCAATTATGTGCTTATTACTTCAAATGTATGTTTAAACACCTTTACCGTTGCTTTATTTTTTCTGTTAATTCATTTGAATTAATTTTTTTCTGGAATAAAATTTGAAATTTGAATGGTAAATATTGTTATATTTCACACAAAAATTAAATTTTGTGTGCAAAAACCATTTTTTATTACCCAAGCAATACCGGGCACTCAGCTGGTTCATGTATAAAATTAGCTTGATATTTTAACTGATTGAAATTTCAAAGGCTCAGTGTCATAGCACATTGCCATTTGTTATGCAACAATACAACACTTACAACCATTCATCTTACACACACACACACACACACACACACACATAAAAAGTTATTTTTACCACTTTTTAATGCATAATGCGAATAATGCACAGCCATTAGTACAATAATGTTCATTGTAGCAACTGCAAAAACCGTTGTGAAGGATTTTCCCTAATACCTACGTATTACTACACCTTCAAGAACTCACAGGCTATAGTTTAAATGCTGTCAGATTAATATTAACCCTAATATTTAAATAGGCCTAGATAGCTACACTAAACTGTGATGAACAGTGTTAGCATAGCCACATAACCCAGAAAGGATGACTTTCGGGTTATTGATATTGCCCACAGCTACACTAAACTGTGATGAACAGTACTAGTGTAGCCCCATAACCCCGAAAGGATGACTTTCGTGTTATAACTGCCACTTCAATAACGTAGTCCTATGTAATTGAGACAATCAATTGACATAGGATAATCAACTTGACATAGTGATATGATGACTATGGAAAGTTGTACAAACTCAAACAATATCTGAGATAATCAGATATTGATAGACCAACGCTGTTCGGTGATAAGCCGTTACAGCCTAGAATAGCATGCGACTAAAATCTCTTATCCACAATCTAGATTGATAGATATAACAACAAGCTTAATTTCACAGGTTATAATTCTTTTTATTTACTAATTCAGACTAAGACATACCTTGAATATAGAATAAGGCTTAGAATATATTCAGATAAGAGCAGGAAAAAGACTGAGTAAAAATAAGGTAAGACATTATTTTATACCTTCTAAACATAAATGGTAGACCATAAACTTAAAGTCTCTATTTACTTGGTCCAATCATTATCTTTTCACGTGTAGGCTATTTACTCTGTAGTTCCGGCATCAGCAGAAATACCAAGCTGACCACCATTCTTAGCAAACAACATGATTCATAATTTCGTAATTCAAGTCTACCGGTTGTTTGTCATGAAGAAGGCAAAATTCTCAGCCAAACAAAAATGGCCAACATATCGCAGATATTATATATAAATCCATTACACCGTTTGTCTAATTGCTAGCAAAGTAAAACCGATTCAGTTTGCCAATAAAAATAGTGATTAACAAAATTTTCAATCCATTTATAATGTGGTGACAACTTTTTAAAAATTTTAATTTTTTCTTTGAATTCACTGTTGTTTATTAATTTAAGTTGTATGGGACAGTATAATAGTTTTGAGTAAATGGGTTATTCATATATATTATGTTGCAGTATTTGTTTTATGCTACTAAAGTACTTTATATTTTGGGTAATGCATTATGTGACGCTAGAAGTTTCTGCAGTTTGTACATGTATGGTTCAAGGTTTAGGTTCAGGAACCCTTTAGGTTCAGGATGCTGTGTTGTGAATTTAGTATTTTGAGGTATACCAAATGATTGGGCAAAACTCTTTTTTTTGAACCTATAATTGATAGAGTACAGGGCATATTAACAATTATATATATTATGTATAATTTGTATATATTGCCAATTAATTACTAACAACGAAAACCTCTGACAGAAACCAAACTGCTGGTCGTTGCATGAAGAGAAGTACTGACAGATTTAACACCTCACATTCTCCTACATCTCACTTCATAGTGAAAGCCTGAGGCGCAAGTGCTGTTAGGTGTCAGTGTTGGAGAGGGCCAGGTGAGGTTTTCAATCTATTATTTGTAAAAAGGTGGAATGAGGTGAAAGTTAAATAAAAGAGAAAAGAGAGGAGGCATAAAGTTAGTTGTGTCAGAGATGTATAATAGATTGTGCTGTGAATGTGCCAGTGATGAAGTTTGGTTACCCAAAGCTGACTTTTGGCGAGCATGTTATTTTGGCCAACACGTGGTTTATGGGAGATATTTGTAGAAAAAATGAATTTGAGTTGAGAGAAGAGAATGTGAAAGTGAAAGTGGCAATAACTGACCCATTACAAAGAATAAAGCTAAACTAGTGCCGCTAGTGAAAGCTAATGAATACAATGGTAAGAAAGTGTTTACATGTGTAGAAATTGATTTTTATGGTGCAAATTTCAATTATGAAGAGGCTGCAGAGATATTGCAATAGGAAGTATTATTATAGTACAGAAATGAACATGTTCATAAAGAGACATTAATTTTTGACAGCTAGACAGGCAGTTGGTAAAAATGATTGAGAGTTTTTGGCAATAGGTTGAAACTTTGAGAAGGTAAGCAGAGGTTGCTAATAAAGTGGATAGAATAAGTTTTGCTTTAATTGTAACAGTTAACAGTTTTTGAAACAAAAAAGTGGGTACAGATTTTATGGAAGATGCAAAATTGACATGAAACATGTTAAAATAGGCATTTAGGGCTCATGAGGTGGCAAACAATTTGGACAGACTCATGAGACCAGAAAATAGTGGAGATGGCTTGAAAAGTTAGATTAACAAAGAAGTAGCAAAGGTGTATGTAATGGCTTAAATGTAATGGCTTAAATGTATTGATAAAGGATATGCTTTTGGAGGTAGATAGTCTCATAGGGAAGCCCTAGAGACAGTAGAAAATATTGTGCAGATAGTAGCAAAGCGTTAGATATTAGTAGGCATGAGGAAAAAATCGACAATATTGTAAAGAAAGGGACAGTAGAAAAAGGGATAGAGATAATACCAATGAAAGGTATATGTTTCTAGATATGGGCAAGTAGTAATTAGTGTAGTATAGATAGAGTCTGCTACAACTGCAAGTGTAGTAATAAAGAGATGAGGAGTTGTCTCGTGATAACATGCTTTTTATGTCATTTTCAGGTCTTTTATCTCGGGACTTTTGGGATGAAAATAAAGAGGTGAGTCACCTCAGAATTCAAGGTGATAGCAGCAGCCAAAATGTAGCCTTAACAGTAGTTATGAGAGATATGTCAGTTGAGACAACTACGTAGAGTGGTAACATAGACAACGGGAATAATATAGGAACACAGAAAACCATTTTGATAGAAGGGATAAGTGGAATAGAACTAGAGACTACAGTAAATACAGGTAAACAAATAAGAGTTTTAGCTGTGATAGAAGTGTTTGGTATAAGCAGTAAGACACAAATTGGTCTGAGGAGGGGTAAAAAGATGGTGGAAGCAGCAAAGATTCATTTTCTAAAAGCTGTAATGATTGTGAAGCAGTAGCAGGGGAAAATGAATTAAATTTTATAGCTCGAGGAATAAAAATGATAAAGATCAAAGACTAGTGTAAAAATTGTGCAGTGTTTGAAAGCCAATTGAGTGTCTGTTAAGTGTCTGTCCCATACTGGTACTGAGGTGCCAACAGTAGCTAAAAGAACAGTCAATGGGTTGAAATTTACAAGGTTAAAAAGCCATCAAGAGCTTTAGAAACTCCTGATTGTAGTGAATTGGATGCAATTTAAATGGCTAGTAGTTCAATTGGCAAATGAACCCAAGACTATGAAACAGAGGCTTATGTAGTAAAAGATCAAAGCTAAACTTCTTATGCATAACTGAGTTGCAGCAACAAAAATTATTGGCTGTCGTAAATTGTTGGCTGTTTTTATGCAAGAGCAAGTTTGAGCTTGTTAAGTGTTTAGAGGTATTTAACCCGTTAAGTCATTTTTGAGACCAAATACTGCTGGGTTAAATTGTTATATTTTTGATGATGTACCATTGCAAAATGACAAAAAAAACTGTGTAAAAACAATGATCTGAAAGACAAATGCTTTGCATTTACTCATTAAAACACCATTTGCCTTTTTTGATAAATTACAGCTTTCTTCACATTTTAAAATTCATGTTAAGGTAAACAAACACTTAAAACTGTAAGCCAAAAAATTAAGTGGCAAAAACACATATTTTATATGTGAAGCAAAATGTTTACAACATGGGCTAAGTGTACGTAAAAATGAACTATGTCCATATTAACAAGCACTCCTTCCAAACCAGAATCAACTTGTAATAGGTTGAACGGTACTACTTAGAAACATATTGCATTCCTTTTAAAACTGAATGCGTTATTAATAAACTAAAATGCCCTTTTTGAAAGTGAAACGCTCTACGTTTAAACAAATTTGGGCTACTTACGTACTAAAACGCGTGAAGTACAGACCAAGGTGCATTAGTTATATACTAGTACTATGCTATATTTCTTTATTAAAATACTAAAAAGCTCTACTTACAGCTAAAAAGCACTACACTGTCTACTACTGCACTCCACTACACTAAACTACTTACTGTCAAAAACTTGCTATTTAAAAGTTAATGTGCATTAGCTCTAAAATAAAGTACACTACTCGCATATGGATATTTCCTAAAACAGACTAAATGAACTAAAAACTCTACTACTCGACTTACAAGTTAGAAAGAACTATGGAATACTACGGCTAGCATTTTTCTAAACTTGTATGAGTAAAAACACTAGCATTGATAGTCCATCATACAAACATCCAAAAAGCTCAATATCTGGTAACCTATCATAGTTTATCGAGCTGCCTTACCCGGTAACCAATGATCTTTCCATTTGCATCTTGACTACTTGGCGGGCTCCATGAAACATACACACAACTACCATTAGTGGTTGGCTCTTCTACCCTCGGTCCAGTAACAGGCTCTGCATTAAAAAGAAAAACTAAATATAAATATAAAATATAAAAGGCAGACTAAACGTAATTAGGTATTAAATAAATTAGCAAATCATCCAAAATTGCAGTGAGGTAAAAATGTTCTGTTAATTAGAGCTGTTTTAACTTTTATCAAGTTCAGCTCTCGTTATTTTCTCATAATGTTGTAACAGATAATACAGATAAAGTGAGTCTTTACAAAATGTTTCATGAAAAATCAAAGAGATGAAATAAAATTATGTCATACTTGCTTCTCCTGTGATCACACTTATATTAGCGAGAGAAGAATTTCCAGCCCTGTTAGTTGCTTTCACCATGAATGTGTACGTTGTCATAGCTTTGAGTCCGCTGAAGATTGCACTACTTTGGTAGCTGCTGTCATTCACTTTATACATTAGCATTAAAGGTGACTCACAGTTTGGATTCACATTCTACAATGACATGTTTTACATAAAAAGGGCCAACTGAATATGTGGAATGGCAAAAGTTGTCATTTTAAGTATCAAGATAATATTCTGCCATATAGTTGAAAAGTTTTATACTCATCTGTTGTCATATGAAACATTCATGATACTAGCTTTTATATGAATAAATCAAATCTGAACTGCTTAATGATTTCTGTTTAAAATTTATTAGATAAATATAAACAATTCGCGGTACCAGATTCTAAAAATAAAAGATTAAAACTACCTCTATAGCAAGCTGAACCGTTCTTGTATTACTTGCTCTGTCGAATGTATCTTCATACATACGAGTAATGTTTTCAGGAAAAATTGGATCTAAAATAAAATTTTACATGCATGAGATATTTTCTAACACTGAAATATACTAGATTACAATGATAGCAACCAATATATGAATCGTACCTGTATTAACCTATCATACATACATATACCTGAATTAACCTATCATACATGTATATACCTGTATTAACATATCATACATGTATATACCTGTATTAACCTATCATACATGTATATACCTGTAATATCCTATTATACAGGTTCTCAAAATGAAGGGTGCGAAATGGCAAGAATAACAAGAATTGAATGTGCGCAAAAGCAAAACTAACTAAAATGAAGGTTGCATAATAAAATAAATGGTCAGAATGAAGTTGCACAATAACACCAGTGACAAGAATTGAGGTTGCGCAGTAACAACAATAATTAGAATATACTTAAAGGCTTAAAAAATTAACCATGAACTATTACAGCAAACTTAGCTACAAATAGACAAACGCAACAAACATTCTGTATGCTGTGTCTTACCTGCACACAGAGTTCTTCCTGTCACATTCAGCCATTCACTCCACTCTGTATTGAATGCTGAGACTGCACAAGTTACATTTATAAATGGTGCATATTCACATTGTTGCATAGTTTTAGTGTTGGCATCTACTTGTATCTCTTGCTTTCCATCACATAAAATCTAGCAATAGACATCACCAAACAATAAAGTATACTACATTGTTTATCACTAGGCTCTTTCAATTGCATGATTCACAGAGCGTATGTATTTTGTTATAATAAGCAACAGACATAAAGACTCAATAGTGATACAGCTACGTTTCTTGTTACACTCCTACATGCATATTTTGTAGAAAATGTTAAAATAAGTTATAGCCCCAAAGTTTTAGTAAAAAGTCTAAACTCAAAGCAAAATATTTGCCGGTGAACTATACAATTAACCGTTACAGACATAAACAAATTAATCAACCTACTAGTTTCTATAACATTGATCAAATATGGTAGTTCTTAGAATGTTTGCAATTAAAAAAAATTATTCAGTAGCATTGATATTAAGTTTATAAGTATAATGGTTAGCTAGTACACTAGTTATGGGAGTGTTTAAAAAAGTTTTAAAAATGATACATTTGTTTGTGATGATATTATGTAAGATTTAAAAATCTTTGCAAGACAGTATTTTATGTATATCTGAAAGTTTTATGAAACTTTTTTGATAAAGTTTTTACTACATGGCAGATGGCAAATTTATCTTTGTGATGACATAAGGCACTAAGAAATTGTTAGCATTTTTAATAGCATAGCAATACCTTTTCTAGAAGGAAAATAATTACCGGGTTTCTTTATCATTATGAAACTCTGTTTATATTAAACTTGTTTTATTGTCTAATGATGAGCAGCATTAACAGGATTTATATTTGTTAGACATGTGGCACACTTGATAAATATAGAACTCTCTAACTGAATGAGCCGATATTTAAAGTGAGTCACCACATCATGTTTATTATCATCACCTATGATCAAATACATTAGACTAGCAGCTGCTAGTTGTGATGTAGAAAGCTCTGAGTATACAAAAACAAGGTTTGAATGATCGACTTAAATTTCATTACCTTTAAGTATAGCAAATATATTCAATCAACGTTCGACACAGAATCACTCTACAAACTCATATAAAGCGCAATTATGGAGTTAGCTACAGACAAAAATATTTATGAATATTTGCCTCATTGAAAAATGGATCAATAACTTAATCATCGGCACAAAAAATTGTTAACATCTATTTCAGATGTATAACATTTATTTATTCTAAATAGCAAAGTATTTGTAAATCTTATTTTTGGATCTGTAACTACAATATAAGAATGATTGACCCAAATTTAGATATGTTTAATACTTTTACTGACAATGACTAGGCTCTTCCTAATTAATTGGCTGATCATATGATATACACTAAAGGAGTAGAAGCAAGAAGACATGATGAGGCAGAAAATTAATGAAATTGCAACTGTACATTAGTTTTTTTAAAAACTAGAGCTAGTATTTTGTAATGTACTAGTTACTACAATGTACTAGTTACTAATACATTACAAAATTAAAAAAAACAGGTTTAGACAATATTTCCGGAACAATTTTAAAAGCAACTCTTACCTTCATTGTATTTATTATCAACGATTATTTATGATCAATATCGTCTTTGAGTTTTCATCCTATCTCAATACTCTCTATTTTTCCTAAAGTTTTTTAAAAAGTAATAAATATTCACATCTACTCTCATTTGTCCACAAGTGATATGTTGCATTCTTTTCAGTGTGGTTTAAAAATCATTCATGTTCTGATGCTGCTCATAAACTGATATCAGAGTGCTCAAATCTGAAAACCAAGGATAAAAAGATTTGCTACACACTTTGCCAAGTAAAAGTCTCACAAAATCGTTCAAAAATTGTATAATCTTTAATTAATGGTTCAATAAAGTTGATACTCTATGAACATACATGGATTGAGGTAATGTTTACTGAATGGTTTTGGATGTAACACTTTCTATTAAAGTAAGTCACTTTGTTTGAAGTTTTCCACAAACCCTTGTTCTGACACATTTCTATAATTGTCCCTCATCGCTCTACTGTAACACTTTCTTATAACTACAGTTTGGACTGTGGTTGCAGAACTCTAACCTTTGCACAGGTATTCTTGTAATACTTGCTAGATTCTGCTACTACAACTTCTTACAAATTACTTCCATTTTTCTCAGTAGAAAGGAAGAAGTAATCAAATTATTTTAACGGTGGAGGATAAGCCGGTGGCATGAAGTTGGGTCTTGAGTGAGAGGGACAACCATGAAGCGATGAAGGCCTGTCACCACTAAGTCAGTAACAGTTTTTTAATCATTGAAAGCTTTTTTGATTATATATGCTTTATTTTCTGATCCCTCAGTAGTAGTAACCAATGTATTAAAACTAGTAGCATGAGTGTTGCTTATATTGGAGTTGCCAATATGAAGCACTTTTCTAGTATTCACAACGACAGCACAAATGGATATACTATTATCATTGTTAGAGCTATCGTAATTATGACTTTTTTCTATATTGCAAGTTTTTAGATTTATAATTGCTACTATCGTGAACTATTATTGTAGTGATTAGTCAAATGAGCACTGACAACCGCTAGATCAACTAAAAGATTCATTCCTTCGTTTCGAAAACTGAATCATTTTCTTACTGTTTTTTTCATTTTACATTTTTGCAATTAAATCACGGGTTTTGTATTTGTCTGGCTTGTAGCAAAAATAAATTATCTTCAGATTTTCACAAAGAGGGTCAAAAAGTTGTCTCGAATGACAAAGAATCCTTGACACAAGAAATAGATTTTGGTGCTCCACAGGGGTCTCTTATTGCTTCTGTATTGTTTTCCATATATATAAATGATCTTCTCAGACTTTCTCAAAAAAGCTTTGCCTTCGCTGATGATACTGTCTTTGTGAGACAGAAAACGACAAAGACCCCAAAGACATTCAACTTTTACAGGCGAACTGCAATCTCATCATGCAGTTCACCTTTAGAAATCACAAATTATCAGCATCTGGTGGATTTAAAATCACATGAAAATCGGTTTAAAAACAATTACATTCTCTTCTTACACTAAATAAAGCCAAGTTACCACTTATACAAGTAAAGTAAAATAGCTAGAATTTGTTTTGGCAGATCTACTTTCTTGGAGTAATCATATTGAAACATTTTATAATAAGTCACTAAGTCAATGACTCTGCTCCAAGTTTTGCAGGTCATACATTAACTACAAATCTGTTGTTGCATTTTATCATCGGTTTATCTTTTGCCATATTATTTATGGTATGCACATTTATTATAATCTAGCTCCAAGATATGTCACAAATAATTTTATTTTCTTTGCAAAAACTAGCATTTTAACCAATTGCAAAGCTACATCATAATTCAACATATCTTACTCTAATGAATGATCTTTCCAAATCTTCGCATATTCTTACTTTACTTATGCTAAATGTTATAATACTTCGATTGAAATTTTCAAAACTTTTTATGGTTTGTTTCCCCATTTTTTACAAATCACTTACAGGTTTTCAACTCATTTCAACTTACGCAATGTGAACAAGTTGCTTACATTGTCTAACAAAAGGATCAAAAATACAATTGGTGACTGCTTTAACAGTTTTCCACCTACATGTATAATTAATTTTCTTAGCAAAAGTGTATTTTCAACACTATTTGACAAACCATTTGTTTGATTTTAGTGACTGCTGTCCTTCTATTTTTTATTTTTTTAACTATTTTTATGTATAGCGCAATTTGAAAAACATTTCTATTTTAAATGAAGTTATAGCCAATAAATTAATCCCATGACCAAATGAGCGGGTGCGAAGTTTGAGAGTTTTTATGATAAATGCATGTGCACACAACTTACGAAAATTATTCATTAACAAAGTCGCAACCCTTGTACCGAAATCTCATCAACAAATTTAACCATCGTTTTGTAAAGTTGTTAAAGTATAACAACGATACAAAACACATTTAAGCATATTTAAATATGTTACCAAGTATTTGTAAATTGTCGAAATTTTTTTAAAATTTACCCATCTGAACGGATTATACACAAATAGACAGATTTATTTGGCCAAAAATTGCCACAAAACGCTTGAAAAGCTCGGTTTAATAAAAGTTAAGACCGGCCTATGATACGCCAATAAAGCCGCGCGACAGATAGTAGAACTATTTAGCAGTGCGCATTTCACGAGAAAACCGTGCTAATTTTACCAGTCTATGGCCTTGTTTACTTGTAATCGAATTTATTCGAAGGTTTCTGTAATAAACGTAGACCGTTTGAGGCGTAGACCGATTTACAGGTACGAAATTGTGGTACACAGTTTATCAGCCTATGCTTTTTTCGTCCAATCACCAAAGGTTTCATTGAATTATTTAAAACGTTAGCCGAAATTCTTTACAACTTATGTACAAGCTAGGGCCAATCTACAATGCCCCTTTATGACGAGGCATTCCTCTCAATTTAGCATGGGGTTGACAATGCACAAGAGTCAAGGTCCTTCTATGGCTAATGCTGTCATTGATATAGGCCACCACAAAATGATCACTGAAATATCGTTTGTTGCTCTCTCTTGAGTTTGAAACATCAATGACTTACTTGTTAACAACTTCGCTAGGGAGCGCATCACACGATTAACTATCAATGACCAAATCTTACAACGCAAAAGAGAGGAGACTAGACTGCGCGACATTTAACAGATACTGTATACTTATAACAGATGATGTAATATCAACAAATAACCAATTACTCGTATACCTGGTTTCAACCCAACATTACCTCCAAAATAAATTGTTAGTTGCACCTTTTTAGAGTCGTACTCCCTCAAATTTATTTTATATCATCTCAAACAAGTCTCATTTACACTATACTCTGTCAATTCCTGCGGAGAACTACTTTTTCAACAATCAGCAGTACCCTTTCTTTTTTCCATTATCACTTTAGTCGTGGGCTGTACGACAGTGAAATTTCTAGTACATACATCTATATATATAATTATTTTCTTACAGAAAGTATATGAATTGAATCTCTTTAAAGAATCTCTTTACACAATTGTTACCTTATAACGTTGAATAATCTCTCCTGTGTATGCAGGTACTTCCCAAGCAATGTTAACACACCCTTGAACTGTTCCAATTACTGTGACTTGACCAGGTTTGAATTGAGACGCTGTAGAGAATAATATACAGAACAATACTATAATAATATCTTCTTGAGATTTATATATATATCTATAAATCTCAAAGTTTGTCTATCTACTTGGATGCTCGGATGTCTGCCTGTTCAACTAGAGCTGGTAAAACCTGGAAATTAAATTGTTAAGGTCAAGCGCCTTCCCTTAACTGGCTACTGCAATCCACCCCTGTTTCATGCAGAGAAAGAGTGTATAAGTTCAAAGTGAATAAGTTTGTATTTGACTGTGAGCGCCACAATCAATGTACAACAGAGGCATTAACATCTCCACTGGGAGCCTGGCCCATCTTGCCAAGTGACCCAATTTACTACCATATAAAAAGAGTGTGGATATGTACAAAAAAAATAAAAACATAGCACACGGTCAAAACTATATATAATAACGTAAAAAGAAGTATAAGTAGGATTAAATAATTATTGGCATTGCCAATTAAAAATGTACAGGGTAATAAGACATAAGCATATACAACAGACAGGGGAGACGAATCACGATATTTAAAAGGACAAGACAGTATAAGGCATATAGCAGTAAATAAAGTAAATGCAACGTCCGCCACAAAATACTCACAGCAAGCTGGATTTAAACTCATGGTGATTGCAAACACAGGTTGGCAATCCAATTGTCTAACCACAAGTCTACGAAGGCTCTTATGATTGATACCTCTTACTGTACACTCCTATACTGTATACACACTTTTCCCGATTTCAAACGCTAAATGTCATAATAATTGAAAATCTATAAACTCTATTATCTTTATGAAAATAATTTGTTTTCCGCAAAACGATATCAACAATAATTTCTCTCGAAATTAAAATGGCAATTGTATCTCATTTCAGCGTCATTCGTTATAGCAAAAATGAGTCCATCAACAGATAGGTGGTGAAATTTTGAATAAAAGTTTACTAAAAGGTATACTAAAACTTCCTTCAAGTATGTTTTAGTAAGCTAAATTCATTTAAGTTAGATTCAGTGTTTACGTTACACGTCTGTCTCAAAGGTAAGAATTCTGCATGAAATACATTGTATAATACACGTTTTTTTGCAGACCATATATAACCACAAAATGCACTAGAGTTATTGTAAGTAACTATAGTTACTAGGGTTAGCATGTTGTATTGTTACTACTATTCAATGATGATGATTTTTACCAGGCAGTGAATGCTTTAGATAATCACTATGAGTTTCTATACTACTCTATATGTCTATACAATATTTTTTCCTTATGATGCCAACACTAAAACGAACTAAAATCAAATAATTGTATACCAGAAAATTTTTCATGGTAATTTTTAGCAAAACAGACTATATTTAGCCATTACTTATTAATGATTTCACCTTTGCATTTAAACATGTTCACAGGTTTATTTTTTCCTACTTTATTTCAACAAAACATTTCTTTCATGATACGAAACTTAGAAGTTACAGCTATTCGAAAAAAATTGAAAAAAATTACAATTATTTTCTTTTTTTGCCTAATTTATTTGAACTACACAAAAAAAACTTTTACCATTATATGAAGTTCAAAAGTTAGAATGCTAAGTGTTGTATATGCTAAGTAAAAGTAAATCTTTGGTTCAAAGACTTTTTTATTGCCTGGGCAATGCTAGGCAGTTAGCTAGTATATCCATTAATCTCAGTAGATGTCATTATTCTGCCTCTTGCGTGTCTGGTTATAACAATAAAGTGTTAGGAAGGAAGCACCAGGCATGCACATTTAATCTTCAGGTCTGCAGACAGGCATTTATTTGATGCACTATGCAGTCTAGCCTGTCTTGACAAACTGTTGTTTTTTGCGGAGTTGTCCTCCGTCGAGCGGGCGAGCAACAACAGCTTGCCACAAGATGTACTGCACCTGATGCATCAGCTGCACTTATAGGGAGTTGTTCTCTTCCGTCTATGTGGCTTGGTTGCGATGTTATGTCGGTCGCTCCATTGGTAACCATAACGGATTTCGTACAAAAATTTATGTAGAAAATTTAAGATAAGAACGTTTAACTAGCGACCCGTCTCTGCAGTAAACTTTAGTAAAATTTGAGAACTTAGGCAACAACAGCGACTAAACATGTCGTTATTTGTGCGCTCAGTCAGTTTTATTTCTATTTTTGTATCACATTATCAGTCAGTTTTATTTGTTCTTATTGATTTTATTTTCAGTTTATTTTATTTTTAAGTTTTACTAAAGTTTATCACAGAGACTGGTATTTGGTTAAACGTTGTAATTTTGTTTTTTTCTACATAAGTTTTTGCGTGAAATCCGTTGATTACCAATGGAGCGACCGACATAACATCGCAGCCAAGCCGCGTAGGCGGAAGAGAACAACTTCCTATAAGTGCAGCTGATGCATCAGGTGCAGTACATCTTGTGACAAGCTGTTGTTGCTCGCCCGCTCGACGGAGGACAACTCCGCAAAAAACAACAGTTTGTCAAGACAGGCTATACGCAGTCCAACTGGCTAAACAATGAAATAATTGTCAACATACATGTACTTATTACACCTGCTAATCTTTTATGGCTTCATGCCTAACACTTTAGCTAGTGTTATGCGTAAAGCCAAACTAGAAGAAAAATATGTGCCCATGTATGAAGGAGAATGACTAAATCCACATAGCTAACCAAACTATTGCAATTAGTATAGAATTGTAGCAGGCTGGTGGAAAAGCCGGTGGAGTATGAGTTACATAGAAATACACACAGTACACATAAATAAACCGACACTTTCTTTTAAAGTTGCTGAAAAGTAAATATTTCTGTAAAAACTTTTTATTACCCATGCAACATCTCGCATTCACCTAGTAACTATAGATATACTAGAGTTCCTAAAGTTTTGGAACAAAAAATGCATTTCGAAATGGATTTGAATTTGGCACTACCAGCTCTGGAGGAGACAAGGATTTATTAAACTATGTGTCTAACAAAGCACAGCAATTATTAATAGTGAAGGTATTCATTACACTGGTTAAAATACAAATAAAGACACTGCGTCGAACATAGCGATTACCGGCCTGCCTCACAAGTGAATGCCCGGTGCTGCATTGGTAATAAAAAATTTAGCTACATTGCCTTAGCTACTACATTATCCCTACATTAAACTAACTGCAATCGTTAGTAAGCAGTTTTTATTACTTCTGTAATGCTAGGCAGGCAACCTTAAACTTGCTGGTAAGTATTACGTGTGACATACCACTGTTATGCATATTTTAACTAATGAAATGAATGTTTTCACTACTATTACTGGCTATATGTGGTAAAAGATCACTGAGCCTAGGGCTGGCTGTCGAGCTGAGCTCAAGACCAATGTCACAATCAAGCCGAGTCCCAGTTTGGTAGGATACATGGCTGCTGCAAAGACTTTCGGTTGGCCGAAAGACTGACGCACTACCAATCGCCCAGTCAGGTGGAGCTCAAGTATGACAAAAAGAAATACAAGGAGCATTTGAAGCATAATGAACAGAGATAGCTGGCAGTCTCTTGTACGCTGTTCATTGTTGTGCACACATTGAATTGCTTGTATGCTTATAATTATTTATAAAATATTTGTTTCTCCTAATGCCTTGCACTCAGCGGTTTTGATTTTTGTAAAGCAGCAAGGGAACGTGGCAGTCTTTTGACACTGGAGGTAGCAGTAGGATTGCGAATACTGACTTCACAAAAAGTGGTAGACCTCTGAACTAAACTGAGGCCATCCTAATGATAGTAAGGGAAAGCACCAGAGAAAAGAGTGCTCCGATGTGAGACCACCTTCTGATCAGGGAGAGCTGTAATTGCCAAAAGAGCGGCCCCCGTTTTAAGATGTGCAAAGTACTCTTATAAGAATTGACAGCAGGATCAACGCCAGACGTGCTCGAAGCGTGAATCAAGGTACCGACAATCTTGCCAAAGTACGAAAGATGATGATTTTGGTATCCCAAAACCCAGTTCTGGCTCACCATTTTAAATCATCTTAGCATTCTGGATTGGGAGCTGTCAAGTATTTCATCAGTTGATTCCGGAAAGCGGCAGAGTCAAATGACTGGGTGAAAGGTGACAGCTTACTCTCCCTCTGAAAAACTCTGCGAAATGAGGTGGAAAAATGTGGACAAGCTGATTAGATAGAGGCCATCTTTGACACACTGCAAGCTTGGTTGACATCTTTTCCAGACCGGCTCAGTGCAATCTGAGCACTATGAAGACAGCCACAACCACTAATCTCTAGAACCACGATTGCCAAGTAAAGCGCCTGATCCTACTAGCCTATTGAAACTTGCCAGCGGTTTACAGGACACAAATGGCCAAGGGGCTGTTTTGCAGCACCAAGAACCACTCGGGACTACCGTGACATTTGTTGGCAGTGCAAACTCCCACGTTGACCAGTGCTATTTATCTTGAACAGAATTCTTTCAGATTAGGCCAGAGGGTTGCCAACCGATAACTGTCAAGTCTGTAAAAGAGATACAAAAAGAAAGGAATGCTGTAGTTCAGGATCAACTCATCAGATAGGTGGTACCACTATTGTAGCAACTGACAAAGCAGGTCCAGCAGCTATAGCAAAAAAGATCAGTCTCAAGAGGCCTTCAAGAAGAAACCCATGCAATGCTAGAGGTGCGGAGGACAAGGACACATTTGCAAGAACTGTTTTTGTAAAAGGCCTCTGAACCAAGAAAATGACAAAAATCCACAACACTAGTGCTGACTCCAGCTGGTTGCATTAAAGCCTCAAACCAATCTAACTCCAACAAAATGCATGCCAACCCGCTGGTCGGAGGCGTCCTTCCAAAAGAGACTCCAGCTTAGAAGAGTCTGAAAAGTAATGGAAAGACGATGTAAAAGAGGTCTGCCTCTACCACACTGGCCAAGATGGTGGTGAAGGAGAATCTGGTCATTGTTTGCCAAAAAAGCTACAGGCACTAAAAAAATTGGAACTGAACTGTGTAAATGACAGCACGGATATAGAAACATGCTTTGAGCCAGATCGAGCAACACCGTGTTGTGTTGCTAGAAGTGAGCTTAGAAATTAGCCAGAAAGACCTCCACTGGTGCAATTTTAACAGTTCATCATAAAAAAAGATTAGCCCGACACGCTTTCCAACACTCCAGAGGTCTGCTCAGGAAGTGTTTCTCCTCAGGCTGCCCTCAAAATTGAGTCTAAATAACCCCCGCCCATGTGTAGTCAGAAATTTGCCTAAAAGGCAGCAGAGCCAACTCACTTTATGCCTCCCTTCCAAATTTGGATGACACTTCAGAACGCTGCCTCAGCAGATATAAGATTGTTTGGTTTCAAGGATCTTGCCTTGTCTTGAGGCATGGGTGCTATAGAGCCGATCAGGGCACAGGCTTTAGACCACTCAACGAGCTACTTCCTATGCACGAAATTAGAAAAGCAGCTTATCCAGTTTTTAATCAATAACATATGTACCACAAACTTTCTGAAAAAAGTAAGTATGTGACAAGCTCTCTCAGAGCGCAAAAGACTTTCTCAAAGAGAGTGACATTGATTGTCTATTGGTCAATAGAACCAAACTGCTATTCTTTGAAGTTGTATGCCTGCACATACTGTTTTGTGATGTAAAGATCGAGGAAATTTTTGTAGTTAGTTGCATTAGTGAGGACGATGTCCTAAGGATACTCTTTGTGCTAACACACCAGTGCGCTGTAGAGTTTCAGCAGCCTGTGGTTTCCATAGACAGTTGACCCCTGACCTGTACAAATGAACATGGGCAGCTGACGCTCAGCAAACTGCAGGTAGTGACGGATATGGTGAAACAGGCCAAAACTGAGATGAATGTTCCATACTTAGCCGCTACCAAAAACTACTACTCATTAGGGTTAATAGAGAGTTGTCCAAAAGGCCTACAGCTGGCTACAAGTTTGAACTGGCCTGAACCAAAAATAAGCCTAATCACACGGTGCCTAAACCTCATCAACCAACCTCTATCTCTCCAGGTTTTATTTGCGGTCAGCACCTATATATGAGTGGAGGACTACCAGGTGGATGACGAATCATCCATCTCCAACTTGAGCATCACATCTCGGAGTGCAAAAGCTCTGAAGACAAGAGTGTGTTGCCACCTGAATGACCTATTCGTAGCAGCTCAAAAAAATTTAGTACATAACAGTCTAATTTTAGTTGCATACAATAATGTATCATATATTATTAATAATAAATAAAACTGCAATATGCAAGGTGTTATGAGCTATCATAAAGTAAGGTATTGCCACCACCTACTTCCTATCACGAGGGAAGGTATTGTCACCACCTACTTGCTATCATGAGGGAAGGTATTGTCACCACCTACTTGCTATCATGAAGGAAGGTATTGTCACCACCTTACTTGCTATCATAAAGTAAGGCATTGCCACCATCTACATACTTGCTATAATAAGGTAATGTATTGCCACCACCTACTTGCTATCATAAGGTAAGGTATTGCCACCACCTACTCGCTATAATAAGGTAAAGTATTGTCACAACCTTACTTGCTATCATTAGGTAAAGTATTATTACCAACTTACTCGCTGTTATCCTTTATACTGAGTTAAAACTTGTTATTGAATACAAAAATGCTATATAGTCATCATATTTCAATATGCGATATATAAATCTCACTTATTGCTAAAGAGTCACAATTTCTTGTAAATCACAGCCAAAACAAGCGTATCACATTCTACCTTCTAATGCAGCCAGTGAGGTGATAATCTATATCTTTAATCACTATGATGAAGTATTAGCACGAGTGACAACTCCCAACTTTGGAAAGGAATATACAAGTAGTTGATCATACCCAATATGGTAAGCCAGCAGTAGTGGAATTGCATCGGGTTAGTTGCGATAATGCACCGGTACTCTCCCTCGTCTGAGGAACTCACATTTATAATGTTTAAGTTCCAGCTTCGGTCAAACACTGAGACTGTGAACCTTGTGTCGTCAATTATTCTGTCTTCATTAAAGTACAATACGTTGCTCATTTTGTCCATCCAGACTAGCTGAATAACAGAAATAAGTTTGACAAATTATACATATACACAACAAATAATGTAAAGAAATATTTATAACTAACCTAAGTCATACAGTCACATAAATCACTAACCCAAGTCTTACATGGTTTAAATATGGAGCAATGTGTTGCTTTTAGATGGTTTATTGTAGACATGGTCACGATATGTTGAGTACATAGGAACCTATTTAAAGTAGGTTGAACTAAAATTGATTTCACATTATTTTTATGTTTTGGCTTTTGCTTTCTCTATTTATGATATAGAAAGTTGATATAATCATCATAGTATTTTCGGAAAAGCAAATAGATTGCTAGTTCAAAAGCAAATAGAGTGCTAGCTTAAAAGCAAGGAGAATGCAAGCTAAAAGGAAAATAGAGTGCTAGCTAAAAGCAAATGGAGTACCAGCTAAAAAGCAGACAGAGTACTAATTGAAAAGCAAACAATGCTAGCAGAACCTAGTGTTTTACTATCACAGTAATCTTTATAACAAATCAGTCAGACTTAAGTGATTGCTGCGTGTAATGAACACAAAAAACTTGATTTGATCATTTTTATACAATTCACATGCATTGGTCAATAAATAAAATTCAAACAAGTGCATAGAAGCTAAACCAGCAACCACAGTCTTATAAACTGATGATGCTAAATATGCATTCACCAGCAGATGATTTGTAGAATCAAACAAACCCGGTAATTTAGATTAGGATTTTTTAATTGTTTTATAAACATTTCTTCATTTGGAAGACTGTGTATGAGATATTCAAAAGGGGAGTCTCAATGATAAGAATTTTGGGTTTATCATGAATCATTCTTGTTCATTATATCAAATACTAGATGAATTCCTGGCGTTCTTAGTTGTATTTTTCCTGATGGTCCAGAATTGTCTAACCGAAGTCATACAGTCTTATAGATTACTAACTTAAGCCATACAGTCACATAAATCCCTAACTTGAGCAATACAGTCATATAAATCACTAACTTAAGTCATAAAATCACATAAATCACTAAGTTGTCATAAAGTCACATAAATCACTAACTTGTCATACAGTCACATAAATCACCAACTTAAGTCATACAGTCACATAAAGCACTAACCTAAATCACGCCGTCCCATAAATTACTAACCTAAATCATAGTCACATAAATCATTGCTTTAAGTCATACAGTCACATAAAGCACTACATTTCGTTTACGATTACCCATTTTAGCGCAACCGGTTTGGTTTTTTACTCAGTCTGCCCTCGTTAAAATAGACCCCATCAGTCTAGATATCAGATGAGACAGACAACTTTAGGCATAATAGCTGCAATCAAGGTCCAGTCACGTCCAAACAGTTTATAATCGGCTTATAATAAATTTTTCATAAAACACTCGTTCATTGGAGTTGTTAATATAAATCACTCCCATAAGTGAAATACACTTTTCAATCATATTATTTGTGTGGTATTCGATTTTCATGATAGTGAAATATAATTTCAAACATTTTACCAACATGTTAAAAAGCCACAACATAAGTTTGAAAAAGTAACTTATTTGATATTTACTATAGTAAGAGCCGTGTTCATTCGACCGTCCAAAGCCAAGGTGCTAATTTTAATGAACAAAGTTTGTCACACACAGGAATTGAACTCGGAGCCCCCGCTTTACAGACCAGCCCACTAACCACTACACCACTCAGCCGCCCCACTACTTCAGGGATAGTTATTAGAGATTATTCAGATACCGATTCGATATACCGATTCTTATTGAAAAATGATCCGATTCAGATACCGATTCAGATATTTTGTGTTGCATAGATAATTGTTAATTTTATTATGTAAATATAATGCAAAAAAATATAAATGTTAATGTAATTTATTGTTTGTATTTATGGAAAAATATATATATATTCACATATTGACATACTGTGCATGTAGTAACCAAACAGTCCATGTTTCTTGTATTTGTAATTAATAAAGGTAATTACTGTTAGTGGTACAGCTCTTTCTGTGATAACGAAATCTCTCTTCTATTGCTGAACAAACTGATGCACCTGTACAAGTTTAGAGCAAATCAACGTTTCTTTCAGTTACCGTTAGTGATTTAATTCTCTCAGTAAGAAGGCCTTTCATCTATCACTATCAATGTAGCCATTCGTACTAAAGAGGTACTCATTTGCCACAGATGATGGAGGACAGACTAGATACCAATAAGCCATTGGGGTTACCGTATTTTGTACGATACAAACGATACATTGTATCGTCAGGATCAAGAGAGTGATAGATAACTTTATGCATCGACTGCTTAAATTGCTTTTGTAATGCTAGTAGATAGAAATATTACACTGCATTCTTGTTTCCTATCTTTGTTATCTTGTTCGTGATTAGCTGCAATAAATCCTATTGCTGTAATTGCGGAAATACCGCACTTTGTCATTACGTCTTGACTAAAGCAAAAATTTTCCTCTGCTGTGTTGATGTTGATTAGGCTACAGACATGAAATAAATTGTGTGGCAGGCCGGAATTCATTAGGTAAAAGTAAGGAACTTGCAGCTGATGATTTTTATTAGCGTAGCAGGCAAAAATACTGTTTTCTGCTAAATGGTTGATCTGGAAAAAGTATCTGAAGTTTCAGATTTTTTAAGAAAAGATCGGTCGATACCAATTCAGATACTTGACACCCATTGCGGCACCGATACTGATTCCGATACCAAAATTGGGGCAACTCTAGTAGTTACGCACATACTGATTACTCATTACGTGAACAGGACTGCCAAGCATACTCGTCGGCAAAAACAAAACAAAACAAATAAAACAAAACCACTGTAACACTTTGCGTGGACAAATATTTCTGCAAATCATTTGCAGTGACAGGAGTTGTCTAACCTTCATTACCATTGTAAAAATGGTCACAGCTTAGAATTTTTTTTCATCAGCTAAATATTTTTAATGTAAGTACAGTATGGTGTTGTATACTGCACAGCATATAGCACAATGTATATAAGCCTTATTAATATGATTTATCCTGTAGAAATAGATATATCTATAGACACATCCGATTAAACTAGAGAATAGATTAAACAGGGCCACCCACCATCCCTATTAGTCAGTTTCAGTGAAGATCGACTGTATTTTGATTTATCTTGTAAGCACAAAGTATTTTTGTATGTGACTATTTTTACCAATAATTTGTAAAGTATTTTCCTTGAGCAAAAACATAATAATACAAATTGCTACACAAACGTTGTAGCCTTGACAAATTGTTGACAATTCATATTAAATAACAAATATGCAAATGCTACTTTAATAGCAGCATTAAACAATTCATCAAAAATTTCATAGCCTCTCCAGAATTTTCTAGAAGACAATGCATTGTATAGTAGCGCTGGTTTGTGTATCCACAGCTACTGTAATATTTACACCAAACGTCGGTGTTTATAATAATATGGATGTAGAAGTGATATGCAAACACAACTAAAGTTCACATGAATGGTAGCATTTCATGATCTTGTGTACATAGCAAGGTGTGAGAAAGTTGTGTACAAGTGCTATCACACTTTTATTAGAGTAGCCGGGTTCTATTAGGGTAGTCGAGTTCTATTACAGTAGTCGAGAGCAGCACCCTGATCAAACTCAAGAACTCAAGCAACTTGTTCCTTGTTTAGTTATGTAGGCTATTAACTCTTAGTTCATCTTTACATGCCTGACTAATACTTCTTAAACAGTGAAAAATAGTTATTGCTCTGTTGAAGATGGCATCTGAAAGCCTGTTTTGACCAGAAAAGATTGTAGCAGTTGACGATTAGTACAAAGAAAGCTACAATTGAGATGAGCAAACAGCTAGGTTGGCAACTCTAATCATAAGATAGCAGAGGTTGACAAAGTTTCTTTTTTTGAACGTCTGGGGAGAATTTGTGAGCTTTTGTTTTATAATCTGAGACTGATATTAAGTTTGTTACACAGAACAGTCAATAGACACTCTCAAAGTACTATAGGAAAATAACTTACATTGAAGTTAGATTCTTGTGAGTCAATCGAACACGGAAGTTGAGCAGTTTGTCCTTTCAAAGCTGTTACCTTGAGCTCTGATCCTCCTTCAGAAACTAAAATAATAATAATAACAAGGAATTTTATTAGTTATAAAACAAAACTGATATGGTCGGACTGAGCACAAACTGGCTATAAAACTAAAAAATCCTTTTTTAATAACTGATGCCTTAAATGCAAAGTCATAGGGTGTTAGGGTGTTGGTTCAAAGTGTCTTTTACTTTGAACTGATTAGCTAAGGCTATGGACATTCCATATTTTTTGGTGAATTGCATGTTTTGCTCACAGCTGATCACTATGTTTCTATGACCCGGTTAATTCACAAGTTTGCGGTCATCTCCAAGATGGAAATGGAAAAAATCCGCAGGTCGAAAAAGTTTTGCTACGCACAATTTTTTTCAAATGTTTTAGGCTTGTAAAGGATGGAAATAGCGCTTGCGGATGATGCACAAAAAATGCAGCGAAAGCTAGTCGATTTTATACATTTTCCATAGTTGAGTCATTATTCCAATTTGAGCAGTTCTAAATGCACCGCTATGACCTTTGACATATAAAAACCTTATATTTTTTAACAAAGCGTCCGCCTTAATCAGCATCATGTGAATGTCCATTGAAATTCGCATATGTTGACAAAGGTAATTCAATGTGCACACAGCTCCAAATCAGCACCATCCCCATCATGGAAATACCATCTAACAAACTGTGTCAATAAAGAAGCTTGATCATAAATAAAAGCAACGCACTACATGTGCTTCCATATAATTTAGGCCGCATGGCCCTTTATTGGCTCTCAAATGGCCCTGATTGGCCCTTACAATTAATTCGGTCACTCCCACTTTTCGCTCTTGGTGTTTTTGCTAACACCTAGAGTTGTCAAACCTATTAGTATTTACCATGACCTTTTCATCATTCTAAAAGGTAGGCTTGCACAGCTAAAAATACAAACTATAAGATAACTAGCTTTGTCGAGTATTTCTGCCAACACTTGGGAATCACAACCAGTTCAGCCCAGTTTGATGCCCGAATGTTGGCAGACATAGGATTTTGTGGCAAGATTATCTTGCACAAAATACGACTGACATTTTCCATGGCCGATCCATCGCAGCATGGAATTTTTGAACAATAACGAACCTCTTTTTAAGTTCGGCCGTTGCTTGGCAGATCTGCTCAATAGCTTTGACATTGGCTGGCAGACATCCTCTGACATGACTAGCTGTGAAGTTATGAAGTCAATCACCTGCCTTTTGCTGTTTATTCTAATGATGAAACTTTTTATTTGAGTTTTAAATTCCTTTTTTTCCTACTCACTTATGTTAACTGTTAATTGTTAATTGTTAGCTGTTAACAGTGAGCAGTTATCATAAAACATCTACTGCTACCTTTATTTAAAGGCTACCTCAATTTGACTACAACTTTGACATTTTTTGATCTATTTGAACCAATAATAGCAAGTGACCAGTGGAAAAGTTTCCACAAAATCGTGCTGATAATGACTAGGTTACATCAATAACAATCAATTATTTCATTGTTTTTGTTCATATTGAAGTCTGTTTTCCAACTTCATAGCTTTTCATTCTTTCATTAAAACTTTCAAAGCAACACCATAGAAATAATGAACAGCGGTGTCAGGCTAATAATAGTTCCTTGTTTAACATAATCTTAATAAGACGGCGTATGTGAAAAATGGTTTAAATTTATCTGAGCAACTAGTTTTAGGCTAAAAGTTGTGCTTTGCGCCTATCCGGCTAAAAGTTCATCATCTGGATGAAATGTAACGCGTATAAGTTTTGCTCTGCTGAAAAAAATTGGTTGGACACTATTATCGACTAGTCCAACAGTGCAGAAGAATAGTTGAGGTCAGAAGACATTGTAGAAGGTATTGAACAGCCAGAAGATGTTTGTTCCATCGAAAGCAGCAATCAGAATGCAACTGGCCAAGCAAACCATGCAAACATTTTTTCCTTCAAAAATGTTAATTTTTGTTTCTGCATGTATTATAAGTATGGTTTGTTTATGTCACTTGTTCTTGAATACATATATTTGGAGCAATTGGTAGTCTATTATTATATCACTTATAAATTTGCAAATTTATAGCATATTATTTGATAGCATCCTTGCGGTTATCTTAATACAGGTTACAATGGATTAAAGCTCATAACTCCTCTATTGCACATAAAAAGCCAGTTTTGGCTGCCAACTGTAGTAAACATAACAATGAGCTTAATGAGCTTTTATGCAAAAAATAAAATAAAATTGCCTTCAAATTTAGAATGATATAAAAAAGCCAAACGAAGCAAGACATTAGCTATAATACTCTTGCAGGTTAATAGCAAGCAATAGATATCAACTGGTAGAGATATTTCTCGGCTTCTCGATGCATATTTATTAAGAGATCTTTGACAAGTTGGAGGTAAGTTAGCAGATTTATTGCATTCAAAATGGTTAATGTCGCTCCACCCCAAAGAGAGTGCACAATATAGGCGACATTCGCTTCGCCCATAAAAGGGTTAAATTTATCTTCCCAAATTTATGATGAGCTATTTAAAAAATGCAATGTCAGCCATTATTTGAACGCCACCTTTATTTGACCACCACAATAGAGGAAGGGTTGAAAAATAGAGTGTCATGGCGGTAAAATAGAGGTTTTACGATAACCTCAAGTAAACAAAGAAAAGTTTAGGTGTTTATGCATTATACCTTACGAAAACCAGCTTTCAAAGACGTGTGTTCTGTTTGTCAAAACAAGCAACATGATAGTCTAATGTTACTTGTAGTGTGTTAGTCATAGTTTTATTGTCTATGATGATGAACAAGCTAACTCAATACAATGTTTGACATGTCCTTATGAATAGTTCCCAGGCCATAAGGAGAAGTCTCCGATTCTCAGCTCACAAATAAGTGTTTTTGCATTGCATAGATGTTTCACAACACTCAAACGGGTTAGTTTTTGGATGTCATTGAAACCATTCAGGTTTTTAATTGATTTTTTACAACCTGAATATAAATTACAATACATTTATCTTCTTCTGATATAAAAACTTGCAGAATAACCTTTATACTTGTTTTGCAAAAACTGGAATTTGGTTACTGGTAACAAAAAAATCACAGTTTTTAGGTGACCTTTAGGAAGTGATGGCCCAAAAGTTGATTGCGAAAGAGCATGCTTCATTATGCCTCTGATGCTAATGTATCATTTAGTAATTTAGTAATTCATCTTCTAACAGAGGATGAAAAACTAATACATAAAAATGACAGACGTGTTTACAAGATTTCAGCTGATGAATTCCATTGCTAAAAGGAATAGGGTCGGAGGTGTTACAATAAGGCATATTTTGCAGCCAATATTCATTACATTCACGATGTTTCCATGATGCATTTAATTCGGAAGTTTGCATAATTTCCAAGATAGAAACAGCAAAAACCCACCAGTCAAGCGAGTTTTGGTTATTGGTAAATTTTTATTAAATGTTTTATGCTTACAAAAGATGGAAATGGCACTTGCGAATGATAGACAAAGGAAAATGCCGCGCAAGCTATTTCATTTTAAACATTTTCCACACTCCAGTCGTTTATATTTTGGAAGTGTGCTGCTAAGTGAGACAGAAGTATGCTGCTATGACCTCTAGATAAAAATTTCTTATCGTTTTAATAAAGCATCAGCATTAATTTGCACAACACGAGAATGTCTATTGAAACACTGATCGCGCAATAACTCAACGAGCAGGTAACTTCCAAATTAGTATCGTCCACACAATAGAAACAGTGAATATAGCCATCTATTGGATATTTTTTGCTAATTTACCAAGTCTGATAATTTTCAAATTTGACTTGCTTTTTTTGTCTACGCTTTACTAATGGCAGCAGGAAAATTTAATCGTCAATCAATGTGATTGCACTGCCTTATCCGACTCATCAGTGGAGAGCTGCCGGTGCTGCTGAGCGCTTTTGAGCATATTCCACTTGTTATAATGAACAGGTTCCTAATGCCTGCAGGAGCGAGGGTAGGTTAGGATTACGTGAAATCTTTTGCATCATGACAAAAAGGGTTGAAAATGTCTATTCACAACACATGCATATTTCACGTCATCTGCAAAGATGATAAATTTATGTTTTAATGGAAAGCAACTCTAGAAATGCGTAATGACATTTTAGGTAGTTTTTGTTTGTTTGCACAACTCAGTAGCATTGTTTAGTACACTTAGGGTACTAGCTCAGGTTGGTAGCAAAAACAAAGAAATGCCTTTATCAGCTTTTTTACAGCAGTAAAACGTTGATAGGCCATCATCTTTTGCTCCTGCTCACTGTTAGGCAGAACTGAGCAATCAGCTATCTTGAGGTCATACTCAATATGTATAAGGTGAAGGTCAGACTCAGGAATGATGGTCAAGGTATCTAGAATGATAGTGATAGTTGAATATTCTAACTTGACTCTACCATAAACTCACCAAATACTAAATAGTTGCTAGCTAATGCGGCGCAAGCTGTTCCATTTTAAACATTTTCCTCACCTCAGTCATTCTTTTTCCGATTTGACGAAACCGTAGTGAACATTATATTATAAATCTTTCTATGATACTTGAAAAATATCTATTGACTATTCCTTATGACAATAGTGATATTAGCTTTAAATGATAATGCAAAAGCTCATAAATTTGGGGTAGTTATATGTGCCCGGATGTTCAAGAAAAAAACTTTGTCAACCTCTACTATCCTATGATTGGAATTGTCAGACTAGCCGCTTTCTATGACATCTGGCATAGAAATCCTTATAATTTTTAAAAAAGTGCCCGCGTTAAGACGCACCATGCGATGTCGATTGAAACATTTAACCCACGGTAACTCAACGAGTGCACAAATCCAAATCCGTATAATCCGTGCCATGAAAACATAATGATAGCATTTGGCATTGACTTATAGCGACTGATATGAGAATATTGGATAGATCATTGTAGTAGATGACAGACTATAAAGTCTATGCTGAAAATCCAGTTTAATTTATAATAGTCAATCAATAAACTTGTGGGTGGTGAGAGGACTTGTTAACTATTTAACCCTGTTTATTCAGTTTCAAAATTCAGGAAATCTTTAGGAACTCAATTTAAGATTTGCAAGCCAATGGGAATTTTTTGACACTTGGAGTTATTTGTTTATTTGAAATTGTCGGTATTATCTCGGACCGGTCTGACATGTTCAGTGAAATGCAACACTACTCAAAGATACTCTATGAATAAATAAGTTTTATTGTTAGAGCTCACAATCTCTATGTATTGGTACTAGATATAGCAACAGTGGCCGAGGTGTCTAGAGGCTGGGAAAGTGTTTAGAAATGACTAAAATTTACACTGACATCAATAACTACTCCGAGCAGCAAAAATGTTGAGTTCTGACCAAAAAGACCCAATATTGAGGTCTCAATCACATAAACACGATACAAGATTTGATTAGCGCAGCCATTTGTTTGTAGTGCAAATGTTCCACAAGCAGCTGAGTGTATATTCTTACATGTCTACCAGAGGGTTAACTGCTTTATTAAAAATATGTTTGCTCATTATATGAATGTATGTACGTACGTACATACGTACATATGTACACATGTATTGTACATACATATGTATATATGTATGTGTGTACATGAGTATGTACATATGTATGTGCATGCATATGTACGTATATATGTATGTACACATGTATGTACATATGTATGTATGTACATACATATGTTGATACGTATGTAGGCCCTATGTAAGTGTGTTGATATGTATGCATACATATGTACATATGCACATACACATGTATGTACATATGTACATATGTTTGTACATATGTATGTATGTACATATGCATGTATGTATGTACAGATGTATGTACTTATGTATGCATGTACATATGTAGGGCCTATGTACCTATAAAGTTTTATTGGAATTGCTAATCATCAAAAAAATAATGTTTTTAGTTATATGACAAAAGAAAAGACTGAAAAGACAGAAATCTGGAAATATTGCGTGAGTTGAACAAAAGTGTTTTAAAAGTTGGTAATCTAATAGTATTGTGGAGGAGTCAGAATAGTGATTTGTAGGTTGTAATACCAAAAGGTTCATAAACTAGTAGTTTGTTGAAAGAATTTAATTAGATATTAATGAGGCACCACAAAGTCAGCAAGCCGTTTAGTTTTATTTTAGCATTCAGTAAACTTCTGGCCTAAATTGATTACATATTAAATGTCTTTGTCTGCAAATTTAGCTTCTATGAATCTGTGAATTCTATTTTATTAGTTCACTACAGATGATAATCTTTTAATTGCTCAGAGTTGGTTGCCAAATCTATTTATATTCAAAACTAACCAACTGCTTGATAGTATATTTGAATTGGTACAAATTTTCAATTTAATAAGATTACACTTATTTTAGAGCAAAATCAGTCAGCTTAGACACAATTCCATCAACCTATGACTACGCAAAAGATAATTTTCGTTATTGTCACTATGGTTGACATCAACTCAAAAAAGGTGATATTTTATGTATATGCTTTCCAAATATTGTTATTAAATTTTGGCTCTTTATCTGTAATAAACTGATCAGCAATAGTAAAAAAAACAGAGAGTTCCTCTTTTCATAAGCTGCTCTCACATTAACAAAAATCGATTGAAATCTTACATTCTTAGATAGCGAGAGCCTCAGTAACTTCTATAGCATTGAACATTATTATATAACTAGTTCTTTGACTTGAATTCTTTAGCAGTTTTATTAAACGGATATGAACTTTTTCATTACCAATGCCTTTCAAACACAATTAGGTTATGAGTCTGAGAGTCTCATGCACCGCAAGAAATCGTAATGAGTGATCACTATATATGCATAATTAATTCGAGAAGTGGTTAGAGCGCCAGACTTTAACACAGAGGGTCCGAGTTCAATTCCTGTGTGAAGCTAGTTTTTTCTAATGTTTTTAGCATGGCTTCAGACAGACGGACAAAAGTACTCTTATTATAGTAAAGATTGGAAGAAAAAAAACTTTTTACATAACGTTGTTTTATAATGTGGATTGGCCAATTGTTGGTGTCTGGTATAAAGTATTTTTCTGGGAATGTAAAAATGTAATGGAGGTTAGGTAGCGTAACCCTAAATTAGCTAATTTTATTATTCCTGGTGTTTGCTTAAATTTTCCCAATTCATGTTTAAAATGCTTACAAAGAAGGTACTCGCTATCCTCCGCAGCTCGCACTATCCCGAGCTACCCGTGAACAGCCCATGATCTAGCTCATAGCTACACACCGCCTAAGCTTCAGCGTTTTATGTAACATGAACATCGACAAAACTTGATCGCCTTTAAAACACTCCGATTCAATCGAAAGTACGATTATGATGTACATAGTTGCACTTCAGCGAAGAGACCGACAGAAGAGACATGTAACGCTGCAACTTTAATAGCCAATATCAATAACGAGACAAGCAACCCCGCAACTAGTGACATCATTTTGGCATGTATTTATTTTCAGAGAGTTTTAATCGCGATCAAGTTTTGTCGATTTCAATCTTGAAATATCTTGGTAGTCAGATCTCCTTAAAGAATATAGAAAAAATAATATTATATACTTTATTAGTTATCTTGAGGTGTTGACTGATGTTCTAAAAAAAGAATCAAGGAGATTGACCTACTAGAAGCTGAGATATAGCCAGCCAAACACAGGTCTACCTAATAAAGAATCAGAGGAAAACCCTTTGAAAATCCCAAGAACTGTGACATATGAAATCGACTTAATGGTCAGGTGCCGGAGTTGCGCACCCTCACCACCATTACGTATAATGATTGTTTTGGCTACGAGATGTGAAACGCTTCTCGCGATAGTAAATAATTTACTGTCTAACTCTGGTTTCTCAGGAAAATCAAGCAAACATTGTGTGGTAAAGGCATTTGCCCACAGCCGCTCGCCATGATTTTTCCAAACAGAAGAGCAGAGTTGGACTATTGTGCTTAAAATTTTAACTCGATCTCCACGGATATGCTCCAAAGATCCTCTGTTCAACGAACGGCTCGTGTATAGTCTATATGCGACATCCGCGATTTGCAGTTTGTTTAGAATAAGAAATGGGAATGGGAATTTTTGTTCATTCATCATTTTTCTACTGTGTATCTACTGCAGCATTCAGTTGATTTTCATGATTATCGTCACTATTAACAGACTGCAAGTTCACTACAGCCACAAGCTTAAAAATAATAACTTCACCGTGCTGCTCTTGCTGTAAGAAAAGAAAACGATAACATTTGATTGAATTTTTTTATTGATCTATTATCTTATCTATGATTATTTTTTATGATTAATATAATAATCATAATGCATATTATACAAAATAATAATATAACTGCGTATAGAATAAATGATGTAACTAATATAATTTGTAGAAAATTCCAAATGATAACCGAGATTGATGATTGATTTAATTGATTCCAATTGTTAGCTTCAGTTAAAAAATATCTGAACAACGCTAAAGATGAGTCTGAATAGGGAAGTTAAGTAGGAAAACAACAAAACTGAGCTGAACTAGCAAGATAGCGAAATGTTGCGAAATAATACATGCGTGTAATTATTTTATGCTAAAACTAATCTACACGTCAGAGGGACTGGTTCGGAATTCTCAGAGCAATGATTGTTAGGCCCAATTTGATTGTTCTATACTTCCAGGGATTAAACCAATTAAAATGCTGTGATTGTTAAAGGAGAGCGCAATAGTTGGCTTAATTGACCAATGGCACACAAGTTGATTTCATACGTCATATATTGATGATTACCAAAACACTTATGTTTTTTTGGTAGACCTGTGTTTGGCTAGCTATATCTCAGCTTCTGGTTGGTCAATCACCTTGATTATTTTTCTAGAACATCAGTCAACACCTCAAGATAAATAATAAAGCATAATAATATTATGCTTTCTCTATTCTTTAAACATCAAAAACAATCGAAAATAGTAGAAAAACTTTGATACTTTCTGATAAAATCTATTAAAAGTCTGTACAAGTTCATCTTTTACTCCTTCAGCCCTCTTGTTACTGTTCAGAACATACATGTACAATGACAAAGTAGTTGGTGTGCGTAGAGCAGCTACCAGACCAAAAGAGGTTAAATTTGGAGACACCATGAACAAACAATGGATAGGACTGGTTTATGAAAATGCATTTGAATATGCACGAACTTCCCTTATCTGTGCGTACAATCAACCACACACACTGGCAGGCATATAGAGGCAAGTGATAGCATGGCAGTAGCTGCAGGAGCTCTACCAGTCGCCCGCACACACACACGCGCGCACACACACGCCACTTATCTACAGCAAGCTTTGACCCACCATTAGATATTAATCATGTGGTTTAAAAGTATTTCTAGAGTCATAACGCTCGTTGCCTGTGTCAGTGCAATGACTAACAAAATGTAGAAAAAAAACTAATGACTTGTCCATTAGCATATCATATTTGCTACGGCAGCGAGGGAAAATGAGAAGATGCAGTATCTGCAGGAACCTGCTGCCGAACACACGCTAGTTTTAGTCCAATTGAATGTTCCCAAGTCTTGCAAGGTTTAAATCCAGCATCTCAGTTTCAAGCACAGATTTAGTGGCTTCACTATATTTCATAGACCTTCTTATATTCACAATAGTTTTTTTGCTAAAATAAAATTATTGGAGTTGGTTAGAAACTGGTAAATTTTGACTCATTCAATGATTGTTTTTATTAGAAAAGAACGAAATTTTTATCATTGTTTTCTGTTTGGGACTTAACGCATTAAAACCTGGACTAAAGACAATTCGGGGAGTTGTTTTCTTAACAGATCTCACTTAAGTAAACTCGACTGCAAATTTTTGCTTTGTTTTCCTTCACTTGCAATTTAACTCTAATTAAGAAAATTTTGCGGCTTTGTGCGTGATAGCCTGTAATTGTAATTTCTAAGTCGTCAGTTGGTTGGACTACTAATTCTTGAGATATCATCAAAATACTGAAAGCACATAAAACCAGCCAAGAAATGAAAAATGGCTGCTGACAAGACATTAGTTTCTAATGATAGGTTTTGATAATGAAGGCTTTGAACTAGACAAAGCTAAAGAGCTTGTCACCAACAACAAGAGCTTACCATTAAAACTAGTTGTTGTTCTATTCATGAAAACATACAGTGCCTATCAGATTCAGGGTATTGTAATAATTATGTTTCCTCAGTTTTGCCTGGTTCCCATTTACGCCGCAAGCACTGGTGGCAAGATCGCGGGGCTATCAGCGGTGAAATGGGAACCTACATACCACTGGTTGATGCTAGCGGTCAACACAAGAGTTCAGCGCTGTTCAACTTTTGCAAGGAGCCGCAGGCTAATCTTTTCCAAACTGCGCTGTGCAAGTGAAGGTCAGCACTTTCGAACAGCATGGTGAGCGGCAATTTTTATGCGATAATCAGTGACACAGTTTTATGTGAACATAACCGCCAAGTCTAGTGTCGCAAGTGTTTTGATGCACGAGATAGAGAGAGTGAAAAAAAACTATTTACTCAATTTGATTTCTGTTTTTTTATTGTTTATTGCAAGCTTGGAGCACCAAAATGATATTTAGTTGATAAAGAGTTTAAACAGATTCTAAGTGTTTTTTAGATCGATGAAAAGTTGCTAATACGGTCTAGTATGAGTGGACCTGCTTGTGTGTACAAGACGAGGCTTTGAAGTGTTTTGTTTTAGCAAAACCAAGACTTTAAGCTTCCTGACAAGTTTTCTAGTTGCTCATCTAGTAAAGCCGCAAGAGATCTGCATCATGGAAATGGAAAAAAATGCGCAAGATAAGTTTTGCTATTCGCAAATCTTTACTGAAGGTTTCTTGCTTGCGAATGATGGAAACGGCACTTGCAAATGATGGCATTAAAATATTGCGCAAGCTAAACCCATTCTAAACATTTTCACACCTCAGTAATTTTTATTTTGATTTTAGCAGTTTTGAATGTTGCTAATGTTCCGAATGTTGCTAAGCATGACTAGACTGTGTCACTATTTATTGACCCGCAAGATCCAGAATTAGCCATGCAGTCTAATCTTCTACCAAAGATCTGGCATTAAATGTGCATTGAGGGAATGCTCATTAAAACACTTAATTGTATGATAACCCAGCTTGCACACAACTCTAAATGCATCATTGGTGTCATGGAAACAGTGAATATGGACTAATTAGCTTTGGTGATAGCGCTGTCTTGCACTTGTGCGAAAGTCAAACGCTAATCTAGGTTGACAAGTTATAGTAGCCAAAGGCTACAAATTATTTTTGCCATTAAAAGCAGCTGTCCAGTTACTACTTTTAATTTTTAAAGTGTCTTACATGCAGAAAAGAAAAGAAGGGATAGCGCAGTCATTTTCTATTGTTACGCAGCCATTTAGCGGCTATCGAGATTGCCTCATAATGAGGAAATTTTCCTAGAATGGGTGTACCATTAGAGGTTCCCTTTATATCAAAAAAGAAACATGGAGCTCACATGGTTCTTTAGTGTATAAGACAGTTTTGTAGACACTTTCACGCTTTTGTTGCTCATTATCACGACTGAAGACCGATTTACCACTAGGCATTCAAATAGTAAAACTAGCATCAGGAAACGAGCTAAGGTGTGTCGATCCACAACAATTAATCTTTACCATAGTAATGATAGAAAAAGCTTAGAGCCTATAGTAAAATCCGTGTCTGTCTATCTGTTTGTCCGCCAGAATATCCGTTTATCTGTTTGCCCGAAACCATGTTTGTAGGTTAGAAAAAAGATTGCTTTCAACAGGATTTAAACTCCTAACCTCTGGCTTGGTAGACTAACACTCCACCACCACTCTTTGAATTGATTGTGCAGTTAGGTGTAACACATGATGATCTCTCATGGTGCACCAAGCCACCGGAGTACTGGTAATTCTCATAAGGAGAGTTCCCATAGCTCGCTTTAAATTTATCAGATTTCCGTAATTTGCGGCTCGATCAAATGTCTTCTAGCTAACGAACGATGCTTGTAGCGGCGATACCTTTCTGTCAAATGGTGTTGAGAACAAGTGGTTAATGGCTTGAAGTGGTTAAAAAACTCATAGAAGTGAGAACATGTAGAACGCTTTCAGACTTTCTATGCGCACCTCTATTTCTATGGAATCTGAATTCACTCATGCTAGATTAGAAACATACGTTTTTTATAGAATAGCAAACAAGGTACTATTTCAAACTACTTGAATCCTATATTCAATTTAACATATTGGATGTGATTTAAAAACATATTTCATGTTTGCGAGTAAATCTTAAAAATAGCTGCAACACAAAAGCGTCTTTTAACTTTAACTTAATCTATATATATCCAAGTGTCTGTTTGTATGTTTGTCATTCCTATAAAGTTATAGGAATGAAAAGAGCCACTGCACACTGGAAGTGAACTAGGACACTAGTTTTGTTAACCACTACGCCAGTAACAACTTTACCATACCATGAATTAATTGTTTATTCTAGTACGCTTGAAGATCATGATTGGTTTGGAATCATAACATGTAACATAACGCTTATAAGTACAAATTGTTCTACATTGTGGCAAGATTGGCTGCGTGACTTGGTGGAAGTGCTGCACTTGGCTAAGTATCTGTGCATCTGCAGAATGTCCTAGTTTCGATTTCTGTGAGGAGCAACGTACTGTTCGATTCTATAAAGTGCAATATTTTTCCTTAATGCCTAGATAAAAGGGCGGACACTGCTCTTATTATAGTAAAAATTTAAACTAGCTCAAGTTACTCAAGTTCATATTTTCATATTCATGAATTCATACCAACTTATAGGTTTCTCAAAAACTTTCTATCCATCTAAAATGCAATTGTAATAAGTTTTCCGAGTTTAATCACAACTGTATTGTGATTGCAGCCATTATAACTAACTTCCTTGTTCAAAAAAGCTAGCTGCTTTGACAATATAACAAATTTGAATGACTTCTGGTGAATGACAACTTCAGAGCTATAAATATAATGTTACCAGCAAAGGCTGCCTGTTAGAGTTTGCAACTTTATTCTCAACCAATGACTGGCCTACCACATTGTCTGGCCTACCACATTACCTGGCCTACCGCAATGGCTAGTCTACCACATTGTCTGGCCTATCACATTACCTGGCCTACCGCAATGGCTGGCCTACCACAATACCAAGACCACTTTCATGCCTAGATCTCTTCATTGTTTGGAATACCTAACAGAAATGTTCAATGCTATTCTAGCACCTCTACAACCACATAGTTGCAAACAGTTTGCTTCCTGTTTTTGTATTACAATCGTTATTATACCTGTTCCCCCCTAAAGTGAAGGAAATAGATTAGATGGAACAGTTCCGGAAAGAGCTGAGAGAGGTTGAGAAAGAAAGGATTAGACAGGTGTAGCCTCATGTCATGTCGCTCAACATGTGTATATATCTATGTATATATAGATATATATACATGTATACATCTATATATATAGATATATACATGTATATACATACAATGTATATTTATTTTTGTGTGTTGTTATTGCCATTGAAAAACTTTATTTCGGCCAAATGAGGATTTTTTTATTTCTATTTTACAGACTTTGCATTCTGTGTTTGTAATATTATTGTTTTGTTAATATATTTGGCGATATTCATTTGAGGGCAACCTTGCTCGATTTTATCAGGTATGATGTAAAAACTAGTGAAATACAGTGCGCCCCCGGATCACAATGTCCCTGTTATACGATTTTTTTGCCTTACATTGTGAAACACAATGTTTTTTCATTCCTGCCATATGACAGCTTTTTCGCCATACGATATCAGCAAAACTTTTTCTAGAAATTCAAATTTGGCAGTCAGTATGCTGAATCTGTCAGAATAACAGATATGCCGATATTCTATTCGCTGAAATTCCTCCCATGCAAAGCATCGTATCTCTTTCAGACACTGTCTAAAAGAGATACGATGCTCGCTCTTTCAGTTCAACATTGTTTGTTATAAGTTATAGTGAAAACGAAACTGGATACAGCTAGGTGATACAATTTTAGACAATGACAACATTAAAGTTTGGTTTAGCAAAATACATACTAAGCCTTGGCTTCAAGTATGTGTTTAAGAAGATAAATTCATATTTGTTAAATTCAAAGTGTATGCTATATTTCTGTCTTGAAGGTAAGAACTCCCGACAGTACGTACTGTACATTGTAATGTTAAATTGCAGATCATAACCACTAAATATACCAAATACACTAAAGTTACTGTAGGTAACGTTACTATAGTTACTAAGGTTAACATACTATTTTGTTGCTAATTTTTAATATGCACTGTACATGTATATACATAAAATTTTAATGTTTTTTTACCAAAGGGTGTTTGCATTAAATAATTACTATGGTTTTCTATACCCCTCTATACAAAATTTTCGCTTTACGATGTGCCTTACGATGCCAACACCGGAACAAATTAAAATCGTATGGTGAGGGCGCACTGTAGTTCCATAAACTCACCAGACAAACATGATTCTCTATTATAGCAAACTATGTAACAAAAGAATGTGGAAAAAAGTTACTTATGTATGATAAGACAACTCTAAGTTTCTACAAGATTTAAGCCTGATCTGACACTTATATAAACTAAACTGTTTTAGTAAGGAAACAGGCTTATTATGTTAGCAGACAGTGAAATGAAAAGCACTTTTAAATAAGTACAGAGGTGTGCGAAATAAACCGGACCCTTTTGTTGGAAAATTAAAATAGCCATTTACAACGTTGTTTCTCATGGTGAATTTAATAAATAGTCATAAATTATATAATAAAGTAATCCTCATTTTGTCCTGATTGCAAGTATTTAAACCAAACAGCTGTAAAATTATGTTTTTGAGTGATTAGGTAGACTAAAATTTGAAAATTTATTTTTAAGGGGTAAACATTACCATCTGCACAGGTACAATTCTACCACATACATTTTAAATGCTTATTTCAAGTAATATACATGTATATGACTTAAAATAAGCATATAACCAGCCCACATACAGTTTATTATTCAAACTCACCTCTGATTGATACAGACAGTAGAACTATGGAAAAGATAACCATCTTTAACATGGTGGTTGCCCCTTCAGATAACACAGTGTTGTATGCAAGTTTGTCTTCCCTATGCTCATGCTTCCACAAATGAAAATTAGCTGAGAGCTACCTACTGTAAATAAGTATTGCTTGCTGCCTCAACACCCGCTGTCGCATTCCCATCAGCCAATTAAAAGGGTCTTCATAATACTGCTGTTGACAGTAATAATACCTGAGCCGTGCATAGCCTTATGAACCAGCATAACCAGTCATAACCATACTTAGTTATACCAGTCATACTTAGTCGTATCAATCATACCATACAGTCATAACCAACTTAGGCATAACTAGTCGAGCATCTAAGGGAGTGGAATGGAATAAAGCTGTTAAAAGTGCATTAGCTTTTATCGGATTACTGGTTAAAGCTGAGTAGAGCCAATGCCAATCTCTTTTACCAATAACTATAATGTGCTATGAGATACCGGGTTGGCTAGTTGCGAGATTGCAATCTATATGTGATTCATATGTTTTGATGCTCATATAATATGTAATTGATTACCTGTCATGAGCAGTGACCTTATGTTTTGGAGAGTCAATATTTTGCCACTATTATTATAGCTTGTTGAATTGCTACAATAACTGTGGCCCAAGTGACTATCACTCTTACAGATTAGCAATTATTGATCATTAGCGGCCATGCTGTTAGTTCACTTGTACAGACATACAACTCTATCATGCATTGTTCAGTCTTTCAACTCTTACCAGATACTCATGGCTTAGCGGTTCCAAAGAAGAGATTTGTTGAAAATTATTTTATCCTAGTATTCTGGCAATCCTGTGAGCCGTAAGAGAGCGTTTTGTGTAATAACTATGTGTACAATTATTCTTAGATGTGGAAAATTCGTCTAGTTGTGCAGATGGTAGCTTGCTCAGCTGGGAATCTAAATATCCGAATTTGATTTCTGGTCAGTATAATCATTTTTCTTAACATTCTTAGCGTGGCTTCGGACAGACGGACAAATGGACAGGGCTCTTACAATATTAAAGACTAGATGAATGCCCGGCATTGCACGGGTGTTAAAAAACAGCTTATAAACATTTGCAGGTAATGTAGTTGCCTGCCACTTGCCATTAGCTTGGCACATTGCTAATGGCTAGTTTGAGTAAGCTAGTATTGCAAAACTTACTAGTTAGAGCTGTGAGAGCAAGCATAAAATGACGTTGTGTCGTAACGCATAGCGGTATGCGGATTTTTACTTACATAGCAGCATATATTGTCTGGGAAGCATGAGGTTCAAAGATCAAACTTTCTGGGATACTGGTTCTTCATTCCAAGATTTTAATAGGTATAGCTAGACAGGCACACATCCGAACAGATGACAAACTTGAGATTTATAAATATAGACTAGTAGTTCAGTGTGCCGTTAGAAATTGTCAGGTGTGACTATACAACAGAATAACTATCCACTCAATAATTCAGCCATACCTAAGGCAGTCTATTGGTGCAGGTGTTGGGGTGTCTGCCTACCAAACATAATATTATGAGTTTGAACTCTGTATGAAGCAACCTTTGCTCTGACCTCTAACCATGACTTCAGACTGACGGATGGACACGGCTCTTAGTATAGTAAAGATTGCTATCTGAATCGAGTTGATCAGATATTATAGTTTTACCAACTAGAAATTTAGCACACGTAGATCAAGACTTGTAATGAACCGTAGATGGGGTTAATACAGTTATGGGTTGTTGGAAGATAAACAGTGTCAGGGGATGTTTTTTTTTATAGATAGCACTGGAGTTGATTCAACAAACCACAAAAAAAAATCTGTGTTAAAATGCAGGTAATCTACATGTACACTACAACAACAAAAATAAAGCTGTGTAATGTATCAATATAAAGTATTATCAGTCTGTAAGACATGATCTAATATAAAGTATTATCAGTCTGTAAGACATGATCTAATATAAAGTATTATCAGTCTGTAAGACATGATCTAAGCCAAAGTTAAATAAAGATTGATGAGAATTTAACTCAGAAATTATTAAAAAAACATTTTACATCTGAAAAGCTAATGAAATTGTGTTTCAAAAAATATGCTGGGAAAAACTGTGTCTGCCAATTCTTTTTGAATGAAAGTATCACTTTACAACACAAGCCAGCATGTCTGAATAACATAGACAGAATAGACAACAGACTTAACAGGGCAGCAGCAAATACCATAACAGGTTGGCGGTATAGACCTCAGCACAGGTACTTTGAAATTACTATTGTGCAAATGCTTTGCCAAAAATGGAATATATTTTAGACTGATTTATAGCACTGGTTCTGGTACCGTATCTGGTCATGAAGACTGACAACAGTTACAGGTTAAATTTATTGTTTTTGAAGACTTTTTGGAGATGATAAGACGTCTTTGTTAATATTCTAAGATTTGGGTACATCTGATACGATAAAGCAATAAAGTGGTTGGTCCCCATTTTACACCATTGTGGCATCCACCTCATTGTTAATGTAGCATCAAGTGACACCTTGGAGGGTTTCTCTACCACCATGATGCGTCTTTCTGTGTCCTCTTCGAGCTTTCTTACAAATATTTTGGTGAATCCGAACACTTTTAGTTTGTTGGTAAACCTCGAGACTATTAGCTTAGTGTGACAGATTTAGATCTGATCTATCATCAGCACGCTGGAGCCCTTCCAGCGTCACAGAAACACTAGGTCATTTTAATGATATGGCCTTGAAATTGTATAAATAAACACTATATCAAGTGCTACCACAAACAGACTTTTAAATGTAAATAGGTGTACATTTCAACAATACCCTGTTTCATGTACTAGAAGTTACTTTAGTTTGGTAGGTTTTTAGTAGTTGAACAATAGCTATTGTGGTTGCTGCATGATTAATCGGAGGTGAGGAAATGTAAATAAAAATGTAGCGAACAATAAACAAACCATAAAACGCAAGCCATTTAGCAAAAATAATGCAGTTTGCTTAAAATTGCAACACAAATATCAAGTGTAACTTTTAAAAGATCTATTACTATGCAAATGGTGGTACAACTTGGGTTCATCTTCACTAGCTAAACATTACACTGCTTAAAGGTTGACTTGCAACAAAATTCACATTACAGTTATTTGGTATCAAAAGATTCGCCATGTCTTACTCTGTTGTGTTGTAGGTGCCAAATATGTGGAAATGTGATTACAAGCTTATAAAAGCTCAAAAACGAAAAGCCGCCGTAGATTGGAATCTCATGATTTCGATGACGTATTCACGGATTTTTGTTATTGTCTTGTCACGTGATGTTCTCGCATGAATTGAAAGGCCAGTAAAAAGCTCAATATAAAACTTATCGTAGCATTAGTTTATGGCAAACACTTTGGGTTTTACCTATGACCCCGTATCAAATATAGATGCTCACTCCTTTACAGTTTCAGCTTGGCCATTCCGTCCGACAATTCAACGTACGTGTACATGTCTGAGTTGCGATCATAAAAAATGTCAAATTCTGAAGAGTTAAGACGCTGGCGTTTCGAGCATGATGCTCTATCTGAAGAAGATCCTCAACAGAATCAAACCTCCCAGCAAGTAAGCACTGCCACTAGCCAGCTCTTATGTGCCAAGCTAGCTAGTAGTAATAGTTTTAGCTAGAGAGTGATAGAACGAATATTATTATATATATATTATTTTAACAATGATAATTATTGCTTCATATTGCGAAAAAATAATTACAGATTTTTCTCGAATGACAACATTAACAATTTTAATATTTAAATCTAGTGCTGCACTGATATACTGTTGGATAACATCGACCTGATGTATTAGCTATGGTTGCATAGACATATCTGTTCATTTCTTTAGGAGCTAATACCACCAGCTACAGAGTGGTGTGTCTGCAAGCCCTGTCAAGACATGCCATCTTTTCCTGAATGTTTGTGCTGCCATGATGCTGAGTTTGCGCATCATCTCCATGACGGCGGGGAGCATGAATGCCTGTGTATGCATCCTGGTGTGGACAAACTTGTGGCGCCTACACCCCTTGAGTTGGGGTGGAATAATTACCTGCGATATCATAGTGAGTTGGATTTTCATTTAATGCCAACAACGCCAAAGCTATGCTAATGTGTCAAGCATTATCTACAATTCTTGTGTTACACATTTAATGCATCGGTTAAACACACATATTCTGAACTCGTGGAACACAAGGAGAACTGTTATATCTGGCTTGTAAACTTACCACAGTAGAGAGTGTATTAGTTTTATGATTTTATTATATAAAAATCGAGATTATTTTGATGATCAGTGATTATTGTTTTTCAATAATTGTTTTGGTAGATAATCTATTCCCATTTGGAGAGCCATCGCCAAATGTTCGGAAAAGGTTGTGTGCATACCGCAATCTTGTGTTTTGGCTTATGCCCCAAATCTTGTTTGCAAGTCTGCAAACTCTTCTTTATCATCCGTTGGTGAGAAAAAAGCCCGAATCTTAGATACCAAGCAGGCAGGTAGAGGCCGTCGCTCACCGCGATGAATTTGCGGCATAAGCCAAAACACAAGCTTGCGGTATGCACACAACCTTTGTAACAACATCCGTTGAATGGGCCTCACTCTCAGACCGTGGAAAATCAGATCAGACTGACATCGCTTGAAGCCTTCCAGCTCCATGGCGTTAGAGCTGGTGGTCTCCGTTGATTGCAAAGTAAAGAAAGTTACGACCAACAATCACTTTCACATTATTTGAATGAATTATTTAGCTAGATCAGCAACTTCATTGTTATGTATTGATAACTATTAAAAATTTTGGGTTTTTGTCAGGCTGTGAAGTAAAAACTGTCAAAGTTTTACCTTGACAAGATGGCTGCTGACTATTAAACCGCAGCTCTGATCATGTTCAGGAGCGACAGAAAAAGGAGGTTCTGTGTAAGACATCAGCCAGAAAAGAGTGATGCAGCTGCCAGCAGGGGGTTGATGACGTGAGCTCTGTTCACCCTGGCAATTGTTTCCCAAGTGTACGATTGGTGACAAGAGGCACATGTAACCTTGAACTCTACCCATCCACCTTCTCGCACCATTGTGAATGAGCAGGGGAGGGCGCAGGCGTGACAGTGAAATAGTCGCTGGAGTGCTGTCACACTTACTATTATTTTCTCCTCTTTGAAGGAGGATTCAGGTCTGAAATCACAACACAATAGTTGACTTGCAATAAGATTTGTATAACATCATTTCCTGTTATTATATCATAGTTGCTTGATCAGAAAAAGAACAAATATATAGCCATGCAATCATGACACAGAGTTTACAAAACCTTATCAGAGTCCTTGATATTGTAAAAATAAAAATGTGAGTAATAACTATGGATATTCTTTATAATTTGTCAAGTTTGGTTAAGTTCAGCTCTATCTTACATGTAATTGGAGAGCGTTTGACGCTGGCCAACATAGCGCTGAAACTCTTCCCAGTCTTCAGTGGTTGGCACAAACTCTTCATCATCTAATACTAATAATAATCATCTAATAATATTAATATGCTATTAACGATGATACCAGAAAATGACAAAAACTATTTTATATAACATATCTATATTAGTGAGTGGGGTTAAGAAATTTGGTGAAATTAATCGTGAAACTTATAACATTATTTTATCAATCATAGATTAATATATTACGTTTTACAAATAGATATGCAGTATGAATTAGTTTTGTTATTATAATAAGAATAATACACATAATTAAAAAGATAAAATACTAATAATATCATATTACAATTAAATGACATTAATATTGTAATATTAAATATACAGTAGCATCAGGAGAATACTAGAAAATAACCCGAGGTACTACTACCATACCCGCCAACTCTCATGGATTGGGCGTGAGACTCACGCAATCACCCCAAAGAAAAAAATGAAAATGCGTGAGATTTTTGCCCCAATTTCCACAATTTTATATATACTATCATTGATACATCAATTGCCCCAAAACCGAATCTCACGCATTGCCCTACTCTTGGGTTGACAGGCCTGACTACTACTAATACAAGTAGTTCATAAAATAAATTACTCATGTGTTTTGGTGACATGCAGAGTATGCAAACAGGTTAGAAAACATGTCGTCTTTGAAATGGCAAAAACAAAGGTACGAGTAAGCAGGCGAATAAATAAAGTTTGTCACATCCAGCTTCACCCAATTGCTCCACGCCCGGTGAAGGTCTGGTCTTTTCTCTGCTCTTGGCCAAGAAAAATGGTGCTTTTCAGCTTGGCAGCTGCACAAACACGGTGTGGCGCGTTAGACATCATGACGAATTGAAATTAACAAGTTTAATACGAGAAAGCGTGTCTGCTATTTGCAATAGATCAAACTTGAACTGAAACTAACATTATCTGATCATGTGACTTACTATTCCCGCCATATGGCCTGAACAATTTCTACAGCATTTTTCGACCATCACAGTGGACCAAAAGGCACATCATGTTATCTATGTTATCATGTTATCATGTTATATATATATATATATATATATATATAAATATATATACATATATATATATGTGTTTATATATATATATATATATATATATATATATATATATATATATATGTATAGCTAGTTTATTACCCATTATATACTATAATGAGTAAGCATTCAGTTAGTATGCAACCCATATATTATATATTATATTATTATATACCCATTATTGTAGTACACTACCCGCTGTTGTACTGTAACAACAAAACCAGCTTACTAACAGTGACAGGTGATGCAGTTGCCATTGTCTTACTTGATTAATTAGCCGATAGCAAAATTAGCAAATTGACTAATTTGAGTAACTTAAGCTAGTAAAATAAGCTTGCTTATATTGCAAAACTTACTGTAATAAGAGCTGCGAAGCCGTGAGCCACGAAGCCGTGAACTGCGAAGCCATGAGCCACAAAGTCGTTATGCATATTTTACCTGATGTCCTAAGTATGTGTACAGTTAATTTATTGTATCCTTAGTAGGCTGTGTGGCTTAAAAGGTTAATTCTCCTGTCTTCAAAACCGGAAGTGCCGAGTTCAACTCTACTGCGAAGCAGATTTTTCCTTCCTAAAACTTTATTGCTATAACTGGACACGCGAATGACAGAAAACAAACAGGCCAACATACAAATGACAAGCACTGAGATATAGGTATATATATATATATATATATATATATATATATATATATATATATATATATATATATATATATATATATATATATATATATATAATACCAATATAAGACAATGTCATCTCTGAGATGTTTTCTATGATGTGCCAGAAAACCAAAACCATTAAAAGACCAATCAGAAAGGCCGAAAAAATAATAGTCGTATAATTATCTTTCAACATAAATATTAAAACACTTATCTTCTGAAAGTTAACTTTAATCTGAAAGCAAAACAAAACATTGCTGCCATAACTAAAACTGGATCAAACTAAAAATAGCAGCACTAATCGCTTTTACCTGTTGGTGAAATCAGTAAGCAGCAGCAATTGAGGTTGCCTGTATGTTGTACAGGAGTTATCTGCTCTTACATGTATGTCGAGTTTAGCTGTGATGATCAGGTGCATAATCTGTACTTGTTAGTTATCTATATTCTCAAGACTTTACCATAAAATACTACTTGGCTAGAAGATATCTCCTCAAAGCCAAGTTGACTAAAACATCATCACCAGCTTTATTCTTAGGAGTGTCCTTCATGGCAGTGAGAAATCTACCACATTATTTTAGATAGATGGATATAAACTTCATCTACACAGGTCAATGCTGTTTAGAGCAAATTAGACCACAAAACAAAACAGCAAAAAACAAAAAATAGTCACATGAAGCAAATTAGGTGTATTGAAAAAAACTTTTCTAGCAAAACTGTATTACAACCAAGTTTCCTGTTTTTGGCAACAGTCTCATTTGATTAATGAAGATGTAACCTTAAAATTAATAGTAGGACTGTGGCTTGCTGTCTGTCAGGAATCAACAATGACTTGCATTTTAGCGACACATGCTTGGGTCGAGCAGTATAGTAGAGAAGAGGTGACCCTGTTCTCAGTGTCTACCACCTCTGGAGCTGTCAGATTAACCTGAAGGGATGCATTTTGCAACAGGTCCAGTCTGACAGAGCCAGGTAGTCATTTCACTTGCCCAATGTGTGAAGGGCAGAGATAGATCTTTAATGTGCCTATGATATCAGTGTGGTACACGGGCATCCAAGTTATGGTCTAGATTCGAAAGACCCTGACACTGACAACGCGGGCATGTTAAAGATCCACCTCTGTCCTTCACGCATTGGGCAAGTGAAATGACTACCTGGCTCTGTCAGACTGGACGTGTTGCACAGGCATTCCTTCAAGTTAATATGACAGTACTGGAAGTGGTAGATACTGACAACAGGGTCACCTCTTCTCTACCATACTGCTCGACCCAAGCATGCATAGCTAAGATGCAAGTCATTGTTGATTTTTACAGACAGCAAGCCACTAACCTTAAAATAAGCAAATAAACAAACAAACATGACATAAATGACAAAACTGTAAATGCTAAATTTATCAGAAAAACAATTACACCACAAATTACCAATTATAAGTTGAAGGATGATCATTACTGGAAACAAAACTGGATTATATATAGAATAATAATAAATAATAAGATAGCAATATAATTCTGTAATTCATCTATAAGTTTACTGAGGTGAGCATCGATTTTTGCAAAGTCTGTTTTGTTCCTGAGGTACACATATAAGGTGTGTATCAATCAGCTGTTGTTTTTGTTGTAAGCTACTAGATATTGCAATCAGTAACATGTCAAAAGTTACAAGCTTCAAAGCAAATAATTGGTTAATAACTTTAAAACAAAGGAGCGAAAAGCTAACGCAGCAAAATTGTAAAAAATATCACCTGCTCCCAACCTCGTTTTTAAGTCTAGTCTTTTTTGCTCGAGCTCTGACTAGAGCACGGGCTGGTATCCTGATTCCCGCCGACACCACATTATGGTCAAAATAAGTCATCACAACTATTCGCTAGTAACTATCCCTTTTATTATCTGATTGTAATGAATTTATATATATTATCTGCGATATGTTGGCCATTTTTGTTTGGCTGAGAGTTTTGCCTTCTTCATGACAAACAACCGGTAGACTTGAATTACGAAATTATGAATCATGTTGTTTGCTAAGACGGTGGTCAGCTTGGTATTTCTGCTGACATAGAAACTACAGAGTAAATAGTCTACAGGTGAAAAGATAATGATTGGACCAAGTAAATAAAGACTTTAAGTTTATTGGTCTACCATTTATGTTTAGAAGGTATAAAATACTGTGTTACCTTATTTTTACTCAGTCTTTTTCCTGCTCTTATCTGAATATATTCTAAGCCTTAATCTATATTCAAGGTATGTCTTAGTCTGAATTAGTAAATAAAAGGAATTATAACCTGTGAAATTAAGCTTGTTGTTATATCTATCAATCTAGATTGTGGATAAGAAATTTTAGCCGCATGCTATGCTATTTCTAGGCTGTAACGGCTTATCACCGAACAGCGTTGGTCTATCAATATCTGATTATCTCAGATATTGTTTGAGTTTGTACAACTTTCCATAGTCATCATATCACTATGTCAAGTTGATTATCCTATGTCAATTGATTGTCTCAATTACATAGGACTACTTTATTGAAGTGGCAATTATAGCACGAAAGTCATCCTTTCGGGGTTATGGGGTTACACTAGTACTGTTCATCACAGTTTAGTGTCGCTGTGGGCAATATCAATAACCCGAAAGTCATCCTTTCAGGGTTATATGGCTATGCTAACACTGTTCATCACAGTTTAGTGTAGCTATCTAGGCCTATTTAAATATTAGGGTAAATATTAATCTGACAGCATTTAAACTATAGCCCGCGAGTTCTTTAAGGTGTAGTAATACGTAGGTATTAGGGAAAATCCTTCACACGATGCAATGATGCTGTTCTGAAAATTTTAATTGGCAAAATGTTATATGACAAATTTGTTCTTTTAACAAAAAAATTAACAAATCAATATTGATAAAATTAATTAATAAGAATTCCTCATAAAAAGTGCTGAACGTCTGATGCAGTATTTTGTTAAGTAGGTTAGACAACTGCAGTATGATAGTTAATTCATAATTTACTGACTTGTGCTGAATGGCTGATGTAGTATTTTTTCAAAGTAGGTTCAAGTCAGTAAATTATAAACTAATTATCATACTGCAGTTTAATAACCAGTAAAGGAGTAGACATTATGATTGGATCTATCTAGTCTTGCATACAAGCGAGCCCGAAACTTGCTACACGCTTGCGTTCATTTGGCTTTGCTATCCATAGCAAGCCTATTAGCGCCTACAGCATAGCTGGTAAAATAGAGAAGTAATTGACATTTGATTGTTATGCAGTTTATGTCAGCAATTGATGATCCAATGAACATAGTCAGCGCACTCTCAATAACAACATCTCCATAAACAACATGATTTTTTTATTACTTCAGCAAAAATTTGTGAGTAACAAGACTCACTCCACTTGCAAATTTTTGTTATTTACATCTTGCCGATGATGCAAACTCGCGGAATAACCCTGTCATGGAAACACAGTAAATGTGAATACAGCAACCGGAGCCCTTTGGTTCATCCATACTCAGCACACACGCGCACACACATAACTTGATGGATGATTTGCATTTTATGAGCACTAATTCACCTTTGTGGTCAGCAGCAACCAAGTTCCTGCTGTTGTCATCCTGAGATTTTCCAGCATATCAACATATTTTGGCAAACTATAAATATAAGTGATTTACGTACGTTGGTCACAGGGCCTTTGTTTGTAATCGGATAATCAATGTGCTCCTGAATGTGCAGATAACTAGGATACTGAGGGAAGTAGTTTGTGTACTCATACTCGTGTATGACTGATGTGGATTTTAGATGATATGAGTCATGGTACTTTCGATATTACGGCTCACCATGCTCTTCTCAATTACTCCAAGTGCATAAATTCTATGCTCACAGTTTTGGCTAACAGATTTAAAAGTAAAAATAAAAAATGGTAGTTCATTAGTTATTGATACGCTGCTGTCGAGATGTGCATGCTGACTGTTATCTCACATGCCTACATAACATCAAGTATAGGTTTGCTTATGCAACTGGCTTATGCAATGAGCTGATGAGCTGGTGAGCTCAAGCTGGTGCGTTATACATACTCTACTAGCTTCACCGTAAATATTTACTATTTACTAAAGCATTGTTCTGCCGAGGTCTGCATAGAGGTAATGATGAGGTCACCAGTCACTGGGTACAACCCTTTGTTTAGATACTACAAGTTGGCTCCTGCAGAACCTTACAGGCATCATAAGACCATAGACAAGTTTTTCCATAGACATTTATACACTGCAGTAAATAAACCTTTCAATACGACTCCGGCTTGACGTGGTTCTTTCAAGTAAAGAAGTGCGTGTGAAACTGACTAAATGCTATTCAAGTGCATGACTGACTAATGTACAGCTGCCACTAGATTTTACTATTATTTGAGCGCAGGTGATAGAGTGTTGGCCCATTAAGCGGAATATAAGGAGTTCAAGCCCACCACGTAGCAATCTTTTAACTAACACTCTGATTACTACATGTATATCATTTTTTCTGTGAGAGGATATCATGCAGGATTACAAGACCAGCAGAGTTTAAAAGTATATAGATGGTTGAAAAGCCGGCTGAAAACAAGAATTTATCAAAAATAAAAAAGTTAACATTAATTGTATGTATTCTATCTAGGCAACAAATTTGGAAAAAAAACAAAAGTTGTCCACAACATAAGAGCTTATACAGTAAATATTACACTGAGCAGTAACAGTAGCTGAATTTGAAAACTTGTGATGAGATGGCGTATTTGTTACATGAAGGTCATCAGCGGTCACTCCTTATTCTATCAGCAATTCAACTGATCTCCATGTATCCCATCATGTATGCATCAATAACAACATAGAGACATACATCTCTAATCTCGGATTACTTTGACATCTCTCTGAAAAAGTCAACTCAACTATCGTGAACTTGATATAATTTCACCTTCTCTGCTACCAATATAGAACAATATCAGCTAGGGTGTTGATAAAGCTTGTATTAGTAGTTCAGATTATAGAAGGCTGCCTTAACCTCTGCATTCTGTTTTTATCTATTGGCTTGGCTTACAGTTGTCCCCCTTTCATCCTTCAGCCTATGATGTGTTTATAGTCTTGTTATCTCAGTGAAGCAGCTTGTGTGGGCTGACATTGAAAAGTTCAGCTAGTCAAACAACACTCTCTCAGATGGCAAAGCCTATTATATTTACATACAAAGTAATATTGTAACAGATATTACAATACTTCTTCGCTTAGTGTTCTCTGTTAAAGATGAATTTGAACAAAACTTTTTAGAATTTATGAAAAAGTCTCAGTATTTTTTATCCTTTGTGGTTGTTTTTGATGTTTGAGTTAATCTGATTGCCAGCATCTGACAAATTTAAAGTCAACAAAACTTGATCACAGTTCCAACGCTCAAAAGAAAAATATGTGGGAAATGACATCACTAGTTGTTATCACTGCTATAGTTGATATCGGCTATTGTGTTCATGTTGCAGCGTTACTTGTCTCTGTTCTGTCAGTCTCTTTGCAACTATAATAGACATCATAATCGCACTTTCGCTTGATCTGAGTATTTTAACTGTGATCAAGTTTTATTGACAATAATCTTGAAATATCTTGGCAATCAGATCACCTCAAACATCCAAAACAATCGCAAATGATAGAAAAATACCGATACTTTCTGATAAAATTTACTAAACATTTTGTACAAGTTCATCTTTAATAGTTTTTATGAAAAGTACAAAGGGTTCAGAAAAGTTCACATGAATTACTAGCTTGCATAAAATACAGTACAATAGACGCTCCTACAACGTAAACATTCCTGGAACGGATTATTCACATTGTAGGATGGTCTACTGTATATGATGCGAAATGATGTGAAAACGTTTCTATTCATTTTAGCCTGCATACGAATTATAATTATCTAAGTTAATTGTATTGAGAAAAACAGTTTCAGAATTCAAGCAAGGGGCCTTTTGAAGAGCCACTTGAAACGACCCGACCGGACCATGATCCAAAACGGAGGTCGGACGGTGAAATGGTTTACGACTTCCAAACACTCCCCAAATCCCTCACATTCTTTTGGATCGGCCAACCAAAGAGCTATTTATTTTATTTCTGTGGACAGTTTGGCAGCGTTTTGGTGTACATGTAATTAGGTGCCTGAGCACCTAGTTGACCATCCAGGTTCACGTGCCCTTGATAGCAGAACAAAGCCAGTCCAGCTTAAGCAGTGTATCAATACGGTCAATCTTTTGCTTCTTTCTGATTGGTTGAATGGACTGCTATTGTGAAGACACGTGGTGTATGTAAACAATAACAACCTAGAGGTGTTGTAATGAATAGCTTATTGGAAAGCAGGGAATCTGATGAATATTGGTGAATGCATTGTATTTGAGTTCACATAAAGGGCAGAGTTATGATTTCAGTGCAGAAGTACATACAGTATATATATCTTAGAAACATTCGTGAGGCATTTCATATCAAATCAAACAAACAGCTAAGATAGGAGTATACTCAGAGCTACAGGATAGAATGTGTAAACTAAAGTCTGAGAAGGTAATGGAAAAGCAATGGAGAGCTATACATGTAACTCAACACCAACTGATCGTGCTTGTGCAAGAAGATACGCCGGGGCAGCAGGCACTGATACAGTTTAGACTGGCGTTCAGGTTAAGAGAGATTGCTGACTATATCGATAGCGGAAGGCGTAGAAACAGTCTGCAGTGCAAGCATCTACTGGAGCCTCACTATAATTTCCGCTAACCTCTTTAAACATGCGGTTAAGGTAGGCTTATTTCCGTTTCTAGCCACAAATTTACACTGAGAAGGAGAGCCATTGCTTGTGTGAAGACAAGTTTCACTAAAGGTTTTTGAAGCTTAACAGAAAATCACACATGTCAAACTTATCCTATAGTTTTGTTATTTTGCGCATTAAAATATATATTACTTTAAGTAATATATAGTATATTTTAGGTTAAACTGCGGTTAACAAAGAGACAATCACTAATTACAGTTAGGGCAAGTCTGGACATGTCACATTTTGAAGACCCATCCAGGTAGATTAAAAAGAGCAAGCTGATCAAATAAAACATGTTTGTGATTTTTACTTTATATTCTTAGTATTTTAGTCGAAATATATCTGTTTTCATATTCTCTATAGCTTCAAATGCAAGGCTCCAACAGCTGGATATATGATGCCCTCTCTAACGAAATAACTGTTACATGGCTTTAGCTGGAGATTCAATCTTTAACAAAAGTTCCTAAGGCTATTTATCCATTCCCAGCTAGTTGTTGCTAATAGTGGTTCTTTGATCTTTAATCTAATCATGACACCAAAGCATAAAGTAAAATTTTAAATTCATAGCTACAATTCATTTCATAGTTTCTCTGAAGGAATATCTAATATAAAACATTAGCACTTCAGAACAAAAAACATTTATTCAAAAATTGAGCTGCGAGTAACTAAACCAGCTTTCAATCTGTTTCAATTAGCTTTTTCCTTTTTTAGCAAGAGGTCTAATCTTTTACAAGAGATTTACAAGCTTGGCAAGATCAAGAGTAAACAACTCCCAAGATGCACTGCCAAAGAGAGTAGGAGAGAAATTGTAATGAATGACATGGAGTTATTGTTGCGCCATACTGACAAGCCAAATTATCGTACTTGTGCATTTAGCACACATTATTTTGATAAAGAAGTCATCGGTCATATATTTAGAATCCTGACCTTCAGTAAGGTCGAATGCAGGAAGTAGTGACCTTGTTACTCTACGTGAAGCTCAAGCTCAGACTTGGACAAACTCCACATGACTTTTTACAAGTTTCCTTCATCTATTATTTCATTCAGCATATTCTACTAGTTATATTTCTGTGGTTTATTTTCTACCAAGTGTGCTATTAAGTTTTTTCTCGATATTCTACCACAGATCATTTTTCGAGATATTTTCTAAAATTATAATTTTATGCCCAGAAGACATTTAATGACTTGCATGTCCGAAGCCATCTAAACCTCTTTCTGTATTATCTCTTCTTTGTATTATTGTTATAACTTTTTTTTGTTTTATTAATAAAATCGTAAATTGCCAGCAAACAATATCAGGATCATCTCAATTATGATTACCAATTTTTGGATTTTGATACAAACTTATAATGTATGAAGAGTTGCTCTAAAAACTGACTAGCTCGCCGAGTTGATTTTTGTTGTTTATTTTAAGTTCAAAAACACTTTCTACCTTTATTCTTCTCTCCAGTCTACACAATGATACCAAATGGTTATTAGTGTCTAATTCATCAGCAAAAATAATGCAGATATTACTAGGAGTTGTGTGCCCAGCAATATTGATTAACTATTGTGTTCGTAAAGGATAATAACTTCTCAGACAATGGCTCGTTATTGATTACAGTACTGTATTAGTAAAGGGCTTTCAGGCTGTAATAAAAGGAGAACTTTATAAACAATCTATTTCAGCAGCCAATCACAGGGCGTTATCAAGTTCACAGCCACTTTCAGATTACCCCAACTTAATCAAGTCAACGTCATTTGTCATCCTAACAACAAATGACCCGATCTCATGGGCTGTGGGGCCAAAAGTCTGACATCACTGTTACAACTGAGGATTAATAATATGGTAACATAATATATAACAATATGTGGATTAATCAGTAAACATGAGCAAACATTTAATTTAAGATATTGCATTTTAGTATCACTTGATACAAAAATCAACACCGTTTTTCATTATTTTAATTGCATTATCCTTTCTGTAACTTTTTTATTTCACAACACCAAAGGAATGGAAAGCAATTAAATCAGAAAATCATATTGGGACCCTTACCATCAGTAAAAAGCTCAAAACATGACTGTTTTCGGTTTAACAATAGGCTGTCCAAGCGTCATTTATGCCGAAATAGATTGTTTATAGATTTCATCGTAGTAAAGCTTTATAAAGGCTTTCAGCCTGTGGTTCACTAATCTTTTTGTATGCGGGCATGTTTATTCACCTGTCTGAAGAGATTGATATGTGAAACCTATGTTGGACGCTCATAGTGAGAGGCTGATGCACTAGTGTAGGGATTGAAAGGTGTGGCAGCTGGTGACTCAACAAAACCGACTAGCTATGAACAGGCTTGGTTTCGGTAAGTCTTGTCTGTCGCCAAACATTATCACCGTCTGTACTTACATTAAACCAGAGAGATTGCTCTTAAAAAGTTTTCATGTTTTTTTAAGTCTGCTATCTGTATAAGAAGTGATTACCAATTTGCTGATTTAGAATGGTTGATGTTGATTGATTGATCAATTGACTGGTATATTGGTTGATTGATTTGTTGGTTGATTGATATTAAAAAGTGGGCCGACAGCTGAAACACAATGTGTGCATTGCAGATGATGTAATAATTATTAAAAGCTAAGCTTTTTTGTGAAATGTTTGGAGAAACTCCTTTGCAGCCATGTTTTGTGAAAATGTGTTTGACCATGATAGAATTGTGTTCACTTGTGCATCATCTATACAAACAAGCAGCAAATCTAAGAAGTCTAATAGAAAACGTATCAGCTGCACAAAGATTTTCTGTGTCATAAAATAATGAGAGTATGTCATCAATGAACATACAAATGCCTGCGAGGCTTCATTTAACCTGAAATGAAAGTTGTAGAACTGATGGATTAACCGAAAAAAAGCAAATTCAGCCTATCAGAATCCTAGCCATCAACTGACATGTGTTGGCTGGTCAAATCGATTTGCCTTTTATAACATTACTGCAACTTTATGTAACAGATATCTAGCCATAGACAGATTCTCTTAGCAAATAACCGCAAGTTTATCAAGGAGGTACCTTCTAGTCGAAAGGTATCAGAGAAAGAGGTGAGTCACCCTTGAAAAGCCCTCAGCCACGGATTTGAAGGACCAGCTTTTTAAAGCAAATCTTAAATACCGACCAGCTTTTTTATGCTAACCACTTCAACAAGATTTACACTCTACAATAATAAATATCAGTTGTGTAATGACTCGCTGACTGCCAAAAGCTTCTCAAATAAGAATCGTATATACCATGTAATACCATGTATACCATGTATATCAAGCTAATTTTTATTGGGCAATATCACGGAAGAAGGATGTGGTACTACAGGTCCACCTCCATTTGCTGTGAAGTATGCTGGAAAATATCCTTTACCACCAACACCGCCCAAACAAATGTACGATGGTAGGAGAGAGGCGCCATTCTACGTAGCAGCAGCACACCCTCCCAACCAGTGTCTGAAGTGGAGAGAGATTCTTGGGGGTACTCTCTGTCATGCCAGGAGGGTAGTGTCCAGGGCCAACGGCCCTGCTCGCCGCTCACAGGGTGAGTCTGAAAAGGGCACTGCACCCTCTCAGTAGAGGGGGGTCCGGGGGAGTATCCCCCGAAAATCTTTTTAGCATGAATGCCCCTAAATTATGCTGTTTTCCATAACTTAAAACCCTGTGTTGTGTTCAGTAAAAAATTAAAAATGGGCTTAGCTGCGCAACCTGTGTGCTCTATGACTATGGAGACTCCAGGTTGTGATGTGAGTGAGTCAAAAAGCCCTATGGACAGTCCACATAGACCCCAGACACAAGACAGTCCCATCTCCAAGCCACCATGAATATTATTATATGATAAGCTCAGTCACTCACTATTTTTCTTAAATACAGACTCTAAATTCATGACAGTCACTAAATCTTACTCATCTTTAAAAAAGTTATCTATTGGCCTATGCTGTTTCATTCTGAATTGAAAGAAACGAAGAAACTAGTATAATAAGCAAGAATTTATTCAAAACTACCATCCAAAACACAAGAGAAGAATCTAAGCAATGATTAATCTTAAGCTATTTGAGGGTTCCACAGGGCGGCCGACACAGGGTCCCGTCGATTGTGTCGGTTGATAGAAAACTGATCGGTTCTCAGGTTTTTAACAAAACAATCTAGTTGATCCACTATAATAAGCAAAAAATTGACTGAAGAAATTAAAGATTAGTAACGTGATTCTTTCGTCCCAAAAACGCGCACTGTTTTCGGTGTAATGAACTCGAGCTAATATAAGTTCGGAAAGAAAAGGAAAAAACGTTGTGTGAAGATTTCACTTCATTCCGGTTTTACCGCATTTAATAAGATATGAGTACCCTTTCTTTTTTCCAATAATACTTTGGTCGTGGGCTGTATCACAAGGGAATTTCTAGTGAGTAGTACATTTGTATAGCTGTGTAGGCACCTTTGTGTAGGCTGCAGAACTCATTATGGTGCTTTTGAACATGGCAGCAACTTTGCTGCTTAAAATAAAACAGTGCCGTTAGGCACTGTAAAGAGGCGTGCTAACCGGATATTTCGGTTAATGCGTCCTAGCGGTGAAAGAAAAACCATAGATTCGCCGCACCCTTATATAAGCCGCTTGGATCAAATCATCAGAAAAAAGTAGTGGCTAGTAGTCCGAAAGTACAGTGTTTACTACTCAGTTGGCTTCACACGACCGAATGAAAAAAGAAAAACCGCTCTATATTTTATTTACTGTTACTAGTCATATTAATTCAGTTCGCTTCGTATGACCGAAATTTGTACGACAAAAAAAGGAAAGACACTCTATAAGGTGGAAACACAGACAGACAATGATTGCCGTTCATATAGTAGATATAGGCCTATATATATCCATATATATATAGAAAATGTATATACATGTGTATATTATAGTCATGCTACATATATAGGTATATATATTTATCTATATATACACTAAAAACCTAAAAGATAATTAGTGGAGTATGAAATATTTGAAAAATATTAAGAAGAAAGTAAACGTCTAGTAATTGCGCTACAAATTTATTTGTCAAACGCGAAAGAGATTTGTAGCGCAAATACTAAAAGTTTACATTCTTCTTAATATTTTTCAAATATAAATATATACTCATGCTATATATATAATATATATATATATATATATATATCTATACATTTTTGGTGTTGTTAGTGTATTCTTGGTTCTGTGTTTGTGTCATGCAATTTTTTATCTGACAACTGGTGTAAACTTAACATCCTTTTGCATCATGAAACTTTAAGTAATAAACTACTGCTAAACAATTTTTCCATCTTTGTATTTATACAGGCTCGGTGGACAACTTTGGGCACTATATCAGTGAAGTCTCAACTATTATCTGTAAATACGCTCCTACCTTTGTTGAGCACTGTTAGAGAGTGAACTGACTATGGAAAAAGTTAGATTCGAATACTCTATCAAGAATATACCGATCGCATCTAGGAGAAATTACATTACCAAACTAATATACATGACTGAAAAACTACTGAAGAGAATGCGGTAGAAGGCATTTTTATTCTTACATCCGGAGAGCAAAAGTAATGCTACAGAAACTTATGGATTCAAGTCAACAAAAAATCCTCTAAGTATACCCGAGCTGGCAGCTTTTGAAAAAAAAACTGAAGCAAATAATATCTAATATAACATTCCGTGACAGCAGGAGTCAATTCCAACGAAGACTGGTGAATGACATCAAGAACAGAATAGAATCCTGTGACAAGCTCTTAATACCAACTGATAAGACAAACAATTATTACCAAATGAATGTTGCTGATTACAATGAACTTTTGAGCAAAGCTGTTAAGAAGGACTATAAAAAGGCAGACCGAAAGTTAGTAAACGCTATAACAGAGAAGCTAAAGCTATTGCAAAGGAACTAAATATAGACGATCGAGTCACTAAGCTAGCTGAAAGGAGAGCATTTGCAACGTTGAAACACCACAAGCAAAACTTCTAGAACAACCCATCCTGCCTTCTAATTAATCTAACAAAAACGGAAATATTCAAAATAAGCAAAGAAATCCTCGACAATATTAATTCAGAAATACTGAAGAAAACTAGCGCCAATCTATGGAAGAATACTGCATCTGTGTTGAATTGGTTTTAAAGCATCAGAAACAAACGATCACACAGCTTTATTGTATTTGATATAGTAGAATATTACCCTTCCATCACCAAAGATCTAATGACCAAAGCTCTCGATTATGCAGCCAATTTCACCAATATCACTAACCAACACCGCAACATTATATTTCATGCCAAAAAATCCATCCTGATACACGATAATGGACCGTGGAAAAAAGACAGATGAGCCATTTGAAAACAATGGGAAGCTTCGATGGAGCTGAAAGTTGTGAGTTAATTGGCCTATATTTACTAAGCAAAGTTAAAGAAAAAATAAAATGCGGTAGGTTCGGATTGTACAGGGATGACAGGTTGGCAGCAATTAAGGCCAGCCCTAGAAAAATCGAGAACATCAACAAAGATATATGCTCTATATTCACGAGTCACGATCTTAGAGTAACAATAGAGGCCAACTTGAAAACAGTAAACTACTTAGATACCACACTGAATCTGAACAACGGAGAACACGCGCCTTATAGAAAGCCAAGCAATGCTGTGCAATATGTGCATAGGAAATCCAACCACCCTCCTGCCATTATACCAAACATCCCAAAATCGATTAACAAAAGACTGTGTACAATATCGTCCACCGAGAGCACTTTTAATAGAGAAATTGAACCTTTCCAGGAATCACTGACAAGAAGTGGCTATGATCACCAGCTGAGATACGAGCAGGACAATTATACTTATACTACTGGCAGAAAGAATAGTCGGAAATGTGACGTATTATGGTATAACCCTCGCTATAGCGAAAATGTTGCCACTAACATCGGAAGACAATTCCTACTGCTAATCAAAAGATTATTTCCTAAGAACAATAAGAAAATAAAATCTTTAACCGAAATACTGTGAAAGTTAGTTATAGCTGTATGCCTAATTTAAAACAATTATAGACAAGCACAACAACAAATTGTTAGCGAACTTTACGACAGACGAAAGCAGCAGAAAATGCAGTTGCCGAAATCCTAATGAATGCCCTTTAAATGGTCAGTGTCTCACGAGTTCTGTTATATACCAGGCAACAGTTGACACTGATGGCAGAAGCAGTCAAACATACATCGAATTAACAGAGAAGCAATTTAATGACAGATTCTACAACCACAAAACATTCTTTGGTATTAGTGACAAAAGAAAGACCACCGAACTAAGTAGAGTAAATGGCAATTAAAAGACGAGGGAAAAGATTTTAGTATCGATTGGAAAGTAATAACAAGAGCTAAGGCCTGTCAGAATGGTGTTTCTAGGTGCAATCTATGCTTAACTGAGAAGTATTTTATAATTTTGCCACCTCACATGGCTACCCTGAGTCAGAGAAGTGATATAGTAGCATCCTGTATACACGTCACCAAAATTTACTTATCTAAGGCTAAGCTCACCACATAACCATTTTAATCGTTAGGCTTTTATACTTGACTAGCTGCATTACCCGTCAACGGGATCATATTCTTGTACAACAAGATTTTTATTGAGAGTTGTCTTTCATACTGTAAAACAACTCCAACTATGCAGTCTACTGAAATTGTTGGGTCGATCAGACAGCATACGCAGTCATACATGTCAATCATTTTGGGGAGAACACTGGAAATCTGCAATGTGTTTTACAGCTAGTCTACAATGCATCAGTCTCAAACCACTAAAATGGGAGTTGTCCTATTTTTGTACAGAGAACTGATAATTAAATTGACATTGCTAGGCGAACTGAAATTGTTCAAACTGGCAGTATTGAAAAATTGTGCGCGTTATAAGAAATTCTACAAAATATTTTGCTATTGCACTGCTGAGCTATCGCCAGCATTTATTGAATGGAGACATCTACATGCACTATACATGACTTTTACAGTTCTACATCGAATGGAGACTTCTAACACTAATCATGGCTCACCAGTTCTTCTTCTATTATAGCCTGTGTATTGACATCGTATATACAAACAGTGCTGCAGTAATGTGGTTGTGTTAATAAAATTTATCAGTAAAATCTACATGTATAACAGGACAGACAGTACGATGTCAAGGCAGATACAGCATTAGCAACTTACAATAATAAAACATAACGCCAACATGATAGCCTTTTTATGAGACACAATAAGGAAAACAAATGCATGAAAATATATATATACTGAAAAACATGCTAGAAAATGCTGCATGTGGATAATAAGTAGGTATAGCAGTACATGAAGAACATAGCATGACACAATAATAATATAATGTTAATTTAATGCAAGCATGACATAACAATAAGACAATGTTAATCAACGCAACACTTGTGGATAGACAACATTTTTTGTTTTTTTGTCGGGTGTATGAATATACAGTTTTCGGCTTGTGCCTACTCTTGAGCAGGCAACGTACAGCTGGCCATGGCTAAAGCAGGGGGACAGTAAGTCGATACCAGCTACTTTGAGGGACTGACCTTGCGACTTGTTGATGGTCATAGCGAGGCAGACTCTGATGGGGAACTGAATCCTTTTAAATTCAAATGGTAGATCGGTTGGAATAATTGGGATCCTTGGAATAAAAACGTATTTTCCTCTACCAGATGCTGAAATGATTTTGGCCTGAATTACGTGCGAAAACATTTGTGCAACAATTAGCCGAGTGCCATTACATAACTTTGGAGGATTGAGGTTGCGAAGAAGCATGATCGGTGTTCCTATCTTTAGCTGCAATTTATGAGCAGGAAGTCCGAGCAAGTCCAGTGAGTTTAAGAATTCCACAGGATATTCTACAGCAGCGTCATCAGTCAACGACGTATCAACAGAAGTAAAGGTTTTTGAATTGCCAGGTAGTTGGGCTAAAAGCTGTGAGTTTATGACAGCAGCTGCATCATTCCGGGGGCAAAGAATAGCTTGCTCAGATAACCAATCAACATCTTGGAACCTCTGTCGCAGATTAGGGTAAACGTTCTCCTGAAGTTCTTTGGTTGAATCCACAAAAGTGCCGTAGCCATCAAGTGACACCAAACCATCCTCAGCACTGACTGGCAAACGCCCTTCACCAATACGCAGCAGTCCAGCAGCAAAATGTGCACTTGTTTCGTCACCAAGAATAGCGGCACGCATGTTTCTTGTCAAATGCAGCTGCACAACAGACAACCACAAAAATGATGCTTTGATACATGCATTTATCTCATCAGCGGGTGTGCCTCTTTGTATGACAGGCAACGTTTGGCAAAAATCTCCAGAAAGTAAAAGAGTTACCCCACCGAAAAGTCTATTATTTTCACGCAAGTCCTTTAGTGTAAGATTTAGAGCTTCAAATGCGAGCTTGTGCGACATTGTGCGCTCATCCCACACAATAAGAACGCATCGTTGCAGAAGTTGGGCAGTTCCGCTGTTCTTTTTGATATTGCACACAGGATTCTCAGTTCTGGCCAAATTAAGAGGCAGTTTCAGTGCTGAATGCGCAGTGCGACCACCAGGGAGTAAGGTAGCTGCAATACCAGATGAAGCTACAGCCAAAGCAATTTTTCCAGACTCTCGTACTTTCGCCAATATAAGATTAGTGACGAAGGTTTTGCCGGTCCCACCTGGTGCGTGAAGAAACACCATACCGCCACTGCTTTGTTCAATTTTCTCCAAAACTGTGTTATATGCAGCTCTTTGCTCTTCCAGCAGTAGCGGTTCATTGGTTTCAACATGGCGACGAAGCTCTTCACGGTCATATGCTGTTTCGCGTAATATTTCCCTGCAAACAACAGGTTGCTCCACTCTAACTGGCCTGGGAAGTCCATAAACCGAGAGGTTGTTGTTTGTGACCTCGAGCACTTGGTCCTCGATAAATATAAGAGCAATATTGAACATTCTATCTGTGAACTGCAGTTGTTGATCCTGAAGCAGTTGTCGCTCATAAAACAGGATGTCTTCAGCCAAATGTTCCTTAAACTCTTGCCACAGCTAAAGAGGATGAGAAAGCTGACAGGTGTTCAACATAATAGCAAACAACTTGCGCAGTTGGGCAGGTGACCGTACAGTTGCAGCTTCTTCCAAGGCCTCCTTCCACTGTGCATCATCTTCCAATAGCCCCAAACGCCTGCATGCTTCATGGAAAGTAGCACAGACATGACCTTCAACAGTTCTTAAATGCTGAAAAGACATGGGGCCAACCACGTGATGCAGCATGATTCAAAGAAAGAAACATTCACGATTGTTGGGGTGAACAGTGTATACTCGTGCTAGGGCATCAGTTTGATATATGCCAGGATGATCAGGCACTGCAGCTCCATGAACTCGTCTCTTCCAGCATTTTGTAGATGCGTCAAAGGTGTAATAGGCTGGCAATTGGCAGTAGAGAAGCGTCCTGGCAAAATCATCAAGTGTACAAAGCTTAAAAAAGGCTGTAAGGGTAGTGTCACATGGTTCTTGAAGTTGTTGCTGAAGATTTGCTTCAGTGAAATACACTCTTTGGCCATTCTCAAGATGGACACTCAGATGCTAAACAGTCGGGTGTCGTGCATGAATGGGGAGACTGAAGATGCGCCACATTGTTTTATTTGCACTGATGTACCTTCCACTCTCATAGCGAGCTACTTCATCAACTTGTGCTTCATCTCTTTCCAAGCCGAAGACTGCTTGATCACTACCCTTGTTGACATATTTGCAAATGTATTTGATGGACTTCACTGAGTTGCAAAATTCGACATTGATGTGCGCATTGAATACTTTGGACAGCAAAGGGCAGTAAGGCACTATCCATCTATTGTCCAAAGTGATGTCGTAGGCCTCTCCAACAGCTCGCAATGTGTGTTGTTTGGTGAAACCTCCATCATCAGCGGAATGACGACGATACAATGGGTACCCATCTATGCCAGTAACTGTGTCTTTAATGAGAGTCTTAGGGTACTTCTTGGTACATGTGCCGCCTTTCATGCAGGGTGAACCGGGGTTTAGCTGGCCACATGGACCATGTACCATGTGCTTGGTGACAATTTCGAATAGCTCAGGGTCTTCCACTTGATTTGGTATTTCTGCAGAAATGACACAATCAACCTGTTCTGGCCTGATGCGATCACATAACCAAATTAGAATGTGTGCATGAGGGAGTCCACGTTTTTGCCATTCAATGGTGTACATATGGCATCGCACAGCGCCAAATATTGCACCGGTGGTGATGTAATCCATTAGTTGCTTTAGTTTTAGGTGAAACACTCTTGCAACCACATCGTGTCTGTCATAGCTTTGCTGACCAGGCAGCAATTCATTGGAAATCTCATCCCATTTGCTGTTGCAGGTAAATGTGATGAAGAGGTCTAGTCTGCCGTAATGTCGCACATATGTCATGGCATCCTGTGTACGCTCATGCATGTAGCGCGGGCCACCAGTAAAAGACGAAGGTAAAATCACCATGTTACCTAGTTGGTTTGCATTGCGATCATCAGCCACTGCATCACGCAGGTGGATGTAGTCATCAGCTCTTAGTCGTGTCTGATGGTGGCGGATAAAGCTAAGTCTTTCAGTTTCAATTTTAGCGTACATATCAACTGCAAACTGCAAAAACAGCTTTCGGCACCTGGGAATGTAGTTGAAGCTAGCATCACGAACCATCAGTCTGCTAGCATAAAAATCCATAGCAGAAACCTTTCGTGTACCTGGCTCTCCTGTGCGAATGTCAGTCTGTCGCAGCTGAAAGTTGTAGCCATCGTCACCTCGCCAGAAAATGAGTGGATACTGCAGGGCGTCACATGCTCTGTGCGTCTCAGATATCCTCTGCAGTTCATTGCTGCGTAACTGCAGAACAATATCCCGCCTTTCAAACTGCTGTCCAACTATTTGAATGGCAACTTCATCTATGACAGGAGCATTGAATCTCCTTTCATGCTCTCCAACAGGGTGTTTGTCAGCATGAATGACAATTCGCAAGTCATCTGTGTTTTCAGGCAGCCTCTCCCGAGCAGTTTTGAAATCACGCACATATTTATTTTGCTCGTGTAGAACATCCTGCAGCTCACGGATTACGTTTTTTGCACTCCTTCAACAATACCACGCCGACGTTCTGCCTCTGCCTGCTGGTCACCCATAAAATAGATTTGCAGGAACTGTGGTTGCTCACCCAGTATCGGAAGCAAGGATCCAATCAAATGGTAGACTTGACCCTGAACCTTGAAATTTGGGTTAAATCCAGGCTCATCAATGGTTTTAGCTCTAAATGATGTTATTTGAAAACAGCTGTTATATTTTCATATATTCCCCAAAAAATGTTCAGAATCAGGATTTGCGCCTTGGAATAGGTGAGTCAATACAGGTGGAATATCCTCAGAGAGTGGTTGTAGGCGAACTTTCCCATTGTTGCAACAAATGCCTGGCCTCTCATCTTTCCAACGTAAGGCATTACATCTGGAACATTTTTTAGACATTCGTCCCATAAAAAATTTCCGATGGGCTCTATACTGTGTTGCAGGATTGTAGTCAAGTGCGAAGTTTTCTGCCCATGCACGGAGCCTGGTAGGTTGTGGCGGCCAAGCAGCTGCTGTAGTCAGTGTATCTTGTCATAGGAGTCGCTGCTGGGTCGGCTTAGCAGTCTCTGCACTTCTAGCAGCTGCAGCATCTATTCTGGCCTGCTCTCGATGTACCTGTGTTTGTTCAGCGGTTTCTGCTCTTCTAGCGGCTGCTATTCTGTTTTGTCGTAGGCGTAGCTGTGTTTGCTCTGCAGTTTCTGCACTTCTAGCAGCAACAGTGGCAGTTCTGTTTCCTTGTAGGCGTATCTGTGTTTGCTCTGCAGTTTCCGCACTTCTAGCAGCTGCAGTGGCAGTTCTGTTTCCTTGTAGGCGTAGCTGTGTTTGCTCTGCAGTTTTCGCACTTCTAGCAGCTGCAATAGCGGTTCTGTTTCGTTGTAGGCGTAGCTGTGTTTGCTTTGCAGTTTCCGCACTTCTAGCAGCTGCAATAGCAGTTCTGTTTCGTTGTAGGCGTAGCTGTGTTTGCTCTGCAGTTTCTGCTCGTCTAGCTGCTGCTTTGCGAATTTGGTCTCTTTCTCTACGGGAATCAATCTGTTCTTGCGTTTGGGCAGTAGGCTTTTTGGAAGGCATTGTACTGCTTCAAGCGTTTCTAAAAATGAATGAGATGGTGTGCTTTTTTGTAATATACGCTGCTCGCTTTCTTCTCACCGTCGCCTATCGCAATGCTCGGAGCGCCTGTGCAAATTCTGTAATAGCTGTAGTTCTGTAGTACTCGTAGCTGGAAAAAAAGTAAAAGTAAGTCAGCTGCAGAAGGTAATGAACATGTTTGCTATCATGAACAATGGCAAATACAACGTTTTTAAGTAGTGGATGTGTGGCAATTCATAGACAATACAACAATGAATGAGAAATGTTTACCTTTTTGAAGTAGAAATTTAGTAGGTAAAATGCAGTAGCAGTACCCGTGCAAGTTCTGTAGTTCTCGTAGCTAAAAAAAAATGTAACTCAGCTGCAGAAGGAAATGAACATGTTTACTATCACAAACAGTGGCAAGTCTAACGTTTTTAACCCTTTCACTGAAGTAGACTCATTTATGCGTTTTCTATGGTCGACCGCCGTAGACGCATATTTGCGATTTTCCCAGCAATTGCTAGTAACTGAATTTTATTATTCGCTGATAACATAACCAACGATCTTTAAGACGTTTATGGTAGTGCCGGTGTCATCCTAAGATGTCTCTATAAAATTAGCCTAAAATTTAATTGTAAATCTTTGTTTGAGAATTTCCAACTTGAAAACGAAGATTTTTTGTGCGAGTTCATTAAATGCGTCCGAGTTAGAAAACCAATAACTATTTATGTTGATGACATAGTAGCCCATTCAGATTTTTGTGATTACACAGATAATTAAAATGCACAAAGTATAGATACAACGAATTTTTTGCATAGCAGTGCTTGTTAACATGTTGGCAAAATCTATGATATTGTTATAGTTTCTTTTACTGCTTTTATAACTGAGTCAATGCTATAACAACACTATATCCAACCTAGCGTAGCTATCTCAATCAATCACGATCACTAATAAACGTAATAGTTCAAAGTACCTTGAGTTCAAATTTCCTATAATTCAAATAGCGTTCTTGAGTTGATCTTGATCCCAGTGCGTCCACCACGTTGGAAATCTGGACTCAAAAAGAATACCTTTTTGTCCTCCGAATCTCCCACCTCAGGCTAGTTAAAAACGCTCTGCCAGCGTGTAACAATCTTATTGGATCTTTCCTTAAACCTGGAAGTTCTAGCCTCAGACGCAAAGGTGGAAAAGATGATGAGTTAGACTGATGATGTCGTTTGGTAAGATATCAAGATTCTAGACTACCTCCGCTTACTAACTTTAGCTAGATTATGCAGTTCATGACTTTCTGGGTACACGTTGGCACTAAATATTGTGGTGGAACACAAATTTCCATCCTCTCTTATGCAGTTTCTAACCAGAGTTGTGTTCTCTTTCTTTTTTTTGTTAGCCACGCCCCTAAGGGAGGCTGGCTTTATTGTCTAATTTGCATAATTTCATGTACATAAGGCAGGGTCTCGGCCCTTTGTATTCATTTAATACATGCAGTGCAATTGAATCATACTCTTTCTGCTACATTAAGCGATACCAGAACCACCCCGGCATATAGCTATCTCCAAAGACTTGGTCTATGGACTGTGCTGTAGGAATAGACTCATAAAAACACTGTCGACCTCTGTCGACCTCGTCGACCTCCGGTCGACCTTGTCGACCTAGTATAAAACCTCTTTGGTGCAATCCCTTGTGTGAAGTGGTTAATGTTGACCGGTGGAGTAAGCCGACCTAGTCGCCTCTGCGTGTTGGTCACGGGAAACCAGCACACAGCCCCTGTGAAGGGTGAATGTTGACCGGTAGAGTAAGCCAACCTAGTCGCCTCTACGTGTTGGTCGCAGGAACCAACACAATATTAATTAGATGTAATTTACTACTCATTAACTTATTTAATGAGTAGTAAATTTTATTTAATTTACTGATAATATTTACTACTGATTTAATTTTACTACTTATTCATATTAATTAAGTTTGGTTCGTACGACCGAATCAAAAAAGGAAAAACCGCTCTATAGTCTATTGCATCACCAATATTCGAGAGTTATCGGTAACTCAACATTTCGAGAAGACAACTCCCAAAAATACAATGCTATCATATCAGTATTTATTGTTCATCCCTACGATGAATAGGTTATGTATAATAGAGGCGTGTACTAACCGGAGATTCCCGTCAACGCGCCCAAGATACCTAGTAGCGGGTAATAGTCCGAAAAGTACGGTACTCTATAAGGCGGACAATCAATCACACACACACAACGATTGCCGTTTATATAGTAGATTTGACCAAGTATTATACGCAAGCACTTCACAATAGCATCTGATGATTCCTGCATGCAGTATGAAACTTTTAGTCATAGACTATTACTAAAAAAATTTTCCATCTTTGTATTTATACAAGTAACTCTTCATTTTGGTGTTGTTAGTGTATTCTTGGTTCTGTGTTTGTGTCATGGGATTTTTTATCTGACGATTGGTGTGGACTTAACATCCTTTTGCATCATGAAGCTTTAAGTAATAAACTATTGCTAAAGAATTTTTCCATCTTTGTATTTAAACAGGCTCAGTGGACAACTTTGAGCACTATATCAGTGAAATCTCAAATATTATCTGTATACATATATATATATATATATAAATATATATATATATATATATGTATATATATATAAATGTATATATATATATATATAGAATATATATATACATAGAATATATATTTAGCATATATATATGGAGCATTTTTGGACATTCGTCCCATAGAAAAATTCGCCCTGATACTGTGTTGCAGGACTGTAGTCAAAAGCGAAGTTTTCTGTCCATACACGACGCCTGGTAGCAGCTGCTGTAGTTAGTCCATCTTGCTGTTGTCGCCGTTTCAACTGCTCTGAAATTTCAGCTTGTCAAGCAGCTGTTGTAGCTAGTGCATCATGTTCTTGTCGCTGCTGCATCTGTTTGGAGGTTTCTGCTTGGCTGGCCAATGTAGCGGCTGCTCTGGGCCGTTTGAGTTGCTGCTGGATCGGCTCAGCAGTCTCTGCACTTCTAGCAGCTGCAGCATCTATTCTTGCCTGCTCTTGATGTGCCTGTGTTTGTTCAGCAGTTTCTGCACTTTTAGCAGATGCAGTAGCTATTCTGTTTCGTTGTAGGCATAGCTGTGTTTGCTCTGCAGTTTCTGCACTTCTAGCAGCTGCAGTGGCAGTTCTGTTTTGTTGTGGGCGTAGCTGTGTTTGCTCTGCAGTTTCTGCTCATCTAGCTGCTGCTTTGCGAATTCGGTCTCTTTCTCTACGGGAATCAATCTGTTCTTGCGTTTGGGCAGTAGGCTTTTTGGGAGGTATTGTACTGTTTCAAGCATTTCTAAAAATAAATGAGATGGTGTGCTTTTTTGTAATATACGCTGCTCGCTTTCTTCTCACCGTCGCCTATTGCAACGCTCGGAGTGCCCGTGCGAGTTCAGTGGTAGCTGTAGTTCTGAAGTACTCGTAGCTGGAAAAAGATTAAAAGTAAAAGTAACTCAGCTGCAGAAGGAAATGAACATGTTTACTATCACAAACATTGGCAAATCCAACGTTTTCAACCCTTTCACTGAAGTAGACTCATTCATGCGTTTTCTATAGTCGACCGCCGTAGACACATTTTTGTGACCTGCCCAGCAATTGCTAGTAACTAAATTTTATTATTCGTTGATAACATAACCAACGGTCTTTAAGACTTTTATGCTAGTGACAATTTTGTCTAAAGAGTTCTTTATAATATTAGCCTAAAAGATTTATTTTTAAATCTTGGAGAATTTCCAACTTAATTAACCACTTCGGGTGCATGCGCCGCTATAGCGGCTTGAGTATATTCCTTTTAAGTTCATCAGCCGGTTTTTAGGCTTTGCGTAGTTGCATTACTCATCCATTTATATTTAGAGCCTGCTTACAGTTACACTACATCTACAAAGCTAAGCATGACCTTCAGACATGTTTGCAGACATTGGAGTGGCCAAACAGCTTTGGTCAAATGAAAAAAAATTGAGTATTTTGCGTTCAAAGTTCAACATCGCTATCAGTTAGTAACAACCCATAATAGCTAGTAGTGGATGCGTATATACTTCAATTCAGCGATAGAAATGGCAGACTTCTAGTGAAGTGGTGACAAAGATAAGTTAACAGCTATGGGAGAGACTGTAGATTGCATTGTATACACAGTATAGTGTTTTAATTGATTGTTATCATATATACTTTAATACATTTATATGCTACCCTTACTAGTCAAATATGTTCGTAGAACACGAATTTTAATAAAACCGCTATTTCATGCTACTTTCAATATTTATTATTTTTAATTTTTGCAATAAAGATAATATGATCAAATACAGTATCTTCTCAGTTTTCCAAAAAGTATAGGTGTTCTATGTGAAAATGTGAGTGCTTCTATGGTTAAAATGAAATTTTGTTGACTCATGTCATAATCTGTGGAGCATCATGATTTAATTGTACCTGAACGCAAAATTGGATTATGCAATTGTACCCAAAGCGGTTAAAAACAACCAATTTTGGTGCAAGTTTTGAAAACGCCACCGAGTTAGAAAACAATTACTTATGTTGTTGACATTATAACCGCTTCAGATTCATGTGATTACACAGATAATTAAAATAGCAATAGCAGTAATAGCAATAGCATAGTAAATAGCAATAACATTCAACAATACTAACCTTTTCGATGTAGAAATTTAGTAGGTAAAACGCAGTAGCAGTACCCGTGCAAGTTTTGTAGTAGCTGTAGTTCTGTAGTACTCGTAGCTGGAAAAAAATAAAAGTAACTCAGAAGGAAATGAACATGTTTACTATCACAAACAGTGGCAAATCCAACGTTTTCAACCCTTTCACTGAAGTAGACTCATTCATGCGTTTTCTATGGTCGACCGCCGTAGACACATTTTGCGACTTTACCAGCAATTGCTAGTAACTGAATTTTATTATTCGTTGATAACATAACCAACGGTCTTTAGGACTTTTATGGTAGTGACAGTGATGTTTTAAGATTTCTCTATAAAATTAGCCTAAAGTTAAATATTTTAATCTTTGTTTGGGGATTTCCAACTTGAAAACAAACATTTTTGTGTAAGTTGATCAAAGGCGTCCGAGTTAGAAAACAAATAACTACTTATGTTGATGACATTATAGCCGATTCAGATTTTTTTTATTACACAGATAATTAAAATAGCAATAGCAGCACTGACTCTGATGGTAGTGAAAGTATTGGTTTTGTAAGAATAAGGAAAATTGTAGAGGATCGTTTTGCTTTGTAGCTCCACATCGCTTTATCAATGCATAAAGTAAAGATACAATGAATTTTTTGCATAGCAGTGCTTGTTAACATGTTGGCAAAATAAAACATATAACCAAAACAAACGTTCTAGATGGAGTTTCAAATTGAAAAAAATATCATTAAGCAATATCGGCAAAATGGCTGGCAGTAGGCCGATAGCTAAATTTGTACATGGACACAAGTGGAAGGGTTATGTATTGAAAGTGTGGCAATTCATTGACAATACAACATTGAATAGGAAGCACTTACCTTTTTAATGTAGAAATTTAGTAGGTGAGAATTGCATTTTTCCAGTGGCCGCAAGAAACAAACATTTACGTGACCTTGTCAGTACACGTTGGCAGTAAATATTAATTGCATGTAAATTAATAAGCTCAACCAGAGATGACGTGATTTTTGTGTAAAAACGATGAATAAGTCATGTATAGAAGCGTGTACTAACCGGAGATTCCCGACAATGCGCCCTAGATACATAGTAGCGGCTAATAGTCCAAAAAGTACAGTACTCTATAAGGCGAACAGACAGATAGACAGACAACGATTGCCGTTTATATAGTAGATATATATGCAAGAGACAGTGTGTAGCAAACAATGAAAGAGGAATAACAAAGCATTAAAGCCTATGCAGCCTCCATGACCACCACGAATAAGTTTCTAGCTGACTTTCAATCTGCTGCTCTGATGATGGAGCTTTGCAGTGATGAAAAACTTGGCTGGCACATGAAGCTCCCTCATAGTGCTTACCACTGACAAATATGAAATGTTGGCAATCTCCATCAGACATTTATGTGGCTGAACAAAGGGAACCTAATGGCCAATACCGAGGCGCTACCCATGGCAACCCAAAAGCAAGTGCTCCCAACAAGACAACTCCAAACAAAGATCTATCACACCAGAAATGATCCTAGATGCAAACTGAGCAAAGATGCACCTAAAACCACCCAACTCATCATCAGTGGATGCAAGCTGCTAGCTGGAAATGCATCACTGAGCGGCATAATAATGTTGCAGGTGTTGTGTACAGAAGTCTATATGTTTGTGAATCTTTTTTATTCTAATGGAGAACACTGAAATGAGAACTGAGCTGCAAAATAGCTTATCAACAGTGTTGTTATTTTGTCGTAGTCGGTACAAAAATTGTCAAATTTCAACTTTGAGAGAAATCATTGTTGATACCGTATGGTGGAAAATGAAGCCGCTCTAGTATGGCGAGGACAAAGAAGCATCGTGTTCCATAGAGTTAAGAGAACAATATCTTTCAGTAAGGGCATCACATTGTCTGTGTGCGCATGTACGTGTGCAATGTATCAATTAATACGTCATTTAGCATGTGCATTCGGAGAAAAGAGTATGAAGTATGTGATAAGAGCGATATAATTCTAAGGACTGTGTAGCTCAGTGATTAAATGTATAGTTAGATATTTGTAGTTGCAATCTTTGTGAGTTCAAATTCAGCATGTAGTGAGTTTTTCACTTTAGTAGCTACAGCTGAAAGGATAATGACAAGCTTTGAGATGTATGTAGAAATACATATGTACAAATATATACATACATTTATGATGTATATATATGTGTAAACAGGTACCTTTATATATATTTATAGATGATATATCTATGTATATATTTATACCTATATATATTTTATTTATATATATTTTTATATATAAATCTTAAAGTTTGTCATTGTGTTTCTAGCAATATCTATATATACATATACGTGTATATATATATATTATATATATAAATATATATATAATATATATATATATATATATTACAGTTGTTCTTACATTCCAAAAATGCTGGAATGTAAGAACAACTGTAATCCCAGTAGTCATTGGGGCACTGGGCGCAATAACACCGGCGCATAAAATGTGGCTTGCCTAAATACCAACAACAATCAACTCAGGTGAGTTGCAGAAAAGTGCGCTATTGGGAACAGCTAAGATCTTGAGGCAAGTGCTCAAACTCCCAGGTCTCTGGTAGGAGACCCGAGTTAGAGCAGAATTTATCACCCATACGGGGTATCCGGGGTGAGGAAACAATTTTTTTTTATATATATACATATACACACATATATGTATGTATATATATATATATATATATATATATATATATATATATATATATATATATATACATGTATATCTTACAGGATGAATTTATTCGTGGAGTTGAGTTTCGCGAAAATTGCCTTTTTCATGCTATTCACGGATTAATTTATTTGCGGCTGAACATGGTCACTCTTTATGAAGAGTTAACTCTATTGCGGCTAGCAATATAATTAATCCTACGCATGCGCAGACCGCGTGTTTCGGTTTCTATTTAGCTTACAACTACGAGTCGATCGTGCCAAGCTATAAATTTTTTGCTGCATTCAAAGGTTTTTACGAATGTTCATTGATTTGGAGGCCTTTGATGAACCAACGACTTGTGGTAAGTAATGCGTTTTTTCAAAACCATTTACTAAATTAGTTGAATTTTACTCTGGTTCTTCGGCAAAACACAATATCGATTTTTTTCATCCCTACCGCTTCGTTATTTGTTTTAGTGTGAGAGAGAGATTTTCATCATACATGAAGGCACAATGACTGCAAGGATGGAAGATGTCATTTTTAGAAGATCACCAATCATCCAGGGAGTTCTTGAAATTGAGGTAGAAGTGACCGCAGCTGCTAACGATGAGAATATATCTGTTTTAAAAATAGAACAAAAACGCCTTTACGAGCTCAAATTTCTGGCCAACTGGCAGAACTTTGCAATAGTATGCCACGAGGAGAGTTCTGATGATAACTTCCTTACCAGTCTTGTAGTAGCGAGAGAATCGCCTTTAGCATCTACCCAAGACAGTGACAGCGATATAGAGTTGCTATTACCAAAATAACTAGTCAGAGAGCACCATTACACGCTAGTATTCACTTATCAAGAGTATCAGTTTAATTTTATTGCTCTAGACAACCGCCATATGGACTAAACTGTTTATATTTACTCCATTCATCGTTTGTAAAATTTTATTTGTATTTGAAATATTTTATTTGTACACTCAAGGTTTTAATAAATTATAATATATCTATACATGAAATGAAATATATAATATAATCATGTTTGCTGCAGCAATATCAAGGAGTTGTTGTTGATGAAGGGGTCTAGGTTGACTGGTTGCTTCTTTGCAAATATTCTTGCCTTGATGAATATTACTACTTGTCTTTAGTTTTCGTAATCGGAATAGGTTATATTTCATTCTCAATCTGCAGTAAACACAAAAAAGACAAAATATTAATAAGCGTTAAGAAAGTACAAAAACAATAGCTGAAGTATTTAATGAAAGCGATCAATTTTTTAAACAAAATATTTAACTAACGCAGTTAATTATGGAAAAAAGTATTTGCACTGCAAATCAAATACATACCATAATGTCCAGATTAGAATCATTATCGTTCTCAACTATGGTATTATAGATTGATGGAGAGATTTTTGCGATGACGAAGCCATGCCAAATAACTTGTGAAAACCTTGAATAATTTTGTAAAAATGTTTGATCCAATGGCAATAAATTTAGAAGCCCTGGCGAGGATTTTAAAGAAGTTCTAGAACTTGGCTATGTTTAGTACTTCTGCCTTGCGGCTATTTTTGCGATGACGCCATTCTGCATATCTTGTGACAACCTTGAATAATTTTGTAAAGAAATGTGATGCAATGGCAATGGGAGTTAACTCAAAGCCCCAGCAATAATTTTAAAAAGGTTTTGGAACTCAACTACATTTAGTATTTATGCCTAGCGGCTAGTTTTTAATTTGAGGCGTAGTTATTCTTCCTTGGGATTAAAAATAGAACTAATTTAATAATTCGCAGAATTGACTGTTCGTGAAATCGCAAATTTTTATAACCAATGAATATTTTTATCTTGTAGGGTATATGTATATATAAATTTATACCTGTATATATATATTTATACCTGTACATATATATATATAAATATATATATATTTATATATATTTATAATTGTATATAGCTATAATTATAAAATATTTGCAGATAAAATTCTTTTCTATATTACTAGTTTTAGATTGTTTATGATTGATGAAAATAAAACAAAGTAGAACAAAAATAAAACCTTAATTTTTTTTTATTTTTGGCAGCCAATTGTGACCACAGGTTTTACTGTTGTTCTAGCAGAGGTTTAAGCAATTGCTTTGGCAAGGCTCATTTGATGCCAGCTAATGTGCATATATAAAACTTATACTTACACTATCCTGCCCTGAGCAAGCAAAACGCCCTATCTTGATTGTTGTAAATTATTCAGTACAAACACAAACGCGTTTTAGTTAAGCCCGGCCATAGTATTGACAATATTTCAATTATTTTCTTTACTTTATTATGATTAGATATCCAAAAATCTTTAACAGATAATATATTTTGGTGAAAGTTCAAAAACAAAGAAGTTATTGCACCCTCGGCGTTTTTATTGCCTAAATTTACACTTTAATGTGCTGGCACTAGGCAACAATCAAAATGCCCTATCACACAGTTAGAGCATTTTGATTGCTTAATTGGACTGGTTTCTCATTTTTAGTTTGCCACAAGTCAATTTGCTATGACTGGCTTATCAAGAGGCTCTGAGTTGTCAAGAGTTGTGATCTTGATTATTAATACAAAAGGATAAAGGTTGCAATTCTTATTACTAATCTAGTCAATACAAGGATTAGAGCCATTCAATAACCATTTTTCAACTCAAAAATTAAGAGATGATCAAAGATCTAAGTCTCACTTAAATTTCGTGTAACTAAATGAAAGGAGTAAGTAAAATAATGGTTTTAATATGATCGAACCATTTTATTGAAATAATTTAATACAAATAATCGACTGCAATGGTTTCAGTTTTTCAAGAAAGCAAATCATTTCCATGTACATGTAAGTAAAACAAACATCATCAAATATCAGAGTCAGAATCTAGGATGTAGAATTATGTCACTTAGATATCGTCTGATCATAATAAATATATTATGATAAAAAATATAACAATAGGATTGAGAACTTAGAAGTGCACTAGTGTATAAAAGCTGTGTTAGAAACAACAAAATGCATCTGCTTCAGTTTTGCTTCCCATTGTTTATATACTATGTGATTACATAATGCCGCTCATGAGGCTCAACTTTGTCTATGTTTAGGCCAATCAAAACACCTTATCTGCAGATAGGGTGTTTTGATTGCCACTTTATGTGTGGCATATGTGTACAGGGCGTTTTGCACGTAGTCAAAAGTGCTATTTCTGGTGGTTTCAGTAGTATGAAATTTTAAGACTTGTTAGATCTCAACCTAAAAAACGTATGAACACAAAAAAGTGAATTTTGATAAAGATTGTCCGATAGGGCGTTTTGCTTGCTTAGAGTAGCATTCCTTGGGCAACAATTTTTCCACCGTCTCCAATATCTCTGCAGTTCAATTATAGGCTCAATTTTAGTGCATTACTAATATCTGGCAATTTCTTCTTTTGATACTTATTGATAGTTACATGTAGTTGCTTCTTTGGGTAGATTGGTTAATGGAATTTTCTCATAGTATAATACCTAATACTATAATACCTTGAAAAAATGAGATCATGTTACATTCTACCATTATGTTATCATATACTGTATAGCGTATCCAAACACTAAACACATGTTACATTCTACCATTATGTTATCATATACTGTATACCGTATCCAAACACTAAACCATTATGTTATCATACACTGTATAGCGTATGCACACACTAAATGACGTATTATTCGAAACTCTATGATTTCTATTAACTCTATGAAGCACGATGCTTTTCGTGTTTTTTTAAAACTTCTATGTACGGTGTTTTGTAAGGTTTATTATATATCCGCGGTCAAGGCCAATTCTTTTTCCCTGGACAATTGTATTATCTCCGTAGGAACAGCCTCGACGTTCTCTCTCTATTCGGTCAGACAAGGACAGTACGATATCTCATTTTTACATTTGTACCAATATCGAAAGGTACCAGTTTGGTTGTGATCAAAGTTGTGATGGATATCTTCTAGTGAAACTGTAACATTTGTATACACACACGCAAACACTCACACACTCACTCTCACATGCACACGCTCACAGACACACATACACGCGCACACACACGCGCGCACACACGTGCGCACACACACGCGCGTACACACTCACAAAACAGGTTTTGTGTTATGAAATCAACAAAGCCAAGGTCATTTGGACAGTGACTGATGTTATTTCACGAAAGTACTGTCAGACCTTAAAACAATGAAGTTATCATTCCAGGTAGATATAAACACAGATTTAATCAAAATAAAAATGATCAAATGTAGATCAGATCTGCGTCAGGTCGTATGTGCTCATTGTAGCACTTGGCCTGTTCAGTTCAATTTCAATATCTTATGCATCTCTTTAAACTTATAATAAGAATACCTATTTCAAACAGTCTCCTTCTACCAAACATGCTTTGACATCCCAGAGTGAGATAACTCACAAAAAACTAGCCACAATACATTTATAATTATAATTTATTTGCCTTCTTACTTTGCTTGTAGGACTTTTTTGCAACATAATTGTAAAGATGGTCTTTTTTTCGAATGCACATGCTGGTATGACCAAAATCTTTTCCTTGCTCTCGTCAATTGACACTCTGTAGGAACTATTTTGTCCTTTGTTGGTTTTCAGCTTTTTCATAATTAGTTCAACAAAGTTCATTTTGCCTAAACCATTATTTTATATGGTCAGACCTGCATTCAAAATTACCAATAGATAAATAACATTCTATCAGTCTGAATTTATGTGTTGATGGGATAATTATTAATAATTTGAATCTCTTGACTGCTACTGATCACATGATTTTGTTGTCAATGTTTCTTTAGATCTTTGCAAATCTATATATATATATATATATATATATATCTGTCGGCGTAATTTTGTCGGCGTCTGTCGTTGTCATTTCTAAGGATGTTTGTCCAGTTATAGCTTTTACAATCTTGAAATGTAAAGCTTACTGCGTGCTGAGTTTGAAGTCACAGAGATTGCAACTGCAAGTTTCACACCATGCGCTTATCCACTGAGATATACGGTCTTTAACACTCTTTCGCCCTTATTATAATACCGTATACCATATTCATATGTTAAATTATGTATTAATTGAGTGTTAATTAATGCGTTATGATGCCCCTGTTATAAACTATTTTTTTGCATAACTCTATGAAACATGATGTTTTTTTTTGTTATTTCTTTGTTAAAGCAAATTTTTTCTGCCTGATGATATCAACAATAATATATCTCGACTTCAAAATTTGGCCATTTTTGTACTGATTATATACATTATTAAAAGATATAAAGATATGGTAAAAATAAATTCACAAACAAATAACTAATAAATTTTAGTTAAATTTTAAAGTTTACTAAAATACATACTAAAACTTCTTTCAAGTGTGTGTTTAGTAAGCTATATTCACTTAAGTTAGATTCAGTGTCTATGTTACGCCTCTGTCTCGAAGGTAAGAACTCGATCTCTACTTAGTACATTGTAATGTTACATTTTCTTGCAGATCACTACCACGAAATTTAATAATGTTATTGTAGGTACCTATAGTTACTAAGGTAAATATATTGTTTTGTTACTACTTTTCAGCGATGATGATTTTGATGATTTTTACCATGAGGTGATTGTATTAGATAATTACTTTGGGTTTCTATACTACTCTATACAATATTTTTGCCTTGCAATGCCAACACTAAAGCAAATTAAAAGTGTATAACTGTATACCAAATCATTTTGCATTGTAATCTTAACAAAACAGACTTTATTTAGCAATAACTTGCTAATTTTGTCACATTTACAGACTTTTACCGTTGTGTTATTTTTTTCTTGTAATTTATTTTAACAAAACACCCTTTTTATGATATGAAATTCAAAAGTTACAGTAGTTTAAAAAAGTTTAAAAATCTTTGCAGCCGTTTCACTTTTCTCTTAATCTATTTGAATTGCGCAAAATACTTTTCTCATGTTATGAAGTTTAAAAGTTAAAATGGTAACTCTTGTTATACATGTATGCCAAATAAAATTAAATTTTCTGTGCAAAGACTTTTTTATTACTCGGGCAATGCCGTGCATTCAGCTAACTCATAATAAAAAATACATCATATATCAAACAAAGTGTGTTCAGAAATTATACAAAAAATAACAATATATTTTATACCAAAATAAATAAACAAAAAACTACTAAAATGCAACATGTTAGAAGGCTAAAAGTAGCTTGTTATATTATTTATATTAGAAAAGCATGCTAGCATTTACATGTGTTAGAAGCAGTGATAAATTATATAAAATAGTCATTTTGTTTTTTTATATTTTGATTAACATAAGGAATCATTCTTAAAATACAGTTTCGTTGGCATCATCATTGTTTGGGTTTTCTTCAAATATTTCAGAATCATCTCTTTGACAAGGACTATTGCCAGGAAGCTCAAGTGACAAATCGTCAGTTGGTTTTGCTTTTACAGACACTGCGTAATCACCAGAACTTCCACTTGCCGCAGGAGATGAGCCCCTTTCAGATGAGGGTTGCTTTTTCCATTTTAGGTATACAACCAATATACCAACTGCCAGCACAACTGCCAAAGCTGCCACTCCTGATCCAATTGCAATACCTTGGGCTTTAAAAAAACAGATAGTTTGTTAACAGATAAGCCTGACCAGTAAACTTTTGTAAAATCTACTACACAAATTTAAATATTAGGTAAAAAATTTGATCTAACACCTCTTTGTTAAAGAGTTGTTAAATAAAAAAATTGATCAGTTTTCAGCACTTTACAGAACTTGTGTAATTTATAAAATTTCATAACTTAATTAGCACATAATCTCATTACCTTCTGAATAAGCCCTCAAATTGTATTTCTGTTTGTCATAACATTGTTAAGATATGAATTTTGGGCACACTAAGTACCCAGTGTATTAGTCAGTCATATGTAGTATAGTTATAGTCAGTCAGTAATATGTTACATTAAATTACAGACAGTTTTGATGCTGCACATTCCTTCTTTGACAGTTGACTTGAAATTTATTTAAAACAATTGTTTTTGTCTCGGCTAGCCAAGGTAGGTTGAAATATTTACTCAACTTATTAACTATTAACTTATTAACTTGGGTTATTTACTAAAAACTAGGCAAGTTGAGCCATACCTCAACATACGAGTTAAATGAGTTTTGCGGGCAAACTAGTATGTAAATTTAATCAGAGGTAGGTGAGATTTTTTTGGATAAATTTTATGTAAAGTTTGGTGAAATTTTCGGTTTTTTAATTTTTAAGATGTCATGATATAACATCTAAGCTATCAAAAACTTAAAGTTTTTTTTAAATCAGTCTATTGCCCATGATATTTTTTTGATTTTGTGATGTCTTGTCAAGATGAAAATGCATGCGACAAAAGGACAACATGATAGCCATAAGACGCTAATAAACGCAGTAGAACAGTATGTAACATTCTGCGCTAACTGATTTGCAGAATTAGCGTACTATGTTTTGCTGCTTTGTATACTTCATTGTAATCCCTATAACTTATGTAAAGGAGAGAAAAGTCTTCAACAATTTATTGTTCAATCGATGAATAGAAATTAAAAGCATATTCCAACTTGAATTAAACATACTTAATTCAAATAAAATTGCATCAACTAACAGATGATGCAGTCAATAAATTCATATAGTAATATTGAATGATATTTAAGTTTATTCTCTCATTTAGTCCAGTAACAACAAAAATTAGTAACTTTGTTTGTGACTGGTTGAGTTGTTGATAACTAACATTTGAAACATTAATATAAATATTAAAGAGAATTTGAACAATAACTATATGGTAGTAAAAGTTGTAATTTAAGCTTAAGAGCTGATATTTCAATGTAGTGCTGTATAATTTATATTAATCAATAATACAACTATTATTAGTCTTATTATATCATTATCATATGTTATCATCTTATTGGACTATGGGACACCTTTACTAGTTTGGTGACTAGTAAGAACAACACAGTATGTTTCAGATCATTATATATCTTTTGCTTCACTTGAGATGTAGTAAGAAACATGTACAGTCAAGCAGGTACAAAACAAATTGTTTTCCTTTTTGTCCCATTCCTTGTTTTTTATAGCTGGTTAAAGGCTTTGGCTCAGCCTCCTCTCGAGCCGGCTTTGATTGGTCACAGAGCTGAGCCGACCCGGATGGTGTTGGCTGTTGAGGTTTGATCTAGCCTTCCTTTCCTCACACACTCCCCTCATTAGGATCGTTAGCTTCCAAATTGAAGAAAGATGAAAGGGCTAGTTGAACCAAAGCTCCAATCTGTCGAGCTCCAAATTCCAGTTATTGTCATTTTTCACCCATAGCCAGCTCTCCTGTGTGTCAATGGGGCCTTTTTGCCATGATTTTCTGAATTCTAGCAATTGTTGCTTTCTAATCATCAGTGTCCTGGTTCAGCTGCTGTCCACCACATTCTTCATTCGCTTAGAGACTGTCACACAGGGTTCCTCCTGTTAACTCTGCTAATGTTCTGGAAATTTTCTGCACTGAAGGGTGTCCGTGGTAGGTGAGCCTCTATGGGGGTGATTACTGCCAGTAAGATTGTTGAGAATCTGGTGCCTGGTCAGCCTATTCGATAAGATGGTGGGTTCTGGCTTCTTTGGCTTAGCCTTGCCAATTCTTGGTAGCGAGCATTAGACTGCATGAAATCGTACTCGTTTGATGATTCTACCATCTTTTGGTCGGAAATCTTTTCCACTCAGGTTTATTCACTAGATAGGCCACTCAGGGGTAGTTTTGCTTAGTATAGTGGCTCTCCTGATGGCGTAGTACCTGGTTTTGTGGTGCGTTCGGTCAAAAGCATTGGCATACAAAAGTCGCAAAATGTTGTATAATTGCTTGATGGCGCCATCTCATCATGAAAATCCCACAACATCCTTTGCGTTCCTGCAGGGCGTCGGTTACCCCGTTTATTGTAGCGAGCAGCAGGTATTGGATCATTTGGATTTTTGTTTTTTCTAGTTTGGTAGATAGCTGGATACTGCTATTTTCCTTTTTTTGTAGGCAGAGTATGTGGCGGGCAGGGTAGCTCAACTATTTTTAGTATGGTTCGTTTGCATAACACTATTCCTACATACCTTTTCTGCAAAGTCCGCCACTTTAGGGCATGATTTTCTGCCTGCGCTTCTTTTCACCAGTCAGTATCTTCATTTTGGACTTCAAATGATGTATTCATAATTTCCTTGAATCTTACCATGCTGTTGTATTTTCGTCTAACATCATGAGATTTTCAGTCAGCAATAACGATATATGTCCCAACAATTCAACTAGCTGATTTAGTACTTCTTGCAGAGATATTTCCAAATTGCGATCTATCTTATTTATCTATATCGGCATGTACGTCCTTCGCTTTCAATTTTTACAGATGAGTTGGGGTACTATTCGTTTGTGAGCCATGTTCACTCTTTTCTGCTTTTTCGTTTGATTGTTGGTACGTATAATTCCGTCGTGACTCTTTGTTATTGATCACAGAAAATGCCTAATCACCGTATCGACCTGGTTTCTAACTGGCTCTGGTTGATTTCGAACTGTGTCGGACTGGCTCAGGCTGAAGTAAACTGGGTCAGTCTTTGTCAGGCTCAGTCAGCTTCAAAGTTTTGTTTGCCTTGGTGCTATATGTCATCCTTGAGTTGCTTCCTTTTTTGGTTCGGTGCCGGGGGTCTCGATGGAAGATGATGTACTGGCCAAGTGGCTATGTTCCTTTGCTATTTTCAGACTGCAATGGTTTTGCTCTTTTTATATTTCACCATCTTCTAGGTTTCAAGCTGGCTGGAGCATGGTCCAGCTCCCTGGGCAGGCTCGACACAGTTTGAGCTGGTTTTTTCTTCCTACAGAAGACTGCCCTTACCGCTCTGCCGAGTATGTGTGTTGGGCCATAGTTTTAAAACTTAGCATGATCCACAAACTTGGCTTGCAGCTTTGAATTGTCTTTTCTCTTTCTTCTCATGTTCGTCAGCCATGCTCAGTTTTTGAGGGCGTACAGAGTGGCTTCCTTTAGTTTTTCTGCTATATCTCCATGTGGCTCTGCAAAAAAATTATCATGTGCTATTTCAAGCCTAATCTGAAGTTTTGCCACATGTTTGCTAGCCACAAAGAACTCAGCGAGTAGGGGATAGCTCTTCACTTCGTCCAAAAACTTTAGCTTTTGGCCCAGCATCAGCATATTTGCTATTTCTTTGGTGGAAGAGCGAGGAATGCCTCATTAAGCCTTTCTCAACTGTAGGAGGAGCAAATACCATTTGTTGTGACCTTGTGTGAGTGGTAGAGCTCGGAGCAAGTCTCTCAAGCCTTGATTATTGCTTTCCACTATACCATTCCTCCGTAAGTGGTATAAAGTGGTGTGGGTTTGGTCAATGTGTCAGAGCAAGCCGAGTTCGGCCATTAATTGGCTCGCAATTCAAGACTCTAGGTTGATGTGATTCTGCTCCCACAGTCACAGCTAATAGAACACTTGCTCATCCAAGGTCATCTTGCTACCTGGTGAGATGGCCTGTGAGCATTAGTACCGACTTGTTGCCATTTTGAGTGATCGGGAGTAGACCAACTAAATTGACGGTTACTTTCTACAAGAGCCGACTGGCACACAGCCTTTTTTCCCTAACAGTCCTGGTTGCTCCGCGCTTAGTGGCATGGCATCTTGCAATTTCTCACTAGCTTCAATTACCAATTTAGTTTGAGGTAGCTCATTGTCATTTTTCCCCAGAGTGGGCAAGGGCATGTGTAAGCCATATGGTTAATTTCCTCAGAGCTGGTGGGCAAAGGGCGCACAACCTAAAGTGGTGTTGGGAGGCCATCCGAATTTCCAACGCTAGATCTGGTTAGATTCTTAGTGAATCCTGTATGTGGTGCAAAACCTCCAATTCTCTTCTTCCCACCTCCAACTGTTCTGGGGTTACTTTTCTTTTGAAAGCAATGGCTCAATACATCGTGACCTCAAGTTCATGGCCGATGGCCTGCAGGTTGGCTAGCTCACCCCTTTGGTCAGTTTCCTTGGCTATCGTCTGGGTTACTGTTTTGAGCTGATGGTGATCTGACACAACATATGTATAGATATATTCTGGATATGCAATGTTGCCAAGGTTCAATCCCGCTGCTTGAGTCTCCAATCCGGTTGTTTAAAATGCTCTGTGAAGTTTGTCTTTTTCATTCTATTTTGACTACTTCTCTCAGATCTTCCGTCTCTCAGCCCAATGTTCTTGCATTAGCAAAATATTTTGCATGTTTGTTTTGCTCAGACCATGCGCAATAACTTACCTGTGCTCGGCTCGATGTTTTAGTGCATGCTGAAAATTATCTAGTATATCTTGCAAACTGGTCACCTGGTTTGAGGGTTCCCTTCTACAACACGGCCAGTAGAGGGAAACATGGTCAGCTCATAACAGGACTTCTTGAGCGTAAAGGCAGGATCAACATTTTTAACGACAAAAATGATTGCCAGCAGTTCTCTTTGTGCGACACAGTAGTTGGGCTCTGATGGTGGCAAAGCTTTGCTATAATAAGCTATCACCCACTCTTGGCTGTATCTGAAACATTACAGCTCCTACGACCATGACAGTTTGCATTGGTATCCAGGATGTACTGTTGATGTGAGTTTGGGTACTCAAAACAAAGGCAGTAGTAATGCTCTGCTTAAAGTGGACAGAGGTAGCCTGTTCTTTGTCCATTTCTAAAACTCTCCCTTGACTGACAGTCGATGTAAGGGGTAGGCCACAAAGGCGAACTTGGTAATATACTGCCGCTACTACCAACCATGCCCATAAACCTTGGTTGTTCTTTCACTCTGTGAGGGGTTGGCTACTCTTGCACCGCTCTACTTTAGCTAGATCACTTGATACTTTGTCCTTTAGTGACAATCTGCCCCAGGTAGCATAATTTAAACTGAATGAGCTCACACTCAAAGAATTTTAGTTTCAGTTCCACTCTCTAGTGTCTTTGGAAGACCTCCTCGAGATGAAGGAGGTGAGTTCCAAAATCTGAAGCGACGACGATAATATCATTGAAGTAAAACAGTAGAGTGCGTCAATGGAGGTTGTGCAAGACACACTCCATAAACCTCTGAAATGTGGCCAGGGTGGCAATCAACCCAACAGCGACACCTTTCATTTCCAGAAGCCTGATCGGAAAAAAGAAGAATGACTTTTTTGGTTGTCTGCGTCTAAGGGCACCTACCAGTAGCCGATGACTAAGTTCTGCTTTCCGAAAAATTGGCTGCGAAGCAGAGCATCCAGGCTGACAACAATTTCAAAAAAAGGGTATGCTTTTTGCTTAGTAACGGTGTTTAAATGCTGGTAATTGAGGCAAAAGCGTCACTTCCGGTCTATCTTTAAAAAATATAATGGGTGAACTACATGCTCCTCCGGCATGCTTAATGAGGTTCTTCTTGTTCAGTTATTGTACCTGCCTTTCTGCCTCTGCCTCTTTTTTAGCCCGACACAGGGAGGTGGTTGCTTGGTAGGTCAGGTTTTTTTGTGTGAGCAAGATGAATTGATCGACCCTCAAGGTCTTCCCCACATCTACGTCACCGCTACTGAATATGGCAGCATAGCAGTTCAGTAGTTGGGCCAGCCTTGCTGCCTAGTCTGGTTTGGTCCAGTTAAGACCAGCTGCCTAGAACCAGTCATTCAGGTTGGCTGCCATTTCATCTGGTAGCCTCCGGCTAAGTTCTCACAAAAAAGGTCCTCGCCAGCAATCTGGGTGGTTTCAATCCTCGAATACGCGCCGATAGCGGTATCGGTTTTGAAGGACAGAGAGTGGCCTATTGAATTAAGGCACCAAACTATGAATTTTCCCTAGGACCATAATTGATTCAGACAACTGGCCACAAAACAACCGCCGGGGTCTCATTTTACCAGGTTCACTGGGCAATAGTTCTTAGTCATGATGCGGCAATAGAAAGCCATCTCCGTTCGAGCTGCTACCACCGCATCTTTTAGGATTTGCACTTTGCTTTGCAGCAACCTTTTGTGGTGGTCTGTATAGATCAGTGACTTGCTATCTAATCAGACCACAGGCTGCTCAAACTAAAAATTGTAAGCCACCAGGAATGGCAGCGTTAGTACAGTGTCTTGATTTAGATGGCTGACTTCAAAGACCTCATTGGTCTTTCCGTCCCGCAGCTGGATGGGGAGTCTAATTACTGCATAAAAAGGCTGCCCTGTCTCATCCTCTAACAGCCTGTGGCTGTTGCTTTCTTAAAGCCGGTTTCACACAGTTTATTGTGATGAACCAAATACCTGCTTACTTAACAGTTAATTGTGCGGCTCGTGTTCAGTAAGAGCTGAACAGGCAGGCCCTTCACTTTTGCTGCAAAGGTTGCCATCAATAAAGTAAGATTGGCTCACTGTACCTGGGCCATGGCTGGGTCTTTCTCAACCTCTCTCAAAATTCAGAGCGTTTTCTCATATATTAGAGGAGAGACATCCTTTTGCCAAGTTTCTTTTGGTCTAGATTAAACCTGAGGATCTGGTTGACTCGTTTTCCCAAACGGTTGGTAGGACAGCCCTGCCAATTTTAAGACTGGCTCCTGACTGTTTCATCCGCATAGATGGGTTTGAATTTTTTAGATGTTCAGAGGATGGTTGCAAGGAGTTCAACCTCTTTGTCATTTTGCTTTTGGCTGCATCTTTCTCACTTGCCTTTCAGAACAAGGACTTCAGCCAGTTCATGTTCCAGGGTAGGGGCGACACTGGTTTTATCTAAATAATGGTGCTAATTCCGTGTCTTTACAGGGCCATCCTGCATGAACTATTGCTTCTGTTTAGGCTTTAAGAGATTGTACTATCCTTCAACATCCCAGGAGCCCCAGACGACCTTCCAGAACATAAGAATATTTGGCAATATTAATACCATAGATTTTGAGCAGGGATGTTACATGCAGTAAACTATAACTATAGTTCGCATCAACTAACTAACATCATAACTATAGTTACATCATCTATTCCAAACTTGGTCCACATATGTGTAATATGATTTTTGCCTAAGTTTCTCAAAATTAATTGCATAATAAGCTGTGAGCTACATAACCTACTCACCTATGCATAAGCTAAAACAGTCAATAAGAGTACGCGACTGTAAAAATTGTGTAGCAAAAATTGGACTTTTTAAGTTTACTAGTTGCTATAATTTTTGCACTAAAATCAATCAAAATTTGTGTCACACTTTGTTAAAGATGTTATTAACTAGCAAGCGCACATAAATAAAGAGAGAAAGTTTTTTAAATAAGATTATAATATCACCTTACTCAATAACCAAAGATATGGAGCTTATCATAATAAGAACTGTTGGAGTAGTAAAGGATGAGGCGAGAGGTATTGTCCCCAGTTATTTGTAATCTTGATGTGCTCCTATATGTGTTTAAAAAAGGCTGTTTTTAACTACCGAATTGGGTTTATAGAGGTTCTATAAAAGCCAATGGTTTATCACTCAGAAATAGCGATGGCCACTAAAATGAATGGCAAATTGAGGTCGATTGTAGGATTGTAGCTATGTCTCAAATGAATAAGAATGCCTTCAGATAATCTTTTCCGCTTCCTTGTTTAAAGGATACCCTTGCATCATTTGAGTATATTACTGTCTTCAGCAAAATGGGTGTCACTTAGGGGCGCCTTGGCATGTGAAGTTGACTGAGGAGTTTAAAACTTTTACTGTGTTTATCATGCTACCCAGTATATACTAGTATTGTAAGAAGCTATCTAGTACTTTGGCTGGTTTAGTGTTTCTTTTTCAACTAAATATAGCAAAAACATTGAGTGATAAAAAAAACTGTTGTCTGTATAAAAGAAGATGTTCCGACTTTGGGATGTACCAAAGGAAATAAAATGAGTGGCTTAGAATGATGCTGGATAAATTGGCCAATACAAGTATAAAATTATATAGGAACAAGTGTGAGTTTGAAAATATGTGTGACAAATTTTCTGGTTATTCTTTGAGTATAGAAAATATCAAAGTGGACTAAAAAAGAGATCAATAAAGAAAATGCTAGCATCACCCAGCAATACAAAACATTTGGTCCATCATTTGAGTAAATATAACATCACACTTTCGTAACTTGAGATTCTTCTAAAGGAATTGAAAAAGAAAAAATAATTGGTTTTGGATACACAAGCAGAAGTATGACAGCGGGTCGATTATTCCTAAAAAAACTAACAAAAAATAGAACAGAGAAATGAATAGATAGGAAACAGAGCAATTAGATTTAATGGGTGTCTGTGACAAATTGATTTCTAAATGATGTAATGGTCTTTTGAGATTGAAACGTTTCATAAGTTGTTGACCCGGCTTTTAAGTAGAAAGGATTTGTATGAGGGCTAAGATGAAAGTTTTTATAATGAGGCAAGGGTCAGCATTGAAAGACATTTGAAACCAGAGCTGGCGAAGATTGAAGTGATGTATCAGCAAGAGTTGGATTCAATCAGACATGGTAGAGAGCGTAAGAAGGATAGATCGAGGAGGAAGATATAACAGAGATTTGAGAGAGCTAGAATATAAGAAGCTGAAACATTGAGTAGCTTATTAAAGCTACCTGAAATCTTTTTAGATTTGCAGTTAGCAAAATATAAATCATTCCTTAGGTTTTTTAGTGTATTGTTCCTCTGTTAAAATCAATAATTATTCTCAAATAAATATTTGATGTATTGATTAAGTTACAGATAAAATATAATTAGTAAATGAAACATTGCACAGTTATTAATAGTTACTTTCTCAAATAAAGATCTTTGAATGTTACTTGATGAATTAAGACTGTTTCCTTGCTCAAATCTTTTTGTAACAAACATTCTATGAATAGTATGGCATTATCAAAAGGAGCAAGTATGTGATAATACCATAACCATAAAGCTTTGTATTTGGAAGAATTTATTTTAGGTGCCAAAAACATAAAGATGCAAGATCAAAAAATGACTGTGAGGTTTTCATTTGCTAAAATGAAGATAGTTCTTTCAAATAATTAGATGAAAGGAAATGAGAGTTGTAAAAAATTAAGAATTGGGAAAAATTTTAATCGAATTTTAGAATTTTGTTTGTTTTATTTTTAGGGCAGAGCCTAACAAAAAACTTCATCTTTTGAAAGCTCATGGAAAAGCAAACAAATGATCTTGACTTGACCAAAAGATGTCCTAAATGGAGCCCATAAACAATTTGCATATAACAACAAGCTAATATCAGCATCTACCTGTGCATAGTATGGTTGTGGAGACTGTAGTGGAGGGTCCAAATCCTTGGGAGGTATTTGCCTGTATTTCACAAGTCAGGAACTGCCCAGTTTTGTATTCACAATATTCCAATGATGGAGAAGCAGTCCCTTTCCAAGCAGCTCCATTAGTGCACCGATACTACAATATTGTTTATCCGCCAGCAGATCGCAGGTTGTTTTAGTAAAATAACACACTATTAGACAAACTGACAAAATGTAACAAAACAATGTCTTTCAAATAATTGCAAATGATTGAAACTAATAACAGTAAGATATAAAAAAGCAACATAATTCGATTGAGATATCAAAAGCTCTATAGCGTGGCATACGGCCATTTGTTATGCTACAAAGCCACATTTACGATCATTCATTTTGCATGTGTGTATAGAGAGTCAATTTGACCGCTCATAGTGCATTTTGCAAAAAAATGCACAACCATTGATATGATAATATTTACCACACCAGCTGCAAAAATAACCTTTCATCATTTCATCTATTTTGCTAGAGCTGTAAGATCGATTCCGATAGCTAATAAAATTAACAATTATGAATATTTTCAATTAATTTTTATTGCGATGAACATTTTTTACTTATTAGGCTTTTCCTTTTGGTTACTTATGTTTACTGTTATATTTATTAAAGGTAAATTTTATGGGACAGTGTAATACTTCTAGGTAAATGGACTGTCCATACATATTATGTTACAACATGCATGTTTATATACATACATGTATGTCATATATGTTGTTTTTTTCAACTAAAGTGCCTTATATTTTGGGTATTTTATTATGTGACACAAAAAAACTATGTATTTTTAATCTTGTATAACACACTTTAAAATTCAAGATTCTATGTTGTAAGTATTGTATCTTGAGGGTATACTGAACTGAACAATGGGCAAAACTCGATTTATTTAAAAACTTATAATTGATAGCCTGCAGATTATACTAAAAACCGATCATTATCAGAGAATACCTCTGATAAAAACAAAACTGCTGGTTGTTGCGTAAAGAGAGGTACTCACAGCTCTGACACCTCATGTTCTAGTAAATTTTCTGCCACATCGCCTACGCGCCTGTTAAAGCATGAGGTGTAGGTGCTGCAAGGTGGTGGAGTAGGAGAAGTAGAGGTGAAGACTTTAAATCTATTACTCATGAGGATGTGGGAGAATATAAGAATTAAAAGTAGAAGAAAGAAAATGAGACGTAAAGTAAATTGCATCAGAAGTGTAGAATAGATTGTGTTATGACGATGCAAGTTGTAGAGTTTAATTAACCGAAGCTGGTTTTTAATGAAGAACTTAACTACGTACAGCTAGCAAAAACTTTAGAGTTATATAGAATAAAATTTTGTCTAGTCTTGCTGTATGAGTAAAAATGATAGCATTGATAGTCTATCCTACAAACATCTGACAAACCTCAATCTTTGATAATTTATCATAGATTATCAAGCTGCCTTACCCGGTAACCAATTATCTCTCCGTTCGCATCTTGGCTACTTGGTGGCTTCCAAGAGATGTACACACATTTGCCATTAATAGTTGGCTCTTCCATCTTCGGTCCACTGGCAGGCTCTGAATTTTAAAGAAAACTAAATATTTAGAAGTAATAAATAAAGTAACAAGAGAAATAAAATTGCTGTCAATAAAAAAGTAGAAAAAAGCTTTAAAAATAGACCATATATAATAAATGTTGTGAATGTCATACTACTTGTTCAAATAAAAATGTCTATTGACTTTTTTACTTTAAAAGTAATCGAAACATGTTAAGGAATTTATTTGTTTTTAAGATAGTCAGGACAACAACAAAGATATTGATAGGCAGCACAAAGCTGCTACAATGGCACACCAACATGCCATTTTTGCCACCAGCCCTCACCACCACAGTGATGCACGCCCACAGCAGAACACTGTCACAAATGTCACGCATTCTTTACTGCCAACCTGTAGGCAAGCTAAATAATCAGCCTCGCTGCTATACGATGGATTCTCAAGCCTGACCACCATCTGCAGATACCTGCCAGCCAAAGCATGGTGATTCACTAAATCAGCTCACTTGCTCTATCCAATGAGGCTTCTCTCAAGCTTCTGATTCATGCTGTTTATATAGCAAAACCTGTTAGATAGTTCCTCGGCTTTTCTATACAAAGATGGGTTTTCAAAGCCCTGAATTTCTATGAAAGCCAACTTCTGTATTACTAGCTAATCACTGAAAACCTAAAATATTTCCATAATATGCCGCATCTCCTCCAGTTTCTTACAAAGCTCACAAGAAAGATGCATTGGTCTCGAGTGACTAGCATTTATGGTCATCCAAATACGCAGATTGCCGTCACACACGCTGCTACCGTCTAGGCGGTTCAGGTTGCTTAAAGCACATAAATTACATAATTTTCTTATTATATATTTCAATACATCAGAGTCTTCGCATTCGAATGAGCCTATATTCAATACACAAAGAATAATAGAACTATGAAAAACAGGAGGTCAAAATTACGTCCTGCAAAAAATAACACTTGGTTCAGGTTCTCAAAATGTGATGTCACAATTATTATTTAGCTTTAGGTAGTTGATCCCTTTTGCTGTTATTGAGGTTGCACTTTACTGTGACAATCGGTGCTGCTAAAACAATAGAGCGCTAATAATAAACTAGGATTCTAGATAATCAACAATGCCTGAGATCATGCTAACGCCTGACCAATACAAACACATGTTCTGGGTTAATTAATTATGCTTCAACAAATGTACTGTTCTTGATAAAGGTAATGAAATCACATTGATTAAATTGTGACCTGCGCTTGCATGGCCCTAGGACTACATGTCAATCACACTTTTACGAGATCACGCAATGCTTGAAACTTATTAGTCTCAGTCGCGGCACACAACATCACAATAAAATGAGAGGGCTAGTGCATAATATCATCGGAAAAACGTAGTATGGTGCTTGGAATCTGAGTTATTTATCATAATAATAATATGTACATGAAGAACTAATGACACTGAATCCTTTGTCATCTTCATTGGTTCTCTGGAGTTGTCCTGTCTTTGCCTCACACTAGCATCATTATCGTAGTTGATAAATTTAAGCAGTAAGCAATAAAATAAGCGGTAAAAGCACACAAAACCGCATAAGAAAATTGTGACGTCACAATTTCCGAGCCTATGCTGGTAAACATTTTTGCGGTAGAGCTTTGGAGAAATTCTATAAACACCAACCAATGTCTGTCTCACCATAGCAAACAATAGCTCATTCGAAAGCCAAGACTCTGATGTATTGAAATATACAATAAAACAATTATGTAATTTATGTGCTTTAAGCAGTCTGTCCATTTCGATGCAGCCTGCATGCATCAGCTCAGATTTGACTTCTTCAGCTGGCAGCTGAGCTTGATTGCTTTCCTGATTCTCTGCTGCCTCGCCATCAGCTTTTCCTAGAAGCCCAACAGGCAGTATATGGTCTGTAGCCATCTCCACAAACTGTATATCAACGGTATTCGCTTACAAGAAGTGATTGCCACCTAAACCTAATGGTCTAAGTCAAATGTCACTGACAAGTCCATGGCTGACGTTGCCAATACTTCTGTCATTGCTATATCACTATCGCTTGACATCTCTCACATGCCTAGACATGCTACCCACGCACTGTGTGCTTAGACACGGCGCTGGTAACCTGACCAAGTGTCCACTCTTTTGTGCAATATGAGGGTAAGGTTTTACTTACATGTAAACCTCATCATCCACACTAAACCATCTCTCGACATCTTTTTCATAGGTCTTACTGTTGATATCAAAGAGCACTTGCCATTGGTATGAAGCAGCACATTCAAAATGACAAAGGTCTCCTTCCTCTTCTTTTGAGGCATCACAATATAACAAAAGTTCGCATATTTCGGGGTAATCCCACTTTTTTCAGAAGTTCCCTTTATTGTACAATGATTTCTCTCAACTATTCCGTTACAGCTAGGGGCATAGGCAGCTTGAAAATGGAGAGAATTTGGCCAACTGTCAACAAATAAACTGACCAACCGCAGCTGACACCTCAGTTGCACACAATCAGTTGCTCAGTACTTTAGCCAACACTTTGATGCCCTGTTCATTTGATCAGCTTTGTTCTTTACAGAAGGAACAAAGGAAACAGACATCAAGTCGATAATTAGCTATCGTGTCACGGATCACCCCCAAAAGGACACTTCACAAGCATCTCTGCCACACCATTCATTCAGACTTGGTTTTGCCAAATAAGGGCGTTGGCCAACCAGTTAACATCTGTAAGCAAATCAACAGCAAACGTGAAAGTTTTGAACCCCTACGCAAATGTCAAATTTAACCCTAACCAACTGCCTCCAACTCGGCAACATTGATGTGGGGTGGTCAAACTCCTTTCGGAGCCATGAAGCATCCTCCACAATTTTACCAATGACCTCCAAGGCCACACTTATGCTAAGGAAACTTGCATCAGCCCACATTGTAACAGAATCAAAAGAGTTCAGTCTCCAAACTCCTTTGACTGGGTTCTCACGGTGGGCTCTTGCCAAGAGCGTACTAGCGAGATTGCTAGCTGTCTTCCCAACAGAAGAGTCCCAAGGTCCACCGCAGCCTAGCTGCAGTAGAAACTGCAGTGTAGTTGCAGCCACCCTCCAACAGGGTAGTGGCCAGCCAGTTGGCCACATATCAAAAACAGCTCCCTGTTGATAAACGTTGATGGCTCAAAATTGTGCTTCGGAAAAGCTATTCTTCTCAAAATCTGTAGATGCCCACTAAAATCTTTCTGCAAAGCAACATCCAACAAATGGCCTCCATTTATGGTCTCAGACTTTTTTGTTTTAAGCCCATACCTAGCCAAGGGGTCTTTCTAATCTTGAGCACTCAATGCGGACTCCTGGACCCCTATGTCATCAATAAAATGATCAGCCCCACAATGAACACGTTCGTTTAATGAGATAGCCTTTTTTAAGAATTGAGGTCATGATTCATCGTATACACGACAGGCTAAATCCCAGTCGAGTTAAGACATAGTGCACATTCTTGTATCTAACAACCTGATGCTTCCACAAGTATTTGGAAATGCAGATCTGCAGGTATACAAACTTCAGGTCTACCACTCTCAGCTCGCCCAACAGTTGCCATCATTTCCTAACTTTATCGGCGCATACTGCCGCCACATCATCATCAGGATGACACTTGACAAACTCATTCAACTCTCAGTAATTCATGACTAAACACGCTTGGTTTTTTGTCAGCAGAACTACTGACAGCAGTGAAATTATGCTTTTTACAAGCCCATGCCACCGCTTCAGACGGTCATTCGAGATCCAGCTCTTTAGTTTGGAGCAGTAGTGCTCTCACACCTGAAGTTGCCGAGCACATTTATGCTCAGAGATCCTGGTCTAGAACCTGTTAGGTAGCTCTCAGATCACCACCAACTAACGGTTCAGCGACCTTTAGCAAACTCGGCAATTGAATCTGAGTCCTCACCCGCAGAAAGCCCATACTGCCGCAGTTGGATGGCCCAGAGTCATCCACAGCCTTTCTGGCTGCAATAACGCTGGGCTCTCCTCAAGAAGCCTAGTAGCATCAATTTCAATTAGGTTTTTCCCATCAGACACTGTAATTTGAATCTGAACCTTTCTCAACAGTGAAATCATCTATATGGTCAATGACATCACTGTCATGAAAGCAGTCGACCTTGAGATTCCTCAACTCACTCCTTACTGGGGCAGAGACACAAAAGCAGTGTGCTGCAAACCAACAATGACTTGAAATCCGCTTCTTATGCAAGAAACTTTGCCATTGGCTGTTAACAAAGGCTGGCCTAACAGGAAGCCTTCACTACTATCTGCAGACTCACCAATGTCTGCTCGCTGCCTGTGCTTACAAGACACATAAAACAATGACCATTAAGAACAGCTTAAACAACTAGCATGCAACTACTTTACATAGCCCTACCTGCTGCCCGGACAGTATAAAACGGTCTGATCGCATGCAAGTACTGATTCATGCTACTCTGTTTCTATTAAAAAAGGATTTCATCTGCGCCCTCCTTGTAAAAATTTGCTTCACCACTGGTAGATCTGGCAGCTATGTCATCATGTTATCACTGTTCAGAAAAGCTACCAAAAAGTGCTCAGTGTTGCTACATATAGTGGAAGAGACTTCTGTTGACATCTTTCCTGCTTCGCTCGTGCGCTCAAGGTTGTTCTGCAGACAGGTTTAAATACAATTATTACCACCACACCAAAAGCACTCAGTTCTGCTTCCTTGCTGCTTTGTAGGACCAGCTTAACTCCTTGTCGAGTTTTTACTTGAGTGAGCTTCTGCAGCTTTAAACAAAACCAAGCGGTCCTCCTGCAAACAGGCCAGCACTGACCCATCATTGGCCGTGCACGCATGTTCATGTGCAATGGCCCACTCATAAACTGAAGCTGAGAGCCTCTTATAAAACTTGACTCAAAAGCCAAGATCATTCAAAGACATTCCTAGTGTCTTCCCAAATCATTCAAAACCAGTGCCAATGCCAAACTGCCAAAAAACTGCCACTCGAAAAAATTGACATCATGCTTTTTGTCAAGACATAGCATACTTGACTACCAGTGTAGCCTTCACAATCTCCCAGCTGAAGGCCTCACTCACCAACATATGGATACATAGCCAGGCAGGCCCCTTGTAGCATATATGAGAAGAGTTCCACAGGTCTGACTCTTTGAACACAGAATCACTCAAAGTCGGCAATCCACGCAGGCATCTCCACTGGCCCATTGCCGGTAAACTGGAGCAACTGCTGGCTTGGCCAATCCAAACTTTGCTCATGAGCCCGGTTGTGGGTACTGGTCAAAACACCAACATTTAACTACATTGAAGCAACGGCCTGTGCACCTGCTCTTGAAAGACCAGCATCAAAATGTGCTGATTTTGTGCATGCTGGCTCTCAGAGGGAGGACCAGTAGCTTTGCTGCCTGACATCATAATCTCAAATACAGCCACCTACTAATTTGGCTAATCGGCTTCGAGAACCCGGACAAAGGCCGGAATAGCTTGTCAGAAAAATAACAAAGATGTTCATATGAAGCACAGAACTGCTACTATAGCTCACCAACTTTCTTTTTGCCACCAGTCTCCAACACCACAACGACGAACCCCTACAGCAAAATGCCATCACGAATCTTACAGTAGTCCCTACTTCCAACCTGTAGGCAAGCCAAATAAGCAGCCTCTCTGCTATACAATAAACTCCTAAGCCCGACCACTACACACTGATGATCTGTCAGCAAAAGCACGGTGATTCACTAAATCAGCTCACTTGCTCTCCTCACTGAGGCTTCTCTCAAGCATTGGATTCACCCATGTTTATATAACGAGACCTGTTAGATAGTCCCTAAGCTTTATTGTAAGAAGCTAGCTTTTAAAGCCCTGGCTTTCCATGAAAGCCAGCCTCTGAATGGCTGGCTAATCACTGGAAAGCCTCAAAAAAATTCTGTAATATCCCACAGGTTTTCAAAAGTGACATTATACAATTTAATCACTGTAAAAGTAGCAGGCTGACCAACGAGCTGGCAAAATTGTATAAAACTACATTAAAATGCTGTAGCTTGAATATCTAAGCTACAGCATTTTAATGTAGTTTTTTACAACTCTTGATCATTACAAAAAATTACTAATAATTTTAGCTATTATAATTTTATTAACTTCGGCTCTTTTTAGTTTCTCATAATGTTGTAACAAAAAAACAATAATAAAATAACAATTTGAAAGCTATTTCATAACAACTCCAAAATATGATATGAAACTATGTCATACTTGATTCTCCAGTGACCACAGTTATAATAGTGTGAGAGGAATTTCCAGCCTTGTTTGTGGCATTCACCATGAATGTGTATGGTGTCACAGCCTTGAGTCGGCTAAACGTAGCATTACTTTGATAGCTACTGTCATTCACTTTATACTTTAGTGGTAACAGAGACTCACAGTTTGGATTCACATTCTACAATGAGAAATTTTCCATAAAAAGACCAATTAGAAAATAAGAAAAATAAGAGCTGACCTTATTTTTAAATATTATGTTTGTATTCTGTCATGTACTTGTAAAGTTTTATACACATCTGTTTGTCACATAAGAGTATGTTCATATTATTAGTTTTCCCACAAATGTATAGTAAATCAAATCTGAAACTGTCCAATTAATCTTTGTCCAAATTTTATTAAATAAATATGAACAAAAAATTACTATTAATTTGAACTGTTTTAGTTTTATTAACTTTAGCTCTTTTTATTTTCTCATCATATTGTAACAAATACTAAAGATAAAACGAGAAATTACAAGTATCTGTATCAGAATATAGAAACTGTATATAACATAAGCATACCTCTATATCCAACTGAATTGTTCTTGTATTACTTCCATTGTCAAATGTGTCTTCATACATAGAATCAATCTTTTCAGGAAAAGTTGGATCTAAAATATTATTTTGCATATATGAGATGTTCTCTAAAACAAAGAACACTAAATCACAATATTAGAGACTAACATGTATATTTTATACATTTGTATTAATCTATCAACTTTCCTGTCCAGATGAATGATGCACGATAACAACAATAACTAAAACGTGCAATGATAGATAACAGATAACAGCAATGGTGGGTGCATGATAAAAACAATAAGCAGAACATAGTTGAACACTTGAACAAATAAGTATATGCAATTAGAAAAACATTTTTAACAGAATTATAGATAAACAAGAGAAATGGATAGCACCTCTAACATAATTAGCTGCTTGCTATGTCTTACCTGCACATAAAGATCTTCCTGTCACATTCAGCCATTCACCCCACTCTGTATTGAATGCTGAGACTGCACAAGTTATGTTTATGTATGGTGCATATTCACAGTGTTGGAAAGTTTGAGTGTTGGGATCTACTTGTAACTCTGGCTTTCTATCACATACAATCTAGACAATAGACATCACCAAATAATAATGTATACCACACTGTCTCTCACTAAACTCTTTCAATTACATGATTCACAGAGCGTATAGATTTATTATGTTGTAATCTGCAAGAGACATGAGTACTTAACAGTGATGTTGCTACTCCTTTTGTTGCACTCATATTTCTTGTTAACTATGCAAACCTAATTTACTGCACCAAAGGTCTAGTAAAAAGTCTAAACTCATCTATTATATAAGTCTCTAAGTTTGTTGGAGTTGTCTGTTCAGATGTATGCCTGTTCTATACCTGTGTATAGCTATGAAAGTCTTGGAACGAAAAGCTTGCTGTGAGCAGGATGTGAACTCATGGAGATCACAACCACAAATTGAAACCACGCATTTAATCACTGAGCTATAATACACACAGTTCTTAATGTTTTATTGCATTTATCATGCACTGTATACACTTTACTCAATTGCATACACTATATGAAGTATTAATTGAAACTTTATAAACCCTATTAACTCTATGAAATATGTTTCTTTGTGTTTTTGTGAACTTCTATTTCCAGTTTTTTGTAAGGTTCAATTGCTAAAACGGTAAAGGCTAATATTTTTCACACAGTCAATTGTATTATCTCAAGTAAGAAATACCTCTACATTCTTTCTCCGTTTGGTCAAACAGAGACAGTCCGATATTCCATTTTTAAATTTGTACCAGTATTGAGAGGTGCCCATATCAAGAGGTACCAGTATTGCCATATTCAAAGTTTTGATGGATAGCTTCTGCTAGAACAGTAACCTTCTTTATATACACACACGCACGCGCGCGCACGCAAGCGCACGCAAGCGCACGCAAGCACGCATGCACACACACCCCTATGCGTGATTTATTATTATTAATTCAACATAGACAGGATCTATATTTTGTTTTTTAATTCATATTAATTGTATTATTACCAAATCATCTTTTATTATATTTGTAGCAAAAGAGACTTAATTTAGCTATTACTTGCTAATTAATTCACACTTACATCTAAATGCTTTCATAGTTGTTTTGTTTACATGTTTAAACAAAATTAACATATTTACATTTAAACACGTTTATTTTGTTTCTTAATTTATTATTTATTATTATTTGACCTGCACAAAACATTTTCCACATAATATGAACTTTTAATGTTACAATTGTTTGACAAAGTTTAAAAACCTTTTCAGTTGTTTTATTTTTTCTGCTAATTTATTTAAACTGCACAACACAGTTTTTTATGATATGAAGTTTGAAAGTTGGAACGGTAACTGCTGTTATATGTTAAATACAAATACGTTTTTTGTGAAAAAATTTCATTACCCGAGCAACGCTGGGCATTAAACTAGTAATAAAATATTTGCAAGTTCTCTATATAATCAAATGTCGCAGACATAAACAAGCGAATCAACCTACTAGTTTCTATAATAGTGCTGATCAAACATGGTGTTTATTAAAATACTATTGGAAATTTTTAAAATAAACTTTCAGTAGCATTGCTATTAGGACTATAAATGTCTTTGCAACTGTAAGCTTATCTAGATATTGTATAACATTGTTCTTGCCTGAGTTTCTGCTAGGTGTTTTCTCACCAGACAAGAATCATTTTGACTAAAGGAATTGCTCAGTTTTCATAACATGATTAAAATTTAATGATACATTTTTGAAGTTTGTGTTTTTGATAGTTTGCCAACCAAACTGGTGAATAGACCATTTTAATGTGAGCATTAAAAATCAACTTTTCTGAAATCATTTTCAAACCATCTTTTGTTGATTTAAAAACATTTGAAGAGTAAAGCAAAGCATCTCTGTACCTTAAAAATACTAATACTTGAAGCTTTAAAAAGTTTGCATGTACTTTTTTACATTTACTTTACTTTGATCAAAGTGATTCAAAGAAAGCATTTTTGTCTTGAGTGATGACCTAATTTCTTCATTAACTTGTTTATATCCTCTCGTAAAAGTCCATATGTTAAATGGCAGGTTTATCTTTGTGATGATGTGGGGTACTAAAAAGTTGTTACCTATTCTATTGCTATATTACTAGTATAAAAATACCTGCCCTAAAGAAAAAATAATCACTTGATTTGTTCATCATTATGCATCCTCAGTTTATTTTAAATTTGTTTTACTGTCTAGCGATAAGCAACATTAACAGGAATTTTATTCATTAGATCCATGGTACACTTGATAAATATAGAACTCTTTGATTGAATGAACCAATCTTTAAAGGGAGTCACATTGGCAAGTTTATTACTATCACTTATAATCATGTGAATTAAGCTTACAGCTGCTCTTTGTGCAGTAGAAAGCTATTATTATACCGAAAAGGTAAGGTTTGCATGAGTGAATTACGTTTCAATACCCTTAAGTACAGTATGACAAATTATCCAATTGACTTTGGACACAGAATCTCTCTACCAATTTACTTCTCTAATTTTTTTACTTTTGAAAATTTGCCTTAACAAGAAACTGATGAATGAAATAATCATCAACCCAACAAATTGTTAAAATATAAGTTAAGTATATAACATTTGTTTATACTGAGCAGCAAGTTATTTGTAAATTTTAGTTAGAGGTCTGACAGCTAACGAGAAAAATGCATTTACACACTTAATCGGGTTTAGATGTATGTTACTTTTCTGTAATAAACAGGCTTTTCGTAGTTACCACAATTTAGTAGATGCAATGATGTACACTTAGAAAGTAGAACCGAGGAATTATAATGAAGCATAAACAATTCGAACAAAGTGTAACAACAAACTTTTAAAAACTAGGTCATCCAGTCTAAAACCACACTTTTAGTTGCTTGGCACGTATTTCAAATTTTGAACCAACAAGTTGAAAACGATTTACAGATGACCACCAAATTTTGAAAAATAAGTACTAACACTGGCAGTAGCACTACTACAATCATTTAAAATTTCGCTTCATCTTTTATTTTAAGTTTCTTGGAACTCTGACCATAGAGTTTCAAGAACCAAGTTCAAAGATAAATGCCAATAACTTTGCTCAGCTTGTTAAATATAAATAAATATTTACTACTAGCTGATTAACACAGAGATACCTTCTTTAGTACAAAAAAATGCTAATCTATTTATGGAAAGAGAAAATTCAGCCACTTTCTTATAAAAGGAAACTCATTTGAGTATTTTTGAAGATTCTGTTTATAAGATTGTTACCTTATAACTCTGAATAGTCCCTCCTGGATATGTAGGTGTTTCCCAAGCAATGTTAATACACCCTGGTACCATTCCAATTACTGTGAGTTGGTCAGGTTTGAATTGAGGAGCTGTAAAAAATTATACACAGAACAATGCTTTGTATATATATATTTATATAAATCTTACTGTCTGCTTGTTCGTATTTTTTTCATCTATGTGTCAGGTTATAGCAATTAGAACATGGCAAGGCAAAAACCACATCACAGAAGTTTTGATCTTGAAACCTCCATTTCACAAAATGACAAACAAACCAGTTAAGCTACATGGGATACATTGTATTATTTGGGCCGGCAGTCATTATCTGGGTTATATATATATATATATATATATATATATATATATATAACCCAGATCTTATATAATCCAATCTTATATATATATATATATATATATATATATATATATATATATATATATATATATATATATATATATATATATATATATATATATATATAGGTATATATATATATTGTATGTTACAATTGTATTGTATGTTATTTTCCTCAAAGTGTGTTGACACATTTATTTTTTTATAGTGTTTCGTATATCTACGACTGATGCATTTCAAATACATAAAGGTGTTTTATAGGTATCTTTTTTACACAAGTTGAAATTTTGTTGGATAGATATACATAAAATGTTCATTGAAAGTATAAAGTTATTCAATTTTAGCATACTGAAGCAAAATTTAAAGCAAACACAATTTCCAGACTCGAACAAAACTTTAACAGGCTGAACGATGCTAATTAAAACTGATGCACTTCTTATAGAATGGTCTAATGCATTAATTATAAGCAATAATGCTTCATTTTAAAAAAAGGCAATACAATTTCCCACTTACACACTAAAGTGCATTATTTGCTTACTAAAATGCACTATTTACAAACAAAACCATGCTACTTACTTTCTAGAATGCACTACTTACAGTACTTACTTTATATATGTACACTATATATCATATGTACACCATATATTATATGCACACTATATATTACATATGTGCACTATATATTATATGTACACTATATATTATTGTGCACTATATGTACACTATATGTACACTATATGTACACTATGTACATATAGTGTACATATATGTACACTATATATTATATGACAGAAAATAAACTAGTTTAAAAACTGGTTGCTGTTTTTTTATTAAAATATTCTACTAAATCAAAAAGGTTACCAGCTGTAATAAAAAATTTATGATTTGCTCTATTTAATTGCCTCAAGCAAGCAGAAATTTCTTTGAGTACCATTATCCTGAGTACCAGCCATTGACCACTATACGTTTGCCACCATCTACTGACTACACCATCTCTCGACGACCATCTGTTGACTACCATCTATTAGTTATCATCTATTGACTACCATCTATTGACTACTTGGGTTGATCAATATCAATTATCAGTAACATAATTGCTTCGACCAGACAACTCAATATTTTGTGATCCGCTTTACATATCTATTGGTTATCATCTATTGACTACCATCTATTGACTACTATCTATTGATTATCATCTATTGTCTACTATTCATTTGCTATCATCCACTTGGTCAGCTCTGGAAGTCTCATGAGGTGTGAACGCTAAATGAAACTTCACTAAAGCTACTGTTTACGAAATATGTTTAGCCACACTAATTGACACTTTGTATGGTTTATAAGAAATTATTTACAAGCTGGAGATAATTTGTAGATGAGTTCCAATAAGTATCCCATTGTGTCTTTTGCTGTTGAAAAACCACAGCGGAATCTAAATATACACTTCTTAAATAAAGGCAATGATTTAAGAGAACAATTAATGTCAATAAAAAACAGCATAATCATACCTTGTAGTATTCCAATGTTAATCAATGACAACATAGAGTTGTTATTAGTATCAATGTCTTATCTTCCAGTTTTGGAATAATGACCTGGAAGCATTTTAATTGATATCAATCTTTTGAAGTTTATTTGACAAGAACCTCATGTTCAGCGTAGTTACTTTACTACAAACAAGGAACATGACAGCAATTGGTATGTTTCTCTATTTAGCATTTTAACACTATAAAAACATTATTAATGCAACAAAAACCTTAACCTAAGTTAATAATGTCATATTTTGAATATAAACACTAACAAGTTGTGAAATATTTCAGTACGTCTAAAGCCCAACAACCGACTCTATTAAAATTTGCTGAAACTAGAAACATAGTATTTCTAACTGCAGTAGTTTGTAATTACCCATTTGACTCACCAAGTACTCCCGATTGTTGACTTTTGTTTACAGGTGCAGAACTTATATTGTCAGAATTGATGCCTTCAACAATGAAGTTGTACAGCTGGTGCCCACTGAGCGAGAAGGTAACGCTATTATTTTCAGTTTCATTTGTGTAAGTACCGTTTAAGCCATAGTGATAGCGAACATTGCCTGGGCAGTTTGCGTTTGCTCTCTACAAAATAGCGTGGGAATAACAAGTTAAAGCATTAGTAAAACAGAATTATCCAGGATTAGAAGGTAAAAAATATCAATATGCAAAATGAAGATAGCAACTAACGGAGAAACTCTAACTTTTGGCTAGTGTTGCAAAACTTTATTTACATGTAGTAAAGCAAATTATAAACCGACTTAGAAAATGTCTCAGACAGAACTATTGCAATAGTGTTAGATAAAATTTTTACTCTGAAACAAAACAGCAACACTTTTAGCTGCACTCATTAGTAACACCATCAAGTAATTTTTTTCAATTTACCTAAAGATTAGTAAAAAATTATGTGAACAGATGAAGCACTGAATGAACTATAAATATTCAAGCTTGAACTTTCATTTCTGACACCTTCAAATATTGATGTATACTACTGTCAGAAAATAACAGATATACAGCTACATGTATGACAGTTAAAAGAAACTAATTCAGAAAATATTGTCCAGTGAAAGTTAAATAAGTCCAACTGACCAGAGTAGTCTTAACAGTAGTGAAATTTGGTTAACTCAGTGTAAGATGTGGAAGTAGAGCTCTATCTTAATCTATTTTTAAAACAGTTTTGTCAACTCCTATATGATACATTTGGCCTGCAATATTAGCAGAAAGGATCATGGCCATTAAAAATACAAGCTTAGATGACCTGTCTGCCAATGAAAGCATTTGTTTTAATTATTGCTCTGTCCTTGGTATGACTGACTCAAAACTGAAGAAATGCTTGGATGTGATTGTGAATGTTTAATCACAAACTGTTGCACCTGTCAGCAGAAGATACTGATGTAAACTACAGTCAGAAAATGACAACCACAAAACTAGGGAATTTTGGTGGTTGTCAGCGCCAAAGAGATAAAGCAACTAAGTCCAATTGACTCAAACTGTTACCATTGTGGTGAAATTTGGTTTACTCAATGCAAGATAAGAGAGTGGAGTTCTTTTTCAATATGTTTTAAAAGCAGTTTTGTCAATTTTCATATGCCACATTTTGCTTGCAATATTAGCAAACAAGTTCATGGTTATCAAAGGAAATAAAAAAATACAGTTTGGCTATAGCCTGCAATAGTAACAATAAAAGCAAGCTTACGTGTCCTGTCTATCGATGATAAGCATTTGTACTAAGAATATCTTTAGTTTTTGTATAGGTTATAGTAAATTATAAAATGGCTCGGATAGTTTAAGATATTCATTTACCTTTGACTGCAAGTACAGACTTGCAGGCTGTCATACTATGATCGTACAGTGAAAGCGATACAAGATTATCAGAGTTAAAACTTGATAATACAACGATGGTATCCCAACAACACACAGGTTCACATGTGTTGCTAGCAATGTATGTCACCAGATTCTTTCAATATACTTCCATATGTTTGTATAGAGTGTCTCACCAAAAATACTAAACGTATACTTTCAAATAAGCTATTATACACAGTTCCTGAACAAGCATGAAAGATCAGTGGTAAATTAGAAAGTTTTAAGATAAAGTAGAACAGTAGTAGTAGTAGTAGTAGTAGTAGTAGTAGCAGTGGTAGTAGTAGTAGTAGTAGTAGTAGTAGTAGTAGTAGTAGTAGTAGTAATAGTAGCAGCAGCAGTAGTAGTAGTAGTAGTAGTAGTAGTAGCAGTAGTATTAGTGGTAGTAATGGTATTAGCAGTCGGGTAATTACAACAGTACTTAGGAGTAATAACAAAGGTTATTGGTAGTAGTAGTAATAGTGCTACTGTTAGTAGTTCTAATAACAAAGGAAACAGTACTAGTAGCAGTAATGATATTAGTAATAGTAATTGAAATGAGAATGGACAATGGCAATAGTAACAATAATGGTAACAGTGATGATAATAGTAATAGTGATAGTAATACTAAGGGCAATCATATTGATAATTGTAAGAATAACAGTTTTAGAAATGATAAGGATAATGACAAAAGTAATCAAAATGGTAATGGTAGACGTAATAGTAATGGCAACATTAATAGCAATAGTTGTAGTACTAATAAGAATAATGATAACAGTAATAACAATGGTAAGAGTATTGCAGTAATCCATCCTTACTTGGCGGTTCAGCTTCTGAGACTTCAGTACTACTTAATCATGGAAATAATAAAAATTAAACAAAATTGATAAAAATTAAAATCAAAAGCTAAAAACTATTAAACACATGATTCTCTCCCAAACCCTGGCCTAGTGAGATCCCTCCACAAGCATCATTGTAATAGCAGTCACTGCAGTTCACTACTTTATTGTTCTGCTTTGTTGTGTGTAAAAGTGTAAAACTCTTATGGTACTGTACATCCCCTTGAGGTTTTGATCCAAAATTTTGTCTAATGAAGCAAAGAAGAAGAAAAAAATGCTTATTGTAACAAAAACGTGACATTATTTGATATGACTGTTAGTTTTTATTTCACAGATATTCGCTTTCGTGAATCTGTTTATTTTGATTAATATTGACAAGTGAGGAATTACTGTAGTAGTAATATCAGCATATTATAAAATATAGCTATGACCAGTCTGTGTGTAAGCATATTTTAAAATAAGGAACATTCTTTGGGTACTGCATGTTCTCAGCAGTCTGCCATCCATGCTGTATGGCAGACCAAATTGTTTGATGCACATGGAATTTGCAAGATCAACTCCTCAGCCTTATTCAGTAAAACTTACTGTCCAATTTGCAGTGCAGTTCCAATAAATAGGAAAACCATCAGTAGATTGTTGACAGTCAATGTTCAAGGGATCTATAGAGTCAGGTGCTACAACGGATATCTTAGGTATAAACATCTCTCTAGTTCCATAAATCTTTAGCCATTTATGAAACAACAGCGTCTACCAAGTTATGATTGGTTTTTGATCATCAGATTGTTGAAATTACTTAACTATCTTGTATATTTGCAGTTCATGACACCTTAAATTTGCCTAAACACACAATTGCTTAGTATTTGGAGCAATGGCAAGATGACAAATAAATGAATTGAATATCAACTGCAATACCTACCTACACGTATATGGGCAGGCAGCTACCTACAGTAAGTTGAGAGCGGTTCAGTCATGTGATCACCTATGATTTAATAGCACACGTATGCAAAACATTGTGAAACTTTAATACCTACTGGTTTATATCAAACATTGTCTATATTGGCTAAAAGTTCTCTAAACTGACTCAATCCAAAAAAGAAGGTTAGATCCCTTAGTGTCAATTCAAGATAAAGTCAACTTTTTCTCCACTTCTGTTACATAACTGTCTCTGTTTTGAAAATTTACAACTGTTTTTTATGTATCAATATTGATATTTTGATTCAAGCTTTTACATTCATGAATGTTGGAATACAATTAAAGAGTAATCTTTTTTATGTACTTATTAAGTCCCCATAAACCAAAAAATATCAAAAAACGTTTCGAGTTATAAATTTACATCATGACTAGAGTGTAGTCTATCTATATTTAACTAGTAAGATCAAGTATATTTTTCTCCACTTTTGATACATGACTTTTGATAACACAAATGCTTTTCCTGTTTTGCAAGTGTACAACAGCATTTTTCAAATATCAATATATATATGTTGATATATATATATACATATATATATCAATAATATCATATACATCGTATACATATATATATCATGTACATATATATACGTATATATATATATACACTGTATATATATATATAAAATTTATTCATGTAAAACCTTAGATAAAAAACAACTTCATTACTATTAGTTTCATGTCTGTTACGCAGACAATCATCAGATAAAATTGTTTTGGTCCAACTGAGTTATATATAAGAGAGGTGTAATTATTACACCTCTCTTATATATAACTCAGTTGGACCAAAACAATTTTATCTGATGATTGTCTGCGTAACAGACATGAAACTAATAGTAATGAAGTTGTTTTTTATCTAAGGTTTTACATGAATAAATTTTATATTTAAGCTCTGATCACTCATTGAGCACTATTTGGCAGCTTTAACACAGTACATTGGAATATATATATATATATATATATATATATATATATATATATATATATATATATATATATATATATATATATATATATATATATATCAATCAATATATCAATTTTGATTTTTTTGATTCAAGCTTTCGCTTTCATGAGTGTAGGAATACAATCAAAGGGTCATCTTTTTAACACTTAACAAGTCCTCATAAACAACAGAGTACTATATAACCATTTTGCATTATACAATTGCGTCATGACTTGAGTGTATTTATTTTTAACTGGGGTAATCTTTCTCTTTAATAAATATAAAAATGAAAAGCAGTTGTGAATAATGTTAAATTTATAACTATTAAGTCTCTCACAGTTCTAATATACGATTATCTTGTCTAAGTTTGATGGACGATTTTTAAACCTTTTATTTGTGCCACTTTGCAATGTTTGATGGCAAATTTGCAAGTACATATACTATTATTTACGTTTATTGTAGCATCTTAGTCATTCTCTTTTAGGAGGTTGAAATAGGTGTCTGAAAATCTCAACAGGAATCGTATTTTTCCTCGCTTAATTCATTATGTCATATGAAGCTATTCTCCCAAAATGTAACTTTTTTAATCTAACATCATCCTTTTTACTAGCCATTTTTGTGTTAGGATGCGACCTTGACACCGGCAGAAAAGGCATTACGGGAGGTGCAGAAAGGAAAGGTTTAAAAAGCAAATGAGAGATTGTGATAACTGCAACAGAGAAAACAGCGGTCAAAGAAGAGGTTGCTATAACTCTAAAAAAACATTTAGCCAATAATTGCTGACAAAGTAATTGGCATTGCTATAAACTGTTGAAGGCAAGCTCTTTTTGTGTAGAGGACAGCACTTTCAGAGGCAATATCAAAATAACGGACAAAAAAGAGGATTTAGAGAGAGAATTAAGGTGGTTAGTAACAAAGTATTGGACATAGAACAGTTTTTGAAACCATCAGAGAGGAAATCTTTCTTTAGATATGATTTTGCAGTAACATGAAGTGTGCAAAAAGTTAAGTGGGTTTTAGAGTAAATACTGGCAGACATGTGTTTTTGGTGGCTGAGAAGACTGCAATAACATTAGGAAAGCTTTAAAGATTTTACTTGGGCAAATCAACATAGATTGGATGTTGTGGATATATGAAGCTGCTCTTGGTTTTAAAAAGAGGAGCCAAGTTGAAACTGTGCTTTATGTCTTTAGAAGGAACCAGAAATATTGGTTAGGTAAACCGGAGGTACTGAGTTTATTATATTAAGTACTGTTGGACTAGTGAATGATAAGGTAAGAGATAAAGGTCTCAAACTATTTGGTGAACTTGAGGTGCTCCCATATATGTTTATGATCAATTTGCAGAAAAGGCAGCTTCCTAATGGCTGAATGGGTTTATAGAGGCTTTATAAAAGCCAACAGATTGTTACTCAGAAGTAGTGGTGGCCACTAAAACGAATGGCAAATTGAGGTCATGTGTAGATATGACTCAATTGAATAAGAGTGTTTTTAGAAAATCTTCTCTATTGCCTCATTTAAAGGATATCCTTGCATCATTTGAGTATAGTACTGTTTTCAGCAAAATGAGTGCCACTTACAGGAGGGCCTAGACATGTGAAGTTTACTTAGAATTCAAAAGCTCTTACGGTGTTACCCTATTTAGTAGATATTAGCACTTGTAAGATACTGTTTAGAATTTCGGCTGACCCAAAGTTTTTTCCAAAGGGAAAAGGCATAAACGATGAATGATGAAAAAAGTGTCATATGTATGATGGAGGATGTGGAATGCACCAAGGAAAGTATAATGAGTGGTTTAGAATGATGTTGCAGAAATTGTCAAATAAAGGTTTGACATTGTATAGGAACAAGTGTGAGTTTGAAAAGATGTGTGTCAATCTTCCTGGTAATTCTTTGAGTGTAGAAAGTATCAGACTGGACCAGAAAAAGAGAGATCAATAAAGAAAATGCTGGCTTCCAGCAATACAGATTGTTTGAAAAAATTGTTTGGCAATAGTCCATCATTTGAGTAAATATAACATTATACTTTTTAAAACTTCAGGTTCTTCTGACGGAGTTGAAAAAGAAAAAAATGATTGGTTTTGGATACACAAGCAGAAATATGACAGCGGGTAGCTTAAGCCTAATAAAGTTAACGAAAATTAAGAAAATATAAAGAAACATAAAAATGATAAAAGGGGAGATAGAGCTTAAAATTTGGGTAGCTTATTAAAGCCACCAAACCTTTGGGTAGCTTTAACAAGCTAATAACAATCTGAAAACAATAAGCTTTAATAATCTGAAAAGATTTGGGTAGCTTATTAAAGCTACCCAAAATCTTTCCAAATTTGCAGTTAGCAAAATGTAAAATGTTTTCTATGCTTTTTAGTTTGTTATACCTTTGTTGAATTCAGTAATTATTCTGAAGAAAAAAAATTGGATAGATGAATGAAACTACTGATAAAATTAAATAGTAAATGAAATATTACACAATAACATTTTTTTCATATAAAGGTCTTTGATTGTTACTTGATGAATTATTGCTGTTTCTTCTCTTAAAGCTTTTCATAGCGGATACCATTTACTTTGAATAGTTTAACGTAATCAGAATCGGCGAGTATATGATAGTATGATAATCATAAAGCCTTCAATTTGGAAGTTTTTTTAGGCACCAAGAAATAAAGATGCAATAGCCCATGTTGAATGTGAGATTTTTATTTGCAGAAATGTAGATATTGCTCTCAAATAAAAAAATGAAAGACGATGGGAATAAGAATTTTGAAAATTTTCAAGTCATTTTTAGAACTTTATGAATGTTATATTTTTTAAGCATAGCCACTTAAAAAGCTCATCTTTCAAAGGCTCATGGAAAAGCAAGCAAGTTATTTTGACTTGATACACAGTGTTCTAAGTAAAAATGGAGCATGCTGCAATTTTTTTGACACAATTGACAAATATAAAACGCCAGCTATTATTAACACCTACATCGGCATCGTATGATTGTGAAGACTGTGATAGAGGGTCCAAATCCTTTGGAGGTGTTTGCCTGTATTTCACAAGTCACGGATTGCACAGGTTCATATCCACAATATTCTAATGACGTAGATACCGTTCCACTCCATGTAGTACTGTTAGTGCACCGATGCTAAAAAAAATGGTTACCCATCTGCAGATCACAGCTTGTTTCAGTAAAATAACACACTAACAGACCAACTGATAATATTTGATAATAAAATGTTTTTCAAATCACAAATAATAGTAGAAGCTACTAAAATTTAGGTATAAAAATAGCAAGACATTTCAACAGATTGAAATATCATAAGCTCAATAGCATGGCATATGGCCATTTGTTATGCAACAATACCACACGTACGATCATTCATTTTACATGGATGTATAAAGAGTTAATTTGACCACTTTTAGTGTACAACACAAAGAAATGCCTAACCATTAGTATGATAATATTCACCACAATAATTGCAAAAGCTTTTCACTTATTGCTAATGAAGTAAGATCGATTCAGTTTGCTGATAAAACTAATAATTAGGAATAATTTCAATTCATTTATATTCTGTTGATCACTTATTAACTATTAGCATTTTCCTTTTGGTTATTCTCTTTCAATGTTATTTACTAAAATTTAACTTTATATCACAGTATAATATTTCTAGGTAAATAAACTAGCCATATATCTTATGTTACGATATACATGTTTATGTACATACATGTATATATATATAATTTAATGAAGTGTATATTGAGTTTACATTTAATACTTGGGCTGAGGTTTCAACGGTAACTTAAAGAGCAGCCAATGAGTTGGAGTCAAGGAAGCCATCAAATCTTTGTGAATTGTGAATGGTAGCGAGTTGAATGGGGTTTGAATAGTTGTAGTCTAACCAGAAAGTAAACACAGGACTATGGAGGCTGAGGTTTATGTGGTGAAAAGATTGAGAACAAACTTTTTAGGCAGAACTTAGTTGAAGCGACTAAAGTTATTGGCTGTTGTAAATTGTTTGCTGCCATTATGCAAAAACAAGTTTAAGCCTGTTAAAGAGTTCACTGATATTTAGCCAGTTAGATTATTCTTGCCGAGACCCATTACTGCTGAGTTAAGTCGTTATGTTTCAGATGATGTAAAGTTGTACAATGACTACAAAGCTCTACTTCCAGCCAAAAACCACTCGAAACTGACCTAAGTACACTACCCAAAGACTACAACCCTTTACATCAAGTGAATAATTTGACATACAGAACATATTGCAGTTTTTTGAGACTCTTACATAATGCAATTCAAAGAATAAAAATAAAATATGAAACACTTATAGTTTAAAATGCTCTACTTAGTTACTTTTTTCTTTAGCCTTAGTTACTTTTACCTTAGCTATTTCAAGTTCATGCGCACTAGCTCTAAACTAAAACAAACTACTTACATATGAACATTTTCCGGAACAGACTAAATGCATTAACTAAAGACTACACTACACTACACTACTTACAAGTTACAAAAAACTATGGAGCACAACACGCTAGCATTTTGTCAAAACCTTTTGTATGAGTATAAAAACAATAGCCTTGATTGTCCATCATACTAACATCCAACAAGCTCAATATCTGATAACCTATCATAGTTTATCAAGCTGCCTTACCCGGTAACCAATGATCTCTCCATTCGCATCTTGGCTGTTTGGTGGATTCCATGAAACATACAAACATGTACCATTATCGGTTAGCTCTTCCACCCTTGGCCCACTGGTAGGCTCTGTATTATAAAGGAAACTAACAATAGACAAGTAATACATTATGTAACAAAAGAAATGAAATTACTGTAAACAAAAAAGGAGAAAACTTTAAAAATAGACTATATCTAATATCTGTCTTGAATGTTGTACTACTTGTTCAGATAAAAAGTCTAGCTATTGTTCTATGTGAGACTCGATCAAAGCATGTTAAAAATATAATTGTTTTTAAGTGCGCCATTAAACTATTAAATTATTAAAAAAGCAGCAGGCTGCCAAAACAGTTTCATTATCTAAGCTTCATTTTAATGCAGTTTCATACAATTGTCAATCTTTACAAAAATTATTATTTGTTTGAGCTGTTATAATTTTATTACTGTTGCTCTCTTTATTCTCCCAAAATGTTGTAACAGATAATACAAATAAAATTAGTCCTTATAAGATTTTCATAAAAAATTATATGAAATTATGTCATACTTGCTTCTCCTGTGACCACAGTTATAATAGTGTGAGAGGAATTTCCAGCCCTGTTAGTTGCATTCACCATGAAACTGTATGTTGTCACAGCCTTGAGTCCGCTGAAGATAGCACTACTTTGGTAGCTACTGTCATTCACTTTATACTTTAGCATTAAAGGTGACTCACAGTTTGGATTCACATTCTACAATAACATGTTTTACATAAAAATATCAATTGATGATGCAGGAGGTGAAAACCTGTCATTTTAAATATCAAGGTAATATCTTGTCATATACTTGTATAGTTTTATACTCACATCTATTGCTAATATACATGTAATAGAAAGTTAATAATACTAGTTTTCTTATAAAAGTATAAAAAAATATAAAAATGTAAAAACTGTCATGATAAATATTGTGTTAAAAATCTGTCCTATACCCCTAAAGTTTTATGCACATCTGTTTGTAGTATAACAAAACTAGCTGGACCCTCCGGCATTGCGCGGGTGTTAAAAGTCAGCTTATAAATCATGAGAAGTGATGAGATTTGTCTACCACTTACTGGCAGGCAACTCTCCAGCAAATAGCCAACCATTGCCAAGTGACCTGGCACATTGCCAATGGAAAATTCGTGTAAGCTAGGCGAATGACAGTAAGCCATGACATTGCGTCTGCATTGTCCAGCAACAGCTATTCTAATAATAGCTATAGCCGGAATGCAGACAGACTACAGAAGACATACTTTGAGAAATATATATATATATATATATATAAATTGGAAAGTCAAATAGTTTACTTATCTTTCAGCTACTGTCAGTTTCCTGCTGGCGCATTCTTCAGGCTGTAAGCTTCAACTGGGCAAGATGGTGACTTTTCAAACATCCCTTTCTTTTACGTGATTGGTGGGTTTTGTCGCGCTCTGATTAGCTTATTACTAAAATTGCAGAGAAGATAACTCTTAGAATGAGGACAAGATGAGGCAATTTCTGTTCTTTTATTAAGTGTTGACATGTCAGGTTTTTTAATAATGTAATATTTTTCAGAAATACATAAATTGCACCTTTTCCTTAAGTTGCTGTAGGATTTGGCGTGTTTTAGTATAGCCCACTCAAGTTTGAAATTAATGTCTCGGTCTTTTAGTGCCCATATGTGTTTGCTCAATTCTGTAGCATTTCTTTTTGCGCTATTATTTATACTGCTTTTATGGTTTCGGTACCTAGTCTCAAAGTCCGTTTCACAAAGTCCGACGTAGGTCTCAGCAGTGTTGCTGTTTAGTCTTGTCACTTGTGCTTGGTAGACTATGCTCTTCTGAAGGCAGTTTTGGTTAAGCGTACAGTCTGATTTTGTTCTACAGTTGCATTTTTTGGTTTCGGTAGTTGGCGGATTAGAAAGGAGCCTGTTGTTATGGTTTTCTATTTTGTTTTTGATGTTAGGCATAGTTGAGTAGCTCAATTTCAAGGTATTTTTGTTAAATATTGAAAATATTTAACAAAAATACCAATTTTATTTAATTTTATTTAACAATTGAAAATAAAATAAATGAAATTGAGCTACTCTACTATGCCTAACATAAAAAACAAAATAGAAAACCATAACAACAGGCTCCTTTCTAATCCGCCAACTACCGAAACCAAAAAATGCAACTGTAGAACAAAATCAGACTGTCCGCTTAACCAAAACTGCCTTCAGAAGAGCATAGTCTACCAAGCACAAGTGACAAGACTAGACAGCACCACTGCTGAGACCTACGTCGGACTTTGTGAAACGGACTTTAAGACTAGGTACCGAAACCATAAAAGCAGTATAAATAATAGCGCAAAAAGAAATGCTACAGAATTGAGCAAACACATATGGGCACTAAAAGACCGAGACATTGTTTTCAAACTTGAGTGGACTATACTAAAACACGCCAAATCCTACAGCAACTTAAGGAAAAGGTGCAATTTATGTATTTCTGAAAAGTATTACATTATTAAAAAACCTGACATGTCAACACTTAATAAAAGAACAGAAATTGCCTCATCTTGTCCTCATTCTAAGAGTTATCTTCTCTGCAATTTTAGTAATAAGCTAATCAGAGCGCGACAAAACCCACCAATCACGTAAAAGAAAGGGATGTTTTAAAAAGTCACCATCTTGCCCAGTTGAAGCTTACAGCCTGAAGAATGCGCCAGCAGGAAACTGACAGTAGCTGAAAGATAAGTAAACTATTTGACTTTCCAATTTATACTGCTCCATCCTATGTTGAGCACTCTGATTTTAGTTTCAAGTAGGATACATTTCAATATATATATATATATATATATATTCCAATGTAGTGTGTTAAAGCTGCCAAATAGTGCTCAATGAGTGATCAGAGCTTAAATATAAAATTTATTCATGTAAAACCTTAGATAAAAAACAACTTCATTACTATTAGTTTCATGTCTGTTACGCAGACAATCATCAGATAAAATTGTTTTGGTCCAACTGAGCTATATATGTAAGAGAGGTGTAATTACTATAACCACTGATAGCTATGTAATTGCATTTCGTATGCCGACATTTCGTATTTCACATGCCGACATTCTACTAAATACACACTACGAAATGCAATTACATAGCTATCAGTGGTTATAGTAATTACACCTCTCTTACATATATAGCTCAGTTGGACCAAAACAATTTTATCTGATGATTGTCTGCATAACAGACATGAAACTAATAGTAATGAAGTTGTTTTTTATCTAAGGTTTTACATGAATAAATTATATATATATATATATATATATATATATATATGTGTATGTATATATTACTAATATTTCATGAATTTAGAATAAATCATGTCTGACACGGTTCAATGAATCTTCACCTAAAAACTATAAGAGAAATATGAACAATGCTGTATCAAGTTTTAGCCACTGTACATAACATTAAAACTACCTTTATATCCAGCTGAATTGTTCTTGTATTACTTGCTTCATCAAATGCGTCTTCATACATAGTATAAATGTTTTCAGGAAAAGTTGGATCTAAAATATTATTTTTTATATATGAGACATTTCCTAACTCTAAAATTCACTAGATCACAATGATAGCAGCCAACATGTGAATCTTATCTACCTGTATTAACCTATCATACTTACTGTTAAAACAAATGGTGCACGGCTACACTGATAATTAGAATGAGGACTACATGGTAACAACAATAGCAAGATTGGAGGGTGCACAATAAAAACAACAAACAAATAGAGGGTGCATGATAACAGCAATAATCAGATTAGATGATGCATGATAACAGCAATAACTAGAACGTACATACTTGAGCTTGAATGCTTGAACAAGTGGCTATATGCTATCTGAAAAGAAATTGTTAACGAAACTATAAATAACAAAAAGCTGTAGATAGCATATCTGACATAACTAACTGCTTGCTGTGTTTTACCTGCACACAAAGTTCTTCCTGTCACATTCAGCCATTCACTCCACTCTGTATTGAATGCTGCGACTGCACAAGTTACGTTTATGAATGGTGCATATTCACATTGTTGGAAAGTTTGAGTGTTGGCATCTACTTGCACCTCTGGCTTTCCATTACATACAAACTAGACAATAGACATCACCAGATAATAAAGTATACCACACTGTCTTTCACTAAGCTCCGTCAATTGCATGATTCACAGAGCTTATATATTTATTATGTTGTAATCTGCAAGAAACATGAGTAATCAACAGTGCCGTTGCTACTCCTTTTGTTGCACTCCTATTTTCTGTAAAATATGTAAACATAATTGACTGCACCAAAGTTTTAGTAGAAATTCTAAACTCATAGTAAAACATATGCAAGTTTACTATACATGTATAATTAATTGTTACAGATGTAAACAAGTGAATCAACCTATTGTTGTTATAATAATGTTCATCAAATATGGTACATGTAGTTATCAGGGTGTTTAAGAATGTTTAAAAAATCATTCAGTTTTGTTAATATTGAGTTTATAAATGCCTTTGCAACTGTAAGCCTATCTAGACGTCATATCACACTGTTCTTGCCTGAGTTTCCACAAAATATTGTTTTGACTGGACAATAATTAAATTGATCAGAGACATTGCTCAGTTTTATAGCAGAATTACCACTAACTGTCACATTTTTAAAGTTTTCTATTTTGATAGTTTGGCCATAACTTGGTAAATAAAATATTTCGCAGTAAGCATTGAAAACAATTTTAGTAAAGCCTGCCTCAAATCGTCTGCTGTGGGTTTTAAAACGTTTGAAGAGTAAAACAAAGAATCTCTGCAATTTAATAAAACTGATTCTTAAAGCCTTAAATGTCTGCATGTACTTTGCTCCAAGTGATTCAGAACAAACACTAGTGCTTCAAGTGATGCAGTGATTTTTGCAATAATTTGTGGTCTCATATTGTGGAAGTCTAGATGGGAAATGACAGGGTCATTTCTGTGATGATGTAAGGTACTAAAAAATTGTTAACTATTCTATTGCATTATTATTAGTATAAAAATACCAGTTCTGAAGAGAAAATACTCACTTAATTTCCTCATCATTATGCAAACTCTGTTTATGTTAAATATTGTAATTATTAATTTATTTGCTTTAATTAAACAGAGAAATGGAAAGTTTAATTAGTTAAATTACAGTTCAATACCACAAAGTCTAACAAATTATTTAATTGTCTTTGGGCACAGAGTTGCTCTATCATCTCATCAAGTGCAACCTTTGGAGTTATTTACAGAAAAAAGCTTTTTGAAGATTTGACTTTTTTTTAAAACTGATAGATGAATGGTATCAATGAATGGTATTTGTAAATTTCAGCTCTAGGTATGTTAGCTAGCTAAAAATAAGCGAATAATTAGATTTAGACGTATGTCACTTTTCTACTGCCTATAAATAGGCTTTTCCTAGTTAACTAGTAGATGTAATGATATATAATTTGGAAATAGAACCAAGAAAACATAATGAAGCCCAAAATTATATAAAATTGTTTGTGATTAAGCTCATACCGCAGGCATAAAACTTTGGAAAAAGCCAAAACACCTGCCTCAGTTTTTACATCTATGCTTTATTGAGGCTGCCATATTGAAAGTTTTTTTTCTTGGTTCCAGGTAAAAGTTTTCTTTTTCCTTGCATTGATAGACTGCTTTATAAGCCAATGCTACATCTTTTTAAGAACCAAGGTCTCGGCGTATGTCGATAATTTAATATTAACTCTATTTATTCCAGCAACCTATGCATCCAAAATGTTATTCAGCCTAAATGCACAATTGTAGAATAAAGATTTCTCAAAAAAGTGCAAAAACAAGCTTTTTAAAACAAGGACAGATGACTACCAAAGTTTTAGAAATAAGCAATAACAATAGCAGTAGTGCTACTACAATCCTTTAAAAATTTACTTCAATTTTTATTTTAATTTTGTTGGAACTCTGCTTTAAAATAGCAATAAATTTCAAGAGCTTTTGTCAGCTTGTTAGATATAAATAAATATTTAGAGCAAGCTCATCAATACAGATATACCTTACTTAGGGCATAAAATAGCTATTCTATTTTTAGAAAGAAAAAATTCTATTGTTTTCTTATAATTTCTTATACGTAATGATTCTGTTTACCAAACTGTTACCTTATAACTCCTAATGGTCCCTCCTGAATATGCAGGTGTTTCCCAAGCAATGTTAACGCACCCTGGTACTGTTCCAGTTACTGTGAGCTGGTCAGGTTTGAATTGAGGCGCTGTAAAAATAATACACAGATCAATTCTATACATACACAGACACACGCATACATGCATATACGCATACATATGCACACACGCACGCACACACGCACACACACACATACATGCACACACATACAAGCGCACGCACATACACGCACATACACACGCACGCACATACACATGCACACGCGCACGCATACTCGTGCACGCATACACGTGCACGCATACATGCGTACGCATACACGCGTACGCATACACGTGCACGCATACACGCGCGCACGCATACACACATACGCACACATACACACACATACGCACACACATGCACACACACGCACACGCACACGCACACACGCACACACACACACACACACACATACACGCGCACGCACACACATACACGCACACACATACACGCACACACATACACGCACACACATCACACCATCTATATATATTTTTCAAAGTTTGTATGTATGTGTATTCGCTGTTCTGATTGTCCATGTGTAGCTATTAAAATCTTGGAATTTAAATTTCCGCCTTATAATGGATTAGAACTTACGGAGTCTACCACCGCAAGATTTCAATTCATGCGCTCTAACACTGAGCTAGATAAGGCGTAATGATCAAAGATGCTATCATATACTGCATAGCGTATGCCCACGCTAGATGGCGTATTGTTTTAGCATTGCGCCCACGCAGTACGAAGCCGCTGTGATGAAATATTCTTTGCCTAAATATAGGAAACATGATGCTTTTTTGTTATTTTTTCGTTGGGGCAATTTTTCCTGCTGAACAATATCAACAACAATTTCTCTTGAAATTAAAATTTTGTAATTTGATTATTGATTATATATCGCGGTTATTTATATGTATCAATACAAAAATGTCGCGGTTTTTCTTAAAGCACTTTCTAAAATCTTAACATCTTCTTACTCAAACGTGTCAAACTGGTTTTATTTGTATCATGTCCAAAATTATAACTGTCACAATGTTACTTTGCAAAATTTATGTTTCCAGCAGTTAAAGCGACCTTCATTTATGCTTATCATCGTATGTTATTTCCCTCATTGTTTAATTACAAATATTTCTTACAGCGCATCATATATTCATGACTTCACTTTTCCTTTGATTCATTTGAAGTACATAAAAATAATTTACATCTATCTTTCTATACCAGTTAAAAGCACTTTTTGATGGACATACATAAAACTTTCAATGAAAATATAATTCCATTTAATGCACCACTACCAAACTAAAAAAAATTTTTGGCAAGCTGAACAGTGCTAATTAAAACTGTAATGCACTACTTATAGAATGGAGGACACTAATTATAAGTAAGAATGCCTCATTTCAAAAGAAAAAGCTCTAAGCTGTACCACTTCCATACTAAAGAGCATTATTTGCTTACTAGGCAGTACTATTTACACACTACAATATACGACTTACATACTAAAAAGTGCAAATTAGGTTGGTTATTTTATATATGTACAATAGCTATAATATTGCATCAAATAAACTAGTAAAAAAACTGTTGTTGTATTTTATTTACAAAGTTCAGTTAAATCACAAAACGTTGCTAGTTGTAATGCACAATTTTAGGAATTGCTTTATTTGATTGTCTCATTAATTCCGTTGGCTACCATCTATTGGCTACCATATATTAACTACCATTTATTGACTACCATGTATTGTCTACCATTTATTGCCTATCATCTATTGACTACCACCCATTGGCTATCATCTATTAACTACCATCTACTGACTACCATCTACTGACTACCATCTATTGGCTACCAACTAGTGACTGTCTTTACTGTACTATCGTTTACGTTGCCAGCTAAGGAAGTGTTAGGAGCTTGACTAAATTGCACTTCACTAAACACACTTTTTGCGAAACATATTTAGTTACATTAATTGATGCTTTGTATGGTTATAAAAATTATTTACAAGGTAGAGATAACTATTAGTTGAGTTCCAGTGACCCGTTTTGCTTTTTGGTGTTGTAAAACCAAAGAAGCTGAAAATACACATGTTTTAAGTGTAGATGATAATTTAGGAAAACAATTAACGCAAATAAAAAACAACGTAATTAAACCTTACGGTATACCAATTATAATAAATGACAAAGTATAGTTGTTATAAGTAGTAAGTTCCTATCTTTCGGTTTTAAAATAAAGACTCTAAAAACATTTTAATCAAAATCAATCATAGCAGTCTTTTTGAAAGAACCTTTTGTTCAGTGCAGGTACTTTACTACAAACCTGGAACATGATAGCAACTGACAAGCTTCTCTTTATAGCATTTCAACATTCTAAAAACATTATTAATGAAGCAGAAATATTAAGATGAGTTAACTATGTCATATTCTGAATATAAACACTAACAAGTTCTAAAATGCTTCAGTATGTCTCTGTCTAAGTTTGACAATGCCAAAACCTATCTATTAAATTTTGCTGGAACTAGAAACATAGTATTTCTAATTACAGGACTTTGTACTTAAATATCTGACTCACCAAGTACTCCTGATCGTTGACTTCTATTTAGAGGTGCAGAACTTATATTGTCAGAATTGATGGCTTCAACAATGAAGTTGTACAATTGGTGCCCACTGAGCAAAAAGGTAACGCTATTCTCATCAGTTTCACTTGTGTAAGTACCGTTTATGCCATAGAGATAGCGAACATTGCCTAGACAGTTTGCGTTTGATCTCTAAAAGTTGAAAGTGTATAAAAAGTTTGATCATTTGTAAAACAAAAATTATCAAAGAATAGAAAGTACATTAGAAGATACATGTAGAATAGCAACTGATAGAACAACTCTAACTTTCAACTATTGCGTTGCTAAACCTTATCTAGTAAATCAAATTGTAAAGGGACTTTGAAAACTTCTCAAATAGATAATTATTGTGATAGCGCTAAATAAGAGCTTCCTTTTAAAACAAAAAAGCTGCAGCACTTTTAGCTGCACTCACTGGTAACACCGTCTAGTAAGTTCATAAATTTCCTTATACAACAAAATCCACTTTTGTTCATTGTTTATGCTAGTCCAACTGACTAAAGTAGTCTCAAGAGTGATGCAATTTGGTTAACTCAAAGTAAGATATGAAATTGGAGCTCTTTCTCAACTTATTTTAAAAGCAGTTTTATCAATGTCATATGCCACATTTGGCTTGCAATACATTAGAAAAAAAGGTTTATGATCATCAGAAGGAAATTGTATAAACAGTTTGACTGTAGCATGCAATGGTAACAATAAAAGCAAGCTTACATGTCCTGCGCATCGATGATAAGCATTTGTACTATGAATAATCTTATCTTTTGTATGGGTTACTAAAAATTGTAAAATGGCTCGGATAGTTAAATATATTTATGTACCTTTGACCGCAAATAGAGACTTGCAGCCTGTCATTTGATTGGAAATAGAGATTAGCAGGCTGTCCTTTTATAATTGTATACAACAGTATAAGGAAAATGCCAGAGTAAAAATCTAATAATACAATGAAGCTATCATGTATGCATGCAATGTATGCATGCCACTGGGTTCTTTTAATATACATATACTTCAATATGTTTGTATAGAGTATCTCACTAAACACATACTTTTAAATAAGCTACTATACATAGTTCCTAAACAAGCGTGAAAGATCAGTGATAAATTAGAAAGTTCTAATATAAAGTAAAGTATTAGTAGCAGTAGTAATACTTTGTAGTGATAAAAATGGTGTTAGCAGTTGGGTAAAGACAGTACATAGGAGTAGTAATAAAGGTTATTGGTAGTAGTAATAATGCTAGTGATAGTAGTAGTAATAACAGTAGTAACAGTACTATTCACAGTAGCAATAATAGTAATATTGATGATAATAGCAATAGTAATTGTGATGGTAAAAGTAACATCAATAGTTATAGTAAGGCAGTAATCCATCACTACTTGGCAATTCAGCTTTCGAGACTTCAGTACTACTTACTCATGAAAATAATTAAAATTAAAGAAGATTAATTAAAATTAAAAGTTAAAAACCACAAAACCCATGCATCTCTCCCAAACTCTGGCCTAGTGAGTTCCCTCCACAAGCATTATTGTAATAGCAGTCACTGCAGCTCACTACTTTATTGTTATGCTTTGTGATGTGTAAAAGTGTAAAATATTTGTTGTACTGTACATCCCCTTAAATGCTTTCAATCCTTTATATTATCTAATTAAGCTAAGAAAAAGAGGAAGAGACTTAACAGAAATGTGACTATATCTAGTATGACTTTATTAGTTTTTATTTCATAGACTTTCGCTTTTCATGGAGCTGTTTATTTTGATTAATATTGAAAGGTGAGAAATTCATGTAGTAGTAATAGCAACATATTAGAAAATACAGTTATGACCAGTCTGTGTGTATGTACACTTTGAAATAGGGAACATTTTTATGGTACAGAGTTTTGTCACTTTACATCGATGCTGTATGACAGAGTGAGTAGTGTGAGGTACATGAAATCTGCAAGACCAACTCCTCAGCCTAATTTAGTAAAACATACCGTCCAATTCGAAGTGCAGCTCCAATAAACAGGGAAACCATCAGTAGATTGTTGACAGTTAATAGTCAAGGGTGATATAGAGTCCAGTGCTACAACAGATATCTTAGTGTAGGTATGAACATCTGTTCAGTCTCATAAATTCATAGTTATTTATAAAACGGCAGTGTCCACCAAGTTTGTATTGGTCTTGGATCATTATATTGTTAAAATTATTTAAATATCTAATGAACTTGCAGCTAATGAATTTTTAATAAATTTAAATTTATAACATTTTTCTTAATAGTTATTTCTTAACTAAATTTAAGAAATTTAAGAAATTTTCCTAAATGCACAGTTGCTTAGAAGTATTAGGAACAATAGCAAGATGATAGATGAATGATATGAATGAGTCATAGTGACTGCAATACCTACATGTACCTACTTGTATAATATGGGCAGACAGCTACCTACCGTAAGTTGAGAGTGGTTCAGTCATGCAATCATATATGATTTAATAGCAAACAAGTGTAAAAACATTGTGACACATTAACACTTGGTTTTTTTTATTAAAACTTGTTTATAATGGCTAAAAGTTCTTCAAACAATCAAAATTAATAAAAAGGTTAGATCTCTCAGTGCCAAATTGAGATACAGTCAATTTCTTTCTTCATTTCTGATACATAAATTTCCCTGTTTTGCAAGTTTACAACAGTTTTGCTCTTGCATTAATTTTGATTCAAGCTTTCACATCAGTGTTTTTAAATAAAAGAAATGTTTTTATTTCTCTATCAATCATTTACCTTAAAAGATTATATATAATTTGAGCAGTGATTGCTTATATCATGTTATACAGCGAGCTAAAATGTTTTGATCATCTATGGCCACACAAGGGTTTCTATCATTGTTAAGCTGTTTATTTAAATACATCTATTTCATTAACCAATAATATAATACTAGCATTGTACGCTACATATACATTGTATTTCATTGCCTCAAAACTAATTTAAAAAAAATAATAATTCAGTACTTTTAGGTGTTCATAGACTCTAAAACAGTGCAGTCAGGTGTTTATAAATGTTAAAAAGTACATTCAAGTGATTATGTATAAAATGTAGATGCTGAAATGGTACATTAAGGTATCTTCTGCTCAGAGTGAATAAGAATTCTTGTTATGATTGTTGAAAGTGACAAGATCTTAGTTAGCTAAAGCTCCAAAAGTTTTTGATTTTGATTCTACTATCTTGACCCAAAATGCTACTCACCTGTACAGTTTGTGTTTGCTTGAATATACTGAACCTCTCCAGGGCAGCCTATTCCTTGAATGGAGCATGCAATGCTGATGTTATAAACTTGTCCTGGGTTTAGCTGGCCAAAGGTTACATTCATTCTTCCATGGCTATTGTTTTTGTGATGTTGAAGAATCATTGAGGGTCTTTCAGATATAGTTATACGATAACTACAAACAGTGCTCGACTGCGTTATTAGACTTTTGGAAATATAGTGGTCAAGCAGAAGATTCAAGGTGTTGTTGTCTACACAAGTCATTAATATGATACATTAGAACCAAAACTGATCTAACTTACAAATAAATATATCCATAGTGTTTTGAGATGCTTTATTAAAAACCATTTTTAAAAAATAACTGGTCGTCTACCAGCCAATGAAGTTTGTAGTTGCTTTCACCTATTTTCATTGGTTGCAAAAAACTACTGTAATTTAAGGTTTAAATATTTTCTTAAAATTTTAAAATTCTGAACCATTCAGTTATTGCACTCAAAAGATTGATTGATTTCATCGTACCAAAGAGTTGATTTGCTTTCAACTTGCTATTACTTGTAGCAAATAACATTTTATGTTCAAATTACATCCACAGTTAAATAAACTTATTAGTATTAGTGACGGAGTAGAAGCAATAACAGCTTAAACAAATTTTTAAACAAATCTTTAAGTTTAGTTCTAATAAATTGAGGAATACAGAAACTTGACAAAAATTTAGCAAGCAACAAGCCAAACATATAATATGTTTCAGTTCTAATCAAACTTCTTTAAATATAAATAGCTCATGTAAAAGCTTCAGTTTTATCATGAAATATTTATCACTGATATATTCCTTTACAAATGGTTTTATCCAAAGAATTGCGTTGATAAGAGTTTGTTTCCTGTTTAAAATTGGCAAGTGTTTTGTAGGCTGAAAGTGCCTAAAAATATTGAGCCCTGTTACACCTAATTCTCTATAGATATGGGAATTTTGTGTCTGTTACAACTATTTTCCTAAGAGTTTGAGAATGCCTTATCTGAATGAAATGCAAACAGATATGCATACATACTCAGTAGGAGGGAATCCACCAATCATTTCTTGTTTCCACTGCAGAAATGATATGCTAATGGAGTTGCTAGTTATAGTCTCTGTTCTCACATTTATAGCAGCAGTAAGTTGGGGCAGCTCTTAAAAATAAACAAGAATCACGAGACGCAGCTTCTGAGATGATACTATAAGCATGACATACAGGGCACTACAGAATATAAAATATAATTATTTTGTGTAAGGATTCTGGCTAGGAAGGGCACTAGAAAAAGATCTATACTTACCAAACCCAAATATTTCTACTTCTCTCAGCTCCACGCTAATTCCCTTGTTATTTCTGATGCTGAATAGTCTGGTGACCGGGTTCTGTAGACCAAGGTCACACTGCTCAGTAAACTCTTCTTTTATTGATGTGTTTCTGAAGTAGCATGTGCTCCATCCATTTTCACCAGTTGTGCTTGGGGGTGTTGTTACAGGATTTGGGTTGGAAAGTAAATATACTTCTTGCAGACGAGAGGCTAAAATATTTTAACACATAGCATGTACTAAGTAGACCTTTGTCGAATAAGTCTTAAAACAGAATAAATGATGCTTGCTATAATTGTGTTTTATTTGTTTAATGCGAAGAAGCTACGCTGATTTTATATTTTGAGCATAAAATTATTTCTAGGTTTTTAGATAAATTTCTCCACATAAATGTACAGTGCATAAATTGACTTGATTTTACACTTCCTATTAAGTGATTTACATATAGTGTTGCTTTAATTAACAAATGGCAAGTTTGTTTTATTAAAATATTAAGGTAAGTTTAAACTGTTAAAAGATGGAATGTGTTCTAACTAGCTTATTTGGTTCAGCAAAAGTTTTATTAAACAAAAATAAATATGCCACTGAAAGTGCAGTGAAACTAACTAACCCTTCATGCTGTGAATCAAAAATCATTAAACAATTGTTCCAAGTTTTGCATAAGATGAAGAGACTTTTTGAAGTGTACTTCAAGTTGTTGTTTGCAAGTACTCTAATTCAATTAATTGCATTGTTAACAAAGCAATTTCTTTGAACTGAAACAATTTTATAGCAAAATGAGTAACTCTCAGTTGACGATTTATCCCTGTTTGAGAGTAGCGGCTTATTGTTTGCGTCAATAGTAACTAACATTAATACATCATTCAAGCTAAAAACTGGCTATACTTTTTATTGTTCTGCTCAAATCTGGTGAGCCACTAGGCCTTTGTACATTATACCTTTGCGTTTACCATAAAGTATTCGTATATTAACACCTAAAATTTACATTTAAAGGCCTTGTATTGAGCATGGTTGCCTGATGCATTTTCTACTACCAGATCAACCCCATAGCATAGACATTTCCATCAGTCACAACAAGGCAAGTTTCTGAATATGGATATAGGAACTACCAGTGTTTAAAACTCATATGGTCCTATCTGAAACATTCTATAGCACAAAGCCAATAAACTAGTCAGCTAACAAATTTGGGTCATGAGATACATGGATTCTGATAAGCAAAATAGAAATGTTTTGTTGATGCATCCATTGAACCATTTTAAAAAGAACAAAAGTCACTGAAATGTAGAAACTTTCAATCTTAAACTATGAATAGAAGACCAATAAAGAGAGCAAGTGTTTATACTTACAGCAGTTGACATTGCTCTCCTCACATAGCTCATTTTTAACATAGACTTTAATCTCTCTTAATACTATTCTTCTTTCTAGGTCAACCTCCCACCATTGGTTTGTTGTGTGATCTATAATGTCTGTGCTGGATGATGTGGACAGATCTTCATCATTTGCTTGGCCGGAATTGTCACTACCATTGTAAATAGATGGTTGAGAAGCTGGTTTGTGAGCTGCATAGTTGTGCTCTGAAATATAATTTGCCATAATAGTATTCTACCATGTTAAGTGATGGAACCTGCTTGCTAGTAATCATTATAAAGAAGATGTAGACCCAGAACCATATTGCTAATCCCTCTCAGTTAAATGATAATATCACTGGTAGAGAGTCTTTTTGCACTAAAGATTTCGTTGCACTAAAGGTACTTGTGAGGCTTTGAATATAAAAATATCTAAATATCTGTTGCACAGCAACTCAACACAGAGTACAGTATTACATGTGTTAAAACATATTTTCTAAAATGCAAAATAGATAGTATTTATGTTTTTGAAATGTTCTCTTTTACAACATGGATTATTAATGATGTTTTGTCATCTGTAGTAAAACACTGTTTCATATAAGCTATATGTCAAAAAGTACAATGAAGTTCTTAAGCTTTGCTTTGCCTTCGGTATTTATATATGAGCAACTCACAAACTTTTTCAGCTTTATTTTGAAGCACGTAATAGACAAACTTACTCTCTATCTTGTAAATCAGGTTGTTTGTAGTTAAAATTAGTAAACTACAATAATCAATTTTTAGAGCAAAGTAATAACACACTTATAATAATGATGAACTAAGCTGCTTATTTTATAGTTTTTACAGTTTTTAAATTACCATATTTTTTAAGTATTATCTCATTTTATGTTTGTGTACTGCTTTGGCGCACCTTGGCTAAATCATGGTCTTCCTTTGTGAAAAAAAATTTAAAAGCCTAAGAGATTATGGCACACAAAAATAATTTCTAAAACAAGGCTGGTTTAGTCACCATATAATTTAGGCATTCAAGTATTTGCTTACCATAGATTTGTACTTCCACCAAACCCAGCCCTTTTGAATGATTATTATAGACTGCCACATGCTGAGCCTCTACATAAGGAGTAAACTCTACTCTACCAACTGATGGATAAGGCCTTTCTCTATAGTTGAGCTGTATCCAGTCAGGAGATGAAAGGGAGGGAGAGGAAGGTTCACCGGAAGAGTTGGATATTAATATATGTACCCATCTGAGTCTGCCCTCTATATCAGCTAGAAAGAAGTAGATACATTAGACACTTTTATAACGTATACTTCCTACAACTTAAATTTCAGATAACGTAAAGAGCTTATGTGAAGTTTTTGCTTTGTAGTACGTAGAAAGTTCTATATAACCTTAAATGTCAGGTCAAGCAAGTTCTCAAATTTGATTTGAATAGTAATCTATCTCACCGCACATCCAAAAAACAATGTTTGTATATTGTTATATCTATTATATATACAACTTCTGAGACATTCTAGTTCATTGTGATAGATCATCAGATGTGCCGAAAAAAACAGAGAATAGGGTAGCTGCGCAATTGTTCATAAATACAAAGGTGAATTATAGTGCAGGCGTTAAAGTGCTGGTTTACCAACCTGAATGACAAAAGTTAAGTATCGTCAAAAGTTATATTTTATCCTAACCGTAACCCCTAGATACAAATAGACGAGGAACAGTTAGTACCGCTCTTTTCATCACAAAAATATTTTTGTTTGCTTTATTGTAGATGTATACATTATTTTATGTTAGTTTTACTTTGCAGATTAGACTTTTCTGTTTAGAAAAAATAGAAACACTGTTGTAAATGAATGTTGAAGACGTGCAATCTCCATCAACTCATTGTAAAATTATTGCAATCACGGTCTATAAAACCAGTGAAGTTGATCAGAAAAAGAAGAAAAGTTATCAATGCAAACTAATAGTACTGCAGTTAAAGTACAGCCCACAAATTAAAAGTTAAGTCTAGTTTTCCATTTTGTATGATCAAAGGGGTTAGTTTGGAAAGAACTTAGAATTAATCAAGCAATTTACATGTATTTTATGGTTTCTATAACGTAAAATAACTTTAATGTAAGCGATCCTGGAATGGATATTTACGTTGCAGCAGTGCATACTGTATAGAGAAATAGAGAGTTTAGTTTTTCAAAACACCTCATGGTAATTAACACATGATAACAATAGCAAAAATTTTTGCTGCACAGGTTAAATTAACATTTTGCACCCACATGAAATCTCGCTACAAACTTGACAGTATAAATGCTTTACTTGTGCTCTTTAATTGATTGGTTTTTAACTAACTTTTTTAGAAATTTACCTGTTACTTGAGTTATTAAATGCAAACTTATTTTACAGATTGCTAGATTCTGATAATAACAGTTCAAGTGAAAACCATATAATTCTACTAGTTTTGACCATAGACATTCAGTAGCTTTAATCATAGACATCTACTAGCTTTGATGATAGACATTTACTAGCTTTGGTCACTCACAATACTGCTGTTATAAAACGTTTGAATAGCATAATAAAGACTACATCGGTTTAGTTTGCATAAAGTCATTACCCTTAAAATCACCTTAAAATCTATTTGAAGTCACAGATTATAAAATCACTAAAGGTCGTGCAGGCGACACTCATACATGTATTACTATAATAACTCCTTACCTCTTTCAGTTCTGTCATACAGAATGATGCTTCCCAAGCTGTACTTTCTTCCTAAATCAACTTTCCACCAATTGAAAGTCTTGTTTTCTCCTGTCAGGGAAAAATCATCTAGCCGGCCATTCACTGCGTTACTAGAGGAAAAATTCCCGCCATTGAAATTATATTCACTGCTCTGTCTAGTTGGTTTGTTTGAAGCAAGGTTGATGGCTGCTGCGAAACAGATGACAAATATCCACTGTATTTACAATCTGCCTTACAGCCATAAGGTAAAAACAACAGTAAACTTACTAATTTGTGTACGCCAACCCCCAACCTCGTGTTGAGACAAAGCAAACATGATTTAATTTAATTTACAGTAACAGTCTGTCACATATACTTAAATTAAGAAAGTCTGACAGTTTTCCAGTCTAAAAGCAACCATCATCAGTAACTGGCTGGTTATGAATGTGTGAGACATGAGCCGATCTTCAGGCAGTTTATATCATATGCCATTCATTATCTTCACTTTTACATAGTTATACCTCCTACTCCTGGCTAAGCATGGCTGGCTATAACTTACATATTTAGCAGATTAAAAGAGTGAATCACAAGCAAACTTGACTCGCCTACTTTTAAAGAGAAGACCAGCACTACCAAAAGAATAGAGATCAACTTATCAAACATGTTGCTAGTAGATCACCAACAAAACTAACTGCCAGTGTTATTGAACACGCCCTTTGACAGTAATTAAAGACATTTGTTTTACCTCCTCCTTATCTGGTAGCAACTGCTCACTATTGGACCTCATTTACATGCCTGCTTTTTATGTAGCTCATTAGCTACATGGGAGTATCTCGAACTTCTTCCACAGTTTATAAATGTTGATACACTGCATTTGATACTGAAGCATTGCTAGGACATTCGATAACTATGTTCTCTAACAACTTTAGCAAAGTTTATTTGTGTATCATTCTACAGAATGTTACTATAATATTTTTGCATAAAATTCTGCAAAATATTTTTTGCAAAATTTCTAGAGCCTAATTCAGTAATGATCATCTGATAACATTTGTAGAACATTATAAAAACGCTTGCAAGGAAAATTACTTTACGCATAACTATACAGAAAATCTCAGGAAAGGTGTTATTGTTAGAGATTTCACAGACAGTCCTATCACGATGTTGCCTCAAAAGATAATAGCTAACATCCCAAAAATATCATGTGCAGAACATTAATGGGATGTAAATGTATGTACATTTTTAAGCATTCTGATAACGTTTCGAAAAATGTTCCTCTAACGTTGTTATAATATATTGAGCATAACATTTCTACAGCATTTTTTCATTAAGCAAAAATGTAATTTTAAGATATCAAGGTAAATGCACAAACGATAGCATATTCTACTGTGTGTGATACTATTTACGAGTAATTTTTCTAGCAATATTTTTGTTCTTGTTATTTTATTACTAGAAATTCCACTGTCATACAGTCCATGACCAAAGTGATATTGAAAAAAATAAAGGGAACTGATGGTTGAGAAATGCAATATTAGCAGTCAAATGACACTGCAGTGCAATAGGGTAACTGCAATGGTAGCTGTAATGTACTGGGTGTGGGTGTTATTATATACAACAAACAGCAATGATGAAAAAAAAAATATATGTTTATATCTCTCCCCATGCAATAGGAGAAATGCAATATTGGCCAATATTAGAAGTAGAATGCACTGATATTATTAGAATAACCAATATTATTAATATAGGAACAATATAAAACCAATGCACAATTTTGTTTACATTTCAAAACGTCATAGCTAACAATATCAAGAAGTGATATTTATTATAGATTTTTAGAAAATCTATTTAAAAAAGTGTTTGGTCATGACAAACAGCAATAATGAAAGGAAAAGATTATATGTTTATATCTCTCCCTCTGCAATAGGAGAAATGCAATATTAGAAATAAAATGCACTGATATTATTAGAATAACCAATATTATTAATATAGTAATACAGTAATAATAAAAAACCAATGCGCAATTTTGTTTACATTTCAAAATGTCTTAGCTAACAATATCAAGAAGAATATCCAAACTTATAATTAAATATTGTAATCTCATAAAAATCGCTAGAAAAAATATCATCGTCATTTCCTTTACTTACACTGCGTTGGACATCAGTTAGAATACCAAAGAACTCAAATGTGTCTGAAATGTCAGTTAATTGGAAATCGGCAAAAATGAAACGATTTCAGTACTCCTAAGCTAATCACCGAAACCTTCGTCAGTTCGACAATGCGATAGACTAGTAAAAAGTGCACGTTATTTTTTCGTGAAATGTGCACGAATTAATCGTTCTATTATTTGTCGCTCGGCGTTTCAATTTCCGGTCTTAAATTTTATAAAAGTGAGGCTTGATAAGTTTTAATAATGATTTTCGTCCAAATAAATCTGTCTATTTGTGTATAATCCGATCAGATGGGTAAGTTTTAAGATAATAACGACGGTTTACAAAGACTTGGTAACATATTTAAATAGGTTTGTATGTGTTTTGTATCGTTATTATACCTTAATCACTCTACAAAACTCTGATTAAACTTGTTGATGAAGTTTTGATTAGAGGGTTCGTCTCATTGTTGATGAATAATTTTCGGGAGTTGTGTGCACATGTGAATTTATCATAAATTTCCCAACTAATTGCTTCGCTCTGTTTGGTCGTGGGATTAATGTATGATACAAAACATAAAAATAAATAGATCAAAATATAAATATAATAATCATTTGTCAAGTATTTATTACAGCCCTACGCACTAGCTATTGCTCTTTAATGCCACACGTTCAAATAAAAGCCTTGTCAGCTTTTGTAATACAGTACGAAAATTTAAATTCGTAATAACCACTATTTTCTTGAAAAATTATTTAAAATTGACACAATTTGTCTACATTGTTTGACTTGTTTCCATATTTGTAATAAAAATCTTGAAAACTTTTAATTCGCTTCCTTTTAAATAATTTATTATAACCAAAAGACTTCAATTTCAAAAAACAGCTGATACATTTTTGTAAAAATCTAGCTAGAATGTTACAGGATTAAACATTGGTAACGTTGTCATAACGCTGTAAAATAAGATTTTTATTGAATGAACTAGCAATTTTCTAGAAATGTTACTTTGGAATGTTTGAGTGTAAGCATCCATATGAAATCGGCTTGCGATGTAACTGGAAAGCTATGGTGTGACATAAATTTTGCCTTCAAATGACTGTCCCAGCACTGTTTCAGGAAGGTTACTTTGGAATGTTTGGATATAAACATTTATATAATAATATTGACATGTGATGCAATTGGAACGTTAAGGTACGACGTGTTTTTTTATTTTTAACTGAATGCTCCAGTAATATTATAGGAAGGTTACTTTTTAATGTTTGAGAAAAGTCAACGTTATATGGATGTTTGCACTTGAACACTCTAAAGTAACATTTCTGTAACATTGCTGGGACATTCACTTGACAGTAAAAATGGTGTCACACCATAAGGTTCCAGTTACATTTCAAGGCAATATTATATGTATGCTTACATTAGTGCTGGGCATGGGTACAAAAACTTGTTGGACTCGCGGGTTTATTTTCTCTCGAGTATCAGGTAATAGAGATTTCGAGCATTTCTGTCTTGCGGGTTCGAGTTTTGACTTTGGAGTTTGGGTTTTGGTACACGGATCTGTCGAGTAGAGGGGAAAAAACTCGGTCTATTGCGTCTTGCTCTCTAAACACTGTTTAATAACCTGACTGTTAACCCTTTGTACACTGGCCTTATTTGTCATTGCGTGTCAGTAACTCTAGGCAATCTGTCAAATGATCCGAAGTTTCTAAACTTTTATTATACATATATATCTGAACGTGCTCGTGATACAATGCTATTTGGTAAAACACTAATAAAAAAGTCGGACAACTCACAGCAAATGTCATCAAACAAAAAAACAGTACTTTATCATTATTAGGGCTAAAACTATAAATGTTTGTACGATTTAAAAAAACTCGTAAGATATTTACGATAGCATCATGTTCACTGAGCACAAGTTCATAATTATTTGATGAATCAAAACATACTGGAAAATTGCAATTAGTATTATAAAATTCTTTATTTGCATCACAATCCTTCATGACATACCAACAAACGAGTCGTGTCAATTTTTGCACAATACCGTTCAAATAAAGTTAGTTATTAAAACGAAGGAAGTAGGTAAAGATATCTAAAAACTGTTACAGATGGAAATAAAATTTCTGGTCTAATATCATGTGCAAAAATTAATTTGATTGATTCACGCTGTTACTTAGAAACGGCTTTTGTAAACAAAGCCGTGTGAATGCTAAAATTCTGGCCAATAGCGATTCTGACACACCCTATGCCACGCATTAAAACTGACAGTTGGGGTTCAAACTCCCAAGGGTTAAGGCTGCGAGCACGAATATCGGCCGTTAGAAAATAATAAATAAACAATAAATAAACTGGAAATAGAATTATAGTTGCATTGCAAATTTTAAAATATGTTTGATGTTTGGAAATTTTAAACATAAACCCCGTATCAACAAACCCAATACACAAAAAAAAACCTTTGCTAAGAAGTACTCATGCCAAGCACTAGCTTACATCCAAAAATTTCAGATTAACCTTTCTGAAACATTGCTTGGACATCCGTTTGAAGGTAAATGATGTCAGATCACAGTGTTGCAGTTACATTGCAGGCCAATGTTATATGGATGTTTACGCTCAAACATTCTAAAGTAACATTCCTGTAACATTGCTGAGACATTCATTTGAAATTAAAAATGGTGTCACACCATGGTGTTCCAACTACATTACAAGTCAACGTTGAATGAATGTCTACACTGGAACATTCCAAAGTCACATTCCCGTAACATTGCTGGGACATTCACTTGAAAGTAAAAATGACATTGCACCATGATGTTCTAACTACATTACAAGTCAACGTTATACAAATGATAACCTTTGAAAATTCACAACTAACATTCCTGGAACATTGCTGAGACATTAATTTGAAGGTAAAGATTATTTCACACCCTAATATTCTAGTGAACTTGCAAGCCAATGTTACATATATGTTTAAACTGGAACATTCCAAAGTAACATTCTTGGAGCATTGCTGGGACATCCATTTGAAGGTAAAAATGATGTCACACCATGATGTTCCAACTACATTGCAAGCCAATGTTATATGGATGTCTATGCTGGAACATTCCAAATTCACATTCCCGTAACATTGCTGGGACATTCACTAGAAAGTAAAAATGATGTCACACCATAATATTCCAGGTAGATTGCAAGCCAATGTTATATGAACTTTTGCACTCAAACATTCTACAGTAAAATTCTTGGAACATTGATTGGACATTCAAAATTAATGTTCTCTAACAGCGTTATGATAATGTTAGAAAAGTTGATTCTTGTAGCATTCTACTGAACATTATGATAATATTTTGTACAACATTCTGCGCAATAATCCTGTCACACCATTAGAAGATAATACTACAATGATCATCAGGTAACGTTTGTAGAACATATTAAGATATTTGCTTGGTATGTTATTTTACGGTAACGTTACGGAACATCCAGGAATGTTGTTGTTAGTTGGGCAGTTACACCGCTTGTTAGCTTTGATAGATTAATGCAGTTACACCTCTTGTTAACTTTGATAGAAATGGTTGTTAAATGCGGAATTTGACGGAATTTAATACATGTATATGTAGGAAGAAATGTACAGGCAAGTAAGAACTAGTGAGTCATCAGCAGCTCAAATATCTAATACAATGTATAGTTGTCATATATAGATAGTTTTACAATTGATTGTTTACTGCCAATAAGGTGTAATAAGGTGTTCACACAAGCTACTGCATCAAAATACATTTATATAAATATTAATTTAAATTTGTGAAATAAGAAAACTCTTATCTATGCCCAAAGCATAAAAAATGAAGTTTGTTTTTGTACAACAAAGAGGAAAATATTGCAAGCAAAGTTTTAATTTCATTAAAAATTGCATGCAAGTTTAAAGCTGAGAGAAACAATTTGTCATAAGTATCCAGCCTATGTGAACCCTTTAACTTTTGACAACATTAAATTAAGGTGCCTGAAAGAGCTAACAGTATATACCTAAGGCTACTTCATTAAATCAACTACCCTCTGCAAATCATGCTTTAAGGAAGTCAGCTGAAGTAGCGGGTATATTCACACTGCAATGTTATTTTCTACAATCAAGCTCACTTCTAAGCTTTACCAAAATGCCCTTTTTTATCTAAAGAAGTGAATATAATTATTATTAACTGTCAAATAACTGCAGGATTTTTGCTAGCTGTTAAAACTGAAATGAAAAAAGCGTGTTTAAAAGTTTAAAGTGTACTACTTACCAAAGACCTCAACCTCTGCTAGAGCTAAACCTTTAGCATGTTCATTGTAGATAGCCAAGTGACGAGCATCTCTAGGAGGAAATAAGTCCAGAGTTTCAATAGATGAATAAGATGCTTTGTAACTTATTTGTATCCAATCACTAGATTCTAAAGATGGACTGCTAACATCTTCAGTACTGTTTGAGGTTAGAATTGATATATTGGTCATCCTATCCGCTATAATAAACAACACATTTAAAAAATAAAGTTATATGTCAAGTCATATATAGTTTATAGTATAACTAGCAATCATATCTAAAACATCTCATCAGATGATTACAAGAGAGATTACAATATACTGGTTTTCACAAACTTCTGCTATAGTTCTGTAGGATTGTTTGTACAGTAGAAGTGTAAAGCAATTTTAAAAAATTTCATTAAGGCAACTAGTATCGGAAAAGGAAATTGATTACTCACTATATCCGCTCCTAGAGTATATTAAAATTTTAGCAAGGCTGTACTTGGCAGCTAAATCTACCATCCACCAGTTATATGTGGCATCTTTGGATGTGTGGGTGAAATCAGTTAAAATTCCGTTGACAGCTAGATCTGCTAGATAATGTTCTGAGTACCTATGGCTCAATTTAGCTGTTTTATTGTAGGCGAGATTGATAGGACCTGTTGAAATGACAAGACCTGTTTAGCATACTGAAGGCAATATACATCTCTTATCAAAAACAGTTAAAGAGATCTGATAATATATACAGCTAGAGACAGCAGCATGAACGGTTGGCAGCATTGCCGTGAACTATCCCTTAATTGGGTGAGTTTTTACAACATGCCACCGAAAGGAAGTAAATCATCTACATCACCAGCGATTATCGAGGATGATGAGAAATTCAAGAAACTGGATTCAAAGCTAGATTTTATTATCTCTCAACTCAATGAACTCAATGTAAGAATTACATCGGTTGAACGCAAAACAGCAGAGTTTGAAAACACTTTTTTAATATCTCAGTAAATGAATTAGTGACCTAAGAGCTGAAGTTAAAGAACCAAAACAATCTAAATTCAATGTAGAGAAAAAGCTTGACTCTTTCGATAATTTAAGCGGGAAAGTAGATGCTAGCGAGCAAGCATCCCATGGCAAATGCATTGAATTGAATGGTATTCCACATTCTAAAGATGAGAATTTACTTGAAGGCTTCAAAAAGATTCTATAAAACCTCAAACTAGACTACAGTACATAAACTGTACATAAACTGTACATAAACCCAGTGTTAGACATTGGCGACATGTATTGCATACCCCAGACATCACGAGTGATCATTCGTTTTCTACACACCAGCAAAAAAGCTATACAATCAGACAAGTTTCAATAAAACTGGAATGTAAAAACTAGTTAAGGAAAGCTTCTAATTTGAAAGGAGCTGTTAGATTTTTATTTAACATATTTGTCGAAACTTACAAACTTTAATTGCCAATCTTTATTATACAAAGAGGACTTATCTCACAATAGTCTCTTATACCTTTGTACTTTATAGTTTTACCTGCATTAAGGGTTGTCTTACCATACATGGAATTAATGAAGCACTGAACAGTACTGAAGTATTACGTTTAGTTGCATCCACGTACCAAAGCTTGCATAGCTGTGCGTTCATTCGACAATATTATTGCATTTAATCAACAATAACCTAATAGCAAACAATATTTTTATACTTAATCCTAACCTGAAAAAGGAAAAAAATTCCCAAACTGAAAGGATGCAAAATTTCACTGCAACTTTTATAAAACAGTTTTTTGAGAGAGCCGGTGTCAAAGTTTACCTAAATAATCTTGCTATATTATTGTGGTAAGTGGATTAATAAACTAAAACAAGTTCTTTTGTACATAAGGCATATTTGCCTAGCATTTGCTCAATTGATTTTTTTCATATGGTAAGTTATAGTCAGATTGTATCGATATATAATATAGAAAACTACAATTCATAAAACATTGAATTAAATACAAAGGAATGCAATAACAATAAAATTTAGCTTTAAAAGCTTTTAACCTAGCCATCTCAATTTTTGTAACATCTAACAACTGCAGATCAATGCGAGAATTAAAATAAAGGCTTTTAAATTTGGCATAGCTACTAACAAAAAACTAAAACTGTATTTAAGCATTTTCGTTTGACCTAATTTTGCTGATGAAAATTTTGTAGTCACATGGCTCTATCATATTATCCTTGAATAAAAACTAGTCGATATGAAACACGGTAAAGAGAAGATTTTAACTAATTTAATGTGATTAAAAACATAGAATACCCAATGCTTTCCAAGAATATAAACTGAGTGATACTGAAATCCATAGAGTATATCAGCATAACTATATAAAGACTAGCGGCATGCCCGGCGTTGCACAGGTATTAAAATCAGCTTATAAACAATGAGAAGTAATGTATAGTTGCTTGTTACTTGCCATTAGCCTGGCACAATGTCAATGGCTACTTTGAATGAGCTTATTAATAAGAGCTAACTACTCGCTCTCACGGGAAAGCAAACCTAAAATTATGTTACGCCGTAATGGAGAGCGGTAGCATATTTCCACCCACATAGTGGCATATATTGCCCAATGAGTCCATCAATCTCGCATAGTTAAACTAGTAAGACATTTAGGCACTAGTAAGGCAAAACATTATTTTGTTGATGATTACCAATGCCAATGAAAAGCTATGCATACGTGTAAATAAAATTACACAATGGCTAGCTGGCTTGAGGAGTTGAAAGTCAAAGCAGCTGACGAGCATTGCTGACATATTTGGCAGCCTTAATGCTCATTGTAATCCCTGAACTATTTTTACAATGTTGGTTAGCATTCCGTGACAGAAACATCAAACTTAATATACCTTTTAAAACTTACCGATTTACTGTATTTATACCACTTTTAAAGGCTTTTTTTATAGTAGAAATACATTTTTACATAAGACACTCTACAATGAAATACTCAGCGTTGTCATTGTTTAAAAATGTGAAAAGCCAATGAGTAATCACTGAAATGGCAACCCAAAACAAGGTGATACAGTGTGAACCTTGTTTTAGCAAGCCAATTACAGAATTTGCATAAGTATTGTTGCAGCATTCTATCTACAATACACAAAACACCTTTAAGCTATTTGCAGACCTATGAGCTGGCAAGTGTAGTAGCATTTATAGTTATTTTTAAGTCTTATCTTTAGTTTTACAATAAACACTTTAGTGCTTCCAATTGGATAGTTAAAAGTCAAAGAGTGTTAAAATTTTTTATTTTGTCCTAAAATTGCGCATAATATTTTTTTAATGAGTTTTATGGTGATGAAAACAAGGTGTTAAACTTTCACGACATATAAAAATAAAAACAACCAAAAGTGGGCTTATAATGTCCATGCTTTTTAAAAATTTGGCAAATGCTCTTGTATATTTAAATAACTCAAAACAATAATTTTACTGTTTAAGCTGGAATGCTCTTACGCTCCATATCAACATTTTAAACAATGCAATTTAAATGGTGATCAACAGAATTTAATATAAATTTATGCTAACTGTTTTGGTTAAAAACTGTTTGTTATATCTAATCAAACAAGTAGCAAATTGTATGACCCTATTTATACATACTTTTTGATTTAGTATGGATTGAAGCATTGACTGGAGGTCCTTGCCCAACCATGTTAACAGCCTGAACAGTGCAATCAAAGCTTGTATCAGGGAAGACCTCACAAAAGGCTGCAGTAGCTGACAGGGCAAACATACTCGATTGCTGGATCTGATGTATGCCATTGTAGATGCAGGTAAACTAAATAAGACGCAACAACATACCAAATGAAAAGCACTATAAGCAGTTTTATTTAATTTATTTAAAAGCAATAGTCATCCAAAAATGCTTCTCAGTTATTACTACAACACACCTTCAAGGGTGCAGTCAATGATTTCCTAAAGAAAATTACCATATACTGTATCTGTAAATAACATTGTGACACTTTCCACTAATTTGTTATATTATTTATGGTTTTACTTCACAGAAATCATCTTTAGGCTGCAAATGATCCTTACGCAATGAGGGTGCATAATCATACCAGACAACTGATGTTAGCTCCATTGGGTTCAGTTGGCTCTTCAGCATGGATATAGATACACCGTGAATCAGCTCTGATGCTTCTAAGAATTGGCTCTCCGGGAACCACTAGATAACAGACAAAATGACAATTCGAACTTACTTTGTGGTTAATTAATACTGTTGAACTTTCTACTGAAGCCAATGTCTATTGTAAAGTTTTGAGTGACAGAGAAAAAGAGCAAAGAAGTGATTGATACAACAATTGGGTATAAAAATGTAAAGCTGAAGAAAACGGAACAGCAGAAAAGAAGATAAAAAAGGCAAAGCCAAAAGAAAGGCCAAGAGCAAGAAAGAGTGAGAAAGTGCCAGAGAGCGAGAGAGCAAGAAAGAGTGCGAGAGAGAGAGCGAGAGAGAGAGAGAAAGAGCGAGAGAAAGTGAGAGAGAGAGAGAGCGCCAGAGAGAGCGCCAGAGAGTCAGAAAGTCAAAGAGCGAGAAAGAGAGAGCGAGAGAGTGAAAGAACGAGAGAGGGAGAGAGAGAACAAGAGGCCGCGAGAGCGCGAGAGAGTGAGAGAGAGCGTGAGTGAAAAAAAGAGAGAGAGCGCGAGAGAAACAACTCGAGAGAGAGGGAGAGAGAGGAATAGATGTACAGATGAGTAACTAGATGAATAGTACATATTGGGAGGACAAGTAAAATCCTTGCTAATATCAAAAGGTTAGAAATGCCTAACTATGACAAATAACAATTTTTTAGTGTCAGTTGAACAAAATTTCTTGAAAAGCATATGAAAACAACATAAGAACATTTGGTGTAAGTTCTCAGTGTTAAACTTTCATATCTAAACTATCATATTTTTTCATGTCATAATCTAAACATTACAGAGGCCTTCCGTCATTTTAAAGCTTACTTGTTTCTGCTGTCAATATGTCTTCTGTACTTTCTGCTTGGAGCTGGATATTGTTTTCAACATTAACGGCAACTGTATAGTTTGTAAAGCCAGAGAGGTTAAATATTTTGAAGCTTTCCATAGCAGTTTTTGTTACAATCTTGATAATGGTGTTGTTCAGCTCTATTGTGATAGTATAGTTCATTGACTGACAGTTAGATCTCGTCTTCTGAAAGATAAAGTTGTTGCTCTTCTTAATGAGGTTTAACAGAAGCTTGAGTGCTAATTTAAAAACTTGCTCAGCAAAAATTGGTTTCAAATGGTAAACTTACAGTTTAATTTTATAGTATATAATACATATACTCTTTAAAAGTTTGAACTCTTTTTTTTGGAATATCAAAGAAACTCATTCTCTCCTTGAATCGTGCTAGCTGCGATCAACAATACAGAGTTTAAAGAAAATCCTCTTCCATAAATGATTAATTGTTTAATGTTGTCCAAATTTTAAAAGCAGTAATAATTTTTTTTCAATGTGTAGTGAAATGATACTTCCTAATTTCAATATCAAAATAGTTAGAACTTTTGAAAAAGGAAAGCTTATCTAAAATCGTGATGATCTCCACAATCTGCAAATGGTCACAGTAATTTTTAAGACTGTACCACCTTCTATCAACTGTATTTTTCTGTTGAATTCCCCTCATTGGCAGCTGTTTAATACGATGGCCTATATAAGTATTCGATAGCTTTGTTAAACCGGAAATACAGTAGAGTTTTAGCACGCAAGCAGCCATAACGGCCTAAAACACTCACTCTACTAAAATTGCTTTTATTTTTCTGCAACTTTTGCAATTTATTTCATCTATTGACATATCCTTCCTGTTTTTTTTCAATGCGTATAAGCAACATGCTATTTATACAGTAATTCATTTATATCAAGCTGTCAAGTCATGTAAATAAATTCTTTTGCAAAATGCTAACAGAATCAGAACTTGCAATGGTTGTTTTACTACATTATAATGCATCTGATTAAAACTATAAAATGTAATATTTGACACATATTTGTATACAAACAGGTAATTTATTACTAATATAACCAACTGTTCTTACCTCTAAACTGATGTTTAAAGTAGCTGTATTGTTTGCCTCTGCAAAGCTTGTCACATTAAACACCGGCTGATCAGGAGCTGAAATATAATGAGTAGATAAGTTCATCAGATTTAAATACAACTGCTTTTACATTTGTAGCCGGTAATTGATAACTTCTCTTCAACATAGTGAAAATTAATAAAATCTATACAACTAGCTTTAGTGTGCCTACAACTACTTTCAAGTTCAGTGTTCTTCATATAATACCCTTTGTCAATATTGTTCAAAAAAGCCACATATTTTACTAAGTTAAATGCTGCTTTACGGCATGCAGAAACCGCATGTATAGCACACCATTATCCATAAATACTAAATATCTCATTGACGGAATTTACAAAATATCATGCATACATATGAACTAAGTTAAGTACTGCTTTACCATCTGAGGTAATCAGGTCAATAGCACACCAATATTCATAAATACCAAATAACTCATTTGTGGAAATCACAAAATGTCAAGCATATGTTTGGATTTACCTAAACGAATAAAATGCGCGTAGCTATTTGAAGTAAAATACTGCAATTTCTGTACATTGAGCAGGAAAAAATTTAATGTTCGAATAATTGAATATGTAACAAGGAACTAACCGAAGCGTTCATTGTATACAAACATTATGATTGTGACCAATCAAAGATGATTTTTAAAAGTTTAGCAGCTCATTGGTCATAATTAGCTTACTTTTTTGTAGCTACAGTAGGATGGAACACAGGCTTTGGCGGTATAGATTATCATGACCTAGCTCGGAGTGCATTGTAAAAACATAAGTTGCATGAAGCCGAGTCGTAAATGGTTTTGTTATTAAAATTCATATAAGTAGGCAAAAAGCTCAAAAATGCATTTTAGATTGCTGTAAACAAATTGAGACAAAAACTAGCCAACAAATACCAATAAAATTAGATATCAGTTTGAATTACTGTACTGTTGAAAAATAGAAGCACTAATTTTTTCTGCCAAACTTCAGAAAGTTACTAGTCCGCAGTCATCGCCTCACCAGAGCTGTCTAAAATTTTTACAACAAATTTCTTTTTACTGTCAAAGACCAATAACTGATTGTAGCATTTTATTTACTATAGAAATGGTTCTAATGAATACACCAGAAAGAACTGGAAGCGCAATCTGTACCAAATAGGAAACTGTCAAAAGGGGCTATAAAGCCTATTAGCAAAAAATGTCTCTCACTTTTGATGTTTTAAACAGGCTAATAGGTTGAAGTGTTCATTATCTGGAACTTGGAGAGCCTTACGTTGTCAATTTAAACACAATACAGATGGGAAGTGTGTAATGCTTTTGTACTGGAGTACATAGTGTGCTGAACATACGATAATCACATTATGGCTTCACGTAACTTTGTGGTGTTTTTATTAGTTTAAATTATGTTAGTCAGACAAGCATTACTACTATTATAGTGTGTAATGTGTTATATCGTTTTAACAGCTTAGATATCGTTCTCATTTTTGAAATTTTAAAACAGTCCTGTTCAGTGTGAAGGATATTCCTGCCATTATTGTAATACTTGTTCAATGGCCTGAGTTCAATGGTCAATGATAGATTACAGACGGCTTCCCTGTCACTTGAACTAATCATACCTGTGCATGTCGCGTATGTAGTAAAAGTAGTAGATGGTCCAAAACCCTTCATTGTCCCTGCTCGAATTTTACAAGTAATCTCTTCACCAGGGTTAAACCCACAGGAAGTTAAAGATCTGTTAGTGGTTGCCTGCCAGCTAGAATTGTTGCAGCGGTACTACAACGTCGTAGGGTAAGATGTAAAACATTTTTGTTTAATCTTATCTAACCATTAAAGGAAATAGCTAATTGAAATAAAGACATGCTTGTTTTTATTTTCATCATGTAAGAAAGATGCAACAAAGGAACAAAATCTATGTTAAAATCTTACCTTATAATTTGTGATGTTACCATTGCTTTGAAGTGGTTCGGCGTAGCTCATATTAACACAGTGCTCAGTTGAAGAATTGCTCGCCACAACGGGCCCACTATCAGGCTCTACATGCAGCAACCATAGCAGTTAACTCAAAACCACATACACCAGCATAATAATTCATGACAGAGTAGCAGTATTCTGCTTCATTTAAAAAGGTTATTTGCCTGAAAAATGTATCAACATCCTTGAAATTTGTGTTTACATAATTTTTTATGCTGCAGCGCATAAATTGTCTAAATTAATATAAATTATAATATTGTAGACCAAACAATATGTTTGATGTATACAAAAGAAGCCCCATACTTGCTTCTCCAGTGAGTAGGGTGATATTAATGATTGACGCGTTTCCAACATTGTTGACTGCTTTTACCCGGAAGTTATACACAGTAAGAGCTTTGAGCATTCTGAAGATAGCATCGGTTTTGTAGTCGCCATCTTCTAATCTATATTCTAGAGGTTCTACAGATTCGCAGTTTGGCTTTACATTCTACAATAGCAAGAGTAATATGAAACAACCAACTTCTATACTGAGAAAATTGGTAGCAAGACGGAATAAATTAGTTTAGTTTTCAAAGTTTGCCAACTTGTTATATAAGGCTTTATGTTTGCTTCAACACGAGTACGCTTTCGTTCAAGATTTCCACACTTGTATTCAATATGTCAATGCTCTTATTCAAATTACAACATATATTGATTGTCAAAACTGACAACACAAAGTCACCAAATAAGATTAAACATCAAACTTTTATCCTACTTTGTAATAAAAGCAGTTTGAAAACAAATATTCATTTAGAATAATTCACAAAACTAAATGATGTAGTATGTGAAAGCGATTTAGAAAAATGCAACATTATTGTAATAAGTGATTAAGGTTAGAATAACCAATGAGAAAGAAAGGAGGAGAAATGAGTTCATCATTTTTAAAGTTCAGCTTGAAATTGAATAATAAATTTTATTAAGAAAAATAAATTTTTAATCACTATAGTTGTACAACAAAATTTGGTACAGGTGCATCTTAGGTCGGTACAACGCGCATACAACGCATGCGGGTTGTATACGCGTTGTAAATTATTAATATTATTGATAATATTAATTAAGAAATAATAATAATAATAGTAGTAATAATATTCTATTATTATTCAATATTTTGTTTATATTTATAGTTTGTTAATCAAACAGGTCTAAAACATTATGCAAAATATTATATTTATTTGACCGCTGTATGCGCGTTGTAAATTGTTAATATTAATAATAATATTAATGTGTAATAATAATTGGAGTAGTAAAAATATTATATTATAATTTAATATTCTATCTATAGTTCGTTAATAAAACAGGTCTAAAACATTCCACAAAGTATTTTATTTAGTTTCTATTGACCGTTGTATGTGCGTTGTGATGATAGTGTATGCGCGTTGTATCCACAATGTTTGTGCGTTGCAAATGCCTTGTATGTGCGTTGTACATGCGTTGTATGTGCGTTGTACCGACCTAAGATGCACCGTTGCCTAAAATTTCTTAAAAAAGATATTTATTGTTAGACAACGAAACTGATAAGGTGTCATAGTAACTTTATAATGGATAATAGCACCAAGTAACACAGCGGATCTGCTAGTGATCAAGGCCTAAAGTCAATCAGACCAACTAAAAAATGCCGGTGCTATCTAAATATAATTCGTAAATGTAAGGTTATTGGCTGAACTGCCTGAATTTGCTACTTCTAACCTCTAATATTTAGAAGCCATTTTTAGGAGTTAATCATTCACAACTTGAAAATTTGTTTGGTTGCTTCTAAAAATCTTATTATTCAAATAGTGATTTTACAAAAAATGTTGTTTCTTGCAAACAGCTTGTCATTTGCACATTTTAGTTCAATGTATAACCAGAACTTGTTTTTACCTGAATCATAAACTCAACAGTCCTAGTGTTATTTTCTTCATCATACCTCTCAGTAAAATTGATGCCACTAGAGAACTCGGGTTCTAAAATAACAAATGTCATTTATGAAATTTGGCCATAACAATGGTCATTTATCACACTCAAAGTTCCCTCACAAAAAAAATGGTTTAAGTCTGTATTTGAGTGCTTTTTGTACACTTTCACTATGTTCATGTTACGCCCATCATGCAGATTTGGAGTTGTACACAAGCTGCATTACCGTGCGAATCAAGTGTTTCTATAGACATTCGCATGGTGCGAATTGACTTCGGTGGTCTGTAGAAAAAATGTAAGGAATTGTACGCTATAAGTTAATAATTAGCGATGCAGTTAGTGATCTCCGTGTTAGCGACACAAACACGTGAAATGCGATCAAGAAAGGACGAACAAAAGTATTTAAAGAATGTTTAAATTGAATAGCTAGCGCGGCATTTTAATGCGCATCATTGGTGAGGGCTGTTTTCATTATTTGCAGGCATGATAGATATGACAAAGTTTTGGGAATCACAAAACTCGCTTAGCTTGTGGATTTATGACGTTTTCATGATTCAGTTAACTTGTGAATCAGCTCCAACTTGTGGATCATGCCCATCATGAAAACATGGTGTTTTACAGCTGCATGTAGACTCATGCATCAGTAGACAGAATGTCAAAAAGGCCTATGTTATAAAAAATTACACTAAACTGATTATGAAATGAAGCAGGAATTGGGTGCAGGAGCATTTATCGCAAGTAATTTGGCTGTTTAAAAATACCTAAATTCTATCAAATGTTTTTAAATCCTCAGTAACATCAATTAGCAACTCTTTTTACTGCTATTTGCCATTAACATGTTAAACACTAGAGCGCTGGAAATCTGGTGCTCTATAACAAATTATCAGGGGTAATAGCTATTTGTACAATTACTGTCCTGCTTGACAGGGAGCAGAAGTGGTGAAGCTGGTAGTATGCTAGGTCCAAAGTAAAGAGTTCACACCCCGTCGAAAGCAATATTTTTTCATAGTCTTCAAGCATTGCTTTAGACAGATAAACAGACAGATGAACACAACACTCCTTATATTAAATACGAGTGAACAACGCGTTTGTATCTTGGATCAAATGCATTTTGGACTGAAGATTGACAAGAACACACAGTTTGATTGCTGAACATTACCTCCACAGAGAGTTCTTCCGGTAGCATTCATCCAGCTGCTCCAATCAACAGTCTCAGCACGTACAGAACAACTTACATTACTGTATGAAGCATAGCTGCATAGGTGAGCTGTTGTGTTTGTAGTGTAGTCTTGGCCTTCTCCTTTGCATTGGTACTAAACACAAGTACTTTCAGTGAGCTAATCAGTGTTTCGCAGCATAAAACAACCTAGAGTACAGTTTGATAACAACATTTGTAATATGTTGGTGAGAAAATTTATTTTTTGGTAAACTGATAAAAAGATTAATTAGCACGAAAGGACTCACCAGCACCTATTGTTGTCATTTGTCGTGACCCAAGAAACAATAATAATAGCTTTTACTGCCTCTAGATTGCTTCCTAAAATTAATTTTCAACTGCACATAGCATAGCGTACAGCGGACAGGTGTTTGAGAGCTGTATTAATTACATATAGCATGTTAGTAATGCCTGTAGACTCATCTTATAGCTCATCCTCATTATTGGTCACATGTCTATCAATTACTTTGTGACATCACTTTGCTCACTTGGTGACATTAACAAATGTTGGCTACAAAGTAACTGATCCTTCTGCTTTTGTGATTGCTGTACTGGACTAAGTTCTTCTTGTAAGTTTTATATCTCTTTTTTTTATGCATGCACTTAAATACATATTATTTTGCTGCTTTTTTGTGCATTACAGTTACTTACTGATCAGCCATGTGTAAAGTGGTTCTACTTTTCCCAGTCATACTCTCAATTGTTCATAGCAGTTAGTTTGTTCATAGCAATCTTTCTCAACTAATGCTAGTCATAAATCCATTCATTCCCTTTGACACTTGTACAGAAACATATTAAGTGTGAGCAGCTTAAATCATACTTTTTGTGTGATAAACCTGCATATTGAATTACAATATAAATAATATGAGTACGCTTTCCATTTTTTAGTAACTGTTTTGTTTACAAATGTTACTATCTGAATACATATAAATGCAATACACTTTGGTGCGTCAATATCCGTTGTAGAGTGGTTCCAGTAAAAATTTAGTAACAGCTAGGTTTCGATATCTTCTGAGATGGATGAACTACGTGAAAATTCAGATCAACTTTTGTTATATTCTGAGACTGACAACCATAGTTTATTATACAGCTAGGACTATGAATGTAATTTCCACATAACATGAGAATTATTTAAACACTTGAACTTATATGATTTACCATGGAACCATCAGCAAGCTAAATCAGACCCAAAGCTATTAAATTACACATACCTACAATGATATATTAAAAGATCCTTAATAGTTTAATTTACTGCGGCCAATTCAAGTAAGACTCACCTGATATTGTCTAATAGCACCTCCAAGATACACAGGATCGTTCCACACTAGTTTGACACAGTTTGACTCTGTTCCAACTACTGTGAGCTGGTCATTGCCAAACTCAGGCACTGTTCAACATTTAAAAACATGTTATGACAAATCTTCGTGATTCTATCAAAAGCTAATTAAAACTAGAATGTTCATACATAAACTCTAAAGAACGAATTGTTAGACAAAAGCAGCTTTGCCAGCTTTTGTTTTCTCACAGTTAACTAGAGTGATTTTATGACCAGCCTTTCTAATCATTACACGCTTATCATGAGCATCGGTAAAAACAAACGTGATTACCAGTTTCTTTTGTTTGAATAGCTTTAGTTTCATTGTTGGTAAGATCTTCATTGTTGACAACTAGGATAGCAACTGTATAGTTAGTGTATCCCAGAAGATTGGTGACATTGAAGTCTCTGGTGGAGTTTGTTGTGCCATTCCAAATATAATCTTCAGCTTGTTTAACTGATACCAAGTAGTTCTTTGATAAACAGTTCGATTTAGAGTCCTACAACAACATAATTAACAGCGTATAAAATTTTTGAAATGAAATAAGGAAATTGTAGGTCCGGCAGCTGATAGACCAATGAAGGCTCTAGCGAGCTTTGATATTTGCCTAAGCTTTTATGTCAAGAGCTATAGAGCAGTTAGACATAAATTTAACTTATATATGAAAAATAACAAACTACTATTATCATGTTACAACTTAATCTGGTGCGTAGAAAGACAAATACAAAAAAACAACCTATTAACAACTTTCGCAGACTAGTTTTTTCAGCAAATATAGCAATTGGCAAAGAAACCGTTTTTGCTACACAATCAAAAAAGACTCGAACGTTTGATGAAAATTTGGTCGGTTTAACGCCAGCAAAGTTTTTGCTTTTACTGAGTGATTTCTATAGTAAGCTATTGTAACACTTAACAATAAAATAACTTCGGCCAATCAAAAAAGTTTAAATTTATTATTTTTACCTGAAAAGTTAATTAAAGTCAAAGCAATATTAACATTATCAGCAGGAAAATTCCAGTAAAAAGCCAAGATCTGTCATTGAATACTTATTCTGAGAACATGTACGTACACGTAAGTCTTACCTGCAGATCAATGTTCATGGTAACCCTGTTAGCAGAATCTCTTGCGCTTGTTAAAATAAAATTTGGTTTCTCTGGATCTGAAATATAAGATTGTATTTTGTTGAACAAAGCATTGATAATAGCAGAGATATTTGATGTTGGTCGTTATTTTGGCAGTATAAGACATGGCGACAGAGCGTCCGAAAAATTTAATTAAAATTCAATCAATCATCATACATGTCACAAGATGCAATCAGGTGTGTACTTTAGATTGCTGGTAGAAATAGTCTCACAACATATGTTTTTCTCTAATTACAGATAGCGGCGAATAAATGGAATTGAGAGCATATGCAGTAGATACAGCATAAGAGATCGTATGCGCTATCTGCTTCTGTTATATTGACTCAGTATTTAGCAATGCAAATACTGTAATCATGTCCTTAATCAAGGTAGTAATTTAAGTTTAGACTAGCTCTCAAACTCTGAAAAATATTATTAAAATTGTGATAACTATTTTTATCAAATGACTAAGAACGCAAAAGATTTAGATGATATGAAAGCCTTTGACAGCAAGAAGCACATCCTAGCACAAGACTTTTTAAATTTTCTTTGAATACATCAAATTTTTCACTTATTTTTAATCAAGCACATCAGACATAAACAGCTGCTTCATTCTATATCTAAATGTAAAAGAACATTATTTTATTATAAGTTATTTTTTATACTAGTGAATTTCTACACTTCCATTAGTGTTTTTCTTGACACAGTCTGATTTGCTTTTGTAGACATTAGCAAATAAAATTAGCATAATCAAATAAAAGTTGATGTTACTAAATGGGTGTATATGGTCAAGGCTTAATTGTATTCCTTAATGGTTTTTTAGCATAAAACTAAACTATTTTTGGTGAGCCGATGTCTGCATTGACTGGGCACTCACAGGTACACTCCGTCAGTATAGAGATACTTGCTGCAGGTCCAAACCCTACAGATGTCTCTGCCTTTATCCCACATGTTACTTCAGTGCCGGGATCATATTCACAGTAAGACAATGAGTTGTTCCTTGTTAGTGTCCTGCTACTTTTGGTGGTGTTATTGCTGCAGTTGTGCTACAATAAGTTTACATATTGACTAAAAAACTACAGCAGAGACAAAATTAAATTAAATAGAGACCATTATTACATTGTGTGCATCAATTAAAATACTGCAGAAATGCATTCAAATATTTGACTTTTCACTTCAAGTATTAGGCCGAGAAAGTACATTTACGTACATGTAACTTGGCTTTTAATTTAAAATAGTTTAAATTTGGCTAGCTTCAGATTAAAACTCACAGTCAAAACTATATAGCTCTTATCATACCTGATAATTGGCGATTACTCCGTTGCTACGAATTGGTTTTTCCCAAGCAATGTAAAGACAGTGTCCAGCTGAACCATTTCTAGTAATGACTGGAGCATCATCAGGCTCTATAAGTATAGAAAAATGAAAACTCCCACTCTGAAACATTAGGGCTAGAAGACAAAGACAAAACATTCGAGAGAAAACTTACTAGCTTCTCCTGTCAGTAGTGAAATGTTTAGAGTTGTCATATTGTTAGCATTGTTGATGGCCTTCACTGTAAAGTTATATGTAGTATAAGGAATTAGATGTCTGAAAGTTGGCGACATCTGGTAAGGCGAGCCAATTATCTTGTACTTCACGCCGGTCAATGAATTGCAATTTGGTTCAATACTCTGTAACAAGTGACCATGAAATTGCAAGTAAAGCTAGGCAAGATGATACGTGAGTAACTGCAAAGGAACAGCTTTTCTACTCTAGAACTGAACAAAGAACTTACCTTAGCTATTATTGTAACTTCTCTCTTATTGCTGGACGCAATATATGAGTCATTATATGTAATGTTTTCCATGAATAATGGATCTAAAATGAGCAATTTAAGTAGCAATTACGATAAATAGAAAGACATGTTGTTGCCCTGATGCCTAATGGTAGCAGTGAGCTAAATACCACTTCAGGTTGTGACAAACTTGAGCAGTAACACAAAGACTTCAGAGTGATGTAAGTTTACCAAGCGTGTCACTGGTTGAAATATAATCTTGTGATAAAAGAGTGTTATATGGACAACAGAAAAACTTCCTTAAAGATATTAAGTGTACGTGTACCTCCACAAAGCGTTGTCCCAGTAGCATTTATCCATGAACTCCAATCATCGTTTTTTGCTCTGATATAACATGTGATGTTGGTGAAAGGGGTAAAAGAGCATAGTTGGTGTGAAGTGTTCATAAGAACGTTCAGAGGAGGTTGATCAGCTCCACACTTCACCTGAATATTAGCATAATGATGAGTCAAAAAACGATTTTTATTTTGAAGCATGAATAACTGAATTATGGGCAATGGTGAAGATTGAAAAGCTTATCTTTGTAAGAGATTACAACTTACAGCTACCACACACCAGACTATTTATATATAAATATATATATATATATAAGTATACATATATATAGAATATATATAAATATATTTATATATTGGCGGCAACATTATGATTTACAAATCCTCTAAAAAATACTTTTTCACTTTTGCCTTTTTTATATGTGCCAAGTTATAACGCGCATTGACAAAACTAATCTGTTCTATCAATGCTCAGTTTGAGAGTTTCTGAAAATCTCATAGTTAGGGATATTTTACTTAGAAGTAGTTCTTTCACTACACAATAGGCTATGACAAATCTTGATTTAAAGAACAAACCTGTAATTTTAAAAAGTGGGTAGATATTTTACAACGAGGGCACTTCCTTGAATCATAAAATTAAAACTTTGCTTGTTCAAAAATTATTAATTACATCACAGATTTACAACATGACAATTCTAAAAACAAGTGATCATTCATTCTTAAGTACAACTTGTGTTTATTCGAATGATGAAACATAGCTGCTACATTTAAAATACAATTGAGCATTGTAGTTTTTGCTTTTTTTATAGACTATGAAGCTAACTAGAAATTTCCCTGTCATACAGCCCACGACCAAAGTAATATTGGAGAAAAAGAAAGGGTACTGATGGTTAAGAAATGCAATATTAGCAGTCAAATGGCACTGCAGTGCAATAGGATAACTGCAATGGTAGCTGTAATGTACTGGGTGTGGGTGTTATTATGTACAACAAACAGCAATAATGAAAGGAAAATATTATATGTTTATATCTCTCTCTCTACAATAGGATAAATGCAATATTAGAAGTAAAATGCACTGATATTATTAGAATAACCAATATTATTAACATAGTAATACAGTAATAATAGAACACGAATGCACAATTTTGTTTACATTTCAAAATGTCATAGCTAACAATATCAAGAAGATGTGATATTTCTATAGATTTTTAGAAAATCTATTTAACAAAATTATTTAGAGAAAATAACAACAGTAACAAATTGCCCAACATCGATCACTATATACTTTGATCTTGTAAATTCGAATGCTTATTCTTATAATTAAATCTTATAAAATCGAATAATTTTTCTTATAATTAAATATTGTAATAACCTCATAAGAATTGTTAAAAAGAATATCATCATCATTTCCTTTACTTTCACTGCTTTGGAAATCAGTTGAAATACCAAAGTACTCATAAATGTCCAAAATGTCAGTTACTTCGAAGTCAGAAAAAAAGAAACGAACTTTTTAGTACTTTTACGTTAATTACAGAAACCTTCGGCAATTGGGCAATGATATAGACTGGTGAAATGCGCACGTTTTCTTCGTGAAATGCCCATGACTTAATGGTTCCATTTTCTGTTGCTTGGCGTTTCGTTCGCCGGTCTTAATTTTGATAAAAATAAAGCTTGTCAAGTTTTAACAAAGAGTTTAGACCTAATTAATCTGTCTATTTATGTATAATCCGATCAGAAGGGTAAGGTTTAGGAAATTTTCTACAAATAATAAAGACTTGGTAACATTTTAAATAGGCCTATATGTGTTTTATATCGTTATTATACTTAAATGACTCTATTGAAAAATGGTAAAAATTGTTGATGAGATTTCGGTACAAGGGTTTGCGACGTCTGTTGATCAATAACTTTCATGAGTTGTGTGCACATATGCATTTATCATAAATCTCACAAACAATCACTTCGCTCATGTTTGGTCGTGAGATTATTGCAATGCAAATACAAAAAAGCCTGTTTTGACAAATGCAACATACAGAAGATAGCGGATACAGCTGATGAAATATGGCAGAAACAATCTGTTGGCAAATACTCAGAATATTTAAATACTTTGCTTGAAGTGACATAAATAAATTAGTAGCATTAATAATTCCTAGCCTAAAATGCAGCCGTTATTTGAATTTTAAAAAAACAGTAAAGAAATTTTCATAGCCTTAGACTTCTGACTGAAAGAGTGTTTCTAATATGCTCAGCATCTTTTCTCGATTATTTATCTTAATGTGCGTAGGATAGCATAGGAGTTGCCTACTCAATGTAAACATGTACAACTAAAATTGAATTTTTCAAATGTTAGGTAAGTGCGCTTTATTCTTTGAAGATAGATCAGTAGTTGTCTGCAGATCTAGCATGGCTGACCTGTAAACAACAGGGTTAGATTTGATTCCTAGAAAGGTCATTAGTATAGATGACAGAAAATGCAATAGACCTTGAAACTGCTCTGTCTGCTAAATCAGCAACACAGAATAGTCTGCACCCTGACAGGAAATCTGCTAATTAAAGTTGATTGATAAAAATAAATCCGACATTTATATAATTGATACATCATTCTAGCAGCTATCCTTAATTTTGTTAATATCCTTTTTTATAATTCTTTCCACAGTAGCTTGCTCATGCTGTCAAATAGTCCTAGCAGACCTATTAAATCTTTAAATAACAATATGAAAAGCACAAACATAATTTTTTGTGTGAGTTACCTGATACTGCTCAATAGTTCCTCCAGGATACTTTGGCTTTTCCCAAGTGACGAGTACACACTCTGACTCTACCCCAACGACCATTAGTTGGTTATTAGTGAATTGTGGAGCTTCAAAAATCAAACATTGCTGTTAATGAAAACCTTGACTAATTATAAAGGGAAATCATAAGAATCTACTATAAAAGTGTAACCATTGTTCGCTAAGTTGTGGTAAAATTTAAAATGCCAGTTTCTAAATTATCTACAAATATACACTTGCTAAGCAAAATTTCATTTTAGTATAATATAACTTAAATTATCCTCATTTAAAAATTGTTTGGTAGCTAATCGCCAGAACCAAGGCCAAGCTAGAGAACAAAGGAAAGAGAGCTGACGCCGAGGCAGCCAGCGCCATAATCAGGCCGAGCCCTGGCTCGGTAGGCAGCGGTATCAGCGATAATATTTCTGGTCAGCCGAGAGTTGGCTGCCAACTCGGCCTTCCCACCAAGGAGCACACCCAAGCCACCAGCAGAATCGGAATATCCTACCAAAATCAGAGCACTTGGAAGTCTCTTATTGTGCAGTTTACTGTATATTTGTTGGATCTTGAACTGCACTCTTATACATATATTTACTGCAAAGTATATATTCATTGCCTTGCACTTGAGTGGCTTTGTTTTTGTAAAGTAAGCGGACAAACTTGGCCAATCCTTTTGAGAAACCAACCAAGGACGACTTGTTGCAGTCAAAGCTACACTATCGGGGCCCTATGGTGAGTGGTAAAGGAGTGGTTACTGATCCTAACAAAACAAGGCCAATCCAAAAATGACCCCAAGAAGGCACAGGGAACTGCAAGGCCTCTTGAGCATGGTAGGACACAACTTTTAGTAGATTCTAAGCCTTACTTCACAGCATGGCCTCTACACCGGTTGACAGGAAAATGGGAGAAATTGATGTGAGATGATAAGGAGCAGACAGCCTTTGGGAACTGAAAACACACATTTGCTCAGCACCTGTCTTAAGCTATCTCGATTTGAGCCAGCTGCATATTTTAGACAAGGATGCAAACAGATGCTGAGTGCGCACAGTGCTATCTCAAGTACAGGATGGTACAAAGAAGTCATTTCATACTCTAGCAAGACTTTGGTACCAGCAGAGAGAAGTTACTTTGTCACTCAAAGGAAGCTGTTGGTTGTGCTTGACACCATGAACAACTTCCGATCTTATGGACAAAGCTTTATGGACAAAACTTTATGAACAAAAGTTTCTTCTCTACATCGAGCATGCCTACTTCTGCTGGCTATGCAGGAACAAAGAGCCCGCAAGTCAAATGAGCAGCTGGCTAGCGATCCAAGATAAATTCCAATATATTCTGAAGAACCAAGTCAGACTAAGCTACAAGGAGCCAATAGACTGAGCAGACAAACCTGAGAGGACTGCCAGGAGTGCGAGCTCATTGAGCTAAAGAATGGTAGACTGACTACGAATATGCTTATCATGGAAAGTCAGGCCTTGTGAGGTAGACTCGAGGGAAGCCCAACAGTCATGTCAGGGTTTTCCAAGAAAACGCGTGGGCTCATCGGTTGCATGGGCCAGCTTGCTACCATTACAAGGGCAAGGACGAGGTTGACTGGGACCAACCGGCACAACCCTGAGACTTTGTGACACAGCTTGAGTAAAAACTCGAGGTGACTATGACAAGGAGCTAGATCGAATGCAAGCTACAGGCCTGGGACCAATGTTTACAATAAACTAAACTATTTCTCTAGCATAGGAGCTGACTAAAAGTCAGCTAGAGCAGAGAGACCAGGAGCTTGAGCAACTGCACATGATCTGGCCATTTCTCCAAGTATAACGAGAGGGAGTGCTTGAAGCCCAGACATCCCCTCACAGCCAGCATCGATACTGTACGGCCTGTCCACCGGCCGTCAGAGCAACAGCCGTATAACAGACACACTTTTTTGCTCACTTTAAAGTGGGAAGGATTATCAGCCAACTCTTATTACCATGGTACTGGCCAGGGATGTCAATCTCAGTAAGGAGACTGGTCCAAAGCTTTAAAATCAAGCCAGACAGCCAAGCATAGGGAAACAAATATGGCTTGTGGTAAACAGGTTGTCATTGTATATGCTTTGCAAACATGTCACTGGGTATATGCAAAACATCCCTAGTAAAGAGTAACTCTGGATTTGGTGGGGCAACTAATAGTGACACTGAAAGAACACAAGTGGATAATGGTGCTAACTGGCCACTTTAACAGATGGCAAAACTCTTTTGCACTCCCAGAAGCCACAGCATCAGTGGTGGCTAGTGGGCTAGGCAAAAATATATTTTGCTACGTAAGCCTACTGAAGCAGATCCACACGTCCAAGGGACACTGTTTGAGAGTTAGTTAATGACTGAGCTGTGTCAGCTCTGGCATGTGGAAATGACACACAGCACCTTGTACCACTCAAAAACTTATGAAGTAGCGAACTAGAATAATCGCCGTCTGAGTGACTCATTCCAACCTGTACTGCTGACACGAGGCTAGGAAGAACAGAAACACAGGAACACACCCAACATGCCAACAGGAGAGACAGTCAACTTGTTGATGTTTAGCTAAGAACTACACCTGCTAAATTCGTTGAAGTTTTATCCCAACTCGCGGAGGCTCAACCAACAAGCGAGTATGTTGTAGAAACACTCACGCAGCCAGAAAAGGCGCACGCAACTCTATGAGAAAAGCAGTTGGCAATCTGGCAAAAAAAACTTGCAGAATACCCTGCTTTACACCTCAGAAGACAAGGTTTGGCTAGTTAGCAAGGAAAACAAAAATGAGACAATCCTAAACTACAGGCCACTTTCGTGGAACCGTACCAGATCATAAAAGCTTGGCCAAACCTCATGTGCCTGATAGAAAAACAAGGCCAATCCTCTGTTAAAAAAGAAAGACGTTAAAACCCTACCACACCTGTTCAAAAAAGTTAGGGCAATTAGCAGCCACCATTGAGCTTTGCTGAGGCCAAAAAACACAAGAAGGAAGACAGAAGCCAAGTTGAAGACCGAGCTGGAGTTGGCAAAGCAGAGAGCTGAGGTTACAAACAACAAATATTTTAGTAAAGAACTAGGAGCTTGGCTAAAAAAGCTATGGAAGAAACTGGGGCAAAAATGACTCGGCATTCCGAAACAGCAAGCCAGACTCCGGAATCTACAGCTAGCAGCACCAGGGTCAATGCAGCGCAATCCTCGACCAGCCCAGAGCACTCGGAAATCATACTGATATGGAGAGTGCGCATGGCTATCTGACATAGCAGCCAACCTCGAATGACACACTCGTAGGGTTACTGAGGTCAAAGAAAGGCGTTAATCTCGAGAGATAAGTAGGACTAAGCTGTTTGCAATCAGACACCACAACTAACATGTACTCTGCAGGGTACTTACAAATATTCATCAACCGAAATCTTCTCAGCATTTTTATCAATGTGTTGCTATTGCTCAACAAGGTAAGGCTGTTGATTCACTTGAGGAAATCTTAAACTGGTTAGCGCTATTAAATGAAGGGGAAGAAGAATGCTTGGCGGGCCTCCTAGACTTGGATGAAAAGTCCGGGTATTCATGTAAGAGCACAGGCACACAAAACTTGGACGAAGCAGTAGGAACCCTCCAAAAGTGAGGAGAGTTTTTTGATCAGGCTGCCTTTATGAGCGCCTCTGTTTTGAACAGAGAAACTCATGTTGAGTCACACGGGGTTGGCGCTCTGCCTTCTAACAATAGATCAAACCCAGCCAATATCACGCTAACTAAATACAGTTAACAGCTAGCTGAAAAAAGGATAGCGAAACTGGAGAACAATGGAGTTCTGTGAAAATTCACAATAACCCCGACTAGCTCAAAAAGGCTGAGCGAGCCGAGCTTGCTGAGATGGCTCAAATATTTTGGCTAGTCAAGCGCAAGCCAACTTGAAAACCAGCTACAACTCGAACCTTGCCTAGACTATCCGGACAACTGCACTAGTAAAGCAAAAGACTCTGCCTGCCAAGCTAGCCAAGAAGGATGTGAGACCAACAGAGCCCTTTGCCAATGACGCCACTTGAATAAAAGATACCTATGTAGGACAAGCCCGGCATCTGTAGACTGTGTGGCCTCGTTTCCAGTATTCAAAGATGTCGGCAACATGTTTTGTAGTTTTTTGCAATATATGTGTCCCTGTTGATAGCAATAACCTTCATGTGACCAGGTGATGTCACGCCGAGGGGCAGATAAAGGTGGCGAGTTTAAGAATGCAGCACACTTCGTCCCAAATGGGAAGGTTGTTTTAGAGCAAGTAGAGAAACTCTGTTATTTTCTTTACACCTGCACATTTTGAACGAATACTGATTTTATCTTATAACCATGAATTGGTCATTAGTGCATTGTGGGGTTTCAAAAGTCAAACAGCACCGTTAATAAATACACTTATTAATTATAAAGGCTAATTCTGATGATATGATATAAAAGTGTCTCAAATATTACTAAATCATAACAAAAAACAAAATGCTTTTGCTTACTGACACTTATATATTATTAATAAAACAGACACTAACCCAATTTTCCAGATCGTTGTGCTTCATATACAGGTGTTGAACTAAGGTTAACGATGTTCTTTACTTGAAGGGTGAAATTGAACAATTGGTCTCCATGGAGTAAAAAGCTAATTGCGGTATCTGTTGTTTTATTTGTGTAGCTGCCATTTACACCATAGAAGTATGTGACAGGTCCTGCACAGTCATTTCTTGGTACCTGCAAAGGCCAAATCAATTCAAATAAAGTAACACTGTAGAGGAGGCTAATTGGTCTTGCAAGCTAGCCAGGTTAGAGACAGAGCAGACTGGCTGGGTGTGGGCCAGTTAGCCTCCCTTGAGATAGGACAATGCAGCCAAAAGTTATATAAAAGACTGTGATGCTTCAATCGATGTACATTGGCTGAAAAAAGAGCGTGAGAGAGGAAAAGAGAGAGCAAGAAAGAAAGGGCGAGAGAAAGCAAAAGAGAGAGAGAGGGCAAAAAAGAGAGAGAGAGGCAGCGAGAGAAAGCGAGAGAGAGGGCGAGAGATAGAGAGAGAGAGGTAAAGAGGGGAGAGAGGAAAAGAGAGAGAGAGAGAAAGAGGAAGAGAGAAAGAAAGAGGAAGAGAAGGAGAGAGAACAGGAGAGAGAAGGAGAGAGAGTGAGAGAGAAAACGAGTGAGAAAAAAATGGAGAGAGCTAAGCTCTTTATTACAATGCGACTTTTTTCAGATTAGTAAATACATATTTTAGTAGTCTTGGAAGTGTTGATTATTTGGTCGTAAAAAAGGGAATGATCACACGGGATTTTTTCAAAACAAAAGTTTTTGAACATATGCAGCATATTCACGTTAAAATGTATTGAGAGGCAGTAACTATTCTTTGAAGCATTTTTGTTAGATTGGTGTTCAGAAAATTTTCCATATGAGACGGAAAGTCAAAAGAAGCATCAAATATGTAAATTAACTTTTTGCTATACCATACCTTTTTCACAGGTACAGTATTAAAGGTGACAGCTTGCTAGACTGATTTGCGTCGCCTACTTTCACAACAAAATTGATTTTTACTATAATAAGTACCTTTCCCAACTGATTTGAGAAATTGGTTGCTTTCAAAAACAACAAAATTAGATAAAATGCTGGTGCTCCACAATAAATCAAAAATTCACACATGTGTGTGCTATACGTACAAAATGAGAAATACATGTACATTGCTGTTTGCACTAAGAACAAAATAAGCAAACATAAAAATGGTCAAAGGTCTTTACAATAAAAAAGCCAGAGCTGCTTTCAAATAACTTTTTTATGACTCAAATCAAATCAAATCATTTCCGGCGAACTACAAATCAAATCAAATCCTCCACCCTTGTCAGCAGATTCGAAGCAAATCAAATCAAATTGATTCAGCCCAATAACGAATTCAAATCCTGAATCATTTGAGAATGATTTGAAATACTCGTTCTAATTGTTCGCTCAATTGTTGCATAGTATGATCAATCTACAGTATAGCTGTAGCGGCGTAGCCTGTAATCATATCCATAGGACCTGAACCAGGGGGAAAGGGTAGGGGTTTGCCCCCCTGCCCGTTTTGGGTTCTATGGATAGGAATAATATAGCTGTATTTCTGTACCACTATATGTATTATGTGTGCTAAATTCATCACTAGATACGGTTTTGTTCTTTGTTCTACGAGGTATGTTAAAACATAATTGCAGAGCACATCATTCCATTGGCTCAATACATCAATGAATGAGTGGAGGGTTATGTAACAGTTTATGGTCATGGCTGTGACTTCACTTTTGTTGAAGCTTTTAAGCAAGAATGTACAAATGTAAAAAAAAACTTTAGTTACTTTTTTAAACTTACAAAATATAAGATACAAATATAAGATAAAACCTGAATATATTGGCAAGTGAAACACAGTTACTTAGGCATGAACTTGAAAGAAACGAAACTATGCATTGAGCCTATAATTAACAGTAACATAGTATTAACACATTCACTTAAATACGCTTGTTGCATTTGAGGAAAACTAGCTTGCGCAAGTTTTCAGATGTCAATGAGCTCCTGTGTAGCCTCATGATGAAGCCACTTTTACTAAAAACCCGTTTTATGGGAGCTGATGAAGCTGGTACTGAAAGGACCTTCAGCGCCAGCTTGCTAAGCCTCAGTAACTGTGTCTCACCTTGCCAATAGCTTAGAGTGTTACAAGAAGATCTGCTTTTTGCCATATACTTTTCAATCTCCTGATTTACTGAATCCAGGTTACTTGTACAAGCTAAAGGTGCTCTATTCAAAAAATCAGCAAACATATCTTCATTATCACATATTTGTATTTGCTGAGTGCATGTGACTTCCTCTTTCTGTACATCGTCCTTTTTAATCGAAATCCTGTTTTAAGTATTATACTTCACTTAGTAAGTAAGTGACTGTGTATAAATTATTATTAATTATATAATTATACATATAATATAATCAATTATATAATAATAATGTATACAAAAATGGTAATGTTAAAACTATGCATGATATATAATTATTACATTTATTATACTTACTTGGATAGAATCTTATTGTTAAGCTATTCATTTGTAATTTAAAATAATAAATTAAATCAAAATTTAATTTAAAGTTATTCTAATAAATTTGATATAACAAATAAAGTTTTAATTTATTTTATTAATTAAGTTCTACCCAATTATAAAATAATGCATATTTATATTCATGAACATTGTCATTACTGTTAATATTGAATGTGTCCGTGGCATGGAATAGTATTGTATAGAATATTATATATTATAATACTCTATTCATTCATTCATGCCGTAGGCACAGCACAAGTAATTTTTATTTTGAGTAGTGACTGTGGGGTTAGAGTGGGATAGTCATAACCAATTTCTAGCAATCAAATCATTGACATCAAAGTATTCAATGCCAACACCACAACTACAAACATGCCTTTTCCACAACTTACCAGAGCTGCTCATGTTGATTTCTTTTACACACACGACACACAGTATTTTTCTTTTTTCTGTAGAGGGACACATACGCGGTTGCTTAGCCTCGGTATCGATGGTGCGCATTTCTTGCCAAAGTTTGGGCTAACTTCGCAAACGTCGTAAAAATGTTTCGATCGGTTACAGAAGACAAGGCTATCGATAGCGATGTGATTTGATTTATTTTTCAAATCAAGTCTTCAAAGCAGCCCGAAACCTCAAATCAAATCAAGTTACTTCCAAAACTTTTCAAATCGAATCAAATCACCATTTGTGTCAAATCAGTACAAAATGATTTGTTTCAAATATTCAAATATTTGAATATTCAAATCACTATGATTTGAGAGCAGCTCTGAAAAAAGCAGATGAACTAAAGCTTGACTAAATATTTAACAAAACTAAATATGTTTCTGAACCATGGTTAAAACAAGAAAATAAGCTTTACCATCCAAGTGACTGTGTAGTTCCATTGAACAGGAAAACTGTCTCTATTCTGAACAGAGGTAATGTTAAGGAACTTTGGGGATTCGGGAGCTAAAATCATACAAGAGCTCTATTGGGAGCTTAAAGTACAGTCTAAAAAGTATATAACACTTGTTGTGAGTCAGAACTACAGCAAGGTAGAGTGTTAGCATAGTGCTTAGAATCTTTCATTAAAAAGCTTTTAATATCCATGTTGTTAGAGCTAGCAGTAAAAATTTCAGTCTTCAATAATTTAGCAATTACCCTATTTGGTGTCTCATATCGGCAGTCTTCTGTGTACACGTGTAACTAATCATGTCCTGCTGTTTATCAAAAGCAACCTCAGGCTATAATCTTTTTGACACGCAAAAACATGTCACTTATGCGTCAAGTATAATAAGTATAAGATTATCTCAGCTAGCTTCTATTTGGTATGAAAAATGCTAACTCTTGCACAGGAAGATGATCCGCAGAGATTAAAACAACATGCTAAAATGATTCATTAAGATATAATATGTCGAAAAAAATTAAGAAAACCTTTTTTCCAAAGAGGTTACTGCTCATTCATTCTGATATATCAATTATTTTGATAAAGAACTGTTGACTCTTTTTCTAGAGAATTTATCCTTGACTACTTACCTGAGCAGTTTGTCATAACTTGAATAGATTGGCTGCCTCCGGGGCACTCTACTCCTTGGACTATGCATATTATGGTGACAGTGTAAGTCTGATTTGGGCTTAGTTGACTCAATGTTGTGCTAAGTCTTTGAAATGTGGTGCTGTTTGGATGTGGTAGAGATATAGCTTGCTCTTTACCAGTCAGGTCTATTTTGTAACTGTGATCATAATATAAACAGTTTTGCTTCAAGCTGAACTGTGAATTGAAGTACAACCACAAAGTGCTGCATCTTTGCCTTCGCCACTGGTAGCAATCTGACCTGACATATTCTCAAATTGTATTCAAACTGCTTCTGCTAAGGATTAAATTTTGTAACAATTAAATGCCTAGCTATATGAAAAACCTGATGCAGTTTAAACCATTCAAAACAATGGTAATAAAATAGGCATTATAAAAATACGAAGCATTTGTGAGCCTAAAAACAATTACGAAATTGACGAATTTTGTCACAACTATTACAAAGTGGCATACTCCTTTTTTAAAAAGCTTGTAACTGGCATGTCTTTTATATGCTCCCTAAAGGTGTTGTAATGTTTTCAAGTGCCTTCAATCTCAATAACAGTAATATATATGCCAAAATGAAAACAATTGAATACCAGAACGGAGTAATGAAATGAGGTCTGGTAAAAGTTCAATAGAAAAATGGTTAGCTTATTATTCGTCAAATTAATACAGTATTTGTGATCAAAACACTCACTGTTTTGTTTCAGGCTGCACTGAGAAAGAAAACATAATTAACTCCAAACAACACCATATACGCTCATTTTTACTGATTACTATCGAAAGCGATCTAATCTGACCGATGCAAAAATTGTAATCGAACTTACTCAGCATGATACTAACTTTTGTAATGACTATGAGGTATCAGTCAAATTTGTTACTATCTACATGAATGAAAATTATAATCATATACTAGAATTTATGAAAAAAGAAAAAAGTTATGTCTAAATATATTGCAAACCGAGACTTTTCGCAGTTGTCTGAAGGTTGTGCAAGCAGTTTTTTATAAAGGTTTATCATTGACATTTCTTCTGTGTGCATTCCAATATTTATATTTGTGCTCAGCAGTACATGATCTACATGTAGAAGCAAAGAAATTTGAACAAGGATGAAAGATGCACCTGTGGCCGCAGCTATAAGCATTAGCTGTAGACAACGGAACATCTACCTTGTGGGAGAAAATCCTCCAACCATAAATGGGCTCCAAATCTTAAACGAAACTCTGATGGAAGTAGCAGTCACTTCTTCAGCAACAATATCTATGCTTTCACTCAGTTGTGGCAACTCTAAAACATATTATAGGTGGTTGAAGGGGTCGACCAGCAGTAAAAAAACTAAAGATTAATTTATATGCTACAAACAAAACTCACCAAATCCGTATATTTCTACTTCTCTTAGTTCTACACTTTGATTTCTGTTATTCCTTATACTGAACAGTCTGGTTATGGGATTTTGATAACCAACATCACACTGCTTGGTGAACTCTGCTCCTAAAGAATGATTGCTCTGGTAACACATATTCCATCCATCTTCACTATTGGTGTTTGGAACTGCGGTTGTGTTGTTTAGGTTGGTAAGCAAGTTGACTTGACTTAAACGCTCAGCTAAAAGAACACAAAATTTGTGAATACCTTTTCTTTTTAGAACCATATACATGTACTGTATAAATCGGCAAATGAACAGATTAGTTAGCTAAGCATATAATTTAACACAATAACACTGCAGCACTTTCTTTTCATAAAAACATGATCACTACCTCATTCAATTTTTGTAGTGACCCGAAAGATTGTCAGTTGTGTGTAACAAACTAGTCTAAACTTTAAACAAACCTACGTTGCAGCAACTGTTATGCTCATTGGAGAAGATTTTTTTATAGAACCCTGAATGGTTTTTATTAGTGTTGAATTTCTATCAAATATTTCATCACAGGTTAGATTTTATAATTAATAGGAAGCAGCTATGACAGAAGGAAAGTCCTCTAAAGAGTAAGCCTACAGTAGCTTAAGCAATTGGAAATTAAATCAAAAATGACCTTCACAAGCAGTTGAACAACTGTAATTGAATTTAAAAGCTGTAACAACAAAATTCATAGCTACCACAGGCAACTGTATGGAGAGTCGAGTCTAAAACAATAATGGTTTGACTACTGCACCATAGGAAGCAAGTCATAGCTACAGTCATTTGAATATTATTGCAGGTTTGAAGTAACTCAGACAAATTCACAAGTTATTTAGAACTTGATATAAAAATAAACAAAGTGATTTAAAATTTAAAGTTAACAAATAAGTCAAATCTTTATTTTTTGCAGACGTTTAATTGAATAATTTATTGGTTATTAAATAAAAACCAAAATCATTCAAGCTGCTTTGCTTTATCATGGCAAAAGTCTAAACACTACTACATGTAGTTCCATTTATAAACTTTTCCATTGTCGTTTCTAACACTAGACACATGGCTGACAACTTCAGTGACAAAGTATCAGGTAGTTACTGCAATTAAGTACTTACAGTTAGCTTTTTGATGCCCTTAGCTTTAACGAAGTTTTTGCATATTTTGCTTGTATGTGATAATGAAGTAATATAACATTACTTCTTGATAGAATAATGCAAATAGAGGAACTGATGAAAATGTTTGTGTACTTAACAACTTTCAAAATGTTTTCAAATTATTGTCTAGAAATTTAATATTTTAATATTAGGTGAGCTAATTTCATTTTTCATGTTAAAAATTATTTGATATATACAGGCTAATTAATTTTAAATGAATAAGTCATCAATTGATTCGCATTGATTCCAAATGACAAAAAAACCTTGCAAATTTTTAGAACTGTGGACAATCGTATGACTCATAGTAGTATCAAGATTTTTAGACTATGAGAGCATGATACAGCTTGAGCATTTTTTTAATGTAATAGGCCTAAAATATTGTTGTGATGACGAAGTATTACTGCACAGTAATTAAACAGTGTTTGAACCCTTGTAAGATACCTTTGGAGTCGGTAGAAAACTTTTAAAGATTCCTTTGTTTTATATAAAACTAAATGTTAGAGATTTTGTTAAGCACTCTAGATTAATACATACCACAAGGCTGAGGTGGCCCACCACAGCTGCCGTTTCTAACCAAAACATGGACTTCTCTTAAAACTATTATTTTTCCTAAATCCACTTTCCACCACTGATTTGTTTGAGTCTCTATTGTCTCAAATGCTGTACTTGCAAATGATATTAGGTTCCCATCATTTGCCTGGCCAGGATGAAGATGACTTTCGTATATACTAGATTGGTCAGCTGTTTTGTTGAAAGCATAATTGTGCTCTAAAATAGATATAACACATATGTGAGTTTAAAATAACTTACCAATGACAAAGAGAAAAAATTGATCTTTGAAACTTGAACTGTCGCAAAGATTCCTTTGTTAAATATTTTAAAAAGGTATTGAAATATCTTACAAGATATGGCTTGTAGCTTGCAACTCCAAGTTTGCAGCTTAAGGTGGCTTATAAGGTAATTAAAGTCGATAACATAAAACAATACAAGGAGATTCCATCGTAATAGTTTGACTTTTTCTCTAGAAATCTAAAAAAGACCTATTCTAGCTTTTCTCATGATTACTTGCGTTCCCATGAAACTGCAACAACCAGGACAGATACTGGCTCATAACAATTAGGGAATCTAAAGTATTATCCCTAAAATGAAATGGGCCAACAAAATGTTTTTGCACACTGATATGCTAACCCGCCATTGTGTAGAAAGGTTTGCAATAGCTGTCTGTTTTCATCAGCTAACGCACTTGTAAATATCAGCATAGTTCGCAGTAAACCATATAGCAGAGTAAACAGCTACATTTACAATACTTGCTGGTGTTGCAGTAAAGCTCTGTTAGCTAAGCAAGTAGGCGAAAACTTTGGCTCTCACTGACGGTTGTGGTATTTTAAAACTGTTGTAAGACTTGTTGAATTGTTTTCTCTAACAGTGAGTAGGTTTATTGCTTACTCATCAAACTTTTAAACTGAGAAATCATTTAGTTTTACTCTTTCATAATATTGGAATATATATTCTGCATGTAGTCAAACTAAATGATTTATATATTAAGGTACTAAAATATTGATGACATGTTTTTGAGACTGACAACAGTACTTAAACTATTTAGGGAAACAAGTTTTACTTACCATAGATTTGAATCTCTGCCAAACACAACTCGATCGGGTGGTCAATATAAAATGCTATGCGTTGAGCTTCCACTGGAGATGTAAACTCTACTCTACCAACCTCTGGGTATCCATTTGGATTATAGCTAAGCTGTACCCAATCAGGAGAAGCAAGGGAGGGATCAGTAGGCTCACTTGGAGAGTTCGACAGCAGTGTGTATATTCCAATCAGATTTGCTGTAGCAGCAGAAGTGACAAAGAATGTTTTCTGTATTAGATCTGGTTAATAAATTTCACTAATTAGAACTTTAACCAATCAAAATTGTTTGTTTAACAACCATTACTACTAACTTGTTGCCGTTCATGTTTTAAAGTGCTTTGAGTGAGTAAACCTCAGGCTTTGGCAAACAGTTTGATAACCTAGACATGATCAATGATGATTACATTTCATCTAGCCACAGGGACACACGCAGCACTATGATTTCACAGCACATTCGTTTAAGTAGTTATAACCTAACAGTCACTATTAATAAATAAAGGATGGGATGAGCATAAAACTTTAGAGAAAGTAAAGTTTTGTCCCTCTCAACTATGCCATTTTGGCGAGAGAGTGCATGTGAGTTTTTGAAAAATGTCAAAGCTGGTACCACAATGACAGACTACAGTAGTGAGTCATCACTGGTTGAAAAGTTTCTTCAACAGAAGTATGTGATAAACCAAAGAACTTATTTTGCCAACATTCTATAAGAACTCAAAACCATTGATTGAAAGTCAAATGTTTTCATAGCTGTATCACTCACTCATGGAGGGTGTAAAGTACCCTGTGCCACATATTAATCTATTTTTAGTCTCAAGTTTGTTTGATACTGAGTACTTCATTTTAATTAAAATATATTTGATTTATCAAAAGCCATTAGTAACAAGAACAATACTATTGAAAAGGTCAGCTAAACTTTCTTGTTAAGACACAATTGTTAACTTCATGTCACACTCAGATGCTACTGACCATTAAACTTTGCCAATTTCTAATTAGGGAGAACTATAATTATAATAATGAGTAATATTCTGTTTAACTATTTTGGTCGGCGCTATAAACTCGTATGTTTGAGAAATCTGCAAAATAAAATTATGGTACAGTTGGAGAGCACAAACATCTAGCTCTCTTTTAAAAATGGTCGATATTCCGCAATTAGCTGCTACAGATCATGATATCTGTATGGTACCAATTATATAGTTTAGGAAAGATAAAATTAACAGTTAACAGGATTATCTGAAATTCCTGAACAAGCTAATCGCACCAAGAATCAAAGCAGTCTACCATAAATTGATTTGGCCAAAAAAGGTTTTGCCACCGTCATTAGCTGAAGTTTTAAATGCAGTTTAGGTCTTAATAGTTTCTATTGGATAAAGCATGTCCATTTGATGCATAAAACAATCAGCTAGTGGTTACCAAGTTTTATATAGGAACATCATTTTGTACGCTGGGTATTCCCCTCCCTCACTAAGGATGTTTTTTAGTATTATTTGATGAGTTTTATCTGTGCAATGCATACATGTAGTTATGGTCCACCAATCTAAACAAGTAAAAACACAGAGGTATAATTGGTGTCACTTTAAAATGTAATTTCAGCGTAATTTAGTCAATTTTAATAATAAATGACTGAACTGACATGGTGTCACTTCATCTAGCAATGATTGACTTTAATAAACAATATTTGCAACAATGGACAGCGGCAGCATAAAATTGGTCAGAATTCTGAACCAGGGCATATGTACAGAAATTTCGCTAAAAAGAGGCACCTGCACTGAGTAAAGGCAAATCAACAGCAATTCACAAAAAACACGAGCAAGAAGTTGGGATTATGGTGGCAGCAGTAGTGATGTACAGTTCACCACGTATTTTAGGCATTTCCTGATCTAGTGTAAGTTGGACGTTAAATTTTAGTTAATTATTACTGATGTTAATTAAAAAATAAAATTTGGCAAATTATTTTAAGTTATTCTACTCAAGAGTGTTTTTATGAGCTTAACACTTTCATAATTAAAAGTCAGTGAGGCTAGTATTCTATTACTCATGACACTAGTTTCAAAAACTCATGGTTTTGATAGTTGTCTAAACTAGACCAATAATCATATTCTGGCGTCTTCTACAGAACAATCTTGCATAAAGCATAGTCATATAGTAAGAAGGCAAATTAAAAAGGGATAAAAACCTGTTCATCTTGTTTGCACCAGTACTATACACAGTTGAGTAATATCATGAAGTTTGTATGTGCTAGTAGTAAAACTATAATGAACAGTGAATGGACTCTATGAGAGTTTTAAATACAGTTTTAGAGGAAGTTGAACCAGGCTAAACCACTAGCAAATGTTTACGATGACTAATGGAAAAATCACGTTTTTGCTTTCTTACCTTCTCCAACTTTGCTGTGTAAGACTATACTGCCCACACTGTATTTTTGGCCTAAATTGACATTCCACCAGTGAACGGTCTGGTCTCCTGAACAAAAAAAATCATCGAGTCGACCATTCACTATACTGCTGAGTGGATAGGTAGCAGTATAATTCTCCCCGCCCAGCCTCACTGTCTTGTTTAGTGCAAGGTTGGCAGCAGCTGTAAATAGTAATAGTGTCTTAAATCTTGTGCCAGAGTTTTTATCGGATTAGGCTGGCTTTTCTATTAGCCAAATTTACTGATGGTACACAAAAAGATACTATGTCAACCTTCATATGTTTGATAATAACCATGGTGCCTCAAAATCATACAGCCAAGCATTGCGTGCTAATCTAAGTTGCAAGAGGCATATTCTACCTGTACATATATTTGCTGTTAGCAGACCCTTCTATCAGTATCTCATCACAGAAACAGATTTTTTTTATTTGTGGAGGTTTTACTTTGCACATTTTCCAGGCACTTATCAAAAACTTCTCAAACAAGTTCTATAAAATGTAAAATCTCTCTTTTCTATTACATAAAACATGATTCTTAGGCATAATAATCTGTTACCAACCATGAAATAAATAAAAACAATACTTTGATTGCTTTGTTGATCATTTCGTGTTGACTAGACTTCTCATTACCGAGTGAAAACAGATTGAATACTATAACTTTGTATAGAACTGATGTCTGATGAGTTTACTGAATATATTTCTCGATGTTTTTATTACCTATTAAAGTAACAACAGAAGGTCCCACGTATTTAAAACCTGAAAACTGACGCTGGTTTTGTGTAAATACCATTTTTTTAAATACTTACAATCGTGACAACACTACATTAAACGAAACAGTCTATAACAAAGTATATACTGTATAATAAGTGATATTGTAGTAAAATAGCTATGAAAGGAGAGCACCTTTAGTTTAAACCATTTTTATCATTGTTTGGTGGCACTTGTTTAAACATATAATAACTGTTCTAATCAGCATGCATTGCGGTACTTACAACTCTATAGCATTTGTCATTGGAGTAAGAAGCAATAATGTAATGCCAGGTGGTTTTAAAATGTAAGAAATTTTTTGTATGATTGACAGAAATTGCAAATAAAAATTTGGCTGGTCGACAACAGGAAAAAAGTTATTTTTTCAGATAGTTCAAAGTTGCAATACTTCACAATCACTTTTCTACTTAAAACCATGAAAGGTTAATGCTGTGGTTAATACAAGTTCAGATTTGTAGCCAGTTATTAACATTAGGTACATAAACTGATCACATTGCTAATATATTTGAAGAACGCAATATAAAGAACTTTGAACCTTAGTAGTTTGTCTTAGTGTTAATGTACAGTACGCACTCCTACAACTTAAATAGCCTGTTTCAAGAAAGTTTACGTTATAGAGATTTTACGTTAAAAAAGCGGTAAAAACATGTAAAAGGCTTAATTTGTTTCAAGATCTTTCCAAACTCATCTCTTTGAACATACAAAAAGAAAAAAAACTTTACCTAACTTATTTTAGTATGTGGTTTGTACCATAACTGCAACATTATTAGTTTGCATCGACAACATTTCTCCTTTTTATGATTAATCTCACTGGTTTTATTGGCCATTATTGAGTGATTCTACAATAACTTGACAGGCAGTGCACAACTTAGCATTAATTTACAGCCAATTGTTTATTTTTCACACAGCAAATTTTACTCTCCAAAGTAAAACTAATTACATATATGTATATGTTATATGGAATTATATGCAGTTATATGGAATTTTTTACGTAGTAGGAAGCAAAAACTTCACGTAATTTTTTATTGTTTTCTGTAATTTATGTTATATGAGGTATAAACTATTGGAGCGTCTACTGTATATTGAATGTAACAAATAGTTTTATGTAAAGTAAGAAATAGACCCATTTGAATTTGCCTACTGTTCTAAAAGATGGATATTCATAGCAATAACTAAAACCAACAATGTGTGAATGGAATTCAAAAGCTTTCAGTCAAGTTTTACAACTTTTTTAAACTTGAAGGCATTCAATGAAAGTCAATAGATTTAAAAAAAGATGAAATTTGTGAAACCAAAACTATTAAGTGTTTTAATCGAACCCAAGTTTGTACCAAACTCATAACTACGAGCATCATTTCTTTATTTTCTTTGACAAAGTACCTGAGACATACCGCTTGTAATTGATATCAACTAACTGAGCATATGTATGTGTCTGTAGTAAAGCTTTATCAGATTTATTCTTTCCTACATTCCTAATTCAAACTTAATTTACATGAGCTGGAAAGAAGGATTTTTATTTAAGAGCACCTCTAGTTTTACTAAAATGATCTGGTATTTGTGTCCAGAGTATTCTATCACGAGCAGCATGAGAAAGCATGAATTTAAGATACAACAGCTTCACTACCTGAATTGCTTAAATATGTTGCCTGAACAGTTAAATATGTTAAATAAGCACCAGCAATGCAGTGTCTTCACTAAAATTTACCTTTTAAATATAAATTTTGAAGGTAATTTAAACAAACATATGTTGAGTATGTCCACAAATAATGGTTGCAGATGTCGAGGCCTTTTAACAAAATAGCTGACAATTTGAAATGAAAAAAACCTACAGAATGCAAACCTATTAATATTGTAACAGAAAATGCGCAAGCAACTATGTCTTATTTAGCTATAACATGTAGATTTCACCCTCTTAAGCAATTGCTGCAATCAGTTTTAACACATATATGAAAAAATGTTACTCTGCCATTGCATGAAACTGAGACGTAATGGTCCAAAATATTTTTAAACAATATATTTGAGCTCATTTGTTTGCTGTCTGAAGTTTTAAAATATCAGAAGCAAGAAATCTTTAAATATACAGGTATTTCTCAATTTGATGAAATTGGCTCTTTATATTTTATACTAAAACAATTAGATAAAACTGTTTTAACACAAATATTTTTTCAAATAAAATTTCTTCTGCAGGATTAGGGTAATATTATTCTTAATTTTTTTAAATCCAAAAGCTAAGAAACATGTTTGTGACTACTATATGTCAGTAATTCCAATATTTTATTAATATGGTTTTTAATATAGAATTTAGAAACCATAGATAAAATCATATATACGTATAATATGGAAACCATAGATAGAACCATATATAGAATATGAAAACCATAGATAGAACCATATATAGAATATGGAAACCATAGATAGAACCATATATATAATATGAAAACCATAGATAGAACCATATATAGAATATGGAAACCATAGATAAAACCATATATAGAATATGGAAACCATAGATAGAACCATATATAGAATATGAAAACCATAGATAGAACCATATATAGAATATGGAAACCATAGATAGAGCCATATATAGAATATGAAAACCATGGATAGAACCATATATAGAATATGAAAACCATAGATAGAACCATATATAGAATATGAAAACCATAGATAGAACCATATATAGAATATGAAAACCATAGATAGAACCATATATAGAATATGGAAACTATAGATAGAGCCATATATATAATATGAAAACCATGGATAGAACCATATATAGAATATGAAAACCATAGATAGAACCATATATAGGATATGAAAACCATAGATAGAACCATATATAGAATATGAAAACCATAGATAGAACCATATATAGAATATGAAAACCATAGATAGAACCATATATAGAATATGAAAACCATAGATAGAACCATATATAGAATATAGAAAATTGAAAGTGTTTTCATATTTCCTTCCTTTAATACATACATAATCAAAGTACAGAAAGATTGCTCAGATTTCAATGCACATATATTTCAATTTTAAGTGAGTTACAGTTGATTTTGCTTCAATTAAGGCATTGAAGATCAGATAAGCTGTGCTGACAGTGAATTAGTACATACAAGTGTGGGGATGCATCACTAAAATCCGTAGCTCAAGATCTTAGTGAATAGATTAAATTTTTAGGCTATCACAGCTGAAAACTTTTTGTAATGATGTTCCCCAAAACATTTGTTGAATTTGATTTCAGATCTATAATATAATAATTACTGTGTCGGTACAGGTTGCTGAAAGTTATGAGTAGAATATAAATCTACATGTACATGTATATTTATTAGAAATGCGGAACAAAAGTTTACTGCATACGCTACTCTATGCTATATGCTGTTTTATCCATACATTTCTATGGTAAATGCTTAGAACCTGAAATCCCCTGATGAAATAGAGTAGCATCACTTATATGCGTAGTAAGACTGTACCAAAGGGCATTTGGTGTTAGGTAACAGAAAGGTATTTTGCTCCACACAAGAAATTACTTAGGTTACTCTAAGTTTATAAGCTTACCAAACTGATAAGCAAAATAAAGAAAGTTATCTCCTTCGACTGAGGGCAATAATATAGAAGGATCTGACTTAAAGAAACTATTAAAAAACATTAGGGAAAGTACTTAGCAATAATGAGCTTAAAAATCAAAGTAGTGCATTTATAATCTACCACTTTAAGAAGAGAGTGTAATAAATATCAAAATTCAATTTACTGTAAAATATGGTTTAAAACTAGTAAAATCATTTGGTATAGCTGGTGAAAATAGCAGAAACCAAATCAAACTGGTTATTAGTCTAAAGGCTAAAGGGCTTCATGAGTAACCAATAGATTTCCAGGCTAATCTTACCGCAACACCATTATACTGATAACTTACCAGTCGCTGAGAAGAGTGATGTGAAGCAAATTAAGAAGCCAAGATTAAAAAGAAGTTGAAACATGATAATGCTGAGCTCTAGTAGAATACAAATGCCATCATTCCACACTCATCTGATAGCTCACAAGAGCCGACGGTTGCTGAGCTGACGCTGCTCCTAATTCCTATTGCCCTATTGGCTAGACGAACTTGTTGAAATACAAAGCTGTTTTGGCTTCGAGGCCTCCCCTTGTTTAATATTACATGGCTGCACTTGGGGAATTTGTAATGGGGAATCCTGAGCGCATGTCAAAATTTTAATCAAAACAACAGATGGGTGCAAATAGAAGTCTCAAGCTATGTCCTCGGTAAGGTTTGAATTAAAAAGATGACGGAGGGAATGGGAGCCATTGCTGTGACTCATGACAGCCGAAACTACAAACAACTGTACAAACTGTACAACTGTACAAATGTACAAACAACCACAAATAGATTTGATGTGTAAATGAGTTGAAACAAAAACCTTTTGTAGCACCCATAGTCTGCCCTGACTAGCAAGGAGAGTGATAAAACTTTCCTTGCTAGTCAAGTGAAAGTACACTAGCAAGGAAAGTGATTACATTTTCCTTCTGCTCATAGCGAATAGTTCATATTCACAATGCACAGTAGTGATTAACTAAAGTGCAGAAATCTACTATCCATCTATCCTAACTATCCAAGTTTTTAAAAAAGGTAAAAAATATATTGTTTTATACCAATTCAGAAAACAAAATAATTAATAGAAGCTGATGTGCTTCAAAGGATGCTGTTGTTTGTTAAAACGTTTTTTGCTTTTATTGCATCTTATTTGCTAATCGTTTTGGCAATGACTGCAGTTTTGTATCTTAGAGAACTGAGATGTGCAGCGTGTGAATTACATAAATACCTTCTTTTGTGACAGTAATCATTTAAAACAGTATTAATAGCCTTTTGCTTTCATCTCAATCAAGAAATATTCCCTTTGCCATTAACAGCAAGACATGTTATGTTTAACATTTTTGTCTTATAGCTAACAAGTGGCTCAGAAAATACATTAAAAGACATTCATGTAAGCAAGTAACTAACAGCTATTACTGGTTACTACTTTCTGGGCTGATAAAATGCACATTATTTGATGAGCATGGCACATTTATGTCAATGACAGAAATACCCTTGAGAATTTTTAATGTAGAACAATCTGAAATTAGCAACTTTTACAGGTAAAATACATATCATACAGTTTAATGTTAAGCATACCCAGCTTAATTGTATCCTGAAGGTGAGTGCACCAAGTAGCAGGGAATAATCACTGTCTGTTATTTTAAATGTTTAGTTGTGCAAGCGTCTCAAGGTTTGTTTATAATTTAATCTGGTAAAAATTATTCTTGATGGTTTTTAAGGATATGATAACTTGTGAGTCATAAGTTTTAGTTACTGGTATGCAGTAAAACCAAATGATTGTGTAAAACTGCTGAGTTTAAAGCAATATTAACAATGAAGAAATATGATAATGATTTTCAAACGATTTAGGAAATACTGAGTGAAATTTGTTCAAAAATATCAGATTTTATGGTCTGAAGATAGACATAAACTGTTTAGCAACCAGAGACATGAGTTGCTTCAGGTGAAAACATTTATAAAAATGTTTCAATTGATCCTTTACAAAGGATCAATTGAAACTTTGAAACGTTTTTTTTTTGTTTTGATTGATCCTTTGTAACATTAAAAAGTTTTTGAAGCAGTCGGTAGATGTCAAAACACATCACCAAAGCAGCTAGTTTTGACAGAACTGACAAGCCATATAAGTTATCAAGATAAGGCTTGTCATATCTGCACAAACTTAATAAGTTGTACATAGTAAACAAGCAACTTTAAAAGAGACAAAATTCGCAAACTAACAAGTTGTTGAGAACCAATTGGTTGATGAATTTGGTTGAATCAAGGCAGCTGCTAGTACCCTGATCTCTAGGGTAACAGTGTAAGTGGATTTTATAAACAAATACAGTCAAACATGGATAACTCGTCCACGGATAGCTCGAACACATGGTTAATTCAAACATTTCCTTTGGTCCGTTCCCACGTAATGATAAATTGCTATAGATAACTCGAACTCAACACTGTTAATTCGAACTGTTTTTTTGCCCAACGGCTATCGAAACGGTTTTTATCGCTTTAGAAAATCACTTTATTCAAAGCCATAGAGGTAAACTTCATCTTTTCGTAATTCATAAGCGTCGTTATTACCACCATCGGCAAAATATTTTTGTCAACGACTTTTCTAAAAGTTTGGTGAAAATTGATTTATACTGCGATACGATGAATAGCACGGGCTAGCCGGGTCACGCGCGCAAGGATTTTCGCCACGCACATACAAAACAAAAATCGCATGTTGTTTTGTATGTGCGTGGCAAAAATCCTTGAGTGCGTGACCAGGCTAGCTCGTGATGAATAGTTTTCCGACGTTGATTCCGTGTTGAATCAACGTCGGAATGTTGAATGTTTAAAGCGTCTTAAAATTGGTGTAATTAAACGTATACGTTGTCTGAGCTACAAAAAACTATTCATCGTTTGACCTAAACACAGAATACGTGTGTACATTCAATAAGTATCTATTAAAAAAGCGTGAGTGATATAGAATGAACCGTAAAACTTTTAATTGAACTGCCTCGGAGTGTTGCTCTTAACGAATCCCAGGTAAAGTAAGGTAATCTGCATAAACTTCAAGAAGAAACGGCAAAATTGATTGTGGGTAAAACCCCAAAAGAAAAAAAAGTCTTTTCTTTTGAGCATTTCAACAACGATCAAGTTTTGCCAATGTCAATCTGAAAAACGTCCTGGCAATAACATCACCTCAAACAACAAACCAATCTCAAGTGATAAAAAAATCTCTATACTTTTTCATGAAAACGTTTTAAACTTTACATTAGAAGCATTTAATTTGAAACAAGCCATTTGTGCTTTTGATTTATATTATAGTTTGTATATGTACATGTATCTACTAATAAATAAGTAAATATATGGACTTGTGACAGTGCTCTGATAACTTGAACGCTCTGATAATTCGAACACTTTTGCTCGGTGCCTTGAAGTTCGAGTTATCCATGTTTGACTGTATGTGTATAATAGCCTCCTTATTAGTTTTAGATGGGACAGCAGAAATAGGTATAGGAACTTTAACCAGAACGTATTAAAGAAGCCAGGCACTTATCACTCATATAAGAGTACAAAAGATATGTGAGATACGGTGATACAAGAAACAAAAACACTCAGCCAACTTAATTTAAAAACATACAAACATATGCATATCAATGATAAATTATGAAAGTAAAAAGTTTCATCTATAATTTTAACTTTTGCTTTGCAGGAAGTAGGTAAAGTTTTTGTTTAGTTTTGCACTGGCCATTCCTTCATACGTTCTTGAAGATGTCCTTAACCAATGAATCTTGGTAACAACTCAGAATGCTAGCAAATAATATTTAAACTACTTCTTAGGTTCTCTAGATTCTTTTTATTAAAAATTGATCTGGCTATTAAAAATGTGAAACATTGATGTGGCTACATTAAGCCAATCAATTCTTCCCAGATGTATTGGCATCCTCTGAACCATTGATACAAACTTGTGTATGCCCTAGAATGCAATCCTCATCACCTCCAGTTACTGTAGACTTTAGTAGCTAAAATACTACTAACTAGAAATTCCCTTATCATACAGCCCACGACCTGGCATGACTTCTGAACATGTCCTCTGTCTGACATGATACTTTCTGACATGACCTCTGAAGCCAATTTGGCCACCACGCTGACGACGGAATATTGACATTGTAGGATTAACCTGAGCAATGAGTAACTGTTCTATAAGTGTATGAGAAGATTAAAATTCAACAGATGGATCTGGGTCCATATTGTTGGCTGCACTGAATTTATTAACAGTGTCAGGTCTAACTTGTTGGCATGTATGACATAGTTGTATTTGAGCATTGTATGTAATGAAATGTTTCTCATTACATCCAGTACATGTGAGCTGTGATATGTTGTTGTCAAGTCTGCCTAGATAGTTGTTACGGAGTTCTTGAAAATCAGCACAATCTAAAGATTGAAAATAAGGAATGTAATGAAGGAGGGCAGCATTGGGAGGAGCAATATGGTTTGTGCAATATCTTCATGGTCAATGATGTCCATAAAATCATGATCATCATCTGGAAACAAAGGGGCTGCCAAGTCCATGTCATTTACATCGCCTACAACATCTACTAAAGAATTCTCTGAGTCAGATGAGTTGTTATTAATTTGTGTAGCGTATTGTTGAACATTAGCACTTGATGTTGATGGTTGCTGTGAAGACCTTCTCTTTATCTTCCTATTGAGCTGTAATAATTGAGAGACAAGTGGACGGCCACTGCATCAGCCACGACATGGTGTTCTGGGAAGTTGTATGTCCATGGTAGTTTTCAAACTGTTTTGAAATTAAATTCAAAAAGTCAATTATGCAAAACAAAAGTTAGTAAAAAAATCACACCTAATTTACTACTATATCAAACCAATGTTTTACAACAATAAAATAAATATTAATTAAAGCTGTAGGCCTAGCCAACTGTAATGTATGTAATATAACAACATCAATAACAAAATATGTTTATTGTAACTCTGAAATTCAATATTAGAAGTAAAATGGCAAGCTGCAGTGAAATATACACAGCTTGAAAGTCAGTTGTGTTGAATGTAGAATGGTTTTGATAGCGATCTTTAACAGAAAGAAAGTATGAGCGATCACGCGTCTAGAAGGTTTCTGCAAACTAGAGCAAAATACAAAATGTTCTTGTCATAAAGGGGCATTGTAGTTCGGCCCTAGCTTGTACATAATATGTAAACAATTTTGGCTAATATTTTAAATAACTTAATTAAACCTTCGGAAATTGGACAAAAAAAACATAGGCTGATAAACTGTGTATCACAATTTCGTACCTGTAAATTGGTCTACGCCTCAAACAGTCTACGTTTATTACAGAAACTTTTGGATAAATTTCAATAATTATTCTTATAATTAAGTCTTATAATAATTTTGTAAAATTGGATAATTATTCTTACATTGTATAATTAAGTATTTTTGCAAGATATTAAAAACGGAAAAATATTAAAAACCTTCGGCAATTAAACAATGTCATAGACTGGTAAAATGAGCACGTTTTTCTCGTGAATTGCGCACTGCTTAATAGTTCTACTATCTGTCACACGGCTTTATTGGCGCATCGTTGGCCGATCTTAATTATGAATAAAAAAAGCTTTTCAAATGTTTTATTGCGATTTTAGGCCAAATTAATCTGTATATATTTGCGTATAATCCAACCAGATGAGTAAGATTTAGGATATTGTTTACAAATAATAAAGACTTGGTAACATATTTAAATAGGTTTATATGTGCTTTGTATTGCTATTATACTTAAACGACTCCATTGAAAAATGGTTAAATTTGTTGATGAGATTTCGGTACAAGGGTTAGCAACGGCTGTTGATGAATAAATTTCGTGAGTTGTGTGCACATATGCATTTATCATAAATTTCCCAAACAATCGTTTTGCTCGTGTTTGGTCGTAGGAATATTTTTTGTTGCATAATAATTATAATGAGCGCCAAAGCAAAAATTAGAAAGTAGAGCAGGCCTTTTTAAAAAAATACTAAACTTTAAATGCTGATGATGTATTTTCCTTGACTGCTCAGTTTTTTTGTATTGCCTAATTGACTAATACAAATTAATTGTAATTTGAGCATGATTAGTTCAGTATTCTACATTTGATAATCTCAGTGTCTTTCTCTTTAGAAAATATGCAAAGACCGCGCAGCTGTAAGCTTCTTTTATGATAGCAAGAAATATTAAATTTGACAGAAAGGAGGCAATAACTCTAAATCACTTATCAAGTTTTTTTTAGTTTATGCAATTAAAGATATAGTATATCCGCGCATTGTGCCTGTTGAATTAAAAAAAGTTGAACTTTTTCTGGTACCTTTGTCACCTACGAGAGCCTCACTTTTATAGCTATTGATCTATATGACTATTTAAAGTGCAATGTAGACTAACCAAAATGATGACAGTGATGGGAAATCACTGCGATCGTTAGAGATGAACTTGCAAAAAATTTCAATAAGGTTTATCAAAAAGTATTAGTATTTTCCTATCATTTTCAGTAGATTTTGGTGTTCGAGGGGATCTGACTGTCATGATGTTTTGAGACTAAAATCAACTAACCTTGATCTAAGTTAAAACGCTCAGAAGAAAAATACATCCTCAAAAATGCCGTCAGTTGTGGTGTTTCCTGTTTGTCCCTCTCGCTATGCCATTGGCTATTGAGTTTAAGTTGCAATGTTACACATCTCTATAGATGTATATTTTATTGTGTATTTTGAGCTCGAGATAAACTTCAATAGATGTTGCAAATATTTTCAAGATAAGTTAGATTACTTAGAAATTGTCTGCCTTTTCCCTATAAATGTTGCGTGAACATATTTTAACTTTTATCAAGTGCCGATGTCACCATATATGTATCATTTTTAAGTAATATTCGCAGGTATCTTTAGAGAAGACTTTTGGAAAAGTCTGGGCACGTAATTTGCTTCTGAGCGTTTTTATCGCGGTCAAGCTTTGTCGATTTTAATCCTGAATTATTTTGACTGTAGGATCACCTTAAAAATGACAAATAATCGCCAGTGATAGAAAAATGTCAATACTTTGTATAAAAAAATTTACTAAAATTTTGGGTAAGTCCATCTTTACGTCGAAATTTTGTTTATCTCTAATGAATAAAAATTACAAATATAACTTTTACTGTTATTGGCCCAGAAATATTCAGAGTACCTAGAAACTATTATATAATCGGTTAAGCAGTGCCTTTTTATTTAGCCAATTAATGATTTTTATCTATTTTTAAAATAACAATCAACAAATTATATTTACTTGCAAAATACCTAGATTTAATTATGTCTAATCAAAATAAGAATTTCGGTGGCAAGATAGAACAAAATTGAAGGCTAATGATGAGACTAAGTCAACCTAACACATGTGGTCATAACCAGTCAAATAAACTAACTTCATCAATATAGCATTCAACTTTTAGTCAAAATTAATTGTCTGTCATATTTAGCATTTAAAGTTTTATGACCACAGCTGATAAAAATAGCAGAAATAAAGCAGAAATTAAATTAGAGAATAAAATTGAACTAGGTCAATTCTTACACTGAGTGCATGCGATGTTATGCAGACCAGATGCACATATGGATCTTTTCTGTCCTAATCAAATCTGAAGTGGATCACTAGTTTGCATTGTTTAGAATTTGACAGTATTTGCAGTCACTGCCCTAATGACCTTGGTCTCCTTGATTGCATTTGACCTTTAGACTTAGTTTTAAATTATTTGTCACTGTCAGCCAGGTGTGGTCTCTGCGATGTTTGACTACATAATAGATCTTTCTTAGGCTCATACATATTAAGTGCCCAACACAGAATGCTGCAGGTTGCAGCTAAGTAGCGTTCACCCGACAATGTTTTGCTTTGTTTTGCTTACCAATGTTTTGGTAAGTTAAATAAAATCAAAAGGGGAAAATTCCCTAATCAATTGCAATAAAATATAAAAACCATGATGCAGTCATGCGATGTAGATTGTATGCAAAAAATTAGCGGTAAACATTTTAAAGATGGCTGCCAAAAACATGTAACTTGTTTTAGTAGTCTGGGTTGCTTTCTTTGTATGAAAATGCAGATTGGGTTTGCTACAAATGAGTAAGGCTCTAAGTTAATGCTTGGCAAACATCAACATGTGGCTGAAGCTGTGAGTTACATGTATAGTTACACTTGGACCTTTAAAATTTTCTATATGACTGTGGAAATTTGTTTGCTATTTTCTAATCACAAACAATTAAAAATATTAAAAGTTTTGCTTCTATCTCGCCACTCAGTGTACTTTAGTAGGCTGATGAGAAAGTGAGATTCGTCTGTCCCTCTCATTACTTGAGCTTCTTTATGGTTCAAGTTTAATTCTGGCTATTGACCCGCCTTGCATAGATGCTGATAGCATAAAAAAAATGTCACACATCACTGTCAAAAAACAATGATACATGTAAATGAAAAACAGCACTTTTTATAACTACGGCATGTTTAGTTGATTAGCTGTGCACTTTGAAATTTGCAAACATAACAATACCATAATGCTTATTATCACAATTAATTTTGTTGACATTTTTGATGTATTTCTAAATATTTACTTTCATAAACTTAGCAAACATCTCAGCAACATTTAATGTACATACATCAAATAAGATCATAGGGCCAAAGAGTGAACACAAAGATTTCTTACTCATGTCAACATCGACAGTCATCCAATGAGACTCAACTTTATGAGAAAATATCTTTTTTTTGCAAAATAGATTTTAGAGCAATTACTATGCCCTTTCAGAGCAATAAATAAAGAAAAATGCAGTTATCTTATATTTTCAGCAATACAGAGTCAGTTCTAAACACTTGCTACACAAGATAAGATGTTTTGAGAACAATTCGTTTTAAAGAATATTTCTAATGATTTCGCTATTAAACTGATAAATTATAAAATGTAACTAGAGCCATAAACTACTAAATTTTTATAATAAGGTTTTCGACTAGTCTGGTGTAGTTACGAGGTACTTATAACCTGCTGACAGTTTATTTTATCTCTAGCCATACTTTATGACTGATTATTTGAATGGAAGTCTAAAAACAAAATTTATATCGGTCTGCAGATTTTTTGTGATAATGCAAGAAAGGAACTTAACTGAACCTGTTAATAATGGCTCAGACCTCAAATATTTCATTTTACTGGGCTAATACTAACTTTGTTTTTGCACATGAGAAGTTTCCTGCAGGCTCCAGCACTTGCGAAATCATTTCTATGTTTACAATTTGAGGAACTGGACTCGTTTCAACTTATAGTTACTTTATCTGTGGCTCTCACCCTAATTTAATAAAAAATTTTACGCTTATTGAATGCAGTATCAAAGTCTAACTTTTATGTTTTAAGTGCGAATCAGTTGCTATATTGATTTTGCTTTTCTCTCAAATTTTTGAAAAGTTTACAAAACATAGTTTTCATTTAAAGACATGGTAGTAATTAACCCACAACTTAACTTTATTATTTAGAATAAATATCTGTTTTTGATTAACAGAATTTGTTAGCTACTAATTTTTTAATTGCTCAATAAGCAGATTGCTTAAAGTGGTATATTTTGAAATTGTTGTTAGAATTTTAACACAAACCAAATTTGTTTGGTCTCAAATTGTTGGTTTTTGGCAACTCATAAAAAGGGCCATAAAGCTATTGAACTACTTGATAGAATATGTGTTAAGACTAAACACCAATAACTAGAAAATTACACAAGCTTTACATGATGTGCTATTAGATTTTAATAAAGCACCAAAAACCCTAGAAAGCTTCTCAACAAGAATTTAGTTTTTTTTAGTTGAGATATATGCCTGATGTTCTGTGCTTAGAGTCAATGCACACGGTAAACAAACTTATATGTGGCAGCCTATAAAGTTTTATCGATGGCCTGTCATATCTAGACTGAGAAAAGTGAAAGCTTTTAAAGCTTCAATTCTTTTGATCAAATCTTAATTAATTTCAGCTGTGAACCTATTTGATTAGTGTAAAGAAGAGCTCAATTTCAAAGAGAGTAGGGGATTATTTCAACATCAAATACTTGAGAATGCATACTTTAAATTTCTGCTTTAAAGGAAACATTGATGACCTAAAGGGCATCTTCGTCAAGTCTGTTTAACTTTTTTAATTAAGAATAGGTTTACTTTCATGTCTTTCATGAATTTCATTAGATATAAATTATTCCACAAAATAATAAATTGCAGATTTTCTAGGTACATGTTTGATGGAAGTTTTAACTTTGTTTTAATTATCCTTAGCATTTGGTAGAATCAGTCATCAATTACAGTAATCGCACAAAGCAAATGCTGACGTTGAGCTATATTTCAAGAGAAGATTACTCTCAAATTCTCCATAAAAACTCTTAGAAAAATTTTGGAATTACATGAAATTTGTTGTTACAGTTGATATCAGTGGGATACACTACCACCTTCAAGCAGCATCAAAGTTTTTGTCTCTCAAATATTTTCCTTCTTAAAAAGTAGCAAATATATTGAGAAGTTTCCAAATAACAACTTTTACAATTCAACTTAATGGTTCTTATGCTTCTTGATGTAGTTAATGATTGGGTAAAGCCTTTCTCTAGCTATTTTTGTTTCAAGGTTAAAATCTGAACAAAACTGATGCAAATCTTAGCGAAAAAAGAGCTAAATTTTCTATGCAATAATTATCGCTGTATATATTTTTGATACATCGTTTTGTAGAAGAGAAAACAAATAAAAACTGTTCTCCAGAATCTTTTCATTTTTACATTAAAATTTGGTGCTTTTTTACTTTTTAATAACAACCTTTCAAGTTTTGTATAATTGTATGTTTTATAGTTTTCTTTGTTGCCACCACCGTACAACTAAATATGAAATTTTATCAGTTTTAATCAGATAAAAAGCTAAAAAGTTTTATATACAAGTATGAAGTTTTCTGAACAAAATTGTTTGAATTAATTTATTGTTAAATAATTTGGTGTTAATAAACTAATATACTTTTTACTTATTTGTTAGATTAGTTGTTAGTGAAATTAGCTATACAATATAACTAATAACTTAGAAATTTAACAAATGGCTTTCCAGCAGCATGTTGGCATTACGTGTATGACTGATAGCTGATTCTTCCTGACAACCAACAACAGGGAGAAAATAACAGCTTGGTTAGTTTAGAAATTAAGCTACCTTAAACTTAACTCAATTATATACCGGTATGACTAAAAGTGTCAACATGTGTTACATTATTACTCTTTAGCTATTTCCTTGTTAGGTTTATCAAACATTAACCTCAGCTGAAGAACAGACACTTTTGGATGCTTTGGTTAAGGGTTTAATGTTTAACAAAGGAGGTTTTTTAATTCAAAGCTATATTAAACAAGGCAAAACCGATTGCAGCAAGGTATTCATAAACGAATCTTTTGATAAAGAAAGAAGAGACAGCTGCATGTAATGCTAACAGTTTACACAAAATAGCTTATTATACTTTGAAAGAAAAGATACAACCTGATTGTCAGCTTTTAAATGACAGAATGGTTTTTTATGATTAGCTAGGACAAACTCAAGTAAGGGATTTTATGTTAAGACTAAATAGCCAATATTTATGCCAGTATTTTATATCTATGATACAAATTACAAGAAATTAGATAGCGTACTTATCTTTTGTCAGTCGCTGTCAGCTTCTTTCTTACACAATCATCAGGTTGTAGAACAGCTTTCTGCTCAGGAGATCTACAGATTGATTTACTGATTTATACTGCTTCATTCTATATCAAGCACTGTGATTGCAGTTCTAGATATGATAAATTTCTGTATATATTATATATATTATAAACATACTTGGAGTAAAAAAAATTGGCAGCAAAAGCGTTACAAATCTGTTTCGTGTGATGCATTCCTCAGGCGCTGTTTGACTAAAAAAGCTGTACCAAAATTTTAGAACTGGGCTCAACGTTTTAATCATGTGATTTAGTGTTAAGTGTAACAAAGACAATAACTCCTAGCGTGTCTGCAATTAGATGACAACTTATTCCTTTATTAAATGTGCTCAAGTGTGGTTTGCAAATTTAGCATTAATTTTAAAAACTGTTATTTGAAAACTTCTCAATGCATTTGCTACTTTTTAAAAAAGGGAAATATTTTGTGAAACACAAACTTTGATTCAGCTTGAAGATGTGGGTGTATCCCACTGATATCAATTGTAACAACAAATCTCATGTAATTTCAAAAATTCTTTAAAAGTTTAAGAGGAAAATTTGAGAGTAATCTTCTCTTGAAATATAGCTCAATACCAGCATTGGCTGGTTGTGATTACTGTAATTGATGACTGATTTTAACAAATGGTAAGGATAATTGAAACAAAGTTAAAACTTCTATCTAAAATGTACCTAGAAAATCTGCAATTTATTATTTTGTGGAATAATTTCTATCTAATGAAATTCATGAAAGACATGAAAGTAAACCTAGTCCTAATTAAAAAAATTAAACAGACTTGATAGAGATGCCCTTAAGGTCTTCAATGTTTCTTTTAAAGCAGAAACTTTAAGTATGCATTCTCAGGTTTTTGATGTAAAAATAATCCCCTACTTACTTTGAAATTGAGCTCTTCTTTACACTAATTAAATAGGTTCACAGCTGAAATTAATCAAGATTTGATCAAAAGAATTGAAGCTTTAAAAGCTTTCACTTTTCTCAGTCTAGATATGACAGGCCATTGATAACACTTTATAGGCTGCCACATATGAGTTTGTTTACCGTGTGCATTGACTCTAAGCACAGAACATCAGGCATATATCTCAACTAAAAAAAACTAAATTCTTGTTGAGAAGCTTTCTAGGGTTTTTGGTGCTTTATTAAAACCTACTAGCAGGTAATGTGTGGCTTGTGTACTTTTTCTAGTCATTGGTGTATAGTTTTAACACATATTCTATCAAGTAGTTCAATAGCTTTATGGCTTTTTTATGAGTTGCCAAAAAGCAACAATTTGAGACCAAACAAATTTGGTTTGTGTTAAACTCCTAACAACAATCTCAAAATATACCACTGTAAAGTAATCTGCTAATTGAGCAATTAAAAAATTAGTAGCTAACAAGTACTATTAATCTAAAAACATATACTTATTCAAAATAATAAAGTTAGGTTGTGGGTTAATTACTACCTTGTCTTTAAATGAAAACTATGCTTTGTAAACTTTTCACAAATTTGAGAAAAAAACAAAATTAATATAACAACTGATTAACACTTAAAACATAGATGTTACTTAGATACTACATTTAATAGGCATGAAATTTTTCATTAAATTAGGGTGAGAGCCACAGATAAAGTTACTATAAGTTGAAACGGGTCCAGTTCCTCAAATTGTAAAAATAGAAATGATTTCGCAAGTGCTGGAGCCTGCAGGAAACTTCCCATGTGCAAAAAACAAAGTTAGTATCAGCCCAGTAAAATGAAATATTTGAGGCCTGAGCCATTAGTAACAGGTTCAGTTAAGTTCCTTTCTTGCATTATCACAAGACATCTGCAGACCGATATAAATTTTGTTTTCAGACTTCCATTCAAATAATCAATCATCAAGTACAGCTAAAGATAAAATAAGCTGTCAGCAAATTATAAGTATCTCATAACTACACCAGACTAGTTCAATTTCTTATTATAAAAATTTATTAGTTTATGGCTCTAGTTACCTTTTATAATTTATGAGTTTAATAGCGAAATTAATAAACTATATTTAGAAATATTCTTTAAAACAAATTTTTCTCAAAACATCTTATTTTGTGTGGTAAGTGTTTAGAACTGACTCTGTATTGCTGAAAATATAAGCAATAACTGCATTTTCCTTTCTTTGTTGCTCTAAAAAGCAGCCAGCTAAGTATGTCAGTTAACATATTTATTTTGCAAACAAAAGATATTTTCTCATAAAGTTGAGCCTTATTGGATTGAATGACTGTCGATGTTGGCATGAGTAGCAAATCTTTGTGTTCACTCTTTGGCTCTATGATCTCATTTGAGGTATGTACATTAAATGTTGCTGGGATGTTTGCTAAGTTTATGAAAGTAGATTTTTAGAAATACATCGAGAATGTCAACAAAACTAAGTGCGATAATAAGCATTATGGTACTTCTATGTTTGAAAAATTCAAAAAGCAGGCAGCGCTTATCAACTAAACTAAAGTAATCGTACAAAAGTGCTTTTTCTCATCAACTGTAGGCCTAACCTACTGTAATGTATGTATTTTACCAACAACGATAAGGAAATATGTTTATTGTAACTCTGAAATGCAAAATTAAAATTAAATGGCAAGCTACTGTGTACTATACACAGTTTGAAAGTTGGTTGCGTTGAATGTAGAATGGTTTTGATAGCGATCTTTAACAGAAAGCAAGTATGAGCATTCACGCGTCTGAAAGTTTTCTGCAAACTGCAGCAAGATAAAAAATGTTCTCATCATAAAGGGGGGTTATAATTCGGCCCTAGCTTGTACATAAGTTGTAAAGAATTTTGGCTAACGTTTTAAATAATGAAACCTTCGGCGATTGGACAAAAAAACATAGGCTGATAAACTGTGTACCACAATTTCGTACCTGTAATTCGGTCTACGCCTGAAACGGTCTACGTTTATCACAGAAACCTTCGAATAAATTCGTTTACAAGTAAACAAAGCCCTAGACTGATGAAATGAGCACGATTTTCTCGTAAAATGCGCACTGCTAAATAGTTCTACTATCTGTCGCACGGCTTTATTGGCGTATCGTAAGCCGGTCTTAACTTTTATTAAACCAAGCTTTTCAAGCGTTTTGTGGCGATTTTCGTCCAAATTAATCTGTCTATTTGTGTATAATCCAATCAGATGAGTAAGTTTTAAAATAATGCCAATGATTTACAAAGACTTGTTAACATATTTAAATAGGCTTAAATGTGTTTTGTATCGTTATTATACTTTAACGACTCTACAAAACGATGGTTAAATTTGTTGATGAGATTTCAAAACAAGGGTTCGTCTCATTGTTGATGAATAATTTTCGTAAGTTGTGTGCACATGCTTTTATCATAAAAACTCTCAAACTCCGCATCCGCTCGTTTGGTCGTGAGAATAGATATAGCTTTTCTCATACTACAATGTTCGAACACAATTAAAGTGGCACATTTTTATTAAATATAAAGGGTAGACAACTTGGTATCAGTACTATGTAATGGCTTTGGAGTAATTATTCAGTGCTTGAAGCACTTGATTACAGTTAGCCAAATGACATTTTTATCAGCTGTGGTCATAGAACTTTAAATGCTAAATATGACAGACAATTAATGTTGACTAAAATTTGAATGCTATATTGATGAAATTAATTTATTTGACTGGTTATCACTGGATGTGTTAGGTTAATTGGGTCTCATCATTAGCGCACAAATTGTTGCTATCTTGCCACAGACATTCTTATTTTGATTAGCCAAAATTAAATCTAGGTATTTTGCAAGTAAATATACATGTAATTTAATATAATTTGTTGATTTTTATTTTGAAAGTTTTTTATTTTATTTTAGTACTATGCCCAAACACCATTAATATAGCGCATTTAAAGAAATATAAAGGGTAGGCAACTATCTATCAGTACTGTGCAATGGCTTCGGAGTAATTATTAAGGCTTGAAGCACTGGATTATATTTAGCCACATGATATATTTATCAGCTGTGGTCATAAAACTCTAAATGCTAGATATGACAGACAATTAATGTTGACTAAAAGTTGAATGCTATATTGATGAAGATAATTTATTTGACTGATTACCACTGGATGTGTTAGGTTGGCTGGGCCTCATCATTACAGCTAAAATTTCTGTTCTTTTGTCACCAAATATCTTATTTTGATCATTTTTTGCTTGTCATTTTTAGGCATGATTAAATATAGTTTTTTTGCAAGTAAATATAGTTATTATAATTTTTTGATTGTTATTTTAAAAATAAAACCAAATCATTAGTTGGCTAAATTAAAAAATATTGCATAAGCAACTATATAATAATCTCTAACTACTCTGAATATTTCTGAGCTAATAACAGTGAAAGTTATTTGTAATTTCTATTTATTAGAGATAAACAACATTTAGACCTAAAGATAAACTTGCCCAAAATTTTAGTAAATGTTTTTCAAAAGTATTCAAATCTTTATACACTTGCTGTTATTTGTCATTTTTAAAGTGATTCTATAGCCAGGATGATTCAGGATTAAAATCTACCAAACTTGATTGTGGTTAAAATGCTCCGAAGCAAAAGATGCGCCTAGACTTGTCCAAAAAGTATTCTCTTAAGATACATGTAGTTGTGCATATTTTTTATAAATGATACATATACGGTGACATTGACACCTGATACTTATATGGTTACACAACATTTAAAAAGAAAAAGCAGACAATTTCTAAGCAGCCTAAATCATCTTTAAAATATTTGAAACATCTATTGAAGTTTATCTGAAGCCCGAAATATAAAATATATGTCAATTATTGACATATATTTTATTGGCTATTGGCTATAATTATGCATCTCTATTATAGAGATGCATAACATTGCAACTTGAGCTCAATAGCCATTGGCATAGTGAAATGGAAAAACAGGAAACACCACACCTGACGGCATTTTTGAAGATGTATTTTTCTTCTGAGCGTTTTAATACCGATAAAGGTTAGTCGATTATAGTCTTGAAACGTGCTGGCAATCAGAATCTATCAAAAACCAAAAAACAACTGCAAATGATAGAAAAATACTGATACTCTTTGATAAACCTTATTGGAATTTTGTGTAAGTACATTTTTAACAATCACAGTGATGTTCCATTACAACCTGTTTTGGTTAGTCTAAATAGCACTTTAAATAGTCACAAATATCAATAGCTATAAGAGTGAGGCTCTTGTAGGTGATAAAGGTAGCAGAAAAAGTTTTTTTAACTCACAAAGCAAAATGTGTAGATATATTATATATTTGATTGCATAAACTCAAGAAAAACTTGATAAGTGATTTAGAGTTATTGCCTCCTTTCCACCAAATGTAACAATTCTTGGAATCATCAAAAAAGCTTACAGCTGTGCAGTGGTGCATATTTTCCAAAAAGAAACACACTGAGATTGTCAGATGAAGACTACTGAATTAATCATGCTAAAATTACACTAAATTTGTATTAGTCAAACAGAAAACTGAGCGGTCAAGGGAATGCATCAGCAGCAATTCAAAATTCTACCTATATAGGTAAAGCATCTTTTAAAAAGGCCACTCTACCTTTCAATATTTTTTTTACACTCATTACAATTACTAGAAATTTCCCTGTCATACAGTCCACAACCAAAGTGGTAATGGAAAAAAGGGTACTGTTGGCTATTAAAAAGAAGTTCTCAGCAGGAATTGACGGAGTATAATAGTGTAAATGAGAGTTGCTCGAGATGATATAAAATAAATTTGAGGGAGCACGACTCCAAAAAGGTGCAGCTGACAATTTATTTTGGAGGTAACGTTGGGTTGAAACCAGGTATATGAGTACTTGGTTAATTGTTGATATTACAGTTGTATTTGTTAGTGTAATATAAACAGATATATAAAAGTGAAAAAGTTCTATTTTAGAAGTTTAAGTATAGAAAAATGTTAGGAATGTTGAGAATGGAAAGTATATGGGGAATGTAAAGTTGTATATAAAGTACTAGAAGTGGAATAATGGTATATGATATAGAATAATGTTGTAAATAGATATATATGTAGGCCCATAATAAATATATGTAAAGTATTTAGTATACAAAATAATAGCAAAAGAAGTATATAATATTAGAACAATATAGAAAAAGAGACATATAAAATGTTTAGAAAAATCTCATATAGAAAATAATAGAAATAGTTTTGTTAGATAAGTGCAGTGTTATGTTAAAGGTCGTGCAGTCTAGTCTCCTCTCTTTTACGTTGCGGTATTTGGTCGTTGATAGCTAATCGAGTGATGTGCTCCCTAGCAAAGTTGTTAACAAGTAAGTCATTAATGTTTCGAATTCGAGAGAGAGCAACAAACGATATTCCAGCTGTAATTTTGGCCACAGACTGATGAAATGTGCACGTTTTTCTACTATCTGTCACCCAGTTTTATGGGCGTTTTGTTGGCCAGTCTTAATTTTGATTAAAAAGTCTGTCAGGTTTAAATGGTGACTTTAGGCCAAATTAATCTCTCTAGTTATGAATCATCCAATCAGATGGGTAAGTTTTAGGATATTGCTGACAATTTTCAAAGACTTGCTAACATATTTGTATCATTTTTATACATAGTTAAATGACTTCAAAGAAAAATGGGTAATTTTTTGATAGATTTTGGTACAAAGGTTTGGGTATGGCTGTTGGTGGATACTTTTCGGAAGTTGTGAGCCCATATACATTTATCATAAAGCTCCCAAACACACTCGCTTCGCTCATGTTTGTTCGGGAGATTATGCAACAAGAACTTTTTAGTATTATTTTAGTTCGTAAATGCTGCAGTAACTGGAGATAAGCATGATCACAGTCTAGGCTATACCTACATTATTTTAAGTAGTCTCCTTTAACCAAACATACTTTGACATACCCAGGTGAAAGAACTCATCAACGCTGGCCGATGTACATTTATAGGTATATATCCTTTGCCTTTTAACTGTGCTCGCAAGACTTAATTAGCAACATAATTGTGAAGATGGTCCTGTTTTGAATGCGCATGCTGGTATGCCCAGAATCATTTACCTTCTCTAGTCAATTGGAACTCCATTAGAACTATTTAGTCTTTGGTTGGTTTTCAGCTTTTTCATAATTAGATCAACAAAGTTCTGTTTGCCTAAATCATTGGTTTACATGGTCAGAACTGCATACAAAATTATTAAAAGACAAATAACATTATATCAGTCTGAATTAATGTGTTTATGGGATAATTATTACTAATTTGAATCGCTCAACTATTGCTGATCATACGATTTTTGCTGCCATTGTTTCCTTAGATCTTTGCAACTGATTACTGTATAAAACCATTAGAATTATTTACAACTCCTGCTGAGAAATACCATTTCAACTGCTTACAACTAATTAATTCATGACTATTGTGTCTCAATGTTGCTTCTAAGGCACTAATATAATTGAAAGACAACCTAGATTTTTTTCAAGTTCTTTTCCCACAGACAGTTGAGCGTAAGCGAAGTATGAGTTTTTATGATAAATGCATGTGCACACAACTTACGAAAATTATTCATCAACAATGAGACAAACCCTTGTCTCGAAATTTCATCAACAAATTTAACCATCATTTTGTAGATTAGTTAAAGTATAATAACGAGACAAAACACATATAAACCTATTTAAATATGTTACCAAGTCTTTGTAAATTATCGAAATTCTCTTAAAACTTACCCATCTGATCGGATTATACACAAATAAACAGATTTATTAGGATGAAAATCAACACAAAACGCTTGAAAAGCTGGTTTTAATAAAAGTTAAGACCGGAAATTGAAACGCCGGGCGACAAAGAATAGAACGATTAAGTCGTGCGCATTTCGCGAAAAAATAACATGCACATTTCACCAGTCAATGGCATTGTCGCCGGTTTCTGTAATTACCGTAGGAGTACTGAAATCATTTCATTTTTGCCAATTTCAAACTGACATTTTAGACACTTGAGTACTTTGGTATTCTAACTGATGTCCAACGAAGTGTAAGTAAAGGAAATGACGATATTTTTTCTAACGATTCTAATGAGATTACTACGATATTTAACTATAAGTTTGGATGACTACAGAACAATGACTACAAAGTACAGATTTTCTAAAATTCTATATAAATATCACAACTTCTTGATATCGCTAACTATGACATTTTTAAATGTAAACAAAATAAACTGTGCATTGGTTTTATATTATTACTATATTAATAATATTGATTATTCTAAATATATCAGTGCATTTTACTTCTAATATTGGCCAATATTGCATTTCTCCTATTGCAGGAGGAGAGATATAAACATATAATCTTTTCCTTTCATTATTGCTGTTTGTTGTATATAATAACACCCACACCCAGTACATTACAGCTACCATTGCAGTTATCCTATTGCACTGCAGTGCCATTTGACTGCTAATATTGCATTTCTCAACCATCAGTACCCTTTCTTTTTTTCCAATATCACTTTGGTTGGTGGATGTATGACAGTGGAATTTCTAGTTTTAATAAATGTCGATTATAGTTACTTTGTGGAGCAAATACAATTTACTAAAGCAGCCTTTCATAATATAATCCTCAAATTGTTAGCACTGCGAAATACTGCTCAGTAACTTAAAAATACTTAACTACCAACAGCTTTTTGTGTCAATACAAAAATTATAACAAAAAACTTTATTTATTTGTGCATAAATGAAAATAGCAATTTTTTTCACTAAAGGAATGCAGCAATTTATTATGAACTTTGCAATCGGGAAGCAGTCTCTTTGGGCGGTCATCTATTGTAGTAGCCGTAATAGTGAAGCCTTTCCAATTGACTATGATCTATTAACTCAAATTCTGGTGGTCAACATGCACTCTGACACTTTTAATATTTTGCTTCCTACAAGTTCAAGTAGAATTCATTAGTTAAATTGAAGTTATTACCTCTGTTGTGACAGATGACATATTCAGTTAAACTACAATTAGCATATGATGGCTGTGCACTGCTTCTGCATTCATAAAAAATAAGCATATTAAGATGGATAATTCTGTATATGCATCTGCTGGCACACAAAATTTATATGTAAGCATACAAAAACAGTGAATGAAAACGAGATTACGTCTGCATTTGCTTGTGTAATGTTATCAAAACTACTATATGGTAATCAAAGTTTACAGTCACTAGATATAATAAAAATTGCAGGCTAGACAAAGGGAATTTTTTGTTTAGAATGAAGAAGCAACATATATTTGTGTTTTTCTTTGAAATTGCATCTAGCTAATGGCTTCAAGCATAAACCATTACAGAACAAACAGTGATAATCAACCTAACAGTTGCATTCAAAACTAAAAGAGTTCAATATAATACTAACACATGCAAACGGCTTTTTAACATCTTTTGTTAAGATCGAACATTGGTAATTTGTAAAAATATGACGCAGCTTTTAGATAGTTAGTCATTGGTTATTGTAGACAAAAGGTACAAAATCAAAAGCTAAATTGTGACAAGCCATTTACATGTCTAATACTCAAAAATATTGTTTTTGCATTGCGCAAACACAGTTGCGTACGGTCAGTTTGGTAATACTGGAAAAGCTGCAAAAGCTGTTGTTTGGTGATAAAAATAATGATTATCACTAATACACAAGCTGTTTAAAAGCACTTACGTTAAGCAATTAATTTAACAGAAAAGAGGGATGGTGTTGTCTGGCTGAGTGCTACAAAAATTTACAACTACTGAAATTACCATTTTATTTGTATAGTAATGGTTTTTATCTTTGAGTGACCATACTTGTCAAAGTGCTAAACCTTAAACAGATTTCTTGAGTCTTGTACAACAAGCCTTACTTCATCCAACATAAATCGAGTTAGCTGAAAGTCTCTGCAATTTTTATAAAATTTTAAAGGCTCCGCTTCAAAGTTTGTTAACCTCATCAGTTTCCAAAGTTGTATTAATTTTACACTTTGAGAACTTGCCCTGTATTGATTGCCAGGTAATACATTTATTAATGCTTAATAGCAGACTCACAGGGTAAACAATATGAAGGTAAAATATAGGTAGAGCAAAATTAGTTTACTAGACATTCTACAATCCCATCCCGCACTACTGGTAGAGCTAACCAAACATGCAGGTTACATTGCTCTTTCACTGATTTTTAATATGAGTATTTTATGAATATAATATATATATACATATATATATATGTATATATATGTATATATATATATGTATATATACATATATATATGTATATATATACATATATATATATATATATATATATATATATATCAGGTTTGTCGTTGTTTGTCTGTCCAGCTCTAACAATTAAGTTTTAGCAACAGATATCACTTTCGTACTGGAATTGAATTTACAACATTCAAATTGTGAGCCTGCTAACAAGCGTACATAGTCACAAGGCTAAGTCGTTCCTATTACATTTGTCGCTTTTACATATAGGCCTACCGTATAGCATTTTTGCAATTGTACATGCTAAATTATTAACTAGTACAGTGCCCCATATTAGCTAATAATTTAGCATGTGTCCCGGTTATAAGTCTTATGGAACTTATAACCGGAGCCCATGAGGTATGATGCCCCAATTATAAGACTCTTTTTAACCTTTCTCAATAAAAAACAATGCTCTTTTGTTATTGTCATACTAAGTCTATTTTCTCTGCTGTACAATACCAACAACAATTTCTCTCAAAATTAAAACTTTCCAGTTGTTGTACTGAGTACGACAAAAATGATAATATACTATTTGCCAAAATCTCTTCTACAATGCCTGAAAGAGATATATGATGCTTGCTATCTCAGTGCAGCGTTATTCATTCATACGTTACAGTAAAAGTGAACTAAAAAATACAAATAAGTGATAAAGATTTAACCTACAACGAAATCAAGTTTAGTTTAGAAGATTGCATACTAAAACTTAGCTTTAAGCATGTGTTCAGCACGCTAAACTTTTTCTAAGTTCTTATAGGTTCAACATTTATGATAACTGTTAGTTTCTTAGGTAAGTTCTCCCGATGGTACGTGCTGCATGTAGTACATTGTAATGTTACATTTCCTTGCAAAGAATAACCACTAAATTCATTAGAGTAATTGTAGGTGACTATAGTTACTAGCGTTAACACACTGCTTTGTTACTAATTTTTAATATGTACAGTATATTTATACATTTTTTGATTATTTTCACCATAAGGTGTTTGCATTAGATAATTCCGATGCGTTTCTTTATCACTCTGTACAATATTTTTGCGTGACGATGCCAACACTGTAACAAATTAAAATTGTATAATGTTATACCAAATAGTTTTGCACTGTAATCCTAACAAAACAGACTTTATTTATCCATTACTTGATAAGTTTTTTATATTTACATTTAAATACGTTTACACTTATTTTAGTTCGTTTTGTAAGTCATTTCAACAAAGTAATTTTTTCATGATATGAAACTTTAAAGTTACAATTGCTTAAAAAAGACTTCAAAACCTTAGGAGCTGTTGTATTTTTTGTTTGTTAATTTATTGGAACTGTGCAAAGCACTTTTCCCATGATATAAAGTTTGAAAGTTAGAATGGTAACTGTTGTTATATGTACAAAGGTTTTTTAAGCAATCAGCATTCAGCTATATTGTAGTAAAAAAAGCATTATATATTAAACAATGTGCGTTAAGAACTTCTACGAAATAAAACAATTATCTTTTATACTAAAATACATAAACAAACAATTACTAAACTGCAACATGTCATAAAACTTAGTGTAGCTTGTTATATTATTTATATCAGAAAAGTGTGTTGGTATTAACATATGGATTAGAAGCAGTGATACATTACATGGAATAGTAATTTAGTTTTTGCACATTGTAACAACCCTGAGGCATCATTCGTACGAGACAGTTTCATAAGCATCCTCACCAATTGGATTTTTCCCAACTAGCTCACCCTCACAAGAATCATATCTGCAAACACGACTATCGACTCGAAGCTCAAGCGACGAATACTCAGATGGCTTTGCTCTTGCAGGCACCATGTAATCACCTGAATTTCCACTTTGTGCAGGAGATGATTCACTTTCGGAAAAGGGTTGTTTCTTCCATTTTAGGTATACAACCAATATACCCACTGCCAGGATAACTGCCAGAGTTGCCACTCCTAATCCAATTGCAACACCTTGGGCTTTAATAAAACAGAAAGGTTGTTGGCCTATAAACTTGATCTGTCGACTTATGTATAATGTTAAAGGTAAAATCTAAATTTTAGATACACCGGCTAATTTAACAGCTCTTTGTTAAAAAATTGTGCAAAATTGATCACATCCCAACACTTTTCAGAACTCTGTAAAATGTTTAAAATGTCATACACTAACTAATATGTAAACTTTATTTACATTCTGATTAAGCCCCCAAATTATATTGCTGTTAGCCGTAGCACTGTTATGATATGAGTTTTGGATACATAAGTAATCATTTGGTTAGTCAGTGAGTAATATGTTGCATTAAATTACAGAAAGTTTGATGCAGAACAATTTGACAATTGACACAAATATTATTTAGAAATTTATTTCACACTTCTATTAACCAAAATTATTTAGAATATCTACTCAAGCTTTGGGTGTTCTACTAAAACCATGAAGTTTGAGTCATAACTCGAAATGCAAGTTAAATGTGTTTTTAGTTCAAACTAGAACATCAATTCAGTCAAAGGAGGAGCAAGATTTTTCTTCATAAATTCCGCTTAAAACTTGAGGAATTTCCAAGTTTTTCAAACTTTCTTAAATTTTGAGAATTCCTGATATAACGTCTAAACTATCTAAAACTTTAAAGTTTGGTTCAAATCGGCTTACTTTCTCCAAATATTTTGATAATTTTGTGATGTCTTATCAGACTGCAAATGCATGCAACAAAAAGACGATGTGATAGACATAGGCCACTAATGAATGGGGTAGCACAGCATGTGATACCATGTGCTTACTGATTTGCAGGAGTATAGTACATTATAGTTTTAGTGTTTTGTGTTCTTCACTCTAATCACTATAACTTGAAAAAAAGAGAAGCTGTTCCTAAAAAAATTGTTTGCTGAAAGATGTGACTGTGTCAAAAAGTTGATCAAATGAAACTAATACCGATAAAAGGCTAAAACATCAGCTACAAATTGATGCCATTTTTGTCTTTGTAGAAAAACTCTGTCTAGAGATATAAGCGTTCAAATGAGATAATCTTTTAAAACACACATATTCAAGCGGGTGGTTTATTCGTGGTGTGTAAAGTGATACATGTGTAAAGAGTCCATCAGCAATAAATATCAGGTCGCTTCTTTAGCCAATCATCAGCACAAAATTTTTATATACATGTAGGTAATGATAAATGTTATTCCTAGTAAAAAGAGTTGTCTGTGAAATTGAAGATGCTCGTCATTAGGGATTTTACTCAATTACTAGATCCCGCATTGACATTGGCATTTACTGAATTAATTGACATCATTAATTCACTGAATTACTGCATTGACCTGGTTTATTGACAAAAAACAGAATTTTAACAGTGCTTCGAGTTCCAGCAAAGGTGACTCAGAGTTTTCTGAGAGTCAGGTGGTTAAAAAATGGAGCAGACAGTTTATGGTTAGAGCTGACAGGCATCAGCAGCGTTATGCTGTACAGGAACATAGGAGAATAAAAGTAAATTTATTTTTAACTCTGAGTCTCCTATATATAATGTATACTGTTGTGTTTACAATCAGATTATATTTCCCTGTTCGAGACCATAATGTAATTACCGGATGCACGGTGATTTCTTGTTACAAAACAAACAAAGTTGATTGTTGATATTGATTGCTAGCATTTAGCAATAAAATGGCTTCAATTGATGAGCAAGTGTTAAATATATTAAAGGTAATAATTTTAGTACTCAGGAGAACATTTACTAATTAACAAAATATTAACCTTTTTTTATCACCGATAATTGTTTCTTAACTTTTGAATTGTTTCACCTAGCTATAATAAAATAATGCAAAACATGATTTGCAGAGCATATTGAAAAGGCTAAATTATAGCCTCGTTGCCACTTGTGCTAAAATATTGTCTGATAGACGAATGCATGAAGTTTAATCGGAGCTGTATTGACAGTTAATTTTGCATAGCTTGACTCCATTCCAACAGGCCGAATATTACAAGCTCAAAAAAATGTTATGCTCCTGGCTACTAAGTGAAAACAGGTGAGTCCACATACCACTAACCAGGTGCCAGAATGGTTTTATTAACCCTCTGCCCGAATTGGTAGTTTAATTGATTTAAAAGAAATTTGCGTTGTTTTGCGCTCACTATTTTGGTCAACTCATAAAATTATTTGTCTTGTATGTGAATCGACTAATAAAATGTGATCAGTAATTTTTTTCTATATGTTGATACTAATAATGACTAAATAATGTTGCCTATACATGACTTTTTAGGGATGCGGTTGGTTTTGCCATACATATATTTGAATGTATTATTTTCAAATATGCGGCTGGTTTATTTTATTTAGTAACTAGTTTCCGGTGTGGGTAGCAGCTGAGAAAATAGCTGATACAAAAGCCGCAATGAAAAAAATTACTCAACAACCTAATTACCGTAGACTGATAGAATTGTAGTCAATACCCAGATGTTTACACAACATTTTGAGGAAATTACATGGAATATGAAAAAAAAATAATTTCCCTTATTTCAGGCGTTGGGAGACATTTATAATAATGTATCTGCAGCTAGATTTAAATTTCTTTCTAAGCAATCTTGAGCAAATACAAAATAAATAATATGCTAATAGAGCTGCGTATGACTAGACTTTTATGGCAATAGCCGATGTGAATACGAGAGATAGAAACAGGCTGTTTCACTATATATAACATTTTGAGCAAGTCTGGGCAGTTTTTTTCTGAGCGTTTTTACCGCAACCAATTTTCGTGGACTTCAGTTTTCAAATATCTCAATGATGAGATTGCTTAAAGCAACAAAGAACATCTCAACTGATAGAAAAAATTGATACTTTTTGTCAAAATCAAATAAATTTGACGCAATCACATCTTTAATTGATAAATAGAACTTAACAGAAAACTCCTGATTAAATTTTTAAAAAATCAATTCAAATAGAGTCACATCAGTAAACAGATGCTGCAGTCAATAATTTAATCTATGTTTATTGATTCACACTTGAAAAATAAATTTTTTATTGATTCCAATAACAACAAAAATTAGTAACTTTTTTTTTGACTTGGTAAACTGTTGATTACTAACATTTTAAATACAATTAACAACTATTTAAGCAAATATGAAAAACCGCTGTTTATCTGAAAAAAGCTGGTTACAGTTGTATAATAGGAGATGATATTTCAACGTAGTGTCCTATAATTTATATTAATCCATAATATAACCATAATTAGTTTTATTATTTCATATTAATAAATAATATGATCGTTATCTTTAGATAATAAAGATGCATGATGAATTAAAATCAAATAAACTATGAATATAATACGCATACCTGTATTAGGAATAAATATGAAATGTTTTTTAAATAATAATATATACGTATTTAAAAAATTCTATACAACTTTAGGTAAAACCAAAAGCTATAGCTTAGAAACAAAATAAAATTTTTATTTATATTAATAAAAATGAAATTAATTTGTTGCTTTAGTATATCCTTTTGCACATCATTATTTACCAAAACAGTCACAAGAATATCTCAAAAGCACATTAGCTTTTGTATGAGTGTAAGGTAAGCATGTGATTAACAGTATATTTGATAAAAAATTATTTTAAATTAAAATTTACGACCAGTCTTAGCATTTGTTCACATAGCATATCACTCATAGAAGCGTAGTTGTACACTAAAAAGTGGCAACTGTGATGACCATCCCTGTTCATACATAACCTAATCAGCATTACTATATTTAAAAGAGCACAAAGCCGGTCTATGTTATTAAAGCCAATAGAGAGTCATTTGCAATGACCTCTTCTCTTTTGAAGTTTTCTTCATATTATATTTTGCCAATGAAATATATAACTTTAATTCCATTTTGTAGAACGAGGCCTGAATAAATTTAAATTCACGCTGATGGTGTAATAACCATGGTTGAATAAAAATCTCATAGTCATGATGAATTTTTTCGCAACACTGGCATTTCAAAACCAATTGTTATTACAAAAAATGAATTCTAGAGGGGTCAAATTTTCTATTTTACTAATAGTTTGTATGGGTGTAGTAGTTAGGTAATTATTATAATCTTCACCAGAAAGCCTGCAACTATAAAAGCAAATTTTGATGGCAACCACGATGCTGTATTGCAAGTGTTAATAGCTGTAAATCTGGTGCTCGGAGAATAAAACATTTATGAGTGATATCTAAACTGTAACAAAAGTTGTTTTATGTAGTTTTAAATTAATTTTGAAATTTATATTTTATCTTTATACAGAGAACAATGATGGTAAAACTGAATGATAGTTCCAAACACTTTATCGACCAATAAAACATTAATCTAATTTTATTTTCATGTTAATATTGTAAATGTTTGTGGAACACCTTTACGAGATATTTGCTTAGCTCGTAGAAACAACGCAGTATGTTTCATGTCAAAGTACTGTATATATTGTTTTGCCCAGTATTTACAGGATGGCACCAATTGTCGATTTTCCTAAGGCTTTGGACGACTTCGGCTCTTTTTTGAGGAAAAGAGGCTTTGATACAGCCAGTAGCCGGTGTTATTGCTGTGACTCGCTGCCTCTTTTGGAGCCAATTTTCTGGTGCTATGGCTACGTTAATGAGAGAGAAAGGAAGAAAAAGAGAAAAAAAAGAGAGAGAGAAACAGAGAGGGAGAGAAACAGAGAGGAAGAGAAACAGAGAGGAAGAGAAGGAGAAAGGGAGGGAAAGAGAGAAAAAGGGAAGGCGAGAGGGGGAGAGAGAGAGAGAGGGAGAGAGAAAGGGAGAGGAAGAGTGAGAGAGAGGTTGTGCACTGGAATTTAATCAGTAGGTCAATGGTTTGAATCTAAGAAGGAACATTAGTGGTATTAGGAAAAGCAACCAGCCTCAATGCCTCTGTGCCAGATCCCAGGCAAAAATGGTTACAGTATATTTGGTTTCAGGATAAATCTGATTCGAAATAAAGTGTGATTAATGCAGCAGAATAGAAATAAATCTTGATAATAAAACAAAATCAGCATCCTGCGCTGAAAAGTGCTCTAACATAAAAAAAGGCTTGCAGTGACTCAATAGAGAAGCGTCAAACTAAAAAAAAGAAAAGTAAAGTTTGCCTATTCCAATATTTTAGTTAACTATAGCACCTCACACTTTTCAAAACTAAAGAATGTTGGTAGATACACGTATACTATTAATATCACAGATTTTGAACAGGTATGTAGTTACATGCAGTAGACTATAATTATAGTTCGCTATGACCTTAGTTACATAACCTACTCCAAACACAGATGTTTATTATAATTTTTGCTTTATAATCCTATTTAGCAAACAAAATTGCATAATAAGCTGTCAGATAATAGAATTCTTGTATGCACATATATTGAGAATTTTTTTAAATTTGCCCGAAAGCATTTTTGAAATAAAATTTATTATATTTTTCCAATATAGGCTCAGCATTGCAAAACAGATTAAACAAAAAAAATTGGGTATGTTGTAAGCATAAAATAACTTTGACTATCTTTTAAAAGAATATATGTATAAAGTGCGGCTATTAATTGAATCTTAAAATGTTGTGAAAGTTTGTTGCATTTAATACATGTATTTTACGAATCTTTAACAGATAAATACTTATACATGTAAGTGTGTAAAAATGACTAGTTAGTAAAATTAGGGCTTATTTTGTAACAAGATTTGACAGATTTTCGTTGTCCACATTTTAGAGTTTTGCATAAAAATAAATGTAATGAAATAACTAGTACGCCGATACTAACTTTTAGAGCAGTTAGGATGCTCTCCAGTCCAGAGAGTTTCGTAAGATTTTGTAATAGTGCATGTTAGCTGATAATTTCCACTTGTCCTCTGATATCCATCATCACATGCATATAAAACTTCCTGTCCAACCTTTGCTTTGCTACTGTTTCCAACTATTGCATTTGCAATAATGGGTGGGGGCTCACAGAAAGCAGAAGGAACTGAAATTTAAGTATTAAACAAAACAATGAGCCATCACTTGTTGCATAGTGGTTTAATTTAAATGTTCTATATTGTAAAAATACCACAGAATAAATGTTTTCGCATGTGATCAAAACTTATGCTTGTACTAAATCACTAGCATACTAATTCAAACATAGTTATCATTCCAAAAGAGCAGAATTTCATTATAATGTTTAACACTAGACACACACTGAAATACCTGTGATTGATGTCATTCCAGCTATTGTCTGATAATACACATCATCACCCTAAAATATACATTCTTTGTGATAGTACTCAAATTAGCATTCAACTAATAGCGCAATAGAATTCAACATCTGTAATACTTCTAAAGTGCTTTCACCATCATTCTCATTTCACAATCAAATGAGTTGTCTGGGAAAAATAGCAGTTATACAAGGATTTCAGCTTTTTATGTGAAATTTTTTTCTTTTTTTAAAATCCATGAGTGTCAACGTAAAATCTACTGTAACGTCTTCTTATTAAACTTTGCGTTGGTCTTTATGAAGTTTGGACTGATCATATTTAAACTGATTGTAGTGGCGCATTCAATATGCTCTCTACCCTTGCCATAATTTTGCCACATGTTATTTGGTTTTGTGTTTGACCAAAAATGCTTTGCTAGAACTCATGCTATATTTTCTACATTTTTGTATGAACCAACATATCTTGGCATAAGCAGTCTTAATGAAAGAAACGCGCCATGATCATGAATGTTAACGACTCTCCTAGAGTAATTTTCAATGAGTGAACGTAACATGTCAAATATTTAATTGTTTTTATTGTCCAAAAAAATACAAATATGGCATTGGTCAAAGTGGTTAGATAATCAATCTATAATAATTAAATTATCAAGGTGTAAGTAAACACAATATTCACAACAGTGAGACTTTTAAATATATGTACATGCAAACACAAAATTAAACAAATATTAGTCAAACTTGTAATTTTATCTTCTGATTCTGCATAGAAAGTTTATCATGCTGCATGTACAACAGTCTAAGATAAAAAAAGGACCGATACATTTCTGCTACACCAGTTTTTGGACTCGTGGCCCACAACTGTCACCTTAAGAAGGAATACACTTTTAGTCAACTAATACGTTAGGTTAGTATGTGGGAATATGATGCTGGTACGCAGAGCAAGCAGGCACTGCTAAAACTAGAAATCTGCCTTTTTAAATATTGTCTGCAGACAGAATTAGCTCATTTTTGTGTCTTCGGCTGGTTCAAACTCTAACAATTTTATTAGTACACGTTTTTTTAAGTGTTTTGGATATAATAAAGTTTACAAAACAAGGAGAAAGATTTATAATAGCTACAAGATCTACGCATATGTTAGATAACTTAGACTTACTGCAAAATTAAATTACAATAAATGGTCTCTGTATATCTGCAGTCTCTTTTCTGTCATGCTCTATCAATACGGCGGTTGCTTTTACAAATCTTTCTAGTCTAAACAAGATCTTCTCACAATGTTCTGCATGGTCTATCAGCCCTTCTGAAGCCATCCATTTCTTAAGAGTTGTGTTCCACTTTATTATGACCTTCTACATTTAAGCCCCGTCTTTCGAGTCAGGTCTAATAACTGATAGATTTAGTCACATAACCACTCATCTACCGAAGGATTGCCGGGTCCATTCAGAGCTTCTTACTGGTGTCTGAGCCACTAGTTCAGGCTCTTTACCCAAGTAATTGACGGTGTGATAGACTCTTGGTTAGACTCAGGTCCACCCTTTTCTTAGGAAGAGGTTGATGAAAAAGTTCATCCAAGTCAACGAAAGACAGCGATGAGGTCTGCAGTAAAGTCACTTGTAGATGAGTAGAAAAAACATGTCGTCCATCGACCCTGCTTTTGGTAGTGATGGATTCTTTGGTGCTGGCATCTGAGTTATGATTGGTAGTATCGGCTCTTCATTAAGAATATAAAATTTGGTCCTGTCTTCAAACGGGGCCGGTTTTCCTACCTTTTTGCTCCATTGCTTACACTTGGTACCGCAGTGCCTTTGTTACTCAATTGTACTGATGTATTCTGGTTGAAACTTTGCCGCTTGCCTTCTTTTTGAAGAACGGTTTCAACTATACCAAATAACCCATTTTGAGAAAGGGAATAACCTCTTTTCTAACCCAAGCTCTGGTCTGTTTTTCTCACAGTAACTATCCAGTATTTTGTAATTTGTCTTACAGGCCCAGCATGTAATTTGCCATCAGTAAGCCTAGGCGTCTCCGCGGTAATGTAATACATCTGAGATTAGGTGTGTTTTTTTTTCTCTGAACTCTTCTGACACCTGTTGGAGTAGCTTGAAGAGTTTTTGAGATTTGTGGCAGCAGCAACTTTAAATATTCAGCATTTTTATGTCCAAAAGCATTCTTAAAGAATCGCTGACTGTCTGGTTGAGTCTTTCGACTACTAAGTTGTCTTGTGGTCAGTAGAAAATTGTGTCTTATTACTTATTACATCCTTATTACTTGAAATATGACTCAGATACTGTACTCGATTCGCGAAAAACACTTTGCTGACTTGAGCGCTAAGTTTGCATCTATGAGCAAAGCAAATACTGCTAGCCTCTGAATAGGCACATCTATGTCTTGAGCAAACACAATTGTGTGATCTAAATAAATAAGCCCAATCTGCCAGTGCGAACCCAACAGAACTGTCTCTATCAGCTGTACAAAAGTTGAAGATATCGGGGCTGAACCGAGTGATAACAAGATGATTGCTGTGTTTTCCTCTGCAACACTATTCAATTCTATTTGCCGCTAGCTGCTCATGAAATTCAACTTGCTAAAGCGATGCTTTATCCTAGTGTGTTCAGACTGTTGAAGGGAAAGGGAGCCTTTTAATGTTACTTCATTAAGTAACCAAAACTACATAAGGGAAAACAACTACCTTTATCTATTCAAAACAACCAGCTGTAATTTTTTTATCATGGCAGCTGAATCATGAACTTAGAGAAGGGTAAAATTTTTAGGTTTTTTATTGTTTGTACACCAAAAGTAGTTACGTCCTCTTCTGGGTCTTCTCTCATTGCTATATTAATATGAAAAGCGTGGAGCTGCTCATCTTGAGCCTATTTAGCCTATGTTATAATTCTTGAGATTTTTGGTTTGGTCTAACATCATTGGCTACGTGGCTTGATGATTCGTTCGTAGAAATCATAGGAATTCCTTTACTGCTGAATCTTTTCTTTATTTATCTGTTAGTAATAGATGTGCAATTTTAAAAAGAGACTGAAGCTTTTTTCATAAATGCATAAATGTCTTCTTTGAAGCATACCCCATCTTCTTTAACAACTAGTTAGTTTGACACCCTTTTATTCCTTACCTCTCCAACAGTTGCTCTCTCTTTTTTCATACATGTATTTTGCTGCTCGTATAATTTTAACCTCTTATTTTAAATTTATCTTAAAATATGGATTTATTTTTGCTTTTACTCTATTTGGTGTGCATCACAATATCTTCACAATTGTCTCTGAGTTATGTTGCGTTAGAGGACTTGTCATAGTTTGATCTGGTAGTATTTTAGCCTTTCCGTTAGCTGTAATGCTCAATTGCTTTTTTCAGATCATCAAGTATTTTTTGACTCTCTTTGGAAACTCTGACAAATTATTAGAGTTGAGGTATAATATTCCAATGAACAGTCACCAGTGAAAGGTATGGGCTATGATCACAAATGTTAACAACTTTATTCAAGCATTATCTAACAAGTTAGTGTAATGTGATGTCAAGAGTTTAATAGTTTGTATTGTTCATAAACATTTAGAGGTGGAAGAGGCAAAGTGGTTACATAGATTGATTCAAAGTATTTACAATGTCAAAAATTAAGTAAAATTATATTCACATTAGCAAGTTTTTTAAGCACAAATATAGCATTAAACAAACTCAATCGAACCTGTGATATTAATTTCTGCATGCACAGTTTTTTGCTGCAGAAACACGTCTGGGCTGGTGGGAACCGATATACAGGGGCGAACTCAGGGATATACCCTGAGTTCTATAACTGGCTCCACCAGTTTTAGAACTCAGGGTCTACAGATGTTGTGCTAAGAGAAAGTACAACTTCAACTAACTGATATGCAAAACGAGCATGACCTTTCCAGCAATAAAAATCTGCCTCCTTAAATATCTTTTGTTGAAAAGACTAGTTCAATTTTCTGATGCACATTAATAATATTCTAGCAATCTTATTGGAGATCATTATAGGCATGCAAGAAATAATAAGATTTTCACAAAACAGAGTCAAACACACTTAATAATTAAAAATTAATACAAAACTTCAGATACATTAAGTTTAATTCAATCAAATCTAAAATCCAAAATAGTAAACAGTTTCTGTATGTCTGCAATGTATTTTATATCATCTATCATCAACACGACACTCACGTCTACCATTATTTTCAATCTTGACAAAGTTTCCTCATAATAACTTTCATTATCCTTCATTTTTTTGAAAGCAACTCATTTCACAAAAGTTGTGTTTCACTTAGAATGTGACCTCATGATGCGAGTTTGTTTTTACAATGTAACCAGAATGAATTCACAAAGTTTATTTGGCAATATGTCTAACAACAAGGCAACATGAAATGACAATTTTTTGTAGAAATCTAAAAAAACTAAAAAGCTTTGATACCAGGTCTGTATTCCTTAGTTAAAGGTTGAAGCTGCAAATTTTAGGCAACTAGTTATGAAGACCTGGTTTTTCAGGAGACGGTGAAAGCCCCCAACGAGGTTCGGGCAGCGCCTGGATGTTCACAACCTTTTAAGCATCAACAACTCTAATTTATGCCAACGATGATCATTGGCAGGATGTAACATGTTTGACTGGTTTGCTTTATAATGAAGTGAGCAAGAATCTAAAGTCAATGTGTAATAATGTCACCAATCACCATCATTGCCCTCTCCATTGATATCAACATCTTATTCAGCAAGCAACTTCTTTGATATGGTTTGATTGATGCTAGGAGGAAAGATTAATTATTTTGGGAGTCAATGAGTGATTTATTAGGAATTAGCACAATGTATTGCTTATCAGCCTGTTTATTTTTAGTGGCAGAATCAACCAAAACACCTAGTTACTATACCACAAAGATTACCCGGTGAAGAATACAGTTAATTTCTTTTGTTCATTCATTGTAGTGTAGTCAATTTTCATCTGAATAGCTAAAAGCTTTCTATCTCTCAACAGAAGGGCTTTTTGAAGCAAGTTTGCAATGGCACAAGTTTTATATGATAATCAAAATGCAAGTTTGTGGGTCTTCCTCACATCTCCATTATAAGCAATAAAGTTCAGCTGCCAAGTCTTAGCAATGTCTCACAAGATCACTTATTTGGTGAGATCACCACGGAGACAATATAGAACGCTAATAAATCAGCTGTTGGAAATTCCAAGTGAATGAACGTAGACTGCAATTCTTAGTATTTAGCCGCCAAAAATTGCTAAAAAGTTGTGGCGGCTCAGTCGCCCAGCAATCTCAGAGAATACAAGCTTGTTAGCTATTAGTATCGCCACAACAACGCAAAACTAATTTTATCATTTTGCAAACTTGGTGCTCACAAGCCTTCTTATTAATATGGAACAAGTTTGCTCTCTTAGCTTTAAAATGATAAGCCTTTTTTGTAGTAAGAATTATTGCCTCCATTTATTATGCTTTATGTCACAAAACTTTGAATTTTAAAATTTTAATTAACATTATAAGTAAAATGAAAATAGAACTTGTACAAATGATTTGTTGGGCAATTGCAACTAAAACGTAAGCAACATAAATTTGTTTGCGCAAATAAAGTGCTAAGGCACAATAAATGAAGTTGAATATTCACTCACCGAAAACAATTGCACGGAAATTGCAAGCTGCAGGATATATGAATTCCCAGGTGTTAATGGTCTGTTGATATATTCCCCATATTCATTTCCATCTCCTATGTAGAATATGTACCCATCGGTGGTTACTACATTGTTCTCTATTTCTGCCGCTGTCATACAGTTTCCTTTCACCACATCACAAACAATAGGTTCAGAATCCTCAGCTTTTGTAACTTCTGAATCTTGTAATAGCACAAGGTACGACCTAAACGAGTAAACATACTTATTGACATGTATTTGATGTTGCTAAGCCAATAATATATAATCAATCAATTAACCATTGACATTGAATTTTATTGATTATGCTGCTTTTAATTACATACTAATCTGTAAAGAGTGACACAATAATGATATTCAAAGCCATTAGTAGCAAAACTAAAGGAACCGCAATCAAGGGCAATAGTCAATCATTCAAACTTAAATCAGCAACCTCAACTTTAGAATTTGAGAGCCATTTTGCCTGCAAAGCCTGCTCTATCTGTTTTAATAATAATTAGTTAGGAACTGCCTGTCACAGTGATGAGTGTAAGCAGTGAAAATTATAAATACAGAATTTTGACAAAAACTGCTACCTATTACTAAGCTAATTTGACAGTACGCCTGTAAAGCTCTTGCCTGGCGCAGTTCTGTCTGCTAAACATGCATAAAAACATAACTTTGTTTTTTTATACTTTCAATTGTGAGCAGCTCCAGCCATGTTGCAATGATCATAAATTCATAGCAAATGGTAAGTAGTTGGTCGCATTTAATTTTTTGTGAACTTATGGTTTGTGATATACCTAACTAAAAGTGAGACCAACAGAAATAATTATTAATTTAATTACGTATAAAAAAATACCTGGTTTCAAATTGCGTTTTACTATTCTATTGATCAAACTTTAGTCCAAAAAATAGGTTTGAATCATCTGTCTCCTGCGCTCTTGAGCTGGCCATCTCTCAAGCTCTCTCTACCTATCTAACTCTCTAGCTCTCTATCCCTCTATTATTCCAACTCTCTAATCTCTATAACTCTTTTTACCTCTTTCTCTTTTTTCATCTCTTTCTATTTTTATTCTTTCTATCTCTTCATCTTTCTATTTTTTATTTTTCCATTTCTCTGAATTTTTTTGTTTTGCACCATCTTTCTATTTCTCTGTCTTTCAACTTTTCTATTTCTTGATACATCTTGCTATTTATTTCTTTATCTCTTTTCATATATATATATATTTAGTAACAAATTCATTGAAAATCCACGACAAATCTGTTGCAAAAGCATTAATCTAGCTGTAATAGCTGATTGTTGTAAAATATGACCGTTGCTCAAAGTAAACCTCCCGCATATGTTACCTAAAACCTTTTGCAGTGTGTTGTATTTTACTGTGTAGGTTTTCATATATCGTTGTCTTCTGAATGGTTCCAAAAAAGTCAGGGTTTAGATGTGAATGATCTGCCTATGGACAGGTGGCGCTGGGCTACATGTTACCAATAACAAAGTTTAAACCTTAAGTATTCACACAAAAAACACCAATTTAATTGTCAAGATCAATCTTTATAACTGTTTTGCCATCAAGTGTTTATTTAACTGGCATCTAGTAAGTTTTTTAAAAGGACTTTGAGAATTTACTTGTAGATGCATGAAGTAATAATAGCTCTTCAGATAAGTAGAAATTAACAGAGAAATGGAAAAGTTTAAAAATTAGCTAAATGACTATAAAACTGTACAAGTTCCTCAAATTCAAACTTCTTCAATTTCAAATAGTTAGTCTAAAAGTCAGATTTAAAGAGACCCACTAAAATATTCAGATAAATACCTGATATTGGTGTCATTTCTTTCTGTTTCAACTTCAAAAATCTTCACACGAACAAAAGCTGGTTTTGATGCATCAAGTGAGAGCAACTTTGGAGGGCTGCTAAACAGCACTGCAAAACAAACACCAAAAATATCAAGAAAGTTTAATACTTTATGACACTGTTTTGTTTTTTTTTCTAAACAGACTTATCTTTTATATCTCCATCAGCTAAAAAATGAGTGGTTTGTATCGGCATGACTGTTGTTAGGTAGATGAAGCTTATACATCACTGTTGTTAGGTAGATGAAGCCTATAATTTTTAATATTTTAGTAACTTTCTATTTATTGATGCTAATGACCCAAGAAACAGACAAAACAATAAGGGAAGCTTTTGAAATATTGAAAAATTAAGAGTGAAAAATGATAATATATGTGTTGAACATAAAAATTCTAATAAAAACCAGAGCATTGCATTCGGGCAAACAATTTGAAGCAATGATGATTGAGATACATTTCATCTTAAAATGTTTACTCTTTTTCCTTCTTTTGCACATTTTTTTTAAATTAATGATCCTCTTAGGTTAATTAAATATTTTAACAAGCAATGGTGAGCTTCATTGCCACTTTTACTTTGCTAAAGCACGAAGAAAATTTCCACTAACATTTAAGCTCTGTGTAAGTTGATACATAAACTGGCATTCCAGTTCCGATAGAGTTCACAGCTCTAACAGAACAATTGATTAAAGATGAGGAGGGCAGTCCACATAGTTGAGTCACAACATGAGTAGCAGTTGGAGGTACATCAATGACTGTTTCTGGGTTTGGTTGACAGGAAAACTACAAAAATAAGTGATGTATACTTATCTGCAAAAATATTTCTTTAGATGTGCTTGAAGAGCGCTTGACAAATCGCTGTTCTTTAGAAATTGTAAGCTATTGGAGAGGTCTGTCACTTTTTATTTTTGAATACTCTTTTTAATTTTGATGAATAGTTAAAGTGAGCAAATGAGACAGTTGTTTACTGACTTTTTTAAATATCAGTTTCAGATATTGACATATTTTACTATTTACATCTGTTTTGTCCTTGTTATAAAATATATTAGATATTTGTAACAAAATTGAAAAAAATATTATGATCACAAGCCTCTTTGCCAAATATAAACGGATTCTCTTATTGTTCTGTTGCATGTACTAAGTTTTTTACCTGCGTTAAATGTATCATAATTATTTGTTAAACACGAAAGACAAATTTTGATTTACATGAAAACACTGATCTGATATGTAGGCTAGATAATTGTGTTTAATTCACAGCATTAAAAACGTCTCTCTGTGTGTATGGCGTGTCAAAACATATTAAAAAATCTCTAAATACAAACAAGTTCAAATCACACTTGCAGACAAGTGTCTGCTAAGTTTATCTTTATCAAGAGACAAATGTTTTCATGAGCAAAAAGTTAACTTTTCAGCAAAAAACTCCATGTAAAAATGCATTAAACCTTATGTACTATTTAAGTTTGTTGAAAATATGAAAAGCCAAAATCAAATCTAGCGTTTTATACATGCATTGATATACTCACAAGATACGCTGTAATGACTCCATTTGGATCCAGTGGTTTTGAAGCATTTATGAACACACAGCTTGGTGTAGATGTTAAATGCTCTATATGTGGTTCTCCTGGCACTTCTAGAATTACAAAAAATTGAAACGTGGTGACATTCAAACTGTGCATGTATGTTGAGTTTGTTTGTTAAGAAAATCAAATCACTGCGTTTTTTGATGCCTGATAAATGTACAATTTTTAGAATAGTTAAAATGTGTGTTAAAAAACTTCTAGTCATGCAAAAGTATTAAAAACACTAAACATACATTTAAACGAACAACAATTAGGTGTGATCAATGGAAGGTACATATTTTACATGAGCTCAAACTAGACATAGGCCTACCTGTCTCTACTGTTAGAACTGTCAATGAAGTTTCGCTTTTTAGGTTGTCACCAATCCTCACTTCAACAGTGACTATGTAAGTAGTGAAGCCTGACAGATTTTGAATGACAAAGTTGCCAGATGTCAAAACTGTATCCTGGTAGATGACAGAGCCATTTAGATGCTGGACCTTGATGATGTAATACGGAACTGATGGGCATAGTGACTGAGATTTCTAAAACAGATAAATATGTGTAAATTTATTTGTTCATACGAATTTCATTGTAGTCATTGCTTGTAAATGTTGAATTTCTAAAATTATAGTTGGGCTTAAATGTTTTGATGAACTGTAAACATATGTACAATTTTGCATACCTCTAAAATAATTATAAGAGAGGCTGAGGCCGAAGTGTTCTTGAAGCTTGCGATATTGAAATGTGGTTGGGGCGGCTCTAAAATAAATGCAACAACTCAATATGTACCACCATTAAAATTACAGCTGTGATTTTACAAACCTTATTTTTCAAACTTGAAAAGGAAAAAATAAAATCTTTGGTTGACCATTTATATTTTTTTAAACTTTTATGCATAAACTAAAACATAATAAAACAATGAGAGTTAGTGACTGTAAAAAATGTGTAGCAAAAGTTTAATTGTTGAAATGTAATAATGGCTACAATTCTTGCACTGACTTTAATCAAAATATGTGTCATACTTTATTTAATATATAGTTAACTACTGAGTACACATAATTATCGCATAAATCTTTTAAATAAGATTGTTCTGTGACCTTCTTTGCTGACAACATCTGTTAGAGGAGTATATACGAGATAGCTTCAAGTATACAGACACGCATATGACTATGAAAATACTTAGCACAGAAAATGTTCTAAAATATATATTTATTCAATTATTCCTGATGCTACCCATCTAGAGTGTGCAGAAGGAAGTCATTTGTGTTAAATGAGAAATGGAGAGCAATTAATGTTTCTGAGTGCTTTGAGATTTTTAGAAAGGTTCGAGTTGTTGATTCAAATACCCTCTAGATTAATATTGAAACATAAATTTTTTTAGATCATTATCAATTTGCTAATATCACTCTTTTATAGACTATTGTTATTACGCTTATATCACATTCTTATAGTTTTTCAAGTTAATGAGAAAAAAATATTCTGGAAATGTTTGAAAAACTGTTAAACAAAATAAGGTGAGTTGATAGAAAAATTTATTTACACTTAAAAAAACACGTTGTTTTACTAATCGATACAATGAAAACTTAAACAGACACGAAACATTATTTCATGTGTGTAGGTAAACTGCTTGACCAATAGATGTAATGGATAACATGTGAACGACAGTAAAGGGCATAAAACTTACAGACTGTAATAAAACAAAAGTGTGATAACTTTATGCATATTTTAGTGGTACTCGTTCCTAAATAATTTTTGTGCGGTGCAAGCCATAAGAACTACAAAACAACTAATATAGCGCAAATGATGCCATTTGTCTGGAAAGATTTGCGCGAGTGTAGGAATACAATCAAAGAGTCATCTTTTTTATAGACCTAACAAATCCTCATAAACAAAAACGTACCAAATGACCTTTATGAGTTATACATTTACACCATGACTTAGGTCTATCTATATTTAACCAGAGCAATTATTCCCTTTAATAAATATAAAACTGAGAAACAGTTGTAAATAATATTTAAATTTATAATTATTGAGTTTCTCACAGTCATAATGTAAAAACAACTTGAGTTTGATGAACACTTTTTAAACCCTTTATTTGTGCTGCTTCGCAACATTTGATGGCAATATTTACAAGTACATCTACTATTATTTACATGTATAGTAAAATCTTAGTCTTTTTCTTTAGAAGGTTGTAAGAGGTGTCTGAAAAGCTCAACAATAATTGTATTTATCCTCGCATAATTCATTATGTCATATAAAGCTATTCTAGTAAAATGTAATTTTTGAATCTAGTATTAGCCTCAGTGTTAGGATATAATCTTGACACAGGCAAAAAATAGACAATGTAAAATAACAACAATGCATAGGGCCAAAAAAAGAAGATAAATAGTTCTATCGTCAGTGCTAGTTAACCGTAGAATTGATCAACTTTACACTAGGTAAGAAGTTGATTTATTAAGAAAAAAATTTTTTGTTGGTCTTACTTACATAGGTGCTACAAAAGTGATTTACTGGTTAGATGATGCTGTCAAGAATATCAAAATATGCCTCTATTAGAATTAGAACATTGGGCCAAGTTGAATTGCTAGTTTTGATTTGTAAAAATAATGAAAGTTTTCAATCTAGATCTCGGTGCAAAATGTCTAAAATGCTTTGGAGGTCAAAAAAAAAGCAAAAATGCTGTAGAAGAAAGGTTAAAAAAGAACAGAAAAAGGAAACCTTACTTTTAAAAGGTACAACAGATGTACGTACAAATATATTTAACTCAAAAAAGTTTGAGGTGTAAGAGATGCATTATGTGATGTTGAAAGAAAGATTCAATATCTAATTTTTAGATAAGGAATGTATAATAGCCACAAGACACAAGTTTTTGCGCATAGATCGGAAGACAGAAGAAAGAATTAATTTGCTCATGGAAAGAGTTGAAAGTGTAGTGAAGGCTTGTAGATGGTATAGCTGTTGAATGATATGGTGTCGCCAGTTGTCATTAGGAAGATGTTCAATGAATCAGTGAAAAGCAAATTATTGGGTAGACAAACCTCGACTCAAAGAAGGTAAAGAAAATTTGTGTTATATTCTAGTGAGTAAGAGTGGCATCAGTGAAGATTTCGGTCGGCCATGAATTGATAGATGAGCAGTGGCAATGAGTAAACAGCAAGACAAAAATGTTTTAAGTGAGACCGAAAAGATAGCTAGAGTTGGATATTGCAGGTATAGTTTGTTTAAAGAAAACTGTAACTATTAGATGAGAGACTGTGACGCCTGCGACAGAAAAGACAGTGGTCAAAGAAGAGGTTGCTAAAGCAGTAGAAAAAAAAACATTTTTTCAAGCTTCACTGACAATGCAATTGGTAGAGCTATAAACTGTTGATTCAAAATATTTAAAGGGAGTTAGCGTTGGTAGCAGCAAAGTATCAGACATAGGTGAGGTATTGTTGACCAGTAGAGAGAAAATTGTTCTTTAGAGATTGTTCGAGAGTGAAAATAAAATGTGCAGATAGCTGGATGGGTTTTAGAGTAAATACTGACAAGCATGGGTTTGTTGAGGCTGAAAATGACTAGAAAGTAGATTAGATGTGGTTTCTAGGAAAGCTTTAAAGATTTAACCTGAACAAATATACATAAATTGAATGTTGTGAGAATATGAATATGCTTTTGGCTTCAAAAAAGTAGGCTAAGTTGAAAATGTGTTTTATGTCCTTAGAAAAAACCAAAATAATTTGTTAGGGAATCCAGAGGTACCAAGTTTGTTATACTGAGAACAGCGAGACTAGTGAATGATGAGGTGAGAGATAAGGGTCCCAAATAATTTAGTAAACTTGGTATGTTCCGATATGTGTTTAGGATCATCTTAAAAAAATTAAATGTTTTCTAATGATAAATTTAGGTTTATAGAGGCTTTATAAAATTCAATTGTTGCTTACTCAGAGATGGGGTGCCACTAAAATGGATAAATTGATTAATAATGTATTTAGATGATTTTATATATTGCCCCACTTAAAAGATATCCTTGCATCATATAGGGCTTAAGTAAAGCACTGTTTTCAACAAGATGGGCGCCAACTAGAAAATCTTTGGCATGTGAGGTTGACTGAGAAGTCGAAAGCTGTTTATGTGTTTATTACACTATCTAGTAGGTATCAATATTGTAAGATACTATCTGAGATTTTGGCTAACACAAATTTTTTTCCAAGGCAAGTAGCAAACAAATTGGCTTATGATAAAAGTGTCATCTGTATAAAAGAGGATGCTTTGATTTTAGAATGCATCAACGGGAAAATAATGGGTTGCTTAGAATGGTGTTAGAGAAATTGGCCAATAAAGGTTCGACACTGCATAGGAACAAGTGTGAGTTTGAAAACATGTGGGTCAAGTTTTCTGGTCATTCTTTGATTATAGAAAGTATCAGAATGGACCAAAAAAAGACATCAATAAAGAAAATTTTGGCACCCAAAAATATAAAATCTTTGAAAAAGGTTTTTGGCATTGGTCTAACATTTGAGTAAATATAAAATCATGCTTTTGAGACTTGAGGTTTTACCAAAGGAGTTGTAAAAAAGAATTATAGTATAAACGAAAAGAGAAATGAAAGTAGGTAGCTTATTCTTAATGGCGGCTAACAAAAATAGACCAGAGACATGAATAGATAGAAAAAGGAGGCATTGATTTTGATGTGAACCTGTGAAAAATTTGATTTCTCACTGATGGGAAAGTCATTTGAGATTAAAACAGGTCATAAGCTGTTGGTGCTGCTTCTAAGTAGCAAGGATTTGTATGAGTGCTAAAATGAAGGAGCACCGCAATGTAGCAGGTGCCAGGTTTGAAAGATCGTTGAAGCATCAGCTGGTGAAGATTGAGGGGTTTATCAGCTAGAATTGGATTCAATTAAGCAGGGTAGAAAGCATAAGGAAAATGGAAAGATAGACATATGGCAGAGATTTTGGACATAACATGAAAAATGTATTGATAACTTATTAAATCTACCCAAAATCTTTTGAGATTTGCAGTTAGCAAAATGTAAATTGTTACCTATACTTTTTAGTTCATTTTTTATGCTAAATTCAGTAATTATTCACAAATAAATACTTGATAAACAGATTAAATTACTGGTAACATTAATTATTAAATGAAACATTGCAGAAATATTGACATTTTTTCTCAAATGAAGATCTTTGATTGTTACTTGATGAAGTATTACTAGTTCTTTTCTTAAAGCTTTTCATTGCAAATACCATTTAAATTGAATGGTTTAACTCTTATCAAAATCAGTAAATAGGTGACAATATCATAACCATAAAGCTTTTAATTTGGAAGTTTTTTAGGAACTGAAAGAATAGAGATGCAATAGCACAAATTGAATGTTAGATTTTTTTTTGCTGAAATGTAGATAGAGCTTTCAAATAAAAATATGAAAGAGAATGGGAATGATAATTGTGAAAACTTTCAAGTCATTTTTAGAACTTTGTAAATGTTATGTTTTTTTAGGCATAGCAGCATAAAAAGCTCATTTTTTTAAAGCTCATAAAAAAGAAAGCAAGTTATCTTGACTTGATACAAAATAATCTTAAATGGAGCAGGCTGCAGTCTGTTGGACACAATTTACAACTATAACAAACAAGCTATTATTAACATCTACCTGTGCATTGTATGATTGCGGAGACTGTAGTAGAAGGTCCAAATCCTTTGGAAGTACTCGCTTGTATTTCACAAGTTACAGATTGTTCAGGTTCATACCCACAATATTCTAATGATGTAGAAACAGTTTCATTCCATGCAGTTCTATTAGTGCATCGATGCTGAAACAATGGTTAATTTGGTTGACTGGCAAAAGTTAATAATAAAACGTTTTTCAAATCACTGCTAATATTACAAACTACTAACATTCAGGTATAAAAATAGTAAATTAATCCAACAGATTGAAATATCAAAAGCTCAGTAGCATTCTATACTACCATTGGTTATGCAACAGTACCACAGGCACATTCATTTATTTTAAATGCACTTATAAAGAGTTAATTTGACCACTATTAGTTCCTAATGGAAAAATACACCACCATTAGTGTGATAATATTCACTCCAACAACTGCAAAAGCTTTTTACCTACTGCTTGTGCAGGAAGATCAATTTAAGTTGCAGATAAAATTCACCTTCATGAATAGGCTACTTTCAGTTCACTTAAATTGTGATAGTAACTTTTTAACTATTAGAATTTTCTTTTTGGCTATTTACTTTGGCTGTTATTCATTGAAATTAAACTTTATATGACAGTGTAATTCATCTAGGTAAATAAACTATATATATATATATATATATATATATACATATATATATATATATATATATATATATATATATATATATATATAGTCAAATTAGATTGAATAGGAGGCCACTTTGGAAAATATATCCACGATATAGGGCTTTCGGATAATAGGAGGCTTCTGATAGGAGGCTTCGCTAGAAACATGCTTAAACAACTCTACTCGTCATGCTGATCGCATACGTATCTATTTTGCATTTTGCATAAATTTTGCCGGAGAGTTCAACATTTTGAAAAATTTTGCAGGTTAGGAGGCTCTGTAGTTTGAAATGGAGGACCTCCCATTAGCGTAAAATTTGAAAATTTTTATACAAAATTCTGAGTTGTCTTCTCTTTTGCAAGAGAAGTTATCTTCTCATTAAATTCAGGGCCTCCTATTATGTTTTTATATCTTGAATTAGATAGTCCTAGTTCCAAGCTCTACTTCTTTTCTTTTTATATAAATTTAGCTAACTATGATATTTAGTTTGGTTCTTTTTACTTGTAATGAACCTTTATTGCATCATTTAATTTTCTATCAATTGGTTAAAAAGGCGAACTAATCCCTGAAACCCCATTTCAGGGATTTTGTCAACAGAAACTAAGAAAACCGATTTGCAGGCACATCTGTGTGTGCTTTGATCTAAAGTTTATCATACATATTATTCATAAAATTGAAAACTTATGCTTTCCCTTAATAGCTTGTTAGTGGGCATGCATGGCAAAAACAAGCACTTTGTCCATTTAAAAAAAGTTGTAATAAGTTGCAATAAAAGCTAGGATGGTATTGACATCAAGTAATTGGTATTGAAACCATCCTAGTTGTCAAATAGAAAACTTTTAAAACGTATATTAATTAAAACAGTGCATACATTCATGCTGCCAAATATGCCTGGTAGAGTCAGAGACACCCAATTTTTAAAACATAAATGTCAAACATGGGAGATTTGCATACCTGTGGCCACATTTATTACTTATACAATTCGATTTAGTCAAGTCATTGCTACTGAGGCAAAACTGGGAAATATAGCATATATGGGGCCCTTTGGATTATAAAAGGTTTCAGATAAGAGCTTTCAATGAAACCATGCAGTAACATTGAACACACTGTGCAGATTTCATGCATGTATATCTAACTCGCATTTATCAACATTGGTCAGCATATTTCTTTAAAAAAAGCCCAAACTTACTCAAAAGGAAAAAAATTGACTCTTTAAGCAACCCCGTCAAGGAGTTGAGTTTACAGAAAAGGAAAGCTCAATATAAGTACGTCAAACAAATTGCTCAAGTGAGTGCAACGGTGACAAATAAAATATTAGTAAAACACAATGAGTTTGTATAAATCTAAAAGTCTTTAGTGCAAATGGAGCAACCTATCAAAAGCAGGCCAAACAGCTGTTACATTACCAAAAGATTAAAAATCAAAGCATTCACAAGAATACCATAAAACATTTATCAACAAAAGTGAAATATTTTATTTCTGTCAAATAAAGCTGTAGAGCTTCAAAACACTGAGCTCTATAATTGTCTTGCAAATTGTGTGACCATCTCCTGGCACCTCGAGTATAATGTGTGAAGTTGTGGTAGCTGTAACTAATGGCTCTGCACAACGTTTAAAATATGATTTTAGCTAGAGATCTTAGAAGCAATTCGCAAGAGAACTTTGCTGACTGTAGACACGCCCAGCTACAGAAAGAACTTTAAGGTTGGATGTCATTCCAGTCACTGGATGCCTTTTTGGAAATTGAACATCAACTTGTTGTTTGAAGGTTAGGCAATCTAGACCACTTTGCCTCCACTGGTAAATATGCTGCTCTACCTGCAAAGAAACCATTTATTAACCTGTTAGTATAGTTAAAAATTAGGAGAATGTTGAACACTACTCATTTTACAGACTTTCCCAAGATATCAAACCAGCTTTAAAACAATACTGACTAAAAAGTGTGCTCCATCATGTTGTTTTAGAACGCTTAGGAGATTGGCCAGAAACTTGAAGAGTAGGCTTTGGCAGCTAGCTATATTGGTGGCTGTACTAAATTTAGGTCACACAGAAGATGCTTTCCTACTGAAACTCTGCATAATTATGTTTGCCCTAAAGAGATTGCAGTTCTCACTATGTTGATGTTTTGCCTAAAAAAAAATTAACCTAGTAAGCCTTAAAAAATTATTGTTTCGATGTTGTTAACACAAGTTAACTCAATAAAAGTAAAAAACAACAAACATTATCATTAATGCTTTCTTTTAAGCTAAAGCTTTTTTGTCAAACTATTAGGTAAGAATGGTATCTTTTAAATATAAAATGTAATGAATAGTTGGGTTAAGAAAAGCTTTATTTTACAAACTAATAATTACAGAGTTTCCATTCCTCTTATTTCTAAGCAAAATGCACCAAAATCTACAACATTTTACACATTCAGCCTGTACTGTGATGAGAACCGTGTCTGTCCATATAAAGCCAGCGTTGGATAATGGAAAAATATTGCATCCCGCTGGATTTGAACTTGCAACATTTACCTTGCTAGACTGACACTACAAAAACTATGCTAATTAACCTTGTAATAATTTGCAATATTTGAATGCATAATTATTGCAACTGATAATCTTTTACAGCACTCTACACTGCCAGGGTATTTGTTGGTACAAGCCAAGTTGATTCAAAACTTCTTAAGCTGAGTAAAATTCGTAACTGTCTACACGGTCAATTTTTTCCATGCACAGATTGACTATGAATTGTATAAAAGTCCCTTCTCATTCAGTTGGCCTTTAACACTGTAAGGTTTATGTGTATGATCATGCCTTTCACTGCAATGCATACGTGTACAAATTAAGCATAGGGTTACTGCCAGGTTACTCTGCAAAGCAGAGTTGTCCTCTCGTGCACTCCAAACAAATCCTAAATATTTAGGATTATACATTAATCATTAATTATATAGACATTATTGAAATTCTTTAAATAGTTTAGAAGTTTCTATTAAAACAGAGTTTCAGCTTTTGTTTACACCATTTAGTCTCTGCTTATATGATAAAGCTACTCTTTGCCATTAGCATGTCTGTGCAAATGCGCTCGTTTATAACAGTTCATCTTCGTAGACTATTTGAGATGACCAAAATAAATTCTAGCTCAGCAAAAAATTTAACTCTGATGCTCATATCAACTGATTTGACAATTAAAAAACATTCAGTTTTGAAGGTAGTAAACATGAATTTGGAGATCAAACAGAAGGTGAGGTGAATAAAAGCCACAAGAGACAGACTGCTACTTGTTGCAGCTAGCTAACAAAGTAAAATCAGTGTCTGTATGACTTATCATTTATCCATCGTCGGGAAGAGCTTGGGAGCAAGATAGATTTTGATGAGACTAGATATCATGACATTCAGCTTGGTATACAGACGGTCCCCAACCTACGAACGAGTTACGTTCCGAACAATTGTTTGTACAGTGAATTTGTTCGTAAGTTGCTTCAGTGCTATATTTTGTATTATAACTTATGCTTAAGGCCTACATGTATATAAGTATATTGAAGGTTTTTATTAGTATGTTTAAGGCTTGTATAAGTAACCTGTAAATTGGTTTGTACTGAAAAAACCTTTTAATAAAATGGAGAGAATACTGTGGTGGACGCCGGGCCATGACACAGCATTTCTTATTGATCGTATGTGTTGTCCTTTTTTATTGTATCATTGTTTCATTCGTTATGCTATTGTTATATCTGATATCATGGTATAACACTATCATTTATCGTCACTTTTATTGTTGTCATACCAACTTGCTAGCGGTCCTATTTATTCACCTTGTTAGCCGGTGTTCTCACCGTTTGCCGTTAGGACGGAACAGTTGATATTACTAAATATAATGGAGCGCTCTCATTTATTTGAGCAGAGCAGATAGATGTACGCTCCTCGAATAGTGAAATTACCTTCGCTAATAAAAAAGCTGAATGGGACTACACACACTCTCTTCTTTTTATTTATTAGTCTAGATCGTGCCAAGTAAAGGTCGGCAAACTCCTTTACAATACATACAGGAAAAATAAAAAAAGTTCTTTGCGCACTGGAGATACGTTCACGCACTTATGCACTGCAACGAACTGGGCAGAGGAAGGTGGATGCTGGGTGATGCTTCTATGTAGCGCCTCTTTCTGCCGCTAATAAGTCGGTAATACCGTCGGTATAATCGATGAATATACGCGCAGACCTGTTCGTATGTACCGTTGTTTGTAACTCGAATGTTCGTAAGTAGGAAACCGTCTGTATTAACACTCCAAAGCTTTCACTGATAGATCCCCTTCAAATATTTCTGATTTTTTGCGAGGCGAATCATTTTACATATTTTTGACAAAAATGACAATCTCTAATGACAAACTAGTTTAACAATGTATTGGTATCTATAATAGCGAACCCTATGCATCTTATCATTGCTCAAGTTTGGCAAGAATGTTAGCGATATTTTTAAGGACAACTATGAAAATTTTGTTAATAATTTTGGGAACTTTCACCAACTTGACACTTTACCCTATATGGCATTACTTATGTTGGTCAAACAAAAGCTTTACATAAATTCTTTACATTGAGAGGAATTTGCGTTATAATAGGTATAGGCCTACATGTACATTATAGCAAAATTTGCTGTACAGCTATTCCAACCAGATAAAAATCTGACCTATGCCCATACTACAAAAAATTCATAATTTGAGTTAAAATACTTGGATTTAAGTTAGAATATGACCTAAAAGTCAATGAAAGGAACTTAAGTTTACTTTTCACATAGGAAACAAATAAATTATGCTTATGAAACAATGCAAGTGTTTTGGCCTTAAAGTTTGGCTTATTTATGTATAAACTTAAAAACATTACTTTTTATTTTGTGGGTTTTCACTGTCCACAAAAGACCCTGGTCCCCGTTTATCCCGAAAATTGAATGGTTACTGCAGAAAACAGCTATGACAGGCCGAACAGGATTTGGAACAAAAGGTACATTTCTCACAAACAGAGATTGTAAATGGTACAAAAATGCAAGTTAAGCAATACGAGTGTCATTCAGAGTTAAAAAAAAGCTATAGCTTGTTGCATACTATTAAATACATCGTCCAAATACATATTACTGAAATTTTCGGACTAGCACAAAATTTTTCATCTCAATATTTGTAAAATACATCTAAAAAAATATTGTTTTTCACCAAGGTTCATTCTATGTCACTCAATATTTTGGTGTTTTGACACCCTAATTTACCTTCACTAAGTTCCTTTGTCCGCTCTCCTCTGACCAGAAACCTCCCCAAATATGTAAGCTTTTGTAACCTTGAATCGCCAATTCTTTAGATAACTTGTCTAGCACCAGAGTCGGTGCAGAACATGTTATAGCAACACCCTGCAATTAGTAATAACAAAATAAAAATATCACATTTTTTGAATGAATGATTTTCCGATTTAAATTAAACTCTTTTCATAGCTAATCAATTGAAAGCTCATTGCTTGCTGCAAAAAAAGAAAAAACTGAGAAAGCAGAAGTGCATCTGATATTTTAGCTTATGACTCTCAATCCCAGCTTTGATATTTGTCACCATTGTGATTTGTAGGCAATAGAAGAACGCGAGTTAAGCAATGTAAAAACTTATTCATATCCTATTAAAAAAAAGGACTTCAAATATTGAAGTGGTATTTCAAAAGCAATTACTCATTCGTAAAATTCATAGTCAGTAGTCTGACCCTGATCTGGACTTGGCTTTTAGATATTATTGCAAAGTAAAGTTTAGAGCTGGTCACCATAGGTTTTAACTGTGAGTTTCAGTTCCTATCCCAGACACTATGCTTACATATAGTCTGTACAAGTGCTATCGTCAGTGGACAGGCAACCAGAATGCAAGAACATGACAACTATAAACATGCAAGGGTGAATAGGAGCTGTATACACCAATGGTCCAATTTGTAAAACGGAAAAACTAGTAAATGACATTCAACTAAATTGTTGTTGATGACAGCTCTGCACAAGCTTCAGCTAAACATTCACAGATAATAATTACATAAGAAAATACACTAACTAAAAAGCAATAATACTTAGTCAATACTAAGAATGATTACGAAGTTTAAGAATATTAATCAAAATTACGTACAGTGGCACTCGCATACCATTGTTGCTTGAAAGGTATGTTTCCAAAAGAAAATCTTGTCATTTTTCTAAAAGATTACTAATGCTTAAAGGTTGACATGCAACAAAATTCACGCTACAGTTATTTGGTATCAAAAGATTCATATGTGTTACTCTGTTGTGTTGCATGTGCAATATATGTAGAAATGTGATAACATGCTCTTAAAAGCTCAAAAGCGAAAAGTTAATCGCCGCCATCACGAAATTGCCGAAGATTAGAATCCCGTTCCAAAAATGGGTCAAATGGAACGTAGCTCGACAAGATGGCTTCTGTGTACACTTTCATGCAACCTCATTCATTCAAATATTTTCACAATTACGCTTCACGCATTCAATGAAACGATGTCTATTGTCCTCAAGCATCTGTTTCCTCATCACTGTATTGATGTCACTTTGAGCACTGATATCTCAAAACCTACCGTAAAAAATGGTTTAATTTTTAACCTTAGCTCGAAGGAATGCATATCATCATCTGATAAGCATGACAAACCTGTTGGTCACCTGTGATAGTAAAAAAATGCTGCGAAAATTATGCGCGCTGTTTGGCACGAAGCATGGGTCACATGATCAGATTGCGACTAGACGATTAGATCAACCCAAAACAAAATTGTAAACTAGCGAGCATCTATATTTGGTAAGAGCTCTTTGGCGAAACCCAAAGTTTATGTCATAAACTAGTGCTACAAGAAGTTTTATATTGAGCCTTTTACGGAACTTACAATTCATGTGAGAGGATCACGTGTCAAAACAATAACCAAATCATTTTACTATGTCAGAGAAATGAATTGATTCCAATCTACGGCGGTTTCGGGATCGCGGAGATTACCTGTTTCTTTTTTAACTTTTAAGAGCTTGTAATCACAGTTCTCCATATTTTGCACCCACAACACAGCAGAGTAAGCCATGGTGAATCTTTTGATACCAAATAACCGTAATGAAATTTTGTTGCAAGTCAACCTTCAACAAGCAAAATGATAACAAGCTCCAGTACCATGCATTGACAACTTGGGCAGCTAAGTCGTACATGCAAATTAGATGAGTATTTTACGGTATTTTGGAAAGGCCAATAATTAACCAATATTTGAGTTTTCATCAAATTAAAGTACATTTAATGGGCCATTTTAGCAGCGCAAAGAAAGCACATTTCTGATGACCATTTGCACTAATTTAGGGCAGGTAGTAGGAGTGAAACAAATTGGTTCGACTTATTTTAGTCTAAAATGGATACAAGTATTAGCCAAATAAAAGTTTGTTACGGAAAGTTCTATCATAAGAACATAATTTGAAATAAATTATATAATAAACTTCTTGCAGTTGCTTCATTTTGTCCTGCAAACACATTAAAATCTGTAATAGAAAACAAGACACCTATACAAAATCAAAACTGGTAGTTAATTTTTGTTAGCGATGACATATTTTTTATTGTAGTTCTACAATAGCACTATAAGTTCCAAACAGTGCATTAACTATTAATATGTGTCATGATCAAAGAATTCATGGTAAGTCGGGATTACAAGATTTAGCAAACAAAATTTTGATTCTAGCCTAATTACAGCAGATTATATGGTCAAAAAACTGAAGCACGTTTACCATTAGTGCAAAAACATAGATCCAAGAAAACTGGTTTTAAAGTTTTAGAAACGAAAACCAATGTAAAGTTTTGTTTACATTTCAAAACGACATAGCAACCAATATCAAGATATTGTGATATTTATCTAGATTTCTGTACTTGGATCCAAAAAACTATGCTGAATTTAAAAATCTAAACAGATTTTAGCTGGTTATGAATATTATTAGTTTACATGTTAATTAATCTGATGAACATAATTACTCTCATTAGTACTATTGCTCGATAAAGTTGCTCAGTCTATAGATCTGAAGTTAGTAACCATTTATGGCTGTATTGCTTCTGAAATTACTGGTCATCAGTAAGAAGATTTCATAAAACAAGTTTTTGCAAAGCAAAACTATGCTCAGGTTGTAAACGCATTCTTATTTGCTCAACATATGCAAATAATAGCTTTTTTCAATCAGGTATAGATGTAATAAGATAATTTACTAATTAATCAGTAATCAGAAACAATTTGTACAAAAGCTTGCTAAAGCCGCATCATGCAGCACTTGGCCATACAGAAACACATTGCCAAACGAGCTGTACTATTGGTAGTTTAAGAATTCACACTGAAACAGCTTCAACATAAAATTAAGACATAAGAAATCAGTGCGAAAACTGCTTCGTATTACATTTACTTCATGCCTTGTTGTAATTGAGCATCATACTGCGTGCACAATTAGGAAAAATGGCTGCAAGATCAAAATTTACCAAGTCTTTAATTTGTTAATGAAGCCGTGATAAAAAACAATTTAGACAATTTATGCAGAACTTAAATGCAACTGCATTTCATCAGCATTTTTATAAGCAGGCTTAGTGTAAAAAAAAACAGAGTAAGAGCCATACTACAAGTTCATGAAGTTTTGAACAAATTGTTACTTTACCCTTCAATATGTTGTAAAATGCTAAGACAAGGTTAAAAAATTATTGACGCTGTTGGAAGAGAGAACGTTTCAAATGCCTCTAGATTTCATAAAAAAAACAGCTAAAAATGATGGCCATGGTTCTTGAGGACACGTTTATTTGTATGAAAGATTGGTAGATAGAACATTATTACACAAACAGACAATTCCAGAATTAAAGCGCAAACATTGTGGCCATGAAGGGTAAATAAAAATTGTTTCAAAGTAAAAGCCAAAAGGTTATTGTGCCTGGTAGTGGTAGCATCATTACCATATCATTTTTCTATTGAATAACGTAATACACTTTTTATTAGAATAGAACAGACATTGGTACATTAATTTGTCCTACATGTGATGGCTCTTATTAAAGACCTAATTTTCACCAATAAAAGGTGCCCTCAGATTAAGATGACCTTATTTATGAACCACACCGCCTATCAGAGTTTTTTAACATACACATTAATCAGCAGAAGGTTTTACGCCAAATGTTATCGACAAAAAATCTAAAAAGTGTGTTGCAGTATGAGCTTGGTCAGGTTCTCATCCTCTTTTGCTGATACAATAGGTAGCAATCAGTAGTCCATTTTCCAAAGGTTTATTTATTGCCCATTTCCAAAACCTTGGTAGCTGTAAAGGTCTAACACAGCTGTTTATTGCAATAATAAACTGTAAAAACAAAAATAATGATTCTTAAAAAACTTTGGTCGCTGTTGGCTGTTAACATGTTTTCTATTAGTTAGATGCAGGATGGCGATTGGTTTTTTCCTATTAGGTACACATATGACCGGCCAACTAATTGCCTACTCACTAATAAGAAATGTTTTGTACAAAGATTTTTTAGCGCGTTGCTCTTGGTTATAAGCGTACATTGTGCTGAGCTGCACTGCGCAGCCTGTTGTACGCACTCAGTTAATGGACTAGACCAAAATCTGATTGTGTTTTAGACTTTTTCCATTCGGAAAACCCAGGCTACACTCATTAAGAAATACATTTAATCTTTAAAAAATGGTTAATATTTTAATACTTTGATATTGTATTTGTACAATTTAAATATCAATTGTACATGCCTTTCCGTACATGGTTATTTTGCTTCATAACTATAGTTTTACTGTTTTTGCGGATTGTCAGTGCTATAGTATTTTAGTGTAGCCAACTACCCAATGAAATGACTGCAGTCTCCAGAGCTCACTTTAGTCATCAAAGCCCAATTTAATTATCAGAAGATTAGGACTACAAAAAGTAGAGGACACATCAACTTACCCTTCAGTTTTTCAAAACACTTGTAGGCCAATATGATTAGTTCTGTGAGAACATGATTAAAGAACAATAGTTCTGCGTGGTGAGCTCATCTTCGTTCTCCAGATTAAACAACTTCTACAAAAGAACAAAGATTTTAACATTGTATAAAAAAATAAGTTGATGAGGACTTTATGCACAGAGTCTCTGACCACCTTCAATTTGGTATTGGAAAAAATGTTGAAAGTGAGCTACCGTTAAACCTATATTTGAATGCACCTTGATTTGATTGGCACCGCTATTTGGGACCACATCAGGAGATTGCTTTGAAAATCGAGCGCCATCTTTTTAATGAACGCCAACTCTATTTGAGGAGGTAAGTTACCTTATCAGTATATGCATAGGTTTAGGTATATTCGCCTTTTGTGAAAATATAGCAAGGAGCTTTTAAGGTCCAAACACACTAGGCGATTTTATTGCAAGCGTCATGAGGGCGAAGATATCGCTGGTGCGTGCATAAACACACTTGAGCGATTTACTAGCAAATGATATAATGGGCACGCTCACAAACTGCCAATAAAAATCCGTATCATAGTTTTTTTGGACTTGTTGATAAATTTAGGCCAGTCAAAATGTCGTCGTCTAGGCTACAACATAAACAACCTCCACATTTGTTATTAAACCTATCTCCCTTTCAGATAGTGTACACTGCCTACACTACAAGAAGACAAAAGAAAAACGATTCTTGTATTTTTAGCTGTATTTTTTTTACAATTTTTTTATACATATTTTATTTTGTAGTGGTTTTTCATATTTAATATATTAAATATTTACCATTCTCAAAATGGTCAACCGGCGCAACGATTGACTCCGGATGTTGGTTTTCAACTCGGATTTTTTTTAATTTTGTTATGATGGACAGAACTGGGAGTGCTATTATTAAATTCATGAACATTTGAGTGTTCGTTCTGAAGATGTTTCGTAACAAAATAGAAAATTGGAGCTGATGTACGTTGTTGAATATCGGTAAGAAATAATTACCCGCCGTAAAATTACATTCTGGTAAGAACTAACCAATCGAAATGCATCTCGTTAACAATAAAGTTGTGTAGAGAAATTCTAGCTTTATCGCTCTGCATGAACACGCTGAGTGAATTTTAACGCTGAGTGAATTTTAACGCAGATTAGCTCTAACGCAATATCGCTCTAAATATCGCCTAATTTGTTTTCACCTTAAGAGAATGCTTCAGCGATAACACTTGTTCTATTGAGTCAAATATGCTACAAAGCAAAAAATTACTCTGAATTTGTTGTCGGGGTTTTATAAAAACACCATTATCAGCTTTTTAAATGTCTTAACCGCCAGTACATCAGCAGTCATAATTAAACATTGTCCCAAAAAAAAGCGGCCTCAAACTGCCTAAAATATCGTACTAATCAAACATTCCATGTTAAAGAATAGAGAAAGCATAATATTATTATGCTTTATTAGTTATCTTGAGGTGTTGACTGATGTTCTAAAAAAGGAATCAAGGAGATTGACCCCCTAGAAGCTGAGATATAGACAGCCAAACACAGGTCTACCTAATAAAGAATCAGAGGAAAACCCTTCGAAAATCCCGAAAACTGTGACGTATAAAATCGACTTAATGGTCATGAGCCGGAGTTGCGCACCCTTACCGCCGTTATGTATAAGGATTGTTTTGGCTACGAGATGTGAAACGCTTCTCGCGATAGTAAATAATTTACATACTAGCTCTGGTTTCTCAGAAAAATCATCCAAACATTGTGTGGTAAAGGCATTTGCCCACAACCCCTCGCCATGATTTTTTAAAGCAGAAGAGCAGATTTTTACTATTGAGCTTCAAATTTTAACTCGATCTCCACGGATATGCTCCGAAGATCATCTGTTCAACGAACGGCACGTGTATAGTCTATATGCGATATCCGCGATTGCAGTTTGTTTAGAATAAGAAATAGGAATGGGACTTTTTGTTCCTTCATCATTTTTCTACTGTGTATCTACTGCAGCATTCAGTTGATTTTTATGATTATCGTCACTATTAACAGACTGGAAGTTCACTACAGCCATAATCTTAAAAAGACTAACTTGACCGTGCTGCTCTTGCTATAAGAAAAGAAAACGATAACTTTTGCTTTGATTTTTCTATTGATCTATTATCTTATCTATGATTATTTTTTATGATTTATATAATATTCATAATGCATATTATACAAAATAATAATATAACTGCGTATAGAATAAATGATGTAACTAATATAATTTGTAGAAAATTCCAAATGATAACCGAGATTGATGATTGATTATATTTATTAGCTATAGCTATAGTTAAAAAATCTGAACAACGCTAAAGATGAGTCTGGATATGGAAGCTAAGTAGGAGAACAACAAAACTGAGCTGAACTAGCAAGATAGCGAAATGTTGCGAAATAATAGATGCGTGTAATTATTTTATGCTAAAACTAATCTACACGTCAGAGGGACTGGTTCGGAATTCTAGGAGCGATGATTGTTAGGCCCAATTTGATTGTTCTATACTTCCAGGGATTAAACCAATTAAAACGCCGTGTTTGTTATAGGAGAGCGCATTAGTTGGTTTCACACAAGTCGATTTCATACGTCATATATTGATGATTACCAAAACACTTTTGTTTTTGGTAGACCTGTGTTTGGCTGGCTATATCTCAGCTTCTGGTTGGTCAATCTCCTTAATTCTTTTTTTAGAACATCAGTCAACACCTCAAGATGAATAATAAAGCATAATAATATTATGTTTTCTCTATTCTTTAAGTGGAAAGAAAATGGGATAAACTACAGCATTGAAATTAAAGCACTCTCACACTCACTTCATGAACAGTTCTGTCAAAATCTTTACTAATAACTCAGCTTGCACTTTTATACCATTAAGTGCCAGAGTCACATCTAGAAGCAATAGGTCGGCTTTGCGCTAGAGGACAAGCAAGGCTAAAAGTGATAAAAATTAGATAATACACAATAAACTTTCAAGTTCAATTAGTGATGAGGGAGCAAAAGTATCCTACATGGGAGCTATTGCACACTTTAAACATGATATTTGTACCTCACAAACTCACATGGTTTTTTAGAGTAAAGTAGATGCTCCTATAACGTATACCTCCTATAGCATAAATTCTAGAAAAAGTCGGGCAATTTTGTGAAGTTTTTGCTTCGTACCGCGTAAAAATCTCCATATAACTTAAAGTGTATCATCGGGCGAGTTCTAAAGTTTGATTTGAGTGTTAGTCTGTCTCGCCACACCTGCGAGAAAAGAAAGCGACATACAGCGGTGTCAGAAAGTATTTGTCCACCTCAAACCTCACTGCCCATTTTAGGTAAATTTGTTGTAGTAGTCATGTAGAGGGATTGAACCCTGACAAACCATGCATCATTTAAAAGTAAATTAACATTAGATCTTGTTGACACCATCAGTAATAAAATTACGGTTAATCAGGGATCAATAATCATTTTTAGGCCAATCAATGTGAATCAGTGCTTATTAACTCATTTTCAAACGCAATATGACATTATTAATTTTCAAGTGGAATATTATCACAACAATAGAGATCATGTTGGACAGCATGTGCAGCAAAGGTTTACAGTTTTGCTTGTTAAAAGAGGAACAGCTAGAGATCCCAGAATTCATACCAGCGTCAACATCAACCATGGATAAGAAATGTGTCAACGACCTCATCATTTGCCTGCATACGATGGGCAATCTGAGCAATAGAAAAATAGCGAAGAAGTTTAGAGTATTTCAATCTAAAGAAAATTAAGTGGTAAAGAAATGAATGCAGCATCAAACCACCAAAGATCTACCATGATCAAGGCGTTTGAAAAAACCAGCTGTCCAACATGATTGCTGGTTTCAGATTATGAACACTCTAGCGCTCGTGAGGCTTGTTCACAGCATGCCTAAGGCTGCAGAATGGTTATAGTCTGCAAAGGCTACCAGATAAAATATTAAAATGCAAAACAACACCAATGGCTTTTTTTTGGGCCCATAACAGTACAAGACCGTTATTTTCAATTTAGAAAATAATTAAAGAAGAGATAATAACGAAATTTGCGATGACATATTTTCTGGTATGCAGTGTGAATTAGTAGGCAGCGGTTGATACAATAGAAGATATTTGGCAATTTTAAAATCTAGTTATTTCTATTTTTCAGCTCATTAGGATTGTTTTGATACAGGGTTTTATGTATGCAGTGCAAAATATTTCCAAATTATGATGAATTTATTGCAGTGCTACACTTATTTAAACAGGCAGACAAAGATTTTTTCCCAACACTGTACATAAAGCATTATACATATAATACATACAATTTCCATAACATTCTGACTCTTGTGATAATTTGTCTGAAGTGACAACGGAACAGAAAATAGGTACATATAGCAGTGAAATTGTTGATAAATACTTTAAGGCTATTGGTCGGTGCATCTGAATGTCACGAGTTGGAGTTGCAATCTTGAGCTCTTAAGAACGAATAGATGACGAAAAGGTACTATCGCTTTTTTATAGTGAAACTATTTTTTCTTAGTCAATTGTTGTAAGTCGCTGCCGCGTCAAACTATGCGCTCACCATCAAATTATTGTCAAATTACCACAATCATGGTCTATTAAACCAATGAGGTTGATCATGAAAAGTTGTCAATGAAAACCAATAATACAGTTAAGGCACCGCCAATACATTCAAAAGAATGTAAGTCGGATTCTCACATGAGTGAGTTTGGAAAGGTCCTGAAATGGTTTAGACAATTTACATGTATGTTAACATTCTTATAATGAAAAACCCTTATCATGTAAACGTTCCTAGAACTGATCATCTCATTTTAGCAGCGCCTACTGTACAGTCATGTCTGATATGAGAGCAAAATGCATTCTGGGACAAAAGCTCGCAAGTTAATTTTCTTAAAGTCCTATCTCAAAAATGTTTTTTATATAAATTAACTAAAGATAAATTATTGTGTTGCCATCCTCTAAACAACTACCAATAAGAGATATTACAATGAAAAAATACATGATTTTATCTATTCATGCTCTATACCCATGCCCCCAAGGCTACAAATACCTATGTAAAGGTTATGGTCTGCATTAAAATGTAGCAGTATTATGCACAACATAATTTTGAGTAGTGGCAGTATGCAGCAGTCCATACAGTAGCATACCGTATGGCGTTCTTACCTTTCAGAGAATCATAGCACTAATGATTGTGAGAGAGAGACCTGATGCAACACGCTTGGTACGCTACACTTTTGTGGCATCGCATAAAAAAACTTAAAGTATAAATTTAATATAACTGAATTCAGCTTAATAAAAAATTCTTGAAAAAAATGTTCTGATCTTATATTAGAGCTAATTCTATTTTTTCTTCATTTTAATTTTTAAATCATCTCTTCCTGGCTGGAAACTTCTCGATTTGCTTATACTCTCATTTCCGGCCAAACTTTTTAAAACAAATCTGAAGCAGACCTGACGGGAAAACCAAGTGATGTAGTTTCCGTAACTGGCCTTTCGCATCTTTGGGCATTTAGTGATACATCAAAAACCACCTTGCAAGCTCGCATCTCTAATTTTCTAGAATTTTAAGGCGAAAGTGGGTAGTGAGATAGTGAACGGTACAGAATTTGTGTAAACATAAATTGCTTGAATTCTTAAATCTATTTGTTGGTTATTGTTATATATATATATAACAATATATTTATTTTGAAGGTTTGGGGTAGACTGACACAATCTTCTGAAAAATCAATTGATTTCCTATAGCCGGTTTGGGTATTGACTCGTGTTCGCTTCAAATTCTGTATCATTTACGATTTTGCTACCCATGAAAGTTTGTTATAAGTTATGACTAATGTGTTGAGAGTATATGGGAGGTCATTAAGTACAAAGCCCATCAAGTCAAGTAGTCAATGATGACTTACCAGCTGTTCAAAATTAGGTTGGGTACGTGTCTAATGACAGGGAAGAAGCGTTCAACTGACATTTATGATCTACTCATCGCCAAAATCTTCCGGAAGACAATGCAAGGAAGAGGACCTTGATGACCGCCCAGGCCTATATAGATGAAAGAACCGTGAGTCACCACCGGTTTGTATGTCAATGAACTTGATATAGAAATACATAAAGTGCTGGTCAAATGAAAAGCAATACACGAGATGTTATGGATGAATAGCTATGCAAATGGCTTTGTACTAACCCTTGGTATGAAATATTACCCAAGCCTGTGTCATTAGACAGCAACCACATTTGCTAGTTAAAGCTCTAATTTTCAAATAAATTAGACAATGCTATGTAAATACATGTAAGATAATATCATAGTTGTTAAATATAAATACAAACTTGTAAAGATCCATGATACGAAACCGAGTTTTAACCCGTTGATCCTTGCTCGATCTAATCAATGCGTGTCAGTAAACCTAGACAATATGTCCAGCAATCCGAAGTTATTAATTTTTTACCAAATATATCTAAACGTGCTAACAATGCAATGATATTTGGTGAAACAGCAGTACAAAAAGTCGGACAACCTACAGCAGATGTCATCAAACAGAAAAAAACAGTATGTCACCATTATTCGGGCTAAAACTATAAAAGTTCGCACGATTTTAAACACTCATTAAACCTTTACAGATAATATTCATCCATAGCACGCTCATCATCTTTTCATGACTCAAAATATACTGGAAATTTATATTTATTATCATAAAATTCCACATTTGTATCACAGTCATTTATGACCTACCAACGAATGAGTCATATTGATTGTTTCGCGATATCATTCTAATAAAATGTGTTATTATAATGAAATAAGTAGATAAAGATAAGTGAAAAATGTTAAAAATGGAAGTGAAATTTAGAATCTAACATCCTGCGCAAGAATTAATTTTATTAGTTTTTGCTGTTGCTTAAAAACATATTTTGTAAACAGAACCATATGGAAGCCTGTATTCCGCCATTAAGGTTTCTGCCACAGCCTACGCAATTCCGTAATACCAGCTGTGAGGGTTCAGAGGGCTAACATTGATGAGATACTGCATTATTTACTGTTTTGGTTAGTATTGTTCCTTATACCTAAATTGTAAAAACGAATGAAAAATAATTTTCTTTTGTTTCGCAGGTACAACTACAAAAACATTGACAACAAGCGTGATAATCTCAAATCAGAAGATTGGAGACTAAAATTATAAAAACACTACACCATTCTACGTCATTTTAATTGAACAAGTTGAACTGACTGAAACATGCTACATCTCCGGTGTTTTTTTTTGTAAAACCTAACCTAATACATGACACCAGCATAGTCAGTGTGATATTTAAATACAACTATAATTATTTCCCGAGTTGCATTAGTCCATAGCAAGCATAGTTGCTGAATATTGCACATATTTCAAGTGGAGTAAACCCAGCACTTATACATTCTGCTCAAAGAGTTCTTGTGCCAAATCTCAAACTCAGCAGTCAAAATTCTAGCCAACAAGATAAAAATACTCAAACTTTTAAATATCAAGATTTGAGAGAATATAATTCCCGAATTTCCAGTGAGTATAATACTACTTTTTACTAACAAAAGTCAACCAAAATACCATGAGAACAGTAATACACAGTGTGGGTAAGGTTAGTCGGCTAGGCTATTAAGAACTAGATGAAATCATATTTGTTATAGACAGGGTTTAGCTTTATAAGAGGGTCAGTATGGTGTAATCTCAAGAGTTCAAAACCTTCAAGTTAGAAACATTGGAAAACATTGAAATCAATCTTCAGAGGCTAAGCAAGACACTAAACCACAAAAATGTTCATTGTAATGTCATGAACAGAGCTATATTGATTGCTAATTATGATTTTTGTTATGTGGGCCTACAGAAAAAGCTATCTTAAATAGTACTCCACCCTTTCCTATTATAATTAGTTAAAACAATATGATTTTTAAATTTCTTGTTGGCATGAGTAACAGTAACAAAATAACAAGAAAAGAGGGCGTTCAGCTAAAGACTAAGACACAGTTGTTATCAAAATTATTAACCATATAATGAAACCCTGAAAATAAAATTGAAAAAGGAGTCGCACTGTTTTATCTTGTCAGTACATACCTGCAACCAAAAGCAAGTCAGGCATCATAGCATCATTACGAAACACGATTGCAGAATCTACAGAAAAAAAGACAATTGATGGTGAGCATGCATTCATGTTGACCGAGATAAGTTAGACAGTACATCACAAGTTAGACAAAGACACACGAGTAACGCATGTAAACAAGTGCCAGCGAGGTGTTGACAGTGGCTGATGAGATTAGCCATTTCTCTGAACTAAACAATCACCAGCCATGCTATTACATAATGCCATACACTCAGCTATACACAAATGGATGTTTAAATAATGCTAGCTACTGGATTATGACCTTCAGTTCTTGAACTGGGTAATGTCTGGCTCTGAAAGCTAAAGCTTGCAAGATACAAAAGGTGTCCCACAGCACATTGGAGAACTATCAAGCAAATTTAGTCATTGATTTTGCTAATGCTGCACACAAATTTGTTGCTAACTAGCATATTAATGTGTATACAGAGAGCTTAATTATTTTGCATGTATCTGTATCATGGTTCAAAAGCTAAGCTTGCTGAAAAATTAATTAGTAATTCATATCTACCAAAGCATTATGAATTATAGCAACTCTCGACTACTGCCAATCGCTTGACATTTCTACAGTTTCTTCGGCTTTTATGACTACAGAGGTTTTCTTGGTTTGCGATTAGGTCATCTGGAGTGTTCTTGTCCCTGCATACACATATATCTTTTTTGATCACTCAAACCTTATCTCTATCTCTTCTTCGAGTACATAGAACAATTTTAGTATTGTTCAATATATATACTTAAATTGTAATTTTACAGGTGAAAATAACTTTTTATCATTTTGCAGGTAGAACTACAAAAACATTGGCGACAAGCGTCGGAATATCAAATAAGAAGAATGGAGACTAAAATTATAAAAACACTACACGACTCCATGTCATATTCAATTGTACTAGTAGAGCTGACTGAAACATGCTATATCTATGGTGTTTTATGTGTACAACCTAAATTATTACAAGACACCAGCTTAGTCATCATGATATTGAAATGCAATTATAATTATTTCCATAGTTGCATTAGTTCGTACCAAGCCTGGTTGTTGAATATCACACATCTTTCAGTCCCAGTAAACCCAGCATTAATCCATTCTGTTCAAATAATTCAAGCGCCAAATCTCACACGCAGCAGTCTAAATTCTAGCCAACAAGATAAAAATACTCAAACTTTCTAATTACAAGATTTGAGAGAAGATAACCCCATGAATTTTCAGTGAGTTTCACTGCTAGTGCCAAACCCTAATTTGTACTAACAAAAATCAGCCACAATACAATCAGGACAGTACTACACAGTGTGGGTAAGGTTAGTCGGCTAGGCTATTAAGAACTAGATGAAATCATATTTGTTATAGACAGGGTTAAGCTTTATAAGAGGGTCAGTATGGTGTAATCTCAAGAGTTCAAAACTTTCAAGTTAGAAACATTGGAAAACATTGAAATCAATCTTCAGAGGCTAAGCATGACACTAAACCACAAAAATGTTAATTTTAATGTCATGACCAGAGCTATATTGATTGCTAATTATGATTTTTGTAATGTGGGTCTACAGAAAAACGCTATCTTAAATAGTACTCCACCCTTTCCTATTATAATTAGTTAAAACAATATGATTTTTAAATTTCTTGTTGGCATGAGTAACAGTAACAAAATAACAAGAAAAGAGGGCGTTCAGCTAAAGACTAAGTCACAGTTGTTATCAAAATTATAGACCATATAATTAAACCCTGAAAATAAAATTGAAAAAAGAGTCACACTGTTTTATCTTGTCAGTACATACCTGCAACCAAAAGCAAGTCAGGCATCATAGCATCATTACGAAACACGATTGCAGAATCTACAGAAAAAAAGACAATTGATGGTGACCATGCATTCATGTTGACCAAGATAAGTTAGACAGTACATCACAAGTTAGACAAAGACACACGAGTAACGCATGTAAACAAGTGCCAGCGAGGTGTTAACAGTGGCTGATGGGATTAGCCATTTCTCTGAACTAAACAATCACCAGCCATGCTATTACATAATGCCATACACTCAGCTATACACAAATGGATGTTTAAATAATGCTAGCTACTGGATTATGACCTTCAGTTCTTGAACTGGGTAATGTCTGGCTCTGAAAGCTAAAGCTCACAAGAGACAAAAAGTGTCCTGCAGCACACTGGAAAACTATAAAGCAAATTTTAGCCATTGATTTTGCTAATGCTACACACAAATTTGTTGCTAACTAGCATATTAATGTGTATACAGAGAGCTTAATTATTTTGCATGTATCTGTATCATGGTTGATTAGCCAATCAAAAAAATGTTCAAAAGCTAAGCTTATGGCAAAATAGTCATTTTCTCTTAAGTAATATCTGCAACTGGGAATATTAATAATATCATTCAATAATATAAACATCCATGGTAAAAGATTTTTCTCATGTCATGCGTATCTAACATCCTTCACAAAGCCTTGTTAGCAAAGCTGATGCTACATGTAGTTCTAGCATTATACAATGTTGCTCATTTTACATCCATTTTTCGTCCTAAATTTCTATACTGAAAAATGAACTACTGCTAACTTTTGCCTTGCAATGGAAGCTTTGATAAGCATATGGTACGGAAATAATTTTTGTATGAATATTACAATATAAATTATATACCATTTCACTATTCAGTTCTTAAACATCCTTCTGTAAACCATATTATTGAAACAGTTGCTGTACATTTTTGAATCCCTTGAAATCTTTAAAAAGTTGAAAAACTTATCATTCGCGACCTTGAAGCTTTAATGTAAAGCATGCATCTAGCAACCAGTTAGCAAGACAACATTTTTCTGTAATCCATATCTACGGAAACATTACCAAGGATAGCGACTCTCAATTCTTACAAATCACTTGACATTTCTACAGTTATCTTCAGCTTTTAAAACTACATATGTTGTCTTGGCCTGCGCGGTCAGGTGGGTTTTTGTACCTGCATATTTTTTGCTCCCTACAACTTTATATCTAAGCATTCATAACATCCTTTCTCTTCTTTGATTTTCTGCTTTTCAGTTGTTTTATATGACTAACACATATATAAAGTCAGAATGACTGCGTTAAAAACATGAATATGAAATAAATGTTAGGCTACAATCATTCAGGCTTCTAATAAAAGTCCTAATTTTTTGTTACTTTGGATGAGTGACAACCATAAATTCTTTAGTTCAATGTAATCTCCAAAGTACATGGTAAGCCAGAGCTAAAGCATAAGCACACATACCTGCTACCTCCACTATCTGTCCTATTTCTTAAATAGAGTTTTAGCCTATCCTTGTTCGTCTAAATCAGAAACTAAAGCTAAAAGCCTGACTGTAACGAGATGGAATGGGTTAGATTTACAGCCTTACTTAGGCCTGGTTCGAACCAATATGGCATCTAAGACACGTGTGACAGAGTACCTGTTATGCAAGCGATTGCTCATGGACTACAAGCTCAGAGTGCGCGACTATTATCTCCTACAGAAAGAAATGTCGTCATTTGCGCAATTAAATTAATTTGATGCCCATACGCAGCTACACAATTTGTTTGCTTTCCTGCTGTTGGATACATAATGAGTCGAGATTACGCAGCTGTCCCCAGGTCTGAACCCGGCCTCACCTTAGCATGTGCAGACAAAGGAGTGCCACACTGATAATTTCAAAATAAGATAAACTTCACTACAGGATTTGTAAATTTTTGATGGTTTTAATTTATACGCTACCACGTGCACAATAATATATATATATATATATACAATATATCATTATATTTTTAAAACAATAACTGCAAGAGACTTGCCAAATCATTAGTTCAAAAGGCAATGATGAAAGCGGGGATGAATTTGAGCACAAATTTAAAAAACAATATTTGCATAGTGCATAAAATGCTTTAGAAAAAAATTCATTTGAAGCATATAGGTGCCTATTAATGCTTTTTAAATGCTTTCTGGAAGGCTCACCTATCTGGTATGTCTATGAAATTTATTTTAAGACTGCAGGGCTTTCTGCAATGCTTTAAAACAGTATACAGTTCACAAGGTATCGGCATGCTTAATCCATCATTGCTAACTGATTGTCAATGACAGTAGTTTAAAAACACTGCTACATTAGGCAGCAGTAAAAACTTTTGTTAAATCTTTTCTTTTTCAGTTTAATATATATAATATCTGAGTAAATACAAGATCTTTAAAATTTATTGAAAGCCTTTTACTAAAAGCATTGGAGTAAGTAAGAACGTCAAAGTTCAGAGTCACAGTTAAATGGCATTGCCTTAATTAGTGTGTCTCTATCAAAGCCGGGCACTGCTACACTTTTGCTGTGTCATTTGCTGTTAATTTCTCTCATCCTTTGTCCAGCTGGAGACACTCCATAGGTATTACGTAATTACTCTCGCATTGAGGGTCTGCTGCGCCAAATTGGACATTCACTGATCCCCATAGCTCGTTGCTCTGGCAGTGATTATTTCTAATCACAATTATTCTAAACATAGATGTTTGGATTCATCAAATTGAAAAACATTTAAAATCCCTAATTGGAAATTATGCAACTCCTATTAAAACATACATGATAATAATTGAAAACTACCTAATGATGGAACAATCTTCTGCCAACACAATCTGTTTGAACTATTATAGCAATAACAAGTAACAGTTATTAGCGGAGAACATTGGCTAAGAGAACATTTCAGGGGTTGATGTAGATCTGGCCATCCATAGGAGCTTATTTGAGAATTGAACAATGAACCACAGTTTGAATGCCTGGAGTTCTAATTGAACAGGCAACGGCTGTCTAAAAAGATAATGAAACTTATGAAAGGTTGGGAAGTTAAAAAGGAGCCTAGCTTAATCATTCTCCAAGTTTGTGATGACAGCTCACACCTAAAAAACAGAAGAACATTGTTTGGTTTAATCCAAACTTGTAAATACTAATGATTGGATCCGATAAGCGCCCCTAGCCCACATAGGTTGCTGTTTTTTAGGTTTGGCTAACAGCTGAAGCCAAATAAGTAACTAATGTATTATTATTGTACCAGAAAATTTGGCCAATATTTTATTATTAGGTTATATAACATCTATAATAGATGTTATATATATCTATTATAGATGTTATATAACTCAATTATAAGATATTGGCCAAATTTTATGGCAAAAATTTCATTAAGAGTTGAAAAACATGTTTTCTTGAGTTGTTTGTGATAGATAGCCAAGCTACTTAATTGCAACGCAAATAAATGGCATTTTGTGCATTTCAAAAGCATAGTAGCAAGAGCTAATGCTTTCACTTCTACATATACAGTTAGGTAGTTGGTATAATGAATCAATTCGGGAGTGGCTACCGGTTTCTGTCTAGATTGCGTAATAGCAAATGTGCTGAGGTTCTACCGTTCTGCTATGTCATACTGCTGAGCCCTATAGTTTGTTGTTGATCTGTATTTCATTTTCATAACAATAATTTTATGAACTTATAAATCTTGAATATTTGATATAAAAAAATTTCATAAAAGGCTTTTATAAATAGACTTGGAAACAATATTTCAGTTTGTTTTTATAACTTTTTTGTGCATTGATAAAGCGATGTAAAGTACAATCACTACAAAGCTAAAACAATCCTCCTCAATATTTCTTACTCTTACAAAAATATTACTTTCACTACCATCAGAGTCAGTGCTGCTATTTTTTGTCGGTTTAATGAAAAAAAATCTAAATCTGAATTGGCTATAATGTCATCAACAAAAGTAATTATCTGTTATCTAATGACGAAAAACATCATGAATACTTTAACAGATGATTGAATGTGAGCCAGTGCTAAAACTAATATTAATGACATATTTAATGACAGACTTAATCCTACTCTGCTTATGATAGGTAATCCAATTCACATGTATCTCGGAAGGTTCTAACATAAAACTTACACAATAATGTTGGTTTTTTCGGTTGGAAATGTCCAAACAAAAATTTAAAATTAGCTTGTGATTCAATGCTAATTTTATACAACAGATTTTGGACAACATTGTCAATACCATAAAAGTCCTAAATATTATTGGTTATGTTGTCAACGGATAATAAAATCAGGCTACTACGCAATTACTGGGAAGTTCGCGAAAATGCGCAGTCGACCATATATTTCACATAAATGACCATAAGGCAGTGAAAGCGTATACGACACTGTATATTGTTAGTCATATGTATATTTAGTGATCGAATCTTAGGAAAACCAGAAACATGAGTGTACCAGGACCTTTGAAATTGAAATTGGAAATTGAAATTCATTGAAAACTACCAACTAAAAATGTATAATGATAAAAATTAGATTTAAAAAAAACAAAACACCAAAGGTAATATCAATTAGCTACCTATAGGAAGTGCGACTTTGGCTTTTCCAATCGTTGAAAGAATATACAGTAGGCCTACATTACGAGCTCCTGCAGCATAAATAATCTTTTCCAGTGAAGTTTACAATATATTGATTGTACAATATAAGAACAGTAAAATACATGTGAATTGCACAACCCATTCAAAGACCTTTCCAAACTGACCTTTCGGGCATACAAAGAGGAAAAACTTGACGTAATTTTTTTTAAATATGTGGGGTGTACTGTAACTGCAGTAATATTAGGGTGCATTGACAACTTTTCTCTGTTTTTGATCAACCTCATTTGTTTTTTACCATTTTTCAGTACTTCCACAATAACTTGGGGAGCGTACATCTTTGACGTTCATTTACAACGATTTACTAATTTTTCTAAACAGCAATGTATAATCGGCAAAGGAAAACTAATAACAAATATTTTATGTCTACAAGGAAACAAAACAACAAAATATTTTACAAAAGCTGTTCTGCCTGCTCATCACCTATCTGTATTCAGAGGTCAAGGTTAGGAAAAAATAGAACTAGTGATGATACTCCCACTCGTTACATCCACATTGGTGGACTTACGCTGTAACACCTGCACCAATCAATCGCCTTTATAATTATGAACATTGCACAATTACCCTATTCTCTGTTTTGTCGGTACATCTGGCAATCTGTCACAACCAACTAGATTGCTACAAAAATTATATACATAATATGTATAATGCTATATTCACATAGTCTTCTCTCTTACATGTGAAGCAATCAATATAAACTAATGTTTAAATCAAAGTTGAGAACTTACTCGACTTAGCATGTAATATGGAATTTTTTTGGTAGTCGGCAGAAAAAACTTTACAGAAATGTATTTCGTCTAGACTTTAGTTCTAAGAGGTATAGGCCTACGTTATAGGAGCGTTTACTGTATATGGTAAGATATGGGGTTTACTATAAGATAAGCGTTTACTATATATGGTAAGAGTGATGGGAGTGATAAGAATGGCTTAGCCTTGTGGTTGGTCACTCTTGTTAGTAGACTTGCGGTCTGAATGTCATGAGTCCAATATACTGCAAAGCGATTTTCTCATTGCTAAAGCTTTATTGCTATAATTTGGTGAATGAATGACAGACAGACAAACATTGAGATTTGTGTATATATATATCTATCTGGATTTAACCCTGCATTTATTTATTCTAGCTTGTTCAAACTGCCATTGTGTTATCTTAAAAATTTTAGCAGCAAGGCCAAACGGCTAACATAAATAATATTCAAGCTAGGGCCCAGACAGTTCTATTTTCCTAACAGCTTTCTGTAAACTGCATCATCTGATTTGCTCTAAGGTCAGCATATAGCATGCATGCATATACCGTAACAAAAATAGGTTATTTTAATGTTTTATGTTTGAATGTACATGTTGGTTCTAGTAAGTGTTACAGAGCAGGCTTTATTATTCACATGTGTGTTCTACCACTCTTTAACTAGCTCTGCCTTACAAACCTGGCCCTTCAGGCTGAGAGCCACATAATGTGTATATAACGAGTATGTGATAATATTGCAAAATACTAGATAAGCAGCTGTAATAACATTGGCCTTGCTTTGACTGCAGCAGCCGTAAATAACATCTCTGTCACATCTAGAAATACTGTGACGATTAATCACTATGTTTCCATGGTGCGCAGTACTGCGAAGCAGCCCCCCTCCGAAGTCGGGAGGATTGTACGTTTCCATGCTGCGCAGTGGTTTTCAGAATTTCAGCAAATTAGACAGAGAAGAGAAATTGTATAAATCGAATCACCTGATGGAGAAATAGATTCGATCACGGATACCGAACGTCATAAACGGTCTTTTTATGATTCTGTCGTCATTATACTTTTATTTACAATACACATTCACAAGGTTTTACAAACCTTAACACACTTTTTACAAAGTATGTTAAGTATATTTTTAATAAGTATTTTCAAGTAATATATTATTTATACGTTAATTTAGGACTTGCCACCTATTTTTCGAAATGTGTTGGCATCGATAACAAAGTCCAAGAATGTAATCACCTCATCATCCTCGTGAATGCAGACCATAATTAAATTTAAGTGAAAGAAGATCAGAAGAATAAAAAAAACAAGATTAGCAGGACAACCTTTGTACTAGTTTATGGCCTTCGAAGAATCCCTATCCACGGCATGAGAGCTATGCGCAGCCACTGCACAGTCGCTGTTTCTTTGCTGCGAATTTGCACTGGCTTCGCACTGATCAGTGCGCAATGATTTCAGTGGGAAGACGCCGTTTCCATGATTCGGAGATAGCGCAACTCCGAAGCACTGCGCACCATGGAAACATAGTGAATGTTAGTCTTGCTTCATAAATAGGTGTATTTATAGGCCCGCAGGATAAACCCGGCAATCAGCTGAAACTTGACCACTCCGACCCATATTTCTCAGTCCATTGGTCACCTGCACCTAAATTAGGCAGGGCTAAGAATAAAGGGAGTAACAGACAGAAATTCGTGCCTGTCCCAGCAACTATAGGCAATGAATTGGTACACCACAATTAGCTCTAAAGGTTAGCTCTGAGGTTGATTAGGTAACATTGTTTTATGGACTGGCTTGATGATCTGGCCAAATACAGAGCTGAATGCAAGCTGATGATACTAATTAATCTTGGCTTCACTCACATTTTCATTGCTACCCTAGGACACTTAAGTATTCGCGGCATCTAACTTTCGCGTTTTCGCGGAGTCATCATCACGCGAAAATTTCATTCGCGAAACTAAACTATCATAACGAACTAGCGAAAATTCGAAATTAAACAGCTATGTTCTACACAGGCCTGTATTCACTGGTTGCAAGTTGGGGGGCTAATGTTAGACGACTAGTTATGAACATCTGGGGTGTGGAGAAGGAGGGGGGGGTGCTGTAAGCTCCCAACAGGTTTCTCTTATGTAGGGCCTCAGCCGGGCCTCTCACGTGAAGTTTTAAAAAATTTTATTGGCAAGTATCAACATTTTTCTATTTTTTGAGATTTGCTTTGTTTTAGCTGATGTGACTGACAAAACGTTTTAAAATTAAAACAGGCAAAACTTGTATGCAGTTAAAAAGCTCAGAAAGAAGACATATTTTTCTTTTAAGCGTTTTAACAAAGATCATTTTTGCCGATTTTATTTCAAGTTCATTAAGTAGGATATGGGCAAGCAGATGTTTGCTAAAACTTGATATTTTGCAAACCTTTATAAAAGTCGTTAACAAGAATATTTTGCCGCTGATGAAGATAATAATGACGCCTAAGAACTACTAAAAGTTGATGTTTGTATCTATGGCTTCGAATAAAGTGATATTCTACAGCGATAAAAACCTTTCTATAGCCGTTGGACTATGAAATTCCTAAAAAGTTGGGGCGTCTTAGCCGGCCAGCTGTCCAAGGGAATACGGCCCTGTAGTTCATTGATATCCACAACAAAATCGTGATATTAGAAATGCAGATAATTTTGTGTGTGATTGAGCTCATTGGGAAATTTCTAGTAAATTCGTTAATACACCGAATGAGCAGCATGGCAAAGCAAATTAAGATAACAAGTTTTTTTGGAAAAGCCAAGACAAACGAAGAAGATGATGATATCAGTTTAGTCACCGAATTTGTAACTGATGAGGATGAAAGTCTGGTAGGTGAAGTCATACAATTAAATAATACTTATTGTAGTGATGAATTTTACTGCCAACCAAAAACGATAACAACCCTCACCAGGTCCAACCATGTTATACAGTTCTGGTTGTGATGTTGGTTGTTATTTATTTTCTTTTTTATGAGACATGACCTGTATTTGATTTTGTTTAAATTTGAAATATTGTGAACTCAAAACGTGCCATGGCCATCGCTTGCTATAAATACTTGAGATCTAATATTGGTACCATATCGGTCACGACAGAAAGGACCGAGACGTCATTGATAGTCCAAGAAACAAATGGCAGCAAGCGATCACGTTGAATTATCGATTTCTGCCATACATTTATACCTGCGGGTTACAAATACAAACTAGTCGCAAATATAAAAACTTTTTTTACTAGAGGACCGGCCCTGAGGAATCTAATTTGTTTGTTCCACTGTATTTATTTTCACATCACTATATTTTCGCACTCATCAGAGCTGCGAAATTAAGTTGCAGCAAAATTTTACTCTGTGTGCTACTCACGAAACTAAATACTAGCGAAATATAAGTGTCCTAGGGTACATCATCCAATATGACTAATGTTGAAGTATAATCAAAATAACTATATTATAGCATTTGTAGACTCCTCCCCTCCTGATACATGGAGTTTTTAAAGAAGGTGCAAACCAACGGTGAAGGCCTCAACATCGCTTCAAAATCTTATAAATCGCACCGTCAAATACTTCAAAACCACTTCTGTCTCTTAAATAACCTATCTAAGAACTGTGGTAACTGAAGGCCAAAACTTCATGCTGGTTGCTTTCATGACACCAAGGCCAACCTTGCGGGTTCTCAAAAAGGGCACCTGGCTCCATAGATGTTAATTAATATTGAGGTCAAGCCTTTTTACTTGTGGCTGCTACTTGCCAACAGACAGCGTGTGTAATAAGAAAATTGTGATAATAATTGAATTTTTGCATCTAGTTGCATTTTTTCAACAATTCATCTCAACAACTATTAGACATGGTCATGATAAAAAACACTCTAAAATAATTTGAGTTATGACATACTAAACTTTGAAGTATAAAGAATTTATTGTATTATAAACATTTCCAAGTATTCCTAATATTTTTCAGATATATGGTAAAAGTGAGAATCTTTTTGTCCCCTTGTTAATATATGTTTGTGTGAATCCCTGTTGCTATCTTCGTTCAAATGTCATTCATGGACAAATTAAAAGTATGTTGGAAACTCATTAAATAAAAATGAGACTGTAAAAATCAACCATTTCAGTTAAGCACACATGTTTTGGCTTTATTTTAAAAATTGGAGTTTTGCAAAAATATATTTGGCATATAATTTACCAAGTTTAACTAAAAAAACCTCATAGTCTCAGATTTTGATAATTTTTTTAATATGTTGTTGACCATATTGAAAAGCGCTTATATCCCAAATTTTGATATTCTAGGGTCATTGGTTCAGGTGCTAAGAAGATTTCAACATTGACCATTTGTAGCCCGAGTTTGAGGGCATAGCACATCTACATGTAGCTGAATTTAGACTCATATGATCTGAAGAATATACAAGTTAATTATCTAGATTTTTGTGTCTACACAAAGTTTCTATATTTACACAAACAAATATGTTTGAAATTTTTTAGATAAATAATGGGGGAGATAGATGACTTAAACCAAAAAGGAACGAAAATGCTATTTTAGCGACTATTCAAAAACAATTATCCCTCCTATCATATAATTTGCCTTTGTTTCTGTTATTATTTCTGAATTTTTCCATGCCTCAGCTATCCAAAACTAGTCTCATCTTCTCTGTAGATGTATCAGGTCAGCGTCTGGAAGCCATACAAAAATAAGGTCTTTGTCGAATTACTGCAAAAGGAAAGGTCAAGGTCAACCTGCGGTTTCAACAGTCGCACATTTTTCTCATGTTTTACACCAATTAGCATATGCAGATTTCATTAAAACTATCAAAAGTTTGTGTTTCAGCCTGTAAAATGCTGAAAATTGAGTTACAAATGCCCTCCAAACTCCTTTAAAACTTGCCTCAATCAAATGAGGTTATCCCCCCTTGTCAAGCTTTAACTTGGCTGATTATTAAAATATTATCCTATCAAGTTCAAATATGCCGTGTAATTTTGATTTGTGATTGTGGTAGTAATGAGCCTAAAATATTTTCTTAACTTACATTCCTCAATGTTATCAATTGTTGTAGCTTCAAATGCATATGCTTTGCCTGAGTTGGTGGTAGATGGCGGCGCCACAGCTAATAGAACATGCTCTTGTGGTACTCAGCAAATGTCATCTTGCTGTGGCCATGTGAAATTGTTTGTTGAGCCTTTGCACATGAATCTCACATTAACACAAGCGTTCTCTCGATCATAGCCAATTGCCATCCTCATATACCATCGACCATCATATATACAGGCCAGATATTGTCCAGGTTGAGGTGTTAAGGTATTGCTGGTAACATGTGAGTCATCAGTCTTCCCAACTTTGTATTCTTGTAGCGTACATTTTTCATCAACCAGTGGTGAAAGTTTGCAAACTTCAATGGCTGTTCTACTGAGCGGCTTGAAACAGTGCTGGTTCTGAAAACCAATGACTCGTTGTGCTGCCTTGAACCTTGGTTTTTAATTCGCTGCTTGTTCTGCGACTTCTTCAGTGAGTACATAAAACACCTCCACCCCAGCAATGTTTTCTCTAGCATACTTGCACAGTGGTTTAGCACTGAGCAGTCTTTCTTTTCCTGACTTAACTAACTGCTTGGAGTGACGGGTGGCCAGTCTCTTGACCACCCCGCGAATCCCATCTCACGGACCTTTTTCATGTGAGATGGCAAAGAAGCTCCAAGATGCTGTAAGATTTAAATCAAGCTCAAGGTAACATAAGTTGGCAAAGTTCTTGTAATTCTTGTATTGGGCGCCAGATCCATCGCTGAAATAATTCACATGAGTCACTTGATGTAGGTTTTTTTAATGAATCTGATGAGCGTTCTCTGGAATGTATGTATACAATCTAAAATGCGTTATCCGGATTGTACGCTTTGGATTGTAATCTAAAAGTGCTGCAAAAATTGTTTGCGAAGTATTGGGTCACATAATCAGATTACGACTTGCCGATTAGACCAAACCAAAAGAAAACGGTAAAGTAGCAAGCATCTATATTTGATACGGTGTCTTCGGTAAAACCCGAAGTGTTTGTCATAAACCAGTTCTACGATAAGTTTTATATTGAGCTTTTTATTGGCCTTTCAATTCACATGAGAACATCACGTGACAAAACAATAACCAAATATCATGTCTACGTCCAAGAAATAAAGAGATTCGATTCTACGGCAGCTTTTCGTTTTTGAGCTTTTAAGAGCTTGTAATTACATTTTCACACATTTGGCACCTACACCACAACAGAGTAAGACATGGTGAATTTTTTGATACCAAATAACTGTAATGTGAATTTTGTTGCAGGTCAACCTTTAAGTCAGGAAAAGAAAGACTGCTCAGTACTGAGCAACTGTACAAGTATGCTAGGGAAAACATTGCTGGGGTGGAGGTGTTTTATGTACCCACTGATGAAGCCGCAGATTAAGCAGCGATTTTGGAACCAAGGTTCAAATCAACATAACGAGTCATTGGTTTGTAGGAAACAGCACTGATTCAAGCCACTCAGTAGGAAAGCCATTGAAGTTTGAAAACTTTCACCACTTGTTGAAAAAAATGTATGCTACAAAGATATAAAGTTGAGAAAACTGATGACTCCCATGTTACCAGCAATACCTTAACACCTCAACCTGGACAATATCTGGCCTGTATATATGATGGTCGGTAGTATATGGGGATGGCAATTGGCTATGATCAAGAGAACAATGATGTTAATGTGAGATTCATGTGCAAAGGCTCAACAAACAATTTCACATGATCAAAGCGAGAAGACATCTGCTGGGTACCACAAGAGCGGTTTTTTATTGGCAGTGGTGCCACCACCTGCGACCAACTCAGGCAAAACATATGCATTTGAAGCTACAACAATTGATAACATTTAGGAATATATGTTAATAAAATAATTCAAGCTTCATTACTATCACAATCACAAACCAAAAGAAAACAGAAAATTTGATAATGAATGGATAATAATCAGCCAAGTTAAAGCTTGACAAGCGGGATCATCTCATTTAATTAAGGCGATTTAAAAAGGTGTTTGGAGGCTATTTGAAACTCAATTTTAAGCGGTTTACAGTATGAAACACAAACTTTAGAAAGTTTTAATAAAATCTGCATATGTGAATTGGTGTAAACATGAGAAAAATGTGTGACTTTGTTGAAACCACAAGTTGACCTGGACCTCTTCTATTGCAGTATTTCGACTAAGACGTTAATCTTGCAGGCTTATGGCTTCTATACGCAGACCCGATGCATCTACAGAGAAGACGAGACTAGTGTTGGATAGCTGAGGCTTGGGGAAATTCAGAAATAATAACAGAAACAAAGGCAAATTATATGTTAGGAGCAATAATTGTTTTTGAATAGTCGCTAAAAAAGCATTTTTGGTCATTTTCGGTCGAAGTTATCCCCCACATTATTCTTCTGAAAATTTTCATTCGTTTACTTGTGTAAATATACAAATTGTGTGTAAACACAAAAGAATCTATACCTCTCACTGGTATATTCTTGAATTTATAAGAGTCTAAAGTCAGCTAAATATGCTATGCCCTCAAACTCGGGCGAAAAATGGTTCAAGTTCCCCAAGTTTCATGATCGGATAACGACTAGATGATTAGACCAAGCCGAAACAAAACTGTAAAGTAGCGAGCATCTATATTTGATATGGGTTTCTCGATAAAACCCGAAGTGTTTGTCATAAACTAATGCTACGAGAACTTTTCTATTGAGCCTTGTATTGCCCTTCAATTTCACGTGAGAACATCAGTTGTCAAAACAATAACAAAAAATGCTGGACTAGCCTACGTCAGTAAAATAAATTGATTCCAACCGGCGGCGATTAATTGTTCGATTTAGAGCTTTTAAAAGCTTGCAATTACATTTACACATATTTTGCACCAACAACACAGCAGAGTAAGACATGGTCAATCTTTTGATACTATACACCTGTAATGTGAATTTATTTTGTGCAAGTCAACCTTTACAGCTTTTGATTAAAAGCTCTTAAATTAAAAATTAGATTAAAATTCTTGTTATATATGTTGGATGAAATGTGGTGTATTCTTGCATGTGTGACACAATAGTTATGATATAGTTAACTAAAAAATTCACAGACGTCTAAAACCATCACTTTTTGTGAGATTTACAATGTAGCTCTCTGTTTCAAAGTTCAATGTATTACACGAGCTAATTATATTTATCAAAGCGTTTTCATAAAAAGATTAAAATGTTGATATCATCGAAAATGTTGCAACTCTTACTCACTATTTATTGAGTAGGACGTACAACTAATATTGATGTCATTATTTGGCAATTACTTCCTATAAACCTTTTAAAACCAATATTTTGAAATTGTCCATTGCATAAAGTTTTAAAAATCGTTATATAATCGTTGTATTTTCCTTCTTTTGACTTTCTGCATGTTGTTTTATGTGATTTGGCTGCAGGGATGTTTCAAAATTAAAATTGAGAATTTTTGATTGCATTGATAAAGTTCAGAAGAAAATGTTTACTCCAAAAAGATGTCAATCATTGCACTTCCTGTTCTTCATCCAGTGATGTCATCGGCTATTGCAGCCAAGTTGCGGTGTTATGCATATTTATTGACGTACATATTATTTGTGTTTGCTTATGAGTGTTTAGATGCAAATTAGAATGTAAGCCTATCCTTAGATACACCGCTATAGCCAGTTTCAAATATTATAAAGATAGTTTGATTAGAATTAGTCCCACTGGTTTCCTTTAAATACTGTATGAACACGTGAGTATTCATTGATAACGTGATAGTATGTCTATTTTTGTAAACAACTAGCATGACTATGGATGTAAGTTTTGGAGAGGTCTGAGCACTTTTTTTTGTGTGAGCATTGTAACTGGAATTGAGTTTTGCTAATTTTAATCTTAAAACATCCTGTCTGTCAGAACACCAAAAACAACCAACAAAATTTCAAATGATGGAAAAACTTCAATACTTTTTGACCAACTATTTTTGAATTTGACAGGAAAAGAGGCCGTTAAGACATCGAAGCAAATGAACTATGTATTAAAATTGAGACTAAAATGTCACAAGCATCTTAATTACTGTTTAAACCGTATAATGATTGCTGACATTTCCAGAAGCACAGCAAGCGTTATATTAAAGTGTAACAGACAGCAAGAAGAACCACACGTTTTTAAAAAGCTTGTGAAAAATCATGGCAGCTTTGACTATCCATCATCAGTGACCTCTAAGCACAAGTTGTCTTATCCTGCATATATGCACAGCTACAAGCAAGGTGCCTGGATTATTGTATTGGTAGTTCATTAGTACAGCCTTTTCATTAGCCTGTTCTCCATCAAATACAAACTCCAAGCAGTTCTACTTGTAAATGTATGAGAGTGTAAACTGATCAGTTCTTTTAAATATTTTTTACAAATGTTTGTTTGCATCTCCTTGCTGATTTTCTACGCATAGTACAAGATTGCTGGGACTGTTCTTGATCAGTGTGAAAACCTAATTTTCTCAGCTGTCGCTATCCTTGTGCTTTTCCTCTAGCTGTCTCTGGCAGTGATGTTTCATGAACAGGCTGAATTCTAAAAACTTTACCTCGGGAAATTATCAAAGCAGCAATTTATTTGTAAAAAATAATTTTTTCGTTGCAACTTTTCAATATTTACCCAGTATGAAACCTTACCTATTACGCAACGTTTTTCCCAAACCTTTAACCATGGCTTAGAGCAGAAGGAGGCCCAGAATTCTTATTACAGAAAAACTGGTACCCTGTCAGTCTGGCAAGCTGAATTTGTAAAATTATTACACATAGGCTATGGGCCGAGCAGGCAAAACAGTTCTAGAAATGATGTTCCTTTGGCACCCCATTTTGGTGGCATTTTCTGCAATGATTTAGACTATTTTTGGTATGGAGAGCTCAAAACTGAAGTTGCCGCAGCTGCCATTCCCACTTCTATGATAAATTTGATAAAAAGAATATATTAGGATTTATCTCCCCTGTAAATTAAATTATTTCCATAGAAGCGTCAGATTTGCAACTTTTTATCATAATTATTTTGCTGTAATTTAGGATGTCATTGGTGAAGTCGAAATTTATCTTCTATTTATTTTCGAACATTCCATATCGTACTATTGTTACACCCACATGTAAACTATATACATGTATATATGAATATGTACATACATGTATGTAAATAATTGTATGGTTTAATAGCTTTATTTTACAAAAACTATTCAAAACACTATAATTATGTTTTATAACCTGACACAGATTAGTTATGTTTTATTACCTGACACAGATGAATAATAGAAAATAATAAGATACAAGATAAGTGCATTCACTGTTTGAGCTTTGACATGATTTGTGTAGCTCACATACATGAATTTCAAAAATTTAACTTAATAAACATTGACTAGTCACTGTCTAGAAAGCTGGAAAACACTTTTAAAGAGCCTGAATGGTCTGTTTCAAATAGTGTACGCTTCAAGTTGTCTGCAATCGCTACTAGATTCACAGAACATATGCCATCAGAGACAAATAACAGCAAAATTGAGCTTGTTATGAGAAAACACTGTGAGGTGAGTGAGTATTTCAGAAGTCGACCTTCAGCAGGTAATGAAAGGACTCTGAGAATCATTTAAGTTTCAAAGCGACTTTATTCTCTCTGTGAAACCTACACACGCAGACTCTATGGCCAAGGAGATAGCACCCAGGAAAATGGTACAGACTTCAACTGACTAACAGACCGACTGTTTTTGTCTAGGTCTAAACCAGTCAGTCCCTCCCTTCAATCGCTGAAAACCATGTGCATTGTGTCAATTATGTAGCAGCTATACATACATGTATATGGAAAGGGTCAACAACACAACTTGCCAAAGCACAATTTCCTTCTTTACATCGGTGGATACTGAGTAAGGAAAATGATGAGTATGCAGTAAAGTGTCATACCAGAATTATCGCCCCACCTGAAATTCTACAAGCTGTTCTATGGGAGTGTCAAAATCCAGGTTCCGAGGGAACTGATGTGCTAGTATCATGGCAGAGCTGCCTTACACAGAGCTTACACATGCATGCACTGAAACAAAACTGTAGCAGGAGTAGAAGAAGATGCCGATAGTGAAGAAAATGATTAAGAACTAAACATATTGAACAAATAGTTAGGATATGCGATATTTTGAAATATCCCAGCTCGTTTTGTAAGACTGCTGATATTAGCTGTTAATAATACCACTAATAATAATGCTAATAATAATCACCAATTATTATATTCTATGATTCATCAGTTTCAGGTTATAAAACATAATTAAAGAGGTTTTGAATTTTTTGTGTAAAATAAAGCTAATAAACCATACAACTATACACACATTTACATTGGCATATACGTATATAGATGTATATAGTTTACATGTGGTTGTAACAATCGTAAGATATAGAAAGTTAGAAAGTAGATAGAAGATGAATTTTGACTTCACCAATGACATCCTAAATTTCAGCAAAATAAATATTATAAAAAGTTGCAAATCTGATGGTTCTATGGAAAGAATCTTATTTACAGGGGTGATAAATCCTAAAATAAAATTTTATCAAATTTCTTTCAGAATTGGGAATGACAGCTGTGGCAACTGTTCAGTTTTGAATTATCCATACCAAAATTATTCTGAATCACTGCAGAAATTGCCACTGAAAGGGGGTGCCAACGAAGATGCAAGAATAAACTGCCTTGGCCCACTGCCCAACATAGCTGCAAGGTTGTTAAGCTGAGCCGTTTTTAGTGTTAGTTGTTAGTGTGCACAGCTGTTCAGCCAAAGATTTGAGTTCAACTTCCCATGCAATGTTTTTCCTAACCTCTATATCTAGCTTTAGTCATATGGACAGACACTGCTATTATTTATATTATTAGTGTCATTCTAAAAACTGTCTTCACAACCGGGTGGCTGGTAGGAGGTGAGCCAAGGCCTTAGCCTGATGATTTTGACTTTAACGAGTCATTTTACTGAATAGTCGTCCTTAAAATCTGACCAGCTCCTAGCAGCACTGTTTTCTGAGTTGTTTAAAAAACTGTTGAGCACTGACCTCAATGAGATATGACACAAGCTGGCTGAATAATGTATCAATCACTCCAATCACTACATACATTATATTACTTTCGGTTGAAAATTCTACAGCCTTCGATGCTCAAATCTTGCACTTTGTACATCTCCTTTATATATTTCCTTCTTCTTTTTACTCTGGCATCACATATGATGGTTATACAACTAATCTGACAATCTGTTGTTTATTTTTTGATCAGTACTAAACCTTTCACTTTGTCATTCTCAGACACTGTCTCTACCCTATGGTTATACTATTATGCTGTGTGTGGTATGTTATGCTTCTTACATATACTCCAGTAATCTGCTGAGGCCACTTGATCAAGTCAGAGGTTGTATTCAGTTTGTACAATCTTTGAGCATTTGTTTACAATATGGCTGTTTCACCCTTTGTCTTACACAACCTGCACTTAGTTACCATTCCTGTAATTGGTTTGCAGTGCTTAGTCTTGCGCTGCTGTTATTAGACACCCTGCCTCTTTTTGTCATCCACTTTTGTGTTCCCTACTGTCTGATTGCTTGTTTTCATTTGTTATAGTTCATTCATCAGTCTTGGTGTTCATTATCTAGCATAGCACCTTCTAGTTTTTTTTTCTAAAATTTATCTTACATGTCTTATTCATTGTTAGTTATCAGTTTATTTAAAATATGTATATGTATGTAATATGTATTTTTTCAGACTGCGGCTTTCATACTTTGCAATTATCATTGTATTGTTATTACTAGTACCCATGGCAGTCCGCTGAACTTTGAGGGATGGTCATGCGTGTTGATAAAGTGCAGAGAATAATTACATCCACAATTATTCTACCCTTAAAGAAGACAGCTCATTATTGCATGTGTTAGGGTAGTCGACTCTTAAGCTGTATGCCACCAGTAGCCAAACCAATAAAAATAGTTTTTTTAATCTCTGCCCCTAGCTTCAGAGGCACAGACAAAATTGTTGCGTACTATAGAAATTATTGACTACTGTCTGCTCTGTTTGATGTTTGCCTATTAAAACCGGTAAAAAAGGAAAGCCTGAACCTGTTCTTCATTAGATGAAGTAATTCGCTTAACCACTCTCCGCTTGGCGAGGTAGCATTTTATTGACAAACAGCAACGCTTTATTCAATACAAATATACAAATATAAAGTGCTAGTAGAAGCAAAAAAATGTTCTTTGTAACTATTGATGCATTGTTGTAATGATAGCCAATGAACTAAGATAAAATAACTGAATTTTTGCTGCCTTCATCAGAAAACTAGCTGCAAGCGATTCTTACAGTATGTTTGTAATAATGTAGCCAGAACAGTGTAAGCTTTTTAATTAGTGGCTTGCCTAATGGCCTGTTCATGGTTTTCCAAACACTTGTTATGAAGTCAATTAACACTTTGATGCCGTATAGGCCGTGGGCCAAGACAGTTTATCTTGTGTTTCTATTGGCACCGTTTTTCAGTGGAAATTTCTGCAGTGATTTAGACTAATTATTGTATGGATAATTCAAAGCTGAAGAAGTGCCGTAGCTGTCATTTCCACTTCTATGAGAGATCTGGCAAAAATGACATTTTAGGATTTATCTCCCCTGTAAATACGATTTCCTCCATAGAAGCATCAAATTTGCTAATTTTATCTAAATTATCTTGCAGTGATTTAGAATACCAGGGGAGAAGTCAAAATTAACATTCTATCTATTGTTGAACATTCCATATCCTACGATTGTTACGTGCGCACTAAAACTATATACATGTACATATGTATATGTACATGGATATATAACTGTATAGTTTAATAGCGTCATTTTACAATACGAAATAAAACATTATAAGAATATTTTGTTTTATAAACTGACACTGATGAATCATAGAAAATAATAAAAACACATTGTGAATACTTTGTATGTGTTTGAATAATAATGTCTCTACTTTTGTAGAATATATCTTTTAAATTTATTTGGTATTATATCGTTTTTGTAATTAAGTATCAATATGTTGTTGATTTCTTAACATTAATATCAAGAGATGATTTTTTTAGCGTAGTTCTGCATGATCATACTATGTTTGCATAAATTTGTTGCTGTTTGCTATTAATTTTTAGCTCTGTTGTGAAGTAATAAAATACAAACTATTTTAATTGGTTTTAATGCATTTACAACTTTTTGGATAAAAATGTTAGGTAAACCAGCTGTTTTAGTACCTACCATTCAGTCCCTTCTTGCCATGACAATAACCAGTCAGCCAACATCCACATTTACTAACTATATTTGTTGTACAATAAATAAAATGCTATGAGTTTTTTATATTGCGGAAAAGTAGCCAATTTACACATAAGTTCAAAAGATAGACCACAATCATCGAAATCAAACCATCAGTTTTAAAGGTTTATATTCAAAAAATAACTTCTTGCTAATTCAATTCATAATTGGTTTGTTTATTATTCACATCACATAACACTTTGATTTCATGCCTGATAAAAACCTGCCTATAAAAGCTCAGCTGGCAGCCATCAGTTGTGCATTTTATTGCAAAATTTGGGGTAAGGAGACTTAACTCTTAAGTGTGTACAAATTTTACCTATGAATTCATTAATTTTGGACACATATCCTTGAAGAGACAACTCCAAGTTCAAAACTACCTCTAACAAATTTAAAAATATATCCTCGATAGGAGGCAAAAATGTTCCGCCTCCTATTATCAATTTGCTATACACATTTTAGATAATTTTTATATATACGAAGGCCTCATATTAGGGGGCCTCCCATCCTACATATTTTGAGTATATATATATATATATATATATATATGTATATGCTCCCTAACTTCGGTTTGGTTGAGCACTCTGTGAGAGGTGCGGCACTATTAGCCTTTGTGCAAAGCTCATCACTTTTGTGATTTGAGCACTCTGGTGCCAGCACATTGACTTTCTTAAAGTCTGTGAGACAACCTAGTTGTTTCATGGCAGGAAGTCAACTCTCATTGGTAATGGGATTTGTATCCCTTGCCTAAGCTCTGAGCTGCACTGATGAGGCTTCAATAGCCGAAACAGTACTGTCTGTAGCATGAGTATATGCTCCCTAACTTCGGTTTGGTTGAGCACTCTGTGAGAGGTGCGGCACTATTAGCCTTTGTGCAAAGCTCATCACTTTTGTTATTTGAGCACTGTGGTGCCAGCACATTGACTTTCTTAAAGTCTGTGAAACAACCTAGTTGTTTCATGGCAGGAAGTCAACTCTCCTTGGTAATGGGATTTGTATCCCTTGCCTAAGCTCTGAGCTGCACTGATGAGGCTTCAATAGCCGAAACAGTACTGTCTGTAGCATGAGTATATATATATAAAAAAAAAAATTGTTTCCTTACCCCGGATACCCCGTATGGGTGGTAAATTCTGCTCTAACTCGGGTCTCCTACCAGAGACCTGGGAGTTTGAGCACTCGTCTCAAGATCTTAGCTGTTCCCAATAGCGCACTTTTCTGCAACTCACCTGAGTTGATTGTTGTTGGTATTTGGGCAAGCCACATTTTATGCGCCGGTGTTATTGCGCCCAGTGCACCAATGACTACTGGGATTACGGTTGTTCTTACATTCCAGCATTTTTCAATTTCTTCTCCAAGAGGGAGATATTTTTCTATCTTTTCTTTTTCTTTGCTGGCTATATTGTAGTCATTGGGTACTGCTATATCTATTATGGTAGCCCTCTTGTTCTCCTTGTCTACCACCACTATATCTGGTTGGTTTGCTAGGACATGCTTGTCAGTTCGGATTTAGAAGTCCCAGAGGATCTTTGCGCGGTCATTTTCATTGACCTTACCAGGAGCTTCCCACCAGTGTTGTGGTTTATTAAGGCCATACTCATCACATAGACTTCTATACACAATACCTGCGACATGATTATGCCGCTCAGTGTATGCGTTCCCTGCTAGCTGTCTGCTTCCACTGATGATGTGTTGGATGGTCTCAGGTGCATCTTTGCACAGTCTGCATCTAGGATCGTCTCTAGTGTGATAGATTTTCGTTTGGAGTTGCCTTGTTGGGAGCACTTGCTCCTGGGCTGCCATGATTAGCGACTCTGTATTGGCCGTTAGGTTTCCTTTGTTCAGCCACATATATGTCTGGTGAAGATCGCCAACCTTAGATATTTGCTGGTGGTAAGCACCATGAAGAGGTTTCGTATGCCAGTCAATTTCCTCATCATCAGGGCGTAGGTCCGTTGTGAGAGCAGCCGATTGAAATTCAGCTAGCAAATTATCTGAGATGGCCATGGAGGCTGCATATGCTTTGATGCTTTGCTCCTCCTCTTTCACTGTCTGCTGTACACTTTTGAGTCCCCTACCGCCATCTTTCCTATCAAGATACAATCTAATAGTATCAGATTTTGGGTGGAGTGCTCCATGCATGGTCAGCAGTTTACGAGTTGCTATATCTGTTTCTTTGATGGCTTCCTCAGTCCACTTTATTATGCCTGCTGGATATCTTATTAATGGCAGTGCGTAGGTATTTATTGCCATGATTTGGTTCTTGGCATTGAGCTGGCTCCGTAAGACCTGCCGAAGGCGTTTCTTGTATTCGGTAATGGCTTTGTGACGTACCTCGGCTTCGTGGTTGATGTTGCTTTGCATAATGCCCAAGTACTTGTACCCTTCTTCTATATCTTTGATGGTACCATTTGGCATTCTTAGGCCATCTGTGAGCATAGAATGGCCTTAAGAATTAGCCTTCCACATTTCTCAATACCGAAGGTCATTCCGATGTCCTTGCTGTATACCTGAGTGAGGTGTATTAGCGAATCAATGTCCCTTTCTTTGTTAGCGTACAGCTTGATGTCATCCATGTAGAAGAAGTGGTTTATCTTGGTGCCACTCTTAAACTGGTACCCATATTGAGTCTCCTCCAGCATATTGCTTAGAGGGGTTAGGCATATGCAGAAGAGCAGCGGTGATAAGGAGTCACCTTGATAGATGCCTCGCTTAATTTGTACACTCGCCAGCTTTTTGCCATTAGCCTCCAGTTCCGTCTTCCATTTGGTCATTGACATCTTGATGAATGCCACAAGAGCAGGGTGAACATTGTACATACTGAGGCACTCAAGTATCCAACTATGGGGAATTGAGTCATAGGCATTTCTGTAGTCAATCCAAGCCATGGCAAGATTGGTTTGTCTTCTCCTGCTGTCTTGAAAGACCGTCCGATCCACCAGTAACTGATGTTTAGCTCCTCGGGTGTTGTGCCCAATTCCTTTCTGAGCACTGGTCATATAGTGACTCATGTGCTCTTCCAGTTTGTCTGCAACTATTCCTGAGAGCAGTTTCTAAGTGGTGGGCAAGCACGCTATTGGTCGATAGTTTTTGGGAATCGGCCCCTGCTTTGGATCTTTTATCAGAAGCACAGTTCGTCCTTTGGTCAGCCATTCTGGATGGTCACCTTGTTCTATTAGGTATTCCATCTGCTTAGCCATTCTAGTGTGAAGTGATGTCAATTTCTTTAACCAAAAGGCTTGAATCATGTCATGGCCAGGTGCTGCCCAGTTCTCCATACGCTGCACTCTGCACTTGATGTCCTTTTTGCTGATGGTGAGTCCTTGCTGAGCCACAGTATGTTGATGGTTCTCTTTAAGCCTCTTCAGCCAATTTGCAGTGGTGTTATGAGTAGTCTCTTTCTCCCAGATTTCCTTCTAGAACTTTGAAGTGCTAGATCGGGGAGGCTTAGACATTGGCCTCTGCAGTTCACCTTTGAACTGGGAATACACTCTAGATGGATTATTGATGAACAGTTTATTCATTCTCTTGTTATCCCGCTCTTTGGTGTACCGCTTCAGTCGTGCCGAGAGTGCTACTAGCCGCTGTTTGGCAGATTCTAGAGCTTCTATTGTGGCTTCTCTTTTTGGACGCTCCAAACTGTGGTTAGATCTCTCACTGAGCCTACTAACTTTCTTGCGCAAGTCCTTGATCTTATTTTGTAGCCTCAACTGCCAGGATGGAATGGCATCTATAATAGGGCATAATATCCATCTCCTCCAAGATGACGGTTGCTGTACTGTAGATTAAGGCATTAGTCTCACTGATTGATCCAGTTGAGATCGACTCCAGTGCCATGTTAATGTCTTCTAACAGCTTCTTAGGTATGGCCTTGCTAACTCTTCGTAGTGGTACACTGCTTCCATAATCATTAGCAGCTGACATCTTGTTGATGATATTTTCCGCAAGCTCTTTCACCCTTGGGTCAAAGTCCAAGTGCATGTCTTCTTCAGCCCGTGAGTCAACACATGATCGTGTATGCATGACAGTGTGTGTTGATATGCACTCCTCGTTGGTTGAGGTTACTTGGGTGAACTGTTTCCTATCTTCATCTACCTCAAGTTCCGATATGAGGTGCCGCTTGATTATGTTACTCCTCTGAGCTACAAGTTGCTTAGCGGTTAGTGGCAATTCAGGGCGCATTTTTATCCACAGTTGCCGCATCCTTCCCATATAGCCCCACTTCTGAGGTTCACTCATAAAGTAGCACTGCATGAGGTCCGTGTTATCAGTCCGAGTCCATTTCATCCGTTTTGAACCAGTAGCCCATTTTTCACTGCCTTGTCCTGGTTCAGCTACAGGCAGCGCGGACCTTGTTTGACCGGGCGACGTCCGAGGCGGCATGGCTTTGGTTATTGCATTCATCATAGAGGTTGTAGACATTATACAAGCAAGGGTCTTGTCCAAGGACCACCAGAAAAGTGCAGTTGTTGGGGTTTGAACTGAGGACCTAATGATCACGGTCCCGATACCTTACCAACTGCGCTATCTGTCCTATATATATATATATATATATTTATATATATATATATATATATATATAAAATTGAGTAAAAATGAAAGTTAAAGTTAAGTTTAAAACAACTTTATTACTAATAGTTTCATATTGCCATGCAATAATCATCAGATAAAATTGTTAGCACTGAAAACGACTTATATATAGATGGAAATAAAAGCGTAGGTCTTAAAATACCTAAATACACCACTGATACGTAGGATTAAAATTAGCAAGCAACACGATTTAAAGCCTCAACAATGCAGAAGTTTAAAAGTTAAGTCTTAAAATTGCTTAAAAGGAATTTGCCAGCATGTCTACATGTTGAAACTAGTTCGCAGCGTTTGTTTAAGGTAGCAATGTTAGGATTATATATAATATAAAATTTCTCATACAGACATAGGTTGCATCTGCCTGTGGTCTTGTTGTATGATGTAGCTCTTTTGACTATGCTCCACTTGATGTTATATTCTATGCCTTGGTCTTTTAAGGTCCATATGTGCTTGCTGAGCTCGGTGCTTGATCTTTTCTCTACATTTCTAAAGGTTGTCATATGATTGTAATAGCGTTGTTTGAATGTGGTGTCAGTCAATCCTATGTAATGCTCGTCCGCAGATTGATCATTGGTGGTGACTGTCGCCTTATATATAATTGACTTGCTCAGGCACTTTCCTTGTAGTGGGCAGCCATTCTTATGTCGGCAGTTGCATTCTCTTGGTTCTGTAGTTATAATAGGGGTCTCATTGTGATGCTGCAGCAATCTGGTATTATGAGCGCTAATGATACTGCTCACATTGTTCATACAGCTGTAGCTTAATTTCACAAAGTTTCTACTGAAGATCTTGAAGAAGTTGTTTTAAACTTAACTTTAACTTTCATTTTTACTCAATTTTACATCGCTCTATTTTAATATTGAGCACTTTCATGCAAGAGACTGTTCATACTGCATCTACTGTATATATATATATATATATACATATATATATATATATATATATATATATATATATACACAAGTCACCTGAAGAGTGACTTATATCAACACAAGTCACCTGAAGAGTGCACCAACACGAAACAGACCTGTCGTGAGCCCAGAATAAAACATCAATCTGGAATAAAGATAAGTAAAATTAACCTATTCCACACTCTAGTTAGTTATATATATCATATATATATGATGGGTAGAACTAAGTTAGCGCAGCTACTGAGAGCTATTGGACACATTGGTAAGAAAATGTTTTAAGGTGCAGGTTTCAATTTAAGCGGTGCAGATTTTACTTATGAAGCGCTAGTAGAGGTTTTGCCGAAGTGTGATAGAAAACAGGAGAGCATGTTCATAAAGAGAAATAAAGTCCTGACAGCTAAATGGGCATTTGGTGAAAGTTATAGAGAGTTTTTTTAATGACTCGAAAATATGAGTTAATATCCGGAGATTGATAATAATGCTGACCGAGTCAGATTGCCTCTACTTGTGGCAGATTATGGTTCTATAAAAAGAAGACTAAATATAAACTTTATTTAGACATGAATTGGCATGGAATATGTTGAATTAGACGTTGAGGGCTCGTGAGATGGCAAATACTTTGCACAGACTGGTGAGGACAGAAAATAGTGGAAATGGCTTGAGAAGTAAGGAGATCAACTAGGAAGGTGTTAGAGAAAAATAGACATGTAAACACCTTGAAGATAGTAATAGAGGATATGAGTTGAAAAATATACATGTATATTATCCCAAAGTAGTCCTAGATCCAACAAAATGTACTGTAAAATTAGTAGCGATGAGCCAGAAAAAAGACACAGAAAACAAAAAAAGAAAAAGGTGTGGAGATTATAGCAAGGAGAGTTATTTATTTAGATATAAAGCAGGTAGTAGAGAATCTAATAAATATAAATTTTGTTAAAATTGCAAACCTAGTGATCAAAAAATGAGGAGTTGTCTCACTGTTCATTTTTTGTGGGATAATAGGTAATTTATCTCAAGACTACAGAGATAGGGATAGAAAAGAGAGTTATGACAGTTGTTGGTGTAGCGCCAGTAGGCGTGGAGATAGCCGTAACAGAAGTTATAAGAGACATAGCAGTTGGCACAGTAGTACAGAGTAGTATAACGGCAGAAACAGCTCTTGTGATGCGAAGAATAAGTATAGCTTCAGATAATGCAGTATTAAAAGTGTAGGAATAGGAGTGCTAGTTATGAGATGAACAGTTGGTATGAGAAGTGAAGCACGCATCAGTCTGAAGAGAACTATATTGAAAGTGAAAATAATAAATTTGTTTTAAAAGCCATAAAGATAATGAGAACGGTAACACAAGCAGACGAGTAAAACGTTTTAGTTCTAAGAAAACATAATTATAGCAAAAATCAATCACCACATTAGATCAGAGAATTGTGCAGTGTTTGTGACCTCATTTGAGTGTCTGTTAAGTTTGCATTTGATTCATTGAGCTGAGGTTCCAACAATAGCTGAAAGAACAGCCAATGGTTCGGAGTTGAAGTTAAGGAAGCCATCAAATCCTTAGAAAATGTGAATGGTAATGAGTTGAATAAATAGTCATTAAGTAGAACATGACTAAGGATGCTGAAGTTTATGTGGAAAAAGATTAGGAACAAACTTTTTAAGCATAACTTAGTTGAAACAACTCAAAATTATTGGCTGTTGTAAATTGTTCTGTCATTATGCAAAAGCAAGTTTGGGCTTGTTAAGGAGTTTTGTGGTATTTAGTCGGTTATATTATTTTTGTCAACACTCATTACTGATGGCTTAAGTTGTTATGTTTCAGATGATGTAACATTACAAAATGACTACCAATCTTTGCTTACAGTCAAAAAACACTCCAAAAATGGTTAAGGTACATTACTCAAAGACTAGAACACTTCACATCAAGTGATGAATTCAACATACAAAACCTAACGTAGTACTTGGAGACCATAATATACTTTTTCTGAAAATAAAAATAAAATATGAAACACCTATATTTTAAAAATCACTACTTACTGTTTAAAAATCATTACGTCAAGTTAATGTGCACTAATTCTAAACCAAAGTACACAACTTTCAGAGGAACATTCTCCAGAACAGACTAAATGCATTAACTAAAGTCTATATTACTTACAAGCTAGAAAGAACTATAGAGTACTGGGCACTAGCATTTTGTTTAAAGGTTGACTTGCAACAAAATTCACATTGCAGTTATTTGATACCAAAAGATTCACTATGTCTTACTCTGTTGTGGTGTAGGTGCCAAATATGTGGAAATGTGATTACAAGCTCTTAAAAGCTAAAAACGAACAGAAAATCGCAGCCACACAAGACTGCCTTAGTTTGGATTCGTTTTCCAAAACGGCTAAAATGTGACGTAGTTGTGCAAGATGGTTTCTGTTTACACCTTCTTGCAACCTTATTTGTCAAATTATTTTCACAAATATACTTCATGCCTGCAATAAAAACCATGTCTATTGTTCTAATGCGTCTATTTTATCGGCATCGTAATGCTGCAACTTTGAGCACTGATATCTCAAAACCTACCATAAAAAACATGTTTAATTTTTAAAACTTAGCTTGAACAATTGCATATCATCCTCTGATAAACATGATCAGCCTTTTGGTCCGCTGTGATGGTCGAAAAATGCTATAGAAGTTGTTCGCGCCATATGGCGGGAATTGTAAGTCACATGATCAGATAATGTTAGTTTCAGTTCAAGTTTGATCTATCGCAAATAGCAGACACGCTTTCTCGTATTAAACTTGTTAATTTCAATTCGTCATAATGTCTAACCAGCCACAATGTGTTTGTGCAGCTGCCAAGCTGAGAAGTACCTTTTCTCTTGGCCAAGAGCAGAGAAAAGACCAGACCCTCACCGTGTGTGGAGCAACTTGAGTGAAGCTGGATGTGACAAACTTTATTTATTCGCCTGCGTACTCTTACCTTTGTTTTTGCTGTTTCAAAGACGACATGTTTTCTAACCGGTTTGCATACTCCACATGTCACCATAGCACGTGAGTAATTTATTTTATGAACTACTTGTATTAGTAGTAGTAACTCAGGTTATTTTCTAGTATTCTCCTAATACTACTGTATTAATCTATATTTAATATTACAATATTAATGTCATTTAATTGTAATATGATATTATTAGTATTTTATCTTTTTAATTACGTGTATTATTCTTATCATAATGACAAAACTAATTCATACTGCGTATCTATCTGTAAAACGTAATATATTAATCTATAATTGATCAAATAATGTTATAAGTTTCACGATTAATTTCGCCAAATTTCTTAACCCCACTCACTTATAGATATTTTATATAAAATAGTTATTGTCATTTTCTGGTATCATCGTTAATAGCATGTTAATATTATTAGATGATTATCATTAGTATTAGATGATGAAGAGTTTGGCCAACCACTGAAGACTGGGAAAAGTTTGAGCGCTATGTTGGCCAGCGTCAAACGCTCTCCTATTACGTGTAAGATAGAGCTGAACTTAACCAAACTTGACAAAATATAAAGAATATCCATAGAGTTATTACTCACATTTTTATGTTTACAATATCATGGATCCTGATAAGGTTTTGTAAAATCTGTGTCATGATTGCATGGCTATATATTTATTCTTTTTCTGATCAAGCAAGTATGATATAATAACAGGAAATTATGTTGACTATCCAGCGACTATTTCACTGTCACGCCTGCGCCCTCCCTTGCTTATTCACGATGGTGCGAGAAGGCGGATGAGTAGAGTTCAAAGTGACATGTGCCTCCTGTCACCAATCCTACACTTGGGAAACAACTGCCAGGGTGAACAGAGCTCACATCATCAACCCTTTGCTGGCAGCTGCATCACTTTTTTCTGGCGGATGCCTTACGCAGAACCTCCGTTTTCTGTCGCTTCTGAACAACGCGATACAAAGCCACAGCGTTTGCCTCTACTAACAAAGAGAATACTTACATAGTGTGAGTGTTAATATTTACCCATAAACTTGAAAAATGTGAGTGAAAGCTTGGCACACTACTTGAATAATGACATTTAAAAACAATTTTTTTCTTGAAATGAAAATATGTCATCCTTCAAGCGAAATATACCATAATTTAAAATTCTGATTCTTCATCATAATATATCACAAAAAGAGGGAAGAGGATTCTACATTCTTAGACTAATGATAATGATACAAATTAATCTTGTATAATGAAGTTTTACAATATTTTACAGTGTATTGCTGAGCAGTACACCCTGCATAACAAGGGATTGATGGCAGCAATCGATTGGGAGCTTGATTTGGCAGGTGACGGTAGATGCGATAGTCCGGAGCATGGCGCACTATATGGGGCCTACACTATGATGGATCAGAGCTGCGGTATAATAGTTAGCAGCCATCTTGTCAAGGTAAAACATTGACAGATTTTACTTCACAGCCTGATTAAAACCCAAATTTTTTAGTAGTTTTCAATACATAAACATGAAGTTTAATTTTCATGTTAACTTTTCAACTTACAGTGGTGTGAAAAATAAATGAACTACCTTATAAAACTTGACCATTGCTAGCGCTCAGCACTCAAGGTGATTAAATCCCTCATTAAGCTCTTGTTATTGAGTAAAACCTATACATAGTATACATCAAAAGAAAGCTTAGAATGAGTAAAACTTGATGAATCTAATTTTAGCTAAAACAACAATGTTAGATAAGTTTTAGAGAGAGTCAAAGTTAGCAATTATTTTTGGCATTTTCACTCATTTTGAATAAAATTAAACCTCTATTTTATTTATGTTCAAACTTGAAGCAGTGATGCTACTCAGATCAAAGACGTTGTGTGAAACAATCCTCATGTCGTTACGTTTTGCACAACAGAATAATTTGTCTTTGAAGTTGCTAACTTGCTATAAAAGTGAACTTCTAGCGTTGGTAGATTCATTCAGTCAAACATCGACATCATGCCTTGTCATCTTACAGAAGCAAAGCGAGCAGTCATCGTACACCTTTACCAGGAAGGCAACTCACAGCGGGAGATTTCCAAAGAAGTAAAGGTTGCTAAAAGTACTGTTTGTAACACCATCAAATGGTTCCTGGTAAAGGTGTACGGTGACTGCTCACTTTGCTTTTGTAAGATGACGAGGCATTATGTCAATGTTTGACTGAATGAATCTACCAATACTAGAAGTTCACTTTTATAGCAAGTTAGCAACTTCAAAGACAAATTATTCTGTTGTGCAAAACGTAATGACATGAGGATTGTTTCACATGACGTCTTTGATCTGAGTAGCATCACTGCTTTAAGTTTGAACATAAATAAAATAGAGGATTAATTTTATTCAAAATGAGTGAAAATGTCAAAAATAATTGCTAACTTTGACTCTCTCTAAAACTTATCTAACATTGTTGTTTTAGCTAAAATTAGTTTCATCACGTTTTACTCATTCTAAGCTTTCTTTTGATGTATACTATGTATAGGTTTTACTCAATAACAAGAGCTTAATAAGGGATTTAATCGACTTGAGTGCTGAGCGCTAGCAATGGTCAAGTTTTATAAGGTGGTCCGTTTATTTTTCACACCACTGTATTTCATTTCAACTTACGTGAGGTGAACAAATTGCATACAATCACTAACAATCAATTTGAAAATGTCATTGCCAGCTGCTTTAACAATCTTCCACCAAATATCCGTTCTCTTAGCAGAGTAAAGCATTTTAAACACTACTTGTTAGACTATTTATTCAATTTTAATGGCTAACTGTTGCTTTTTTCCCTTTTTTTGTTTTACTATTGTTGTATGGCCTAAATTGAAAAACATTTCTATTTGTGAAATGAAATTATTGCCAATAAAGTACTATATAAGTTGCTGATCTAGCTAAACAATTCATTCAAATAATGTGAAAGTGATTGTTGGTCATAAATTTCTTTACTTTGCAGTCAACGGAGACCGCCAGCTCTAACGCCATGGAGCTGGAAGGCTTCAAGCAATGGCAGTCCGACCTAATTTCCCACGGCCTGAGAGTGAGGTCCATTACAACGGATGCTGTTACAAAGGTTGTGTGCATACCACAAGCTTGTGTTTTGGCTTATGCCGCAAATCCGTCGCGGTGAGTGACGGCCTCTACCTGCCTGCTTGGTGTTTAAGATTCGGGCTCTTCTCCCACCAACGGATGATGAAGAAGAGTTTGCAGACTTGCAAACAAGATTTGCGGCATAAGCTAAAACACAAGATTGCGGTATGCACACAACCTTTTCCGGGAATTTGGCAATGGCTCACCAAATAGGAATAGATTATCTACCAAAACAATTATTGAAAAACAATATTTGCTGATCATCAAAATAATCTCAATCTTTATATAATAAAATCATAAAATTAACACACTCTCTACTGTAGTAAATGTACAAGCCAAACATAACAGTTCTTGTGTTCCATGAGTTCAGAATATGTGTGTTCAACCGATGCATTAAATGTGTAACACAAGAATTGTAGATAATGCTTGACACATTAGCATAGCTTTGATGTTGTTGGCAGTAAATGAAAATCCAACTCACTATGATATCGCAAGTAATTATTCCACCCCAACTCAAGGGGTGCAAGCGCCACAAGTTCGTCTACACCAGATGCATACACAGGCATTCATGCTCCCCGCGGTCATGGAGACAATGCGCAAACTCAGCATCATGGCAGCACATGTCTTGACAGCGCTTGCAGACAAACCACTCTGTAGCCGGTGGTATTAGCTTCTAAAGAAATGAACAGATATGTCTATGCAACCATAGCAAATACATCAAGTCGATGTTACCCAACAGTATATCAGTGCAGCACTAGATTTAAATATTAAAATTGTTAATGTTGTCATTTGAGAAAAATCTGTAATTATTTTTTCGCAATAGGAAGCAATAATTATCATCATTAAAATCATATATATATAATAATATTTGTTCTATCACTTTCTAGCTAAAACTAATACTGCTAGGTAGCTTGGCACATAAGAGCTGGCTAGTGGCGGTGCTTACTTGCTGCAAGGTTGGATTCTGTTGAGGATCTTCTTCAGATAGAGCATCAGGCTCAAAACGCCAGGGTCTTAACTCTTCAGAATTTGACATTTTTTATGATCGCAACTCAGACATGTACACCTACGTTGAATTGTCAAACGGAATGGCAAGCTAAAACTGTAAAGTAGCGAGTCTCTATATTTGATACGGGGTCTTAGGTAAAACCCAAAGTGTTTGTCATAAACTGTTGCTACGATAAGTTTTATATTGAGCTTTTTATTGGCCTTTCAATTCACGCGAGAACATCACGTGACAAGACAATAACCAAAATCCGCGGATACGTCATCGAAATCATGAGATTCCAATATACGGCGGCTTTTCGTTTTTGAGCTTTTAAAAGCTTGTAATCACATTTCCACATATTTGGCACCTACAACACAACAGAGTAAGACATGGAAAATCTTTTGATACCAAATAACTGTAATGTGAATTTTCTCGCACTTCAACCTTTAAACTTGTATGAGTCAACATATTAAAATTGATAGTCAATCAAACAAGCATCCAAAAAGTTTGATATCTGATAACCAATCATAGTTTATCGAGCTGCGTTACCCGGTAAGCAATTATCTCTCCATTCGCATCTCGGCTGTTTGGCGGGTTCCATGAAACATACACACATGTACCATTAGAGGTTGTCTCTTCCGCCCTTGGTCCACTAACAGGCTCTGCATTGTAAAGAAACTAACAATAGAAAAGTAACAAATAGAGTAATAAAGGACATACAATTATTGTAAGTAAATAAGTAGAAAAACTTAATAAATATACTATGTCTAATATCTGTTTTGAATGCTACACTACTTGTACAAATAAAAAATATATTTATTGAGAATATATCAATGTTTATTAAAAACTACAGGTTGAAATCATTACTACAAATAGTTTCATGCAATTGTGTTGCAATCTTGCAAAGCTATCGCATGAAACTATTTAGTAGTCATGATTTTAGCCTGTAGTTTTTAATAAACTTTTTACACCGCTCTAATTGACTCAATCATTAAGCACTTTACTTTACAGTGTAAACTACATATACTATATATGTAGATTTATATACATGTATATATATATATATATATATACATATATATAAATATATATACATGTATATGTACATACATGTATATATACATACATGTATATATACATACATGTATATATACATACATGTATATATACATACATATATATACATACATATATATATATATATATATATATATATATATATATATATATATATATATATATAAACTAAAAGCAAGTGCAAAAGCATATAAAAAGAGAACTCTACACTAAAAACCCAAAAGATTATTAGTGGAGTATGAAATATTTGAAATATTATTGCGAAAAGAGTAAACTTTTAGTATTTGCGTTACAAATTTGTTTCGTGCGAAGCACTCCTCAGACGCAATTGTACTAAAATGAAAAGCTTTACCGAGTGTGCCAAAATATCAGAAATGGGCTCGCTGTGTTAATCATGTAATTTAGTGCTAAGTGTAACCGAGAAGATAACTCCGAGCATGTCTGCAATTAGAAGTCAATTCATTTCTTTTATTTAATGTGCCTAAGTGTGGTTTGCATATTATTAAGTCTTTTTCAAGTAAACATAATTTGCATCGTTTTGTTTTGTTTGTATATGGTTGTGCTTGAGCTAATATTTTCCATGTTATGTTGTATGTTGAGTTGTTTTCTTTCAACTTCCAAATGTGTTTGCTCAATTCTGTGTGGTGTTGTTTGTTTTTGTGGTTAAATGAGGCTTTATGGTTGCTGTATCTAGTTTTAAATTCGGTTGAGCAAAGTCCTATGTAGGTCGCTACGTGGTTGTTTGTATTGTTGCTTACTGTTGCTTGATATATCACATTTTTGGCTCTGCATTTTCCTTCCAAAGGGCAGTTGTTCTTTTGTCTGCACTTGCAACTTTTTTCATTGTCTTTTTTTTGTAGTGTACTGGTTTTATTAAGGGTTTTGTTGCTCCCATCAATGATTGTTTTTATGTTTGGCATTACTGAGTAGCTCAGTTTTAAGGTTTGTCTATTAAATATTGCCTGGAGTGGGTGTTTCTTTGGAAAACATGTTGTAACTATGCTGAAGAATTTTTGTCCAATATTGGTTGCAACATTGGCACTGAATGGTGGGTTGTACCATGTGATTTTTCTTTGTCTGTTACGTTTTTTAGGTTTTTTCATGTTGGTTTCATATTGCAGTTTGCTGTTGTATCCACTCTTGTGGAGAGCTTCTTGGTATGGTTGCGCTGTGCTGTTAAATTGTTGTTCATCTGATGAAAGTGCGTTTAATCGTTTGTTTATGTTGTCTGGTAAGTTTTTCAATATGGAAGGTGGATGGTTGCTTGCTTTGTGCACATATAGTATTGTGTTGCCTGGTTTTTAGAAAGGCTTGAAGCTGCCATCTTGTAGATTTAAAGTTACGTCAAGAAAATTCACTGATCGTTTGTTCGCCTCAATAGTAATTTTCAAGTTGTTCTTATTAAATATGTTGCATATTAGTTTCTTTGTTCTCTCTATAGCTTGTGGTGTACCCTTGCAAACCGCAAGTCCGTCGTCTCTGTATAGTTCAAAGCTGCAAGTCAATTCTTTGAGTATTTGGGTCAGTAAGTAAGTCCCTACTAATTCACAAGTCTCCGCTCTGTCGTAGCTACCCATAGTCACGTCAAACAATTTATTAGAGTTCTTCTTTGACCAGGCCGTGTCGTTGTGAAATACAAGCGATCTTTTTGCATGTAGTATGATTGTCTTTTCATCTTCTGTGATATTTGTTATGTTGCTTGCAAAATCTAATGCCTTTTTTAATAGTGCCTCTGTTATTGAAGGGTAAAATTCACAAACGTCAAAAGTAACAAATGCTTGCTGTTGCTTATCCTTTATTTCTCTAAACCAATTCAGTACATCACCCGTACTTCGCCATAATTTTACACTAGTTTCTCTTGTCACTTTTTTGTTGATACCTGTGAGCAGAGTTTTGCTTATTTTTCCTATTTCAGATTTTGTTGGATTGATTAGTCTACACGTGGGGTGATTTGTGAAGTTATCTTTGTGGTCTTTTAACGTTATGAATGGTTGTTTCTCTGCTATTGTCGCAATTCTTTTCTCAAGTCCTAATTTGTGCGCTATTTCTTTGTCTTTTGATGTAATTTGATTTACTGCTGTCTTGTCAGCTTTTTTGTAGGTTTTAGTCACATTATTTTGCAACATTTTGCTGTATTCATATTTTTCAAGTCTGTAAAAATTGGTTGTTTTGTCAGCTTTGACAAGTATTTTATTGTTTGCTTGTATTGTCTTAGTGTCTTGAAGTAGTTTTCGTTGAAGTTCATTGTTGTATGGCTTGAATTTGATGTTTTGTATCATTTCTGTTATCTTACTTTCAAAATCTGACATTTCTTTTATAAAAGGTGGCAGTTGCTTTGTTTTGAATCCATAGGTTTCTTTTGGTTCTGATTGCTGATTTGGGTTTAAGTAAAAATGTGCTTTCCATCTCATTCGGTGAATTAACTTCTTGGTCATTTCTATTAATCTTTGTAATTAACATGTTTTCCAAAGAAACACCCACTCCAGGCAATATTTAATAGACAAACCTTAAAACTGAGCTACTCAGTAATGCCAAACATGAAAACAATCATTGATGGGAGCAACAAAACCCTTAATAAAACCAGTACACTACAAAAAGAAGACAATGAAAAAAGTTGCAATTGCAGACAAAAGAACAACTGCCCTTTAGAAGGAAAATTCAGAGCCAAAAATGTGATATATCAAGCAACAGTAAGCAACAATACAAACAACCACGTAGCGACCTACATAGGACTTTGCTCAACCGATTTTAAAACTAGATACAGCAACCATAAAGCCTCATTTAACCACAAAAACAAACAACACCACACAGAATTGAGCAAACACATTTGGAAGTTGAAAGCAAACTCAACATACAACATAACATGGAAAATATTAGCTCAAGCACAACCATATACAAACAAAACAAAACGATGCAAATTATGTTTACTTGAAAAATACTTCATAATATGCAAACCACACTTAGGCACATTAAATAAAAAAAATGAATTGACTTCTAATTGCAGACATGCTCGGAGTTATCTTCTCGGTTACACTTAGCACTAAATTACATGATTAACACAGCGAGCCCATTTCTGATATTTTGGCACATTCGGTAAAGCTTTTCATTTTAGTACAATTGCGTCTGAGGAGTGCTTCGCACGAAACAAATTTGTAACGCAAATACTACAAGTTTACTTTTTTCGCAATAATTTTTCAAATATATATATATATTTCTTGGCCAAATACCAACAACAATCAACTCAGGTGAGTTGCAGAAAAGTGCACTATTGGGAACAGCTAAGATCTTGAGGCGAGTGCTCAAACTCCCAGGTCTCTGGTAGGAGACCCGAGTTAGAGCAGAAATTACCACCCATACAGGGTATCCGGGTGAGGAAACAATTTTATATATATATATATATATATATATATATATATTAGTGCTGCACAACGATTATAAAAATTAATTGCAATTAATAACTGATCTGAGCCAGTTAATTTTTGATTAATCTAGCAAAAAACCTGCATATTCAAAAACAAATAATACTGCTTCATATAGATTAATTGTATTTGAGACAATTGTTAGCAGAAGTACATTTTATGTACAATGTGCATAAGTTGCAGTGTAATACTTATTATGAGTATGAAAACAGTCAATAAAAGTCCATAATTAAGTCAGCCAAGAGTTGATGCTGCACAGTTTATTCACATTATTTGAATAAAGAGGTGCTTTATTCTGTTACAGCATTGAACCTTCGGTAATCCGCATAGAACCGCCATTTTTCTTCCTTTATCTTCACTAATACAATAGGTGAGCTCCATGCTTGTCCAGCCGGCTCAATCAACTCTCTGGCCATCAGATTCTGTACCTGTCTCTCGGCCTCCGCTTCTTTTTCAGGCCCTAGGCGTTGAAGGGTTTGACGAATAGGTTTGGTCCTGTCTTTCCCGGGTAAGGAGTGCTCCACGAGAGACGTTTTACCCATATCGTCATCTCAAGTGCTAAATACTGACCCATATTTGGTCAATAGGGTAGCCAGCTTTCTAGCCTGCTCTGCGTTCTTGCACGAGGGTCGGGCAGCCTGGTACAGTTCCTGGAGATGCTGGGGAATCTGTGGCTCAGCTTGACTTAGGTGATTGACACAGCAGGGCCTCCCATGAGGGGAGGGGGCGCCAGCAATGGGAGGAAGCGCTTCTACACTAATTTAAATGCCTATGGTGGTTCCCGAACAAATGGTCAGGCGTTGGGAGTTTGGGTTGAGACACCTAACCAACACCTTTCCATCTACTCCGGGCTTGTTCAGGCTTGTAGCTAGATGTGTGCCTTCAGGGAGCCCTTTTTATCTCAAGTCGACAGAAATTTTGTGTGGTCAACCTTCACCTGACAGCAACCCTGTCTTTGATAGCACAACCAATTCCTTAATTACCTGGATTTTGTTCTGAAGGAGCTTTCTCCTTCGGTCGCTACAAGCCACCGGCTTTAGTGCCATAAAGACGGCCATGCTAAAAAATGCGCCTTCACTAATCTGACTGACTATGAAAACTTATTCGGTCTTCACTTCCCGAAGCCTTACTGGGAGCCGGATCACCCTATAAAAGGGTAACCTGATCCCATCAGCAAGCAGACCATGAATGTCACTCTCCTCCAATCGTTTTCTTATTCCCCAGGAAAGTCAGTCGAACACCTGTTTTTCCAGCGAGTTAATGGTGCATCCGGTATCTAACAGGAAGTGCACATCTTGACCTTCACTTTTACCCGGAAGGAAGTAACTGGTACAGTGTGGGCGCCCCAGAAGGCTTGCTTGCACAGGTTCCCTGTGCTCAAAGAGACTGCCTAAAGCTGCTCTGTTCGTGCAGGTAGAGAACGTGCCTGGGCGAGTCTCTTTCGATGGTCGGAGGCTGTTTTCTGCAAGAAACCGATAAAACAGAGTTGTTTGAAATTCGAAACAATTTTTTCCCTTTCGAGTGAATGTAAGTAAATTTTAATCCATTCCAAGGCGAGAAATCAACTTCGGTAAAGTATTTTACATTTTACACTCTAAACTGTACTGTATGCTGCATACTATAAATAAATATGGGTAGACCGTGTTTAATTTTAATAAAAGGTTTTCTATTTATGATGATGAAAAAAATAATACAAAATTAAACATTCCGTATGTTTTGCTCTTAAAACATCAAAAACATTAAAGATTAAGATACAAGGACAAAAATTGCAAAAGTTGATAATGGAACAGCAAAAAATGCAACAGATCAGTTACATCAAAACTAGTAAGAAATGGAAAATTTAAACCCTTTAAAAATATAAAATCCTCCTCCAACATAATTGAAGGTAACTCAACTGGAGGGATTATCTGTCTAGCAAATCTATTTGGTGAATTTCTTCATCCCAGATGGTTCCTCCCTTTTTGTGAAGCGTAAATTCCTTTTCCGTTTGTTAACGAATGTTTGCAGGCTGTTTCCAGAACTGTTCCAATTTCAAGGCGCATGCTCTCAAGTTTATGTTCGAGATTCAAACATAATATATATCTAATTTTTTATATATCTAATCATAAATATATCTAATCTTTTTACTGTTTCTCAAGGATAAGCTTATGTTCAACACAATCACTTTACTACAACCCAGGAACATGACAGCAATCAGTATACTTTCTAAATTTAGCATTTCGACATTTACGAAAAATTATTAATGCAGCAGAAACCTTAACATAAGTTAACTATGTCATACTCTGAATGTAAACTATAGCAAGTTGTAGCATATCTAAGTATGTCTAAAGCTCAACAACAGAACTTCCCTATTAAAGTTTGCTTGAGCTAAAAAAATAGTACTGCTAACTGCGGAAGTTTGTAAATACATATCTAACGCACCAAGTACTCCTGATTGTTGACTTTTATTTACGGATGCAGAGACAATATTTTCAGAATTTCTGGCTTTAACAATGAAGTTGTATAACTGGTGCCCATTGAGCGAGAAGATAACGCTATTCTTGTCAGTTTCATTTGTGTAAGTGCCGTTTATGCCATAGAGATAGCGAACATTGCCTGGACAGTTTGCGTTTGCTCTCTACAAAATAGCGTGGGAATAGCAAGTTGAAGCATTAGTAAAACAAAATTATCCAGGATTAGAAGGTAAAGATTACCAATATGCAAAATTAAGATAGCAACTAATAGAGAAACTCCAACTTTTAACTATTATGTTGCTATATCTTATCTAGTGAAGCAAATTATAAAAGGACTTTGAAAGCTTCTCAAATAGAAAATTATCATGATAGTGTTAAATAAGAGTTTTAATCTTAAGCAAAACAGCTGCAGCACTTCTAGCTGTACTCATTAAAAATACTATTTATCGATTTTGTCAATTTACACAAAGTTCATTTACAATTTGTGTAAAAAGAGAAAGTGCTGAATGGACTTTAAATATTCAAGGTCAAACTTTCATCTCTGACAGCTTCAAATATTGATGTAAACTACTGTCAGCAAGTGACAGATACACAGCTAAAATTTTGACAGATAAAAGAAACTTATTCAGAAAATATGGACCAGTGAAGCTAAATGAATAAGGCCAACTGACCAAAGTAGTTTCAATAGTGGTGGCATTTGGTTAACTCGATGTAATAGATGAAAGTGGAGTTTTTTTTCAATATATATTTTTTTTTTAATTTATCAATGCCATATGCCACATTTGGCTTGCAATATTAGCAAAAAACGTTTATGATTATCAAAAGGTTATTGTATAAAAAGTTTAGCTACAGCTTCCCATGGCAACACTAAAAACAAACTTACATGTTTTGACTGTCAACGATGAGCATTTCTACTAAGATTAGCTTTAGCTTTTGTATAGCTTACTCAAAATTATAAAATGGCTCAGACAGTCTAAGATATTCATGTATCTTTGACCGTAAGTAAGGACTTGCATGGCTGTCATACTCTGGTTGTTCAGTGAAAGTAATACAACATTACTAAGAAATTGCCTGAGTTACAACTTACTAATACAATGAATGTATCACAACATCACACAGGTACACAGGTATTGCTAGCAACACATACCACCAGGTTATTTCACTATACTTTCATGTGCTTGTATAGAGTGTCTCACTTTAAATCACTAAACACATACTTTCAAATGAGCTACACATACTATACATAGTTCCTTGACAAACATAGAAGATCAGTGATAAATTGGAAAGTTCTAGTATAAAGTAGAACAGTAGTAGTAGTAGTAGTAGTAGTAGTAGTAGTAGTAGTAGTAGTAGTACTAGTAGTAGTAGTAGTAGTAATAGTGGTAGTAGTAGTATTAGTAGTAGTAGTAGTAGTAGTAGTAGTAGTAGTAGTAGTAATAGTAGTAGTAGTAGTAATAGTAGTAGTAGTAGTAGTAGTAGTAATAGTAATAGTAGTAGTAGTAGTAGTAGTAATGGTATTAGCAGTCAGGTAATGACAACAGTACTTAGGAGCTGTAGTAATAGAGGTTATTAGTAGTAGTAGTAGTAATAGTGCTAGTAATAGTAGTACTAATAGCAGTAGTAACAGTACTAGTAGCGGGAAAAAAATTGGTAATAGTAATTGTAGAAATAACTAAAAATGGTAATAGTAACAATAATGGTAATAGTGATGATAATAGTGATAGTAACAACAATAGTATGGTAATTGTAATATTAATAGCAATCACAGTGATAATATTAAGAGTACCATTTTTAGCAACAATAATAATGATAATAGAAATGGTAATAGTAATTGCAATGGTAATAGAAATGGTAGTAGTAGCAACAAGAGTTATAGTGATAGTAATCGTGATGGTAACGGTAATAGTAAGAATAATGATAACAGTAATATCAATGGTAATAGTAAGGCAATAATCCATCACTATTTTGCAGTTCAGCTTTTGAGACTTAAGTACTACTTACTCGTAAAAAGAATAAAAATTAAACAAAATTAATAAAAAATTAAAAGTTAAAAGCCATAGACCCCGTGCATCTCTCTCAAACCCTGGCCCATTGAGATCCTTCCACAAATATTATTGTGATAGCAGTCACTGCATTTCACTGCTTTAGTGCAATGCTTTGTGATGTGTAAAAGGGTAAAATGCTTGTGGTACTGTGTATCCCCTTAAATTCTTTCAATCCATTAAATTATCTAATAAAGCTAAGAAAAAGAAGAAGATGCTTAACAATAACATGACTATATTTGATATGACTGTTAGTTTTTTTCTAACAGGCTTTCGCTTTTCATGAGACTGTTTATTTTGATTAATATTGACCAGTGAGGAATTACTTTAGTAGTAATAGTTAAATATTAGAAGAGTTTAGCCATGTCCAGAGTGTGTGTAAGCACACTTTGAAGTAATGCACATACTTTTGGTACAGCGTGTTGCCACTTTACATTAATGTTGTAATGCAAACTAAATTCTGTGAGATAAATGTAAGTTGCAAGGCCAACTTCTCAGCCTTATTTAGTAAAACCTACCGTCCAGTTAGCAGTGCAGTTCCAATAGATAGGAAAACCATCGGTAGGTTGTTGACAGTCAATGTTCAAAGGTTCTATAGAGTCCGGTGCTGCAACATATACACTGTATGTAAGGTTTGAAGGTCTCTCTAGTCTCATAAAGTATTAATAGTTTATAAAACAGCAGCATATACCAGATTTTGCTTGTTCTTTGATCATTATATTGTTGAATTTATTTAACTATTTTTATATTTGCAGTTTATGAAACCTTAAATTTGTCTAAACACACAAATGCTTAAGAGTATTTGGAGCAATGGCAAGATGATAAATAAAATAATTGAAAGAGTCATAACAGCTGCAATACCTGCCTACATGGGCAGACAGCTACCTACAGTAAGTTGATAGCGGTTCAGTCATTTGGTTACCTATGATTGAATAGCATATGTGTGCAAAAGATTTTGACACCTTAATATCTAGTGATTTTATCAAACCTTATTCACAATGGCTAAAAGTTGTCAAAACTAACAAAATTTAAAAAAATTTAGTTCTCGCATTGCCAAATCAGCATACAGTCAAAGTTCTTTCAACTTCTGTTGCATAGGGTTCCCTGTTTTGCAAGTTAACAACAGTTTAGTTCGTGTATCAAGTTTGATTCAAGCATTCACTTTAGCGTTGCTAAAAAAATGAGGGCCTTTATTTCTCTGGTAATCTTTTTGTCTTTGAAAGATTTTATATACTCTGAGCAGTGATTGCTTATATCACGTTTGAGAGCATTCTAAAGGCTGCTGAACATTCATTTCCACAAGTCTTCTAACATTATTAAATTGTCTGTTTAAATAATTATATTTTATTAATCATTAATACTAGCAATGTAGGCTACATATACTTTGTGTTTAATTTCTTCTAAACTGGAATTTATAAATAATAATACAGTTCATTCAGGCTTTTATAGATGCTAAAGCAGTACAGTCAGGTGTTTATAAATGGTAAAAAGTACATTCAAGTGATTATATAAAGATGCTGTAATGGTCAGAGCAATTGAATCTTCTGCTCAGAGTAAATATGAACCCTTTTTATGATTGTCGAAAGTGAGAAGACCTTAGTTAGCTGGATCTCCCAAAGGTTTTTGATTTTGATTCTACTATTTATACTCAAAGGCTACTCACCTGTACAGTTTGTGGTTGCTTGAATATACTGAACTGGTCCAGGGCAGTCTATTCCTTGAATAGAGCATGCAATGCTGATGTTATAAACTTGTCCTGGGTTTAGCAGGTCAAATGTTACATTTATTCTTTGACTACTGCTGTTTTGATGTTCAGGAAACATGGGGTCTTTTCCAGACAATGTTATACGATACCTACAGTACAAACAGTGCTCGACTGTGTTAGTAGCCTTTCTGAATTATAATGATCATGCATGCAAGAGATTCAAGGTGCTGATGCTTAAGCAAGGTATTGCCCCGATGCATAAGAAGCAAAACAGATTTGACTCACAAATATATATACCCGTACTGCTTTGTGATTATTTGTTAAAAAAATATTTCCAAAAATAACTGCACTGGCCTTTTACTAGCCAATAACGTTTGTGGTTGTTTTCACCTGCTTTTATTTGTTGTGGAGAAAGCTACTGTAAAGGCTTGTTTAAATTTTTCCTTAAAATTTTAAAACTCGAAGTTCTTCAGTTTTTGCTCTCAAAAAATAAGTAACTTCATCGCATCAAATATTTTTGTTAATTTGCTGTTAACTTGTTATTATTTGTAACAAACAACATTATATGTTCAAATTACATTGAATTACAATTTGAATTTTTAAGTGTTAGTGACAGAGTAGAATCAATTTAAATAACAGCCTAAACAAATAGTCAAACAAAAATGTAATTTTTTTTACTAATTTAAGGAATTCAGAAACTCGAAAAAACTTTAGCAAGGAGCAAACCAAACTTTTAATAAGTGTTTCATTTCTAATCCAACTTGTTTGAATATAAATAGCTTATGTTACAGATTCAGTTTTATCTTGAAATTTTAATCACTGATATAATCCTTTAGACATTGTTTTATCCCAAAAAACTGCCTTAATAAAAGTATGTTTCCTGTACAAAATTGGGAAGTGTTTTTCTAGCTTGAAGCGCATGAGAGTGCTGGACCCTGTTACACTTCATTTTCTATAGTTATGAGAGTAATGTGTCTGTTACAGTTATTTCCCTAGCAATATGAGAACGCCACATCTGGCTGAAATGCAAAACGATATGCATACATACTGAGTAGGAGGGAATCCGCCAATCATTTCTTGTTTCCACTGCAGAAATGATATGCTAATGGAGTTGCTAGTTATAGCCTCTGTTCTCAAGTTTATGGCAGCCGTAAGTTGTGGAAGCTCTAAATAATAAACAAGAATCATGACACAAATCTTATGAGATGATACTACAAGCATGACATACAAGGCACTACCGAATGTAAAATATTTGTGGGAGGATTCTGGCTAGGATAGACAATAGAAAAAGATCTCTACTCACCAAACCCGAATATTTTCACTTCTCTCAGCTCCACACTAATTCCCTTGTTATTTCTGAGACTGAATAGTCTGGTGACAGGGTTTTGTAGACCAATTTCACACTGATCAGTAAACTCTTCTTTTATTGATGTGTTCCTAAAGTAGCATGTGCTCCATCCATTTTCACCAGTTGTGCTTGGGGGTGTTGTTGCATCATTTGGGTTCGTAAGTAAATATACTTCTTGCAGACGGGAAGCTAAAATATTTTAACACATAGCAAGAACTGGGTAAACCTTTGCCAAACAAGTCTTAAAACAGAATCAATGCTACTTGTTATGACTTTTGTTGCTTTTTTAATGTGTAGAAACTAGGCTGGTTTTTGATGTTGAGTATATAATTATTTCAAGATTTTTAGATAATGTTTTCCACGTAAATATACAGCACATAAATTGACTTGTTTGTACACTCGCTATTATACTAAGTGAATTATGTAAAGCATTGCTTCAATTAGCGAATGACCAATTTAGTTGATCAAAATATTAAGGCAAGTTGTAACTGATGAGAGGTAGAATATCTTGTGACTATAGCTTATTTGGTTTGCCACAAGTTTTATCAAACTAAAATAAATACATGTACGCTACTAAAAGTGCTGTAAAACTAAACTAAAATTTCATGATCTTAATTAAAACTAATTAAACAATTGTTTCAAGTATTGCATAAGATGGAACGTCTTTTTTAAATAAACTTTAAGTTGTTATTTGCAAGTACTCTTAATTCAAAGTGTTTGATTAGACTGCTATAGCAAAATGAGTTACTGTCATTTGATGCTTGATGATACCCCTATATGATTTACCATTCTTTGAGAGTAAGGGTTTATCGTCTGAACCAATAGCAACCACTATTAATACGTCACACGAGCTAATTATAGCCAGCTAAAAGCTAGCTATAACATGACTACTTTGCTAAAATCTGTTGAGCCACTAGGCTTTTGTGCATTATCCCTTTGTGTTTAAAGGGTTGGTATATTAACACATCAATTTTACATTTAAGGACCTTTTATTGATCGTGAACCGCTGAGTGTATTTCCTACCACTATATCATATTCATAGTAAAGACATTTTCTTTAGTTACAACATAGCAAGTTTCTAAATATGGATATACAGTGTAAGAACCACTAGTGTTCAAAACTCATACTGCCTTGAAAACATTCTAAAGCACAAAGCTAATAAACTGGTCAGCTAACAAACTTGGTTCTTGAGATGCATAAATTCTGATAAGCAAAATAGAAAGGTTTTGTTGATGCATCCACTAAAGCATTTTAAGAAGAACAAAAGTTTGAAATACAGAAATTTTCTACCTCAAGTTTTAAATAGAATACCAATAAAGATAGGATTTCCTTATACTTACAGCAGTTGACATGGCCCCCATCACATAGCCCATTTCTAACATAGACTCTTATCTCCCTTAATACTATTCTTCTTTGTAAGTCTACTTTCCACCATTGGTTTGTTCTGTGATTTATAAAGTCTGTGTTGGATAATGTGGACAGATCTCCATCATTTGCTTGACCGGAATTTTCATTATTGTAACTTGATGATTGAGAAGCTGGCTTGTCAGCTGCATAGTTGTACTCTAAAATATAATTTACCATAATAGTAGTCTACCATGTTAAGTGATGAAACCTGCCTGCTAACAATCATTATTAAGTTAATGTAGATCCAGAACCATATCGCTAATCCATCTCAGTCCAGTGATAATCACACTGGTAGAAATTTCTTTTCCGACTCGTTGCACTAAAGGTACTTGTGAGGTTTTGAATATAAAAGTATTTAAATTTCTGTTGCACAGCAAGCCAGCCATAAAGTATGGTATTAGATGCGTTAAAACCTATTTTCTAAAATGCAAAATAAATAGGGTTTATATGGTCAAAAGATACTTTTCTACAACATAGATTATTACTGATTTTTTTGTCATCTGTAGTAAAACACGTTTATATCAACCATACTTCAAACGCTACAATGAAGTTCTAATGTTAAATGTTTTGCTTTAGGTATTTATATACAAGCTACTCACAAACCTTGTCAGCTTTATTTTGAAGCGCTTAATAGACAAACTTACTCTCCATCTTGTAAATCAGGCTATTTATAGCTAAAATAGTAACCTAAAACAATAAATTTTAGAGCAAAGTAATGACACACGTATAATGGTGAACTAAGCTGTTTACTCTATGGTATTTACAGTTTTTTGAAGTTGTCATATTTTTAAGCATAATATCATTTTAAAGTTTTTACAGCTTTGATGCACCTTGGCTAAATCACAGTCTTTCTTTGTAATAAATAGATCAGAGTCTTTCTTTGTGATAAATATCTGAAAAGCCTGGGAGATTTTGACACACAAAAGTAATTTCTAAAACAAGACTCCTTTAGTCAGCATATAATCAACGTATCCAAGTATTTGCTTACCATAGATATTTACTTCCACCAAACACAACCCTTCAGAGTGATTATTATAGACTGCCACATGTTGAGCCTCTGCAGGAGGAGTAAACTCTACTCCACCAACCGGTGGATAAGGACTTTCTCTATAGCTGATCTGTATCCAGTCAGGAGATGAAAGGGAGGGAGAGGAAGGTTCACCAGCAGAGCTGGATATCAATATATGTACCCATTTGAGTCTGTCCTCTACATCAGCTAGAAAGAAATAAAGAGACAAAAATGAAGCCTTCAAGTTTTTTGAAAACATCTCGCGGTAAGTAGCCTAGAGTAACCATTCCAAAATGTTTGCTGAATGGCTTACTTTACAGTATAAGTATTTTATTGGTACTGTTTAATTAGTTCTCTAACTTAATTAAATTTTCTACAACTTAACATATTACTTTTATTTGTTAGATGCAAATTTAGATTACAGATTAATGGACTACAATAATAACAGTTCAAGTGAAAACCATAGACATCTACTAGCTTTACTATAGACATCTTCTAGCTTCGACCATAGACGTCTACTAGCTTTGGGCACTAACAATAATACTGTTATAAAACACTTGAATAGCATAATAATGACTGTATTGGTGTACTATACATGAAGTCATTGCCCTTCACCTCACCTAAAGAGTAAAGAGTTAAAATTTCATTTTACCCAAAAAATGTAGATTATAACACTTGTTAGGCAGTCAACCACAACAGGCTATCTATTGTCATAATCATAACAAATATAGTTATGTTTAGACAAGCTACATTTGAGATTTTAAAGGTTTCATAGTTTGCTGCTCTATTGTGACATGATGTGACAAGTTGATAAAAATCTACTTTACTGCGACTGAAGTAGCTTTCAAAGTTATAGAAAAGTAGCATTGGCGAGACCAACTATTTTCATAGTTTTGAGTTATAAAAAATAGAATTGTTTATGTCATTATTGTTTATTGTCAAATCTTATGATAATAAGCTTTTATATTTTCTAGATTGTCTGCTCTTGTGTGAACTAAAGAGGATCATTATAGGAATTTAGATATTTGTTTAGACAACCTTTACCTATTGAGATAAAATAATTTTTTTCAAAAATCTCAAAAATGTATATTGCACAGCAAAAGTTTTTTTATAGTTAAAACCTAATTTATGAATTAATCGAATGTTATGAATTTTATGATATCTGTAAAACTTGAGCAAATCTTTGACTTGATGATTAAAGTGATTTTTAATATTAAATTGTTAAACTTTCATTGAATGAAACCGATGCATTTAGTATAAACTGAAAAACATAAAAGCATAAAATATTAAAAACTATTTAACCTAGTGAGTAAGTTTAAAGGTTCAGTTAAAGTAAGTTACTGAATCTAAGATTTATTGAGCTTACACTTGTGTTTCAGCGTATCAAAAATTTAGCTCAAAGAAACTTGTGTTTATTAATATCATCTCATAAATTTGGCAGTTTTTTTGTGGAAACTACTTTTACTTATTTTACAATTACCTGTTTTATAAAATATGTATGTGCTTCATGGCTCACATAGTTATCCTAAACATCCAATGTTTTGTGCATATCTGGTTTTAATGAGACTTTAAATAGCAGCTTTTCTCGGCATGCAGCCTCGTAAATTACCACATGACATACATGCTTGTATAAATTGTTCTGCCAAAAACTAGCTAAATACAATAATTTCGCTTTTGTAAAAATGCTTTGGAGTTAATTGTGACAGTTTTAGTTTTTCACAAGCTTGGCTGACAACCTTCTAGTTTACTACTAGCATTATTTTACCTAAAATCACTTGTAAAAACTTGCAAAAGTTAGTTTTAAGCAGGTGAAGTAAATAAATTGTCTACGGTATTATCTAGCTGAGTGATAGAATGCAAAAACTTATTCTTATTTCATTGGCAAGTGATTGTCAGAATTAATGAATCTTAATACGTATGAGCAACATAAACAGAATATATCCCAAACAAATGGTGTGATGATCGCTGCAATTTTTAGCAGCTGTTCTCTGTACAGTAATTTGGCATAACACAATTGATGAACACCAGATGTTTGTCACTAGAAATTAGAAACTACAAAAAATTGTTAGTTTTAAATACATAACACAAAATAACTTGAATGTAAGTTTTTCTTACAATTTTAAACTTGATTGTAATAGTTTAGACCGAAGAGCCTTATAAAAGCTTTATTTAGGACACACTGAACAGCCACTAAAGAATATGACAAGGTCCTGCAGGTGACACTAGTACCACCATTCTAACTTCTTACCTGTTCCAGTTTTGTCATGCAAAATTATGCTTCCCAAGCTGTACTTTCTGCCTAAATCAACTTTCCACCAGTTGAAAGTCTTGTTTTCTCCAGTATGAGAGGAATCATCAAGCCGGCCATTTACTGCGTTACTAGCAGAGAAATTCACGCCATTAACATTATATTCGGTGCTTTGTTTAGTTGGTTTGTTTGAGGCAAGGTTGATGGCTGCTGCAAAAATATAACAAGTATCTACTGTATTTACAAATGGGCATTACGGACATGAGGTAAACACAACAGTAAACTTACCACTATGTGTACGCCAACTCCATGTTGAGACAGCCAAAACCTGATTTAATCTAATTTACCCTAGTAGTCTGTCACATATACTTGAATTAGGAATGTCTGACAGTCTTCAAGTCAAAAAGCAGCCATCATCAGTAATTCACTAGTTGTGACTATAAGAGGCGTGATATGACAGTTAGTCAGTATAGTTTAACCAACCTTGTGACTGAAGTATTACTACTTTTTCAGAGTCCTCTTACGGCTTGATTAGCAAGGTTGACTATAAGCTTACATACTCAGGAGAGTAAAAGACTGAATCATAAAAAAATTGACTCACCTACTAAAGAGAAGACCGGCACTAACAAGAGACTAGAGATCAACCTCTCAAACATGTTGCTAGTAGACCTACTGTGAGACTAACTGCCAGTGTTATTGAACACACCGCTTTGACAGTAATTAAGGACACTTGTTTTACTTCCTCCTATTTGCTAACAACTACTCTGCTATTGGGCTAGATCTGCAAGCATGTTATCTATGTTGCTTAAATGCTACATAGAAGGTCCTTGAACTCTGTCAATGGCTCATCAATTTTGATACACCCCAGTTGCTAAAGCAATACTTGTTCGGCTGAGTATTGACATGCATGCGTGTTTACTTTATCTAGATATAAGTATGTGTTGGAACCTTTTACAAAGATAAACAATATGAAAAAACGAACAGAAAAATCTATAAGAAATGAACTGCATCTTAAATTTAGCACTAAACAACTAAATTGAAAAACACCTAAAATTTTCACAATTTTGAGTAAATAACTAGCCTATAGTATCATATATGAGCTAAAGCTAAGAATAATCAATGCACAAATAGCCATGGACCTAAGTTCTTCATAGAGACTGATCTTTACGAGATGCTTAAAGATTTACTGTAGCTCTTAACAGCTTTTTCATTAAGAATTTCCTTATCTTAACTTTTTACTTTATGTGTACTAATTAATGTGCTACATATCAAAATGTATGCTAACAAAAGTTGACAATTGAAAATCTTGGATCACCATTAAAATAACTTGATTTTTGAAAAATTAAAATAAATTCATATTTATATCATAACTACCAACAGAGAAAAATATTTAAAACTTGAAAACAACAAGTATTTAAAACACTGTAGTTGAAGCCAGGTGGCTTACAGCCAGTCCAACTCAAAATGAGTGACACAGTTTGAAGACTATTCAGCACCATGGCCACCGGACTGGAGAGCAGAGCCTAACAAGCTAGAAAACTAAATGTATAAGAACTCAAGAAAGAAGACAGAAGCACTGTGCATCTTTTTTGTGCAAATACTTCTGTTATGTTAATACTTGCATGCAAATATATTTTGCTAAGTTATTACTGCGAGTTACTCTTAGAATGGTGTAGAGAAGTATGTAAGTCGGTCAACTTCCTATACAATACATTGTCAATAGTAGTCGATCAGGAACTAAAAAGCAGTGCTGTAATGTTTGTGCTATGTTGAAACTACATCAAAACTTTTATATTAAAATTAGAAAACGAAGAATAACACTAAACGTATTGCAAAAATAATATCATTGTTTTATATGTGCTCTCACTAGAGCTTACATCTAATTTTTTGGAATTGAAACCTAAAAAGTAAAACTACATGAAATTAATCTTTTTATTGTTAATGTTAAAGCAATAATCTACACTCTCAGAAACAAGTTAAAGCCGGTTATAGTGAATAACCTTGTGACTGAGATATCATCAATTTTACTGAGTTATACCTCTTGCTACTGGCTAAGCATTGCTGTCTGTAAGCGTACATTTTTAGAAGAGGAAGCACTGAATCATAAGTAACCTCGACTCACCTACTACTAAAGATAAAACCCGCACTAGCAATATAATAGATATCAACCTCCCAATCATGTTCCTAGTACACTCACAGTGAGACTAACTGCCAGTGTCATTGTCATTTTGACACTAAATAAATATGAACTTGCAGTCTACTTTAGTATATTATATCACAAACTACTGGTATTTTTATCATTTGATCGTTTGAGGTCCTCTTTGATGTTTGATGTGATCTGACTGCCAAAATGTTTCAAAATTAAAATCAAATAGATTTGATTGGGATTTGAACGCCCAGACTAAGCGAAAGAGCAATTGTGACATCTATAGTTGGAAAGAGACCAACAGTAGATCAAGTAGATCGAACATACGGAATAGAAAGTTGTACAACTGTTAGAGTAAAGTTTCTGTCAGGTCTAGTATTAATTTACATGTAGCTTGTTTTTATAGCAATCTGTAGTGCATCAAATTAATTGAAAACTAGAATATATATAAAAATGCTAAATAATTCTTATAAACCTATTTTGTATTCAGTTGCAATGGCTACCAAACTTTAAAGATGGTACTTGTATAAATGCATTGTAATAAACCTAGCAATAAAGCAATTGATTATTTTTTTATTTTTGGATAATACAAAAAACTTAGTTCAGGATACCACTGTTTTTAGTAAACTAATTAAAAATAACTTGTAATAAAATAGCAAGAGGCTTTGCAAAACAAATTAGCTAAAAATTCTGTCCAATTTCATTTAATTTTGATGACATTTTATGTATAATTCTGAAAGAGTTGGGTGTTAATAGGAATCATCTATCAATAATTTATTGAAGTTAAAAAGAGGAGTAACTGGCCATTGATCCTGCTATAAAAAACTACTAGCCCCATAGTATCAGAATTTAATCTTTGTATATGCATGCAAAAATGCACTGTCAAGTAAGATATAATGAACCATCAGCAGCTGAAATATCTTGTACAATGTATAGTTAATTCATATACATATAGTTTTACATTTAATTGTTTACTGCAAATAACGTTCATGCAGTTCACAAAGAAGTTCATGCAAGCTTCCAAGATAAGGTACAATTGAATGGAGATTTAATATGCATTTGTGAAATAAAAAAGCTTCCATCTTTGCCCAAGCGATATAAAATAAGCTTGTTTTGTAAAACCAAACTGAGAATATTGCAAGCAGAGTTTTGATATCATTGACAATTGCATGCAAGTTCAAAGCTGAGGCGCACAGTTTGTGATAAGCATCCAGCCAATGTAGGCACTTTTTTAATTTTAAACCACATTAATTAATGTGCACGTGTCTAGAAGAGCTAGCAGTAATATTCCTAAAACTATTTTATCAAAAAAACTACTATCTTTAAATCGTGCTATGAAAGTCAGCTGATGTAACAGGTGTATTCGCACTGCAATGTTATTTTTCTACAATCACGCTCAGCCCTATGCTCTACCAAAGTACCCTATACTTATTCAAGAAAGTGAATATAATTATTATTAACAGTCAAAGTTTTTGAGTTTACTGCTCACCAAAGACCTCAACCTCTGCTAAAGCTAAACCTTTAGCATGTACATTGTAGACAGCCAAGTGACGAGCATCTCTAGGAGGAGATAAATCCAGAGTTTCAATAAGTGAATACGATGCTTTGTAACTGATTCGTGTCCAGTTACTGGAATCTAAAGACGGACTGTCAACTTCCTCAGTGCTGTTTGAGGTTAGAATTGATATACCGGTCATCCTCTTCACTATAATAAACAACACAGTTAAAAGTAGAGTTATATGTCAAGTCATACGTAGTTTATAGTATAACTAGAAATCATATCTAAACATTTTATTACTTAATTACAAAACAGATTAAAATCTACGAATTTTCGCAAACTTCCAGTATTTTTCTGTATGATTGCTTATGTACAGTAGAGTTGCAAATCAATTGTAAAACACTCTATTAAGGCAACCAGTATTGAAAGAAAGAATTGATTAGGCTACTCACCATATCCGCTCCTAGAGTATATTACAATTTTAGCAAAGCTGTACTTTGCAGCTAAATCTACCATCCACCAGTTATATGTGGCATCTGTTGATGTGTGGGTGAAGTCAGTTAGAATTCCATTGACAGCTAAATCTGCTGGAAAAGGTCTCGAGTAGTTTTGGCTCAACCTTGCTGTTTTATTGTAGGCGAGATTGACAGGACCTGTTGAAATAATATCACAACTTTCACAAATTACAGTATAAGTTCTTATGCCATATTCAACCAAAATCAGTACTAAGGAATAAACAAATCACCAAAATAAAACACTTCAAATCTCAGGTTTCACCTAAATTTGCAATGTTTCTATAATCTGTTCATTTTATGGTAAGATAAATATACTAAATTTAAAAGAAAACTTATACCATTTTTGAAAAAGTAAAATTTAATAAATTGTTTTGCTCGTCTCATTAATAAACACTGCAAAGTTGACAAATGTTTTTAGCTGATACCAACTATAATACTCAGAACAACATGTGTGCTGAAACCAGCAATTATTTCAAATTATTGATTCTTTGCATTAAAATATATTATTTCCATTGCAATAAAGTTAGACAAATAGACAAGTTTCAATAAAAAAACTGGAGTGTAAAAACTGGAGTCTAATGAAAACTTTTAATTTGAAAGCAGCTGTTGAATTTTTATTAAACATATTTGTTGAAACTTACAAACTTTGATTGCCGGTCTTTATTATGCAGGAGAAGAATTATCCTTGCAATAGTCTTCGTACTTAAAGGTTTAACCTACATTAAGGGTTGTCCTACCATACAAGTAATTAAAGAAGCACTGAACAGTACTTGAATATTATTTTTAGTTGCACCCATGTACCAGCACTTGAATAGTTGTGCATTCGTACGACAATATTATTGCATTTACTTAACAATAACTTAATAAAAAAATAATATTTTCATGCTTAATCATAGACTGAGAGAGGAAAAAATTTAACAAAAAGTGGATTGTGAACTAAATGTCAAATTTCACTGCAAATGTACATGTATTAAGATAGTTTTTCCTGAGAGAAATCAGTGTCAGATTTGACCTGAATCGTCTTGCTATATCATTTTGGTAATGGGCTTCGTAAAAAAATGTGTTTTTGTGTACAGAAGGCATCTTTATGTAGCGTCTGCTCAATTGCTTTAATAATATGCTAAATTATAATCAGATTGGATCAATAAATAATATAAACAACCCCAGCCTATAAAATATTGATTCAAATATAATGTAATGTAATAAGAATATTATTTAATTTTAAAAAAGTTTCTAACCTAGCCATCTCAACTTTTATAACATCTACCAACTGCAGGCCAATCCTGCAATAAAAGAAAGGCTTTCAAATTTGACTAAGAAGGCTAAATTACTGACAAAAAACTAAAGCTGTAATTAAGCACTCTTCCTTTAACTCAAACTTGCTGATGAAAAGTTAGTAGTTTCCTTGCACTATCATATTGTCCTTGAATAAAAACTAGTTGATATGAAATATGGTGAGGAGAAGAGTTTAATTAATTTAATGTAACTAAAAACATAGAATACCCAGTGCTTTCGAACGAAATAAACTAAGTGATATTGATAATTATAGAGAATACTACGTGAGTACCTTGAGATGCCCGAGTAGTAAAAGTCTTTGCACAACAAAATTATTTTTATTTAATATATAACAACAGTTACCATTCTAATTTTCAAACTTTTTATCATGAAAAAAGTTTTTATTGCAGTTTGAATAAATTAAGAGAAAATTTAAAACAACTATATAGGTTTTCTAATTTTGTCAAACATCTAACTTTCAAACTTTATATAATGATGAAAATTTTTTGTGCAGGTCAACTAATTTAGGAAACAAAATAAAACAACTAATATATATATAGACATATAATATATAAATATAATATATAATATATAAATATAATATATAATATATAAATATAAAATATAATATATAATATATAATATATATATATATATATATATATATATATATATATATATATATACACACAGAGGGCAACACAAATATATGATGATGAAGATCAACCATTTGAATATGCTATAGATTATGCTGTGTTTGTCATTTTCTGTCAGCTGCTTGAGATTCCATCATTGCTGCATCAGTTATAGAAACACGGTCTCAGTAGATGTACTGCTCTAGGGAAAGAGCAGAAATCTACTGAAAGGCCCATACATGGCTAATAGAAGGACCCGAAGTGCCAATCCAGGACCCGACCGACTAGTCGAAGCACTAGAACGGGTGCTATTGATGCCAGAAGCTCAAGAACCGGCACCACACTTCAGAACTCCCAGTATGTATGAAAGTGGGATGTACAATATTTTATTGCTTGCTTTCTGGAGGTAACCGACGCCAACCAGTGAAGGGAAGGAGTAACACTGTTGCCCCTCCGAGAAGCACTGGACAAACAGGCCGAGGACTGTGGACGGGCTGTGGACCAAGAGGCCATTGTTAATGCCCTTTGGGCAAATTTCGAGCTATCCACCAGACAAGCACTAAGCCAGCTTAAGGCCCTTAGACGAGAGGAAAGAATGTCTCTTCAAGACCATGCTATGGAGGTCGAAAGGCTGGTGCACATTGCGTACGGAGACCTGCCGAACCGTCACCAGAAAAAAATGGCCATGGAGACGTTCTGTAGCTCGCTAAGGGACCCTGCTCTGCAGCGACATCTTTTGGCCGTACACACGCCCGCACTAGCTGACACTGTATGGGCCTAAAATGACTGCCTCCAGATTCAGGGAGGCGAGCGCAAACCTGCCGGATCTTTGGTGTGAGCCCTGGAAGGAGGATCCTCTGGCCAAGTAAACTCTGCCGAAGCCGATGTCTTTGGTCGACTAGCCCGGCTAGTCTAGTCTCTCACGGAAAAGGTGGAATGAATCCAGGAGCGAGTTCACCCACAGACGGAGAGAGAAAGTCAACCAACTACCCTTTGCTAGGGCTTTGGCCAGCCAAGGCATGTTCGAAACAACTGCCCCCGCTACTCGAAACTTGCTTCGGGAAAGGAGGGGAGCCTACAGCAATAGCTCCGGCTACTGACTGTGCCAAGGCCAAACAACCCGGGAAATATACCAAAGCCACACAGGATTCAGTGAACACTGACGGATGGTCTCAACCAGCGAGGACTAGACTGAGGGAGTTTCATGCACAGGAAGAGCCTGTGGAGACACGAAATAATTTAGTGAGGCCAGCCTCGACGCTTTTCCGATCCCGGATTCCGCCTACGCCTCTCTGAGCGAGCTGCAAGGACCTAACCATAAATTTAGGAAAGTGACTACCAAATCTCCTCCACCCAAGACACCGAAGACCAACCCTACAGGGCGGTATAGTCGAAAGCCTGCCTTAAAAGCGGCAGGGCTGGGACCTTCCCCGCCTCAGGAGCGGCGACCTCGGGAGCCGTGGGTCAACCCCGGACACGGGGCAGCCACAAGGACTAACTTCATCCCTTTGCAAAGGGAGGGTACTTCAAGTCCCTCAGAAGATGCCCTGGAGAACACTACCATGGCCCAAGCCCTCAGCCGACCTCACTCCACCAGCTATTTCCTTCCAGGAAGAGAGGAGAGGCAGCCCATACAGTTTCTTCTGGACACGGGGTGTACCACGAACCTACTAAATAAACAGGGCTTTTACCGACTACCTGGATCTGTATGAGACCGGCTCGAGGAGAGCGACAGCCACGGCCTACTGGCTGGTGGACATGGCTTCCCTTCTATAGAATAATCCGGTTGGCAGTTCGTCTGAGGGATGTGAAAACGAAGGAAGTTTTTGTAGTCAGCCGTCTAAGCGAGGATGCCATACTGGGAATTCCATTTTTCGTGGCACTTCAGTGTTCTTTTGAGTTTGAAAAACCAGTGGTCCCCTACCCAGGATCGACAACAGCCTAGACGCGCTGTCTGAGAGTCGTTACTTCAGCACGTTGGACCTGGTGAGCGGGTATTGGCAAGTGCTCCTGGATGCAGAAACACAGGAGAAATCAGCCTTCTCAACAGGATCCGAATTGTAGAAGTGGAAGGTGTTGTTACCCTTTGGATTGAAGTCCGCCCAAGCCATCTTCCAAAGGCTCATGGAAAACGTCTTACATGGCCTCCACAGAAGAACGGTATTGCTATACCTCGATGATGTCATAGTCACCACACCGGATTTCAACACACACTTGCACCGGCTGGAGGAGGTCCTCCAAAGACTCCACAATGCTTGATTAAAATTAATAGCTGTCCAAATTTGAACTGTTGCAATCCCAGGTCCGCTACCTTGGTCACATAGTGAGCCAAGAGAGAGGCTCTACGAACCCCGACAAGCTAAAAGCAGTCACGGAGTGGCCAAGCCCGCGCGGATTGAGAGAACTCCAAAGGTTCCTCTAGACAGTTGGCTACTACCGACATCCCTTGCACTGGCTGACTGCGAAGAGAGAGTCCTGGAAATGGACGGAAAGGAGCAGACTGCCTTCAACAAACTAAACGACAGTATCAGCACCGTCTTGATCTTGGGCTACCCGGACTCCCGGAGGCAGTGCATCTTGGACATGGATGCCAGTGAATGTAGAGTAGGGGCTGTGTTGTCCCAAGCACAAGAGAACTGCGAGAGGATCAATGCCTATTACGGCAAAACCCTCACCCCCTTAGAGCGTAATTACTGCGTCACTGAACGAGAATTGCTCGCGGTGGTGAAAGCGGTGAAGCACTTTCGGACCTATCAGTATGGACATGAGTTCTTTCTATGAACAGATCACGCTTCACTCCGGTGGTTGTGTAGGGAGAGGAAACTTTCAGACCAGGTAGCCATGTGGCTCTAGATTCTGGCAGACTTCCACTACATAATGGAACACCGGTCAGAAACTCGCCATGGAAACGCAGATGGGCTGAGCAGGCAAACTTGCGAGGACTGCCGGCAATGCGCGAGCATTGAACAGAGGTATGACGGCCCCTCACGGAAGGAGTTGGCATGGGAGCAGGGGTCATTAGCCGTGTGGGTACCAACCAGTTGCTTGGATGGGACTCCTGCCCTCGACAGAGCGGGATTTACCCTGGGCAAAGTCGCATACCCCGGAGTGTCGACAAGTAGCTCACATGGGACTCTCACCCCAACAGTAGCAGGATTAAATCTGAGTGTCAGTGTTACATGCTGAGGGGCTACCAGCCCTGCCAGGGAAGTCAGAACAAAAGCGTGAGCTGGTAAGGCTACAGGCCACCGAACAGAGACCATTGGCCATTATGTACCGGGCAATCGCAAGGGAGGGGAGGTATCGGCAAAACACCTGGATGTCGGAAGCAGAGAGCTGGCTATACTGCATCACATGCAGGGCTCTTTGTGAATACAGCAGAATGGCGTGCTGGAGGCACGCGTCACTCCGCAAGACCACGCCAGATGGTGCACTATCTGCCCACCGGCCATGCGGGAAACCACGGTATGGTGGTTTCTCCTCGTCCTTCTCACTCTGGGGTGGGAAGGACAACAAGCCGCCTCCAGTGGACCTGGTACTGGCCCGTACTGACGTCCACAGTCAGACGGCTCATCAAGAGTTGCGAGGTGTGCCAGGCCGCAAAGCATGGAGGGACAAATACGGCCGGAGGGAAACGAAGGCTCTACGCTGGAAGACCATGGAAGAAGGTGGCCGTGGATCTGGTCGGGCCATTTCCAGCCACTCCAAGAGAAAATAAGTGGGTGCTGGTCCTCCCTGACAACTTCACTCGATGGCAGGACGTGCTGGCGCTGCCTCACACTAGTGGTCGCGAACGCGCTGAACGAGCGGATGTTCTGCTACCCGGGGCTTCCAGAGCAAATCCACGCGAACCAGGGGCCGCAGTTCAACTGCCAACTGATGGCCGAACTGTGCCAACTCTGGAACATGGAGAAGACACATACTACTCGTTGCCACCCGCAGACCAATGGAATCGTGGACTGGGGGTTAACCAGGAACTCAGAGATTCCTTGAGGGCATTACTCCTAGCATAAGAACAGGACGACTGGTATCTGTTGCTTCCCTAGTTGTTGAGGGCATACCAAGGCACCCACCACTCTGCAACCAGAGAAACAGCCAACATGCTGATGTTGGAACGGGAGCTGAGGTTGCCAGACCAGCTGGAGAGCCACCACCCCACCGACCGAGTTCTTTTCTACCCATGAGCATGCCCTCCAGGTGCAGCGAGGGCTAAAAATGGTGCATGAGGCGCTATGACAGAGTCAGGTAGAGGTGAAACAGGAGGACTGGGAGGAGCCACCGCTGTACGCCCCAGAAAACTGGGTATAGTCATGAACAAACGCCGAAGACGGAGAGAAAACCCCAAGTTACAGGCAAAGTTTGTGAGACCATACCAGGTCCTGAAGGCCTGCAGCAGCTAGACATATCTGGTGGAGCGACAGGGTGAGTTCTCTATCCAGAGCGAGGCAAGGCTGAAGCCCTACTATTCTTGTCCAGAGAGGGTGAGACAAGCCTCGGCCACTCTGGAGCCAAGGAGGGGCCCTAACATGATGGGGGCTCGACCCAGCAGGCCAGAGAAAAAACCGGAGGAGGTCAGGAATGACCCAGCGCCAATAAAGCTGCCCCCCATAACTGGAAAAAATTGTTGGAGGCCACAGAAAAGCAAAGACAGGAGACAACTCCTAAAGAAAACTCGATAGGCTCGGAAGGGGAGCACCAAAGACCGAGGTTGGTAAAAGTCAATCCGGTCCCACTAGAAGAAGTTCTGGGAGAACCGGAATCACACCCGGTGGAAGCTGGAGAAACCCCAACTCCAGAAATCCCATCAGCTGCAGTCCGGCGCAATCTGAGGCCAGCCCGGACCAATAGAATGCCGGAACGGTACGGAGATGGAGTATGCTACTCCATGGAATTGTCGAAAACGGTCCGAAGGTTGAACAGGAAAGCAATAAAACAGTCTTCAGGGACGCGACCAAAGCTATTCATTTAAAACACTCGTTTTTTTTAGACGACATTAGAGCACTTGAGAAGATGGTCAGCGAACGTAACACCTCTCTACAGGATTTATTGACTTTGGTCACAACTAGATTGAAAAAAGCTGAAGAAGCACTGATTACACCGAAGCCGGTACATGTGGCAGCACCCAAGGAAGATCAAAAGTGGGAAGAGGCGACTGCTGAGGCCAGCACGAGCTGCCCGGAGAAGCTGTTTCCGAAGCGGATGACGAGGACCTGGACAGAACTCTGACAGGAAAGGAGGTCTGCAGGGTGGCTACCATAAGCTCTCTCCCAAGGTCTAGATTGGAGACCGTGGTCACCAATGGAGGGAAGATTGTTGTGGAATGTGATCCACTGAGAGCTGAGCCTAGGGCTGAGCTAAGCCGAGCCAGGCTTTGCTCAATCAGGCAGAATAACGAGGTGAGAGTTCAGCCAGTCAGAGCTAAGCCAAGCCGAGCTGAATAGAGCCAAGCCAAGCCGAGCCGAGCTGAGTAGGGCCAAGCCAAGCCAAAGCTGAGCCGGGTCAAGCCCAGCCATGTAGAACGAGAGGCGGGGAATCCTACCCGCTATATAAGCCTGAACATTTGTGCTAGAGAGCAGAGCTGTTCTGGGCTTGTTCATTGCCTGTGTTTGATTATTCTGTTACTCTTATGAACTAAGCAGGAATATATCTATAAACTCATGCACCGAGTTTTGTACTAGTGGAGGAAAGTAAGGGTGGCACAAAACCTTTACAATACGTCATTTGTTGTGAAAACGGAAAACAACAGGTTATGTAGTAAGAGTGAGCAATTGTATAAGCTTTCATGGTCACATGGTTTCAGGGTTGGATTATCAAACCATGTCCGCAATCTCCGTGAGTTCAAGTTCAGCTAATTCTAGAATTTTATTTCCAAAAATTTAATAGCTATAGCTAGACATACGACAAACAGATGACAGACGGCAGAAAACAGATGACAGCGACAGAAAACAGATGACTAACTACAAACTTTGAGAAATACATATAGATAGATGAAAATAAACCATTGGAAGAAGACCATGTAGAATATGCTATATCTGTCTATTTCTGTCAGCTGCTTGAGATTCCATCATCGTTGCATCAAAAGAATAATTACTTGAACAGCAATGAATGCTGAGCTCCTAGAAGCAACTGCTTGTATATGTACATTTCAATTATTTAGTTAAGTAGTGAATCACTCTTCATATGCAGACAGTTTAAACTAACCAAGGGCAAATATAATGAATAATAATAGATCACGGATGAGATGTGAGAAATATCAGTTGTCATCACCAATGTCAGAGTTCCAACTTTTCCTTTCGTATTTTACATAAAACCTTGCATGTCCATGAAAAAGCAATCAAAAAACGACAAATTTTAAGCTGTTATACATCAGCTTTTATGTGAGTTATGACTTTACAGCTTGCATAACTACAGTGGTCGATAACGTTATTAAAATGTTTGAGACAATAATTTTATTTACAAAGTAAGTTTATACCTTTATTTACAACACATGTCATATTTAAAATTGATTTTTTTTCACCTAATCAAAAGTTGTTTCTGCGCTTGACTCCCTATTGGTGAAAATCTGTTAGAAAAATATTACAGGGTTTAGGATTACTTAGTAGGGACTAATCCGTGGTACATATCTGTGATCTGATTTGCCATAGAGGCTCTTATCTATATATCATGGTGTAATGATTAACTCTTGCATAAATTCTGGGATGGCTTGAGTTCAGTTGAAACCATTGCTTGTTTTTTTTTCAATTTTTTTCATCATCATTTTCAATACAAAATTAGGTTTAGGTCAGCACTCCCCAGAGAATGGAATGTATAATAAAATCATAATATATCATGCATAAAATGCACTATTTATAAATGTTTTTAGGTTGATGTTGCTTGGCTAGATGCTTTTATGTATTGCTAAATAAAATCTGTAACATGACAAAGTAATTAGTTAATAGCGATTATCATTTGAAGAGATCAATTACAGTTGGATATTTCAGATGAATAATAATGAAGTATTTTAAAGGCTTTACCATAGATCGTTGTTTCAATTCGGAGTCAAGAAAACCGCCAGGCGTGCCACAGTTATTTGTTGTATGATTGCACTAAGCTAGATGCGGTCAATTGCGTGAACAGGCTCATATCTTGAGTATAGACAATAATTAGGCTGCAAAACCTTGTTGCAGCTTGTTAAGCAATTATGGGCCCATGGTAAGCTATTGTAAACATTGAATGAGTCATAATGACATGGTAGGAGTGTTTGATATCAGATCTCCTTCTAGCTATATTCCAACTGATTTCCTGATGACTATGAGCTGTACCGAACATCAGGTAGTAATTACCTGCTACAAGCTGCTGCATCGCTGATCACTTGTGTGACAAAGGACAACTCTCAACAATTGCAACTGCAACTCGCTAATAAAAATTAAGCAGCTACAAACTATAGTTAGCTGATAACTGCAACAAAATTTTTAAACAACCAAATCTTAGAATAAAATAGTATTTTTTTGATAAATGCAAAACTTTAGCACTCAAATCTAATGTTTGAGAGCAAGAAAACAATTTTTGACAATCTTAGACTTTTTTGTTTTGCTTAAGCTCTAAAGATCAATGCAGGATGTGACCAATTTAGTTTTTCCTTTGGATCTACAGAAAAAAAAGATGATTGCTTTTTTAAAAGCCATAGCAAAAATACCAATTGCCTTTGTAGTTTGTATGTTATCAACAAATGGTAACAAAAAGCAATTGTACAAAAAGAGTAAACAAAAGCTATCTTAGTCTGATAGCATAACCACTTTACTTAAATTAACTGCAACAAATGTTTGACTTGTCAGGGCCACGCCTTCTAATTTGCTGATAAATGTTTATCTCGTAGTCAAGGCAAGGCCTCTTAAATCTACTATATAAATGACAACAAATCTGTTTATATATTTGTGTGCGTGTGTGTTAGTCCACCTTATAGACCTTTTTTTCGATTTGATCTTACGAAGCGAACTGAACTAATATGAGTAAGTAGTAAAATTAAATTAGTAGTAAAGTTACTATTTTAATTTTTAAATAAAATTTGCTACTCATTAAATAAATTAATATAGGTGGTAAATTACAAGTAATTAATATTTATTGCCAACCTGTCCTGGGAAGGTCACGTGACTGTTTGTTTTTTCCGGCCATCTAGACAATTATTTTCGCGTTGAAGATTGCCTACGAAGTTTCTACTTCAAAAGTTACGTACTTCTCATTCAATGTTGTATTGTCTATGAATTTTCACACCTTCACTACTTAATTTTTTCGCTACCGCTCATGTACAAATTTAGCTATTGGCCAACTGCCAGCCATTTTGCCGATATTGCTTATGTATCTGCCTATGTATCGCTTATGTATTTGCCGATATTGCTTATATGTTTACAATGTTTTTTCAGTTTCAATCTCTATCTAGAACACTTTGGTTATATATTTTATTTTGCCAACATGTTAACAAACACTGCTATGCAAAAATTAATTGTATCTATTCTTTGTGCATTGATAAAGTGATGTGAAGCTACGATCGCTACGAAGCTAAAACCATCCTCTACAAAGTTCCTTATTCTTACAAGACCATTACTTACCATAAATAGCAATAGTAACACCATCAGAGTCAGTGTTACTATTGCTATTTTAATTATGTGTGTAACCACAAAAATCTAAATCAGCTATAATAATTTCATCAACATAAGCAATTATTTGTTTTCTAAACGGGAGGCACTTACAAAACTTACCAAAAAAGGTTCGTTTTCAAGTTGGACATTTCCAAACAAATATTTAAAATTAAATTTTAGACTAATTTTATAGAGAAATCTTAGAAAAAAATTGTCACTATCATAAAAGTCTTAAATATCGTTGGTTATGTTATCAACGAATAATAAAATTCAATTACTTTTCATTCAAATTCAGTCATTTTGTCAATATCACTTATGTATCTTCCTATGTATTGCTTATGTATTTGCCGATATCGCTTATATGTATACAATATTTTTTAAGTTTCAAACTCTATCTAGATGATTTTTGTTATATATTTTATTTCGCCAACATGTTAACAAACACTGCTTTGCAAAAGATTCGTTTTATCTATACTCCGTGCATTGATAAAGCGATGTGAAGCTACGACCACTACGCAGCTAAAACCATCATCTATAATGCTCTTTATTCTTACAAAATCATTCCTTTCACCACCATCAGAGTCAGTGCTACTATTGCTATTTTAACTATCTGTGGTAAATCTAAATCTTAATCGGCTATAATGACATCAACATAAGTAGTTATTTGTTTTTTAACTCAGGAGTCACTTAAAAAACTTACATAAGAAATGATTGTGTTTCAGTTGGAAATTTCCAAACATAGATTTAAAATTAAATTTTAAGCTAATTTTATAAAAAAGTGTTTGGACAACACTCTCACTACTATAAAAATCCTAATGATCATTGGTTATGTTACTAACAAATAATAAAATTCAGTTACTACGCAATTGCTGGGAAAGTCGCAGAAACACGTTTATGGCAGTCGACCATAGAAAACGCATAAATGCATCAACAGTAGTGAAAGTATTAAAAATTTTGGATTTGCCACTGCTTGTGGTAGTAAATGTGTTTGCTTTCTTTCGCAGCTGAGTTACTTTTACATTTATTCCAGCTACAAATACTACCAAACTACAGCTACTACAGAACTTGTGTGGGTTCTGCTACTGTGTTTTACCCACTAAGTTTCTACTTCAAAAAGGCAAGTATGTCTCATTCAATGTTGCCTTGTCTATGAATTGCCACGCATCCACTTCTTAAAAACCTTGGATTTTCCACTGTTCAAAATAGTAAACATGTTCATTCCCATTCGCATCTGAATTACTTTTAATTTTTTCAGCTATGAGTACTACAGAACTGCAGCTACCACAGAACTTGCACAGCTACTGCTACTGTGTTTTACCTCCTAAATTTCTACTTCAAAAATATAAGTACTTCTCATTCAATGTTGTATTGGCTATGAAATGGCACACCTCCACTACTTAAAAACGTTGAATTTGCCACTGTTCATGATAATAAGTATGTTCATTTCCTTCCTCATTTAAATTACTTTCACATTTTATTCGGCTACGAGTACTACAGACCTACAGCTTTTACAGAACTTGCACGGGTACTCCAAACGTTGCGATGGATGACGGTGAGAAGGAAGAGAGTAGGGTATATTACAAAAAGCAGACCATCTCATTCACGTTTAGAAACGCTTCCAATTGAAAAAATACCTCAAACAACTTGAAATCTGGAAGCTTTACCAATTAAAATGCTCACCTCTTGAAACAGTGCCATGCCTCCCAAACAGCGTACTGCCAAAAAACAAGACCAGATTGACTCCCATAGAGAAAGAGACCAAATTTGCAAAGCAGCAGCTAAACAAACAGAAACTGTTAAGCAAACACAGTCACGCTTAGAACAGGCCATAGCTGCTACTGCAGCCGCTAGAAGTAGAGAAACTGCAGAGCAAACACAGCTCTGCCTACAACAAAACAGAATAGCTACTGCAGCAGCTAGAAGAGCAGAAACTGCTGAACAAACACAGCTACGTCGAGAGCAGGCCAGAATAGATGCTGCAGCTCCTAGAAGTGAAGAGACTGCTCAGAGCAGCTGCTACAGCTCCCAGGCATGCAGAAACCACTGAGTAGATGCAGCAGCAAAAAGAACATGATGCACTAGCTACAGCAGCTGTTCGGTGAGCTGAATTTTCAGAGCAGACGCAATGGTAAAAACAGCAAGATGCGCTAACTACAGTAGCTGCTAGGCCAGCTCTAAGTTGCCTGCAGAAGAGTAGGCACAAGCCAAAAACTGTTTGTTCATACACACGACAGAAAAACAAAAAGTGTTGTCCATCCGCAACACTTTTATATATACTTATTATTGTTATGTCATGCTATGTCCTCAATGTTTTGCTATACCTACATATTATCCACATGCAGCACTTTGTAACATATATTTCAGTATATACATGCATATATTTTTATGCATTCAATTTCCTAATATATATATATATATATATATATATATATATATATATATATATATATATGTATGCTAGAGAAGTGTGACATTATTCTATATATATATATATATAGATATATATATAGATATATATATAGATATATATATATAGATATATATAGATATATATATAGATATATATATAGATATATATATATAGATATATATATATAGATATATATATAGATATATATATATATATATATATATATATATATATATATATATATATATATATATATATAGAATAATGTCACACTTCTCTAGCATAGTGCTCTATTACTAGAAGTAAGAGCTAAAATATAAAGGAAGTACAGTAAGAGATGACAAAGAATGAGTTTCTGTTACTAATAGTTTCATGTACAGAGTACAATCATCAGATAATAACTCATGCTAAAATGACTACCCTATTGCCAACGTTAGGGCTCACATTCAAAACTGCATCATTAACAGATTAAAATTAGGATACAAGCCTGTAGTTTACGTATGAGATAGAGAGCTAAAAGTTATTGTCCAAAAACAAAGTTTACGTAAAGCAAATTAAATTGATACACAGAGAGTGTTTATGTAATACTGTCAGCTAAAAGAAATTTTCTATCATGTCTACAGGTTGATATTACTTCCTGTCGTTTATTCAGACTACTCTTTTCAGGGTCCATAACAATGAAATATTTTGCTAGCAGGCACAAGTTGCACAGATTAGATGTATTGTTGTATGCAGCAGATTGCTTGACGATGCTCCATTTAATGTCATACGCAATGTTATGATCTTTTAGCTCTCATATACATGTATGTTTGCTAAGGCTGGTTTTATTTCTCTTGTTAGTGTCATTAAATTTTGCTTTGTGGTTAGAGTGGCTAGCCTTAAACGTTGTTTCGCAAAGTCCGATGTATGACTGGTTTTGTTGGTTACCGGTTGTGTTGTTGGTTTGACGGCTTGGGAATGGTTAGGTGCACTCCCAGGCATGCTGAGAAGATAAAGAAAGAACTCTGTGCAATATTTAGCAAGTATGCCTTAAAAATAACTATAGAAGCAAATAGAAAAGTTGTGAACTTTTTGGACCTCACACTCGACATCAACCAGAACACGTACAAGCCTTACAATAAATCGAACAACGTCCCTCGTTATATACATACCCAATCAAACCACCCGCCCCAGATATTACAGAACATACCAGACTCCATCAACAAGTGCCTGTCCGTTATATTATTAAGCGAGACTGTCTTCAAAGAAACAGTTAGCATATATCAAGAGGCCTTAAATAAAAGCAGATACCACCATAAATTGGAATACACTCCAATTCAACACAGCAACCGTAAAACTAACAGAAAAAGAAATATCATATGGGACAACCCACCGTTCAATGCTGCCACGAGTACGAATATAAGTCATGTTTTTTATAAATATGGTCCGCAAAGTATTTTATAAAGGTCACCCACTCAGAAAGATATTCAATGAAAATACCTTAAAACTCAGCTACAGCTGCATGAGAAATATTAGCAACATCATAGATAGACGACTAACTAAGACCGCAGCAAATCAAGATACCATCACAAGAACAACCTGCAACTGCAGAAGAGCGGAGGAATGCTCGCTGGAAGGATATTGCCTATCTAGGAGCATTATCTACCAAGCGACTGTTACAAATGCTAACCAACAAAACCAGTCATACATCGGACTTTGCGAAACAACGTTTAAGGCTGCCACTCTAACCACAAAGCAACATTTAATGACACCAACAAGAGAAATAAAACCAGCCTTAGCAAACATATATGGGAGTTAAAAAATCGTAGCATTGCGTATGACATTAAATGGAGCATCGTCAAGCAATCTGCTGCATACAACAACACATCTAATCTGTGCAACTTGTGCCTGCTAGAAAAATATTACATTGTTATGCACCCTGAAAAGAGTAGTCTGAATAAACGACAGGAAATAATATCAACCTGCAGACATGATAGAAATTTTTTTTTAGGTGACAGTATTACATAAACACTCTCTGTGTATCAATTTAATTTGCTTTTGGTAAACTTTGTTTTTGGACAATAACTTTGAGAAGCTCTCTATCTCATACGTAAGCTACAGGCTTGTACCCTAATTTTAATCTTTTAATGATGCATTTTTGAATGTGAGCCCTAACGTTGGCAATAGGGTAGTCATTTTAGCATGAGTTATTGTCTGATGATTGTACTCTGTACATGAAACTATTAGTAGTAAAAAGCCATTTTTAATCATCTCTTCTTTAATATATCTAAATATATATTTCTCAAAGTCCATGTGTTGTGTGTCATCGTCGGAAATCCAGCTAAATATCTTACAATCTTGGAATAAACATTTTGCACCGAATATGATTTGATCTCAGCCCAAGCCATTCACCAGTCTGACGCCTAGCCCACTAGACTACGGAAGTCAAATTGCTAGCCTGCCAATATAAGCCATTATATCAGAACAATACCTAACTGCTTCGCGTATAACGCGGGTCATAGCATAACATCACGAGAAGCTGTTCGCTCACATTATTAAACTGGCTAATAGCAAAACTCTCTCTACTTATCATTGTTTGTAAGAGAAAAACTTTTCATGATATGTAATTTAAAGTTAGAATGGCAAATGTTGTTATATGTTAAATATAAATCAATTTTTTGTCCAAATATTCTTCTATTACACGGCAACGCAGGGTGGCACAGCTAGTATATATATATATATATATATATATATATATATATATATATATATATATATATATATATATATACATGTATATATATATATATATGTATATATATATATATATATATATATAATTACAAATGGAATTCTACTACCTTATAAAATAGTACAGTAACACTAAAATAAATAGAATACTAAAATAATAAAGTAATACTAAAATAAATGAGCTCTACAAAAAATTAGCGCAAATAATAAAGTAATAGTTATGTAAAACTGTTGCATGTAACTTTCAGCTACTGGCAGTTTCATGACTTCCTCTGTCAATCTTTAGGTTGCTACTAAAATTCAAGACAGTGATTAATATTCCCATCCGGGAATAAGAAATGACGGGAATATCAGTCACATTTTGAATGTTAGTAGCAGCCTGAAGTTTGACAAAAGGAGTCATGAAACTGTCAGTAGCTGAAAGTTGAGTGCAACTGTTTTACACAACTATATATATATGTATATATATATGTATGTATATATCTGTATATATGTATATATATATATATTTGTATATGTGTATATATGTATATATTTCATATATCGTACAGATATATATAACATATAGATATATAAAGAGTTGCTTCCTCACCCCGGTTAACCCGTATGGGTGGTAATTTCTGCTCTACCTCGGGTCTCCTACCAGAGACCTGGGAGTTTGAGCGCTAACCTCAAGACATATATATATATATATATATATATATATATATATATATATATATGTATATATATATATATGTATATATCTACTATATAAATGGCAATCGTTGTCTGTCTGTCTATCTATCTGTCTATCTGTCTGTCTGCCTTATAGAGCGGTCTTTTCTTTTATCGTCGTACGAATTTCGGTCGTACGAAGCGAACTGAATTAATATGTGTAGTAACGGTAAATAAATTATAGAGCGGTCTTTCTTTTTCCATTCGGTCGAACGAAGCCAACCGAATTAATATGAGTACTAATTATCGTAATTTCGTAATATCGTAATTTCGTAATATGGACTATTAGCCGCTACTTTTCTCTGACGATTTGAGCCAAGCGGCTTATATAAAGGTGTGGCGATTCTGTTGTTTTTCTTTCACCGCTCGAGCGCATTAACCGAAATCCCCTGTTAGCACGCTTTTTAAACGGCAAATTTTCTGCCGTGTTAAAAAGCACCTTTCCTGAGTTCTGCGGCCTATACAAAGGTGTCTATACAGCTATACAAATGTACTATTCATTAAATAAAATAAATTAATGAGTAGTTATTTACATGCAATTAATATTTACTGCCGACGTGTACCGAGAAGGTCACGTAAACGTTTGTTTCTTGGAGCCACTAGAAAAACGCATTTCTCACCTACTAAATTTCCACATCAAAAAGGTAAGTGTTTCTTATACGATGTTGTATTGTCTATGAATTGCCACATCTCCACTACTTAATAACGTTGGATTTGCTGCTGTTCGTGATAGTGGGTCATGTTCATTTCCTTCAGCAGCCGAGTTACTAATTTTTTTTTAGCTCTGAGTAGGCCTACAGTAACTGTAACTTACTATTACAGAACTTTCACGAGTTCTCCGAGGGTTGCGATACGCTATTGTGAAAAGAAAGAGAGCAGCTGCTATTGACTTACTGTCACTCTGCATCAGCCATGACCAGCTATACGTCGCCTGCTCAAAAGTAGGCACACGCCGAAAACTGTTTCTTCATACGCCCGACAGAAAAACCAAAAATGTTGTCTATCCGCATGTGTTGCGTTGAACTAAGGGAGAGAGAGGGAGAGAGAAAGGGAGAGGGAGAGCAAGGAGGAGAGAAGGGGAGAGAGAGGGAGAGAGAGAGGGAGAGAAGGGGGGAGAGAGGGAGAGCGAGGAGGAGAGGAGGGGAGAGAGAGAGGGGGAAGAGGGAGGGAGAGAGAGGGGAGAGAGGGAGAGAGGGAGAGAGGGGAAAGAGGGAGAGAAGGAGAGAGAGAGGGAGAGCGAGGAGGAGAGGGAGGAGAGAGAGAGGGAGAGAAAGAGGGAGGGAGAGAGAGAGAGAGGGGAGAGAGGGAGAGGGGAGAGGGGAGAGACGGAGAGAGGGAGATGTAACTGCATAGTTGGCGTTGTTTTACAGTATGAAAGACAACTCTCAATAAACCTCTTGCTGTACAAGAATCTGATCCCGTTTATGGGTAATGCAGCTAGTATATATATATATATATATATATATATATATATATATATATATATATATATATATATATATATATATATATATATATATATATATATATATATATATATATATATATGAACTTTAAGGCTCAACAAGCCAAAAACAAAATTCATGTCTAATTTTGAGACAAAATAGCAATTATCTAATACTCTTTAACTTTTAACTAGCCAATTGGAAACACTAAAGTGTTTATTTTAAAACTGAAAATAACATTTAAAATTAACTATAAATGCTACTACACTTGATTGCTCATTGGTCTGCAAACAGCTTGAAGGTGTTTTGTGTAGATAGAATTCAACAACAATTCTTACACACGTTCTGTAATAGGCTCTCTAAAAGCTAATTCCCGCTGTACCATCCTATTTTAGGTTGCCCTTTTGATAATTACACACCGGCTTTGCGCATTGTCAAACGATGACATCGCTGAGTGTTCCATCATGAGTGTTTCATTTAAAAAGTATTAATACTGTAAATAAGAGCCTTTAAAAGTGGTATAAATGCAGTAAATAGGTAAGTTCTAAAAGTTATAGGAAGTTTAATGTTTCTGTCACGGAGTGCTAACCGACATTGTAAAAGTAGTCCAGAGCTTGAAAAAAGCACTAACTCTGCCAATAACTGTCAACCATGGTCATTAGCTGTTTTAATTAACTAAACTCCTCAAGTCAGAGTTAGTCATTGTGTGAATTTATGAATGTATAGATTTTCATTGCCATTAGTGATCATCAACACAATGTATCTCGTCATCTGCCAAAGTACGTAAAAGCTGAAGACAAAATTCAGGGACTTTTGAGCGAGATGAACAAAAGTGTTTTAAAAGTTGGTAATCTAGTATTTTTGGAGTGAAATACTATTATAATTTCAACTTAAAAACTTTCTTTATAGTATTGCAGTATTATCTTTTCAATTATAGTATTGCGGAGCAATACTATAATTGAAATAATGATGAGAGATTGTCAGTTTGAATAATGTTAATTCTTTGGGTGCTAGGTGTGCCTCGATAACAAAGCTATTTCTTTAATCTTCACCATAACAAGAGTCGTGTTTGTTTGTTCAAAACCACAAAAGTTTGAGAAAAAAAGTTGCCTAACTTGGGATTCAAACTCATGACATTCAGCTTTACCAGCTGACACTTTTATACATTGGTGAATTGTTTTCTTTTGAGCATTTCCAAATGGTTGTGCACATACTTACTACACCTGATGATCTCGTGAGTAGTAGTCTATTATCTAGTCTATAAGCTAGTAGTCTTTTTGACAGTCAATCAGGGTTTTAGCATTTTGTTACACATTTAGTAGCTGTTTGTTCATGCTATATAATATTAGTTAATCCAATGAACAATATGGGTGTGTTTGCTTAGAATTTAGTAAACAACATTGCTGGATGATAAGTGGTAACAACTCACTATTAGAATTATTGAAATTACTGAAAGCAAACAATGATTGACAGTATTTCCTGTTCCCAACTACACACAAATAAAAACTTCACTAACTTTAAAGTTATTTAAAGCCCATGACATATTTTTGTTACTTAGTATTTTTAGGTCATGCTTTAAAAAACAATTATCTGACTTTAGAACAATGGCGCCCCTAATGGTGTCTGTGTTTTTGCTTTAAATACTGCACAGTGTCTACTGTACATTAAACATTAGCATAGAAGCATTTCCAACATGGCATACTAGCTAAATAGTACAAAAAATTCAGAGCTAGAAATAAATACCTAATTATGAATTTCACTATCATATTTAACATCAGGTAATTATTGGCAAAATTTAAAAATAAAAGTTATTAAGAATTAGAAAATCAGCGTTTCTTACCTTCAAATTTTAACTTGAGAACAAAAATGAGCCCACAATTTATTAGAGCTTTTTCTAGCTGATAGAAAAACTGACTTTTCCACTACAACTGCTAAAGCTCTTAAGCGGCTTCAAATATCTTGTAAAGCTTTATGCTTTATTTAGACCGAGTTTTATGTGTTCTAGCTTGTCTTAGAACAGCTTTACAAAACAAAGTATGTAAACAGTCATCAAATGTCTCACAGCTTAAACACGGAAATAGGCAGCTCTAGTCTAGAAATATAAATCAATATTGGCTACTGGCAGCTGTTCATTATTGGAGGCTACATTATCTTGAATCTTCTAGCAACATTTTTCTACCTGTTTCAGCCTTTTTACTTTTTGGTAAGTCAATAGCTTTAATACTTGACAGAGTATTTAATTGAGTCCTATTTTTTCTAGCAGCATTTTTCTCGCTTCAAGGCTTGAGTATGATGAGAGATCATTGGAGTTTTTTCCTCATTCCACCCTAGTCACCTATATTTGAGGAGTTCATTTCCAAAACCAGTTATTTCCAATTTTAGCATTTTTCACAAACAAGAAAAGTTTGTATACTCAATATTGTTCATTATAATTGGCATAAATGTCATTAAATGTTGCTACAGTAAAATTACTTGTTGAAGATGCATCCATCATGAAAGCACAGGAAGTAGAGAGATAGCTTACAAAACTAAGTCAACGAATCAAAAAGCAGACATAGTTTTACAACAACCAATTGAAAAGCAAGCACAAAAATAACTGCTTTTGGAATGAAACCCAATAGGAAATAACTGGTTTTGGAACAAAACAAATATTTTAGTGGGTGAAATGTATGAGAAATAACTGGTTTAGGAACAAAAAATCTATTGATCAATGTACTCATATTATTAGAGTATAATTTAAAATTAAAAAATCAAAAAGTGCCAAAAATGGAAATAACTGGTTTTGGAAATGAACTCCTCATTTGGTTATCTATATCTATATAGAATTTGACTGGTAGTTTGACATCATTTACTGTAGGTCAAAAGAATTAATACTAAGAAATTTACTTGTTCATAGTTGTCAGTAATGACTACCATATTTACTCCATTTACGTTAGTTTCTAGCTACTTCTGTTATTCTACAAATATTCACCACTTTTTGTTGCACTACTTTGAAAGTACTGCATACTGTAAGCTTTACCTAATCTAACGGTACTCACTAGTAACTATGGATTCACTATAATAGTGAATCCATAGTTACTAGAACTATTAACTATAGTTCCATAGTTATATAGAATTTATATATATATATATATATATATATATATATATATATATATATATATATATAACGCATACACTGAGCGGCATAATCATGTTGCGTGTGTTGTGTATAAAAGTCTATGTGATGAGTATGGCGTTAATAAACCACAACACTCGAGAGAAACTCCTGGTAAGGTCAATGAAAATGACCGTGCTAAGATCCTCTGGGACTTCTACATCCGGACTGACAAGCATGTCCTCGCAAACCAACCAGATGTAGTAGTGGTGGACAAGGAGAAAAGAGGGCTACTAAAATATATATAACAGTACCCAGTGTATAAATAAATATATATAAACATATACATTTATATATATATATATATTTCTCAAAGTTTGTGTGTGTGTATATGTGTCTTTGTACATGTATGTCCAGCTATATCCATTAAAATCTTGGAACTAAAACTCTGCATACTGTTTGATTTGAACACACAGAGATTACAACCACAAGCTATTAATCCTTGCACTTTACCACTAAGCTATCTCGAGGCGGATTGATCAAAGACACCATCATTTACCATAGAGCGTATGCACCCGCTAAATAACGTGTTATTTAAGCATTGTGCTTACTTGTTATGATGCCCTTGTTATAAAATATTTTTTTGTCCAAATCTAGGAAACACAATGCTTTTTCGTTATTTTTTCGTTATGTCAAATTTATTCTGCCACTCGATATAAACAACAATTTTTCTCGAAACTAAAATTTGGCAGTTTTTGTACAGAGCTTATATGTTATTAAAATCTATACGTCATTCCCCATGGTGGTTTCAGCGGTATTCGTTATGGTGAGAACGGATTTTCAAACAGATTCGCAAACGGTTAAAAGATAAAACTTTAGGTTTCAAGTTTGAAATTTACTAAAAATACATACTAAAATCTCCTTCAAGTGTTAGATTACTAAGCAAAATTCATTTAGGTTAGATTCAGCATTTATGTTACACGTCTGTCTCAAAGGTAAGAAATTGCCAGGTGGTACATTGTAATATTATAATACCTTGCAGATCATAATCACAAAATGCACTAAAGTCATTGTTGGTATATATAGTTACTAAGGTTAACATACTAGAAATTCCACTGTCATACAGCCCATGACCAAAGTGATATTGGAAAAAAGAAAGGCTACTGATGGTTGAGAAATGCAATATTAGCAGTCAAATGGCACTGCAGTGCAATAGGATAACTGCAATGGTAGCTGTAATGTACTGGGTGTGGGTGTTATTATATACAACAAACAGCAACAATGAAAGGAAAAGATTATATGTTTATATCTCTCCTCTTTCAGTAGGAGAAATGCAATATTGGCCAATATTAGAAGTAAAATGCACTGATATTATTAGAATAACCAATATTATTAATGTAGTAATAATAGAAAACCACTAAACAATTTTTTTTACATTTAAAACGTCATAGCTAACAATATCAAGAAGTTGTGATATTTATATAGATTTTTAGAAAATCTATTTAAAAAAGTGTTTCGTCATGACAAACAGCAATAATGAAAGGAAAAGATTATATGTTTGTATCTCTTCCCCTGCAATAGGAGAAATGCAATATTAAAAATAAAATGCACTGATATTATTAGATTGACCAATATTATTAATGTAGTAATACAGTAATAATAGAAAACCAGTGCACAATTTTGTTTATACATGTATTTCAAAGTGTCATAGCTAACAATATCGAGAAGTTGTGATATTTATATAGAGTTTTAAAAAATCTATATAACAAAACTTTTTAAAAAAAATAATAACAGTAACATATTTCCTATCATCGATGTTGTTAGTATGACTATAACACTTCATAGTCATCCAAACTTATAATTAAATATTGTAATAATCTCATAAGAATTGTTAGAAAAAAATATCATCATCATTTCCTGTACTTTCACTGCTTTGGACATCAGTTAGAGTACTAAAGTACTCAAAAGTTTCCAAAATTTCAGTTACTTTGAAATCGGCAAAAAAGAAACGATTTCAGTACTTCAACGTTAATTACAGAAACCTTCGGCAATTCGCCAATGATATAGACTGGTGAAATGTGCACGCTATTTTTTTCATAAAATACCCACGACTTAATGGTTCTATTCTCTGTTGCTCGGCAGTTCAATTTCCGGTCTTAATTTTGATAAAAGCAATGCTTGGTAAGTTTTAATAACGATTTTCGGCCAAATTAATCTGTCTATTTGTGTATAATCCGATCAGATGGGTAAGGTTTAGGAATATGTCGACAATTTTCAAAGACTTGGTAACATATTCGAATATGTTTTATGTGTTTTGTATTTTTATTATACTTAAACGACTCTACACCAAAATGGTTAAATTTTTTGATGAGATTTCGGTACAAGGGTTTGCGACGTTGTTGATGAATAATTTTTGTGAGTTGTGTGCACATGCATTTATCATAAAAACTCTCAAATGTTCGCTCCGCTCGTTTGGTCGTGGGATTTTTTGTTACAATTTTTCTATGATTTTTAGATAATTACTATGATTTTCTATACCACTATATGCACGTTTATAGCCTACGATATGCCAACACTGAAACTAACTAAAATCGTATAATTGAATATCAAATAATTTTTAATGGTAATCGTAGCAAAACAGCCTATATTTATCCATTACTTGCTAACGATTTCAAATTTTTATTTAAACACCTTTACATTTTTACTATTTTCCCTTTCTAATTTATTTCAATGAAACGCTTATTTCAAGTTATGAAATTTGAAAGTTACCGCTGTTTGACAAAGTTTACAAACCTTTACAGTTGTTTTTATTTTCTCTCTAAATTTATTTCAACTATACAAAACACTTGTTTTACGATATTTAGCTTGAAAGTTAGAATGGAAATTATTGTTATATGCTAAATACAAATAAATTACCAATCAAATTATAGATAGGTATATGTATATAGTCAAATAAAGGTTGCCAGGGTTATATGAGGAAAAAACTATGATGTTCTCCTCATCCTACTCACACCTGAAGCATGGAAAACACTCCTGGTAACAAGTAGGACTCATCCAAAGTACTCTGACAAGTATTGCAACTATTCTCTTACCAAAAAGTGCAAAAGCTGAAACAGGTAGAATAAATGTTGCTGGAAGCTTCAACATAGTGCAGCCTCCAATAGTGAACTGCTGCCGCTATGTTACAAGCAGCAGTTACAGCAGTGATAAGTAGCCAATTGTCTGATTTTATTAAATTAGAGCTGCCTACTTTAGTGTTCAAGCTGTGAGACATTTGACAGTTGATGACTGTTTACATATTTTGCTTTGTAAAGCTGTTATTTGACAAGCTAGAACATGAGAATTGATCCAAATACAGCATAAAGCTTCAAAATATATTTAAAGCTTTTTAGAAGATTTAGCAGTTGTAGTGAAAAAGTCAGCTTCTTTCTATTAGCTAGGAAAAACTCTAATGAACTGGATGCTCATTGCTGTTCTTAAGTTGGAAGTAAAGGCCTGTACACACTATCGTTCAAATCAACAGTTAGCTGTGCGATGGACTACAATGACTAGCTATTTTTACATCATCACCGACTAAAGGTGTACTATTATGGTGTACACTGTGATGGAAACTTGTAGTACCATCTCCTTTTGGTTATTATCGTAGAGTTGTGTTCCCTTGTGTTATTTTATATAGCCACGCCCCTAGAGGAGGTTGGCCCTAGCCACCTCATTTACATACTTTGTTATATTTAAGGCCGTGTTTATCGGCATAGAAGTTGTTCAATACATGCTTTGCATTTGGACCCACACTCTTCTGTTACCTTGCGCAATAACAGAATCATACTGAGCACTTATTTACTCCAAGCCTCAGTCTACGGACTGTGCTTTGGGAGTAGAGTATAGAAACACTGTCGACCCCGGTCGACCTCAGGTCGACCTTGTCGAACGAGCATAATATCACTCAGGGAGCAATTCCCCGTGTAAGGTGGTTGTAGTAGACCGGTGGTGTAAGCCGACTGAGTCGCCTCCGCGTGTTGGTCAACGGGCAACACTTACACGGCCCCTGTGGAAGGTGAATGCAGACCGGTAGAGTAAGCCGACCCAGGTCGCCTCTACGTGTTGGTCGCTGGAACCAACACACTGGTGGCAGCAGTGGGATTGAACTGCGGTAATTAGGACTTATAAGACGAACCTAGTAACCATGCCAAACAGCCGACGGAATGCTACCAGAGATCTGGCTGAGGCAGAGTTACAGCAGGTCGACCAGATTGGTCAACTGACAGAGGCTATCACTAGAGCCTTACAGATACCCCGAGGGGGAGCCAACTTCAAGCCTCCGAAGTTCGATGGGAGTGAGGATGTAGAGCTATTCATCTCCCAGTTCGAAGAGGTCGCGGAAGCAAATGAGTGGAGTGAGAAGGCCACGCTCCTCCACCTGCGGGAGACCCTGAAGGAAGGAGCCAGAGGATGCAGTCGAGGGGACTCACCTGCCTCCATCTTCTCGGCTTTACGCATGAAGTATGGGCTCTCCCCGAGAGAGGCTAGGAGTAAACTCCACCTAAAAAGAGAACCCAAGACGAGTCTCCAAGAACATGCCACAGAGATGGAGCGTCTGGTGAAAATAGCATACGCTGACCTCCCAGAATCCTACCAGTCCAGTATGGCCATGGATGCGTTTTCTCTGACACTGGGAAATACGCCCCTCCAACGCCACCTGTTAGCGATGAAGGCACAGAGCTTGGAGGAAGCAGTGCAGGCGGGGAACGAGTTCCTGCAAATCCAGCCCACTCTTCCTCGACCTGGTGCCCGACCCCTAATAATGACGGTGGAGGAGGAAGAAGTTACCCCCGCTACAGTCGCCCCCGTCCATTCGGAACCCCCATCAGCCACCTTGAACGACGTCCTGATGGCTATAAAGGGGTTAGCAGATGGACTGAGGGAAGGGAAGCTGTTGGGACAACGGGGAGTGGACAAAAGGGGACCAAATTGTTGGGGTTGCGGCCAGGCAGGGCACATCCAACGCCGGTGCCCCCAAGCCCCCCAAGGACAACGGCCTCAAGTCACGAGGCCGGGAAACGGTTACCATCCACAGCAGTAGGGGGAAGTACTGACTGTGGATCAAATATACCCTTGCAAGGACAGTGGCAACAGCCACGACGGACTAGGCGACGCAGGCTCCCCCCCTGCTCGCCACCGGTCCCCTTGCATAACCAATATCAACCCTTACCTGAGTGTGCAGGTCTCCCACTCTCAGAAGCCAAGGATGAAACCTACGTCTGGCCAAAGCCGTCTCGGCCTTCCAAGAAGGGCCCCCAGAGGACTAGCAAAGCCAGACGGACCCACGGAGACGAATCATGGAAGCCGCATAATAGCAGCTATTTCTTGCCAGGTCGCATCGGAGGTCAGTCCGTCCAATTCCTCGTGGACACCGGGTGTACCTCTAATTTGTTGGGACGACATGTCTTTGAGCGGTTACCTAAAGACGTCAAAAGCAAATTGGAGGTCCGGGAGGACTATGGGCAAATGGCAGATGGTACCCGGCTGCAGTTCCACGGACTCATCACTCTCCCGGTCAGAGTCAGGAGTGTCCAGGTTACTGTGTCTCTCGTGGTGTGTGCCCTGAAGGAGGATGCCATCCTGGGCATGCCTTTCTTGGTCGACCACCACTGCGAGATGAACTTCCAGCAACCCACGTTGGTGTTAAATGGACAGAAGTTGACGTGCACTGACCGAGAGGGTCGACCTCTGACAAGCAGCGTACAGGTAATGCGAGCCACAACGCTTCCCCCTCGAACCGAGGTCCTGGTTGCCGGACGTCTCACGTCCTCCTCCTATCAGCCAGTCGGGTTAATTGAGGGAACGAAGAACGGATATATGGTGGCCGCCAGCCTACACCAACCCTGTGAGAAGGGGAGAGTGGCCATCCGTTGTATGAACCCCACCGACCATCCCGTCAGTGTGACGGCAGGAACGGTCGTGGGGCAATACACTGGGGTCGGGCCGGACGAAATAGGGGCCCCCTGGACAGCGAAGGGAGAAGCCGAGGTTTCTAAAGAAACTCCCCCTCCTGTCTCCAATGTACCACCCCACATGCTGGACCTGCTCCGACAGGCGGCACCACATTGCTCGTCCCCTACCGAGCACCGAAGAATGAAAGACCTCTTGACCCGTTATGCGGATGTATTCAGCCAAGGGAGCGAAGACATGGGGCGTACCACCCTGGTACAACACGAGATCCCCCTCCTCCCAGAGGCACAACCCATCCGTCAACACCCGTACCGTGTAGGACACGAGAAGGAAGCCGAAATCGAACAACAGGTTTCGGCCCTGGAAAAGCAAGGCATGATTGAGCCCGCTCACGGGGCCTGGAGCTCTCCGGTGGTCTTGGTGAGGAAGAAGGACGGGGCGTGGCGATTGTGTGTAGACTATAGGAAACTTAATAGTGTCACTCGCCAGGACGCCTACCCCCTCCCCCGGATTGATGAGAGCTTGGACGCCTTGTCTGGCAGTAGGTTCTTCAGTACCTTGGACATGATGAGCGGGTACTGGCAGGTACCCCTCTCCGCCGAGGCCCAGGAGCGGTCGGCATTCGCCACACGCAGTGGGTTGTGGAGGTGGAAGGTGCTCCCCTTTGGACTGACCTCCGCCCCAGCTACCTTCCAGCGGCTGATGGAACGTGTCCTCCAAGGGCTACACTGGAAAACCCTGCTGCTGTACCTCGATGACATCATCGTCATGTCAGCCGACTTCTCCAGTCATGTCACTAGGCTCGCCGAGGTGTTGGAACGATTGAAGCAGGCCGGGCTGAAATTAAAGCCCTCCAAATGCAGCTTGTTCCAGACCCAAGTCAAATACCTGGGCCACATAGTCAGCAACACAGGGGTGGCTACCGACCCTGAAAAGATTCAGGCTATAAGTGGATGGGCAGCACCCCAAGATGTGACACAGCTAAGGTCATACTTGGGTACCACTGGGTACTATCACAGATACGTGCCGGACTATGCCTCGGTCGCCAAACCTCTCACCTTGTTGACCAGCGAAGGGGTCCCCTGGAAATGGGGAGAAGAGGAACAGGAAGCTTTTCTTAGGCTCAAATGGTCGCTGACACACGCTCCAGTACTGGCATATCCCGACCCCTCCTTGCCCTACGTACTAGATACTGATGCTAGTAATGTAGGGACTGGGGCTGTGTTATCCCAGGTCCAGCAGGGCACGGAGCGACCCATAGCCTACTATAGCAAGACCCTCTCCTCCGCCGAACGCAATTACTGCGTAACCAGAAGGGAGCTACTGGCAGTGGTACAAGCTGTCCGGCATTTCCGGCCCTACCTATATGGCAGAGAGTTTACCATCCGAACCGACCATGCCTCCTTGGTTTGGTTGCACCGGAGGAAGGAACCCTCTTGCCAGGTGGCCCGGTGGCTGGAGAGTCTGGCCGAGCACAAGTACCGAATTATCCATCGAAAAGGCGATAAACACGGGAACGCCGATGGATTGAGTCGACGACAGTGCGTCGACTGCCGGCAGTGTGCTGTTATTGAAAAGCGGGATCAAGGGCCAACGAGGTCGCAAGTATACGACTCCCTAATAAACCCAGGAACGAATTGGGACACTGCGGTGCCAGTGGACCAAGTTCCGGTACAGCCGCCGAGAGGCGTCGGAACATCCAGTCCCAACCCCCGCCAGTTGGATGAGGATGAATGGCCTCAACTACCTGGCAACAGACCGGCTTTAGGGCACGGCCCCCCGATTCTCACACCAACCAGTCCAGTCCCGGTACGGCTGCCGGGCGGGGCAGGAACACCTAGAGTGTTGGACCACCCTCCCAGAAGACCTCAGGATCCTCAGTCACAAGCCGTCAAGATAACTGGCGAAACCAAAAATTTGGATGGAACTGGTGAAAGTGTAGTCAAAAAGGGTCCAGAACAGCTGACGGTGGTACAAACCCCGCTGGACGAAGTACGGGCGCTACAACAGAGGGCCACTACCGACCTAGGGGTCATTTACCAAGCCGTCAGGGACCGGAAAGGAGTGGAAGAAGCCGTGCTACGAGTGGGCAGCCCCGAGCTGCAACGATTGGCCCGGATGTTTCACCAGCTCCAGCTCGACGAGTCGGGCGTGTTGACTCTCCATCTTACCCAGAATGGGCGAGAAAAGGTAGTGGTGGTATGCCCGAAAACATTGAGACAGGAAATCCTGTGGAAAGCCCACGAGCAAACACACTGCGGGGTGGAGAAGACCTTGAAACGCGTCCAATTGGACTGGTACTGGCCGGGTATGGCCGGAGATATCCGGAGAGCAGTCCTCTCTTGCGAGGTTTGCCAGAGGGCCAAAACAGGAAAGGGGCGGATCTCCGGGAACAGACAACGGCTGTACGCCGGGAGGCCGTGGCAACGCCTGGCCGTAGACTTGGTGGGACCCCTGCCTCCAACCCCTCGTGGAAATAGTTGGGTGTTGGTGCTCACTGATCACTTCACTAGGTGGTCAGATGCGTTAGCCATCCCCGACGCTACAGCCCCAACGGTAGCCCAGATCCTAGACGAAAGGGTATTTAGTTACTTCGGGCTACCCGAGATTATCCATACCGACCAGGGGAGCCAATTTGAATCCTCATTATTCCAGGAGCTATGCGACTTGTGGGGAGTCGATAAGTCTCGGACCACCCCGTACCACCCCGAAGGGAATGGGGTGGTCGAGAGAAACAATCGTGTGTTGGGTGACTCCCTGCGAGCTCTCTTGCTGGGTAGAGGACAGGAAGATTGGGACCAGCTACTGCCACAAATCATGAGGACGCTGCGAGGGTTACCACACTCCGCAACTAAAGAAACACCCAATTATCTGATGTTGGGTCGGGAACTACGTCTTCCTGACCAATTGCAGTATGGGAATAGACTAGAATCATTCGCAAGCATACATGAGTATGTGCAGACGGTCCACGACCGGTTGATACAAGCCCATACTCTCCTCAGAGATAGGCAAAAAGAAATTGTGTCAACCGACACGAGAGAGCCTCCGTTATTCAATGAGGGTGACCTCGTGTGGTTGCTAAGCAAGCGGCGGAGAAGAGGGGAAAACCCGAAGCTAGCGGCCAAGTACTTGGGGCCCTATCGCGTGTTGAGGAGTCACGAAAACCACACTTACGAGATAGAGAGGTATGGACAGCGATCTATCCAAGCAGAGGGAAGATTACGACTCTGTCGCCCCAGTCCGGTGCAACAAGGACGAGCCCCAGTGGAAGTCGAGCCTGCTCGCCGTCCCAACATGAGGGGCCGACCCAGAAGGCAAATCGCACGAGGAAACGATAACCCGGAAGTAGTTATTTCAGAGTTGCCCCTGCCTAGCCAACTAACGGAGTTGCGAATACCTCAGTCGCCAGGAAGGCCAGAAGCCCTTCGGATTCCCGGGAGGGACCCCTTGGTTCCCCCAGGGGAGCACAATCCTACCTTGATGATTGACCCCGACCCTGGCGACGAGTCGATACTCGAGGAAGAAAACGCCACAGAAAATATGGGAGCCCAGGCTAGTGATACCGGGGCTGGAGATGCACCACGGCCCCAGCGAATCAGGAGGCCTCCCGCGTACTTGGCCGATTACGACACTAACACCATCCAATCGGGAGGAACACTCGGAGTTCAAGGCCAGAAGGCGGCCATTTTGGGTCCCAGACAGAACGCGCTCATTACTTGTTACAACCTCGAGACGCACACACCCATATCTTTCCTCAACATGGAAATCACCAAAGAAACCGTGAAGAAGCCGGCACCAATTATCGGAGCTTTACCCCTGTTGCCAGAAGTGAAGATCCTGCCACTGGAGCTCCACCCAGCACCGGGTGAAACCCTGGACGACTCAGAAACGGAGTCTTTAGATAATCACGTTCCACACCCCCCACTACCAACCAAATGGATTGCGGCAGAGACAGCTAAAACGATCTCGAAACTATGTCGAGAAAAAGGTACTAACTGTCCATTGTGCCAACAATTAATCTCTACCCCTCGGCGACGCAGAATCCATATCGCCCAGCACTTTACGCGATTTTTCTGCAAATGTGGGAGGAACTCCACATCTCGAGATACGATTGCCAAACATCAGGCTCGGATCAAGGATACCGAAGTACGGAAGGCACACGGTGGAAAGGGGATTGCTATATATGAGGTCGACAGAGACAGCTACCCGGCCTGGAGCCAAAAGATACGATTAAACAATTCTCCGGCCTTTGAAAAGCCTACACCCTACGGGCCTATTAAAACTAAGCCACCTATACGAAGAGGACCCCCGGCACCTCTCCCCTCTCCCCCGAAGAAGAAGTGGAAAAGCCCACCTAAGCTGGAACGACCAGTCCCAGCTCCTAGGAGGTTGACGACAATAGGCAGCATCCAGAGCCGGCTGGGGGACGTACGACCCCGGGTCACAGTGGATACCTTACGAGAAGAGGCCTCCAACCTCCGACGGGCAGCTCGTCGCCTGGAGGATCTGGCAAATCGTATGTCGACCTCCCAGACGACCCGGTCGACATAACTATCCGTATTTCCCTTGGTATTTAGTAATTGCGGTCTCTTATACTATTATATTCCCTTTTCTTTGTTTGTTTTGTTGTAGCTAGTTGGTGTGTCCCCATATTTCTTGTATTTTTTTTTCTTGTCTTGTGTTTTTCTTATATAGCCGATAGCCGTCTATAGGGGCGGCGTGTGTGATGGAAACTTGTAGTACCATCTCCTTTTGGTTATTATCGTAGAGTTGTGTTCCCTTGTGTTATTTTATATAGCCACGCCCCTAGAGGAGGTTGGCCCTAGCCACCTCATTTACATACTTTGTTATATTTAAGGCCGTGTTTATCGGCATAGAAGTTGTTCAATACATGCTTTGCATTTGGACCCACACTCTTCTGTTACCTTGCGCAATAACAGAATCATACTGAGCACTTATTTACTCCAAGCCTCAGTCTACGGACTGTGCTTTGGGAGTAGAGTATAGAAACACTGTCGACCCCGGTCGACCTCAGGTCGACCTTGTCGAACGAGCATAATATCACTCAGGGAGCAATTCCCCGTGTAAGGTGGTTGTAGTAGACCGGTGGTGTAAGCCGACTGAGTCGCCTCCGCGTGTTGGTCAACGGGCAACACTTACACGGCCCCTGTGGAAGGTGAATGCAGACCGGTAGAGTAAGCCGACCCAGGTCGCCTCTACGTGTTGGTCGCTGGAACCAACACAACACTGTACACACTGAGCGATTAGCTGTAGGTGATCGCTAACCAACAACCAATTAAAAATCACGAAGTTGAATTGGTGATATTGTCGGGTCATTTTGTTATCTTTTAATTATCTGATTATGCAATTCATGGAGCGTAATTATTCCTCAAGCTCCAGAATATAAATTCACACCAATCTTCATAACTGTTGAAATTGAATCCGATGCGGTCAACAAACACCCAATCAAGATGCTAATAGTTGTGAACATTGGTTTCAAAGTTCAACATGTTGAAAGTCCATCGTCACTCGATGGACTTACAACATGTGATTACAACACAGCGATTACGTTGGCCGCTCATTGCAAAATGATGTCATAGCAGTCCAGCGTTGCGGTCAATTGCGAAGCTAATCATCAGTTTGAGTGATAGTGTGTACGAGCCTTTAAAGCTAAGGAAGGTTTACTTTCTAATTCCTTATAATTCTTATTTTAAAAATGTTACTATCAACGACCTGATGCTAAATATGACAGAGACATTCATGATCACATAATTATTTCTAGCTCTGATTTTCCTGTACTTTTAGTTGGTATATACAGCATGTTGGAAATGCTTCTATGCTGATGTTTAATGTACAGGAGATACACGCAGTACATAAAATTTCAGATTAAAAAAAATAACTGTTCAGTATTTTGTTACATATCTAGTAGCTGTTTGTTCATACCAAATAATATTAATTCATTAAACGAGCAATATGGGTGTGTAGCATAGAATTTAGCGAAAAACTTTGCTATATAATAAGGGGTCACAACACAGTGTTAAAATTATTGAAAGCAAACTATGATTGACAGTATTCACTGCTACCAACTACACCCTAATCAAAACTTCCTTAATGCTTAAGTTTTTTAAAGTCAATGGCAAATTTTTGGGACTCAGTAATTTTGAGGCATGCTCCAAAAGACCAATTATCTGACTTTAGAACATGTTTAATGGCGCCTATGTTTTTGCTTTAGAAACTGAACAATGGCTAAACCACTGCCTGACTGTTAAAAAGATGGGTACAATTATCTATAGACTACTACTACTCTAGCAATCTCCTGTGGTCTGAGAGATCACCAGGTGTAATAGGTATGTATACAAACATTTGGAAATGCTGGAAGGAACACAATTAGCTAATGTATAAAAGTGTCAGCCATTAAGACTGAATGTCATGAGTTTGAATCTCAAGTTATGCAACCTTTTTTTAAATATCCTTTAGTTTTGGACAGCCAAATGAACATGACTTATGTTACGGTGAAGATTAAAGAAATGGCTCAGTTATCAAGGCACACCTAGCACATAAAGAATTACCATTATTCGAACTGACCATCTCTCACTATTACTTCTTATAGTATTGCTCCGCAATCCTATAATTGTGGAGATAATACTAGAATACTGTGAAAAATATAGTAGTAGGTAATATAATAGTATTGCTCCGCAATACTATTATAATACCAACTTTTAAAACACTTTTGTTCATCTCGCTCAACGGTTCCTGATTTTCGTCTTTTCCTTTTCCGTACTTTGGAAGATGACGAGATACATTATTGGGCTGATGATTACTAATGGTAATGAAAATCTATACATTCATAAATTCACACAATGGCTAACTCTGACTTGAGGAATTTAGTTAAAACAGCTGTGTATGTCCAGCTATATCTCTTAAAATCTCGGAATTCAATTAATAATTCCGCTCACTGTTGGATTTGAACACACAGAGATTGCAACCGGAAGGTTTTAATCCTTGCACTCTACCACTGAGCTATACAAGGTAGATTGATCAAAGACACCATCATATACCATATAGCATATGTGCAGGCTAAATGACGCATTATTTGAGCATTGTGTTTACATGTTACGATGCCACTGTTATAAAATATTTTTGGCCTGAATCTAGGGAGCACAACGTTTTTTCGTTATTTTTTTATCAGGGCGAATTTATTCTGCCTCACGATATCAACAATAACTTCTCTCGAAATTAAAATTTGGCTATTTGTATACCGATTATATATGTTAAGAAGAAATATATGTTGCTCGCCATAGTGAGTTCAGCAATATCTGTTATGGTACAGTTGGGTTCGCAAACGGACAAATGATAAAATCTTAGTTTAAAATTTGAAATTTACTAAAAATACATACTAAAGCTTTCTTCAATTATGTTTTTAGTAAACTTAACTCATTAAGGTTAGATTTAGGGTGACCTTGGAATACCTACAAAACACCAAGAGAAGCGGAAAAAATTAAGAAAAAGCTCTGTTCAATATTTCTTAACAATGCACTGTATATAACTGTATCACCCGTTAGAACAAGCACAATGATGCAAGAAATTTCAGAATGATTTAAAACTGTAAAGCTAAAAGTTGTGATAGAAAAATAATGGCGATGCAATTTAAACTCAACATTACACATCAGACTAGAAAGATTTAAAGAAATCAAACGGAAAAAACTAGAGCAATATAAGAATGAAATCAGAGAACAAACTATCTTATTACTTAAGACTTCAAACTTGAAGATGCTGTTTGCAAAGAGAATAAAATATTCAAGTGCTCTGCCAAGTACTGCAACCGATGACTTACCATCAAGTGCAAACACAGATATAGATAAAAGCAATGCTGCTACAAGTTTCACCATTTTGCAGCCTTTGTTAGTAAACTGGGCTGCGTTGTATGAGTTACAGAAAGAGCAAGGAGAAGTAGCTACTTGTCCGCTATTATTAGATTAGGACTGCCTACTTCCTTGTTCAAGGTTATGGAAATATGCCAAGGGGCATGTCAAAGTTGAACTCTTTTGATCATTTGCGTATGGAGCTCTATTAAATTATGATAGAACAAGCTAAACTAAGCTCTAATTCAAAAAAGAGGGTGCTAATACAACAGATTGCATGTATATATAGTCTTCAGCAGTTAAGGTAAAAAAAGAAGTCTGCTCAAATCTCCATCAGGCAGCCAAATATTACATAATAGGGCTATTTTTTCTGCTCATTAGCTTGCAGCATTTAATAGACTTAAGTTGCTAGACACTTGTATGCTAGTAAATTATTAATGAGCATGTCAAGGTTCATAAATTCTTTTAAACGTTTTTCTTGAATTAGCTCTATCAAATTCTGGTAAACCAGCTAAAACTCAAAAGAAAGGCTACCAATAAAACAGACTGCAGGTACATATAGTATTAAAAACTTGATGTAGAGAAAAGTTTGTTCTTTATTCTTAATTCTTAATCAGCCAGGAAAAGATTATGTTAAAGTATTATTTGTTTCTGCACATCAATTTGCAGTATTCAATAGACATTAGCTAGTAAAAACTTGTAAAAATGGCAGTATTGTCTTTTTATCACAAATCACAACGTGCTCTTAAATGTGACAGTGGTATTTTAATTCATAAAATTAGGTCCAAGTCGGTATCTGCTCATGATTTGCTTTGATTAAGCTTTATTCTCTCTCTCAGTTGGCAGTTTTGTCAATGACTGTCTTATGGTTTAAGCATTATCCCTGGCTTTCATGCAGCTCTGTTTACCGCCTGCTCCAGTCATCTGTTTGAGTCTACTTTCCTCAACTTTATGTTACGCTTAGCTACATTTTTGTATCCCTGCCTGGGTTTGTCCCAATTTCTTTTATTTTATAGAGTTGTGAATATAATAGTTGTTTTGGCAATAACTCATGAACCACCCTATGCACATGTCTCACCCATTTCAAATCTTTATCAGAATTTTAACCCCGGGTGAGAGGCAAGTACGTTTTAGGATTTTTGTGTTTTTGACTTTATTTTTCTAGGTGATATTCATTACGCTGCGTAGTTGTCTTATCATGAAAGCATGCAGATTCTTCACTTGCTTGTGGTACACTGTCCAAGTCTCAGCTCTATATAATAGGGCTGTTAGGCTTGCAGCTCTGTATACCTCCCACTTATACTAAATGGTTAAATGCTTGTCAATCCGCAAACGGTTTTTAAGTTTTTCAAAGGAAGCACGGGCAGTCCAAATTCTGTGAGTAAGTTCTTTGCCAATTTTTACATTACTGGATATGGTACTACTCAGGTATATGAAAGCTGTACCAAGTGTGAAAAGATTTAAACTAATGTACGGTGTATCAGTAAAATTCATTAGCAAAAAACTCTGATATGTAGAAGATTAAACATAGATACATGTGTTAAAATAAATTTCAAATTTAAATGAAAAGCTACCTTACTATTTTGTTACCTATCCCCCTATTACTATTTCACACCATACTGCCAGTGTTAAAAAATGTGCAATATGCTTGCATGTGCTTAGAATGTAGTAACTTACACTAATGCGTGAAAACAGGTTACAACTCCAAAGAAAAACTTGTTTTCATTAGAATTACTGAAAACAAGCTATTTTGTCAGTCTTTTTGTGCCTTACAATGTGCAATTGAAAAATTTAACACTTTTAGTAGTTTAATACGTGTGACAACATTTTGTAGACTTTGTAACTTTAAGCCATGCTTTAAAATGCAAAGCGCTTGACTGTTCACTATCAAAGTTTGTGTGTAATAAACCGCTGCACAGTATTGAAAAAACTTTAATACCTAAAATACTAAACATCTGTGATAGCTGCTCGCGATGTTTTTATGTAGGCTGTGAAGTGTGGTGTTGAAAAGCGACTTTATAGTTTCAGTAGGTATAATTATATACTGAATTCTGTTTCAGTGATACAAATATCACACAATTAAATTTTAGAACAATAGTTTCAATCATAATAGCAGCAGTTGAAAAATATAAAATGAAGTTGGAAAAAACATAATAAGCTAAATTTTCAAAACTTTATAAAATAAATCTAATTAGTAAATTTATGGTTATATATACATGTATATATATATATACATATATATATATATATACATATATATATACATATATATATATATATCTACTATATTAATGGCAATCATTGTCTGTCTGTCTATCTGTCTGTCCGCCTAATAGAGTACCGTACTTTTTGGACTATTAGCCGCTACTAGATATCTAGGGCGCATTACCGAGAATCCCTGGTTAGTGCGCCTCGATACATATCCTATTCATCGTTTGCCGTTTTCACACAAAAATAACGTAATAATTACAACTCTATGGCTTTCTTTTAGCTTCATGACACACGATGATTTTTGTCCTCGATGTATTAGGGCTAATTTGTTTTCGGCAAAATGATATCGACAATAGACTCTCTTGATATTAGAATTTGGCAATTAAATTTTATTAACTCATGAAACACGATGGCGTTTTTGTGAACCTCTATTTCTGGCTTTTCTTAAGGTTCAATTGCTAAATCGCTGTTAAGGTCACTACTTTTCACGTGTACAATCGTATTATCTCAAGTAGGAATAGCATCTATAGATTCTCTCACCTTCGATCAGACAAAGTCACTACAATATTTTATTTTTACATAACATATCGTCGTAGCAGTATCTTTGTATTTAGATTTTTGATGGATAGCTGTTGGTGGAACTGTAACTTTTTATACACACACTTCTATGTAAGAATTGTTAGTATTAATTCAACATATTCACGAATTTTATTTGTTTTCTCAGTTTGTATTAATTGCATCATTACTGTATCATCTTTTATTGTAATTGTTGCAAAACCGACTTAATTTAGCTATTACTTGCTAATTAGTTGAAATTTACATCTAATCCTTTTTACAATTGTTTTATTTTTTTAATTTATTAGACTGGCAGAAAACCTTTTTCTCATGATATGAAGTTTGAAAGTTACAGTTGTTTGACAAAGTTTGATAAACTTTACAGTTGTTTTTATTTTCTCTTTATTTCAACTACACAAAACATTTTTCTCATGATAGGTTACTTATCACGTTTTCTCATGTTATCTATGTAGTTTGAATGTTAGAATGGCAAATGTTGTTATATATGTTAAATACAAATAGATTTTCTGTGCAAAGACTTTTTTATTGCCCGGGTAAAAGTACAGCTTGTGATGTAAAATGTTGAAAAATACTTTACCGAAGTTGTTTTTTCGCCTTGGAGACGATTAAAATTTACATTATTTTATTTTAATTGGAACATTTTTTTGGATCTCAAACAACTCGGTTTTCGAACTACCTTCTGGAACTGATTATGTTCGAGAACTGAGGTTCCACTATACGTTATCAAAAGATATAGGTCGCAGAAAATTATGAAATTTTAAATTTGCATTGGTTTGAAAACCTGTACAGTTGTTTTATTTATTTTTAAATCAGTTGTCTTGCACAAAACCTTTTTTTCATGATATGAAGTTTGAAAGTTGAAGTTGTTTGAAAAAGTTTGTAAACCTTTACAGTTGTTTTTTTTTTTTTTAATTTATTTTAACTACACAAAACACTTCTTTCGTGATATGTAGTTTGAAAGTTAGAATGGCAAATGTTGTTATATGTTAAATACAAATCAATTTTTTGTGCAAAGACTTTTTTACTACCTGGGCAACGCCGGGTAGCACAGCTAGGCTTGGGGCCGTGGCATCACTCGGGTATGCGCAAAAGACTTTTTTCATCTCGAGTACAGCGAGAGTCTCCAGGCGCGGCTTTCTGAATGAATAAGTGTGCGAGTGCGAGGCAATTGATTGCAAAGCGATTGAGTGCTAGGCGATTGATTGCAAGTGCGAGGCGATTGGTTGCGAGACGATTGGTTGCGAGTGCAAGGTGATTGATTGCAAGGCAAGTGTGAGGTGAATGATTGCAAGGCGAGTGCGAGGCGATTGATTGCGAGGCAGGTGAGGGCCGATTGATTGCAAGGCGATTGATTGTGAGTACGAAGCGATTGATTGCGAGGCAATCGCAAGAACGCGATTGTCAACTGCTCGGCGGGTAAAGACTGGTCAGCCAAGGCGGAGGCTCAGCGGCAGAAGTGCGCGATTGTCAACTGCAAATGTAGACGGGTATGTACGGATACATGAATCTAGACACATGGATCTAGAATATTTACTAGATTTTACACGCATCTAGCTGTAAGACACATTGCAGATTTATACTGTTCTCCCCAACATTGACATGTATATGTGCATGCATACTCTGATCAGGACAACACTTTCAGTAGACTGCATATTTGGAGTTGTTTTACAGTATGAAAGACAATTCTCTTAATAAACCTTATGCTGCACGTGAATCTGTTGCTGTAGGCGAATAATGCAGCTAGTATATATATATATATATATATATATATATATATATATATATATATATATATATATATATACAGTGAAACTCGGATAACTCAAACTTCAAGGGACCGAGCAAAAGTGTTCGAATTATCAGAGTGTTCAAGTTATCACAGCACTGTCACAAGTCCATGTATTTACTTATTTATTAGTAGATACATGAACATATACAAACTATAATATAAATCAAAAGCACAAATGGCTTGTTTCAAATTAAATGCTTCTAATGTAAGGTTTAAAACGTTTTTATCAAAAAGTATAGAGATTTTTCTATCAATTGAGATTGGTTTGTTGTTTGAGGTGATGTTATTGCCAGGACGTTTTTAGATTGACATTGGCAAAACTTGATCGTTGCTGAAATGCTCAAAGAAAAGACATCTTTTTCTTTTGAACGTTTTACCCACGATCAATTTTGCCGATCTTTCTTGAAGTTTATGCAAAGATTACCTTACTTTACCTGGGATTCGTTAAGAGCAACACTCCGAGGCAGTTCAATTAAAAGTTTTACGAGGTTTTACGGTACATTCTATATCACTCACGCTTTTTGAATGGATACTTATTGAATGTACACACGTATTTTGTGTTTAGGTCAAACGATGAATAGTTTTTTTTAGCTAAGACAATGTATACGTTTGATTTCAACAATTTTTAAGACGTTTTAAACATTCAACATTCCGACGTTAATTCAACACGGAATCAACGTCGGAAAACTATTCATCACGGGCTAGCCGGGTCACGCACTCAGTGATTTTCGCCACGCAAATACAAAACAAAAACAACATGCTGTTTTTGTTTTGTATGTGCGTGGCGAAAATCCTTGCGCCCGTGACCCGGCTAACCCGTGGTATTCATCGTATAGCAGTATAAATCAAATTTCACCAAACCTTTAGAACAGTCGTTGACAAAAATATTTTGAGGATGGAGGTAATAACGACGCTTATGAATTACGAAAAGTTGAGGTTTACCTCTATGGCTTGGAATAAAGTGATTTTCTAAAGCGATAGCAACCGTTTCGGTAGCCGTTGGGCAAAAAACAGTTCGTTATAACAGTGTTGAATTCGAGTTATGTAGAGCCATTTATCATTGCGTGGGAACGGACCAAGCAAATCCAGTCGAGTTAACCATGTGTTCGCTATATCCGAGGGCGAGTTATCCATGTTTCACTGTATATATATATCTCAACGTTTGTCATCTGTCATCTGTCTTTCGGTATGTCCAGCTATAGCTATCAAAATCTTAAAATTAAAAGTCTGCGTACTGATGAATTTGAACTCATGGAGATTGCAACAGCAAGTTTTTTAACCAGGCGCTCTACCACTAAGCTATACAAAGCATTTTTATTAAATACATTATTATATATCATATAGCGTATGCACACACTAAATAACGCATTATTTGAAACTCTATGAATTCTATTAACTCTATGAAGCACAATGATTTTTCACGTCTTCGTGAACTTCTATTTGTGGTTTTTCGTAAAGTTCAATTGTTAGACCGCAGTGAAGGTCCATACTTTTGGCGCAGACTACTGTAGTATCTCAGCTTTCAGTCAGACAAAGACCATCCGATCTTCTATTTTTACATTTGTACCAGTGTCGTTGCATTCAAAGTTTTGATGGACAGCTTCTGGTAGAAAAGTAAACTTCTTACACGCACACACACTTCTATGCAAGAATTGTTATTATTAATTCAGCACATTTAGGATTTTTGTTTTGTTTTCTCAGTTCGTATTAGTTGTGTCATTACCGAATCATATTTTATTGTAATCATTGCAGAACAAACTTAATTTAGCTATTACTTGCTAATTATTTCACATTTACATTTAAATGATGGCAAAGCCAAAACCTTCAATCAGACATATAAAGACAACAAAGAGATACAGTTAGACAAAGTAATTTTGCACTTGTTTGAATGTATGTAGTCTTTTACTGTAGCTTAAGAGAAGTAAAATACATGTAATAATCTGAAACATGCGGTGTTGTTTCTACTAGCTAGGCACTGAACTAGTAAAGGTGTCACACATACTTCCTTTACATATTAATTGATAGTAAGATGGCTCTACCATTTAAAGCTTTTACTTGATCATATTCCTTTTTAAAGTCTATCTTGAATGCTCGAAGCTTCTTGCCATCTTTTGCAAAACTAGTGGCTTTTGCACCTGGATATCCCAATATCCTGCTATACTAAAATCATCAAAATTTCAGTAGTTCGCTGTCCATCATAATGTTTTCTCAGTATTTTAAAAAATACTGGGCTGCATTGGCCCTTGTTTTACATTATATGACAGCTTATTTTGCGACCATGATTATTGTTTTTTATATTTTGATGCATTACCTCATTATAATGCAATGCGCTTACACAAAACCACACGCCCATGCATACATGCACAAAGTGCATAAGATTTGCTTCCAAAGGGCCATTTTCCATTGCATTGTACATTATATACCAATCCTGCCTTTGAGAGCTAAAGCAGCTATCATATTAATAATGTTGTTAGTCTCATCTCATAGCTTTTTTCATAACTGATCACATGTTTACCAATTATCTTACAACATCATTCTTCTCACTTTTGTAACATTAGCTCATCTCTAGCTAACACTGAGCTGTGCGTTCTTTTTGTGTGATTGTTGAATAGGTTTAAGTTTGTTGTGTTTGTATTTTCTCTCCCTTTCTTTCTTTTTCATGCACACATTTAATACATTTTATTACATTACTTTTTATTGCACGTTGCACTAACTTTCTACTCATAGCTCTACATTTTAAATTAATTCTTGCAATATATATATTAATTTGTTTAAAGAAATCTCCCTCAACTGCCACAATCAAGCTGCTCATTTATTGCTTTGGTGATTTTTACCAAAGCATGTTAAGTGTAAGTTATTTAATTCATACTCCATTTTGTTATAAAGCTTAATATTGTAAAGCCACCTAAACGATATGAACACATTCTCCACTTTTTGTTAATAGTTCTATTTACACAGTTTGCCATCTGAATGCAAATAAACACAATACTCATTAGTGCTTCAACCATCACTGTGCAGGGGTTCCTATATAACAATTACATGCTAAGAGATTGGCATAGACATTTATTGAGATAAATGAACTACGTGTGAATTCTGCCTTCAGCTTTTTGTTTCTTTGTATGACTGACAGCGACCCTTAACTAATGAATCAAAGTTGCTTCTTCCTTGGCACTAACATATCTTTTAAAGTGTTTGTGTGGTTTACAAGTGCTAGCACAGCGGTTGATAAAATAGCTACGGTTTCTAGAATGATTAAGTCTCGTTCGTTTTTAAAAAGTGACAAACAATCAGTGGGCATATTTCTTCAGCTCGTTTTGGATAAACATTTTTAGTTGCCTCACATTTTTAGCTGCCTCACAAATTTAGCTGTCTCACAAGTTTAGCTGCCTCACAAGTTTAGTTGCCTCACAAGTTTAGCTGCCTCACAAGTTTAGCTGCCTCACAAGTTTAGCTGCCTCACAAGTTTAGCTGCCTCACAAGTTTAGCTGCCTCACAAGTTTAGCTGCCTCACAAGTTTAGCTGCATCACAAGTTTAGTTTCATCAGTTGAATTTAGGCTAGTGTTTAGACTTTTATTAGGAGTACAAAATTTTGTATCATTTTGTAAGATTGTGATATTAATTCCCTAATTAAAACCTGATTAAATACTCACTGCTTTTTAGCAACTAAATCTTTACAGTTTCAAGGTCAAATTGTCCATTGCTATCAGAAATGTAATCCAAAATAGTGTTTTTGCAGCTGAGGCAAATCCCCATCTCTAACCACTGCAAATTATTTCTGTTTATAATTAAGCATGTTTATTTGTATTGCTCACTAATGAATTTTTAACTTTGTACAGCTTTTATTGGCCCCCATCTTAGTTTACAAACGCTTTGCTTAGTAAGACTTATATGCATCAGAGCAGTAATATTTGAAAAACTAGCCAATAAATAATTTTTAGGTACAAAAAGAGAACATTTTATTGGTCAAAACTGCGCAATCTTTTAAAATCATCAAAGACAAACATACTAGTACATGTCTGAGTTTGAAACAAAATAGCTCGGTTTCAAACTTGTTTTATCATGGCTCCTTTATTGAGACACTAAGACTGTGACAATTCAACTAAACTTTAGATTTAGACTTTTTATTTAGCAAAATAATATTCAAGAACGAAAACCGTAAGCTATTTATTGAGAGCAACAAAATACCTAATAATGTGATTTATTACTGGAGAATACCATGCATGTTTTTTGATAATCATTTTTAAAAAAACCAGCAGAATTTACGTTCACCAGACTAAGTTTGTTATGAAAACATAATTTTCCTTAAGCAAGCATTGCAATAACAACGGTTTATATATGTAAAAAATAATTTCTGTTCGCCATTTATCTGACAATTTATATTCAAGCACAGTATCGTAATGAATTTACACTGTTTATATTCAGGCAATATACTTTCTCTAAAACTAACAATTGCAGTTTAATGTTTTAAGGTTGTTGAGGCATATTTGTAAAGGATTTGCAAAGGCCCTTTACCTCTCCACTTTAAACTCGCTACTTGTTCAAGAAGTTAAAAAATATTTTGTGTAAATGGGAATTTTAAAATAAAACATTCAATAACGGGCAACAATACATTTCAGAAGCTCTCCTCGCTCTGCTTTTCTTAAGCTTGGCCTGTTGTTTTATGCTGTAGACTCGTTGTCTTTGTAGTCGGTGCTTTCGGTAGGGTTGGCTAATTTCCAGTCAATTGCTTCTCAAGCTAAGCCATCCATCTTTTATTTTAGCCCTACCAGGCCGAGCTGTTTTTCTGTCAATGCCTGAAAGAGATATACAATGCTTGCTATCTCAGCTCAATGTTATTTGTTATGCATAAGTTATACTAAAAGAATTTGAAAACGGACAAGCGATAAAATTTTAGTCTTTGACAATGTTTAACTTTAGCTTAGTAGATTCAATACTAATGTTTTTAGGAAACTAAATTCATATAAGTCAAGTTAAATGTATATGTTATACGTCTGTTTCAAAAGTTCCATATTCACTAAATGCACTAAAGTACCTGTAGGCAACTATAACTACGAATGTTGACACTTTGTTTTATTACTAATTGTAATATGTACGGTACATACATGGATAAAGTTTTGATGATTTTTACCAGGCGGTGTTTGCATTAGATAATTGCTATAGGTTTCTATATCACTCTATACAATATGTTTGCATTACAATACTAATGCTGAAATGAATTAAAATCATATAATTGTATACCAAGTCATTTTTTATTGTAGTCGTAGCAAAACAGACTTAATTTAGCCATTACTTGTGAACTATTTCACATTTACATGTAAACACTTTTACAGTTGTTTTATCTTTTTTGTAACTTATTTTATCAAAACGCTCTTTTCTTGATATGAAATTTAAAAGTTACACTTGTTTGAAAAATTTTAAAACCTTTACAGCTGCTATATCTTTTTTAAATATATTTGAACTGTGCAAACTACTTTTCTCATAAAATGAAGTCTGAACGTTAGATTGGTAACTTTTGTTATGTTAAATAAAAAATCATCTTTCTGCGCAAAGACCTTTTTATTATCTGGCAAAACTTTGCATTCAGCTAATCGAAATAAAAATAATTGTATATTAAACAATGTGCATTTAGAATTTATAAGAAAGAAAACAATTATTTTTCCAGTGAAATACATGTACATAAACAAACAATTACTAAAATGCAGCATTTCAGAGGGCTGAGAGTAGCTTGTTATATTATTTATATCAGAAGGAAGCAGTGTAAGAAGCAGTGTTGCATTATATAAACTACTTAAATGAACATATATTAAGATGAAGTTTGTCAGAGTACTGAGGGTAGCTTGTTATACTATTTATATCAGAAAGACATTAACATGTGCATTAGAAGCAGTGATATGTTATATAAAATAGTCATTTTGTTTTGCACATTGTAATAACCCTAAGGCATCATTCTTACAAGACAGTTTCATGGCAATCATCATTGATTGGATTTTTCCGAACTAGTTCACCCACACCAGAGTCATTTCCACAAACACGACTATCAACTCAAGATTTACGAAACTCAAGGGAAGAATACTCAGATGCCCTTGCCATCTTTTACAGGTGTCAAGTAATCACCTGAATTCTCACTCTTTGCAAGAGATGAACCACTTTCAGAAGAAAGTTGTTTCTTCCCTTTCAGGTATGCAACCAATATACCCACTGCCAGCACAACTGCCAAAGCTGCCACTCCTGATCCAATTGAAATACCTTGGGCTTGAATAAAACAGATAGATTGTTAGCATATAAACCTGATCAGTAGACTTTTGTATAATGCTAATATAATATAAAAAATTATATATATATATATATATTATATATTATATGATGTTACTAGCAAAATCTAAATGTAAAAATGGTAAAGGTAAAGTTTCAAGGTAAAAACATTGATTTAACAGCTTTTTGTTAAAAAAATGTTTAAAATTGATCAGCTTCCAGCACTTTGCAGAACTTTTTGTAATTTTTAAAATGCCATAGTCTAATTAGTACATAAACTTTATTTACCTTATGATTAAGCCCTCAAATTGTATTGCTGTTTACCACTATCATTATTATGATATGAATTTTGGCTACACTAGTTAACCATTGTACTAGTCAGTTATGTGTAGTATAGTTATAGTCAGTCAGCTAATATGTTACATTAAATTACAGACAGTTTTGATGCTGCACATTTTTCAGTCGAGTCATACCTCAGCATACGAGTTAAATGAGTTTTGAGTCCAAAATAGTACTTAAGTTCAGTCAGAGGTGGGTAAGAGCTTTTTTCATGAAATTTGCGCAAAATTAGTAAACTACCAGTTTTTCCAACTTTCTCAAATTTTAGGATGTCATGATATAACATCTACGGAGGTATCCTAAACTTTAAAGATTTTTTTTAATTACTCAATTGCCCCATGATGTTTTGATGATTGTGTAATGCTTTATCAAGATACAAATGTATGGAATCAAAGGATAGCATGACAGTCATAAGACACTAAAAAACAGTACATTTGTAGAACAGTATGTAACATATTGTGCTTACTGATTTGCTGGATTATAGTACAATATTTTGCTGCTATGTATACTTCATTTTAATCACTATACATTTAACTGATATGAAAGAGAGAAAAGTCATTAAAAAATGTATTGTCTAAATGATGAATAAAAATTAATAGAATATTCCTACTTAAATTAAAAAAAATTAATTCAAATAAAGCTGCATCAATTAGCAGATGCTGCAATTCATCTATAATTATTGCATGATATTTAAAGTTTATTTTTTTCATCAAGTCCGCTAACAAAATCCGCTATTATTAGACTTAATATATCATTATTATATATTATCATCTTACTTTACCACTCGAGTTTATCTACTAGATAGGCCATCTGTGGGTAGTTTTGCTTTGTAGAGCGGCTCTCTTGAAAGCATATTACCTAATCATGTGGTGCGTTAAGTCAAAAGCGTGGGCATACGAAAGTTACAAAATGTTGTATTCCTTGATGGCGACATCTCATCATGGAAATCCTACACCATCCTTTGTGTTCCTGCAGGGCCCGGCAACCACATTTATTGTTGCCAGTGACAAGCATTGCCATGTTTTGACTTTTGCTTGTTTTAGTTTGGTAAATAGCTGGTTGCTGCTTCTTTTCGTTATTTTCTGTGGGAGGAATATGTGGCGGGCAAAGTAGCTCCACAGTTTTATTACTGTGGTTCATTTGCATAACACTATTTTGAAAGACTTTTTCGACATACATGTACATGTAGTTGGCCACTTTAAGGCAGGAGTTTTTGCCTGCGCTTCTTCTAACCAGTCAGTATCCTCATCGTGAAATTCAAGTGGTGTATTCATAATTTCCTTGAATGTAATCATGCTGTTGTATTTTTGTCTGACTTCATGAGATTTTCACTCAGCAATTACAGTATACGCTCGATCAATTCATTTAGCTGATTTAATAGTTTCTGCAGAGTTTAATAGTTTCCGAAGCGCGGTCTATCTTATTGACAATAATGATTAAATTTTTAATTTTTTTATTTTTTAAATTTAAATTTTTTTCTTTAAGTTTCCACAGATGAGTGGGATACTTTTTGTTTGTGAGCTGTGTTCACTTGTTTCTCCTTTTCTGTTAGATCGTTGCTGTGTATAATTTCGCCGTGACTCTTGGTTATTGACCACAGAACACGCCCAATCACTGTATCGACTTGGTTTTAAACTGGATCTCATTGATCTCGAAATGTGTTAGACAGGCTCAGACTGGAGTAAACCGGGTCAGTCTTTGTCAGGCTTGATCATCTTTAGTTTTGTTTGCCATTGGGCTATATGTCATCCTCAAGTTGCTTCCTTTCTTTGGTTCAATTCTGGGGTGGTGTCGTTGGAAGATGATGGACTGGCCAAGTTGGCTATATTTATTTGCTATATTTGACTTCATTGGTCTCGCTTCTTTCATATTTCACCCTAATCTAGTTTCAAAGCTGGCTGCAGCAAAGTCCAACCTCCTGGGCAGGCTTGGTATGGTTTGAGCTGGTTTTCGCATTGTAACGACCACTGCCCTTGTTTATATGTGACTGCCCTAGCCAAGTATGTGTGTGGGGCCATGCTTTTGAAACTTGGCATGGCCCAGCAACTTGGCTCGCACCTTTGGATTATCTCCCTCCTCCTTTTTTTGTTGGTCAGCTATACCCAGTTGTTGGGGGCGTACAAGGGTAGTTCCTTTTGGTTTTCTTGTTGAATCTCCATCTAGCTCTGCAGAAGAGTGTCATATGCTATCTCCTGCCTAATCCACTTTTTTGCCACATGATCGCTAGCCACAAAGAACTTAATAAGTAGTAGGAGATAGCTTTCCACTTCGTCCAACAACCTTAGCTTTTGGCCCAACACCAGCATTTTTGCTGTTTTTTGTGGAGAAGTGGGGGATGCCTCATTATACCTTCCTTAAATGTAGGAGCAGATACCACTTGTTGTGACATTGTGTGAGTGGTAGAGCTCGGAGAGAGTCTCCTAAGCCTTGGTTATTGCTCTTCACTATCCCATTCTCCTGTAGGTGATATAGAGTGGTGTGGCTTTTGTCAATGTGTCAGAGCCAGTGAAAATCAGTCATAATTTGATATCACTTGAGACCATAGGTTTGTGTGCACATATATCTAATCCGAACAGTCACAGGTAATAGAACACCCTCTCATCAAAAGCGTTTGCCACCTATGAAGCCGTAGTGCCTGGCAAGTTCAGAAAGTTTCGCTACCTGGTGAAGTGATCTGTGAGCACTAGTAACCACTTTTTGCTCCTTGAATTGGTTGAGAGTGAACTGACTAAATTGAAGAATACTTTCTACAAGAGCCAACAGGCATACAGCCTTTGTTTTGCTCTAGCAGTCATAGTTCCTTCGTGTTTAGTGGCATTGCACATCTCACAAGTTTTTACTAGCTTCAAGTACTATTTGAATTAGAGGTAGCTCATTGTCCCATTCACTCCAGAGTGGACAAGGGCATGTGTGTGCCATATGATTAATTCCCTCAGAGCTTGTGAGCAAGTGGCGCACAACCCGGGATGGTTTTGGGCAGCCATCCGAGCTTCCAACGGTTCAACTGGCCGAATTCTTAGTGAATCCTGTATGTGGTGCAAAACCTCCAATTCTCTTTTTTTCGGCTCCCACTGTTCTGGGGTTACTTTTTTTCTCAAAGCAATAGACCAATCCACCGTGGCCTCGAGTTCATGGCCTTTAGCCTACAGTTTGGCTAGCTCACCACGTTGGTTAGTGTCCTAAGCTGTCATCTGGGTTGCTGTTGTGAGCTGATAATGATCTGACACAGCATATACATAGATCTATTATGGATATGCAGCGTTACCATAGTTCCATTCTGCTGATTTTGAATCCAATCCGGCTGATTCAAATCCTTTGTGTAGTTTGTCTTTTTCAATCTTCTTTGACCAGTTCTTTCAAGCTTTCCGTCTCTAAGCTCAATGTTCTGGCATTAGCGACATTCTTTGCATATTTATTTTCTCAGGTCGTGCGCGCTAACGTGCCTGTTCCAGCTCAATGTTTTAGTGTATGTCGGAATTTAGCCAGTATTTCTTGCCACTGAGCTACCTGATTAGATGGTTCCCTCCTACCGCACAACCAGCAGAGGGAAACATGGTCAGTTCATACCAGGACTTCTTGAGCATAGAGGTAGGATCAAAATTCTTGATGGCCAAAATGACTATCAGCAGTTCTTTTCGTGTGACGCAGTAGTTGCGCTCTGATGGTGTCAAGGTTTTTCTATTATAATTAAGCTCTCACCCGCTTTTGACTGTACCTGAGATACCACAGCTTTTGCGCCATGACCGCTTGCATTGGTATCCAGGATGTACTGTTGTTGTAATTTTGTGTACCCCAACACAAGAGCACTAGTAATGCTCCGTCTAAACTGGTTACACTTGGCTTGCCCTTTTTCTGTCTATTGCTAGGACTCGTTCTTGGCTGACAGTCAATGTCAGGGGTAGGCCACAATGGCGAACCTGGAAATATGCTGCCGCTAGTACCAACCATGCCCAAGAACCTTTGTTGTTCTTTCACTCTGTGAAAGGTTGGCCACTTTTGCACTGCCCTACTTTAGCTTGGTCAGTTAATATTATGTCCTTAATGACAATATACCCCAGGTAGCGTATTTTAGACCGAAGTAGTTTCACTTGAAGGATTTCAGTTTCAGTTCCACTCTCTGGAACCTCTAGAAGACCGCCTCGAGATACGTACAGGAGGTGAGTCTCAAAATTTGGAGCAATGACGATAATATCATCAAGGTAAAGCAGTGAAATGCGCCAATAGAGGTTAAGCAAGACACACTCCATCAACCTCTAGACTGTGGCCGAAGTGGCAGTCAACCCAACTATGACACCTTTTATTTCCATGAATTCCATTTAATGAATTCAGCTTGATGAAATATTGTCAGCCAAACCGAGCATTCAGGCTGACAAAAATTCTAGCAATGGGGCTTGTTTGCTGCTTAGTTGCTGCTTTGCTGCTTGGTGCTTAAATCATTTTTAACCATGCTTTGTAACTCCAGGTTTCTTCAGCATGCTTAATGAGGCTCTTCTTGAGCAGGTATTGTATCTGCTTTTCTGCCTCAGCCTCTTTTTCCAGGCCTACTCAGTGAGGTAGTTGGCCGATAGGTCAGGTTTCCTTGGTAACCAGGAAGGAGTGATGGACTTTCAAAGTCATTTCCGCATCCCTGTTGCTACTACTGAATATGGCAGCGTAGCAGTTCTGTATTTGGAGCAACCTTGTTGCCTAGTTTGGTTCAGTGCGGTTCGGATGAGCTGCTTAGAACTGGTCTTTTAGGTTTGCTGCTACCCCAGCTGCTAGTCTTTTGCTAGGTTCCATGAAAAAGAGTCCTCATCATCTATTTGGGTGGTTTCTACCCTTGATGGACAGAGGATGTCCTGTTGAATTAGGGCACCTAATTATGACTTACCCTTAGGATCCTGGCTGATTCAAGCTGCTGGCCACAAACTTTGAATGCAAGAGTTGGCTTTTCATGAAAGCCAGCCCTTGCATTGCCGGCTAATCACTGGAAAACCTCAAATGTTCACATAAAATCCCACATGTTCTCAACAGTGACATTAAACAATTAAAGGGTCGCGGTCACAGAAACCATGGTTAAGTCGCAAATCACGAAGTTGAGTTATCCGACTTTGAAGTTGCACTAACTGAATTTATGATATTGGTAACGATTTTCGTAACACGTGCATCTGGACCAATCAAAGAGTGAGCTTCCTGAATCTGAAGTCAGTTTAGCCAATAGAAGTCTTTAATCCTCGGAAAAACCCTTTTAAAACCGTTGCTATGCTAAACAGGAAGTATTGAAAAATGGCGTCCGATAAATATAATCGTTTCTTTTTTGCCGATTTTAAAGATAACTTTGACATTTTTGACACTTATAATGAATACTATGGTATTCCAACTGATGTCAAAAGCAGTGAAATTAAAAGGAATTATGATGATATTTTTTGGCGGTTCTTACAAGATTATTACAATATTTAATTGTAAGAATAATTATTCGATTTTATAAGATTGTTATCAGATTTAATTATAAGAATAATTATTTGAATTTACAAGATCGATATATATATAGTGACTAATGGTATGCAATATGTTCCTGTTGTTATCTTTCTAAAGATTTTGTTGATGATTTGGCTGTGCCCAATATCGCGATACTGCCAAGCCGTTTTAATAGGGTATCTGCAAAAATATGTAATACATTTTCTTATTAATATACAGCTATTTCTATGACAACTAGCTAAAATCTGTTTTGATTTTTAAATTCAGCATAATTTTTTACCTATAAATATAAAAATATAGATAAATATCACAACTTCTTGATATTGGTTGCTATGACGTTTTGAAGTGTAAACAAAATTGTGCATTGGTTTTCGTTTCTCAAACTTTAACGCCAGTTTTCTCGGAACTATGTTTTCGCACTAATGGTAAACGTGCATTCAGTTTTTTGACCATAAAATCTGCTGTAATTAAGCTAGAATCATAATTATTTTTGCAAAATAACAGTGAGAAATTTCTGCTTCTGCTAGTGCAGATAACTCTGAATCTTATAATCCCGACTTAACCATGGTTTCTGTGATCATGACACAATTATTTTTACCAGCCTGCTGGTCAGCCTGCTGCTTTCTCAGTGGTTAAATTTTAACCACTGAGAAAGCAGCAGGCTGACCAGCAGGCTGGTAAAATTGTATAAAACTAAATTAATAATGCTGTAACTTTAATAACCAAGCTACAGCATTTTAATGTAGTGTTATAAAATTCTCAATAATTACAAAAATTACTAATAATTGGATCCATTTTAATTTAATACCTTCGGCTCTCTATTTTCAAATGATGTTGTAAGAGATAACACACAGATAAAAATGAAAATTTACAAACTATTTCCTAAAAAATCTTAAACATGATATGAAATTGTGTCATACTTGCTTTTCCAGTGATCACAGTTAAAATTGTTTTTGAAGAAATTCCAGGCGAGTTTGTGGCGTTCACCGTGAAAGTGTATGATATCCAAGCTTTGAGTCGGCTAACCGTAGCATTATTTTCGTAGCTACTGTCATTCACTTTATACTCTAGCGGTAACAGAGACTCACAGTTTGGGTTCACTCTCTACAATGAGACATTATTTGCGAAAAGGCTGACTAAAAGATGTAAAGAGTAAAAGTTGTCATTATTTTTAATTACCAAATCAATATTCTGTCATATACTTGTAAAGTTTTACACACATTTGTCTGTTTTAATAGTAGTGTATGTTCATACATGTATTACTAGTTTTTTTGCAAACATATAGTTAACCAAGTCTGAAGCTGTCCAGCCAATCTTTGTTTGAATTAAAATTTATTAGATAAATATGAACAATAAATTACTACTAATTTGAGCTGTTTTATTTGATTAACCTTACCTTCCTTTATTTTCTCACAATAATATAACAGACAATACAGATAAAACAAGAAATTGTAAGTATCTGTGTCAGATTCTAGCAAGTGTACATAATATTAGCAATACCTCTATATCTAGCTGAATTGTTCTTGTATTTATTGCATTATCAAACGGTTCCTCACACATAGAATATACGTTTTCAGGAAAAGTTGAGTCTAAAATGATATTTTACATGAATAAGATGTTCTCTAAGACAAAGAACACTAGATCACAATGATAGCAACTAACATGTAAATTTATATACATGTATTAATCTATCATAGTATCTATCAAAATGAAAAGTACACAATAACAATCATGACTAAAATGGACGGTGCACAATAGCAGCATAAACCAGAATGTACTTGAACACTTAAACAAATAACTATAAGCTATCAGAAAAAGGTTTGCTAACAAAAAAATATATAAGCAAGAGTGATACAGAGCACCTCTAACATAAATAGGTACTTGTTATATCTTACCTGCACACAAAGTTGTTCCTGTCACATTCACCCATTCACTCAACTCTGTATTGAATGCTGAGACTGCACAAGTTATGTTTATGAATGGTGCATATTGACAGTGTAGCACAGATTGAGTGTTGCCATCTACTTGTATTTCTTGCTTTTCATCACATACAATCTAGGAAATAAACATCAATAAATAATAAAGTTTACCAGACTGTCTATCTCTGAGCTTTTTCAATTGCATGATTTACAGAACTTATAGATTTATTATATTATAATCGGCAAGAGATATTAGTAGTCAACAGTGACATAACAACTCTTTTTGTTGCACTCTTGCTTCCTGTACAATATGTAAACATAGTTTATTGCCCCAAAACTCTAATAAAAAGTTTAAACTCATCTATCTAAAAAAAATATCAAAGATTGTCGTCGTCTATTTATATGTCTGTTGTCCAATTATAGCTGTCAAATTCTTAAAATAAAAAGCTTGCTGTCTGTTGAATTTGAACTGACTGAGATCGCAACTGCAAACTCAAACCATGCATTCAATCACTGAGCTACACAGTCCTTAAGGTCAATTGGCATTTATCATACACTGTATACCCTTTTCTCACTTTCACATGCTAATTGATGTATTGCCTGATACTCTATGAACTATATTAACTCTATGAAACTGATGCTTTTTTGCGTGCTCGTGAACTACTTTTTCCAGTTTTTTGTCAGGTTCAACTGCTAAATCGGTGAAGGCTAATACTTTTCACGCGAACAATTGTAATATCTCGAGTAGGAACAGTCTCTACATTCTCTCTCCATTCAGTCAGACAAAGTACCAGACAAAGACAGTCCAATATTTCATTTTTACATTTGTATCAGTATCGAGAGATACCAGTATTGTCATATTCAAAGTTTTGATGGATCGCTTCTGCGGAAACAGTAGCCTTTTTTATACATACACCTCTATGCACAAATTGTTGGTATTGATTCAACATATTCAGAGTTTTTATTTTGTTTTCTCACTGCATATTAATTGGATCATTACTAAATCATCTTTTATTGTAATCGTAACAAAACAAACTTCATTCAGCCATCACTTTCTAATTATTTCACATTTACATTTTAACACTTTATAGTTGTTTTATTTACACATTTCAACATAATAAACGAGTTTACATTTAAGCATGTTTATTTTGTTTCCTAATTAATTTGGACTGCCAAAAACATTTTCCTCATGTCATGAATTTTGAAAGTTACAGTTGTTTGACAAAGTTTGAAAACATGTACAGTTGTTTTATTTTTTTCATAATTTATGTAAACTGCACAAAACATTTCTCTCATGATATGGAGTTTGAAAGCTAGAATGGTAATTGTTGTTATATGTTAAACAACAACAAATTTTCTTTGCAATGACTTTTATTACCCAGGCAACACAGCGCATTCACTTACTAGTGAAATATTAGCAATTTCATTATATAATCAAATGTTGCAGACGTATACAAGCAAATCAACCTACTAATTTTTACAATAGTGCTGATCCAATATAGGATATAATAATAAATTTATTAAAGGACACATTCAGTAGCGTTAATATTAAGTTCATAAATGTTTTTGCAACTGTAAGCTTAACTAAATGTTGTATAACACTGTTCTTGCTTGAGTTTCTGCTAGTTGGTTTTTTGACCAGACAGAAATCATATTGACTAAAGGATTTGCTCAGCTTTTTATAGCAAGATTACTATTTAATGTTACATTTTTAAAATTTGTTTTTTTAATGCAACAAACCTGGTGAATAAAACTTTTAAGAGTGAGCATTGAAAGTCAACTTTTCTGAAATCGTTTTGAAACCATCTGTTGTCGGTCTAAAATGTTTTGAAGAGTAAAACAAAGAATATTTGCAATTTAATAAAACAAATTCTCTTTAGCTGTAAATAGTCTGCAGATACTTTTTCACACTTACTTTGCTCAGAGTGATTCTGAAAAAACTTTTCAAGTGATGCAGTAATTTTTCTATCAGTGTTTTCAAAGTTCAAAAATCCATATGGTAAATGATGGGTTTATCTTTGTGATGATGTAAGGTACTATAAAACTACTAATATTTGTCTAGAAATACCAGTTCTTTAAAAAAATCACTTTTTTTTCTCATCATTTTGCAAAGTTTGCGCAATGGTGAAAAACAGAGTTACTCTGTTTATGTTAAACTTGTTTAATTGTTTATTGATGAGCAGCATTAACAGGAATTATGTTTATTAGATCCATGGTACACTTGATTAATATAGAACTCTTTGATTGAATGAACCAATATTTAAAGGAAGACATTACAGCAAGTTTATTACCATCACTTCTAATCAAGTGAATTAAGCTTACAGCTGCTATTTGTGTGATAGAAAGCTCTAATTTTACAGGAAAAGGTAAGGCTTGCCTAATTGAATTATGCTTCAATACCCCTAAGTATATCAAATTATTCGATCATATTTGCCATCACAAAAACGCCATAAATTGGAATCTCTCTCCAAAACAGCTCAAATGGGATGTAGTTGAACACGTTGTGCTTCACACCTTCATGCAACTTCATTCGTCGAAATATTTTCACAAATATACTTCACGCATTCAATAAAACCACATCTATTGTCTTTTCTATTGTGCCAATTTCATCATCATCGTCGTGATGCTGTCCTTTTAGCACTGATATCTCAAAACCTAGTCTAAAAAATAGTTTAATTTTTCAACCTTAGCTCGAAGGAATGCATATCATCCTCTGATAAACATAAAGAGCCTGTTGGTCACCTGTGATAATAAAAACAATGCTGCAGAAACAGTTCACGCCATTTGGCAGGAAGTATGGGTCACATGATCAGATTACGGCTAGACGATTAAACCAAGCCAAAACGAAACTGTAAAGTAGCGAGCATCTATATTCAATAAGGCTTTCCGGTAGAACCCAAAATGTTTGTCATAAACCATTGTTACGGGACATTTTATATCGAGCCTTTTATCGGCCTTTCAACTCACGTGATAACATCATGTGTCAAAACAATAACCACGTCAAGTTGAGTATGTCATCAAAATAAAGATATTCCAACCTACGGGGTTTTTTTGATGGCTGCGATTAAATGCTTGTTTTTGAGCTTTTAAGAGCTTGTAATCACATTTCCACATATTTTGCTCCTACAACACAGCAGAGTAAAACATGGCAAACCTTTTAATACCAAATAACTTTAATGTGAATTTTATTGCAACTCAACTTTTAACCTATAGAGTTATTTACATACAAAAATATTTTGGAAAATTTGCCTTAACGAAAAACTGCTGAGTGAAACCATCACCGACACAGGAAATTGTTAGCATATAAGTTAGGTATACAACATTTGTTTATACTGAGCAGCAAGTTATTTGTAAATTTTAGTCAGAGGTCCTTCAGCTAACTAGAAAATGCCTTTAGTTGGGTTTAGATGTATGTTACTTTTCTGCCCTGAACAGGTTTTTCATAGTTACCAATAATTAGCAGATACGATGATGTACACTTAGGAAGTAAAACCAAGGAAACATAATGAAAAATGAATTTTTTAGAACAAAGTATAACAACAAATTCTTTAAAACTAGGACAGCAAGTGTAAAGCCACACTTTTAATTGTTTTTGCGCGTGTACCAAATTTTGAACCAACAAGTCAAAAAACAACTTACAGATGACCCCCAAGTTTGGAAGGTAGCCGCTAGCTGGCGGTAGCGCTACTACAATCATTTTTAAATAGTTTCAAACTTTTATTTTACATGTAAGTTTCCTGAAACTCTGACCCAAGAGTAGCAATAAATGCCAATAAATTTGCTCAGTTTGTTAGATATAAATAAATATTTACTACCAGCTGATCAATACAGAGATACATTCCTTAGTACATAAAAATGTTATTCTATTTATGGAAAAAAAAAATTAAATTGCTTTCTTAAAGAACGTAACTAATTTGAATTTCTTAGCAAATTCTGTTTAGACAATTGTTACCTTATAATTCTGAATAGCCTCTTTTAGACATGCAGGTCTTTTCCAAGCAATGTTAGCACACCCTGGCACTGTTCCAATTACTGTGAGTTGGTCACGTTTGAATTGAGGTGCTGTTGAGAACAATACACAGATCAATGCTTAGCACAGATCAATGAGTTAGCACTATGCATACTAGCTTACTCAAGTTAGCCAATGCCAGCTACATTACCTGTCACTGTTTATAATCTGTTTTCTATTACCCTTACAATGAGGAGATAATAGAAAAATATTAAAAATAAAGTAAATTGTCTGCGGTAGCATCCTTTTTTCGTTGTCTTCTCTTTGTTGTGTAATAGTTTTAGAGAGCTTTTTGTTGCTTGCATCACTGATTGTCTTCATGTTTGGCATTACTGAGTAGGTCAGTTTTAAGGTTTGTCTATTAAATACTGCGTGGAGCGAGTGTTTTTTTGGGAAGATGTCATAACTATGTTAAAAAATCTGTGGCCGATATTGGTTGCAACATTGGCGCTGAATAGAAAGTTGTACCATGTGATTTCTCTTTGTCTGTTATGTTTTTTGTATTTTTCCATTATGGTGTCATATTTTAGTTTGCTTTTGTATCCTCTCTTGTGGAGTGCTTCTTGGTATGGTTGTACTGTGCTGTTAATTTGTTGTTCATATGATAAGAATGTGTTTAATCGTTTGTTGATATTGTCTGGTAGATTTTTCAATATAAAAGGTGGATGGTTGCCTTTTTGTGTACATATAATATTGTATTACTTAGCTTTTGAAAAGGTTTGAAGCTGCCATCTTATAGATTTAAAGTTACATCAAGAAAGTTTACTGATAGTTTTTTTGCATCAATAATAATTTTCAAGTTGTTTTTATTAAAGATGCTGCATATTAGTTTCTTTGTTCGCTCTATAACTTGTGGTGTCTGTTATATGTGCAATAAGTATGGGTGACCTTGAAGCAATGTTATGGGTGGTCCAGCTGGTGTTATCTTTATGACTCATCAGTACTGATCAAGCAGCCTAGCTAAGCAGACGTCTTGAATTATCCTTGTCAACATTCATACAATAAAACCACCTTGAGGAAACTTCACATTATAACATGGTGTCAGGACGTCTATAGTATATAGTGTGAATTATCACGGCTGGATAGTAATGGCAGAAGGCGGTTTGCGAGCTCCAGGTTGCTTTATATCTAATGCCGGCAACCCCAGTGAGACTAGCAGAAGCTGGCACGAATGGCTTGAACAATTTAACTTTTATATGCTAGCAACAGAGAAGTCAATAAAAGGGGGAGAAATCCAAGTAGCCATACAGTATAACCCTACTTGGACCACAGGGTCAAGAGATATTCCGAACTTTCAATTTTCCTGAAGAAGACCGCAAGGATATTGAAAAGGTTAAGGAGGCATTCACCCGGCACTTTACACCGCAAGTGAAAACTATCTATAAACGGTACAAGTTTCATAACAGAACACAGCTTCCAGGTGAATCAATCGACAATTTTTTAACTGCACTACGCAGACTCTTGTCTACTTGCAATATACATGCTGATGAACAAAATAGTGCTCTGATAGACAGGATTGTGTGTGGCATTAACTCACCGGAAGTCAGAGAGGACATATTCAATTTGGATGGCAATCCGGATTTGAACAAAGTCATACAGCTGGGTCGTCGGGCGGAGGCCACCAAACATTATCTTACAGATATGAAAATCGACAAAGAGAATGCTAATATTAATACAGTACAACAACCGACTCATCTAGCTTACAAGAATAAGAACGGTGTCAGGGTAAATAACTGCAAATACTGTAAGTCAAGTCACCCTAAAGGAGCATGCCCTGCATACGGCAAAGAGTGCCGAAATTGCCACAAGTTGAATCATTTCAGCATAGCTTGTATGGCACCACAGCGTAAGTCTGCTGCCAAAGCTGCATATGAGTTAGTAGAGACTAGCGGAGATCAGAATGAGATAACTTTTACCGTGAACAACAACAAGAGCCGAAGAGAATGGTGCATCACCGCAAGGTGCAATGAAAAGCCGCTACATCTCAAAGTTGACACTGGAGCTTCATGCAATGTCATGCCTAAAGGGATATTTGACTCTTTATCGGTGCATACACCTTTACAAAAGTATGGCAAGTCACTAGTTTCATTTAGCAACCATGAACTAGATGTACTAGGTAAAGTAACATTGTTGGTGGATGTTAGCGCTCGTTTTGTACTACTAGATTTTGTAATAGTGTCATCAAGTGCCGGTCAGAAGACCTTGTTAGGATTACCAAGTGCAATGGAATTGGGTTTGGTCAATGTCTCAAATACAGTCAGCGATGACATTGCTAAAGCTTACTCAGATGTGTTCAGTGGTTTGGGGTGCCTCCCATGCAAACATGCCTTGCAACTGAAAGAAAATGCTAAACCAGTAATTCAAAGTTCCAGAAGGGTTCCCTTTAGATTGCGTGATAAGTTGAAGGACACTCTTCAAAAAATGGAAGCTCAGGGCACTATAGCCAAAGTGAAACAGGCCACAGATTGGGTTCACCCTATTGTAAATGTATTAAAACCAAATGTCTCACTTAGAATTTGTCTAGATCCTACCCAGTTAAATAAATGTTTACGGCGTGAACATTTTGCACTACCAACGGCATCAGAAATATTTGCTAAACTATCTAAATCGCGGGTATTCACAACGTTAGACGCTACATTTGGCTTCTTACAGTTGGAGCTAGACGAAGATAGTAGCCTACTCACCACATTTGCCACTCCCTTCGGTAGATACAAGTTTTTAGAATTGCCATATGGTATTTCTTCAAGCCCAGATATATTTTGTCCCACAGTTTCTGAACTATTTGAGGATATAAAAAGCGTTGAGTGCTATGTCGATGACCTCTTGATTCATGCACCTACAATGGCTGAACATGACGCAATCCTTGAAGCAGTGCTAGAGAGGTGCCGAGAAAGAAACCTCCGGTTAAATGAGTCAAAGTGTACATTCAGACAAAAGCATATCAAATATCTAGGTCACATAATTAGGGATGGGGTCATCAAGCCTGATCCAGCTAAGATCAAAGCAGTCATTGACATGCTTCAACCACAAAATGTGGAAGATGTTCTTAGATTGCTTGGAATGGCAACTTATCTCTCAAAGTTTTGCCCTAATTTGTCAGACACTACCACCCCCGCTGAGAGAACTAACAAAAAAAATGCGACTTGGTCGTGGTCAGGCACACATGACGAGTCCTGGGCACAACTGAAGGCTGTGGTGACATCCACTCCAGCATTGCGAATGTTTGATCCAGACCTGCCTATTGTGTTATCTGTGGACTCCAGTCAGTTTGGCATGGGTGCAGTGATAATGCATAATGGGCAGCCAATAGAGTTTGCTAGCTGCACACTGACAGACACTAAGAGAAAGTATGCTCAAATCAAAAAAGAATATCTAGCAGTTCAGTTTGGCTTACAAAGATTCCATCAATATATATATGGTCAACATGTAGTGGTGGAAACGGATCATCTTCCACTCATAGGAATCATGAATAAGGGTCTTAATGATATCAGTCCCAGGTTATTGAAAATGAGACTACGCAATCAATTATATGATTACACACTTGTGCATAAACCAGGTAAAGCTCTAGTCCTTGCAGACACACTATCGCGTGCCTTTTTGGCAGATTTATGTGAAGATGCAGAAGCTCTAAGCTCACTAGATACAGAAAAATCCATTCAGTCACAAGCGGTTTCCTTAGAAACACAACGTTCCAAGGCCGGCTCCTTAGCACAGTGCAATCAGACAGCACTCTACAAATCCTTAGCAGCTACATACGAAATGGCTGGCCAGCTAAGAGGAGCAAGTGCATTGAACCACTGAAACCATTTTGGGCAGCGAGATATGATTTGACGACACACGACAATCTGATACTTAAAAACAGTCAAATAGTCATCCCTGTGTCTATGCGTAAGCAGGTAATAGATATTATTCACATAGGACATTTAGGGGTTAGTAACTGCATCGAGAAAGCCAAAAATTCTGTGTACTGGCCAGGTTATCAGGGGCAGATACAGGATGTGGTGTTGAGTTGTGCAACATGCCAGGAGAATGTTAGGGCAAATGCACAATGTGCTTACGAACCATATGACATACCGCAGTATCCAATGCAATCAGTAAGCATAGATGTTTTTCACTTAGCTGGCAAGGAGTATCTAGTCACGGTAGACAGACATTCCAAATGGCCTACCTGCAGCGAGCTGAAGAGTGCAAAATCTAGTAACGTTGTTGAGATACTGCGTAGGCAGTTCCTTGACTTTGGTAGACCTGAGGTCCTAATTACCGATAATGCTTCGTATTTTACATCATTTGAATTTGAACAGTTTCTAAAAGAACTTGAGATACAGCACATCACATCTAGTCCGTATTATTCTCGTTCTAACGGCCTTGCTGAAAGGATGAATCAAACTATCAAGAGCAGCCTGAAAAAGGCCTATGAGACAAATCAAACATTGTTTGATGTCTTAGCCTCCCTTCGATCTACACCACTGGGGGGTAAGTTACCATCACCTTCAGATCTATTACAGTCAAGAAATCTGAGAAACCATCTTCAGTTCATGCCTCAACAGCTCAAACTTCAGAAAGTAGATCTTAACCTCATTGAGAAAGCTTTCAGAGAGCGCCAGTCTCAAGATATGTTCAACACAAGCCCTGCTAGGCGGCCTATTGAGATGTGTGTAGGCATGAGAGTTTGGTGCCAACTAGGCCATCGGCATTGGGTAGATGGTGTGATCATCCGAAGAGCAGAGGCACCCAGGAGCTTTTATGTAGATATCGGCAAGGGTAGAGTTTTTAGAAGGAACATAAAATTCTTGAGGCCATACAAGGAAGCCCCAACAACCCTGCAATCTTCGCATTTAGATAATAGAACCATGCGTAATTTTATTGCAGTGGAGCATAGAGCGGCACAAGGTGTAGACCACAATGACACAAGGTCAGAGGCCACACAGCCTTTAACCTCATCAGATACCTCACAGTCTTCACACCCCACCCACCAGCCCAGTAGTATTTATCAGTCACCTCCATCTGCGCAAACGCACACAACTAGGTCAGGTCGCATATCCAAACCACCAGTGAGGTACCCCCAGCCAGAAAACTAATTTTAAAAATTGAGCATGTAACACTAACCTTGCTTAGTAAGCTGCATCCACCGGCATACATTTTAGTTAACTCAGCTCCAAACTCTATTATAAATATTTTCTATTTTTATGCTTTTGTATTCACTGACATTTTAAGTTTTGTTTTACTGTCCTCCCAAAAAGGAGTGTGTTATATGTGCACTAAGTATGTGTGACCTTGAAGCAATGTTATAGGTGGTCCAGCTTGTGTTTTCTTTATGACTCATCAGTACTGATCAAGCAGCCTAGCTAAGCAGTCTTTAATTATCCTTGTCAACATTCATACAATAAAACCACCTTGAGGAAACTTCACATTATAACAGTGTCCCCTTGCATACCGCAAGTCCACCCTCTCTGTATAGTCCAATACTGCAAGTAAAGTCTTTGGATATTTGAGTCAGTAAGTAAGTCCCTACTAATTCACAAGTCTTTGCTTCATTATAGCTACCAAGAGTTACGTCAAACAATTTATTAGAGCCCTTCTTTGACCAAGCTGTGTCATTGCAAAATACAAGCATTTTTTGCACGTAGTATGATGGTCTTTTTAGCTTTTGTGACTTCTTTTATGTTACTTGCATAGTCTAATGTTTTTTACAATAGTGTCTCTGTTATTAAAGGGTAAAACTCACAAACGTCAAAAGTAATAAAGGATTGCTGTTGTTTTTCCTTTATTTCTGTAAACTCCTATATTTCCATTTCAGTACGTTACCCATACTTTGCCATAACTTTACATTAGTTTCTCTTGTCACTTTGTTGTTGATATTTGTGAGCAGTTTTTTGCTAATTTTACCTTTTTCAGATTTCGTTGAATTGATTAGTCTCCATGTGAGGTGGTTTTGGAAGTTATCTTTTTAGACGTTATTTTCATTAAAAAGGTGACGCAATTAAAATATAGGATTAAAGATGGGATCATTAGAAAAAACAAACATTTATGATAAAAACATTATATTGATACAAAAAAGGATTTTATTTTATTGTCAAGTAATTGTCATTGCTAATAAATTTTAATATGAGCAACATAAACAGCACATGTCCCAAAATAATGCTAAAGTAATGATTGCAATTTTTAGCAGTTGTTGTCTGTACAATAGTCTGACATGAACACAATTGATGAACGCATGAAGTGCTTGACTAACTACCAAAAGCTATCAAAAGTCCTTTGCTTCAAGTGTATAATACAAAAGAAACTCGAATGTAATTTCTTTCTCCCACTTTAAACAACTTTGAAAATAGATTAGACTGAAGACTTGTACAAAAAGTTTCCTTTACAACACATCAACAAAACAACCAAAGAATATGACAAGGTCCTGCAGGTGGAACTAGTACCGCTATACTAATTTCTTACCTCTTCCAGTTCTGTCATGCAAAATGATGCTTCCCAAGCTGTACTTTCTGCCTAAATCAACTTTCCACCAGTTGAAAGTATTGTTTTCTCCTGTCAGAGAGAAATCATCAAGCCAGCCATTTACTGCGTTACTAGCAGAGAAATTCACGCTGTTTACATTATATTTTGTGTGTTGTGCGGCTGCCTTATTGGATGCGAAATTGATGACAGCTGCAAAAATATATCAAATATTTACTCTATTTACAAATGCGCCATGCTGACATAAGGTAAACACAACAGTAAGCTTGCCACTTTGTGCAAAACAACTCCATGTTGAGACAGCACATGCCCGCTTTGGTCTAATTTGCAGGAGTAGTCTGTCACATATACTTGAATTAGGAATGTCTGACAGTTTTCAAATAAATTAAAACAGCCATAATCAGTAAGTCACTAGTTAACCCTGTTTGAAGCAGGATCAGATATTCAGCCAGTTAAGTTCGATCAACCTCGTTACTGAAATATCATAGCTATTGCAGAGTTATTCCTCTTCTCGCTACTGACTAAGCATGATTAGCTATAAGCTTACATACTAAAGAGAGTAAAAACACCAAATCATCAGCAAACTTGACTCACGTAGTCCTGAAAATAAGACCAGCACTAACAAAAGACTCAAGATCAACTTCTCAAACATGTTGCTAGTACAGTCACTGTGAGACTAACTGTCAGTGTTATTGAACATGCCTTCTGATAGTAATTCAAAACACTTGCTTCACTTCCTCCTTATCCGCTAACGACTAGCTATTGATCTCCCTCATCATTGTTGCTTAATATCTAGAAGGGAAGTTTTGAAACTTTATGAAAAACTCATAAGTTTTGGCACACACCAAAGCAAACACCTAACTTGACGCAACTTTGAGATTTGCTTAGAACCTTCAGATATAAGCTTTTGGCTAACAAAGAATTTGCAGAAAACACAGGAAAGCTATGATGAAAAAACTAAATTTTGGTTTTAGCTAAGTTAAAAAATACCTTAGCAGCTATTCAAATATTTAAGTTGAGGGACAAAGAAATATCTTCTAGTATCACACAGAGGCTAAATCTCTATTGCTTACAAGTTAGAAAAACTTGTTTGCTAAGTTTTTTTCTAAAGGAGCTGATATATAAAAAGTTAGCAAAATTACTCCAGCTCATATTGACTTGGTAAATAACTTAGGACTATTTTATTTCAACTTTTTACTTGACTAACAGTAAAGTTTCACACTATCTTTTGAAAGCTGATTAAATTTGATAATTAAAATTACCTGAAAATTACGAGAACGAATAATTGGAATCTAATGAAAATTACTGAAGTAGTTGAATGGGAAGAACAACTTAACAATTAAAACAAATGAAAAAGAGAAACATATTGAAAAGTTGAATATAAAAAAGCATTTAGGATACTGTGTGATTAGCGGCAAAAAATAGCTTCAAGGTTTATCTTATATTTAATATGAGCCGATTAAAAAAATTATACATCACAAAGCTGAAAAAAGATCAACTATGTTCAAATATATTATAAAAATGATAACAATGTTTTTATATCACAATATCACAAGTTTTTATTAGAGCTACTGCTTATTTTCGTACTCAAAACTGAAGCTGTAAAACTACACAAATATCTTCTGGCTTAAATTAATGCATACCAAATAACCAACATTCTTAGAAACCGATCAACAATAAAGGAGAAAACCAAAACCTAATAAAAAAATTTTAAAGCTTTTATTGACGTGGCCTCAATACCTCAGTGCAATTTTATGAACAATAGGGTATATTGATGGGATTTCCTTTGCCAAATGGCTGCTGCAGTTGTCTTTGCAGATATAGTATTTCCCATTATGAGCCTGTATGATCAAGACCATATTAAACATAATGGTATTCCCAACAAAAATAGGAAATTTTTTGGATGTTAATAAAGCTTTTAGAAGCAAGTCATATAGCAGTTTATTGATTTTAGATTATGACCATATCTAAAATACCAAAATCTAAAATTGTATCAAATTTGCTAATTATACGGAACCTGTTGTTGGGGACAAAAAAAGATTGTAACAACGAATTTGTGTTTGTTCAATACTGATGTTGAAAATTTTAAAGACGAATCTTCATTAATTTTTCATGAATAGCTGCCATTGAAAAATGCTAATCAGGCACAATGTTTTTCTTATAACAACAAGTAGTTTATCTGTTCTATTCTAAAGAAAAAGCACAACATTTTTGCATAGTTTTAGCAAGCAGGTGAGCATGGCCGGAGAGCAGACCCAGGACCGATCGAAACCAAGAAGAGGGCCAACATGAAAGGGGCGAGGGCTAGAAAAAAAGAGAAAGAAGCCGAGTTTGAGCTGGCAAGGCAAAGGGCAGAGGCTTAAATCTCACCCACATTCAGCAAAAAGCTGGAAGCTACAGGAGCTCCGAAAGAGCCATGAACTAGAGAAATGACTAGAACAGCAAGAATGAAAAAATCCAAATGACTCAGGCTCAGAATCTCAGTACCAGCCCAGCTTCTTAGCGCAAAGAGAATGGCACCTGGGGTCATTAGGTACAACCTTCGGCTACCTTGGAAAACTCGGCCACCTGACTATTTTTGGAAGTGGGAGTAGTTAACCATAGTAAGAGCCAATCAAGAATGCAACAGATGTAGTTCTGTCAAAGCCCAAGTAGTCAGGGGTTCTGAAAATACTGATAACATAACACCTTTTTTGCTGCACTGTCAGAAGAGCCAGTCAGGCACAGTTTGGCTTTTGCAAATAAAACTACTCAAACTTTTGGCGAGTTTACTATGGTAAGCTTAGGAAAGGACTTATATTCTCTGGCTGAGATGTTGAAGACACTGGACTCAGAGAGAAGGAGTTGTTGGTGGGTCTGTTAAACTCAGAAAAAACCGCATTCTGTGGCAGAGCACACGCCCAGCTACCTCCGCCAGTACGGCAAAATTCCCTGGCAACTTAGAGTAATGCTCTGACCAGGCCATTTCTTTTTTCTGGGTCATTCTTTTATCAACACAGAGACTTCAGTTGAGACACTCCTGGTTGACACTTTAGCTACAACACAAAAAGGTTTCAGCGTACATTGTGTCACTCAAGAAAGTGTTAGAAAGATTAAGTACCAAGGTGCCGCTGAAAATCCACGATCGACCTGACTGGTTAGAAAAATTAGAGAAGCTTGAGTTGGTCATGGAGCTAGTTGGAGTCTCATGTGTTACTGAGACTGAGCTTGTTATGATGCCAACAATTTTTCAGCCAGCCCTCCGGAAGCTCTGAATTAGTCGGGCCGTGGTCTCAAAAATAAACATAGAGACTGTACATGTTAGTGCGATATGTTAGTGTTGGTACCTGGGACCACATCAATAGTGCACTTAAGGATCCAAGCGCCTGTAGCATCTGCGGTGTTACTATGAGTGCATGCACGAAAAGACAGAAAGAAGTGGAAAACTTTGACATGTATGTCTGCCCCTGCGGCTATCAGCATATTTCAAGGGCCCAGCTGATGGCTCAAAGGAAAACCCACCGATACTGCCTAGTGTGACTGCTCAGCATACCTGGTTGACCAGGCCAGCTAGCAATTCTTTCTGCATGCCAGAAAAAACTTGGAGATGCTGCCCTGTCAACCCACACCTCCCAGAGAGCGAGCGGGCGGTCTTCTACCGACCAGAGGATAAAATAGCAACAACCAAGGGCATCTCACAGACTGTGCAGATATGATACAACACATAGCATACGACTCTCTGCCTCGAAAGAGAGTGGTCAGAGTGATGAAACCGCCAGAAAATGGCTCCAGTCTGTCGATGAAGCCCATTGCTGAGTAGAGCAACTTATTTGTTTTCTCGGCATTCCACCAACTTACAAGGAACTATACAGATGGCAGAAAGAAAGGGCTTAGCAGCAGCTCAAGGACAGCAGAAAAGTGGTCGTGCCTGGTGCTGCAAACAAGCTAACATATCAGTGCCTGGCACCTGGGAGGAGCAGATCAGGCATTTGCAAGGACTAAGGTGGCTAAGTTAAAGTTTGGTGCCTGGCAGCAGCTCTGGTCACAGCTACTCTCGTCTCTTAGCTTAGCGTAGACAGCCCTAGCCTGTTTTGACAAACTGTTGTTTTTGCGGAGTTGTTCCCCCGTCGAGCGGGAGAGCAACAACAGCTTGTCACAAGACGTACTGCACCTGATGCATCAGCTGCACCGAAAGGGAGTTGTTCTCTTCCGTCTATGCGGCTTGGTTGCGATGTTATGCCGGTCGCTCCATTGGTAATCATAACGAATTTCGTGCAAAATTTATGTAGAAAAAATAAGATTACAACGTTTAACCAGCGACCAGTCTCTGCGATAAACTTTAGTAGAACCTGAGAACTTAGGCAACAACAGCGACTAAACGTGTCGTTATTTGTGTGCTCAGTCAGTTTTATTTCTATTTTTGTAATAGTCAGTTTTATTTGTTCTTATGGGTTTTACTTTCAATTTATTTTATTCCTAAATTCTACCAACGTTTACAACAGAAACTGGTCTTTGGTTAAACGTCGTAATCTTATTTTTTCTACATAAACTTTTGCGCGAAATCCGTTATGATTGCCAATGGAGCGACCGCCATAACATCGCAGCCACGCTACATAGACGGAAGAGAACAACTCCCTTTTGGTGCAGCTGATGCATCAGGTGCAGTACGTCTTGTGACAAGCTGTTGTGTTGCTCGTTCGCTCAACGGGGGAACAACTCCGCAAAAACAACAGTTAGTCAAGACAGGCTAAGACAGCCCCAATGCTTCAACTGTTGAGAGAGTGTTACAGCAGAGGGCTGTTACAGTAACCAAGATATTAGCGATAGACCTCCTGGTCACTACAGTCGAAGGGCCAAGCCTTTGAAACACCGAGGAAGGTCTGGTCATCATAAGAGCACTTGGGCTAGCTAGAAGAAACCGAGAGACCAAGAAGAAAACAAGACGACCTTGAAAAAGAAACTGACCATAGAACAAAGGATAAACGGCGGAGCCTAAATAGAAAGTAAAAACATAAAATGAAGAAGATGTGATCATTTTGGCAGAGCAGTATCCGCACCTTCTCTGCAGGCTTTGAATGTGGTTTATTGCCTGTCACACATGTAATTTTCTACATTTATTTAGTAAATATATAGTTCATTAGAATTTCATACTCCGTGTTGTGGTTTGACTGTCTTGTAGAGAGTAAATTTTGTTTTGTGAAGAGAATGAACCAACAGTTTCCTTTACAATATTTCAATTTTCTGTGAGACCAGCAAAAATGGTCAGAATGTGTAGAATTAGTAAGACTTCATGCATCTTTTAATATTTTTGGGTTACTATCAGCTGCAAAAACAATTTGTCAGTGAGAATTGAAACACTTCTGTAGCAGAAAAGCTTGCTTCTTGTTCGTATTCTCAATAAACTCTGTTGAAGAGTTTATTTATAAATCAAACTCTTATGCGCAAAAAGTATTATTGACAGAGAGCATATTAAAGCCCTTCAATAAACTAACAATAAATATTAAATTGAAGCAGTACTAACAGTAAAAGTATTTAAACTACATAGTTGTATTTGCATCATTAAACACAGTACAATAGATATCCCTGCAATGTAAACAATCCAGATTACAGATTATTTACAATGTAGAATTTTTACATTATGCCAAACATAAAACAAATGTTAGTAGCCTCATATATAATAATTTCTAAGTTTTTTAAACTCACCACTTTGGACTATCAAAAAAGAATCATTAAACATAACTTTTTTAATTTAGCAACTGTACAGTAACAAGTATTCATGGTTAAGATTAACAACTTTTTCTTAATCCTTTTTACATTATTTAGGGCCCTGATTAGAGCAATTTTAAGTTAATTTAAGGAGAGTGCAAGCCTTCAATGTCAATTTAAAGCTCTTATTTTTATTTTTTCAGACAGTAATCGGTTTATGCTACAAAGAAAAACATGAAAAAATGTTATTAACTTCTAAAATGAATTTAAAACAAAAATATATCTTTATTGTAATAATAATTGCGTCAATCTGTGAGTTCGTGTTGCTGAAGCTATAGTTAAAGGTTAAAGGTTAGGATATAAGATAGTTTTAATGAGACTTTACTTTATTACATTTAACTTGATAGACAACACTTTAAAACCTGCACCAATTGACTGCCTTTGGGATGTTGTCAATAAATGTGCATCTACTTATTCTCTTTGCTTTACTGTGACACTTGACAATCTCTGACAGCACGCTAGACTGCCACAGTACTAGATTATACCTAGAGTACAAATTATACACTTATATGTAGTTGTCTCTCTCAAATGCAACACAAGAAAAAAATATTTTGAAGGCTAATTGTAGGACTCTTGTTATTCTAATCAAATTGGAAAGCATTGCGTTAGATGGAATTTTTTACACAATATGAAATAAATACATTACATAAGTTATTTAAGCTAAATGGAAGTTATGTAATAGGATTTTATGCCTTTGAAGCCTGTACTGCATTTGTGTAATTCTTTATAGAGTAAATGCTCAATTGCAATATGGAAGACTCAAAGTCAACGTATGTTAGGCGGTTTTTTATCCAAAGCATTTTATAATTCTGTAGGTTATGAAAGAATTTATGACTAATAATATGATTGGCATATTTTCAATTTATTATTGTATTCTAACATGAACTTTACTTTAGTCTTCTGTTTTCTACCTCGCAGTATATCTATAGTAACTTTTCTGAGGCTTTAATTAGAATGAACACAATTGACAATATAACTGTTTCGCTTGGCAAATAATAATCTGCAGAAATATTTCTTTTTTTCTTGCACTTACCAGTATTTTAGTGCTGCTGCTAAACGTGTTATTGTGCATTAAATGCTGTCCAATTTGTTATAGGTAACTTTTTTGAAAGCCGCTAATACTATAATTTTGTGCAGTTATCAAGCATCCAAATGGTTTATATTTGATACAAACAACAATTTTTATGAGCTTGATTTACGTGATTTCAACAGCACCAGATTATATATTTATATATATATATATATATATATATATATATATATATATATATATATATATATATATATAGTATTCTAGATATAAATTACTAGCAATTCAGTCTTAACATAAAAACTTTTATTTGAGTTTGTCTTAGCTAATGATAAAAACAATTTTCGAATATACAAGCTGACAATTAGATTATATCTTTTCAGCTGACAGCTATTTATTGCAATCGAGCAGCTACTCTTAGATGAATCATACAAATGCTGTGCTTAATTATATAATTGACAAGACATGTATTTTAACTCTCTACACTGTAAATTTTCATTTAGTTTATCATTCATTGTTAGTTCAATTAAGAGCTTCAATGTGATTTTTACTTGCCAACAAAAAACCTTTCAACAATTAGTTTAATTAATACTCTAATGTTGGTTTACTCATATTGCGCTGTGAGATACGATGAGGCAATTTTATGTGGATTGTATATTCTATAGAAATTCTGCCCCGCTAATGTTTGCATGCTTTGTAGTACTTTATTTGCAGCTCATTTGCATAAAAGTATTGGGATTATGCTAAAATTCTGCCAAACGGAAATATTGCTTGCTGGACACAAAGATGTACTTACTAAGGTAATTACCGTAAAATTAAAAGTAATTCCAAAAAGACTACTTGCAATTCAAACTATTGTTGTAGATTCAGTTTTAACAGAGACAAAGTAAACCCAAATAATTTTGGCGTAATTAAGTAAAAGGAGCTAGCCAGTCAGGTTGATTTTTAATTAAATGTGGTAAAGAAAGGTTTCACTGTTTGTAAAGCTTGAAAATATGATATATGTGTGCTCAACCACACTGTCTATTTCTACAGCAGCATAAGCAGGTTTCAAGGTTAACTGCATGATTGTTTTGCTTGATAAGCTGTTGAATGGTAAGACTAAGAAGGTGCTCTTGTTCGTAAATTTGATTATACTAACTTGATGGTGTTTGGATTCAATTTTGGCATCAACATTGGCTGATATGCAATATAGCTGAAATTTATTAGCATTTACATGTAGCTATTGCATCGTTGTTTTAATTTTCACACATGTAGTTTGTTTGTTCTAAAAAACAAACAAATTTTTGTTGATGTTTGTTTTAAATAACGTGGTAAAACTATTTGGAAACATTTGAAGTCTATCGATAAAGGCGTTGATTAATTAAGTCATGTTGAATGTAAAACAAACAAGCCCTTTAAATACTTTGGCAAATATTTTATTCCGCTATCAATTTATTGGCTATTGATGATATAACTATTGACTATTACAAAGTGCTGTATAACTCAAAACGAGACTATGCAAATAGCTTTAGAAAACTGTTTTGCTAAAAGATATAACTATAAATAAAGTTAAAACTTTAAATAAATAACATAAAATTTCTAGTGCTAAAGCGAAAAAAATGTCTTTAGCCATTGAATTGCTGTTATCTAACACTAATATGAATATACCATTGCATGACTTGGTGAGGTGTCACACCTCTTATTCAGGAGGCCAGTCCGCTAATTGCTCATTAATTATACTTTTTTATTTCAGCTTAAATAAGTGTAAATGTAACTTGGACAACAGCATTTAGAGTTTTAAATTTATATACAATTTGATAGTTCTGGTCCTAATCTATAAGTCTATAAGGGAAGGCGGGGTTATTTGTGCCACGGGGTAATTTGTGCCAAGGCACTTTTTGAAAAAACTGTTGTATGTACGGTATTGTTTTTTATCTCACATAACAAGCATTGGATAGTGACCATATTGTTTCCTGTTTCTTCTTTTCTAAGCACATGGTGAGTAATTTATTCAAACTTTAGTCATTTTCTTAGTAAAAATTATTTTTGATGCATGATATTTGGGAATAATTTTTTTGAAGAATGAACTGCAAAAGTTTTGCTAAACCATTTATTCCTTTTTAATATGTTTGTTGGGTACAATGACATCATTGTGTAAATTTATTCTATGTAATACTTTTTTATAATTTCAGTTTTTGTTCAAAATGGAGGTTCGGGGTAATTTGAGCCACTGACACTGGAGTAGTTTGTGCCGGCACAACTTACACTGTGCTTTTACTGCAAAATATAATTTTATATAAAATTTTGTTTATATATGGATTTTTACTGGTGAACCTCTATTATTTTAGCTCACTCTCACTGCTATAGCAAAAATGACACAAAATTACAAAAGAAAGACAATGCATGTTGACAATATCGGTGATAGGGCAACTAGAAAAGGCTGTTAATGAACTACATGGACGCCTCTCATGAACTAGAATTGGTTCATGAAAAGGCGTCCAGTATCAGAAATGCTGCCAAAGTGTATGGTCTAAACAGAATGACATTGGCTAGGTATATCAATAATAATGTGCAAAAAGGCTACAAGGGGACTGCTGTTGCTCATAGGGTTTTTACCGATGAAGAAGAGAGATCTATAGCTGCCTATATTAAAACTTTAGATGATTGCTTTTTCAAAGACAAATTTCAAAAACTCAGAAAAGAGCCGAATTGAAAAATAACTAAGAAAGCTTCTTAAAAAAGAAGCAAACGTGAAGCACCAGCAAATAAACGAAAGTTGCGAAAGCTCCAATACCCGAGTCATTGTTAGAAGAGGATATGCGAATTGAATTGCTGCAGGCAGAGATTCAAACATTCCAGAAGCTGAGTTTGGTGAAACTGGCATCTTAGATCAGCTTACATTAGTTAAGAGCGAGGGATTTTGTGCTGATGAACCATGTGACTGATAAACAGTATAACAAGTTCTATGTCAGAAAAGTGATGCTCTCGCAAAACACAATTTCGAAGTTAAATTCATGCGTAAAGTAAAGGGGCCGGCCGTATCATTCACTTTCCCTGACGAGGATGATCTAGAATTGATTACATTTAATGATGTGGTGCTATAGTTTGGAAAGCCTGTTTCTATCCCTAGGACCAAAAGGGCTACAAGTAAAGTTATGTTTAGTATTGACTTGGGCGATTTCACCATTGAATAAAAGATATTTTAGTGTTTTAAGCGCTGACTTATGTAGTGTTCCCGTTTAATTAAGATATATTATAGTATTTAAATACTCAACTGAGTTATATAGCAAAAAAAAGATTTATAAAATGTTATTATAATAAAGTCACCAGAAATTATGCAATTTGTTAATGTTTTATGCTGGCACAAATTACCCCGTATAAAATAAGTATGTGGCACAACTTACCCCGCATGCGGGGTAAGTTGTGCCATTAATAAGGTTTTATAGGAACTAGTACCCTTGGTCACCTTGTGAGTTTTATTCAAACTGATTGATATATCCTGTTAGAGAACATATTAAACTGCATACATAAAAATATTTGGGTGAAAAAAGTTAAAAGACACTAGTACATACATCAAAAACCGAAAAACGGCACAAATTACCCCACCTTCCCCTATGCTTTGCTTACGTACAATAAATACTCATCATTTGTTGAAGAAAAAAGTATATTTCTCTGATCTTTCATATTTTTGGGTTATTCAAAAAAGAGTGCAGCTTTTTCCATCGCAGTTCCGCAATATTTATTTTAAATTTTGAGTATAGTATTTTAGTGCAAATGTATATCTTATGCTTGTAGCATCATTATCTTTTAAAAAAGTAGCAACTTTCCAAAATTGTTTTAAAAACCATTGAATGTCATCAAAATGCTGATAATAATAAAAAGTTGCAATATCTTTTAAAGTAATCATTAATAAATTTACATAAATCAGATACAAACTACAAAAGGCTATTTTGTTTAAGCTGTTAATATTAGTTGTCTGGTCTTTCTTTATCAAAAAAGTTTTTGATGAGTACTTTACTGCAATTGGTTGTGCCTTGTTTAATATAGCTTTGCGATATAAAAACACGGTAACTTTAATATTAAATACTAAAACTAAAGCATCCAAAGTGTCTGTTCTTCAGCTTAGGTTAATGTCTGATAAACCCAACAAGTAATTAGCTAAAGGGCAATAATGTAACATAAGTTGAAATTAGTCATATATGTTAGTTATATAGTCATATATAGTCATATATGCGTACAGTAATATTAATGTAGCTTAATTTTGAAACTATACTAGCTGTTATTTTTTAATGCTGTCTGCTCTCAGAAAAAGTCATCTGACAGTCACATACCTAATGCCAACAGGCTGCTAAAAAGCTTTTGGTTAAATTTCTACATCATTAATTAGATGAATGTTTACATCTAATTTCACTAGCATCTAATCTGGCACATCAGTATAAAGTATATTAATTTGCTGAACACCAATTTATTCAGCAATAAATTCAAGCATTTTTGTTTAGAAAACTTCTTGTTTTATAAAACCTCTAAGTGTTCTATTTAATGAGAATTAATAAAATTTCATATTCAGCTGTACGGTGGTAGCAACAAAAAAACTATAATAGCATACAACTACACAAAAAATTTTTAAAAATAACAGCCCACTTTAATGTAAAAATAATTAGATTGTGAACAACAATTTTTATTTTCTTTTTCTTCTGCGAACAATGTATCGAAATTTAAAAAAACAGCATGAATTATAGCATAGAAAATTTAGCAGTATTTTTTTCTATAAGATAGCATCAGTTTTATTGAGATTTCTATCTCGAAAGGCAATAGCTAGATAATAGTTTTACTTCATTATTAACTCCATTAAAAAGCATAAAAAGCCGGAAGTTAAATTTTACAGTTTTTATTTGAAAAATTATCAAAGTATTTGTTACTTTTGTAAGTAAAAAAATTATTTGAGAGCCAAAAACTTTAACTCAGCTTGAAGATGTTGGTGTATCCCACTGATATCCATTGTTACAACAAATTTTATATAATTCTAAAAATTCTTTAGGCTGTTGAACTGTCTGCACATATTTTACTTTTATAACCTAAGGTAGGAGTCATCTTCTCTTGAAATATAGCTCTAAGTAGGCATTTGCTTGTGATTGCTGTAATTGATGACTGACCCTGACAAACTAAAGGTTGGCTGAAACCAAGTTAAAGCATTAATCAAACATGTACCTAGCAAATCTGCAACTTACTATTGGTGGAAATTGTTCTATCTAATGAAAATCATGAGAAGAGTGAAAGTAAACCTGATCTTAATTAAAAATCGAGCACAGTTGATAGAGCTGCTTTTAAGGTCATCAACGTTTCATTTAAAGCAAAAATTTCAAGTATGCATTTTTGGGCATCTGATGTAGAAGTAGTCCCCTACTCACTTCGGAATTTAATTCTTTTAATCAAATAGGTTTACAGCTGAAATTAATCAAAATTTAATGAAAAAAATTGAAGCTTTGAAGGCTTTCACTTTGTCACCGTTTAGATATGTCAGGCCATTGATGACATTTTAGAGCAGACATTGTCCAAAGTCCCGCCCTGCGGGCTAAATGCGGGCCCGGGGTCATTTTTCATCCGGCGCAGCCTCTGTCACAAAATCAATAACGTCTGGCCCGCCTGTAGAATTAACCCTTTGAACCCTAACAGCCGATTTTCCAGCATTGCATAGGGTGTGTCAAAATTCCAAACAGCTGGAATTCTTGCAGTCACATGGCTTTGCCTACAGAAGCACTTTCTAAGTAACAGCGTAAACCAATCAGAATATTTTTGCACAAGATGTTTGACCAGAAATGTATCATCCATTTGTAACAGTTTCCAAATATCTTTACTTCCTTCGATTTAATAACAAATTTTAATAGAACGGTATCGTAAAAATTTTCATACGACTCGTTTGTTAACGGGTCGTAAATGATTAGGATGCAAATAAAGAATTTTATGATACTACTATAACTATAAGTCTCCAATATATTTTAAGTTATGAAACGATGATAAACATGTGCTTAATGAATATTATGCTACTGTAAATGTTTTTACAAGTTTTTTAGAATCGTACAAACTTTTATAGTTTTGTTTTGAATTATGGTGACACACTGTTGTTTTCTGTTTGATGGCATTTGCTTTGAGTTGTTTGACACTTTTACTAATGTTTTACCAAGTATTATTGTATTATGAGCATGTTTAGTTATATTTAATAAAAGTTTAAAAACTTTGGATCGTTGGACAGATTTCTTAGGGTTACTGATATGCACTGGCAAATTACGACCAAGGTTCAAAGGGTTAATGAATTGGGCCGAAGCGCTGTTACCTGTGTGTTAAACATTGAAAAATCTAATCAACATATATAGTTACTGTCATATTTTAAATGAGCCCTGCGCTTGTTGGTATGCCTTTTACTTGTTGATTTTTCTGTATTTGTGCTTGAAAATTCTATAAATATTAAACTGCCATGGTGAAATATTGTTTTGTTTCAGATGTAATTTGTACCCAAGAGTACAATTAATTCTGTTCAACCGTTACAAAAAAGTTAGTTTTAAAAAAGTGAAGTTGAGTGATTATTAAATTTCAATTATAATTTCAATGCAGTTTTGATATGCATGTTTCAAACAAACCAAAACACAGGCCTAAGATTGCTGAAATTAGAATAAAAAATCAAATATGAAACGCAGATTGGCTCGGTAAAATTTATTTAAATTAATTGCTGTTATATGTAAAAAATATCCACCAAGGTTGGCCCCCTAAATTCTTAACACACCAAATCTGGCCACCTTTGCAAAAGGTTTGGTCACCCCTGCTTAAGAAGCTGCCACATATGAGGTTGTTTACCGTGTGCATTGACTCATAGAAAAGAACATCAGGGATATATCGTGACTATAAAAACTAAATTCTTGTTCAAAAGCATTTTAGGGTTTGTAGGTGCTTTATTCAAATCTAATAACATGCCATGTGAGGCCTGACTGATTTTTTAGTTATTGATGTAAAGTCTTAACACATATTTTTATCAAGTAGTTCATTAGCTCTATGGCAGTTTTTTATGAGCTGCCAAAAACAAAAGTTTGTGACCAAACAATTTTGGTTTGCGCTAAACTTCTAACCACTGCATCACAATCTCAAAATATACCACTGTAAAGCAGTCAGCTAATTGAGCATTTGAAAGGTTATTAGCTAACAAGTACTATTAATCTAAAACAAATATTTATTCTAAATGATAAAATTCAGTTGTGGGTTAATCAATAACTTGTCTTCAAGTGAAAACTGTGTCTTCTAAGCTTTTCACAAATTTGAGAGAAAAACAAAAATTATGTTACAATTTATTAATAATTAAAAACATAGATATTACTTAGATACTACGTTTGATAAGCATGCAACTTTTTATTAAATTAGAGTGAAACCCACAGACAAAGTTGTAATTCTCAAATTGTAAACATAAAAATTATTTTGCAAGTGCTGGTGCCTGCATGAAACTTTCAATGTGCAAAAACAAAGTTATTATCAGCCTGGTAAAATTAAATGTTTGTGGTCATAAATGTTAGTAACAGGTTCAAATAATTTCAATCATTGAATTACCAAAAATATTTTTTTAAAGACTAATATAAATTTTGTTTTCGGACTTCTATTCATATAATCAGTCATAAAGTATGGCTAGAGATAAAATATGCTGTCAGCAAGTTATAAGTACTTCATAACTACACCAGACTAATTCACAACCCTATCGTAAAAATTTAGTAATTTATGGCTCAGTTGCATTATATAATTTATGAGTTTAATAGCGCACTTAGTGAACGTACATTAGAAAAATTATTTAAAACAAATTGTTCTCAACACATCTTACCTTGTGTAGAAAGTGTTTAGAACTGACTCTGGTATCACTAAACAGTTAAGCAAAAAGTGCATTTTTCTTTCATCATTACTCTAAAAACGCAACCGGCTAAATATGTTGATTAAAATATCTATTTTGTAAAATAAAGCTTATTTTCTTATAAGGTTGAGTCACATTGGCTGTCTGCTTATGTTGGCTTGAGTAGCATATCTTTGTGCTTTGTACTCACTCTTTAGCGGTATGATTTCATTCAACGTGTGCACATTAAAAGTTGTTTAGATTTTTGCTGCTTTTGTGCTAATAGACTAATAGAAATACATTGCGATTGTCAACAAAACTAAGTGAAATAATAGACCACACGCTATTTTTATGTTTAAAAATTTCAAAGTGCATAGCTCATTTTCTAAACATGCAGCAGTTATGCAAAAATACAGTTTTTCATTCATCACTAATTTGCGACATTGCTATGTGATATTTTTGTGATGTTATCAACATCTAAGCAAGACAGGCCAATAGTTAGACTTGAACTACAACCATCAAGTAGCTCAAGTAATGAGGAAGACAGATAAATCTCACTTTCTAACCAGTTCACTAAGGTACGCAGAGTGGCAAGATAAAGCAAAGTTTTGAACATTCGTTTAGTTTGTAATTGGAAAATAGCTTACGAACTTTGGCAGTCAAAGAACAAAGTTCCAAAGGTCCAAGTGTAACTATACGTGTAACTCTGAGCTTCAGCCACATGCTGATGTTTGCTAGGCATTAACTTAAAACCTTACTCATTTGTAGCAAACTCATTCTGTATTTTCCTCTAGAGAAAGCAAACAAGACTACTAAATCAAGCTCCATCTTTTTGGCAGCCATCTTTAAAATGTTTATCGCTAGTTGTTTGCATACAATCTACATCGCGTGAGTGCATCATGTTTTTATATTTTATTGCAATAGATTAGGAAGTTTTCCCTATTGATTTTATATAATTACACATAAGCAAAACATTGTCGGGTGAACAGTACTTATCTGCAACCTGCAACCTTCTGTGTTGGGCACTAAATATGTATGAGCCTAGGCAAGATCTATTATGTAGTCAAACATTGCAGAGACCACACTTGGCTGTCATATACCAGTAATTTCACACTAATTCTAAAGCTCATCAATGATGCAATCAATGAGACCAAGGTCAAAGGTCATTAGGGCAGTGACTAAAAATACTGCCAAATTTCAAACAATGAAACTATTGTGCAAACTAGTGATCCACCTCAGATTTGATTAGGACTGAAAAGATCCATATGTGCATCTGGTCTGCATAACCTTGCATGAGCTCAGTGTAAGAATTGACTTGATCAGTTCAATTTTATTCTCTATTTTAATATCTGCTTTGGGATTTAAAAGGAGCCAGCTGCAACAAGCTTAAATAAAACAACTCCCAAGCTCTGTCTTCTTTACTAGCTATAGTATAAGAAATGAATCACATCTTTATTTTGTTAGCAGTGCTTGGTTCATTGCTCAATTGCCCATTATGATTATGTTTGTTGGTACGATCAGCAAGATCCTGTTTAATATTTGTTTGTAAACTTGGTAACATTTTAATCGATAGAGATGGTTTGTCTTATACTACAATGTCCAAACACAATTAAAGTAGCACATTTTTATTAAATATAAAGGGTAGGCAACTCTGTATCACTACTATGTAATGACTTTGGAGTAATTATTAAGCACTTGAAGCACTCGATTACAATTAGCCACATGACATGTTTATCAGCTGTGGTCATAAACCTTTTAATGCTAAATATGACAGACAATTAATGTTGGCTAAAAGTTGCATGCGATACTGATAAAATAAATTTATTTGACTGATTATCACTGGATGTGTTAGGTTGACTGGCTAGCATCATTAGCGCTCAAATTGTTGCTATTTTGCCACCAAAATTTTTATTTTGATCATTACTTGTTTGTCATTTTAGGCATAAATAAATCTAGGTATTTCGCAAGTAAACATGATTTAATATCATTTGTTGATTATTATTTTAAAAATAAAACAAAATCATTAGTTGCCGAAATTAAAAAGTATTGCATAAGCAACTATATAATAATTTCTATGTACTCTGAATATTTCTGGACCAATAACAATAATAGTTATTTGGAACTTTTATTTATTAGAGATAAACAACATTTAGACGTAAAGATAAACTTACCCAAAACTTTAGTAAATTTTTTTAAAGTATTCGAATTTTTTATCATTTGCTGTTATTTGTCATTTTTAAGGTGATTCTACAGTTAGGATGATTCAGGATTAAAATCTACAAAACTTGATTGTGATTAAAATGCTCAGAAGCAAAAGATACGCCCAGATTTGTCCAAAAATCTTCTCTTAAGTTATATGTGAATATTGTTTATAAATGATAAATATATATGGTGACATCAGCATTTGATACCTATATGTTTACAGAACATTTAAAAGGAAAAGGCAGACAATTTCTAATCAATCTAGCTTATTTTTAAAATATTTGCAACATCTATTGAAGTTTATCTGAAGCCTAAAGCTACATTTCCATGTAAAATTTTAACTTGACAATCAAGAGCAAATACACAATAAAATATATGTCAATAGAAATGCGTAACATTGTAACTTGAACTCAATATCCAATGGCATAGCGAGAGAGACAAACAGGAAACACGGCGTCTGGCATAATGTTTGGAGATGTATTTTTCTTCTGAGCGTTTTAATACCAATAAAGGTTAGTCGATTGTAGTTTTGAAATATCCCGGTGGTCAGATAACCTCGAACACCAAAAGCAACTGCAAATGGATAAAAAATACTGATACATTTTGATAAATCTTATGGAAATTGTATGCAAGTTTATCTTTAACAATTGTTGTGATTTCCCATCACTGTCATCGTTTTGTTTAGTCTAAATTGAACTTTAGACAGTGATATACATCAATAGCTGTAAGAGTGAGGTTCTTGTAGGTGACAAAGGTAGCAAAAAAATTTCAACTTCTTTTTAACTCAGCAGGTACAATGCGCAGATATACTATATCTTTGATTGCATAAACTAAAAACAAACTTGGTAAGTGATTTAGCATTATTGCCTCCTTACTGTCAAATGTAATAATCCCTGCTATCATAAAAGAAGCTTACAGCTGTGCGGTCTTTGCATATTTTCCAAAGAGAAACACACTGAGATTATCAAATGTAGAATACTGAACTAATCATGCTCAAATTACACTAAATTTCCCTATCACTGTCATTGTTTTGTTTAGTCTAAATTGCGCTTTAGATAGTCAAATCCGTACATCAATAGCTGTAAAAGTGACGCTCTGTTGGGTGACATAGGTGGCAGCAAAATTTCATCTTTATTTAATGCACCAGTCACATTTCACAAAGATACTGTATCTTTGATCGCTAGGAATTTAAGAAAAATTTGGTAAGGGATTTAGAGTTATTGCCTGCTTTCTGTCAAATGTAATAATTCTTGCTGTCATGAATGAAGCTGACAGCTGTGCGGGGTTTGCATATTTTTAAAAGAAAAACACACTGAGATTGTCAATTGTAGAATACTGAGTTACCGAAATCATAGTCAAATTACAATAAATTTGTATTAGTGAATACAAATAACTGAACAGTCAATAGGTAAGCGTATCTTTTAAAAGACCACTCTACTTTCTAATATTTGCTTTTACACTCATTATAATTGTTATACGACAAAAAATATGTAGTATTATTTTAGTTACTAAAGGCTACAGTAGCTGGAGATAAGCGGGATTGCAGTCTAGGTTATACACAAGTTTGTATCAATGATTCAGAGGATGCCAATACTTCTAAGAAGCATTGATTGGCTTAATGTAGCTGCATCAATATTTCACATTTTCATAGCCAGATTAATTTTTAATGAAAAGAATCTAGAGAACCTAGGAAGAAGTTTAAATATTATTTGCTAGCATTCTGAGTTGTTATCAAGATTCATTGGTTAAAGACAATTTCAAGAACGTATGAAGGAATGGCCAGTGCAAAGCTAAACAAAAACTTTACCTATTTACTGTAAAGCAAAACATAAAATTATAGATGTCACTTTTTACTTTTATATTTTATCATTGATATGCATATGTTTGTATGTTTTTAAATTAAGTTGTCTTAGTGTTTTTTTTTCTCGTATCACCACATCTGGCATATCTCCTGTAGGCCTACTCATTTATGAGCGATAAGTGCTTGGCTTCTTTAATACCTGCTGGTTAAAGATCCAATACCTATTTCCCCATGTAAAGCTAATAGTAAGGCTATATGCTTATTTGTTTATAAATTATGTTTATATGATTACAGTACATATCACGGTATTAACAGCTGCTTTGATTTAACCAAATTGGTCAATCAACTGGTTCACAACAACTTGATAGCCTTCGAATTTTGTCTATTTTAAAGTTGCTTGTTTACTACGTAAAACTTGTTAAGTTTGTGCAGATATGACAAGTCTTATCTTGATAACTTATTTGGCTTGTCAGTGATGTCAAAACTAGCTGCTTTGGTGATGTGTTTTGACATCTACCGACTGCTTCAAAAACCACAAAAATAGATAACGATTTCCATATAAATAACTTAGTTCACAAAAGAAGCGGTAGTAATTTGTAACTTCTAGGAAAGTATACAGCAACTGAATGTTATTAAACTAATGTTTAGCAAAAAAGAAAAAACTTCAAAACAGAGAAAAAATTTAGTCTCTTATAGTTGTTTTTGTCTATTTGGTCTTATCGGAGTTGCCTGTAATAAACTTATGTAGGTCACAGCGTTGTATTAGGTAGGCCTTTGATTACTCGAATAAAGTAAAAAGAAATCTAAAAAATTTAAATTTTCCGAAGATGTCTCATAGTTATATATACACACTAATAATTCAAAACATTCAATTTTTAAAATAGAAGTAAATTGTTTAAAAAGATAAACTTTAGCACTGGGCAATTAGTGAATCGTTATTTTCTTGGCAACTTTTTTACTTGAGAAGATTGTGGTCTATAAGACAAGAGATTTCTTGGCAAGTATGGCAAAACTGATCAGTTTTTGCTGAATATTTTTTAATTTTTACTGTAAATGAAATATTTAAATTGAACTTTAAACAGATGCTCTCCATTTCCAACTGTATGATCCTTTGTAAACGATTAATTGAAACTTTTTTATGTTTTTTCACCTGAAGCAACTCATATCTTTAGTTGCTAAACACTTTGTATTCATTTTTAAATCCTAAAATCTGATATTTTCGCACAAATTCCGCTCAGGATTTACTAAACAGTTTGAAATTTTGTATCATATTTCATTATTGTTAATATTGCTTTAAGCTGGGCAGCTTTGCATAAGCATTTGGTTTCACTGCATATCAGGAACTGGAATTGATGACTCACAAATTATCATATCTTTAAAAGCCTGCAAGAATAAATTTTACCTGATTAAATTATAAACAAACCTCGAGGCCCTTGCACAACCAAAGCGTTTAAAATCACAGACAGTGATTACTCCTTGCTACTCAGCGCACTCACCTACAAGATACAAACAATCTGGGTAGGCTTAACATTAAACTGTATGATATGCATTTTACCTGTAGAAGGTGCTAATTTCAGATTGTTCCACATTACAATTTCTTAAGGGTACTTCTGTGATTGGCATGAATGCGCCATGCTCAGTAAATAATGTGTATTTCATCAACCCAGAAAGTAGTAACCAATAATAGCTGTTAGTTACTCGCTGTACATGAATGACTTTTGATGTATTTTCTGTGCCACCTTTTAGCTTTAAGACCAAAATGTTAAAAATAACATGTATTGCTGTTAATGGCAAAAGGGAATATTGCTTGATAGAGATATAAGCAAAAAATCATTAATACTGTTTTAAACATTACTGTCACAAAAGAAGGTATTTATGTAATTCACACACTGCACCTCGTAGTTCTCAAAGGTACAAAACTGCAGTCTGGCAAAATAATTAGCAAAATAGATGCAATCAAGCAAAGAACATTTCATCAAACGACAGCATACTTTGAAGCGCTTCCATTTGTCTCTGAATTGGTGTATAACAACCTTTACTTTTTTAAAAACTTAAATGTTCGGATAGATGGAGAGTAGCTGCCTGCATTTTAGTTGATCATTTCTGCTCATAGTGATAACTACTCTTCTTGCTAGTCAGGGCAGGCTGTGGGTGCTACTAGAGGTGTTTGCTTCAACTCATTTACACATCAAATCTATTTGTGGTTGTTTGTGGTTGCGGCTGTCATGAGTCAAAGCAATGGCTCGCCATTCCCTCAGTCATCCCTTTAATTCAAACCACACTGAGGACAGAGCTTATGACTTCTATTTGCACCCATCTGTTTTTTTGATCCAGTTTTTGCTATGGGCTCTGGATTCCTCATTATAAAATACCGTGCAATTACAGCCGAGTAATACTAAACAAGGGAGAGTCCTCGAAGCCAAAGCAGCTTGTATTTCAACAAGCTCTAGTAGCCAATAGGGCAAGCGCGGAAGTAAGAGCAACGGCAGTTCAGACCAAGGGCTTTTGTGAGCTATCAACTGAGTGTGGAATGGTGGAAGTTGTATTCTACTAGAGCTCAGCATTATCATGTTTCAACTCCCTTTTAATCTCAGCCTCTTAATTTGCTTCACATCACTCTTCTCAGCGACTGGTAAGTTATCAGTATAATGGTATTGCAGTAAGATTAGCCTGGCAAGCTATTGGTTACTCAAGAATGCCTACAGCTTTTACACTAAATATCAGATTCATCTTGTTTTTGCCATTTTTGCCAGCTATACCAAATGATATTTTTAGTTTTAAACAATATGTTAACAATAGAATGAACTCTGTTACTTATTACACTCTTTACTTGAAATGGCTGATTATCAACGCACTATTTTAGTCTTCAAACTTGTTATTGCTACGTAATTTCTTCTAACTTTCTCTAACAGCATATTTATGTCGGATCATTCTGTGTTTTTACATTTGGTCAAGGGAGATAAATCTATTCTTTCTTTAACCTATTAAAATGACAAAACCTAAAAACTTACTGTAACTTAATTAATTCTTGGTGAGTAATGATATAACTTCCTATTACCCAACACCAAATACGTTTTGGCACAGTCTTACTACACATATAAATGTTGTTACTCTATATCATTAGATGATTTCAGCTTTCAAACATTCAGCATGAAAATGTACCCATGAAACAGAATGTAGCGTAGAGTAGCGTAGAGTAGCGTAGAGTAGCGTAGCGTAGAGTAGGGTAGAGTAGCGTAGAGTAGCGTAGCGTAGAGTAGAGTAGCGTAGAGTAGCGTAGAGTATTGTAGAGTAGCGTAGAGTAAAATAGCGTGGAGTATTGTAGAGTAGCATAGAGTATTGTAGAGTAGCGTAAAGTAGCATAGAGTAGCGTATGCAGTAAGCAATTGTTTAAACTTCGGCTTTTCTGTAAACTTACTTGTAAATTCGTCCTCTACTCACAACTTTCAACAACATATGCTGACACAGCAATTATTCTATAGTAGATCTGAAATCAATATCTACAAATGGTTTTTGGAAACATCGTTGGAAACATACAACAAACAAAAATGCAGCTAAGATAGCCTAAAAAATTAATCTATTTACAGAGATCTTTAGCTACAGAGTTTAATGGTGCACCACCACAGTTGGACTAATTCACTGTCAGCAAAGCTGATCAAACCCTCAATGCCTTAACTAAAGCACAAACAACTTTAAGTTCATTTAAAACTAAAAGATGTGTGCGATTGAGATCTGAATAATCTTTCTGTACCTCAATTAGTTGTTATTAAATGGTGAAAATCTCAAGGTACTTTCAGTTTTCTATAACCTTGTTGATGAAACAATGAAGATATTGAAATTTATATCAATTGCAAATAGTACATGTATGTCTCAAGTACTTTGTCAAAGAAAATAAAAAGTTGATGCTCATACAGTAGTTATAAGCTTGGTACAAACTGGTTCTGTTAAACCATTTTTTAGTTCTGGCTACAGAGATTTTACACTTTTTTCTAAATCCACTTACTTTGATTGAATGCGTTCAAGCTTAAGATTTTTTTTAATTTTGTAAAGCTTGACTGGAAGTTTTAGAATTCCAGTCACGCATTGTTGGTTTTAGTTATTGCTATAGATATCTCTCTTTTAGCTCAATAGGTTAATTCAAATGTATCTATATTTTACTTAGCATAAAAATATTTGTTATATTTGACATACAGTAGACGCTCCTATAATGTATACCTCCTATAAGGTAAATTTCAGATCCCATGAAAATTTCCGTGAAGTTTTTGCTTCCTACTACATAAAAAATTCCATACGATGTAAATTGCTCTGTCAGGCTAGTTCTCAAATTCAATTTAAACAGCAATCTATCTTGCGGTACTTGCAAATGCAAAAAACGACCTGCATGTAGTGTTATATCTATTGTGATGGATTTATAGCATATATTATGTATGTGGTATGTTGGTTATTTTTGTTTGGCTGAGAATTTTGCCTTCATGACAAACAACTGGTAGATTGAAATTTCGAAATGGTGAATCATGTTGTTTGCTAAGAAAGGGGGTCAGCTTGGTATTTCTGCTGACTCCGGAACTACATAGCCTACGCGTGAAAGAATAATGATTGGACCAAGTAAATGGAGACTTTTAAGTTTATTGGTCCCTCATTTATGTTTAGAAGGTATAAAATAATGCGTTACCTTATTTTTACTCTGTCTTTTTCCTGTTCTTAATCGAATACCATTCTAAGTCTTACTCTATATACGAGGTATGTCTTAGTCTGAATTAGTAAATAAAAGGAATTATAACCTGTGAAATTAAGCTTGTTGCTATATCTATCAATCTAAATTGTGGATAAGAGACTTAAGTCACATGCTATGCTATTTTAGGCTGTAACGGCTTATCACCGGACTACGTTATTGAAGTGGCAATTATAGCACGAAAGTCATCCTTTCGAGGTTATGTGGCTACGCTAACATCACGGTTTAGAGTAGTTATCTAGGCCTATTTAAATATTTGGGTTAATATTAGTCTAACAGCATTTAAACTATAGCCTGTGAGTTATTCAAGGTGTATTAATACACTGTTATTAGGGAAAACCCTTCACACTATTATATATACAACTTTTGCAACAATCTAGTTCATAGTGATAGATTGCCAGATGTGTCGACAAAACAGAGAATAGGGTAGCTGCGCATTGTTCACAAATACAAAGGTGATCGATTGGTGCAGGTGGTACAGCGTCGGTTTACCAATCCAAATGTCATGATTTGGAGTATCCTTGAAGGTTATGCTAACCTTGACCTCTACATGCAGATAGACGACGAACAGGTTGAATCGCTTTTCGTAAAATAGTTTGTTGCTTTGCTTCATTATAGACGTATAAGTATTTGTTATTAGTTTTACTTTGCAGAGTAAAGTTTGCTGTTTGGGAAAAAAGTAAATCATTATAACTGAGTATCGAAGATGTGCACTCCCCATCAAGTTATTGTAGTATTGCACAATAATACTCTATATATATAATAATAATGCTTTATAAAACCAATGAGATAAATCATAAAAAGAACAAACATTGTTGATATGCAAACTAATAATGCTGCAGTTACGGTACAGCCCACAAATTAAAAAAGTTAAATCAACTTTTTCTTTTTTGTATGCTCAAAGTAGTGAGTTTACAAAGATCTTCAAATGGATTAAGCAATTTCCCTGTACTTTACTGTTTTATAATGTAAAATCTTTATAACGTAAACGTTCCTGGAACGTACTCTACATTAACATTAAAAAAACTACTAAGGTGCAAAGTTCTTTTTAATGTGTTTTTCAAATATATTAGCAATTTGATAGGTTTATGTACCTAATGTTAAACATCAGCTACAAAGCCGAGTTGATATTAACTACTGATTTAACTTTTCATGGTTTCAAATAAAAAAGCAATTGTGAAGTATTGTAAATTTAAAATAACCAAAATAATAATATTTGTAGAACTTTCGAGCAAACTTTTATTTGCAATTTTTTCCAATCATATACAAGAAAATTTCCTTACATTTTTGAACCACCTGGTACTATATTATTGCTTCTTACTCTAATGGAAAATGGTATAGAGTTCTAATTACTATCATGTAAGTTGATTAGAACAGCTATGATATCTTTATATAAATGCCACCAATAACTGATAAAACTAGTTTAAACTAAAGGTGCTCTCCTTTCATAGCTATTTTACTACCGTAACACTTATTATACAGTATATACTTTGTCATAGACAAAGTATATACTGTATACAAAATATACAAAGAAAGTTTGTTTCTTTAATGTGGCCTTGCCACAATTACATGCATTGGGAAAAAAGTTACTTACAGAAAAGCAACGTCCGTTTTCAGAAAGTTTTAAGTATGTGAGACCTTCTGTCGTTACTTTAATAGTTAATAAAAACATCGGGAAGTATATTCAGTAAACTCAGCAGGCATCAGCTCTATACAAAGTTATAATATTTAATCTGTTTCTTTACTCTGTTTTAAAAATTATAGTCAACAGCAATCAAAGTTTTGTTTTTGTTTATTTCACGGTTGGTAACAGATTATTGTGCTTAAAAATCCTGTTTCATGTAATAGAAAAAATAGATTTTACATTTTATAGAACTTGTTTGAGAAGTTTTATAACTGCCTGAACTAAGTTGCAAAGTAAAACCTCCACGAATAAAAAAATCTGTTTCTGTGATGAGATACTGGTAGAAAGGTCTCCTAACAGCAAATATATGTACAGTAGAATATACTTTTTGCAACTTTGATTAGCACTCAATTCTGGGTTGTACTGACTTTTGAAGCACCGTGGTTGTTATCAAACACATGAAAGTTGACATAGTATTTTGTTGCGGACTATCACTGGATTTGGCTGATAGAAAAACCAGCCCAATACCATAAAAACTTTAGCAAAGTATTAAAAACATAATTATTATTTGCAGCTGCTGCCAACCTTGCACTAAACAAGTCTGTCAGGCTGGGCGGAGAGAATTATACTGCTACCTACTCACTCAGCAGTATAGTGAATGGTCGACTCGATGATTTCTTTTGCACAGGAAACCAGACCATTAATTGGTGGAAAGTCGATTTAGGCCAAAAGTACAGTTTGGGCAGCATAGTCTTACACAGCAAAGTTGGAGAAGGTAAAGAAGTGGGATAGTGATGTTTTTCACTAGTTGTAAACATTTGCTAGTTGTTTAGCCTGGTTCAACTTCCTCTAAAACTGTATTTAAACTCTCATGAAGTCCATTTAATTTCAATTAGTTTTACTTTTAGCTCATACAAACTTCATGATGATATTCAGTTATGTATAGTACTGGTGCAAACAAAATGAACAGGTGTTTATCATTTTTAATCTGCCTTTTTACTATTTGAACTTGCTTTGTTCGAGATTGTAGTGTACAAGATGCTGGAATATGATTATTGGTCCAGTTTAGACTACTAGCAAAACCATGAGTTTCTGAAACTAGTGGGATGACTAATAGAATACTAGGGTCACTGCCTTTTGATTATCAAGTTTCAAACTCCGTATAGATCATGAAAACATCGTAGAGTAGAATGAGTTGAAATAGTTTGACAAATTTTATTTTTTATAAACCATAGTAATAGTAGACTAAACTTGACATCGATTATACACTAGATTAGCAAATGCCTAAAATACATAGTGAACTGTAGGCCTACATCACTATTGTTACCATCATAATCACACATTTTTGCTTGTGTTTTTTATGAATCGCTGTTGACTTGCCTTTACTCAGTGCAGATGTCTTTTTTAGTAAAATTTCTGTACTTATGCCCTGGTTTAAAACTCAGACCAATTTTATGCTGCCGCTGTCCATTGTTGCAAATATTGTTTATTAAAGTCAATCATTGCTAAATAAAGTGAAACCATGTCAGTTCAGCCATTTTTTTATTGAAATTGACTGAATTACACTGAAATTACGTTTTACAGTAACACCAATTTTACCTCTGTGATTTTACTTGTTTAGATTGGTGGAGAGTAACTATGCATTGCACAAAAAAAACTCATCAAATAAGAGCAGAAAAAATTATTACTGAGTGAGGGGAATACTCAATGTACAAAATGATGTTCTTATATAAAACTTGGTAACAGCTAACTGAGTATTTTATGCATTAAATTAACATGTTTTATGTAATAGAAACTAATAAGATTTAATCTGCGTTTTACTATTTCAGCTAATGACGGTGGCGAATCTTTTTTTGACGAAATCAATTTATGGTAGACTGCTTCGATTTTTGGTGCGATTAGCTTTTCATGGCACTCAAGATAATTCTATTATTATTCATTTCATCTTTTCTAAACTCTATTACCAGTACCTTCCTGACATCACAATCTATAGCAGTTAATTGCGGAAGAACGACATTTTAATGGATAACTGGAATTTTGTGCTCTCCAACTAGACCATAACTTTTATCTTGCAGATTTTTCAAACATACGAGTTTATAACACTGACAAAAATAGTTAAATAAAATATTATTCATTATTATAATAACTCATTGTCATTGCAAATTGGCAAAATCTAATATTCAGTAGCACCTGAGTAGGATTAAGTTAAAAATTGTGTTTTAATTAGAAAATTTAACAAACTTTTACAATAGCTTTGTCTTTGTTATCAATGATATAACAACCCCCCTCCCCCCCCCCCCCCCCCGCAAGGATTGGCAATGGCTATCATATAGGCGGGGTTTAATAATCAAGCTATGTTGGGATTGTGCTAGCCTGGGCTTCGAGGCTAACGCAGTTCTCGCGGAGCAGTCACGTTGCCTTGTTAGGTCTTTGGGTCAAAATGTTTATTCCAAATATGCATCAATCGCGGATAACAAACCCTAAATCAGCAAACCTCGAATTTCTACAGTCTTTCATCGCTGTCACATTGTTTGACCAGGCCAATAAGATGGGACAGCAGGCAAAGCTGTGCAGTATAGATTTTGTACTCTAAATCTAAAAGCAAATTTGGGTCATTTCCCAATGACGACTATTAATATCACAAATACTTGTGAATGGCGACTGACTGATCTTAAGGGTGACAATATTGGGCAACTTTATTTATTTGACCACAAAATAAAACCAACAGATCAGTAAAATAACCACCATTGTTCATAATATTTGTAAATTTACAAAGGCTTTAATCAGCATATTTATTGGTTCTGGTGCCAATTTTGGGTTCATCCCAACAGAGCCCGACCATTAAACCCCGCCCACATGATGGTCGTAACTAACCCTGTGAGGGGGGGGGTTATAAAATCATTGTTACTAACGACACTTGATAAATCATAGAGATTTTAAATTTAAAAAGTACCCGGTAGCAAAGGAACTTGAGACTAGAAGTAGATTAAGATGTGGCTCAGGATACTTTTTCACTTTTCATGAACAAGTGATACAGCTATGAAAACATCTGATTTTTGATTAAAGGTTTTTAGCTTTAATAGAATATCAATGGCAAAAGAAGTTCATTTATTTATCATATCCTTCCACTCAAGTACTTTTTCAATCAGTAATGACGCACTACTGTAGTCTGTTATTGTGGTACCAGCTTTGACATTTGTCAAAAACTCACATGCACTGTCTTGTCAAAATGGCATAGTTGAGAGGAACAAGACTTTACTTCCTCTAAAGTTTTATGCTCTCTCATCATTCTTTTATTAATAGTGACTGTTAGGTTAACACTACTTAAACGATTGTGCTGTGAAATCATAGTGCTGCGTGTGTCCCTGTGGCTAGATGAAATGTAATCATCAGTGATCATGTCTAGGTTATCAAACTGTTTGCCAAAGCCTGAGGTTTACTCATTCAAAGCAATTTATTGCATAAACAAAAATAAGTGAGTAGTAATGGCTGTTAAACAAACAATTTCGATTGGTTAAAGTTCTAATTAGTGAAATTTATTAACCAGATCTAATACAGAAAACACTCTTTGTCACTTCTGCTGCTACAGCAAATCTGATTGGAATATACACACTGCTGTCAAACTCTCCAAGTGAGCCTACTGATCCCTCCCTTGCTTCTCCTGATTGGGTACAGCTTAGCTATAATCCAAATGGATACCCAGAGGTTGGTAGAGTGGAGTTTGCATCTCCAGTGGAAGCTCAGCACATAGCATTTTATATTGACCACCCGATCGAGTTGTGTTTGGCAGAGATTCAAATCTATGGTAAGTAAAACTTGTTTCCCTAAATAGTTTAAGTACTGTTGTCAGTCTCAAAAACATGTCATCAATATTTTAGTACCTTAATATGTAAATCATTTGGTTTGACTACATGCAGAAGAAATATTCTAATATTATGAAAGAGTAAAACTAAATGATTTCTCAGTTTAAAAGTTTGATGAGTGAGCAATAAAACTACTCACTGTTAGAGAAAACAATTCAGCAAATTTTGCAACAGTTTTAAGATACCACAACCGTGAGTGAGAGCCAAAGTTTTCACTTACTTGCTTAGCTAACAGAGCTTTACTGCAACACCAGCAAGTATTGTACATGTAGCTGTGTACTTTACTCAATGATTTACTGCGCACAACGCTGATGTTTATGGGTGTGTTATCTGATGCAAGCAGGCAGCTATGGCAAACCTACTTGTACAATAGTGTGTTAGCATATCAGTGCGCAAAAACATTTTGTTTACCTTTTTCATTTTAGAGATAATATATTGGATTGCCTAATTTTTATGAGCCAGTGTCTGTCCTGGTTGTTGCAGTTTCATGAAAAAGCAAGTGATTATGAGAGAAGCTAGAATAGGTCTTATTCAGATTTCTAGAGAAAAAGTTAAACTATTAACATTGAATCCTGTTGTACTGTCTTATGTTATCAACTTGAATTAACTTATAAGCCACATTAGTCTGCAAACTAGGAGCTGCAAGCTACAATCTATATCTTGTAACATCTTGTAATATATTTTAAAAATATTTAATGAGGTAATCTTTTTGCCAGTTCAAGTTTCGAAAATCCTTTTTTTTTCTCTTTGCCATTGGTAGGTTATTTCAAATTCAAATATGTATTATATCTATTTTAGAGCACGATTATGCTTTCAACAAAACAGCTAATCAGTCTAGTATATACGAAAGTCACCTTTATGCTGGCCTGGCAAATGATGGAAACCTAACATCTTTCGCAAGTACAGCGTTTGAGAAAGTAGAGACTCAAACAAATCAGTGGTGGAAAGTGGATTTAGGAAAAAGAATAGTTTTAAGAGAAGTCCATGTTTTGGTCAGAAACGGCACCTGTCATGGGCCAACTCAGCCTTGTGGTATGTATTAATCTAGAGTGCTTAATAAAATCTCTAATATTTGGAATCTTTAAATGTTTTCTACAGACTCCAAAAGTATCATTCAAGGGTTTAAATGCAATTTAATTAGTATGCCGAAATACTCCGTCATTCACACAATATTTTAGGCCTATCGCATTAAAACAAATTATCAAGCTTTATCATGCTCTCTTAGTTTAAAAATCTTGATACTAATATGAGACATACGATTGTCCACAGTTCTAAAAATGTACAAGTTTTTGTCACTTGAAATCAATTTGAACCAGTTAATGACTTATTTATTTAAAATAAATTAGCCTGTTTATATCAAATAATTTTCAACATAACAAATACTAGAAATTCCACGGTCATGCAGCCCTCGACCAAAGTGATATTGGAAAAAAATAAAGGGTACTGATGGTTGAGAAATGCAATATTAGCAGTCAAATGGCACTGCAGCGCAATAGGATAACTGCAATGGTAGCTGTGATGTACTGGGTGTGGGTGTTATTATATACAACAAACAGCAATAATGAAAGGAAAAGATTATATGTTTATATTTTTCCCCTGCAATAGGATAAATGCAATATTGACCAATATTAAAAGTAAAATGCACTGATATTGTTAGAATAACCTATATTATTAATATAGTAATAATAGAAAACTAATGCACAATTTTGTTTACATTTCAAAACATCATAGCTAACAATATCAAGAAGTTGTGATATTTATATAGGTTTTTAGAAAATCTATTTAACAAAACTATTTACAAAAAATAATAGCAGTAACATATTACCCATCATCGATGTTGTTAGCGTGACTATTACACTTCAATAGTCATCTAAACTTATAATTAAATATTGTAATAATCTCATAAGAATCGTTAGAAAAAAATATCATCGTCATTTCCTTTACTTTCACTGCTTTGGACATCAGTTAGAATACCAAAGTACTCAAAAGTTTCCGAAATGTCAATTACTTTGAAATCGGCAAAAATGAAACAATTTTTGTACTTCTACGTTAATTACAGAAGCCTTCGGTAATTTGACAATGCTAAAGACTGGTGAAATGTGCACGTTTTCTTTTCGTGAAACGCGCACGACTTAATAATTCTATTATCTGTTGCTCGGTGTTTCATTTGCCGGTCTTAACTTTTATTAAACCAAGCTTTTCAAGCGTTTTGTGACGATTTTCGACAAAACTAATTTGTCTATTTGTGTATAATCCGATCAGATGGGTAAATTTTAAGAGACTGTCGACAATTTACAAAGACTTGGTAACATATTTAAATAGGCTTATATGTGTTTTGTATCGTTATTATACATTAACGACTCTACAAAACGATAGTTAAATTTGTTGATGAGATTTTGAAACAAGGGTCTGCGACGTTCTTAATGAATAATTTTCATAAGTTGTGTGCACATGCATTTATCATAAAAACTCTCAAACTTCGCTCCCACTCGTTTGGTCGTGGGAAAATTAGCTCACCCAATATTAAAATATTCAATTTTTAGACTATAATTTGAAAACATTTATAAAATTGTAAAGTACCAAAATATTTTCATCGGCTCCTCTTTTTGCATTATTCTATCAAGGAACGATGTTATATCTCTTCATTATCACATAAAAGCAAAAAATGCAAAAAAAAAATGGTGGAATTTAAAGCCATCAAACAGCTAATTGTGAACACTTAATTGCAGTAGCTACCTGATATATTGTCACTAATGTGGTCAGTCATGTGTCTATTGTTAGATACGGCAATGAAAAAGTGTACAAATTAAACTACCTGTGTTGGAACTTTTAACATGAGAGAGAGGAAAGCAGCTTGACTGGCCTTGGTTTTTATTTAAAAACCAATAAATTATCCAATAATACGTGTGTTTACAAAATTAAAACTTTGATTTATTTGTAAACTTCAAATTTTAAATCCCTCTATTCATTTTAATGCCAAGTTCTAAATAATTGTAAATTTATCTGCGTTACATCAAACAGGCAATAACTCAAATTACTGTAGCTGAGACTTGCTTCATATTGTGAAGTAGTCAAACCATTACTGTTTTGGACTTGAATCTGCATGCAGTTGCTCGTGGTAGCTATGAGTTTTATTGTTATGGGTTTTAAATTAAATTACAGTTGTTCAACTGCTTGTGCAGGTCGTTTTTGAGGTATTTTCCAATGCTTAAATTACTGTATGATTACTCTTAGGAGTACTTTCCTTTTGCCATAGCTGCTTCATACTAATTGTAATTTTTTTTAGAAATTCAGCTCTTAAGCCTGGTTCCCATATACGTTGCAAAGTACTGGCGACAGCATCGCAGGCTATTAGTGATGAAATGGGAACCTACATGCCGAGTACCGCCGAGGACCGCCGGTAGTTGCCAGCGGCAATGCAAGAATTTAGCGCTGTTCAAATTTTGCGAAGGGTCGTAGGCAAAACCTTCCCAAAATGCACTGTACAGGTGAAAGTCGGCATTGTCAAAACGGCATGGCAAGCAAACATTTTTATGCTGTTACCAGCTGTACAGCTTCATGCGAACATGAACTGTGGAGCCTAGCGCCGCAAGCGTTTTACTGCGCAATATTACCGCTGGAGTGTCGCAATCGGTATGGGAACCAGGCTTGATAGAAAGCTTTAATGACTTTAATAGTTGCTACAATTTATCTTCATTTAAATTTTAGGCTAGTTTGTTACACACAGCTGACAATCTTCAGGGTCACTATAAAAATTGAATGAGGTAGTGATCATATTTTTTTATGAAAGGAAAGTGCTGCAGTGTTATTGTTTTAAATTATATGCTTAGCTAACTAATCTGTTCATTAGCCGATATATACATGTACATGGTTCTAAAAAGAGGAGGTATTCGCAAATGTTTGTGTTCTTTTAGTTGAGCGTTTAAGTCAAGTCAACTTACTTACCAACCTCAACAACACAACCGCAGTTCCAAACACCAATAATGAAGATGGATGGAATATGTGCTACCAGAGCAATCATTCTTTAGGAGCAGAGTTTACCAAGCAGTGTGATGTTGGTTATCAAAATCCTATTGCCAGACTGTTCAGTATAAGGAATAACAGAAATCAAAGTGTAGAACTAAGAGAAGTAGAAATATACGGATTCGGTGAGTTTTGTTTGTAGCATAAAAATTAATCGTTAGTTCTTTTACTGCTGACAGGCCCCTTCAACCACCTATAATATGTTTTTAGAGTTGCCACAACTGAGTGAAAGCATAGATATTGTTGCTGAAGAAGTGACTGCTACTTCTATCAGAGTTTCATTTAAGATTTGGAGCCCAATTATGGTTGGAGGATTTTCTCCCACAAGGTAGATGTTTCGTTGTCTACAGCTAAGGCTTATAGCTGCGGCCGCAGCTGCATCTTTTATCCTTGTTCAAGTTTCTTTGCTTTCAGACCATGTACTGCTGAGCACAAATATAAATATTGGAATGCACACGGAAGAAATGTCAATGGTAAACCTTTTTAAAAACAGCCTGCACTACCTTAAAACAACTGCAAAAAGTCTCAGTTTGCGATATATCTAGACATAACTTTTTGCCATCTTATCACTTCTACTATATAATTATGATTTCTATTCATGTAGACAGTACCAGATTTGGCATATACCTTATAGTTGTTACAAAAGTTAGTATCATGCTGAGTAGGTTCGATTAAAATGTGATCATTGTTCAGATTAGATCGCTTTCAGTGATAATCAGTAAAAATGAGAGTATATGGTGTTATATGGAGTTAATTTTTGTTTGCTTTCTCAGTATAGCCTGAAACAAAAGAGTGAGTGCCTCAAGCGCAAATACCGTATTGAGTTGACTAATAATAAGCTTCCCATTTCTCTATTGAACTTTTACCAGACCTCCTCATTCTGTTACTCTGCTCTGGTATTCAGTTTATTTCGACACATGTGCTACTGCTATTGAGATTGAAGGCACTTAAAAAATACCAAAATACATTTTAGGGAACATGTTAAAAACATGTCAGTTACAAACTTTTTAAGAAAGGCTATACTACTTTGAACTAATTGAGACAAAATACAACAATTTTGCATTTTTTTATCTTGCAAATGCTTCATATTTTTATAATGCCTATTTTATTACTGTTGTTTTTATCGATTTAAATGGCATCAGTTTTTTAAATATAAGTAGGCATAGAATTGTTAACACTTTTAATTCTAAGCATAAGCTGTTTGAATACAAATTGAGAATTTGTCAGGTCAGATTGCTACCAGTAGTGAAGGCGAAGATGCAGCACTTTGTGGTTGATTGTACTCCAACTTTTAATTCAGCTTGAAGCAAAACCGTGTATATTATGATCACAGTTACCAAATAGACCTGACCGGTAAAGAGCAAGCTGTATTTCTACTACATCCAAACAGCACTACATTTCAAAGGCTTAACACAACATGGAGTCAACTAAGCCCAAATCAGACTTACACCGTCACCATAATATGCATAGTCCAAGGAGTAGAGTGCCCCGGAGGCAGCCAATCTATTCAAGTTATGACAAACTGCTCAGGTAAGTAGTCAAGGATAATTTCTCTAGAAAAAGAGTCAACAGTTCTTTATCAAAAGAATTGATATATCAGAATGAATGACCAGTAACATTTTTAAAAAAAAAAATTTCTTAATTTTTTTCTACATATTATATATATCTTATTGAATCATCTTAGCATGTTTTTTTAATCTCTGCGGATCATCTTCCTGTGCAAGAGTTAGCATTTGTCATACCAAATAGAAGCTAGCTGAGATAATCTTAAACTTATTATACTTGACGAATAGGTGACATGTTTTTGCGTGTCAAAAAGATTATTGCCTGAGGTTGCTTTTGATAAACAGCAAGACATGATCAGTTACATGTGTACACAGAAGATTGCCAATATGAGACACCGTTGGTAATTGCTAAATTATTGAAGACTGAAATTATTACTGCTAGCTATCTAACAATCTGGATATTAAGCGCCGTCTATTGAAGGATTCTATGCACTTTACTAACACTCTGCCTTGCTGTAGTTCTGAATCACAAGGAGTGTTGCATACTTTTTAGGCTGTACTTCAAGTTTCCAATAGAGTTCATTTGCTAACAGGTGCAGTTGTATGATTTTAGCTCCTGAATCCCCAAAGTTCCTTAACATAACCTCTGTTCAGTATAGAGACAGTTTTCCTGTTCAATGGAACTACACAGTCACTTGGATGGTAAAGCTTACATGTATTTTCTCATTTTAGCCATTTTTCAGATACCTAATAATTTTTGCTGCATGTTCAAACAAGCTTCAATTCACTCACTTTTTTATTTTATGGGTCTTTGGCCATTTTCATTTTCACTAATTTTCTTCTTAGTACAAACAGCAATGCACTTTTCATATTGCAGGTATAGCACACACACATAATAAATTTTTGATTTACTGTGGAGAAAATATGTGTTATTTAATTTTGCTGTTTTTGAAAACTATCAATTTCTTAAATAAATTAGAAAAAGTGCTTATTATAATAAAAATCAATTTATTTTGAAAGTAGGTGACGAAAATCAGTTTTTTAAACTGTCACATTAAATACCTTTGAAAAGAGTATTAAAAGATTTTTTGGTATACGATACCTTTGAGAAAGGTATCATATATTTACTTATTTTATGATTTTTTTACTTTCTTCCTCATATTGAAAATATTCTGAGCACCAACTTAATAAATAAAAATGCTTAAAAATAGTTTTATCTTTCTAATACATTTCAATGTAAATATGATGCATATGTTCATATATTCTTTTTTTAATGGATCCGATGCGACCATTCACTTTTTTATGACCAAAGAACCAGCGCTTTTGAGCCTACTAAAATATGTATATACTAATTTGAAAATTCATATTACAATAAACAATATAGCTATACATAGACATGTAGATTTAACTTTTTTTTCTGTCGCTCTCTCCATTTTGTTCTCTCTCACTCTCTTTCTTTCTCCCTCTCTCTCCCTCTCTCAATCTCCCTTTCCCTCTCCTTTTCTTTTTCTCACTCTCTTTCTTTCCCCGCTCCCTCTTTCTTCCTCTCCTTCTGTTTCCCTCTTCCTCCTACCCTTTCTCTCTCATCCTACTCGTCTCTTCTCTTGTCCCTCCTTTTCAACCCCTCTCTGTCACCCTCTCTCTCACCCTCACTTTCACCCGCGTTTTTTCATCCGCTTTCTCTCACCCTCTCTCTTTTGCTCTTTCTCTCTCTCTATCTCTCTCACCCTCTCTACTTCTCTTTCGCTCTCTCTCTCTCATTTTTGCACTCTCTTTCTCTTGCCTTCTCATTCTTGCTCTTTATTTCTCTCACACTCTTTTGCCTGTCAATTGACATCAAGTGAAGCATAACAGTCTTTTATATAACCTTTGGCTGCATTATTTTATCTCAGGGGAGGCTAATTAGTCATTACCCAGCCAGTACACTTTGTCTTCAAGCTGACTGGCTTGCTGGACCAAATGGTTTCCTTTACAGCATTGCTTTCTTTCTGCAGGTATTCTTGCTGCTTTTGCAGGTATCAAGCAATAACTGTGCGGGGGCTGTCACATACTTCTATGGTATAAATGGCAGCTACACGAATGAAACAACAGGCACTGCAGTTAGCTTTTTGCTCCATGGAGACCAATTGTACAACTTCACCCTTAAAGTAGAGAACGTTGTTAACCTTAGTTCAACACCTGTATATGAAGAAAAGCGGTCTGAAAAATTGGGTTAGTTATTGTCTTATTAATAATTTGTAAGTATCAGCAAGAAAAAACGTTTTGTTTTTTGTTAAGGTTTAGTAACATTTGTGACACTTCATATTATATTCTCAGAATTAATCTTTATAAAAAATGCTTGTGTTTATTTACGGCGCTGTTTGACTCTTGAAGGCCCACAATGCACCAATGACCAACTCATGGCGATAAGATAAAGTCAGTAATTATTCCCAGGTGCAGATTTAAAAGAACCAACAGAGTTTCTTTACTTGCTCTACCACCGCCAAACCACTTTAGTACAAAACATTGACTATATAATTCACACTACATATAAGTACAGCTTGACATTCATTGATCATACAGTAAATTTGACATAAGCAGGCTTTTAGGTGCTATGATCTTGGTCCTGTCTGTAACGTCTTTTAAAGCTCTTAGGCCTGGTTCCCATACACATTGCAAAGCACCTGCAACAGCACCGCGGGCTATGAGTGGTGAAGTGGAAACCTACCCACCGGGTACCGCCGGGTACCACCAGGTACCCGGTGACAATAGAAGAGTTTAGCGCTGTTCAAATTTTGTGAACAGCCACAGACAAAACTTTCTAGAAATTTTCTGTACAAGTGAAGGTCAGCATTATCTAAACGGCATAGCGAGTGAACATTTTTATGCCGTTATCAGCAATGCAGCTTTATGTGAACATAAACCGTCGAACCTAGCATCACAAGCATTTTGCTGCGCAATATTACTGCCGGAGACTCGCTATCGATATATGAACCAGGCTTAAGGGTGGCTTGGATTGGCTACTTGGCGGCAAGGTGAACTCAGCTGCTGATCCTCGGCCAGCCTGATGTATTACCAAGAGCCCAGCTATCTACTGAGTTTGGCTAAGCCTGGTCATGGTGTCAGTTGCCTCAGCGCTGGCTCTCCTTGTTTTTCTCTTCAGCTCAGCCCTAGCTCTGGCCATTGGCCACCGCACTCTCTCCTTAGCAAAGACTTTTTGGGCTCCCCACACAGCGTACTAAGGAGGGATTAGTATACACCGGAGTCGGGGCTGTAAGTTTCATACTCCAGAGGATGAACTTCTGACTTCGCAAACGCCATCTCCTTTTCCTTCTGTTTCTTTGCTTGGATCAGCTTGGCATTTTTTAGGGCTAACTCATGTAAGCGATTGCCCCCCTGTAGCTGACAGCTCACTCTTTTCTGTAGTGGTATAAAGGCTTGTCTGCAGTTGGACATCCTAATAGTGCTAATGTTTTCCCAGCTTGTCTTCTTAGCTAGACAAATTGACTGTCAGCTGTAGGCCAAGCATAAATAGGTAAACTGTCTTTCATATAGGCAAGTTGAGTGTGTTCTTGTGTGGCCACACCAACTAGAGTAGCAATGTGCCCAATTTTTCCCGTTCTATTATTCTCATTCTTTCGTCAGCAGTACAACTTGGAATGAGTCACCCAGCCAGCCGTTATTCTAGTTCACTACTCCATTGGCTTGCAGGTGGTATGAAGTGGTGTGTGTCTTCTCCACATGCCAGAGCTGGCACAGCTCATTCATTAACTAACTCTCAAGCTGTCTCTCTTGGTCTGTGTAGACTTGCTTCAATGGGCATGTGTAGCAAAAGATCTGTTTTTTTACCCCACTAGCCACTACTGAACTCATGGCTTTTCGAAGTGTCAAAGAGTTTTGTCATCTATTAAAGTGGCCAGTTAGTGCCATTAACCACTTGTGTCCTCTCGGTGTCATTAGTAGTTTTGCCATCAAATCCACATCTACTTTCTACTAGGGATGTTCTGCATATACTCTCTGGCGTGTTTACAAAGCATAATTATACAAAGATAATCTGTTTACTACCGCTCGTCTTTTTACTTCTATGCTTGACTGTTTAGCTTGCTTCAAATCTTTTGACTAGTTTCCTTACTTTGGCTGACACCCCCGGCCAGTGCCATGTCAGACAGAGTTGGCTGGTGGTCTTTTCCACTCTAAAGTGAGCAAGAAAGTGCGTCTGCTATACAGCTGTTGTTCTGATGGCCCGTGAGCAGGCCTTACACTACCGAGGCTAGCTGTGAGGAGATGTCTGGCCTTCCAGTACTCTCTCCGATTCTAGTTGGAGGAACGGTCTGATCATGTGCAGCTGCCTAAGCTCCTGGTCTTCCAGCTCTAACTGATATTTAGTCATGTCCTCTGCTAGAGAAATAGCTTAATTTATTGTGGACACTGGTACCAGGCACGTAACTTGCATTTGAGCCAGCTTCTTGTCAGGGTCACCTCGAGTCTTCACCCTAGCTGTGTCACAGAGTCTTAGAGTAGTGCCGGTTGGTCGTGGTCAACTTCTCCCCTTTTTCTCGTTATGGCAGCAAGCTGGCCCATGCAACCAAATACTCCTCAAACCCAGTTTTGGCAAACCCTGACATGACTGTTGGGCTTCCCTCGATTCTACCTGACAATGCCTGACTTTTCATGGCGAGCTCCTTCTTAGTCGGTCTACCATTCCTCAGCGCAATGAGCTTGCACTGCGGGCAATCCTCACTGGTTCGTCTGCTCAGTCTATTGACATCCTTGTAGCTTAGTTTGGCTCAGTTCTCCAGAATATACTAGAATTTATCTAGGATCGCTAGCTATCTGCCTATCTGGATTAAAGGATCTTTGTTTCCGCATATCCTGCAAATTTATGCATTTTCTGTGCAAAGTAGGAACCTTCGTCCAAGAAGGTAAAATTGGCAGCGTTTCACGGTCTTGACCACAATCAACAGCTTGCTTTGAGTGACACAGAAATCTCTTTCTGCTGGTACTAAGGTTTTGCTAAAGTATGAAAAAACTTTTTTGGTACCATCCTGTACTTGAGATTGCACTGTGAGCACTCAGCATCCGCTTGCATCAATGTCCGAAATATGCAGCTGACTCGAATTAGGATAGTCTATAACAGGTGCTGATCAAATGTGTCTTTTCTGCTCTTCAAAGGCTATCTGCTCTTTTTCATCTTACAACTATTTCTCCCCTTTTCCTGTCAATCAGTGCAGAGGCCATGCTGTGGCAGTGAAGCTCGTAATGTACTAACAGTTGTGTTTTACCATACTTATGAGGCCTTGCAGCTCCCTGAGCTCGCTTGGGTTCAGCCATTTCTCGATCACTCTAATTCATTTTAGGATCAGTAGCCACTCCTTTACCGCTCATCGCATAGCCAAAATAAAGCAACTGTGACTGCAAAAGATTTTTCTTGGTGAGTTTCATCTTTTGCTCACTCTATTATCTGGAGTAATGACAATTATGTCATTCAGGTAGACTAGCAACATATTTTAGTGCAGGTCGTGCAACACATGCTTCATGAATTTAAGAAGGCAGCTGATGAAAAAGGTAAGTCTAGATTGGAGAGCCGTTCATTTCCACAAGCCAAAGCAAGTAGCAAATACTAAGTTTTTTTGCGCATCAACATTTAGGGCACCTACTGGTAGCTACGGATCAGGTCCAGTGTGCTCAATAATCTGCTGCCAGAGAAGGCATAAAAGCTGTCACCTATCCCCAGATAGAATTAGGCGTCCTGTTCGGTTACTGCATTCAGCCGACGGTAGTCTACTCAAAACCGCCATTTTCTGTATTTATTTGGATCAAAGCCACATGAGAGCTCCAAACATTTTAAATGGGCTCGATGAGTCCTTTTTTTAAAAATATCCTGAACTTGTAGCTCTGCTTCAGATTTCATCACTATTTTGAAAGTACTGAAGGTGCTTCGGTGATGTGTCAACATATTTGCCAGCCTTCTGGTTTGTCCAGGCTTTGTACAGTTTATCGTGGCTGCCAAGAACAGGTCCTCCAAGTGGGCTGGCACCTCTGCCTTTAGTGCTTTCATTCTTTGTGTTGCTAGACTTTAGCTGAAAAGAAGTAGTTCATTACCCATCTATTTTTATTCCACTCCCATATAGATGTTGACCATGACATCGGTTCAGAGATGCCGAGGTTTGTATGTGAGGTTTATGCACAGCATTACTATGCTTTCCTTCAGGTAAGTTCAAACTCATAATCTGTGAAAGCCCCTTTTGGGCAACCCTTTATCAACCCATCGAGCAGGAGTTCTAGATAGTGACACTACATGGAATAGCCATACCTGTTTGAGCTAGCACCACCATGTCTCTCGCAACCTGTTCCTTGCTGAATAGCAGTTGCCCCATATCAATCCGAACAAGTCAGGGGCTGACCATGGACAACAAACATTGGTTGCTGAAACTCTATAGCAAACAGTTGTGCAACTAAAAAGAATTTCTAGGATGGTATCTTGCTGATGTGCTGATGTCGGGAGCCGCATAGCTAGATGTACAACTTTGTAGAATGGCAGTTGGGTTTCATTAGCTATAAGGCTGTGAATTGAAAAATACTGTAACTCTCATTGAGCAAGTTTTTCGTGCTTTGAGGAAGCTTGTAAAATGGTTGCCTACTCAGCAAGATTGTTGTACACCTAGTGACGATCAGGAGCTTGACAAACAGCTCTTCGAATTCTTTGGAAAGGGAGTAGCTTGTACAATGGGTTCAGCCTAGAGCCTGTACCTTAATTAGTTTAGTATCACCCTTGCCTCGAGAGGCAAAATCTCAGAAGCAAGACACTCTTGAAGCTGCCAGGGCAGCCTTCTGGTGTGTCTTTTTGTCTAGAATGTTGGGTAAGGCAAGTTGGCCTTGAGGCTTTCAAGGCAGGCTTCCAACTATGCAACCGCCGATATTTTTTAGGCTCTATTCCAAGTGAGACCTAGGGAGTAACACTCCCATCATATACTCCTGGTGTGTTGAATTAGCCCAAAAAAGGGACTTCACAAGCCAGTTTTGCTGTTTTTAAGGTTGGCATCAGGCTACGCGCCAACCGTTGTCTTTCGAACTAGTCTTCGAGTGCACTCCTGGCAGTACAATCTGCAGTGACTTGCTTGGGTGTGATTAAGGACGCCTTTTTCCAGGTCCTAAAAACCTAAAAAATAGCGTCCTCCATCCTGTGCCATTTTTTAGGTTTTTAAGCTTCAGCTTGTCTAAGGCCTCGTAGTAATACCGAATAACTGCAGTCAAAGGGTTATTTACTGCCACCTAGGCTGAGATGGGAGAAGCAAACCTTTTCTGTGTCATCTCTCCATTACTCCTTGGGCTCTTCCAGGCTGAAATCTATCCTGGCAGGGTGCTCGACCACCGGGTCAGAGTGTCTCTTGTTGGTTTTCAGCTGGTTTTGGAGACTCAGTGCCGTTTCAGTGACTCAGACCCGTTTCTTTGGATTAGTTGCTTCTAGCTGAAGAAGTCTTTCCAAACGCGCCCTTGACCTCCACACTTTAATCTTTGGAAAGTTTTTTCTCTGCAGTGGCTAAACCTGCTTTGTAAGTTGTTGTATGAGAAGCCCCAGTCAGTTGTTGGTCTGGTCTTGCTTTACTGCAGTCCTTTCTGCTTGTCTCTCATTCACAGAATGAATGACCCTTGACTAGCGTTCCACATGTTTTATTTGAAAATTTAGTCTGCGTTGCTCAATGTGAGTGTAGGCCCTGCTAATGAGTGTCGTTGTAGGCTGGAGTTGTCCAGGTTGCTGAGGAACCGCTCTTTGGTCATGTTTGCTCTGTCAAAAGCTGGAGATGTTTCGTAGGCTACTTGGACTAGCCATGCCGCTTGGCATGCATGCTTTTATAGAGTAGTTGCTGTGGTTCACCTCAAGGTACTCAGTTCACACTGAGCTAGCTTGAAGGATAGACCAAACTGAGCTTGCAGTACACCAAATGCAGCTTTTATTTGGTTGGGTTGATGACAGTTCTCTGCCTTCTTCTACAGAGCTTCTTGAACATAGAGTAAGCCGTCCACCTCAGCCTATCTTTTAACTTTGGCTACTTTCTGGAACCAGCTGCTGAAGTAGCTCATGTTTCTCGAGTTAAAGTACTGAAGTTAATCAAACTGATGAGTCATGATCAGCCTCTTTAGCACCTTAGCCAGACAATCCGTACCTCTAAGTGTGCATGGTGGTCATTGTGATGCCAACTTTTACAAGAGCATTTATTTGACCCTCGGAGGCAGGCTGTTCTTGGGGCAACTAAGGCCCTTTGTGATCAGGAGGTGATCTCACTTTCTTTAGAGCTCTCCTCCTGCTATCACTAGGATAACTTTGGTTACAGCATCCAAATATCCACTGATTTTTTAGAGTAGAGATCCATGATCTCACTGCTGCCACCAGTGTAAATGGATTGACCAAGTTCTTTTGCTTGCGTTTCAAGAGAACCAAGCCACTCAAGTGTAAGACGATGAATATATATTTGGCAGAAAATGTATGTATAAGAGTACAGTTCAAGATTCAACCAACATATAGTAAACTGCACAATAAGAGATTTCCAAGTACTCATATCTTGGTAGAATCTTCTGGTTCTGCTTGTGGCTTGACTTTTCCCATCGGTGGCCTCTCCCTTTGCCAACTTTCAAATGACCAGAAATATTACCAATGATACCGCTACCTACCTAGTCAGAACTTGGCCTGATCTTGGCTCTAGCTGTCTCAGTGTCGGCTCTCTTCCTCTTGTTCTCTAGCTTGGCCCTGGTTCTGGCGATTAGCCACCACACAGTTTTTAAAAATGGATAATTTAAGCTATATTATACTAAAATGAAATTTTGCTTAGCAAGTGTATATTTGTAGAAAATTGGGAAACTCGCTATTTGAATTTTAGTACAACTTAGCGAACATTGATAACACATTTATAGTAGATTCTTATGATTTCCCTTTATAATTAGTTAGTGTTTTTATTAACAGTAATGTTCAATTTTTGAAGCTCCACAATTCACTAATGGCCAACTCATGGTTGCTGGAGTAGATTCAGAGTGTGTACACCTCACTTGGGGAAAGCCAAAGTATCCTGGAGGATCAATTGAACAGTATGAGGTAACTCAAAGAAAAATTATGTTTGTGCTGTTCATATTGTGATTTAAGGATTTAAAAAGTCTGATAGGACCATCTGATAGCAAGAGCAAGGTACTTTAGGAGAGGTTATAGCAAAAGCTAACAAAATTAAGGATAGCTGCTAAAATATTGTTTATATGGTATAAAGGTATGATTTACTTTTTATCACTAAATTCTAGTTAGCAAATTTCCTGTCAGGGTGCAGACTATTCTGTGTTGCCGATTTATCAGTCAGAAGAATTTCAAAGTCAACAGTGTTTTTGTCATCTCCACTAACGACCTTTTTAGAAATCACATCTAACCCTGTTGCTCACAGGTCAGCCATACCAGACTGGTAGACAACTACTGTTCTGTGGTCAATGACTAAAGTACACTTACTTAACATTTGACAAATGTAACTCTAGCTGTACATGTTTACGTTGAGTAGGCAACTCCTATGTTATCACATACGTTAAGATAAATCATTGAGAAAAGATGCAGAGCATATTAGAAGCACCTTCTCAGTAAGAAATTTTAAGCTATGAGAACTGCTTTACCGTTTTTTGAATTTAAATAACAGCCACCTTTTAGACTGGGAGTTATGAATGTTACATATATACTGATGTCACTTTGAGCAAAGTAATTAAGTATTATGAGTATTTGCCAATAGATTATTTTTCCAAGGTTTTACCAACTGTATTTATTATCTACTATATGTATGTTACATTTGTCGTAATAGGCTTTCTGTATTTACATTGCAATAATAAGCTTCATAGTCTATAAAAAAGCAAATAATACAATGATCAATTGTATTTTGAATGTAGCAGCAATTTTGCATCATTGAATAACCATAAACTGTATTTAAAAATAAATGATCACTTGTTTTAAGAATTGTCATGCTGCAAATCTGAGATGGAACTAATAATTTTTGAACAAGCAAAGTTTTAATTTTATGATTCAAGGAAGCGTCCTTGTTGTAAAATATCTACCCATTTTTTTCAAATTACAGGTTTGTTTTTTAAATCAAGATTTGTCATAACTTCTTGTGTAGTGAAAAAAGTACTTCTAAGTAAAGTGTCCCTAACTATGAGACTTTCAAAAAACTCTCAAACTGAGCATTGTTAGAACTGTTTAGTTCTACATTTTGTGTAATTTTTTGGCACATGTAAGAAAAGCATGCGTGAAAAAGTATTTCTTAGAGAATTTGTAAATCATGATGTTTCCACCATAATGCTAGAAAGTAACTCAAAAATTAAAATGTTTAGTTATATTTTGTGATAAAAAGAAGTTTTTGAGCCTGTACATCAATTTGAAAAGTGTTATAATTTTCGTTCAGCAAAAAAATGTCTTTCAGTGTTTGCTAAGCTGTTTTGATTTCGGAATATTTTAGTAAGCTCAATTGTAACATGAAAATTTCTCCAAACCAATTTTGCTACAAGTTTCTAGAAGTACTTGTTTATTATGTAAGAGAACTAAAAGAAAGGTTTTAATTTTAGTCTACAATTTCTGATGTTTGCGTCAACACTAGCCTCCTCATACCAAAACTTTTTATGTTAGCGGTACTTTACCGTGCAGCAAATTAAAACATATTAATTTAACAGGTTATATATAAGTTTTATTTCTACAACAACGTATTAAAAGCTGAAATTTCTAAATCTTACACATTTTTTCATTTCAATTTTAGCAATTTTTAGCCAAAGAAGATTGCCAACTATCGAAGCCTCAGAGTGACTTAGAGATCTGCAAAGTATTCCTCTTTGTTTCGAATGACATATTGACATTTAAACTGCCAATGCTGAAACAGATTTTAGCTCATTAAAAATCTAAGTGTTTCTAATAGAGAGATATTTTGCGTATTAGAGAGCTAAAAGACCAACAGCTCTAACAAAATCAACCACATTGACTTCATTCATTTTAGCTAGTGTAGTTTGAGGACAGTTTTGACAGCGTTCAGCTCATGGCCAGGACATACATTAGTTTGACTGTACAAAATTACTCAAAGTAAAGGTATGCAAAGTTGCATATGTATATATATAAATATATATGTCTATATATATATATATATATATATATTTATATATAAATAGTCTGGTGTGTGGTAGCTGGAGGTTGTAATCTCATACAAAGATGAGCAAGCTTATAATCTTCAGCATTGCTCATAATTCAGTTATTCATGCTTCAAAATAGAAATCATTTTTTGACTCATCATCATCCTATTATCCAGGTAAGGTGTGGAGATGAACTACCTTTGAACGTTCTTTTGAACACCTCGCACCAACTATGCTCTTTTTCCCCTTTCACCAACATCACGTGTTATGTCAGAGCAAAAAACGATGATTGGAGTTCATGGATAAATGCTACTGGGACAACGCTGTGTGGAGGTACACTGAATACCTTTAAAGAAGTTTTTCTGTTGTCTATATAACACTTTTTTACTTCAAGATTATTTTTCAACCATTAACATGCCTAATAAAATTTCATCACTCTGAAGTCTATGCGTTACCGCTCAAGTTTGTCACAGCCTGAAATGGTATTTAGCTCACTGCTACCATTATGCATGGGGCAACAACATGTTTTTCTATTTATCAAAATTGCTAATTAAATTGCTCATTTTAGATCCAGTATTCATGGAAAACATTACATATAATGACTCATATACTGCGTCCAGCAATAAGAGAGAAGTTACAATAATAGCTGAGGTAAGTTCTGTGTTTAGTTCTACAGTAGAAAAGCTTTCCAACTGCAGTTACTCACTAATCAGTTTGCCTAGTTTTACTTGCAACTTCATGGTCACTTGTTGCAGAGTATTGAACCAAATTGTGACACATTGACTGACATGAAGTACAAGATAATTGGCTCGCCTTACCAGCTGTCACCAATTTTCGGATCTTTAAATCCTTATACTACATATAACTTTACAGTGAAGGTCATCAACAATGCCAACAATATGACAACTTTAAACATTTCACTACTGACAGGAGAAGCTAGTAAGTTTTCTGTTGAATGCTTTGTCTTTGTCTTCTAGCCCTAATGTTTCAGAGCGTGAATTCTCATTGTCCTATACTTATAGAGCCTGACGATGCTCCAGTCATCACCCGCAATGGTTCAGCTGGACACTGTCTTTACATTGCTTGGAAAAAACCACTTCGTAGCAACGGAGTAATCACCAATTATGAGGTATGATAAGAGCTATATAGTTTTAACTGTGAGTTCTTATCTGAAGCTAGCTAACTTTAAATTATTCAAATTACAAGCCAAGCTATCTAAATATACTTTATTAGTCTAATACTGGAAGACTAATACTGAACTTTCCACTAAAAGTGGAAAGTCAAGTATTTGAATGCATCTCTGCAGTATTTTATTTAATACATACAACACGTTAATCGTCTCTATTTAGTTTATTTCATTTGCTGTAGTTTTTAGTCAATATGTATAAATTATTGTAGCACAACTGCACAAATAACAGCAATAAAAGTGGTAGAACACTAACAAGGAACAACTCATTGTCTTACTGTGAATATGATCCCGGCACTGAAATAACATGTGAGATAAAGGCAGAGACATCTGTAGGATTTGGACCTGCAGCAAGTATCTCTATACTGACAGAGTGTACCTGTAAGTGTCCAGTCAATGCAGATATTGGTTCACCAAAAAATATTTCAGTTTTATGCTAAGGAACACAATTTGGCCTTGACTATATACAGCCATTTATTAACATCAAGTTTCATTATGTTAATTTTATTTTATGTGCCAATGCCTCCAAAGGCAAATCAGACTGTGTCAAGAAAAATACAGATGTAAGTGTAATGTGGGAATTCAATAGTGTTAAAAATAACTTATAATATAAGAATGTCCCACATGTAAATATAGAATGAAGCAGCTGTTTATGTCTGATTTGCTCGATTAAAATTAGTGAAAAATTGACGTACTCAAATAAAAATTCTGAAATGTTATGCTAGGATGTGCTTCTTGCGATCAAAGGCTTTTATATTGTCTAAATATTTTGCGTTCTTAATCGTTTGATAAAAATAGTTATCACAATTTTAATAAGATTTGTCCAAGTTTGAGAGCTAGTATAAACTTACTACCTAAATTAAGCGAGTGATTACAGAGTTCACATATCGCTATATAGTGAGTTAAAATAACAGATGCATATAGCATATGCTATCTCATATGCTATGTCTTCTGGATATGATATCAAATCCATTTATTCGTCGCTGTCTGTAATTATATGTGATTAGAGAAAAAACATATGTTGTGAGACTGTTTCTAGCAGCATTATAAGGTACACACCAGATTGCATCATTGCAACATGTATGATGATTGATTGAATATTAATTAGACTTCCTCTGACGCTTTGTGTCATGTCTTATACTGCCAAAATGATGACTAATATCAAATATCTCTGCTATTATCAGTGCTTTGTTCAATAAAATAAGATCTTATATTTTAGATCCAGAGAAACCATTTTTTATTTTAACAAGCGCAAGAGATTCTGTTAACAGGGTTACCATGAACATTGATCTGCAGGTAAGATCTACGTGTACGTACATATTCTCAGAATAAGTATTCACTGACAGTCAGTGGGTTCTTACCTAAATTTTCATGCAGATAATGTTAATATTGTTTTGACTTTAATTATGTATTCAGATAAAAATGATAAATTTAAACTACATGTATTTCTTGATTGGCCAAATTTATTTTATTGTCAAGTGTTACAGTAGCTTGCTGTAGCAATTGCTCAATAAAAGCAAAAAAATGCTGGCATTAACCCAACAAAATTTTCATCAAATGTTTGAGTTTTTTTTTATTGTGTCGCAAAAACCGTTTCATTCGCCAATTGCTGAAAATACGAATAAAAACTGTTTTATTCGCCAATTGTTATATTTGCTGAAAAACTAGCATGGCAAAAAATTTTGAAACATGTTTTTTTCTCATTTGTCTTTCTACGCACCAGATTAAGTCTTAACCTGATAATTGTAGTTTGTCATTTTTTATACATTATATAGTTAAATTTATGTTTAACTGCTCCAAAGTTATTGACATAAAAGCTTAGGCAAATATTAATGCTTGCTAGGGCCTTTATTGGTCTATCAGGTGCTGGATCTATAATTTCCTTATTTAATTTCAAAAAATTGCATATGCTGCTAATTATGTTGTTGTAGGACTCTAAATCAAACTGCTTATCAAAGAGCTATTTGATATCAGTTAAACACGCTGAAGATTTGATTTGGAATTGCACAACAAACTCCACCAGAAACTTCAATGTCACCAATCTTTTGGGATACACTAACTATACAGTTACTGTCCTAGTTGTCAACAACAAAGATCTTACCAACAATGAAACTAAAGTTATTCAAACAGAAGAAACTGGTAACCATGTTTGTTTTTGCCGATGCTTATGATAAGCGTGTAATGAATAGAAAAGCTGGTCATAAAATCACTCTAGTTAACTGTGAGAAAACAGAAGCTGTCAGATCTGCTTCGGTCTAACAATTCGTCTTTTTAGAGAGTTTATTTTATGAATATCCTACTTTTAATTATTTGTTGATGGAAACATGAAGATTGTCATAATATTTTTTGACATGTTGAACAGCGCCTGAGTTTGGCGATGACCAGCTCACAGTGGTTGGAACAGAGTCAAACTGTGTCAAACTAATGTGGAACGATCCTGTGTACCTTGGAGGAGTTATTAGACAGTATCAGGTAAGTCTTACTTGATTTGGTCGCAGTAAATAAAACTATTAAGGGTCTATAAATATATAATTGTAGGTATGTGTCATGTAACAGCTTTGGTTATGATCTAACTTGCTGATGGATCTATAGTAAGTCATACAATGTAACGTGTTTAAATAATAGTTATGCTGTGTGGATATTGCGTTCATAGTCCTAAGTGTACAATAAACTACGGTTGTTGGTCACAGAATAAAACCAAAAGTTGAGCTGAACTTTAACCTAGTTTATCCATCTCAATAGAAATCCAAGCCTAGTTACTAAATTTGTACAAGAACCACTTTACTACAGATATTAACACGCCAAATTTATTGTCTTCCTACGTAATCAGATAGTAACATGTGTAAGCAGAACTGCTAACAAAAAGTGAAGAAAGTCTTCGATCAATTATATCGCTTTACAATATTAAGGTTTATCACAAAATAAAAATGGATTTAAGCAACTTACACTCACTATGTTTTGGTACAAGTTTCAAATGCAATGAATAGATTGATGACTAGCATTAGTTGAGAAAGATTGCTATGAACAAACTAACTGCTATGAACAATTGAGAGTATGACTGGGAAAAGTAGAACCACCTTACAGGTGGCTGATCCATAAGTAATTGTAATGCACAAAAAAACAGCAAAATAATATTTATCAAAGTGCATGCATCAAAAGAGAAGAGATATAAAACTTACAAGAAGAACTTAGTCCAGTACAGCAATCGCAAAAGCAGAAGGATCAGTTACTTTTTAGCCAGCAATTGTTAATGTCACCAGAGTGAGCAGAGTGATGTCACAAAGTAATTGATAGACGTGTGACCAATAATGAGGATGAGTTATAAGATGAGTCTATTAATTGGCCTTACCAACATACCACATGTAGTTAATTCAGCTCTCAAACACCTGTAGGTTATATGCTATGTGCACTTGAAAATTGATTTTAGGAAACAATCCAGAGGTACTAGATGCTACTATTATTGTTTTTGGGGCACGACAAATGACAACAATAGGTGCCCTTGAGTCTTTTTCTGCTAATTAATCTTGTGATCAGTTTTACCAAAATAATAAATTTTCTCACCAGCGGATAATAAATGTTGTTATTAAACTGTACTCCAGGTTGTTTTATGCTATGAAACACTGATTAGTTCACTGAAAGTACTTGTATTTAGTACCAATGCAAAGGAGAAGGCCAAGACTACACCACAAACACAACAGCTCACCTATGCCACTATGCTTCATACAGTAATGTAAGTTGTTCTGTACGTGCTGAAACTGTTGACTGGAGCAGCTGGATAAATGCTACTGGGAGAACTCTCTGTGGAGGTAAGGTTCAGCTAGTAATTTGCGTGTTCTTGTCAATCTTCAGTCCAAAATGCATTTGATCCAATATACAAACGCGTTGTTCACTAGTATTTAATATAAGGAGTGTCGTGTTCATCTGCCTGTTCATATGTCTAAAGCCATGCTTAAAGACTATGAAAAAAGATCGCTTTCTACAGGGTGTGAACTCTTCACTTTGGACCTAGCATACTACCAGCTTCACCACTTCTGCTCCCTGTCAAGCAAAACAATACATGTTCAAATAGCTAATACACCTGATAATTTGTTATGGAGCACCAGATTGCCAGCGCTTTAGTGTTTAACATCTTCATGGCAAATAGCAGTAAAAAAAGTTGCTAATTGACGTTACTGAGAAGTTAAAACTATTTGACTGAATTTAGGTATTTTTTAAACAGCCAAATCATTGCAATAAATGTTTCTGCACCTAATTACTGCTTCATTTCACAATCATTTTAGTGTAATTTTTATAATATACATCTTTTTGACATGCTCTCTACTGATGCATAAGTCTACATGCAGCTGTGAAACTCCATGTTTTTTTGGATGTGCATGATGTGCAGGTTGGAGCCAATTCGTTAGTTAACCGCATTATAAAAGCATCAAAATCTACAAGCTATGCGAGTTTTGCGATTCACAAAACTCTGTCGAATCTATCTTGCTTTAAAATAATGGAAACAGCCCTTGCCAATGATGTGCATTAAAATGCTGTTCTAGCTATTCAATTTTAAACATTTTATTCATTACTTTTGTTCGTCCTTTCTTGATTGCGTTTCATGTGTTTGTGTCGCTAACACATATCTCACTAACTGCGTCGCTAATTATTAACTTATAGAGTACAATTCCTGATATTTTTTCGACAAGGCACCAAAATCAATCTGCACTGGGTCAATGTCCATAAAAACACTTGATTCGCACAATAATGCGGCTTGCGCACATATCCAAATCTGCATGATGCGTGTAATGGTAACATAGTGAAAGTGTACAAAAAACACTTAAATACAAACTTGAATAACTTGTTTGTGTGAAATTTCAGTGCAATAAATGACCAACAATGACATAATTTTGTTATTTTAGAACCCGAGTTCCCTCATGGCATCAATTTTACTGAGAGATATGAGGAAGAAAACAACACCAGGACTGTTGAGTTTATGACTCAGGTATAAAAACAAGTTCCTGTTGATCGTTGAACTGGAATGTACAAATGACAAGCTGGTTGCAAGAAACAACATTTTTTGTAACATTAACAAATGAATAAAAGGTTTTTTTCTAAAAGCAAACAAAAAAATTTTCAAGTTGTAAATGATAACTCCTAAAATGGCTTCTGAATACTTATAGGTAGAAGGAGTAAATTCAGGCAATTCAATCAATAACCTTACATTTACAAATTGTATTTAGATAGCTGCGATATTTTTAAGTTGGGTTGACTGACTGTAAGCTTTGATCACTAGCAGCTCCCATGTGTTAGTCGGTGCTATTGTACCTAATCAAATTACTATAACACCTTATTAGTTTGGTTGTCTAACAATAAATATTCTTTTTAGGAAATTTTGTTGTATACTATAGTGACTACAAATTTTTTTCATAAAATTTATTATTTAATTTCTAACTGAACTTTCAAAATGGTGAACTCAGTTTCCTCTTTTCCTTCTCATTGGTTATGCTGACCTTAATCATATATTACAAATATGTTGCATTTGTCTAAATCTCTTTCACATAGTACATCATTTGGTTTTTTGAATTATTCTAAATGAATATTTGTTTTCAAACTACTTTTATTACAAAGTAGGATTAAATTTTGATGTTTAATTTTATTTGGTGGCTTTGTGTTGTCGGTTTTGACTGTAAGTATCTGTTGTAATTTGAATACAAGCATGGACATATTGAATACAAACGTGGAAATATTGAGTAAAAGCGTGGAAATGTTGAACGCAAGCTCACTCATGTTGAAGCAAACATATAACCTCTTAACAAGTTGGTGCACTTTGTAAACTAAACTAGTGTGTTCTGCCTCCTTACCACTTTACTCAGTATAGAAGTTGGTTGTTTCATATTACTCCTGCTATTTGTAGAATGTAAAGCCAAACTGCGAATCTGTAGAATCTCCAGAATATAGATTAGATGGCGTCTACAAAACTGATGCTATCTTCAAAATGCTCAAAGCTGTTACTGTGTATAACTTCAGTGTAAAAGCAGTCAACAATGCTGGAAACACGTCAGTCGTGAATATCACCGTACTCACTGGAGAAGCAAGTATGGGGCTTCTTTTGTATACATCAAACATATCATTTGGTCTAAATTGTTATAATTTTAACTAATTTTTGAAATTTGTGTTCTGCAGCATAAAAAAATATGTAAAATATGAATTTTAAGGCTTTTGATACATTTTTGCAGCCAAATAACCTTTAAAATGAAGCAGAATACGGCCTCGCTGTCATGAGTTATTAAGCTGGTGTATGTGGTGTTGAGTTAACTGCTATGGTTTCTGCATGTAGAGCCTGATAGTGGGCCCGTTGTGGCAAGCAATTCTTCAACTGAGAACTGTGTTAATATGAGCTACTCCGAACCACTTCAAAGCAATGGTAACATCACAAATTATAAGGTAAGAATTTAACATCGATGTTTTCCTTCGTTACATCTTTCTTACAGAATAAAAATCAAAACAATAATTTCTTTATTTCAATTAATTTTTTCTTCAAATGGGCAGCTGAAGCTTAATGCACATGTTTTACATCTTACCCTGTAACGTTTTAGTACCGCTGCAACAATTCTAGCTGGCAGGTAACCACTAACAGATCTTTAACTTCCTGTGGGTTTAACCCTGGTGAAGAGATTACTTGTGAAATTCAAGCAGGGACAGTGAAGGGTTTTGGACCATCTACTACTTTTACTACATACGCGACATGCACAGGTATGATTAGTTCATGTGACAGGGAAGCACGTCTGTGAGCTATCATTGACCTTTGGACTCAGGCCACTGAACAAGTATTACAATAATGGCAGGAATATCCTTCACACTGAATAATACTGTTTTAAAATTTAAAAATGAGAAAGATATATAAGCTGTTAAACCGATATAACACATTACGCACTATAGTGGTAATGCTTGTCTGATTAACAGAAAATAGATTTATAAAGTCACCAGAAAGTTATTTGAAGCCATAGTGTGGTTATCATATGTACAACACATTACGCACTATAGTGGTAATGCTTGTCTGACTAACAGAAAATAGATTTATAAAGTCACCACAAAGTTATTTGAAGCCATAGTGTGGTTATCATATGTACAACACATTACAGCACTATAGTGGTAATGCTTGTCTGACTAACAGAAATTAGATTTATAAAGTCACCACAAAGTTATTTGAAGCCATAGTGTGGTTATCATATGTACAACACATTACAGCACTATAGTGGTAATGCTTGTCTGACTAACAGAAATTAGATTTATAAAGTCACCACAAAGTTATTTGAAGCCATAGTGTGGTTATCATATGTACAACACATTACAGCACTATAGTGGTAATGCTTGTCTGACTAACAGAAATTAGATTTATATTACTAGTTTTAGTAGTTTTACTAGTAGTTTTAGTAAAGGGCTTTATATACTAGCGACCACTAGGAGAAGTAGGTGGATTCAATATTAATCCGTAATATACATAACCAAAAACTTTACATTAGAGAACAATGTTTTTGAGGGGTAAATGTGGCCTAAATAGCATGCCTGATTGAGCCAGAAGTTGGAGTCAACCATAGACATAGAAAACAACTGTGATGGACGCCACGCCACAAATTTATTTCTGCGGTTATATCCTTATATACTCGCATATAATTACTCTTATATATTTTTGCATATTGTGTCTATCTTCATTATGTGTCTTATCACTAATACTTTTTTAGTTTGAACATAACTAAGCCAGCGTGTTAGCGACTTCATTAATCACTATTTCTTATACGGTTTCCTGCCGGTTCCATTATATGGTACGGGGGAAAATATATGTATATATAAGAAAGCGCTCTTGCTAGGAGAGCAGAGTAGTTGCAGCTCCGCGACTAATGGAAGTTCCTTCAGAATAAAACGACTGAAAACTATAATCAACTCTCCTGCATTTTATGCAGTGTTTCTTGCAATCTAGATTGTGCCTGAGTAAAGGTCAGCAGAATCCTTTGCACAACTAACCAATTGCTATTGAAGCTAAAAATATGACGAGATAATGCTCGTTAGTATTTAGAAAAAAGCTTTTATTCGCATAATTTTTTTGTGAGAGACCGCTATTTCATTATTCATGTTTTGCTTGTTTATCCAAACCTTGCCTTTTCCAGAACTGCGTGAACACAAGGGCCACACAGTTCTGAAGATTATTTTGTAATTTTATAAACTTTTGTGTACCATTGGCTTTGGTTAGTTATAGAGATTATAGATTGTTTTTAACATTATGTACTTTAGTACAAAAGCAGAATGCACTTTACATCTGTATTGTGTTTATATTGACAACCCAAGGCTCTTCAAACTCCAGATAATGAACACTTCAACCTATTATATAAAACATCAAAAGTGAGAGACATTCTTTGCTAATTGGCTTTATAGCCCCTTTTTGACAGTTTCCTATTTAGTACAGATTGTGCTTCCAGTTCTTCATGGTGTGTTTATTAGAACCATTTCTATGTTCAATAAAATGCTACAATCAGTTATTGGTCTTTGATAGTAAAAATAATTTTGTTGTAAAAATTTTAGACAGCTCCTGTGAGGCGGTGACTGCTGACTAGTAACTTTCTGAAGTTTGGCAGAAAAGTAGTGCTTCTAATTTCCAACAGTACAGTAATTCAAGCTGATATCTAAAGTTTTTTTTAGTATATTTTTTCTTATTTTGTTTCGGTTTGTTTGCAGCACTCTAAAATGCTTTTTAGGCCTTTTGCTTACTTTTATGAATTTCAATGAAGAGACTATTTATGACTCGGCTTCATGCAACTTATTTTTTACAATCTACTAAAGCTAAGTCATGATAATCTATACCATCAAAGCCTGTGTTCCATCATAGCTACAAGGATGTAAGCTAAGTAAGCTAATTATGACCAATGAGCTGCTAAACTTTTAAAAATCATCTTTGATTGGTCACAATCATACTGCTTGTATACAATTTAAGCTTTGGTTAGTTCCTTGTAACATATTCAATTACTCAAACATTAAATTTTTTCCTGCCTAATGTAAATAAATTGCAGTATTTTACTTCAAATAGCTATGTGCATTTAATTAGTTTAGGTAAATCTGAATATATGTATGAAATTTTGTAAATTCCACGATTGAGTGATTTGATATTTATGAATAATGGTGTGCTATTGGTATGGTTACCCCAAACAGTAAAGCAGTCCTTAGCTTAGTCCATATATATGCATGTCATTTTTTTAAATTCTGTGAATGAATCATTTAGTATTTATGAATAATGGTGTGCTATACATGTGGGTACTGTACAAAGTAAAACAGCATTTAACATAGTAAAATATGTTGTTTTTGAACAATATTGACAAAGGGTATTATATGAAGAACACTGAACTTGAAAGTAGTTGTAGGCACACTGAAACTAGTTGTATAGATTTTATTAATTTTCATTATGTTGAAGAAAAGTTTATGAAGTGCTGGCTACAAATGTAAAAGCAGTTGTATTTAAATCTGATGAACTTATTTATCTACTCATTTTATTTCAGCTCCTGATAAACCGGTGTTTAATGTGACAAGCTTTGCAGAGGCGAACAATACAGCTACATTAAACATCAGTTTAGAGGTAAGAACAGTTGGTTATATTAGTAATAAATTACATTTTTGTGTACAAATATGTGTCAAATATTACTTTTTATAGTGTTATTCAAATGTATTATAATGTAGTAAAACAATCATTGCAAGTTCTGGTTCTGTTAGAACTTTACAAAAAAATGTATTCCCATGTTGTACCAGCTTGATACAAATTATTTACTGTATAAATAGCAGGTTTCTTATATGTATTGAAAAAACAGAAAAGACATGTCAATAGATAAAATCATTGCCAAATTGTAGGAAAATAAAGCAATTTTAGCAAAGTGAGTGTATTATGCCGTTATGGCTGCTTGCTTGCTAAAACTCTGCTGTATTTCCGGTTTAACAAAGCTATCAAATACTTACATAGGCTACAATATTAAACGGCTTCCAATGAAGGGAAACTGAAAATACAGTTGATAAAAGGTGAATCAATTCTAAAAATTACTGCTGGCAGTTGCAGATTGTGGAGATCATCACGATTTTTAAATAAACATTCATTTTCCAAAATTTCTAATTATTTTGATATTGAAGTTAGGAAGTATGTATCATTTGACTACAAATTTTAAAAAAAAACAATACTGCTCTTAAAATTTGGCCAACATTAAACGATTAATCATTCATGGAATAAGATTATATATAAACTTTGTAGTGTTGATAATAGCTAGCGTGCTTTAAGGGCAAATGAGTTTCTCTGATATTCCACACAAAAATTTCAAACTTTTGAGGAGTATATGTATTATATGCTATAAAATTAAACTGTAAGTTTATCATTTGAAACCAATTTTTGCTGAGCATTTTTTTTTAATTAGCACTCAAACCTCTATTTAACTTCATTAAGAAGAGTGACAACTTTTTCTTTCAGCACACCAGATCTAACTGTCAGTCGATGAACTATACTATCACAATAGAGCTGAACAACACCATAATCAAGAGTGTAACAAAAACTGCTCTGGAAAGCTTCAAAATATTTAACCTCTCTGGCTTTACCAACTATACAGTTGCCGTTAATGTTGAAAACAATATCCAGCTCCAAGCAGAAAGTACAGAAGACATATTGACAGCAGAAACAAGTAAGTTTTAAAATGACGGAAGGCCTCTGTAATGTTTAGATGATAGAAAGTTTAACACTGATGTATTACACCAGTTGTTTTTAGGCTTTTTCATATATTTTGCAAGAAATGTTGCACAATTGATACCAAAGAAATTATTTGTTATAGTTAGGCATTTCTAACTTTTTGATGTTATCAAGGATTGTACTTGCTCTCACAATATGTACTATTCATATATAATTACTCATCTGTACATCTATTCTTTCTATCTCTCGCTCTCTCTCGCTGTTTAGCTCTGTCGCTCTTATGCTCGCTCTCTCGCTCTCTTTCTCTCTCGATCTCTCTCTCGCTCTCTTTCAATCTCTCTCTCTCTTTCAATCTGTCGATTTCTCGCTCGATCTCCTGCTCTCTCTCTCTCTCAATCTTTCGCTCTTTCTCTCAATCTCTCACTCTCTTTTTCTCGATCTCTCGCTCTTTCTTTCAATCTGTTGCTCTTTCTTTGAATGTCTCGCTTTTCTCTCAATCTCTCATTCATATTTTAATCTCCAACTCTTTCCCTCAATCTCTCGTTCTTTCTCTCAATCTCTCGCTCTTTCTCTCAATCTCGCTCTTTCTCTCAATCTCTCACTCTTTCTTTCAATCTCTCGCTCTTTCTCTCAATCTCGCTCTTTCCCTCAATCTCTCGCTCTTTCTCTCAATCTCTCGCTCTTTCTCTCAATCTCGCTCTTTCCCTCAATCTCTCGCTCTTTCTCTCAATCTCTCGCTCTTTCTCTCAATCTCTCACCCTTTCTTTCAATCTCTTGCATTCTCTGTCGCGCTCTTTCTCGCGCGCTCTCTCTTGCTCTTGGCCTTTCTTTTGCCTTTATTTTGCCTCTTTTATTTTTTCTTCCACTGTTCCTTTTTTTCAACTTTTAATTTTTTCATACTTAATCGTTATATCAATCACTTCTTTTCCCTTCTTCCCTGCACTTCTTTCTTGTCTCTTTTCTTTTCCATTCTAGTTTTTATTTCGCTCCTTTTTTCTTTTTTTTCTTTTTCATCTCTCTTCTTGTTTTCTTTTATACTTTCCTTACTTTTTTCTCTGCCACTCAAAACCTTACAACAGACATTGGTTTCAGTAGAAAGTTTAACAGTATTAATTTACCACAAAGTAAGTTTGAATAATCATTTGTGTCTGTTATCTAGTGGTTCCCGGTGAGCCAACTCTTCGAAGCATCAGAGCTGATTCACGGTGTGTCTATATCCATGCAGAAGAGCCAACTGAACCCAATGGAGCTGATATCAGTTTACTGGTATGAACATTAACCCTCATTGCATAAGGATCATGTGCAGCCTAAAAATTATCTCTATAAAGTAAAACTGCAACTAATATTACAAATTAGTGGAAAATGTGGCACTATTCTTACAGATACAGTATACAGTAAACTTTTTATAAAATCATTGACTGCACCCTTGAAGGTGTGTTGTAGTAATAACTGAGAAGCATTTTTGGATGATTAATGATTTTAAATAAACTGAATAAAACTGCCTATAGTGCTCTTCATTTGCTATGTTGTTGTGTCTTATCTAGTTTACCTGCATCTACAATGGCATACATCAGATCCAGCAATCAGATATCTTTGAGCTGTCAGGTACTGCAACCTTTTGTGAGGTCCCCCCTGATACAAGCTTTGATTGCACTGTTCAGGCTGTCAACACGGTTGGGCAAGGACCTCCAGTCAAGGCTTCAATCTATACTAAAGTGACAAGTATGTATAAATAGAGTCTTGGTTGGATAGGTATAATAAATTAGATAGCATAAATTTATGTTAAACTCTGTTGACCAGCATTTAAATTGCAGTTTTAGATGTTGATATGCGGCATTAAAGCATTCAAGCTTAAACAGCAAAATTATCGTTTTGAGCTATTTAACAATATAATAGCATTATTCAAGAAACATCGACATTCTAAGTCTACTTTTGTTATTTTTATCTGTCGTGTGAGTTTAACATTTTTTCTCTTAACCTTCTCTAACATTTCTTTACCACCCAAAACTAATTGAAAAAAAATAGTATGCACAGTTATGGGACAAAGTATCAATTTCTAACACTGACTTTTAGCTATCCAATTGGAAACACTGAAATGTTCATTGTAAAACTAAAGATATAAGATTTAAAAATAACTGTAAATCCTAGTACACTTGCCTGCTCATAGGTCTGCAAATAGCTTAAAGGTGTTTTGGGTAGACAGAATGCCACAACAATACCTATACACATTCTGTAATTGGCTTGCTAAAACGTGGTTCACACTGTATCACCTTGTTTTGGGTTGCCGTCTTTGTGATTACTCATCATCTTTGCCCATTGTCAACCGATGACATTGCTGAGTGTTTCATCGCTGAGTGTTTCATGTAAAAAAGAGGTGTTAGTACAGTAAATAAGAACCTTTAAAAGTGATATAAATGCAGTAAATAGGTAAGTTTTAAAAGGTATATCAAGTTTGATGTTTCTGTCACGGAGTGCTAATGACATTGTAAAAATAGTTAACGGTTTTAAAAGAGCATTAAGGCTGCCAAGAGTTGTCAGCAATTCTCAACAGGAGTTTTGATTAAACTCCTCAAGCTAGCTAGCCATTGTGTAAATTGATGTACACGTAGCTTTTCACTGGCATAAGTGATCAACAAAACAATATTTTTAAAAACCAACAAAACGGAACCAAATAAAACTACAGAAATCAAGAAATTTTGAGCGAGTTGAACAAAAAGTGCTTTAAATTTTGATATTTTAATAGTATTGTGGAGCAATACTATTAAAATATCAATACATCTAATAGTTGATATTGAATATTGAATATCAATATATTTAATAGTTTATATCTAATAGTATCACTCCGCAATACTATTATATATCAACTATTAAAACATTTTCTCACAGTTTTATAGTATTATCTCCACAATTATAGTATTGCGAAGCAATTCTATAGTAAGTAATAATGAGAGATTTTTAGTTCTAATAATTCGAATCCTTTCCGTGCTAGGTGTGTGTTGAATACTGACCGATTTTTTTAATTTTTACTATAACAAGAGCCGTGTTTGTTTGTCTGCCCAACACCACAAAAGGTTAAAAAAGATGCATAACTAGGGACTTGAACTCATGACATTCAGCTTTACCAGCTGACACTTTAATACATTTGCGAATTGTCTTCCTTCCAACATTTCCAAATGTTTATGCACATGCTTATTACACCTGATGATCTCTCAAGGAACATGAGATTGCTAGAGTAGTAGTATTCTATAGAAATTGTACCCATCTTTTTAACAGTCAATCAGTGGTTTAGCCATTGTGCAGTTTCTAAAGCAAAAAAACATGGGTAACGTTAAAGACACCATTGTTTTAAAATCAGATATTTTGTCTTTAAGAACATGACTTAAAACTACAAAGTCAGCCAAAATTTGACATTGGCTTTAAAAACTAACATTAGTACAGGTTTCATCAGTGTGTAGTTGGGAACAGGAAATACTGTCAATCATAGTTTGGCTTTCAGTAATTCTAATAGTGCCTTGTGACCCCTTATCATCCAGCAATGTTGTTTACTAAATTTTATGCAGCCACACCCATATTGCTCATTGGATGAATTAATATTATGTGGTATGAACAAACAGCTACTGAATGTGTAAAAAAATGCAAAACCAGTTATTTGTTTAAATCTGAAATTTTATTTAGTGTGTGCATTTACTGCACATTAACCATCGGCATAGAAGCATTTCCAACATGGCGTACCGGCTAAATATACAGGAAAATCAAAACTTGAAATAATTACATAATCGTAAATGTCTCTTTCATAGTTAACATCAAGTCGTTATCAAAAAATGTGAAAATAAAACACCAATTAGAAAATCAACCTTTCTTAGCTTCAACTTCTAACTTGGGAACAGAAATGAGCACCCAGTTCACTAGAGGTTTTCTTAGCTGATAAAAAAAAGACTGACTTTTCCACTACAACTGCTAAAGCTTTTAAACAGCTTCAGATATCTTGTAAAGCTTTATGCATTATTTAGACTGAGTTTCATATGTTTTAGCTTGTCTTAGAAACAAAACTAGATTTACAAAACAAAATATGTAAACAGTCATCAACTGTCAAATGTCTCACAGCTTGAACACGGAAGTAGGCAGCTCTAATCTAACAATATCAGACACTATTGGCTACTTATCACTGCTGTAACTGCTGCTTGTCACATAGCGGCACGAGTTCACTATTGAAGGCTGCACAATGTTGAAGCTTCTAGCAACATTTCTTCTACCTATTTCAGCTTTTGCATTTATTGGTAAGTCAATAGTTGCAATACTTGACAAAGTGCTTGGTTGAGTCCTACTTGTATACTTGACAAAGTGCTTGGTTGAGTCCTACTTGTTATCAGCAGCATTTTCTATGCTTCAAGGCTTGAGTAGGATGAGGAGAATATGGTTGTTTTTTCCTCATATTACCCTTGTCACCTATATTTGGTTATCTACATCTATTTACAATTAAATTGGTAGTTGGACATCATTTACTGTAGGTCAGACTAAAAACTTTACTCGTTCATAGTTGTCAGTGATGACTACCATAGTTACTCTAACTATGCTAGTGTGTAGTAACTTCTGTTATTCTAAAGATATGCACCGCTTTTTGTTGCACCTACTTTGAAAGTACTGCATATTGTAAGCTGCGCCTAATCGGAAGGTAGTCACTAGTAACTATGGATTCACTATACAAGTGGGTCACTAAGAGAGTCAAATTTGTTCTCAGTACTTTTGTACTTGGTTTTAAAACTTGTTCTAATAATCGATACTTCCCAGCTTGTTGAATTTTATGATAGTTCTGATTTTTTTTAAAATCAGGTCGAATGCATTCAATATACTCCTTTTAATGAGCCAATGTTTTTCTTTTTCTTAAAACAGAGACAGAACCACCAACGCACCTAGTTATCAAAAATTACATAAAGCAAACCATTTACCTCACTCAATGCTTTAACTACTAATATAACAGTGCACCTAATTAAGCAACCTTTATGATAATAAATAGCTTATTTGGTTACTTTTAGTAAACGAGCAAATCATTTCATCAATACAGTATGGTTCTCATTGATCCTGTAGCTCCTGTACAATCGCTTCTATTTGTTGATAACATATTAACTGCAAAAACAATCAGTATTTTTGCTAAGGGTTTTTCAAAAAGCAATCATCTTTTTTCTGTGGATTCAACAGAAAAAGAAAGTGGTCGTCAGTGATCTTTAGAGTCTAAACATGAAAAAAAAGTCTAACATTGTTAAACAAAGTTTTCCTGCTCTCAAATATTAGATTTAAGTGCTAAAATGTTGCATTTATCAAAGAGATATTATTTTAATTTAAGATTTGGTTGTTTAAACATTTCGTAGCAGCTACCACCTAAATTCAGTTTGCTGTTGCTTAATTTCTATTGGTAACTTACAGCTGATTGTTGCTTGTCACACAAGAGATCCGCAATACAGCAGCTTGTAGCTGTTAATTACTACTCGATGTTTGGTGTGGCTCACAGTCGTCACCAAATCAGTTGGAAAGTAGCTGGAAGTAGATCTGATATTAAACACTCTTATCATGTCATTATGACTCATTCAAAGGCTAGAATGGCCTAGCATGAGCTCCATGATTACTTTACAAGCTGCAACAAGTATATTGTGGCCTAATTATTATTTATACTCAAGAAGTGCGCCAGTAAACGCGATCAAGCTCATCTAGCCTAAGGCAATCATACAACAAATAACTGTGGCATGCCTGGTGGTTTTCTTGACTGCGAATTGAAACAACGATCTATGGTAAAGTCTTTAAAATACTTCATTATTATTCATCTGAAATATCCAACTGTAATTGATCTCTTCAAATGATCATCACTATCAACTGATTAGGTGTCATATTACAGATCTCATTGCGCAATGAATATGAGCATCTAGCCAGGTAACATCAGCTAAAGAAACATACATATATCATGCATTTTATGCATGATACATTATGATTTTATCATATATTTTATTCTTTATGTACCTTTATACTGACTGGTGAAGAGTGTGCTAAACCTAGTTTTGCATTGAAAATGTTGGTGAAAATTTTTTTTAAAAACAAGTAACGGTTTTAACTGAACTCAAGCCATCCCAGAATTTATGCAAGAGTTTATCATTATACCATGATATATAGATAAGAGCTTCTATGGCAGATCAGATCACAGATATGTACCACTGATTAGTTCCTTACTATGTAATACTACACCCAGTCACATTTGTGTAACAATTTTTTACAAATAGGGAGTCAAGGGCAGAAACAACATTTTAGTTATTAAAAAAAATCAACCTTAAATATGGCGTGTGTTATAAATAAACATACAAAACTACTTCTAAAATAAAGACACTAATTCAAGCATTTGAATAACTATATCAATCATGGTAGTTTATGCATTTATGCACGCTGTAAAGTAATAACTTACATGATAGCTGATTTATAACAGCTTGAAAAGTTTTTGATGTTTGCAGTTTTTGATGGCTTTTTATGGACATACAGAGAGTTAAATAAAGTATGAAAGGAAAACTTGGAACTCTGACATCGGTCTGAACTTCTAATACTTTTCACATTTCACCAGTGATTCATTACTTGTTATATTTGCTCTTTCTTAGTTTAAACTATCTACATAGGAAAAGTGATTTACTACCCAAGTTATTGAAATGTACATATAGAAGCAGCTCATTCTAGGAGCTCAGCATTCATTACTGTTTAAGTAATTACTCTACAATTGATGTAACAATGATGGAATCTCAAGCAGCTGACAGAAAATGATACAGCAGCATAATCTATAGCATAATCAAATGGTTGATCTTCATCATCATATATTTGTGCTGCCATCTGTATGTATCTGTCCAGCTATAGCCATTTAAATCTTGAAATTAAAAGCTTGCTGTGTGCTGGATTTGTACTCACAATGATTACAACCACACGGTGCATATCCATGAATTTAACCACTGAGCTATAGAGACCTTAACGATTTAACATGCTCTTACCATATATCATATTCCCTTTTTCGATTGCACAAGTTACATGTAAATAACATATTAATTGAAACTCTATTAACTCTATGAAACGCGATACTTTTTTGTGTTTTTGTGAACTTCTATTTCTGGTTTTTCGTAATGTTCAATTGCTAAATCGTATTATCTCAAGTAGGAATAGCCTTTACATTCTCCCTCTGTTTGGTCAGACAGAGTACTAGGCAAATACAGTCTGATATCTCATTTTTTCATTTGTACCAGTATCAAGAGGTAACAGTATCGTCGTACTCAAAGCTTTGATGGATAGCTTCTGCTGGAACAGCAACCTTTTTTATATATACCCACATGCACACGCACACGCACGCACACACACCCACACGCACACACGCACACACCCACACACACAGTTCTATGCACGATATGTGATGATTAACCAATGTATTCAGGATCTTTATTTTGTTTGGTTCAGTTTGTATTAATTGTATCATTACCAAATCATATTTTATTGTAATAGTGGCAAAACAGACTTTATTTAGCTATTACTTGCTAATTATTTCACATTTACATTTAAACACCTTAATAGTGGTTTCATTTTGTTTCCAAATTTAGTGGACCTGCACAAAACATTTTCATCATAATATAAAGTTTGCAAGTTAGATGTTTGACAAAATTAGAAAACCTATATAGTTGTTTTAAATTTTCTCTTAATTTATTCAAACTGCGCTAAGAACTTTTTTCATGATATAAAGTTTGAAAGTTAGAATGGTAACTGTTGTTATATATTCAATAAAAATAATTTTGTTGCGCAAAGACTTTTACTACTCGGGCATCTCAAGGCACTCACGTAGTATTCTCTATAATTATCAATATCACTCAGTTTATTTTGTCAGAAAGCACTGGGTATTCTATGTTTTTAATTACATTAAATTAGTTAACTCCTCTCCTTACCATATTTAATATCGACTAGTTTTTATTCAAGGATAATATGATAATGCAAGGTGACTACAAACTTTCCATCAGCAAGTTTGAGTTAAAGGAAGAGTGCTTAATTAGAGCTTTAGTTTCTTGTTAGTAACTTAGCCTTCTTAGTCAAATTTGAAAGCTTTTCTTTTATTTGTAGGATTGGCCTGCAGTTGGTAGATGTTATAAAAATTGAGATGGCTAAGTTAGAAACTTTTTTAAAACTAAATAATACTCTTATTACATTATATTATATTTGAATCAATATTTTGTAGGCTGGGGTTGTTTATATTATTTATTGATCCAATCTGATTATAATTTAGCATATTATTAAAGCAATTGAGCAGACGCTACATAAAGATGCCTTCTGTACACAGAAACACGTTTTTTTACGAAGCCCACTACCAAAATGATATAGCAAGACGATTCAGGTCAAATCTGACACTGATTTCTCTCAGAAAAAACTATCTTAATACATGTACATTTGCAGTGAAATTTGACATTTAGTTCACAATCCACTTTTTGTTAAATTTTTTCCTCTCTCAGGCTGTAATTAAGCATGAAAATATTATTTTTTTATTAAGTTATTGTTAAGTAAATGCAATAATATTGTCGTACGAATGCACAACTATTCAAGTGCTGGTACGTGGGTGCAACTAAAAATAATATTCAAGTACTGTTCAGTGCTTCTTTAATTACTTGTATGGTAGGACAACCCTTAATGTAGGTTAAACCTTAAAGTACGAAGACTATTGCAAGGATAATTCTTCTCCTGCATAATAAAGACCGGCAATCAAAGTTTGTAAGTTTCAACAAATATGTTTAATAAAAATTCAACAGCTGCTTTCAAATTAAAAGCTTTCATTAGACTCCAGTTTTTACACTCCAGTTTTATTGAAACTTGTCTATTTGTCTAACTTTATTGCAATGGAAATAATATATTTTAATGCAAAGAATCAATAATTTGAAATAATTGCTGGTTTCAGCACACATGTTGTTCTGAGTATTTTAGTTAGTATCAACTAAAAACATTTGTCAACTTTGCAGTGTTTACTAATGAGACGAGCAAAATAATTCATTAAATTTTACTTTCTCAAAAATGGTATAGGCTTTCTTTTAAATTTAGTATATTTATCTTACCATAAAATGACCAGTTTATAGAAACAATGCAAATTTAAGTGAAACCTGAGATTTAAAGTGTTTTATTTTGGTGATGTGTTTATTCCTTAGTACTTAGTAGCTTTTGGTTGAATATGGCATAAGAACTTATACCGTAATTTGTGAAAGTTGTGATATTATTTCAACAGGTCCTGTTAATCTCGCCTACAATAAAACAGCGAAGTTGAGCCAAAACTACTCAAAACCTTTTCCAGCAGATCTAGCTGTCAATGGAATTCTAACTGACTTCACCCACACATCCAATGATGCCACATATAACTGGTGGATGGTAGATTTAGCTGCAAAGTACAGCCTTGCTAAAATTGTAATATACTCTAGGAGGGGATATGGTGAGTAGCCTAATCAATTCTATTTTTCAATACTGGTTGCCTTAATAGAGTGTTTTACAATTGATTTGCAACTCTACTGTACATAAGCAATCATACAGAAAAATACTGGAAGTTTGTGAAAATTCGTAGATTTTAATCTGTTTTGTAACTAAGTGATAAAATGTTTTAGATATGATTTCTAGTTATACTATAAACTATATATGACTTGACATATAACTTTATTTTTAACTGTGTTGTTTATTATAGTGGATAGGATGACCGGTATATCAATTCTAACCTCAAACAGCACTGAGGAAGTTGACAGTCCGTCTTTAGATTCTAGTAACTGGACACGAATCAGTTACAAAGCATCGTATTCACTTATTGAAACTCTGGATTTATCTCCTTCTAGAGATGCTCGTCACTTAGCCGTCTACAACGTACATGCTAAAGGTTTAGCTCTAGCGGAGGTTGAGGTCTTTGGTAAGTAGTAAACTCAAAAACTTTGACTGTTAATAATAATCAAATTCACTTCCTTGAATAAGTATAGGGTGCTTTGGTAGAGCATAGAGCTGAGCATGATTGTAGAAAAATAACATTGCAGTGCGAATACACCTGTCACATCAGCTGACTTTCATAGTACGATTTAAAGATAGTAGTTTTTTTGATAAAATAGTCTTAGGTATATTACTGCTAGCTCTTCTAGACATGTGCACATTAATTTAATGTGGTCAAAAGTTCCAAAAGTGCCTACATTGGCTGGATGCTTATCACAAACTGTGCGCCTCAGCTTTGAACTTGCATGCATTTGTCAATAATATCAAAACTTTGCTTGCAATATTCTCAGTTTTGTTGTGCAAAACAAACTAATTTTATATCACTTGGGCAAAGATGGAAGCTTTTTTATTTCACAAATGTAGATTAAATCTCCATTCAATTGTAGCTTATCTTGGAAGCTTGCATGAACTTCTTAGTGCACCTTATTTGCAGTAAACAATTAAATGTAAAACTATCTGTATATGAATTAACTATACATTGTAAAAGATATTTCAGCTACTGATGGTTCATTATATCTTACTTGACAGTGCATTTTTGCATGCATATACAAAGATTAAATTCTGATACCATGGGGGTAGTAGTTTTTTATAGCAGGATCAATGGCCAGTTACTCCTCTTTTTAACTTCAATAAATTATTGATAGATGATTCCTATTAACGCCCAAATCTTTCAGAATTATACATAAAATGTCATCAAAATTAAATGAAATTGGACAGATTTTCAGCTATTTTGTTTTGCAAAGCCTCTTGCTGTTTTATTACAAGTTATTTTTAATTAGTTAACTAAAAACAGTGGTATCCTGAACTAAGTTTTTTGTATTATCCAAAAATAAAAAATAATTAATTACTTTATTGCTAGGTTTATTATAATGTATTTACACAAGTACCATCTTTAGAGTTTGGTAGCCATTGCAACTGAATACAAAATAGGTTTATAAGAATTATTTAGCATTTTTATACATATTCTAGTTTTCAATTAATTTGATGCATTACCGATTGCTATAAAAACAAGCTACATGTAAATTAATACTAGACCTGACAGAAACTTTACTCTAACATTTGTACAACTTTCTATTCCGTATGTTCGATCTACTTGATCTACTGTTGGTCTCTTTTCAACTATAGATGTCACAATTGCTCTTTCGCTTAGTCTGGGCGTTCAAATGCCGATCAAATCTATTTGATTTTAATTTTGAAACGTTTTTGCAGTCAGATCACATCAAACATCAAAGAGGACATCAAATGATTTAATGACAAAAGTACCAATAGTTTGTGATATAATATACTAAAGTAGAATGCAAGTTCATATATATTTAGTGGCAAAAAGCGTTTTCAATGACATTGGCAGTTAGTCTCACTGTGAGTGTACTAGGAACATGATTGGGAGGTTGATATCTGTTATATTGCTAGTGCTGGTTTTATCTTTAGTAGTAGGCGAGTCAAGGTTGCTTATGATTCAGTGTGTCTTCTTCTGAAAATGTAAGCTTACAGACAGCAATGCTTAGCCAGTAGCAAGAGGTATAACTCAGTAAAATTGATGATATCTCAGTCACAAGGTTATTCACTAAAACCGGCTTTAACTTGCTTCTGAGAGTGTAGATTATTGCTTTAACATTAACAATAAAAATATAAATATTACGTAGTTCTACTGTTTAGGTTTCAATTCCAAAAAATTAGACATAAGCTCTAGTGAGAGCTTATATAAAACAATGATATTAATACTTTTAGAGTTGTTCTTTGTTTTTCATTTTTTATACAAATTTTTTGATGTAGTTTCAACATAGCACAAACATTACAGCACTGTTTTTTAGTTCCTGATCGACTGCTATTGACAATGTATTGTAAAGGAAGTTGACCGACTCTACATACTTCTCTACACCATTCTAAGAGTAACTCGCAGTAATAACTTAGCAAAATATATTTGCATGCAAGTATTAACATAACAGAAGTATTTACACAAAAAAGATGCACAGTGCTTCTGTCTTCTTTCTTGAGTTTTTTATACATATAGTTTTCTGGCTTGTTAGGCTTTGCTCTCCAGTCGGGTGGCCAGTCGATCTTATACCGATCCATGTCCGGTGCTGGCTAGTCTTCAAACTGTGTCACTCATTTAAGTTGGCCTGGCTGTAAGCCACCTGGCTTCAACTTCTGGAACAGTGTTTTAAATACTTGTTATTTTCAAGTTTGAAATATTTTTCTTTGTTTGCAGTTATCATATAGATATAAACTTTTTTTAAATTTTTTAAAAATCAAGTTATTTTAATGGTGTTCTAAGATTTTTAAGTGTCAACTTTGGTTAGCTTACATGTCAATTTGTAACACATTAATTAGTACATATAAAGTAAAAAGTTAACATAAGGAAGTTCTACATAAGAAAGCTGATAAGAGCTAAAGTAAATCTTTAGGCATCTTGTAAAGATCAGTCTCTATGAAGAGCTTAGATCCATGGCTATTTGTGTATTGATTATTTTTAGCTTTAGCTCATATATGATACTATAAGCTAGTTATTTACTCAAAATTGTGAAAATTTAGGTGTTTTTCAATTTAGTTGTTTAGTGCTAAATTTAAGATGCAGTTCATTTCTTATAGATTTTTCTGTTCGTCTTTTCATATTGTTTATCTTTGTAAAAAGCTCCAACACATACTTATATCTAGATAAAGTAAACACACATGCATGTCAATACTCAGCCGATTAAGTATTGCTTCAACAACTGGGGTGTATCAAAATTGATGAGCCATTGACAGAGTTCAAGGACCTTCTATGTAGCATTTGAGCAACATAGATAACATGCTTGCAGATCTAGCCCAATAGCAAAGTAGTTGTTAGCAAATAGGAGGAAGTAAAACAAGTGTCCTTAATTACTGTCAAAGCGGGGCGTTCAACAACACTGGCAGTTAGTCTCACAGTAGGTCTACTCGCAACATGTTTGAGAGGTTGATCTCTAGTCTCTTGTTAGTGCCGGTCTTCTCTTTAGGAGTAGGTGAGTCAAGGTTTTTATGATTCAGTCTTTACTCTCCTAAGTATGTAAGTTTATAGTCAGCCATGTTGATCAAGCCATAAGAGGTGAAACTCTGCAAAAGTAATAATATTTCAGTCACAAGGTTGGTTAAACCATACTGACTAGTTGTCATCTCATGCCTCTTATAGTCACAATTAGTGAATTACCGATGATGGCTGCTTTTTGACTTGAACACTATCAGACACTCTTATATCAAGTATATGTGACAGACTACTAGGATAAATTAGATTAAATCAGGTTTTTGCTGTCTCAACATGGAGTTGGTTTACACAAAGTGGTAAGTTTACTGTGTTTACCTCATGTCTGTAATGCATATTTGTAAATACAGTAGATATTTGTTATATTTTTGCAGCAGCCATCAACCTTGCCTCAAACAAACCAACTAGACAAAGCACGGAATATAATGTTAATGGCATGAATTTCTCTGCTAGTAATGCAGTAAACGGCCGGCTTGATGATTTCTCTCATACTGGAGAAAACAAGACTTTCAACTGGTGGAAAGTTGATTTAGGGAGAAAGTACAGCTTGGGAAGCATAATTTTGCATGATAGAACTGGAACAGGTAAGAAGTTAGTATATTGGGACTAGTGTCACCTGCAGGACCTTGTCATATTTTTAGTGGCTGTTCAGTGTGTCCTAAATAAAGCTTTTCTAAGGCTCTTTGGTCTAAACTATTACAATAAAGTTTAAAATTGTAAGAAAAACTTACATTCAAGTTTTTTTGTGTTATGTATTTAAAACTAACAATTTTTTGAAGTTTCTAATTTCTAGCGACAAACATCTGGTGTTCATCAATTGTGTTCATGTCAAATTACTGTACAGAGAACAGCTGCTAAAAATTGCAGTGATTACTACACCATTCGTTTGGGATATATTCTGTTTTTGTTGCTCGTATTAAGATTCATAACCTTGACAATCACTTGCCAATGAAATAAGAATAACTTTTTGCATTCTATCATTCAGCTAGACAATACAGTAGACAATTGATTTACTTCACCTGCTTAAAACTACTTTTGCAAGTTTTTACAAGTGGTTTTAGGTAAAATAATGCTAGAAGTAAACTAGAAGGCTGTCAGCCAAGCTTGTAAAAAACTAAAACTGTCACAATTAACTCGAAAGCATTTTTACAGAAGTGAAATTATTGTAATTAGCTAGTTTATGGCAGAATAATTTACAGCATCATGTATGTCATGTGGTAATTTAAGAAGCTGCATGCCGAGACAAGCTGATATTTAAAGTCCAGTTAAAAACCAGATATGCACAAAACTTTGGATATTTAGGATAACTATGTGAGGCATGAAACCATAGATATATATACCTAGATTGGCCAATAATAGCTAGTCCCATTGGTGGCCTTGTCAGACTTAAATGCCATGACGCAACGTACTCATATTGTACCTTACGCTTGACTGACCGCAAGATTCATCATTAGTTTACAATGGCTGAAGCTGAGAAGAGTGTGTCAGCTGCTACTAAGGTGAGTTTTTTACTACTTTTAATGTCAAAGATAGGCTTGGAACTCCTAAATATCAGCTGTAAGGCTTTATAGTAAAAACTAGAACAGTTTTCATACCAATAGTGGACATATTTTCCCTATATTTGACACTTTGAAAAAATCATTGAAGACAATCAAATCAGCAGACATCATTGTTTGTCAAGTTACTATCAACTTCAATTTGTTTGATTCATTGACTGATTGACTCTCTCTTGGAAGGTTTCCTTAACTTTGCCCAAGGAGCTGCTTGTGTAATACTGCTACTTTGTGATGCTTGAGTCATTAATTTGGATACCATCTTGCTAAAAATCACTAAGTCAGAATGGAATTCATATTCATTGCTATTTTGGCAACGGTCTCACCATTATTCATCAAGCTCACAGTCATCTGAGAGGACTAGTAAGAATTGCTGCGTTGCTTTTGGATTTTCCAATTATCCAAGAAAATGTCCAGAGAAAAGCTTCCACAGGTAGGACAATATAACAAACATTCACCCTGCTAATCGTTGGGAGAATTCATGAACATACTACAAGAGCATGGCTTGGAGCATGGTTATCTTAGGCTATAATCAGGCTTAAAAGTTTCCATTATTTGACAAGGTTAATGCTACACTTCTCAAAGGCAAAAGTCAATAATCCAATGAGCAAAAAACACCACTAATTGTATGTATCTTTTATTACTTGTTAAGTTTTCCTACTGCTGCTGATCGCAAGGATGCCTGGATTAAAGCAGTGAGACGAGAACAGTTGACCCCAAGTAAATCTTCTGTACTTTGTTCAGACCACTTCACTAGTGACAGCTACCAAGTATCACCTGGTATTAGGAAAAAAGCTAGATTGAAGGCCAATACCATACCAACATTAGAGTTTGTCTTTTAAGACATTGATAAAATTCAAATTTATCAAAGACAACTGTTGCAATGAAGGATAACTTATATCTCCCTCTCTCGCAAATGCTAGCATTAGCTGCTATTGTATGTATTTAATTTTACATTTTAAATAATCACATTTCCTTGTATTATTTTTTGATTGTTGCTTTTTGAAAGCATGTGGTAAATTATGACAATAACCAACATCTTCTTTCTGTTACAATATCTTGTTTTGAGTGTTTTATTTGCATTTTTAGAGTATGGAAACCAAGCAATATATATTTAATTGTTCGATATATAAATAAATTGCACCAACATGCGAGTATATTAACATACGAGCTCAGTCTCGGAACGCATTAAGCTCGTAAGTTGAAGTATGACTGTATAGGTTTTTAGCTTTTAAGAGCTTGTAATCACCTTCTCATATATTTCACACCTGCAACACAACAGAGTAAGGCATGGTGAATCTTATGATACCAAATAACTGCAATGTGAATTTTGTTGCAAGTCAACCTTTAACTTGCTTATGCATATTGTACAAATAACTTGGTATTGTCCTTTCGTGACTGACTTCTTAGTGGTGGCAATTAGTGCTAGCCTGGCAAAGTTTTTCGCCAATCCAGCACTACTAAGCAACACTCTTGTCGCTTTCTCGCTGTGGTTGCAAACCTCAATCACCACAGGCGAAGACAAAGTCAAGCCACCCTGATTCTTAACTGTAATTAGGGAATTCGTTGCTTGGTTTACATCAACGTTAGTAACATCCACGATGCTAGTGATACAATCATTACACTTCAGCTTTGGTGACCTAGCCAGCTGTAAAATAATCATTCTGTCTCATTTTTGACTTCAGACATACTGGCATACTCATCATATTTAGTCATGTTTAGTTCAGCATATTAGTCTATTTACCTAGCCAAGATCTGGCTCTTTGAGTGGGTGGGCTATTTCCCCTCCCCTCTCCATTCCCCTTCTCTCTTTTCCCCTTCTAACTTAATCTTTGGAGAAGGGGAAAAGAAAGAATGGGGATAAGAGAGGGTTGCAAATAAAGCCATGATGGCTCATGATTTGTGTGCAACAATTCATAGCTTTTATAGTTTTAATCTATGGTGGTTATCAGATATTATCACAGAATTGCTTTAGTTTACTGGATTATGTATACAAGAAGGTTTTTATGTGACAATAAATGTAATTTTGTTACCTTCTTCCCATTAGATTCATTGTAAACAGCAGTGCAGTCAAGCGTGAGGTACAATACAGTGACGTTGCGTCGTGCTATTTAGGTCTGACAGGCTTTTTCCCTATTGGCCAATCTAGGTATATATATCTATGCATGAAACACATACATATTTCATAAAACAGGTAATTGTAAAATAAGTAAAAGTAGTTTCCACAAAAAAAACTGCCAAACTTATGAGATGATATTAATAAACATAAGTTTCTTTGAGCTAAATTTTTGATACGCTAAAACACAAGTGTAAGCTCAATAAATCTTAGATTCAGTAACTTACTTTAACTGAACCTTTAAACTTACTCACTAGCTTAAATAGTTTTTAATATTTTATGCTTTTATGTTTGTCAGTTTATACTAAATGCATCGGTTTCATTCAATGAAAGTATTTTAACAATTTAATATTAAAAATCACTTCAATCATCAAGTCAAAGATTTGCTCAAGTTTTACAAATGTCATAAAATTCATAGCATTCGATTAATTCATAAATTAGGTTTTAGCTATAAAAAACTTTTGCTGTGCAATATACATTTTTGAGATTTTTGAAAAAAATTATTTTATCTCAATAGGTAAAGGTTGTCTAAACAAATATCTAAATTCCTATAATAATCCTCTTTAGTTTACACAAGAGCAGACAATCTAGAAGATATAAAAGCTTATTATCATAAGATTTGACAATAAACAATAATGACATAAACAATTATATTTTTTATAACTCAAAACTATGAAAATAGTTGATCTCGCCAGTGCTACTTGTGTATAACTTTAAAAGCCACTTCAGTAGCAGTAAAATAGATTGCTATTAATTTGTCACATCATGTCACAATAGAGCAGCATACTATGAAACCCTTAAAATCTCAAATGTAGCTTGCCTAAAACATAACTATATTTGTTATGATTATGACAATAGATAGCCTGTTGTGGTTGGTTGCCTAACAAGTGTTATAATCTACATTTCTTGGGTAAAATTAAATTTTAAATCCTTACTCTTTAGGTGAGGTGAAGGGCAATGACTTCATGTATAGTACACCAATATAGTCATTTTTATGCTATTCAAATGATTTATAATTGTATTATTGTTAGTGCCCAAAGCTAGTAGATGTCTATAGTCGAAGCTAGAAAATGTCTATAGTAAAGCTAGTAGATGTCTATGGTTTTCACTTGAACTGTTATTATTGTAGTCCATCAATGTGTAATCTAAGTTTGCATCTAGCAAATAAAAGTAACATGTCAAGTTCTAGAAAATTTAATTAATTTAAAGAACTAATTAAACAGTACCAATAAAATATTTTTACTGTGAAGTAAGCCATTCAGCAAACATTTTGGAATGGTTACTCTGGGCTAATAACCGCGAGATGTTTTCAATAAACTTCAAGGCTTCATTTTTGCCTATTTATTTCTTTCTAGCTGATGTAGAAGGCAGACTCAAATGGGTACATGTATTGATATCCAACTCTGCTGGTGAACCTTCCTCTCCCTCCCTTTCATCTCCTGACTGGATACAGCTCAGCTATAGAGAAAATCCTTATCCATCAGTTGGTAGTGTAGAGTTTACTCCTCCTGCAGAGGCTCAACATGTGGCAGTCTATAATAATCACTCTAAAGGGTTGTGTTTGGTGGAAGTAAAGATCTATGGTAAGCAATTATTTGGATACGTTGATTATATGCCGACTAAAGGAGTCTTGTTTTAGAAATTACTTTTGTGTGTCAAAATTTCCCAGGCTTTTCAGATATTTATCACAAAGAAAGACTGTGATCTAGTCAAGGTGCATCAAAGCTGTAAAAACGTTAAAATGATATTATGCTTAAAAATATGACAACTTCAAAAAACTGTAAATACCATAGAGTAAGCAGCTTAGTTCACCATTATACGTGTGTTATTACTTTGCTCTAAAATTTATTGTTTTAGGTTACTATTTTAGCTATAAATAGCCTGATTTACAAGATGGAGAGTAAGTTTGTCTATTAAGCGCTTCAAAATAAAGCTGACAAGGTTTGTGAGTAGCTTGTATATAAATACCTAAAGGAAAACATTTAACTTTAGAACTTCATTGTAGTGTTTGAAGTATGGTTGATATAAAAGTTTTTTGCTACAGATGACAAAAAACTCAGTAATAATCTATGTTGTAGAAAAAAATCTTTTGATCATATAAACCCTATTTATTTTGTATTTTGGAAAATACGTTTTAACACATTTAATACCGTACTTTATGACTGGCTTGCTGTGCAACAGAAATTTTAATACTTTTATATTCAAAACCTCACAAGTACCTTTAGTGCAACGAGTCGGAAAAGAAATTTCTACCAGTGCGATTATCACTGGACTGTGATGGATTAGCGATATGGTTCTGTATTTACATCAACTTAATAATGATTGCTAGCAGGCAGGTTTCATCACTTAACATGGTAGACTACTAGTATGGTAAATTATATTTTAGAGTACAACTATGCAGCTGACAAGCCAGCTTCTCAATCATCAAGTTACAATAATGACAATTCCGGTAAAGCAAATGATGGAGATCTGTCCACATCATCCAACACAGACTTTATAAATCACAAAACAAACCAATGGTGGAAAGTAGACTTACAAAGAAGAATAGTATTAAGAGAGATAAGAGTCTATGTTAGAAATGGGCTATGTGATGGGGGAAGTACCAACTGCTGTAAGTATAAGGAAATGCTATCTTTATTAGTCTTCTATTTAAAACTTGAGGTGGAAAATTTCTGTATTTCAGACTTTTGTTCTTCTTAAAATCCTTTAGTGGATGCATCAACGAAACCTTTCTATTTTGCTTATCAGAATTTATGCATCTCAAGAACCAAGTTTGTTAGCTGACCAGTTTATTAGCTTTGTGCTTTAGAATGTTTTCAAGGCAATATGAGTTTTGAACACTAGTAGTTTTTATATCCATATTTAGAAACTTGCTATGTTGTAACTAAAGAAAATGTCTTTACTATGGATATGATATAGTGGTAGGAAATACACCCAGCGGTTCACGATCAATAAAAGGTCATTTAATGTAAAATTGATGTGGTAGTATACCAACCCTTTAAACACAAAGGGATAATGCACAAAAGCCTAGTAGCTCAACAGACTTGAGCAAAGTAGTCATGTTATAGCTAGCTTTTAGCTGACTATAATTAGCTCGTGTGACGTATTAATAGTGGTTGCTATTGGTTCAAACGATAAACCCTTACTCTCAAGGAATGGTAAATCATATAGGGGTATCATTAAATACCCCTATCATCGATGAGGGTTAAATCATCAACTGACATTAACTCATTTTGTTATAGCAGTCTAATCAAACACTGAATTAAAAGTACTTGCAAATGACAACTTAAAGTTTACTTTAAAAAGGCGTTCCATCTTATGCAATACTTGAAACAATTGTTTAATTATTTTTAACTAACATCATAAAATTTTAGTTTAGTTTTAGAGCATTTTTAGTAGCGTACATGTACATGTATTTATTTTAGTTTGATAAAACTTGTGGCAAACCAAATAAGCTAGTCACAAGATATTCTACCTCTCATCATTTACAACTTGCCTTAATACTTTTATAAACTAAATTGGTCATTCGCTAATTGAAACAACGCTTTACATAATTCACTTAGTATAATAGCGAGTGTACAAACAAGTCAATTTATGCGCTGTATATTTACGTGGAAAACATTATCTAAAAATCTTGAAATAATTTTATACTCAACATCAAAAACCAGCCTAGTTTCTACACATTAAAAAAGCAACAAAAGTCATAACAAGTAGCATTGATTCTGTTTGAAGACTTGTTTGACAAAGGTCTACCCAGTTCTTGCTATGTGTTAAAATATTTTAGCTACTCGTCTGCAAGAAGTATATTTACTTACGAACCCAAATGCTGTAACAACATCCCCAAGCACAACTGGTGAAAATGGATGGAGCACATGCTGCTTCAGGAACACATCAATAAAAGAAGAGTTTACTGAGCAGTGTGACCTTGGTCTACAGAACCCTGTCACCAGACTATTCAGCATCAGAAATAACAAGGGAATTAGTGTGGAGCTGAGAGAAGTGGAAATATTTGGGTTTGGTAAGTAGGGATCTTTTTTCTATTGTCCTTTCTAGCCAGAATCCTCCCACAAATATTTCACCTTCTGTAGTCCCCTGTATGTCATGCTTATAGTATCATCTCATAAGCTTGTAGTGCCTTGTATGTCATGCTTATAGTATCATCTCATAAGCTTTGTGTCATGATTCTTGTTTATTATTTAGAGTTTCCACAGCTTACGGCTGCCATAAATTTGAGAACAGAGGCTATAACTAGCAACTCTATTAGCATATCATTTCTGCAGTGGAAACAAGAAATGATTGGTGGACTCCCTCCTACTCAGTATGTATGCATATCCTTTTGTATTTCAGCCAGATGTGGCATTCTCCTATTGCTAGGGAAATAACTGTAACAGACACATTAATCCCATAACCATAGAAAAATAAGTGTAACAGGGTCCAGCACTCTCATGCGCTTCAAGCTAGAAAACCACTTCCCAATTTTGTTCAAGAAACATATTTTTATTAAGGCGGTTTTTTGGGATAAAACAATTTCTAAAGGATTATATCAGTGATTAAAATTTCAAGATAAAACTGAAGCTGTAACATAAACTACTTATACTCAAACGAGTTTGATTAGAAATGAAACACTTATTAAAAGTTTGGTTTGCTCCTTGCTAAAGTTTTTTTCAAGTTTCTGAATTCCTTAAATTAGTAAAAAAAATTAAATTTTTGTTTGACTATTTGTTTAGGTGTTATTTAAATTGATTCTACTCTGTCACTAACACTTGAAGGGTTCAATTTACTTTAATGTAATTTGAACATATAATGTTGTTTGTTACAAATAGTAGCAAGTTAACAGCAAATTAACAAAAATATTTGCTACGATAAAGTTACTCAATTTTTGAGAGCAAAAACTGAAGAACTTCGAGTTTTAGAACTTTAAGGAAAAATTTAAACAAACCTTTACAGCAGCTTTCTCCGCAACAAATAAAAACAGGTGAAAGCAACCACAAACCGTATTGGCCAGTAGAAGACCAGTGCAGTTATTTTTAAAAATATTTCTTTAACAAATAATCACAAAGCAGTACGGGTATATATATTTGTGAGTTAGATTTTTTTTCTTCTGGTGCAACAGGGCAATACCTTGCTTAAGCATCAGCATCTTGAATCTCTTGTATGATCCTTATAACTCAGAAAGGCTAATAACACAGTTGAGCACTGTTTGTACTGTAGGTATCGTATAACCTTGTCTGGAAAAGACCCCATGTTTCCTGAACATCAAAACAGCAGTAGTCAAAGAGTAAATGTAACCTTTGACCAGCTAAACCCAGGACAAGTTTATAATGTCAGCATTGCATGCTCTATTCAAGGAATAGACTGCCCTGGAGAGGTTCAGTATATTCAAGCAACCACAAATTGTACAGGTGAGTAGCCTTTGAGTTACGATAGTAGAATCAAAATCAAAAACATTTGGGAGCTCCAGCTAACAAAGGTCTCACTCTTGACAATCATAAAAAAAGATCTTATTCACTCTGAGCAGAAGACACCTTAATGTACCATTTCAGCATCTATATATAATCACTTGAATGTACTTTTTACCATTTATAAACACCTGACTGTACTGCTTTAGCATCTATAAAAGCCTGAATGAGCTGTATTATTACTTATAAATTCCAATTTAGAAGTAATTGAATATGAGGTATATGTAGCTTACATCGCTAGTATTAATGATTAATAAAATATAATTAGTTAAACAGACAACTTAACAATGTTAGAAAACTTGTGGAAATGAATGTTACACAACCTTTAGACTGCCCTATAACGTTATATAAGCAATCACTGCTCAGAGTATATAAAATCTTTCAAAGGCACAAGATTAACAGAAAAATGAAGGTCCTCATTTTCTTTTCTAACAACGCTAAAGTGGAAGTTTGAATCAAACTTGCTACATGAACTAAACTGTTGTTAACTTGCAAAACAGGGAACCCTATGTAACAGAAGTTGAAAAAATATTGACTGTATTCTGATTTGGCAATGGGAGAACAACGTTTTTCCTTTTAATTTTGTTAGTTTGGACAACTTTTAGCCATTGTAAATAGGGTTTGATAAAAACACTAGGTATTAAGGTGTCAAAGTGTTTTGGTGATTGCGTACTATTCAATCATAGGTAACCAAATGACTGGACTGCTATCAACTTACTGTAGGTAGTTGTCTGCCCATATAGGCAGGTATTGCAGTTTCTATGACTCACTCAACTCATTCCTTTATTATCTTGTTATTGCTCCAAATACTCCTAAACAATTGTGTGTTTAGACAAACTTAAGGTTTCATAAACTGCAGATGCACAAAATGGTTAAATAATTTCAACAATATATAATGATCAAAGAACAAGCAAAACTTGGTAGATGCTGCTGCTTTATAAATGATTAATATGAGAATAGAGAGACCTTCAAACCTTACGTACAATGTATATGTTGCAGCACCGGGCTCGATAGAGCCTTTGAACATTGACTGTCAACAATCTACTGATGGTTTTCCTATCTATTGGAACTGCACCGCTAATTGGACGGTATGTTTCACTAAATAAGGCTGAGAAGTTGGCCTTGCAAATTACATTTACCTCACAGAATTTAGTCTGCCATACAGCATCAATGTAAAGTGGCAACACGCTGTAACAAAAGAGTGTGGATTGTTTCAAAGTATGCAAACATAGACTGGTTGTGGTCGCAATTTTTATATGCTGCTATTACTACTACAGTAAATTCTCACTTGTCAAAAATAATCAAAATAAACAGCCTCGTGAAAAGCAAAAGTCTGTCTAATAATAACTAATAAAGTCATACTAGAGGGAGTCACATTTCTGTTAAGTCTCTTCCTCTTTTTCTTAGCTTCATTAGATAATATAATGGATTGAAAGCATTTAAGGAGATGTACAGTACAACAAGTATTTTACACTTTTACAAGTCCCAAAGCATAACAATATAGCAGCAAACTGCAGTGACTGATATTATAATGATGCTTGTGGAGTGATCTCACCGGCCAAGGTTTGAGAGAGATGTATGTGTTTTATGGCTTTTAACTTTTAACTTTAATTTTTTTCAATTTTCATCAATTTTTATTTTTTTGTGTGGTATTTTGGTAAAATAGTACTGGAGCCTCGAAAACTAAATTGGAAAGTAGTATTGTATTAGTGTATTGCTATTGCTATTTCTTTTACTATTACCATTGCAATTACTATTGTCATTATCATTGCTAAAACCATTACTCTTGCTGTTATCATTATGATTGCAATTACTATAACTATTACTATTATTCAGACTATTACTATTACCATTAATATTATTATTACTATTACTGTTACTATTATTATCATTATTACCTTTATTGTTTCTATTACCACCGTCCATTGTCATTGCTATTACTAATAGTATTACTGCTCCTAGTACTACTACTACTGTTATTAGTACTATACTATCACTAGCACTAATACTACTACTAACAATAACCTCTATTACTACTCCTAAGTATTCTTGTTATTACCTGACTGCTAATACCATTTCTACTGTAATACTACTACTGCTGTTCTATTTTATCGTGGCACTTTTCAATTTACCACATATATTTTATGCTCGTTCAGGAACTATGTATAATAGCTTATTTAAAAGTATGCATTTAGTATTTTAAAGTTAGACACGCTATACAAACATATGAAAGCACATTGAAAGAATCTGGTGGCATGTAATGCTAGCAATACATGTGTACCTGTGTGCTTCTGGGATACATTCATCGTAGTATTAAGCTTTAACTCAGGCAATTTTCTAGTAATCTTGTAATGCTTTCACTAAAAATCATAGTATGACAACCTGCAAGTCTCTACTCTCGGTTCAAGGAAAATGAATGTCTTAGACTATTAGACTAGAGCCATTTTATGTCTTTCAGTAAGCCATACAAAGCTAAAGCTGTCCTTAGTACAAATGCTTCTCATCGATAGACAGGAGATGTTAGCTTGCTTTTATCCTTGCCATTGCACTCTGCAGTCAAACTGTTTGTACGATTTTCTTTGATAACCACAAACTTGTTTGATAATATTGCAAACCGAGTGTAGAAAATGGCATTAATAAAACTTCTTATAAAGTATATTGAGAATGAACTCCACTTTCATCTATTACATTGAGTTAATTAAATGTCACCACTATTGAAACTACTTTGGTCAGTCGGACTTATTCTTTTAACTTTCACTGGTGAATATTTTCTAAATTAGTTTTTTTTAGCTGTCAACTATGCAGTGGGGTATCGTTCATTTGCTGACAGTACATAGTTTACATCAATATTTGAAGCAATCAGAAATGACAGTTTGAGTTTGAATGTTTATAGTCCATTCAGTACTTTCTCTTTTCACACAAATTGTAAATTACCTTTGTGTAAATTGACAAAATTACTACATAGTATTACTAATGATTGCAGCTAAAAGCAATATTTGAAGCTGTCAGAAATGAAAGTTTGAGCTTGAATATATATAGTCTATTAGTACATCCTCTTCTCACATAACTTGCAAGAATATTATTTTCTAACGTTGGACAGTTCTAAAAACCTATCAATAAACATTGAACTTAAGTTGTTTTGGTCGTTTGAGTACTACTAGATAGCGTTACCAATGAATTGCAGCCAAAAGTGCTGCAGCTGTTTTGCTTTAGAATAAAAATTTTATGTAATGCCTTCACAATGATTTTATACTTAAGAAGTTTTCAAAGTCGGTTTATGATTTGCTTTACTAAATAAGGTTTAGCAACGCAATAGTTAAAAGTTGGAGTTTCTCTTTTAGTTGTCATTTTTATTTTGCATATTGGTATTTTCTACCTTCTAATCCTAGATCATTTTGTTTTACTAATGCTTTAACTTGTTATTCCCACGCTATTTTGTAGAGAGCAAACGCAAACTGTCCAGGCAATGTTCGCTATCTCTATGGCTTAAACGGTACTTACACAAATGAAACTGAAAAGAATAGCGTTACCTTTTCGCTCAGTGGGCACCAGCTGTACAACTTCATTGTTGAAGCCAAAAATTCTGACAATATAAGTTCTGCACCTGTAAAAAAAGGTCAACAATCGGGAGTACTTGGTGAGTCAGATATGTAATTACAAACTTTTGCAGTTAGAAGTGCTATGTTTCTCATTTCAGCAAATGTTAAAAGATAGGTTTTGCATTGCGCTATAGACATACTGAAATATTTTACAACTTGTTAGTGTTCATATTCAGCATATGAGTTAATTTATTTTAATATTTCTGCTGTATTAATAATGTTTTTAGAATGTTAAAATGCTAAATAGAGACACATACTAGTTGCTGTCATGTTCCTGGTTTGCAGTGAAGTGATTGCACTGAACATGAGGTTCTTGTAAAAAAGCATCAAAAGATTGGTATTGATTGAATTGTTTTCAGAACCAATATTCTAAAACTGGAATATAGGACAGCAGTACTAATCACAACTCTATGTTGTTATTGATTAACATTGGTATACGACAAAGTTTCATTACGTTGTTTTTATTTGCATTAATTGTTCTCTTTAGACATAACCTACCAATGTTTAAAATATGTGTATTTTTAGATTCTGTTGCGTTTTTGAACAGCAAAAAACACCATGGGTCACTAGAACTCAATTGAAACTTATCTCTATTTTATAAATAATTGTATAAACAACACAATGTGTCAATCAGCATGCCTAATTATGTTCTGTTAACATTAGATTCAGTGAAGTTCAATTTAGCGTAAAACCTCATAAGACTTTCTGAGCTGAGAACATGGATGATAGCAAAGGAATGGCAGTCAATAGATGGTAACCAATAGATGGTAGCCAATGAATGGTAACCAATAGATGGTAGCCAGTGAATGGTAGCCAATAGACAATGGCCAGTAGATGGTGGCCAGTAGATGGTGGTCAATGGATTGTAGTCATTGTATGATAGATAATAGATGATAGCCAATAAATGGCAGTCAATATATGATAGTCAATATATGGTGGGTAATAGATGGTGGTCAATATATGGTAGTCAATAAATGACAGTCAATATATGGTGGATAATAGATGGTGGTCAATATACGTATGGTGGATAATAGATGGTAGTCAATATATGGTGGATAATAGATGGTAGTCAATATATGGCGGATAATAGATAGTAGTCAATATATGGTGGATAATAGATGGTAGTCAATATATGGTGGATAATAGATGGTGGTCAATGAATGCTGGTCAATATGATACAGAACCTTTTTAATTAAAAAACAGCCTTCAGCTTTTCCATCTAGTTTATTTTCTGCCCTAAAATATTTAGTGTACTTATATAATATTTAGGTGAAATATATAATATGTAGAGTACATAAATAAAATATTGTGTACATATATATAATATATAGTGTACATATAATGTACATATAATGTATAGTGTACGTATTTAAAGTAAGTAGTGTAAGTAGTGCATTTTAGAATGTAAGTAGTACGGTTTTGTTTGTAAGTTCTGCATTTTAGTAAGCAAATAATGCACTTTAGTGTGTAATTGGTACTTTTTAGAGCCTTTTTATATGAGGAATTTTTGCATATAATTAGTACAATCCATTCTATAAGAAGTGCATTAGTTTTAATTAGCATCGTTCAGCCTGTTAGAGTTTTGTTCGAGTCTGGAAGTTGTGTTTGCTTTAAACTTTGCTTCAGTATGCTAAAATTGAATAACTTTATACTTTCAATGAACATTTTATGTACATTCTAGTATATCTAACAAAAACGTATTTAGCTTGTATAAAAAATACCCATACAACAACTTTGTACTTTATAAAACACTTTTACACCTTTTCACATTTAAACACCTTTATACATCTTTCTGTACTTGAAATGCATCAAAGGAAATTACAGTAATACATGTAAATATATGATTTAGTATTAGAAATACGTGTGTATCAGCACACTTTGCACACAGTGTTAGAAGCAGAGACTTTTTACCATAGCAGTATGACAACTATAGTGTTAGAAATAGTACAATTAGAGCCAGTTTGACATGCAGGGCTTGTTGGAAATCATAAAAGTAGAAAGGTGTTAGTTAAGATTATTAATAAATGTGGGGAAATAACAACATCAAATAGGCTGATGTTTGAAAAAATAATTTTTCAATTACATGTGAGAGACATAAAAACATGTATTTATTAAGTTGTATGACCTTGTAATGTAGTATAACAGCAGTAAAACGTTTTGTTCGAAAGAGAACAAACAGTAAGTCGGTATAAAAGACCAGGAGCTGATTTAATGTCGGATGTTACATTATTGTTCATGGTTGATTGAATGAAATTTAACTTTCCAAAATCCTGAGCGACTAATTGAAAAATTAAACACTACCCTATTATTGAAGGTCACCCTTAATTAAACGCCATCATAAAATAAGGGTTGAAAAATAGAACACCATGGCATCCGAATAAAGGTTTTACGGTATATGTCAAGTTGAATGACCCTGTAATGAAGTATAATAGCAGTACAGCATTTTGTTTGATAGAGAACAGTAAATCTGCATAAAAAGACTGGTAGCTGGTTTTGAAGGAAGGTGAAATGGGGGTTATGTGAACTAAATGAATGCCCCACGTTGCAAAGGTAATAAAAAACTGCTTATAAACATTGGTAGGTAATGTAGTTGGCTAAATAGAGTAAACTAGTATACGTAGTGATAAACTTACTAATAAGAGTCGTGAGACCAAGCTTTAGTGAAGTTGCATGTAACACAGTGTCGTTATGTGTATCTAACCCAGAAATTGACTATCTGTCCAATGAGTCCATTATAGACCGTTTAGCTTAATCGGATAGTTTGTGACTTTGTGAAATTAAGGTTCAAAAAAGTTCAAAATCTTTGCAATGCAAATTTTTCATTTCTAGGTTTAATCGCTATAACTGGACACAGGGGTAAAAACAAAAGAACAACATGCCAATGCTGATATTTATATAAATACTAGCGGAATGCTCTGCGTTGCACGGGTATTAAAAATCAGCTTATAACCAGTGAAAGGTAATGTAGTTGCCTGCCACTTGCCATTTGCCTGACAAACTGAAAACTGCTAATTTGAGTAAACTGACTAATAAAAGCTGACTACTTGTTCTCACGGGAGAGCAAGCATAAAATTACGTTACCGAAAGCGGTAGCATATTTTCACCGACAAGACGACATATATCGCCCATTGAATCCATCGATCTTGCGTAGCTTAATTAATATGGTATTTGCCTGCCGATCAAGAAGTTCTGAGACCAAATATTTTGTGATACGAATTGTTCATTCCAATATTTAAATAGCTATAGCTAGACAATCTGAACTACATACACACACACAAACTTTGAGATTTGTATATATATATATATATATATATATATATATATATATATATATATATATATATATATATAAATATATATATATATATATATGTAAAAATTGTTTCTTCACCCCGGTTAACTTATATGGATGGTAATTTCTGCTTTACCTCAAGATTTTAGCTGTTCCCAATAGCACACTTTTCTGCAACTCATCTGAGTTGATTGCTGTCGGTATTTGGGCAAGCCACATTTCATGAGCCGGTGTAATTGCGCCCGGTGTTATAAATATATATATATATATATATATTTATATATATAAACATATATATATATATGCGTATACATAGCATTGATCTGTGTATTGTTCTCTACAGCGCCTCAATTTGAAACGGACCAACTCACAGTAATTGGAACAGTACCAGGGTGTGTTAACATTGCTTGGGAAACACCTACATATCCAGGAGGGACTATTCAGAATTATAAGGTGACTATTGGATAAACAGAATCATCAAAGAGATTTAAGTTATTTACCTTTTGCAAGAAAAAAATTGAGTTCCTTTTTCAATTAATTGAATAGCATTTTATACACTAAGTAAAGTATCTCTGTATTGATCAGCTAGTCGTAAATATTGATTTACAACTAGCAAGCTGAGCAAAGTTATTTGCATTCATTGCTACTCTTGGGTCAGAGTTCCAAAAATGTAAAATAAAAGATGAAGTAATTCTGTAAAGGGTTGTAGTAGCCCTACTGCCATAGTTACTGGTTTTCTTACAAATTTATTGTTTGTCTTTAAAGCCTTTTCTGATTTGTTGGTTCAAAATTCAGTATAGCCGCAAAACATCTAAAAGGGTGGCTTTACACTTGCTGTTTAGTTTAATAGAAGCTGTTCTTACAATTGGTTCTAAAATCTTTATTCAACAATAGAACATTTCGGCTAAATATGTTTTGGATGTAAAGTTTATTGGACTGACTAGAGCTAAAAGTAAATACAGTGAAACTCGGATAACTCAAACTTCAAGGGACCGAGCAAAAGTGTTCGAATTATCAGATTGTTCAAGTTATCAGAGCACTGTCACAAGTCCATGTATTTACTTATTTATTAGTAGATACATGAACATATACAAACTATAATATAAATCAAAAGCACAAATGGCTTGTTTCAAATTAAATGCTTCTAATGTAAAGTTTAAAACGTTTTTTATCAAAAAGTATAGAGATTTTTCTATCACTTGAGATTGGTTTGTTGTTTGAGGTGATGTTATTGCCAGGACGTTTTTTTAGATTGACATTGGCAAAACTTGATCGTTGCTGAAATGCTCAAAAGAAAAGACATCTTTTTCTTTTGAGCGTTTTACCCACGATCATTTTTGCCGATTTTTCTTGAAGTTTATCCAAAGATTACCTTACTTTACCTGGGATTCGTTAAGAGCAACACTCCGAGGCAGTTCAATTAAAAGTTTTACGAAGTTTAACGGTACATTGTATATCACTAACGGTTTTTGAATGGATACTTATTGAATGTACACACGTATTCTGTGTTTAGGTCAAACGATGAATAGTTTTTTTTAGCTAAGACAACGTATACGTTTAATTACAATTTTTAAGACGTTTTAAACATTCAACATTCCGACGTTGATTCAACTCGGAATCCACGTCGGAAAACTATTCATCACGGGCTAGCCGGGTCACGCACTCGAGGATTTTCGCCACGCAAATACAAAACAAAAACAACATGCTGTTTTTGTTTTGTATGTGCATGGCGAAAATCCTTGCGCCTGTGACCCAGCTAGCCCGTGCTGTTCATAGTATAGTAGTACGTATAAATCAAATTTCACCAAACCTTTAGAACAGTCGTTGACAAAAATATTTTGCCGATGAAGGTAGTAACGACGCTTATGAATTACGAAAAGTTGAGGTTTACCTCTATGGCTTGAAATAAAGTGATTTTCTAAAGCGATAGCAACCGTTTCGGTAGCCGTTGGGCAAAAAACAGTTCGAATTAACAGTGTTGAGTTCGAGTTATATAGAGCCATTTATCATTGCGTGGGAACGGACCAAGCAAATCCAGTCGAGTTAACCATGTGTTCGCTATATCCGAGGGCGAGTTATCCATGTTTCACTGTAATTGATATAAATCCGGGCTGTGAGTCCTCAAAATGTAGTACAGGCTTATGAAGTGGCCTATCAGTCCAAAAAAAAGGAAAGCTGACCTGAAACCAAAAACAATGAGCTGTCAGTAGAAACATGTAAAGATAGCCTGAGTGAAAATTTGACATTTTTGTCATAGCTGGCTTCACGGTTTTTGTTTGTTGAAAAACTTAATCATGTGCGCTTTTATTAATTTTGTGGCTCATGTTTTCTTCCAAATTGTACATCCTCGCATCTACTTATTACTGGTAACTATGGTAACTATATGAAGAGTTGGTTTGTTGTGGAAAATTAAGAAACATCTAAATCCAATGAAATTCATTTTAGTTAGCTAACAGACCTCCGACTTAAATTTACAAATACCTTGCTGCTCAAGATAAATAAATGTATACAAATATACAACAAATAGGTGATGAGTAGGTAACAAATACACCTAACTTATATTCCAACAATTTGCTGTGTCGGTGATTAATTCATTTATTAATTTTCTCGTTAAGGCACAGGTCTACAGGTTCAGCTGCTCTTCAGGTTGCGCTTGTTATGGTGGTAGAGCAAATTTGTGGTCAAAGTCTGCCAGATGACTTGTTATACTAATGGGTGTTGCAATGTAATTCAATTATCCAAACCTTCCTTTTTCCTGTATATTCAGAGCTCTTTATATCACAATTAGCAGTTGCCAGTTTACTGTACTTGATTAAAGGTGATGTTAATAAACTTGCTGCAGTGATTCCATTTAAATATTGGCTCATTATGTTAGACAGTTCTATATGTATTAAGTGTACCACAGGTCTAACAAATTCAAATTCTCTTAATATGACTCATCACTAGACAAATAAAACAGGTTTAACATAAACAGAGTTTTCATAATGATGACGAAATCGAGCGATTATTTTTTCTTTAGGACAGGTGTTTCTATACTAGTAATAATGCAATGGAATATTTAACAATCTTCCAGAATTATACGTCATCACAAAGATAAACCTATTATATAGCATATAGACTTTTATCACATGAGACCACAAATTGATGCAAAAATCCCTGCATCATTTGAGGCATTAACGTTCTCTCTGAATCACTTTGAGCAAAGTGTGAAAAAATACATGCAGAAATGTTAAGCCTTTAATAATTAGTATTCTCAAATTGCAGAGTTGCTTTGCTTTACTCTTCAATTATTTCAAGACCCACAGCAGATAATTCGAGGCAGATTTCACAACTGAATGTTTTAGTTTTTAAAACATTCTTAAACACCCTGATAACTACCATATTTGACGATCACTATAATAAAAAACAATAGATTAATTCACTTGTTTACATCTGTAACAATTAATTATAATTACAGTAATACTTCAACTTGCGAGTGCTCCAACATACAAGAAACTTGAGATACGAGCCAGCTTTTAAGCAAGTTTTAGCACTAACATACGAGCCATGTTTGAGATACGCACATATAAGTCAGTTGCCAAGTATGCCGGAGGTGTTTTATGAGATTTGTGTTTTTTACAGCATCACTCTGTATTTTTCAACTGCTCAGGTTATACTTTAGTACTGTGTTTTTGGTGCGCGATTTTCTGCGCAGAATTATGTGAATTAAAAGTACTGAGCGTAGACCGAAAGTTTGCCAGTAAATGAAAGATGAAATGCAAAGAAAAAGCAAATGATAATAATTATTAAACAGAAAATTATTGAAAAATGTGCGAAGTGTGTTTGCGTGATTGAGCTAGCTCAGCAATATTACAGAAATACATTCACAATTATCAAACAGAAGGATTATATTTTGGGCATTTATTTAGTTCGCAAAAGGACTAACCATAGTTTCTAAACGGTGTAGCGATTTTCACGACCGCTGATGGCAAGGCTGCTCAGGCATTGGATAAAAGATCAACAATTGGCCGGTGACAGCGTAACTGAACTATGCTATGTGAAAAGGCCGGTGCTATCTATCAAAACTATAAACATTCGGACAAGTTGGCTAGTGGTTGTACATTAACCGTTTGTGACGACACCTGTGTTCGCCCTAATCGCAACATGTTAAAAGGCGCCAAAGGCAAACGTCCTTAGATAGGTTTATCTTAAAACGGCCGGCTAGTCGTGAAAGCAAAACAAAGGAAAAATTAGCCGACCAGCAAGAAACTTCAAACTATGAACGGCGAAGAAATTTTAATCACGTTAAGTTAAAAATGAAAGTTTGCTTTTAGGTTTGCTTTTAAGTTTGTCTTTTAAGACTTTGATAAAATCCAAATTTATCAAAGTCAACTGTTGTAATGAAGGATAACTTTCTATAACTCCTAGGATATCTCCCTCTCTGGCAAATGCTAGCGTTAGCTGTTATTGTATGTATTTAATTTTACATTTTAATTAATCACATTTTCTTGCTTTATTTTTTATTTGTTGCCTTTTAAAAGCTTATGGTAAGTTAGGACAATAACCAACATGGTTTTTTCTGTTACAATATCTTGTTTTGAGTGTTTTATTTGCTTTTTTTAAAGTATGGAAACCAATCAATATATATTTAATTGTTCTATATATAAATAAATTGCACCAACATATGAGTAAATTGGCATACGAGCTGAGTCTCGGAACGCATTAAGCTCGTAAGTTGAAGTATGACTGTATAGGGAACTTGCATACGTTTTACAATGAGTTTAGAATTTTTACTAGAACTTTGGTGCAATAAATTAATGTTTAAATATTTTACAGGAAATAGGAGTGCAACAAAAGGAGTAGCAACGTCACTGTTGATTGCTCATGTCTCTTGCAGATTACAACATAATAAATCTATAAGCTCTGTGAATCATGCAATTGAAGGAGCTTAGTGCAAGACAGAGTGGTATACATTATTATTTCTTTATGTCTATTGCCTAGATTGTATGTGATGGAAAGCAAGAGATACAAGTAGATGCCAACAATCATACTGTCCAACATTGTGAATATGCACCATTCATGAATGTAACTTGTGCAGTCGCAGCATTCAATACAGAGTGGAGTGAATGGCTGAATGTGACAGGAAGAACTCTGTGTGCAGGTAAAACACAACAAGCAGCTTATTATGTCACAGGGGAGCTATCTATGGCTTTTTCTTATGTATATTTTTGTTAGAAAGTTCTTTTCTGATAGCGTATAGTCACTTGTTCAAGCGCTCAAGCAGATTCTAGTTATTGCTGCACTTTCTATTTTAGCCATTGCTGTTATCGTGCATCCTTCAATATGATTATTGCTGTTATCATGCATCCTTCAATATGATTATTGCTGTTATCATGCATCCTTCAATATGATTATTGCTGTTATCATGCATCCTTCAATATGATTATTGCTGTTATCATGCATCCTTCAATATGATTATTGCTGTTATCATGCATCCTTCAATATGATTATTGCTGTTATCATGCATCCTTCAATATGATTATTGCTATTATTGTGCACCCTTTAATATGATTATTGCTATTATTGTGCACCCTTTATAATGATTATTGCTGTTATCGTGCATCCTTTAATATGATTATTGCTATTATTGTGCACCCTGCATTTTAGTTTTTGTTGTTATTGTCCACCATCCAATTTTGTCATTGTTGTTATTGCGTATTCTTAAGTCTGTATGTATGATAGGTTAATACAGGTAGATAAGGTTCACATGTCGGTTGCTATCATTGTGATCTAAGGTTATTTTAGTGTTAGAAAATAATTCATGTATAAAAAATAATGTTTTAGATCCAACATTTTCTGAAAACATTAGTTCTATGTATGAAGACACGTTTGATAATGCAAGTAATACAAGGACAATTCATCTGGATATAAAGGTAATGCTAATGTTATGTACAGTGGCTAGAATTTGATACAGCATTTTTCATACTTCCCTAATGAATTTCCTGTGAAGATTCATTGGACAGTATCAGACTTGATTCACTCTACATTCATTAAAAATTAGTATTATAAATATTTTGTTATATTACAAACAGAGGTAAAGAAAACTTCATAGGTGTATGACAAACTTTTGACATGATATTTATAATAGCAGTTCTTATATTTTTATATTTTTTACACCTTTATCCGAAAGCTATTATTATTATTTTTCTATTATATTACAAATAGATGTGAGTATGAAACTTTACAAGTATATGACAAAATATTAATTTGATATTTATAATCCAAATTTTTACCTTTCCATATCAATTGATATTTTTATGTAAAACATGTCATTGTAGAATGTGAATCCAAACTGTGAGTCTCCTTTAACGCTAATGTATAAAGTGAATGACAGTAGCTACCAAAGTAGTGCTATCTTCAGCCGACTCAGAGCTGTGACAACATACACATTCATGGTGAATGCAACTAACAGGGCTGGAAATTCCTCTCTTGCTACTATAACTGTGGTCACAGAAGAAGCAAGTATGACATAAATTCATATCATCTTTTTGATTTTTCATGAAACATCTTGTAAACTCATTTTATCGGTAGTATCTGTTACAACATTATGAGAAAATAAAAAGGGCTAAATTTTTTGTAATTATTGAGAATTGTTTAAAACTACAGTAAAATGCTGCACCGGACCTCATCAAACTGTTTGGTTAGCCCGTTGCTCTTTCAGTAATTAAATTGTTTAAGGTCGCAATTAAAATCAAATTTACTTCTTAACACGCTTTGATCAATTTTAAAGTAAAATATTCAATATATGTTTTTATTCATACAAGTACAATGACAATTAAAACAGATATTTGACATGGTCTAGTTTTAAAGCCTTTTCTACTTTTTTATTTCCAGTAATTTTATTTCCTTTGTTACTGTATTTGTTACTTCCCTATAGTTAGTTTCCTTTACAATGCAGAGCCTGCTAGTGGACCAAAGGTGGAAGAGGCAACATCTGATGGTAAATGTGTTTACATTTCATGGAACCCGCCAGGTAGTCAAGATGCAAATGGAGAGATCATTGGTTACCGGGTAAGGCAGCTTGATTACCTGTGATAGTTTTTTCAGAGACTGAGTTTTTTTAGATGTTTCTAAGATGGACAATCAATACTAGCATTTTTCCTCATACAACAAATCTAGCAAAAATGTTAATTTGTAGTTTTCCATAGTTTTTTAAATTGTAAGCAGTGTAGTCTTTAGTTAGTGCATCTAGTCTGTTTTAGAGAGTGTTCATCACCAACAAGTGCACTTTAGTTTAGAGCTAATGCACACTAAATTTCAAGTAGTGAATTTAAACTGCAAGTCATGCATTCTCACACGTAAGTAAAGCATTTGATTCAGCAATTATTTTGTTGTAGTCTATAAGTACTGCTTTATTTTTGGTAAGTATGAAAGTATCACCTGTATGAAAGTATTTCTGTGTCTATTGTACTGTAGTATAGTCCGTTAACAATGCTTTTCAGGCTGAAAGTGAAGCCTTTTAGTGATGAAATAAAACATTCTAGATAATATGTACAGCAGTCATATCAAGACCTAGTGTGTATTATCATGTCAGTAGTGCATTTTAACATGTAATTAGTGCATTTTAACATGTATTTAGTGCATTAGGTATGTAAGTAGTGCATTTTACTATTTAAGTAGTGCTTTTAATATAGAAGTAGTTCATTTTAAGATGTAAGTAGTGCATGTAGTATGAAAGTAAGAAATTTTAGTATGCAAATAGTGTACTTCAGAATATAAGTAGTACCTTTTAGTATATTAGTAATGCATTTTAACATGTAAGTAGTGCATTTTAGTATATTAGTAACGCATTTTAACATGCAAGTAGTGCATTTTAGTGTGCAAATGGTTTGTTTTAGTAAATAAGTACCAATAAGGTAGTGTAGTTTAGAATTTTAATGGCAGTTTAGTGTCTAAGTAGTGAATTTTACGATGGAAAGTGCACATTAGTATGTAAGTAGTACATTTTAGTGCCTCTTACTTTTAAATAAGGTATTCCTGTCTATAGTTACTGCACTTAATTTTATAAGCAGTGCATTCTACTTTAACTAGCACCATTGTGCCTGTCAGAAGTTTGTTCTAAATTGAAAGTAGTGATTGTCAATATGGATATAGCTCAGTCTTGTGTGCACTGAATGCATCTGATAAGCTGTGAGTTTCACATATGAAACATGTGTATTACCAACTTTCTGTTTTAGATGGCTGCATTAATATGATTTTAAAAGATTGTAAAAAACTCTAATTTGTCAACAGACTTTGGGCTCTCATTGAGAATGTGCCAAGCACTAGTATTACTAGTATGCTGGTAGTCTCTTGTGCTGGGAGAGATCATCATGTATATCAGCTATGTGCACAATTATTCTTTGATGTGGAAAGGTGGCCGAAAGTTGCAGATGGTAGTGCACTTAGCTGGGAATCCAAAGATCCAAATTTGATTCATGGGCAATGCAGTTTTTTTTCTAATACCTTTAGCATGGCTTTGAACAAACAGACAGACGACTCTTATAGTGGTAGTAAACATTTTGTTTTTAAACAAGTAAACTTTTTATGTAAATGTGAAAGGAATGCGTTAGGCTACAGATGTTAATAACAACTTGGACGAAATTTAGCAATCAAGTGTATTCAGTGATTTTCAGATTAACAAAATAATTATATTATTAGGTTAACATCAGTTTGAGTCGCCACCTAGTAATAGCAAAAATATAATAATTTGTGATAATGGGTGATAAACTCAATTGCTAACAGCAATAAATAATGTTAATATTAATATAGTTCGCTATTGTGATTAAAATTATCATGGTCAATAACGAACGATTTGTATAGTGATAGTAAATTTGGTTTTTTTCATGTGTTTTAATTTGTACGTTTTTGATGTTTTGTGTGCAAAAATAATTTAGCCGACTGTTCATTGCTGCAGTCTCTACAGCGATCGCCTTTGTTTTAGTTTTGCTCTTCTACTTCAAAGGTGCTAAAAGTACATTATTATTGCTAAAGCAAATTATTAAATAATGCTTATATAAAAGTTTATTGAATAATGTACTAATATTTTTTCTGCGTAACGAATAGCAATGTGCCAACTAACAGTTTGCAAAATAAAAAAATTTCTGATGCAAGAGATGGTTGAAATTATTTCCATGTGACTTGTATGAATTAATTTGCATTTTTCGGAGCAGAAAGCGTGCAGCTAACAATAAGTTTAAGGTAATTGATATTCTGACAGCCAACAATAATTAGTTAAAACAGAGCTTCAACGTCATATGAAAATAATACTTTCGATTATATTGGTAGCACTCTTTCATCAGTAACAACATGTCGCGTGTTTGTGATGCTAGATTGTTGTTTAATACAGTAATAGTTTGTAGTGTGCAATCGTAATAGTTTGGCTATCAGTTTGTAGGTATCAGCAAAAAATTCAACAGCAGCACCATGTTTTAGACACTAGGAAAAACTGGCTAGTCTAATTTGCTGATCCACTTTGTGTTTTGGTGAATGGTAAAACGATAAAGTATTTCGAAAACTGTATTTTATTAGCAACTGTGCTAGTTTTTATTTCTTGAGCATTAAGTGAATGGTTTAAAGGCTGATGTGAAAGATAAAGCCGTGGTAGTGATAGCTGATTGTGCTGAGTTGTTTGGGGTTAACCAAATTAAGATGAGTAACAAGTACAAGATAAGTACAAGTGTAGAGTTGTTGCAAACTAGCCGTCTTTTTCCAATCAGCTGATCTTATGATATATCAATGCGATATGAACTTTCAAGATCTTCAATTACAAAAATTGAAGTCTGCATATACATCATCACTACTCTGAATGATGTTTCAATATTAAAAATTTAAGTTCATCTATCTGTGCATTAGTTCATTACCACGCTTTGAAAGAGCAACGTTATTACTCTGATAGATTTTGACTAAGTCAAATATTTTCTTGCTTTTTTATACATGAACATATGGATTTCTTATCACTAGCATCAAGTTTAAAACAATATATTGTTAAATATTGTCAGTTTGCCCATTAGAGCAGTATTTTATTAAAACAAGACGCAATATGCTGATCAATAAACATTATTTCAGCATCAATGCACTAACCGAACTGCCTGGAATGAAACTGCTTCTACATCCTTAAAATGTTGTGGATATGAAGCTGGACAATCCGTGACCTGTGACATACAAGCGAGTACTTCCAAAGGATTTGGACCCTCTACTACAGTTTCCACAACTATAAAATGCTCAAGTACCCATAATAGTTTATTTCACTAAAGTTAAAGACTGTCTAAAGAGTGTATCAAGATTTTTTATTTAGTACCATTCTTATAAAATAAAGATGTGTCCCTTCCTTTCTTACAAGCATTCGCAAGATAAATTTTTTTTTGAAGTTTGGGTTAAAAATACTTTTAGGGTTAAATGGGAAACTTAAAATAATTGCTATTAAATTAGTTTAAAATTAATTTCAGAATATTTTGACTATTTTCTGAGCCCTCCAGTGCCTTATTATTTACAAAACCTGTTTATATTGTGATGAGTGACAATCTGTAAAACTGCAAGTTTCCCAGTTTATTAACTGAAATAACAAACTTATGGCTATTACTTTATTAGGTGTTCTGAATTCTGATCACTCACTTCTCACCTAGCAGAGAAGGAAAGTAACAATTCGGTATTCAAACATTCAAAGCATGACATCCATTTCCCACCAACTTCCCAGTTTCTACAAGCTTTAGAAGCAATAATACATGAATAATGTTTGGTCACAATATCGCTTAGGAATGATCAATTGTAGTGTGTAATTTGTAATATTACTACTTGCATGAATTTCGTTAGAGTTTTTATCAACCTCTAAAAAACTGTTTAGCACAACATAGCAACATGATTGGACTCTGCTTGTACAGACCAAAAGCAGATAAAGTACAAAAGTCAGAAGTTTGAAAAGAAAATAGAAAAAGTATGAGATTCCAAAAATTATCAGAAAAGTTATCATTATTAATTAAAAGTAGTAAAATACACCAATGTTATTGAAGGCTTTAACAGCTTTTTATAATTCTTTCTATAAATAATTTTAAAAAGGCTAAATTAGTAAATTTCATTTTATCAGTGTGTGCATGCGTGTTCAAGTGTGTTTGGTGTGTGGTGTGTGGTGTGTGGTGTGTGGTGTGTGGTGTGTGGTGTGTGGTGTGTGGTGTGTGGTGTGTGGTGTGTGGTGTGTGGTGTGTGGTGTGTGGTGTGTGGTGTGTGGTGTGTGCTGTGTGCTGTGTGCTGTGTGCTGTGTGCTGTGGTGTGTGGTGTGGTGTTTGGGGTGTGGTGTGGTGTTTGGTGTGGTGTGTACTGTGTGCTGTGTGCTGTGGTGTGTGGTGGGTTATGTGTGGTGTGGTGTGTGGTGTGTGGTGTGTGGTGTGGGGTGTGGGGTGTGAGGTGTGTGATGTGTGATGTGTGGTGTGGTGTGTGCTGTGGTGTGTGGTGTTTGGTGTGGTGTGTGGTGTGGTGTGTGCTGTGTGCTGTGGTGTGTGATGTGTGATGTGTGGTGTGTGGTGTGGTGTGCGTGGTGTGTGCATACTCGTATGCGCGCGAGTGCGCATTTTTCGTGTAAACAGTTTTGCACAATTTTTAATCAATTTTATTCAAAGTTTACACGGATAGGCCAAGTGCCTCTGACCAAGGTATTAAATTTTTTGATTTTAGAACTATATGTATCTTTTTGAGAACCAGCCTCTTTAAGACCCATTTCTAGGCTATCTGGTTAATAAGATAAAAACCTTAGGCTTCCTTGGGCGTACTGCTAGTTTTTTAACAGAGTTACACAAACTACTTAGTCAAACATCAGACCATCTGATGCAGTATTCAGCGCTTGTTTTGTATCTCACTACAGCTACAGTTATCAATACTACATGATAAGTAGGAATCGATTATTTGTGTTTTTGTTGACAAAATGTACAGTAAGTACATTCACCTAGTCGTTAAATGTCTACCAGCTTTCCAAACTTTTATACTCAAGAATGGCACAATTATTTGAAGGTTTTGAAAAAATGATTAAATACAAAATGTGAAAAGGTGCTGAATTCAAGAATATTAATTATATTGCAAGTAGATCTAAGGTGTGCAGATCTATTATAGCAAATGTTTTAAAAAAGATCTACATTGTCAGTAGTACAACTATTGCAGGTTATATTGCTTAGATAGATGCTGTATAACTGATACAAGAGGCTACTGCTACCCGCCCTTTACACATAAGTGTCACAATTAATCTGTGTTTTATGTAGAGGTCCCATATTATATACTGCTAAAAGAGAGCTTTCATTAGCTTCTAATTTTAATTAAATGGTATATATTAATTCTTACAAAATTATGTTATAATATCTATTTCAGATCCTGAAGAACCTAAGTTTGAGTTGGTTAGCTGGAAAGGACAAGGAAGTTATGCCAATTTAAACATTACCTTACAGGTAACTGCAAACACTACAACTCTTTCAAGCTCTGTGATATTGCTAGTTCCAAAACAAATAAATCTTTATCACTCTGCAAGAGTATGGTTTTTAAATCGTTCTAGCTATTCATAGCTCTCCGAGTTTGTGATTTCTAAAACTTCCACTTCTATGGCTCAATTTTTACTAGTTGATCGCTACAAAATGTTTATAGTTTTTACAAAGTTGCACCACCATTCTATGTAGAGCTTACCAATAAAAATTTGAATTCTGCTTTATTAATGGCTCGTATGTATTTTCCAGGACACCAAATCGTACTGTCAGTCCCAAAACTACACCATCAGTCTCGAGTTTGATGGAGAGATTATCTGGTCTAATACAACAAATATTGCCGAAAACTTTAAGGTGGAAAACCTCTTTGGTTTTACCAACTACTCAGTTACAATACAAGTTGTCAACAATGCAAATCTTTCAAATGAATTTTTGAAGTACTACCTGACGGCTGAAACAGGTAAGAATTATTAATTTTTGTGTTGAAAAGTATGAAACTAGAGAGATTATCAATCAGGTCAAAATATTTGCTCCTTTTAGCAAAGGTACAATGGGGTATCATGATTTAACACCTTTAGTTGGCAGGTGATTCTATGATTGTGTTGGTTATCGGGTGCGGGCATACAGTAATAATTATTGTATAAATGCATTCTATTTTGCACTAGTTATGATTAGTAGAACTGTAGCTTTCAAGCCTCATAGAACCAAAATGCCATGCAATACACTTACAATCAACAGACCAAGATTGAAAATCTATATTTGATTTTGCTGTAACACCAACCAAAAGCAGCTAATAAATTATAAAATGATTAAACTCTGCTGTTACAGTGGTTCCTGGGGTGCCATTTGTTGTGTTCAACACAAATGAAAGCTGTGTTGAAGTGCTAGCTCAAGAACCTGAAAAGCCCAACGGAGAAATTAAAGGTTATGGCGTAAGTATCAGTAATCAACAATTAATAGCTTTAAATAGACAATTTGTAGCTTTGAATTTAGATTAAAAAGCTAAATTAAAAGCTATGAATTTCGATTTGAAAGCCTGAATTTAGAATTAAAATCTAAATCCAGCCTTTCAATTTTTTTTGAAAGGCTGACTTTTTTAAGCGTTTTGCCGGCCTTTTATATAGAGCTGTTTCGCTACTGATTATTTATGCTTGCTTCCTCTCGAGTTCATTTTTGAGTCAGTACAAAATCTCATCTGTTACATTTGCTTGCCACACCTATCACTCATCAGAAATAAGCACTCAAGTTTGCATGTTTGCTCGAACAAGCCTTCCAACAAGATCCAACTCAAAAATGAATTTAATTGAATCGATTTGTTCACATATTTTACTTGCTGTAGAACTTAATTGAAATATGTATACTGCTAGTAAAATTGAATTGAGTCAGCCCTTTACTGTCATCATATACTAATTGACTCAGTTCTCTATTTTCAACAAGTAACTGACCTGAGTCAGACTGCATCAAAGTTTCTCTTCAATTCATTACAGACCGTAATATGGTAAATGAAACAACCTGTTAATTGATTCAAGCTGATGCGAAGGTGTCAGTGCAGTCCAATGTTGCCAGCTGCCTACGTTTTTCACAAAACCTCAATATAACTGTTTATATCTTGTTGGTTAATAATAGGCTTTACGCACTAATATAGTATAACTCTATAGTATAACTCTATGGTTTGTCTGCACATTGGTAATAAGCTTAGTTATGCCATTGTGACATTACGTTATGCTATGCAAACACGAATAACTTTGTTGGGCATATACGCACGACTCATCTCAAAAAAATATGTGTTTCATGCTTATAGTTTTATGGCTATATTTATTGTTTTGTATATATGAACACTTCACCTTCCTATTTGTTATACAAACAGAAAAGGAACTGAGCTAATTCATGTAGTTGAATAAATGCTTGAGGTTTATTGTTATTTTGATAAATTGTCGTAAGTCTATTTAAGTAAGAGCTTATAAAGAATTGGTTTTGTTTATTTGGGTGGATTAAAAATGAAACTATTCACTGAAGTTAGAATAGCTAAAGAATAGATAAGTGAATCGTCGTGTTATCCAATTAAATACATAATTGAATTGATTATTGCACAATATTTAACGCGAAGGAAGAAGAATTTAATTTGTTGATGAGGATTAAATTGGACTGAGTCTTTTTTAAAGCCTTAAAAATGTCTCATCACTCACTTGTTATTCTAAACTTTTTGTGCCTGCAGCCATGTTAAATTTCTTTATATAAGAGTGAAAATGTAACATAGAAATAGGTTTCTAAGAGTTTTTTGGTCAAGTCTGAGTATGTCTCACTTTAACAGTAAGTCTAGTTTGCTCTACTTGTAGCAAACACATGGTGGCTGGAAACTTACCAAACATCCAGCTCACTGTTTGGTTAATCTAAAAAAAATCTTGGCATCTGTGCAGTTACTAGCAAGCATTAAGATTTATTTATTAAGAGTATTTATTTAAGAGTTTTATTTAGATTTTCAGTAAATAACCGGTTTTTATAATTTAGCCACAAAAATAATTTTTTTTAAATTTACAACTGCGAAACATACAGGGTTTTTTAAAACGCAGGATGTGCGATCATAAGTTGCTACTTTTTGCTCTATGGCAGCATCAAAATTTGATGAAACAAAAAATAAACATTTTTATTGGTTACACACATTTAAATTTTTTTACTCTTAAATTTTGGCAAACTTTTAATATTTTTAATTGTTTTTGGCTGACTTTGAGTTTTAATTAGGTTTTTTGGGTTTTATTTAATCTTTTGAGTTTTAATCAAAGAGATGATAGTACAGAAATGTACGGAAATCAAGTCTTAAGATTGTCCATTGAGTCTGAACCTGATTTGCTTTTGTACATTAAATACGTCATAGTGACTTTGCTCTTGTAGCACTTCCTCCATGGGAAGTTAACTCCGTTAACATTTGTTAACATCACTAAATGTCATTCTTATTATATATCATAGATTATTCTGCAGTTTCGGTTAGTGACCAATTTGCCTAGTTGGTAGTGTGTCGATTTACCAATCTGAATCAAGTTTGAGACATGAACAAAGCAAAATTTCACAAAGCACTTTACTCACCTAGTATATCAATTCTTCTGTGGGGCCGTTTGGAGATTAGAAGTTCAAAGTTTTACGCTTCAGTAGACAGATAGCAGACAGATGTTGTAATATGCATAATGTTTAGTAATAATAATAATAGTGATCATAGCTACGTATACAAATAAGGTAGTAAATTATGTACAATGCATAAGGTGTTATGTTGTGTATATTGCATATTATTTGGTGTGTTACTACAAATAACACTATACTGCATATGTACAGTATGCTATGGAGTATTCTATTAGGAATGAAATATATAGTATCGCACAACAGTATCACAAACATAGTATGCTGTTCCATTTTCCTGCTAGGTTTTTCCTTTCTCAGGTTTGCTAGAGATTTAATCAAATTACAACTGGTTATACTCACCTGAGTCTGGTCAATAATGAAAAACTCCCGAGTGTCCAGTTTCTTAAATGCTTGTATTAGCAATGCATTACTAGGAGTTTTGTCGTTTTTTTTGTACTTTTTACCATTTTCACAGCTGAACAGTTGATGTAATTAAGATGTATAGGAAAAGACTTAAGCAACTACTTGCAAACTTTTGCAGCTTGAATGCACCTACAATGAAAGTCGTATATCAAAAACGTTGCTCCCAACTGAAGCAATGGAAGTGTTTTGTGGTGTACCATCTGCAACCCCGGTCAGTTGCTCAGTTGTAGCTAGGAACTCTATTGGAAATGGGCCCAAATGGAGTGACAAGAAACCTACCAAGCTGCTAGGTGAACACTAGCTGCTTTGAAAAAATTTATAGTTTAGTTATCTCTTTATGTACATGTATGTAGTTCTTGGTTATTGTTTTATTGAATCTGTACTGTTAATTTAGCCTAAATTGTTACTTTAAAGATACAGCTTAATATCTGGTAAATTACTTAAGCTATTGGTGGCCTTGAACTTGACTCAAGCACTTTTGCTGCAGCCATAGACCCAACTAAATCTAAGCCAGAAGTCTCAGACCTACCAAAGGGTTCTTCCAAGCCAACCTATGATATTACAATCAAGGCAATCCCTTTTCACAATGTTAAGCCCAGGTAGGTTGCTTTCTTGGTTAACTATAGTACTGCAGTTTAAATTTAGTTTTTTAGAACACTTAGTACATTGTGACAATAATAAGTTAACTATAACACATATTCCTAGATGTTTATTGCAATCTTTATTTTACCATTATTTTGGAGCCATGCCGGAAAGCTTAGTTTATGACCAAGTACCATCATTGAGCATAGACATTGCCAAGCATGTAGGACACTATCTATATGTTTGCAGTACATTTTAGAAACTATCTGGTGATGATGGAGATACCAATGGAGATACCAACAAAAGTGAAAAGATCTGAATCCAGTACTTCAGTTGTCCAAAGATGCATACAAAGTGACACTTGCTACATTGCAGCAAATACTAATAGCACTGTTACAGCACAAATAGAACAGGACAAGTTCTACATTGTGACTATCGGGAGTGGAGATAAAGGAAAAGATTACGAGGATAAAAAGCTCAAGTTCGGGAGCAGTTATAGCTTCTCAGTTGGAGTTGAGGCTATTGTGCCAGTAAGTCTTTTAATATTTACTATCAAAGCGGCAATGCTGCAGAAAAAATAAAGTTTTACGATTTTCATGATAGTCAAGCTTCATCTTATGATCTGTGAAACATACAACGCTTTCAGCATACTATCAGTTTTGAAACTTGGAGCAAATATTTGTCGTTCATATAAAACATTTTCTAAGGTATGACATTCATAGTTTTTCAATAAATAGCAGGAGTGTATATTAGTGCTCTCTCTTTCTCACTTTCTCACTTGCTCTCTTTCTCTCTCTCTTTTTTCTCTCTCTCTCTTTTTCTCTCTCTCTCACTCTCTCTCTCTTTCTCTTACTCTCTTTTTCTCTCTCTTTTTTTCTCACTCTCTCTCTCTTTTTCTCTCTCTCTTTTTCTCTCACTCTCTCTCTCTCTCTTTCTCTTACTCTCTTTTTCTCTCTCTTTTTTTCTCACTCTCTCTCTCTCTCTCTTTTTCTCTCTCTCTTTTTCTCTCACTCTCTCTCTCTTTCTCTTACTCTCTTTTTCTCTCTCTTTTTTTCTCACTCTCTCTCTCTTTTTCTCTCTCTCTCTCTTTTTCTCTCACTCTCTCTCTCTTTCTCTTACTCTCTTTTTCTCTCTCTTTTTTCTCACTCTCTCTCTCTCTTTCTCTCACTCTCTCTCGCTTTCTCTCTCTCTTTATCTCTTTTTCTTTCATTCTTTCTCTCTTTTTCTTTCTCTCTTTATGTCTCTGTATCTCTCTTTATTTCTCTCTTTTTTCTCTATCTTGCTCTTCTTTCTCAACTTTGTCTACTTTCTGTTCTTTTTCTACTTTTTCTTCTTTTTCCACTTTCTCTACTTTTTCTTCTTTCTCTATTCTTTTTCTATTCTTTCTCTCCCTTTCTCTCTTCTTCTCTCTTTTTCACTTTCCTTCTTTCTCTCTTTTTCTTTCTCTCTCTTTCTCCCTTTCTTTCTCTCTTTCTCTCGGCCTTTAATTTTCTAATTCTCATGTTTGCTTTCATTCTATTTATCTTCACCAGTTTTACTAGTGTTGTCTAATTTGTCTAGATTAGTCTCATTACAGTAACTAAAATCAAAATGGTCGATGTAACATGTGAATACAACAGAAGGCAGTTCAAAAATACAGCTTCTTACTCTATTTAATGCGGGGATACTACAAAACAGTATGCCTCAATAGTGCCATGACAATCAGCTACAAAACCATTTAGTTACCAAATACTACAATTTTTATTTAACTTATTCCTTTTTACAAGGTTTAGGTAAATAAGCATAAAATTAAATTCAAGCCGTTTTACAAAACCTGTTTATAAAAAATTTTACATCACGCACCTGCATTGCCAACAATTCTTGATTGTAGTTACCCTTTTACAATGAGCAGTGACCAAAATTGAGTGACAGCTGTTTTTATTATAGGCTTACTACATGATTCTTCTGATTATTGTCTTGTTTTCAATTAGTTGAATTGACCGTAAATGTCACTTTGTAAAAATTTAGATTTAGTCACAATCTGATACAAGCTTATGAAGCTGATTTCAGAAAACCTGTAATATGTGCCTCTAGAGTAACTTTATAATAAATTTAATTTATTGGGATAACTTTCTGGTGTTTCAAAGCTAATCACTGTTTTTATTTACTGGTTTCTTTAGCTTTTACTAAAAACAGTACTCAGAATTGCTCTATGCGCTAATGCAAAAATCATTATACTCCAGCATGCACTTGTCTACAAAATATACAGAATACATGTACATCAATGATTTTCTAAGGATTTAGATAAATTTATCAACTTTAAAGTATGTCAGTCACTTGCAGAACTATGATTTGGGTAATTGAGTTACTCATTAGCAAACTTCAATCACAAGTGCCCTAAATCTGTTTTAGGGTTATTCAAAGCCTCTTGAATACTTTCTGGCTCCTGTGACATTTACAGGTGAGCGGACATTGTTGAACTAGACATCAAGTGCCAAAACGTGATTTACTGATGCCAGCAGAATAACTTTATAAGAGTTCCGTGGTTCTCAAAGTTACAGTTTATATATTTAAATACTTTGATTAATTAAAAGGTGCTTTTTGGAAAGGCATTTTAAATGTTTTAAAATTATCTGCTGAGTAAGGGCGTATAAGAAAAACTAGTAAATGCCTTTAGATGCTTAAAAACTTTAATCTTCTAGCAAAAAATATTGGGTAAAAAAGTGCTAACTTTTATAAGAGAAAGATTTTACGGTTGCAATGCTTAAATACATGTTTTAATGTTGGAACTGTGTTTACTAGCAATTATATTGACTATTTGAATATTTCAAGTACTAGATAAAAGATTGATGAGCCAGATTTTGTTGAAGAAGTTAAGTTAGTATTTGTTGCAAGATAAACTAAAGAACAAAAGGCTCGAACTTGAGTTGACACGGATGAGGAAACTATTATTATTATCTTAATTGTTTTCTCAACCAAGCATTCCGTTAGGATATATATATATATATATATATATATACACACATATATATATATATATATATGTATATATATAACCCCTATGGGTTATATAGCCCTATGGATGAGTTTAGAATTTTACGCTTCAGTAGACAGATAGCAGAATAGATGTTGTAATATGCATACTGTTTAGTAATAATAATAATAGTGATCATAGCTATGTATACAAATAAGGTAGTAAATTATGTACAATGCATAAGGTGTTATGTTGTGTATATTGCATATTATTTGGTGTGTTACTACAAATAACACTATACTGCATATGTACAGTATGCTATGGAGTATTCTATTAGGAATGAAATATATAGTATCGCACAACAGTATCACAAACATAGTATGCTGTTCCATTTTCCTGCTAGGTTTTTCCTTTCTCAGGTTTGCTAGAGATTTAATCAAATTACAACTGGTTATACTCACCTGAGTCTAGTCAATAATGAAAAACTCCCGAGTGCCCAGTTTCTTAAATGCTTGTATTAGCAATGCATTACTAGGAGTTTTGTCGTTTTTTTGTACTTTTTACCATTTTCACAGCTGAACAGTTGATGTAATTAAGATGTATAGGAAAAGACTTAAGCAACTACTTGCAAACTTTTGCAGCTTGAATGCACCTACAATGAGAGTTGTACATCAAAAACGTTGCTCCTAACTGAAGCAATGGAAGTGTTTTGTGGTGTACCATCTGCAACCCTAGTCAGTTGCTCAGTTGTAGCTAGGAACTCTATTGGAAATGGGCCCAAATGAAGTGACAAGAAGTATAGCTATATACTTAAGTCATAGGCCTATATATAGGCCTATGACTCAATTCCCCATAGTTGGATACTTGAGTGCCTCAGTATGTACAATGTTCACCCTGTTCTTGTGGCATTCATCAAGATGTCAATGACCAAATGGAAGATGGAACTGGAGGCTAATGGCAAAAAACTGGCGAGTGTACAAATTAAGCGAGGCATCTATCAAGGTGATTCCTTATCACCGCTGCTCCTCTGCATATGCCTAAACCCTCTAAGCAATATGCTGGAGGAGGCTCAATATGGGTACCAGTTTAAGAGTGGCACCAAGATAAACCACCTCTTCTACATGGATGACATCAAGCTGTACGCTAACAAAGAAAGGGACATTGATTCGCTAATGCCCCTCACTCAGGTATACAGCAAGGACATCAGAATGACCTTCGGTATTGAGAAATGTGGAAGGCTAATTCTTAAGAAAGGCCATTCTATGCTCACAGATGGCCTAAGAATGCCAAATGGTACCATCAAAGATATAGAAGAAGGGTACAAGTACTTGGGGATTATGCAACGCAATATCAACCACGAAGCCAAGGTACATCACAAGGCCATTACCAAATACAAGAAACGCCTTCGGCAGGTCTTACGGAGCCAGCTCAATGCCAAGAACCAAATCATGGCAATAAATTCCTACGCACTGCTAGTAATAAGATATCCAGCAGGCATAATAAAGTGGACTGAGGAAGCCATCAAAGAAACAGATATAGCAACTCGTAAACTGCTGACCATGCATGGAGCACTCCACCCAAAATCTGATACTACTAGATTGTATCTTGATAGGAAAGGTGGCGGTAGGGGACTCAAAAGTGTGCAGCAGACAGTCAAAGAGGAGGAGCAAAGCATCAACGCATATGCAGCCTCCATGGCCATCTCAGATAAGTTGCTAGCTGAATTTCAATCGGCTGCTCTTACAACGGACCTACGCCCTGATGATGAGGAAATTGACTGGCACACGAAACCTCTTTATGGTGCTTACCACCAACAAATATCTAAGGTTGGCGATCTTCACCAGACATATATGTGGCTGAACAAAGGAAACCTAACGGCCAATACAGAGTCGCTAATCATGGCAGCCCAGGAGCAAGTGCTCCCAACAAGGCAACTCCAAACGAAAATCTATCACACTAGAGACGATTCTAGATGCAGACTGCAAAGATGCACCTGAGACCATCCAACACATCATCAGTGGATGCAGGCAGCTAGCAGGGAACGCATACACTGAGCGGTATAATCATGTCGCAGGTATTGTGTATAGAAGTCTATGTGATGAGTATGGCCTTAATAAACCACAACACTGGTGGGAAGCTCCTGGTAAGGTGAATGAAAATGACCGCGCTAAGATCCTCTGGGACTTCTACATCCAAACTGACTAGCATGTCCTAGCAAACCAACCAGATATAGTGGTGGTAGACAAGGAGAACAAGACGGCTACTATAATAGATATAGCAGTACCCAATGACTACAATATAGCCAGCAAAGAAAAAGAAAAGGTAGAGAAATATCTCCCTCTTGGAGAAGAAATTGAAAAATGCTGGAATGTAAGAACAATTGTAATCCCAGTAGTCATTGGGGCACTGGGCGCAATAACACCGGCGCATAAAATGTGGCTTGTCCAAATACCAACAACAATCAACTCAGGTGAGTTGCAGAAAAGTGCGCTATTGGGAACAGCTAAGATCTTGAGGCGAGTGCTCAAACTCCCAGGTATCTGGTAGGAGACCCGAGTTATAGCAAAATTTACCACCCATGCGGGGTATTCGGGGTGAGGAAACAATTATATATATATATATATATATATATATATATGTATACTAAGGGAATACCTGGCGTTGTACGGTTATTAAAAATTCAGCTTACAAACCGTGATAGCAATGCCACACATAAACTCAGTTTATAAACAGTGTTACTTGCCATAAGCCTGGCATATTGCCAATGGATAAATTAAGTAAGGAAGTTAGTTATCTACGCCTTTTACTACTAATACATAGAATGATGTTGCGCTGTAACGGAGAGCAATAGCGTATTTTGCTCCACATATCAAAATATATCGCTCAATGAATACACCAATCTTGAGTAACTAAATTGGTAAGCCATTTGCCTGGCAAATCATGATGAAGTTTCGAGATCAGATCTTCCGCAAAACTAATTTTTCTATCCAAGATTTGAATAGCTACTATTGGACATGCGCAGGTAAAGATAAACTATGATATTTAAATATATAGATATTAGTCTGAATGCTTGGCGTTGCCCGAGTAATAAAAGTTTTTGCATAGACAATTCGTTTCTATTTAACATATAACAACAGTTACCATTCTAAATTTTCAATTTTATATCATGAGAAAAGTGTTTGTGCAATTTAAATAATTTTTTTTTAAATTAAACAACAGTATATGTTTTCAAACTGTGTCAAACAAACAAAACCTTCAAACTTCCTATCAAGAAGAAAATTTTTTGAGCAGGTCAAATAAACTGGGAAACAAAAAAAAATATAATTGTTCAAATGTAGATGTGAAATAATTAGCAGGTAATACCTACATATAGTCTGTTTTGCTGCGATTACAATAAAAGCTGCTTTGGTAATGATACAATTAATACAAACTAAGAAAACAAAATAAAAATTCTAAATATGTTGAATTAATAATAATGACCCGGGCATAGAAGTGTGTGTGTGTATAAAAAAAGTTACTGCTCCAGCAGAAGCTATCCATCAAAACTTTGATTATGGTGATACTGGTGTCTCGACGCTGGGACAAATATAACAATGGGATATCAGACTGTCTTTGTCTGACCGAACAGTAAGAGAATGGGGAGGCTATTCTTACTCAAAATAATGAAATCGTGGGCCTGAAAAGTATTCACACCTTGACCGCGATTTAGCAATTAAACCTAATCGAACACCAGAAATAGAAGTTCACAAAAACCCGAAAAGCACCGTGTTTAATAGAGTTAACAGTATTCATAGAGTTTCAATTAATACATCATTTATCGAGCAAAGAGTGTATACAGTATGTACTAAGAGCTGTAAATTGTAAAAGCTGTCGTACACTGGTAACTAGATTATTGGATTACTAACCTGTAGATGCAATTTTTGTAAGTTCAAACCCAGCTGATTGTGAACTTTTAATTGTAAGATTTTAATAGCTGTAGCTAGACAAACCAAAAGAGACAGACGACAAACTTTGAGATATGCATATATATATATATATATACTAGCTGTGCCACCCGGCGTTGCCCGTGTAATAGAAGAGTATTTGGACAGAAAATTGATTTGTATTTAACATATAACAACATTTGCCATTCTAACTTTCAAACTACATATCATGAGAAAAGTTTTTTGTCTTATAAACAATGAGAAGTAGTGAGAGTTTGCTATTAGCCAATTTGATAATGTTATTAAAGCTTCTCGTGACGTTATGCTATGACCCTTGTCATGCGCAAAGCAGTTAGGTTTTGTTCTGATATAATGACTTATAGTGGCAGGAGTTTGACTTCTGTAGTCTAGTGGGCAAGGCGTCACACTGGTGAACGACTTGGTCCGAGATCAAATCCTCTTCAGTACAGAATATTTATTCCAAGATTTTAAGATCTATAGCCGGATTTCCGACGACGACACACAGACAGACTTTGAGAAATATATACATAAATATTTCTCAAAGTATGTCGTACGTCTGTCGTCTGTCTGCATTCCAGCTATAGCTATGAAAGTCTTGATATAAAAATTCCGCGCTTTAATGGATTTGAACTCTCAGTAAATGCATCGACAAGTTTCTTATTAGAACACTCTACCACTAAGCTAAAACGGCATATTGATCAAAGACGATTTTATATACCGTATACCCCATGCGCATGCTATTTATTTTAGCCTTGGGCCCACGCGTTGCAATGCCCTGTTAAAAAATATTTTGGGACCTAAATTCATGCGACACGATGCTTCTTCGTTTTTATTTTCGGTATGGCAAATTTATTTTGCCCCACGATATCGACAATAATTTATCTCAAACTTAAAGTTTGGTCATTTATGTACTGATTATATACGCTATTAAAAGATGTACGTTGCTGAACTTGCCATGGCGAGTTATTCATATCCGTTCTAATGTGTATTCGGTATCCATTACAATAAAATTGTTTTGCAATGATAAAATTAATACTAAAATACATACTAAAACCTCTTTCAAGTATGTGTTTAGTAAACTAAATTCATTTAGGTTAGATTCAGCATCTATGTTACACGTTTGTCTCAAAGGTCAAAACTCTCCACGCAGTACATTAAATTTTATATTATCTTGGGCCCGCAGCAGATCATACCCACCAAATGCACTAAAGTCATTGGAGGTACCTATAGTTACTAAGGTTAACATAGTATTTTGGTACTATTTTTAATTATGATGATTTTTACTAGAAGGTGATTGCATTAGATGATGATTATGGGTTTCAATACCACTGTATGTACGTCTATAGCCTATGATATTTTTGCATGCCAATTTTTGCATGCCATCACTGAAACGAACTAAAATCATATAATCGTATACCAAATAACTTTTCATTGCAATCATAGCTAAACAGATTATTTTTAGCCATTTCTTGCTAATGATTTTACATTTACATTTAAGGACATTTAAAGTTTTATTTTTCTTCTTAATTTGTTTTAACAAAACACTTCTTTCATGATACAAAATTTAAAAGTTGTAGTTGTTTGAAAAAGCTTTAAAATCTTTACTGTTTTCTTTTTTTTCTTAATTCATTTGAACTGCTTACAAATTTTTTCTCACGATATGAAGTTTGAAAGTTAGAATGGTAAATGTTGACTATGATATGTTGACTAAAAATAAATTTTCTGTCTAGAAACTTTTTTATTACCGTGGCAACGCTGGGTAGTGCAGCTAGTACATGTATATATGTACATATGTGTTTAGCAAGCTACCATTTTTCATATGGTCAAATGCAACAAGCTATTTTATAACAGTGGGGTATGAATAGAACATCAACAAATAATACTAAGTATGCTCAGACATACTAATAGTGTAAGGCCTGTCTGCATGTTGTTTGTTATTGGTGAGTTTTTATCAAATTCCTTGTGCTATAAGTTTTCGCATTGCAGATCAATACTATTTTAGTTACAAGCTGAATGATGCTGAAAAAACTTTTTTCTGTTTTTGTCTCTTCCACGTAAACAGCAGGTGTATCAACCAACTTTATTCGCTATTCATTTTAGTGCCGGCATATGTCTCTCCCACAACTCAAAAACCAAATATTGTGCCAGGAATTGCAGGAGGTGTGGCCAGTGGCGTCTTAGTAATTATTGCTGCATTTGTAATCTTTTACATAGTAAAAAGGTGAGAGAGTGATAAATGATTTAGCTTGTGCTATGTCATTGCCTTGCTATATCCCCGTCTTGTATTGCGTAATGGTGCGAGTCCTTTTTCACTTTAGCCTGTAAAATTTATTACCATTGTGCAAATAATGTTCAGCCTGGTAGATTTGTGTATGAGCAGCTGTCAATTTTTTTTGAATTAGTTAATTTTGTATAACAATAAATAGCTTCACATTTTGGTATGCACCACTTTTAAATAAAAAAATTAATTTATGTGAGAAACTCAATTTAAACTGTAAGCATTTTTTCATAAAATAAATCTTGGAATATTCTCATTGCTTTAAAATGAAAAAATGTTGTTCGTTTTTGTTTATTTCTAGCATTGACAGCGCAGCTGGTACAACAATGGCTGAATATCTTAAAAATGATTTAAATTTTTGCTAATTTGAAATAATTGACTCGGTAAGTTTTAAACAGTGTGCCTTAAATAATTTCTGAAGTTGAACTGAAACAAGGTTTGTCTGAAATGTATGTTGTTTAGCATTTATACTATTAAAAGCATGTATTAAAAATATTATGACAGATTTAGGGCAAACTTTATAGAAGGAATTTTATGTTGAAATGCTACAAAAACAACGTTTCACACTTTCTGTCTCCAGTGTCATCCACAAAATATTTTATGCAAAGCATATCTTAGTTTAATTACTATATTATGCCCTAAATTAGACTTTCATTACGTTTCAGCTTGAGTTTTAGTCAGAAAACTTCTACCTCATCGCAAAAAATTAAAAAATGAACATCATCATTCCACCGATCCATCAGCTCATGTATCTTTACGTGTAAATATTTGTATCAAAAATCCTAGCTAATGTTAGTAAATATTAAATTATTCTGCAGATAAAAGCTGGCAAGCAAAAACAATTGTTCCAACTTTGTAGGAGAGCATCTAACCCTGTAGAAACTAAAAAACAAAATGATGTTTCCAAACCGATAGAGCTACCCAACAGGGCTCAACAGCCTTCTAAAAAGCCACTTGTTCCAAATGCTCCAAGACCTCCAGTTCCAGGTTTGAATGGTCTCTGAGTTACATCTGATTACATCATGCAAATATACAGTTTTGAAGAGGTTGTTAAAAATAGTATTTGCTACTTTACTACCACAGGAAGAAATGAAGGGGAAGGTCAGCCAGGTCTGCCAACGTATGACAATGTAGACCTCCTTCTAAGAGAACCTTCTGAACCTATACCTGTCAAAAAGCTAGAATGGTACAATAAGACTAATATAGAGGCAATTAGAACGCAGTACAAGGTAAATGTTTTGTAATAGATACACAAGAAAACTAGCATTTTCAGATTTTGCAAATAAACATGTCGGCTGAATGTGATTGGTAATGCTTTATCTCTATCTTTGATGAGAAACTGATTGCTAAGAGACTTATTGTTAACCTAATTACTGATTTTGTTTATCTGTCTTGTACTGTGCTATACCTATGTCTTATTTGTATTTTATTGCACTGTTTGTTACGTCCAATTTTCTATTTTGCATCTTATATTCTATATGTTTCGCTTGATATTTAAACTTATGAGAAAGTCTAGTCAAACGAAAGCTAATGTGCTTGTTTTTGCATGCTAGAAGTCTTTCAACAAAAATAGAAGCTCTTTAAGATGACATTCATTTAGTTTTCTATACAGCGCCGTGCTTCTTACAATTGCCAAAGCCATGATCTTTTGCATATTTTTGCAAAAAATCTCCAACTGATGAAGGTTTTAGTAAACATTTTATGTAAATTGTTTTAAATTAAAACCTATTTATTTTAGTGCGTTTCATTTAGTTTATATTCTGGCTTACATCGTTTCTACCACAAACATGCTTTCTGTGGCCATCTGTTGCAGGCATTGGAAAAGCTGTCAGTACCTAAAATGGATGTGGCACAGCTTGCCGAAAACAAGGGCAAGTGCAGATATAAAGGCTTGTATCCTGGTATGCTATTTTAATAATATTAAGTTTTAGCTGACAAGGTCGCCATGGTTTAATGTTCAAAGGTGTTAACCATATTTTAAGGAAGCCTAGAAAACTCTAATAACTAGCTTTTAACTTGCTGTATAGCATCCAATCACAGCAAACTGTTATTAATAACGTTTTTGTGGTGATGAGAACTTCAAGCAGTTGCTTATAGCACATCATGAAAGTTGCCTTGTTCAACTTACAGTACCAATATCTTCAGTAGCTTTCCTAGTAGGTTCCATAGCTCCAAAATGTAAAGTAAATTAACTTAGTGAGTTTTCAACTTCAAAGCCTGAGCTCTAAAATAAATAACTGCTTGCGTACAAACCATTTTTGGAATGCAGAAGCAACCTAACGTCTTTCTTGTAACAATAAGAGATAGACCTGACCTCTTAGCATATACAGTAATTCTATCAACATAGTTTTCACTAAAATTATTAAAATGAAATCCTAAAATATCATTAAAATTTTCAACATTTTGCGTTTGTGGATTGCAAACCTTTTTCAGCGAAAAGCTTTTTGTAGGTTTAATGGAGTCTCAAAACTCCTCTGAAAAAAATTGTACTGTAAACCTGCAAGGTAAACTATAGACCTGCTCGGCTAGTGTCTCAATCTGGACAAACACATACATGTAGCTTTATTAAATGCACACCCTGAACAGGCGGTCAGACTTACCACATTTGACCTCAGCAAGTATGACTTCTCTCGTGCATGACCTTTCAGCGATCACTATATCATCGCAGCATGCTGTCTTACTCACCTCGGAACAGCATTGGATTCCTAGCTTCACTAGCCACAGTTTTGCCACGCATGCAGTCTCTATTTATGTTCAGGTTTATAAAACATGTCAGTGTATCCTACTAGACTAAGTATTGTCTACTAGAAATAAGACCATTACCAAGTACATAGGCCTACATTATTCAGCTAAAAGCATGCCAGCTTGTATGTGCTTCTACAGCAGAGTGAGGTGTCTGAAGTTTTGAAGATGTAAAGTTGATTTTCTATAATTCGTTGATTCAATATCGGTTATTGCTTACAGCAAACAAGTACAGAGTTAAACTGCAAAAACTGCAAGAAGATGATTCAGACTTTATAAACGCCTCTTTCATGAAGGTAGAGTTTTAGCTACTAATATTAGACTGCAGTCATGTTTTAGTAGCATAACAGTGGAACTATAATTGACTAGAACAGAGGTACAGCTGACATATCATAGTAGTATAGGAGTACAGCCGAGGTAGAGTAGGATAGGAGTACAGCTGAGGTATAGCAGTATAGGAGTACACCTAAGGTATAGTAGTATAGGAGTACAACTGAGGTATAGTAGTATAGGAGTAACAGCTAAGGTGTACTAGTATAGAAGTATAGCTGAGGTATAGTACTATAGGAGTACAGCTGAGGTATAGTAGTATAGGAGTACAGCTGAGGTATAGTACTATAGGAGTACAGCTGAGGTATAGTACTATAGGAGTACAGCTGAGGAATAGTAGTATAGGAGTACAGCTGAGGAATAGTAGTATAGGAGTACAACTGAGGAATAGTAGTACAGGAGTACAGCTGAGGTATAGCAGTATAGGAGTACACCTAAGGTATAGTAGTATAGGAGTACAACTGAGGTATAGTAGTATAGGAGTAACAGCTAAGGTGTACTAGTATAGGAGTACAACTGATGTATAGTAGTATAGAAGTACAGCTGAGGAATAGTAGTATAGGAGTACAGCTGAGGAATAGTAGTATAGGAGTACAGCTGAGGAATAGTAGTATAGGAGTACAACTGAGGAATAGCAGTATAGGAGTATAGCTGAGGTATAGTACTATAGGAGTACAGCTGAGGTATAGTAGTATAGGAGTACAGCTGAGGTATAGTACTATAGGAGTACAGCTGAGGTGTAGTAGTATAGGAGTACAACTAAGGTATGGTAGTATAGGAGTATAGCTGAGGGATAGTTACAACCCAAATATTGAGCCTAGCACAAGATCATTTTAGTTTCTTGTCATTTGTAAGGTTCACATTGTAGACGACCTAATCTTTTTGTGGCATGTTTCAGGGCTACAATGGAGATGAGAAACAATACATCGCTGCCCAAGGTATTTTATTTTGCTATTTTAATGTTAAACTTTAACAGCACCTTCCATTTCTTCTTCGATTCAAAGGTCAATTTTCTGCAATGTCATCTAATAAATGCAGATGAGGAAACTCTTTCAACAAATTGCCTGTTTTAAGAAACTCTTCACATGAAGGTTTTTGACTCATTGAAATGGCCCCTTTGAGACATACTCATATCTTAAAAGTTCAAGTTATTTCCCATTACACCTTTTTATTTGGTAGTATACCAAATATTGTATATATGGATATACTATATATAAGTTACCATGTATATCCATTTATATATGGATACTACCTGTGCTACCTGGCATTGCCCGGGAAATAGAAAGCCTTTTTGATTCGATTGTCATTGATTGTGTTTTTAAATACAATCACTGTATTGTTAAATAGAAAATTGATTTGTATTTAACATATAACAACACTTACTATTCTAGCATTTAAACTACATATCATGAGAAAAGTGTTTTGTCTTATAAGCAATGAGACGTAGTGAGAGTTGCTTGCTATTAGCCTGGCACATTGCTAATGAACAATTTGAGTGTTTAACAATGTGAACCAACAGCTTCTCGTGATATTATGCTATGACCCAAGACGGACGCAAAGCCGGTGGGTATTTGCACTCATATAATGACATATCAAAATGCTAGCAACTCAATCACACTGGTCTAATGGGTACACTGTTGGAATGGTGACTGGTAGGTCTGAGATCAAATCTTCTTCGGTACAATTCTTTAGTCCAATATTTTAATAGCTGTAACCGGAATGACACACAGTTACTTTGAAAAAGATATATATATATAAAAGTTATATTTATACACATTTGTAAAAAGAGTGCTCAATGTTTAGAGTAAAAACAGAGCTGATATAAAACTATGTGTACTAAAAAAGTACAAGTTTAGTTAAAACATTTTATTACTTAAAGTTTCGTGCGGTAGGCTTGCACTCTTCAGATAAAATGTTAAAAATAATAAATATTCCACTAGCAGTAAATGCTATCCAGCTGCCATCAAGCCAATAAATTCTTGCTAAGAAACAGTGTCACTTAAGACTCTAGCTCTTAGCTCTAATACAGCTTTACTGCTAGTGGAATATTTATTATTTTTAACATTTTATCTGAAGAGTGCAAGCCTACCGCACGAAACTTTAAGTAATAAAATGTTTTAACTAAACTTGTACTTTTTAGTACACATAACTTTATATATATATATATATATATATATATATATATATATATAATCTATATATAGATAACATATATAATCTATATATATATATATTTTACATATATTTTACATATATATTTACATTTTACATATATATATTTATATATATATATATATTTTACATATATATTTACATTTTACATATATATATTATATATATATTTATATATTTTACCTATATATATATATTTTACATATATATTTACATTTTACATATATATATATTATATATATTTATATATTTTACTTATATATATATATTTTACATATATTTTACATATATATTTACATTTTACATATATATATATTATATATATATATATTTTACCTATATATATATATATATATATATATATATAGATTATTCAATATAGTAATTCTCTATATCCATTTAATATAACCAACTTTGATTTAAAAATCGAATTTAGCAGTGAACAGCTGACCTCTATGAAGTGAATCTAAACATTATCTAACAAATGCATCTATACTAAATCTTTGCTGATAAACAAGATCACTTCACAGTTATATAGCCTCTGATTTTGCGCATTTCTCAGGTTATTCAATCGAGCAACCACCGTTAGACTAAGAAATATTTTCACAGGTATTGTCCCCTCACTCTAAATTGAGCCTGTAGTCATTTCTTTTAAATAGTAGCGACAACTGCTAAAAGATGGCATTTCGTTCGCTTTTAGCCAAAAAAGTTTTAAATGATTAGATCAACTTAAATAAATAAACTTTCATGAATTTTAGTTGACTGATGCAACGACATGTCGGTTTAACTATCAATAATCACAGATTGTTTTCTAGCGAAAAAGTTTTCCCTACTACACTCTTGGGTGTGTGCAAGGAAAAAAATGAACTTTGATGATGTACAGCTCATGCTCATCAATTTAATTTACTCGCAGTTTGCAGTCGCAATGCGTGATGCTCAGCAAGCATTTGATAAAACACATAAAAACAAATAACTTTTACTTTAAATCGTTTCTCAGTTTAAAGGGGGCTTTTGCTTCATTCAGTATGTTTGATCTTGTATCGCTTGATTATGTGGAGAATCTACTAGATACTTTACTATGACCTAAAGTGACTGTCAGACTTTTTTTCTACTGCTACTTGAGTGGTTATTTTCATATCTCCTACCAACTCTGAAAAAAACTTTGTTTATTTTAAACTTATCAAAATAAAATACTAGTTGAATAATCAAAACATCGAGTGATGCTCTAAAGTTATAGTAATTTGGTCTTTTTATTTATAAACCTTCCACTTTTACCATTTATACTTGAATGAAAAAGTATTGCATTTTCAGATTAACGTGTTATCTTACCTTTGACAGCTGCATACTAAGGGATATGCCGTTTTTATATGCTTGTTGAATATTTTGATAATATTGCCTAAGGCTGGGTACAGCAGTTGATTTAATTTAACCTAATTGAATCAGCTAATCATTATATAATGTTTTTATGCAGGACCGTTTACTGATGCTGTCGTAAGAGATTTCTGGATAATGATTTGGCAGCAGAGACCGAGTGCTATTGTCATGGTTACACGAGCTGTGGAGAACTCTAAAGTAAATTATTTTCTTTTCACGCTTGAACCCTAGAAAACCGGCCAGCTGTTGACAGCATAGTATTATTATAATGTTATTATTATGTTACTGCAGTATAATTTTAATAAGATACTATCATAGTTCCTATATTGTTGGAGAATTTGTATAATGTTGTCATACTATTACTAAAATATCTTTATGACATCCTTCTTCTCTCACTCAATGTAAGACCTTACGATAGAAGAGGAAATCATCCAGTTATGAAATTGATATTAAACCCATTGATGTAATATTTATGATGTGTTTAATCTTTTCTCATGATTGCAATGCTTTTCTGGTCCTATCTTATCAGTACTCTCAAAGTAGGTCACTAGATATTGCTGACCTTATTACACTAAGTTTCAGGATGTTAAATTGATGTCACACCCTGCTCTTTCATCTATACATACTGTTCTAATGAATTAACCACTTGAGTAGGGTTCATCACCATGTATGAACAAGCCAAGTCAAATCTTGGCAGCATACCCTAGCCAATAACATGTACGTAGACTATGAAACCATCTAAAGGGGTACAATTGAGGAAGCTATCAACCCTTGCTTGTTAGAAGAATGATCCATTTGCCTGTCACATTAATGAATCCCTTGCCTGTCGCAGGAATGGTTTTTTATCTGTCACCATAGGGATTATTTTGTATGTCACGGCAAGGCTCATTTGTTTGTCGTAGGAATGATTTTCTATTTATGCTTTTCCTTAGGTTATATTTCTTTGGTTCACCTAACTATGTTACACAAAAGTACTTGCATGCCTATGTAATCTATCACAAGCAGCTAGCCAGAATAATTGAATTACACTTGCTTGCCCCTTCACTATACAAACTAGACTTACCTGGCAATGGGAGATTTGTAATCAATAGACATATTTTAATTACAACCAAATAGCTATGCTTTGTATGCAAACTATCAACAAATTCATTTTTTTTAACGTAAAATATTAAATATGAGAATCATTCTTAGTGGAAGAAAAAAATGCATGACATAATCTTTTCTCCTTGATCTTTATCCGCACACATTACTATCATAAAAATTGAAATTCGATGTATATCTAGCTCTATGCTCACTGCGGATCAATATTTCAAGCTGCCTGAAATGACTTTGTTTTCATTTTCGATCTAGCTGTCATTTTTTCATGATTAAAATTTGACCTTTACAATTGATTGAATAGTTATTTAGATCACCCTGACAAAAAGCATTTATGAACTACTAGCCATAGCGGCTGTTATAGTGTTTGCACTTATGAAATACCAGGTACTAACAAATTCAGGAAATATGTGTTGTGTTTTTCAGCTGACGTGCAATATTCAAAGCTTTGCAGACTAGCGTCATGTCCCATCTACAATATTTTAAAATATTTGGAACTTGCAACAGCTTAGAGTAACTTAGAAAAAAAAGTTATTTTCATATGTTCTGCAGAAAACTGCTTTGATGCAGTTCAGCTATACAGCTCTTACATAGCCAAAGTTAAACGTTGATAATAGTTTTTCCCAAATGCTAAGTGATCATTTATACTACAGATGAAATGTAAACAGTACTGGCCGCTTGAGAAAAACTCTCCTGAAACTTTTGGGGAGTTTAGAGTGGTGCTCAAGGAAACTAAAGGATACACAGACTTTGCCATAAACTATCTTCAAGTAACCATGGTTAGTAAAATTCTTTGCACACCTTCTGCACTAAGTGTTAGGCTAGATAGTTCATAGTTAGGAGTTGGCCTATTTAGGCAATGATTATATGCTTATCTTGTATAAAATCCTTTTTGTAGCATCGTTTCTACGTAACAAAGAGAATATTATTCTGTGATTCAATTAAAGTATATTTTATAGAGTCCAGTTTATCATCAATAATTAGATTTCTTTCATTCAATTTTTTAATATTGGTTTGAGTTGAAGCCACTGTTTGCATATATGCTCAGGTAATATTTAGCGGTAAATATTTGACTGCAATTCTCTTTCAATTGTTTAGCATAAGTCTAATCATATATTTCAAGCATTTATGTTGCCCACACATTTTAAGGAAAGAGCAAAACGATGTTAATGAAGCTCTGGTATCTAATATAACCAGTAATCTGTAGGTTAGTATACAGCATATAAGCCTCCTTACTTGAGGTCACTTTATAAAAACTTTTTGTATCATAAAATATGAAACACAAGGGGCTACCATAGAACACACTGCTAGTCATTCATCATTGTGACATCATGTCTACTGTGTGTGCAATGCAGCCAAGTTTGCAAATTTTATCGAAGGTTTCATTCATTAGAAAAAATATTGAAAAAGGAGACTTTTGTGGCTAAAACAACTGTTTAGGCCTGATGTTCTTAAAATGGGTTCAATCGAACCTTTGTGGTTTCGTGATTCAGTCTCAAAGGTTTTGTGTTGGTCTCTCAAAGGCAACAGCAGATGTCACATTGATTTGTAAGGCAATGTATTCATGGAAAGATAGGTGATGTTTTGAGTTCATGCATTGTATTGTTTTGGTTCTTCTAAAAAAGTAATGTTAATACACAGTTCATTTTAAATATCAGTAAAGCATATATACAGACCTGTCTTGCATGTAAGAAAATCATGTACAATTTTCAAGAAAGAAAGGTTAGGTAGAAGTGTATATAAACTGGTGAAGTTCAGCATGTGCACAGATCATGTCCAGCAAGGTTAAGGACCTCTGGTTTAACTACTATATTAGCTCGTACAATTTGAACATTTTGTTTTTCATTAAAGCTTCATTTGTACTTACAATAAATGAAGCTTTATTGCATGGTGAAATTATGATTTTGTTTTGTAGAATGGTGAGACGAGGCGTATTTCTCAATTTAATTACACTGGATGGCCAGATCACGGAGTACCAGACATTGAAGTTTTTGTCTCCTTTCACAGGCTTATAAGTACAACTATCAGTCACAACAGACAAAAACCTTTGCTGATACACTGCAGGTAACATTTAAGTCTCTTTCAAACTGAACATCTTCTTTTGCATGCTTTAAAGCAGTACATCGGTAAGGTGGAGCCAAAAGATTTACCAAACCAAATAGTTTCATTAGCATCATGTGTCATCAGTATTTAGTCATCAGAATGTGTCATCAGCATGCTCTGCCAGTTTGCTGTGAATTTGGAATATGAATGTTTACCATCGTGAATGAAGCTCTGCGCAGCCCTTGGTAATATACCGCAGGTAGAATGTTTAAAATTTATCCTTTTTATGTAGGAAACATGCATGCTGTACATGCTATTAAAAATTTAAATATTGTTTGTTTATGATCATCGCAAGTACACATTTCATTTTAATCTTAAGTGCTGGAGTTGGACGGACTGGCACTTATATTGCCCTTGACTATCTGCTTGATCAAGCTGCAGTTGAAGGCAAGGTTGATATGTTCCAGTGCGTGAAGATAATGAGAGAGAGGAGGCCCTGTATGATTCAGACAATGGTAAGTGTAACACAATGATGCCTTATACTGTACATGAAATACTTCACAGTGTATTTAACACTGCTACGAGGTTGTGTTTCAGTGAGACACATACGTGTAATATAGTCAGAGTATGGTATGCAGCACGATGAAATGTGGTTATTTTATAGCGTGCTACATCTTTATTAGTAAACCCTTCCTTGTCATAGTGTGCATGCGCATGTGCTTGTGTCTGTGTGTCTGCCCGCTAATCTTTGTAAACAATACATGATTCCGCCATGTGTTTATTTATTTAAAAACTCTGCTATGCTCCTGAGATTTGTCTCTTGAAAACCTACCAGCAGTTTTTCTGATTAAAAAAAATTAGGGCAGCGCTGGGCTTGCTGCTAAAGCCACAATAAAAATATATTGCAATATATTTCATGGTGCAACAAAAACATTAAATAGTGAGATACATACTCTGCTAAGAATCATTTATGGTGTGTCACTATAGATGAAGCTAACTTAATTTTACAGCACCATGGCAAAATGCGACCTATCATAACATACATGCGCTAGTGATTACCATGACAAAATGCGACCTATCATAACATACATGCGCTAGTGATTACCATGGCAAAATGCGACCTATCATAACATACATGCGCTAGTGATTACCATGGCAACATGCGACCTATCATAACATACATGCGTTAGTGATTAGGGTGCCTAAAGATAAAAGTATGAACCTCAGTCTAACCAAAATGGTACCTGTTCTCACTTATTGTTTATTTTTGCTATCAGATATTAACACTAACTATAATATTGTGAGTGTAAAGGTATTTTGAAAATGCAGGCAGCTCAATGCACATGCTATAAAGACATGCGTTCATGATATGAGACTGTATACACCTTTTCGGGTGTGAGTATTAAATATTGAGTAATATTCTGTTTTTAAGGATACCATCGTTTAATGTTTGTGAACTTGTAGGAACAATATGAACTTCTGCATAACGCCCTGTATGAGGCTCTAGCCACTAAGGATTTCACCTGCAAACCAGCTGAAATTGAGCGAAAACTCCAAGCTCATCAGAAGAATACAAATTTTGAAATCAGCCATCTCACCAATGAGTTCAGGGTGAGCAATCACTTTTGTCTTTCATTTGAGAGAACTGTGAGCAGCGAGCTAGATGTATGTTTTAAAAGGATACCGCCCGTAAAATGATAGGAACAGAGATGGTTTTTTTCATAACATAATGCGTAGCTTAGTTATGACTGGATATGTGCTTTGAGTCTCACATGCCTACTTTAACAATTTTTGGGCAAATGATTGGCAAGCTAAAATTTTGGAGCAGTGATAGAAACAGTTCAATATGCTACAATGAAGTTGGCTGCTTAAAAACGCAGCAAACATTTTGATAGATTTTATAATAGTTTGGTGATTAATGCTCAAACTCATTTTTATTGATCAAATTTGAGCATAAAATAAAGCTCTGTTCTAGTAAGGTCAAAGGTCACATCTCTTTTGTCTTTGTTATTAGCATGCTATTCAACGATCCAATTCTATCAGCCATTCATACTCAACTGCTAAGCTACCGGAGAACCAAATGAAGAACAGATTTTCAGAGCTACTACCTTGTAAGTTTGCCACTTAACCATGTTTAACAGGTCAAAATGTGCCACACAGTAGGCTGAACCTTTGAGGCGTGTTCACATTGTATATCAGGAGTTGATCTCTTGGTGATGTTTTGTTGACTAGGTGCATCGTGAACCGATGGCATAGCCATTACAGGGGCCAAACTTTCTTGCTATTTGGTCTAGCATCCACACCTTCTGTGCAATGTGTATCACTTCGACCATGGTGATTGGCTGTGGCAATCTGCTTAACCTGTTTTTGCTTTTCATGATAACTGCTGTGAGACTAGTTTTGACTAGTTTCATCGTTTTAGCTATCGCATTGTGTAATTAGAACACTATGTCGCCGACTATTATTCACCAATGTTAATGGGTTTGCGATAGCTCAAACAGTGCTATCATAAACGATTACTGATGTATTGTAATATTAATGTCGACGTACACTGTTTGCATAACGTAAAATATTATCAGCATTATTTTTATTCCCAAAATGGAAATGGCAAAAATCTCTAAGGCCATCGCTTTGTTACCCGCAAAGTTTGCGATGTGACCCGCAAATCCGCAAATTCGGATGATCAGAAAAATATGAAATTCGCAAGCTATTCCATTTTAAACATTTTCGGTACATTTAGTCATACTTATTTTGATTCGAGCAATTTGTAATGCATCGCTATGACCTATTGACCTCTTGTATAGTAATTTTTCCAACAAAGCACCGCGTTGATCCACATCGTGTGAATGTCCAATGAAAAACATTACACGGTAACTCAACAAATGCGCAGCTCCAAATATGTGCCACTTGCATCATGAAGACATAGTGATAGTGTGAATCAGCCTTTACATAAAAACTATCTGTATTTGTCATTTATGATGTCTGAAAAGTTTAGGTCACAGCTAGGTTTAGCTAGAAAATAATCACTCTGTTTCATGCCATGATTACAGTCATCATAGAAGGTTAGATAAACATACAATTCACTAACTGAGGTTAAGGATATCTTTTTGATGTACTCTGTGTCCAGAATCGCGATGTTCTGGTGTTTTAGTGAACTATTAATTATCAGAAAAGCAAAATGAAATGACATCAGGAAAATCCATGAATATTGGTTTTTAAGAAAATTTAAGCTGACCTTTGTAGAGCTTCCTTGACAAAATAACCATTACATCAATCATGGGCTGTTTTAGCGACTTGATAAAAAATTTATACTAGGAAATGAGCCTCCTATTATTATAGGCAATCTTTTTTGTGGTATGCAATTATAGTCATACTTCACAGTGTGTTCCAAAAAGTACCACAAAAAGTAGACTAGATGGCAGCAGGTATACTGTAAACCAAAATAAATTATTGAATGGCCTAATACAATAGCTTAGAGTAAAAGCATAATTTCTGTAAAAAGTAAGTTTTTAAGATTGATTTGAGTATAATTTGAACGAAACTTGGTGAAGAATAAGCTCTAAGATTGTAGCTCTAAGTGATCTTTCGCTGTTTTGTGACGTCGGTTTATCATTGTCAGCCATCTTTATAGACAATTTTATCGTTCAAAACACGAAGCTTTTGCAATGAACTTTTGAAAATGATGCTTTTGTTTACAATTTTTTATTATAGTATCAAAACAACACCAAAAAAGTACTATTTAATATAAGAAAAACGATCATTTTCTACAAATATGGCAGCTTTTTCGTGAATGAGCGCATGTTCAAATGGCTTGATGACGTCAAAAACAGACGATGGATAAGCTTGCCCAACCCTTGATGAGCAATTTTCTGCTAAAAACTTGTTGAAGTTGCGAACTACCGATGAGTGGCAGCTATAAGTCACACTTCACTGCTGATGTCCTTCACAAGCGCTTGATCATTGCTGGTCACTAGTAACCGCCAGTGATTAGCTATTCACTGCTCATCGTAGTAACACATACTGAGCTTTGACAGGTGCTCCCTGGGGTTTCACTCTCAACTTTCATTCTCAAGAGCTCGGCAAAACAAAAAACACATTATAGGGGTGTTTTCATAAGAAAGGGTGTTTTTTGTAGCTCGGTGCAGTGGATAGGGGCCAAACCTGTCTTATAGAGTTCCACACAGTAAAAAGGGCAGTGACTGAGCCAACAAAAGAGGGCAATTAGTCTGTGGTGATGAGGTGATCAGGGGTAGTTTTTTTATTAATTTGTAAGTCAGTGGAAATGGTGCACTTTATAACATCTCAGACTAGCCCTTGGGGATGAATAGAAAAGAGTGAAACACCTGGGCAGCTGTCAAACTGGAAGACACTGCTTACACCGCTAATTTATTCGGTTTCAAAATAAAGCTATATAAATATTGATGTAGCTCTAACAGGTTAACAAAATAATACTGCAATATCCTCAGCTACCATTACTATGAGCACAAGCTAAACCTGTTGGCTCTGTCACATACTTAGTCTTCTGCCAAGAGGAAGTATCATGACTACTGAAAGATCAAATTCATACATCCAAAGCAATAGCAGGAAAGGCTATAAATTAGTCATGTGTATCCGGAGCCATCTAGTAAAGCGTATTTTCCATTCATTGGACCGTGTCACAGTCCAACCAGAACTTTAAAAGGGTTTTAAACCATTCACTGCATACTTGTGTTAATCGTTGAGCAAAGTCAGTTATTGAAACCCATGAAGAAGAATCTGCCAAATAGCATTATAGAGTTACCGTGAGGGCTATGCTGGACCTCTGCAGCTTTATCAACGATGGGTGTTTACAGTAGTACTGTGAGACAACTTTTGTGTTCCCACCTTTGAGAGAACAAAACTGAGAATTCACATTACAAGAAATCTCGTAATGTGAATGTTCACCTAAATGGTTTTAATGCAAAAGTTGTTCTTTCCGGTGGTTTGTAAGAAAAAAATCAACATTCAGTTACTGGTGATAAATATGTACGGCTTAGTTCATCTGGTAATCTATTTTAAAATTTAATAATAAATGAAACGCAATACTTGCATGCGAGAATGATCAGAAATGTTACAGTAAATTAAATTATGAAAATGTTCAATGAAAACGCTTTAGATTGACAAATCAGTATTTATGAATTAAATGCAGCAAAAATTATAAGAATTTAGCAAATACAAAAATCAAGTCCATATCAGTTTTTTTTTTAAATACTTCTTATCAGCTCTGTGCAGATGAACGGCCATTGTCACAAGAGCAGTCAGTGCAGCTTATATTTCTGTTGATTATAAGATCTTAGCTGTTGATAATTTGAGATTATTAAATTTATTGTATAAGCAGTTATAAGAAACTTGCTTGAGGACAACATGGCTTATGCAGCTCTATGACTTTTGAGCTAAACAATGGGCAGACAACTTCAATTTATCACAACCTTAGTTTCCCAAGTGCGCTGAAATTCACTACTATTAATATATGCTAACAACTTTTGCACACTTTGAATCCATTTGTAACTAACTCTTGCCTATACGTAATTGCCCATTTTTGTGAAATCAAAATTCTGTTTAGAATGAGAATGGTCTTGGGCTTCAACCAATTTCCTTTTTTGAACTATACTCAGGAATCTTAGTTTAATGTGTCCACAACAGTCCTCTAAGTATAGCATGCCATCATTGTAAAGTCAAGCATACTGCTGACCAATTATTTATGATATTTGTTATATAGGACATGCTAATGAAATAAGTTTCACTATTATTCAAACCATAAGAATAAAATTTGGCAGCAAAAATTGGTTTCAATAGCTGTTAGCACTACATCGCAAAGAGAAGACAATTCTTATTTGCCTTCAACTTCGATCTACAAGTGACAATAGGTTGCTAGTTGCTGATGCTAAAATACTATTTGTATCAAGCTTTCGCGTTGTCTAGATTAAACACTTGGCAATCTTCCAACATTTAATATGCAGGCTTCAGCCAGTGGGTTGTTTATAGATATGGTAGAGTGATTAACGGGCGTTGGATAGTAGAAAATGTTTTTTACATTTTCCTGACTTTTCTGAAGAGAGAAAAATGTGATTAGCTAACTACTGTGTGCTCATTGGTCGCACAGCAGACAGGCTGCTGGAACACTTCAGACTTATATAAAAAGAGCCAAGGAAGGACAGCCATTAACGACTGTCAGTTGTGTCGTTTGTACAAGCGGATAGACTGCTCTAACTTTCAGCAATGCTTTGCATAGTGTTGGTTGCACCACTCTCTACTCTGTCAGTTCTATTCAACATTGCTGTGACTAGTGACTGTACTTGGAGTTGGTGCAGTTAGCTCAAGCATGACCTTTACCAAACCTTCCTCTGTAGGCGTACATGACAGCATGCTGCAATTCTTGCACTGCTTGACACACAATTGTTACATCAATCAAGTTGTCACTTGGCATTATTTCATGGTTATAAATTGATAAAGCTTATTGAGCGGGCATCCTTCTTGCCTATCCTGTTAATCAATTTGTCATTGATCGAAAATAAACGTTTGCGCAAACTGAAATGAAATTTCACAATATTCGGATCCCTTTGAAAGGAGTATAATTAAAATTGCTGGTTTATTCCCAAAAAGTTATGTAAAGGCTTTGGTTTCATAAATTGGTAGCCAATGTTCAACAAATAAAAAGCAACATCAATCCATTCTTTGAATTGATGATATTTTTGCAGTAAAAATGCTGCATCCTAGTTTGTCAAAAAGCGTCTAGTCTGCCCCGCTGTGATGGGCACAAACTATTCAAGTCATCAATCTACATATTATCTTATCAATATTGTTCAGCTGCTGTCAGCAGGAATGCATCCAGTCGAATTCTCATGTTGAAATAAACCTTTTAATAAAAGTTTGCTTTCATATCAAAGTCCTCAAGTCGGTTAAGCTCTGACTATTGTTGGCTTTGAATAACGAAAGTGCTTCTGTAGATTTAGCATGACACGGTCTCAAAACACAAAACAGCAAGATAGCTTTAAACATACAAAAACCTAACAAACCCTTTGACTCACCACCAGAGACGTTGCGCGTGTAGTTAAAGTTTGAATGTATAGCGTAGCAAACAACACTTCTTAGGTGAGAGCATTGGCTTCTCAAAACGACAATTTGCAAGCAAACATTTTTGCAATTTTATAGATAGTTCTTGCCCTACTTCAAATTCCCACTTTGAGTGAATCTTTCAACAGGAGAAATACACTATCACATAAACAAGCACCATCATATATATAATAATAGACATAGGAAATTTCACTGCTTAGTGAATTTAGGACAATTTAGCAATTTATCTTAGATATACATAAGTATAAGCTAAATTGTGCTAAGTTCGCTTAGCAGTAAAATTCACTGCTGAGTGAATATATATAGGCTATATATATACACATATATATAATTCTTTAAATTGGTCTGTCTGTCCTTTGGTATGTTCAGCTATACCTATTAAATACTTGGCATTAAAATTTTGCAATCTCCTGGATTTGAACTCCCGAATATCACAACCACAGGTTGGTAAGCCAATTGCCTAAACACCAGTATACGATGGCTTCTACGTAGCCCAGCTCTAACTATATACTGTATACATTCTTTTCTCGATAGCATACACTAAAGACATATTAGTTAAAACTTTATTAATTTTATTAACTCTGGAACACAATGCTTTTTTGCATTTTCAAAAACTTTAATTTCCAGTTTTTCGTAAGGTTCAATTAAAAAATCGGCAAAGGCCAATACTTTTTATGCAGACAATTGTATTATCTTGAGTAGGAATGACTTCTACATTCTCTCTCCGTTCAGTCAGACAATGACAGTCCGATATCCCATTTTTCCATTTGTACCAGTGTCGAGAGGTACCAGTGTTATCGTACTCAAAGTTTTAATGGATAGCTTCTGCTGGAACAGTAACCTTTTTTATACACAGGCACGTTTATGCACAAATTGTTATTATTAATTCAATGATTTAATTTTAAAAACACTTTTTTTCAAGTTATACCATAGAAGAATTTCAAAACAAAAAAAGGATAACAGTTGAACAATAAAATCAAACAAATGGTTTGACACATACCATTTAAAATATCTTTCTCTGCTAAGATAACAGATATTAGATGTAAGATTATTAAAGCGGCTAGCAATGATATTCTTAAAATAATTGTTGGTCATATGCAATTCGCTCATATAAGTTACGGTGAAATGTGCTGAAAAATTGAACTGTCATGTGACTATAATAGCTGTCATGACACAAACCATGTAACATTTTCCAAACTTTATAGTTGGCATAAAATAAACATTTAGCATAAGTAAAGTGTACTTTTATTACTATAAGCGTTTGAGTTGATCGAGGCCATTTTATTTCTTCATCACATGATGGTTTTCTACCATATTTCATAAATCTTGTGACTCCTTCCGATGAGAGTTTGTCTATTAGTAATTGACTGTTTTTAAGACCAAAGCTTGTTGGAATGAATAGAGAAAAGTTGTGTCAGTCTTATCCAATTACATGGTAATGTATCGTATGCTTTCAGCTGACCACGTGATGCCATATCTTCTCAACGGTGCCAATGGAAACTACATCAATGCAGTCATTGTTGATGTGAGTATTCAATCCATATACAGTTATATTGTCTTGAAACTCTATGAAAATGGAGCTACTGATTGCTCAGCGGTAGCTTAAAAGACAGCCCATAGGCAGGCTTCAGGCAGATAATAATAGACATGAGGAAGACTAAACGAAGGTCATATATGTTGCTTTATATGAGCAATTACTTATGAGTTGTCGTATCTACCAAGTGGTCTTATAAATGTCTCTGTATATTACAACACCTGTTACCTGAAACACTTTAGTTAGTGACACATGTAGAGATGTGATTAAGCGAGCTGCTAAAATCTTTCCACCGTAAAATACTAGCTCATACATTTTTGAAGCCTTCATTCAACAGACCATGATTGTAATTAATTTTCTGTGTTTACTGCTGAGTTAGTTATTAAGTAGCCACTAAATTTCTTTGTAAAATGTAAACAGCTACATCCAATTCTTAGGGGTTCTTTTGGAGTTATCCTTGCTTGACATGCTTTCTTATCATGTTTCTAACAATTGGTTTATTTTCAACCTAGTTGTTCAATAGAGTTAATGGATACCGACACATAAACGCTGCACTCATTTTTCTGCCTTAGCACACATGTAGACCATCCAACAATTTCCTATCAAAACTCTCATGCAAACAGCATAGATGATGCAGCGAGACAGCATCACAACCAGTAATGCCTACTAAAATATGCTGCCTAGTTTAAACTGGAGACTGTTCATAAACATATTTAGAAGGGCTGAAGCAGGCTATTTTAGTTGGTTCCTTACAAAAATACCACGTGAATGCTAGTAAGCTAGGTTATGCAATAGTACTTTCTTCACATATCTGGGAAATGAATTTATTACTTTTCAGTATGGTTATGCAACAGAAGAGTAGTAAGACATTTTTAAAAGCTTTAAATTTAAAATCACATTTGTAGTAGATGTATCAGTTTACATATAACTAAACGCTTTTGGGTGCTTCACTTTATACTATAGATAGATACATGTGTTATGGGTATATTACTTCGTTGATGCGTAAAAGCAGGCAAATGCTGTGTTTATATTAGCTAAAATATCAAGAATAATGGATGGCCTCCTGCAAACAGTACTCTACGCTCTGTGAATAGTGTAGAGTTGTATATATAACTAGAGTGTTGGGATAGGTTAACCTTACTTATGTTTTTTTAGATTGATGTTTTTCTCTAGAGTCACTACAGGTCTGTTTTATGCTGCTGCACTCTTCACAATCACAAAACAGGCCTGTAGTGACCACAGAAATGAACAACAAACTGTAACAATATAAGTATATTTAACCCATTCAAACACTTTGGTTAAATTAAAACATATGTATACCATCAAAAGGATAACCTTGCAGTATTTAGTTAGTTCTAAAGCTACACATAACTCCATAACCTATGTTGGGAATCGTCTGATTAACTTGTACACAAACCACCTCAGAAACCTTTCAACTATGAAAGTAACTTAAGAGTTATGTTCTCTTATAGTTATTTTTGTTTTTACTTGCTCGGGCACGTATGCAAAAGCGATAATCTGTTATCTGTAGAGCTATCAAGAGAAGAAGCAGTGGATAGCCACCCAACTTCCATTGTCCAACACAATCGCTGACTTCTGGCAGCTGATTCTAGAACAGGAAATATCCATTGTTGTTCAGTTGGAAGGCTGTCAGGTTGGCAATAGACTGTGCAAACTTCCTTGTCGTACATGCAATGTGTAACGTCTGCAAATATTATACGCTTTAACTACTGTTTGCTCTGAGCAAAACAAACATGTTTTGGAGAACAGCATGGGAGTGTTTTTGCAACTAGTTTTGGCAATGAAGTGCTGATGGTAAACAATGGTAGTGACTTGAAAGCCAGCATCGTATATAATTAGAGATCTTTGCTTTCTCAGATGAATTATGCTTAAACATTGCTAGCTTCCTTTGGTTACCTTACTTCCTTTTTATTTGAGTTATATAACAGAAAAAAATAATCTAATCATTAAAAAACTAAAATGCAATTTTCAATTTTTAAACACTTTGAAGCCTGCACTCAAAATAATTTGAAAATTTGTTTTCCTACCTCATCTTGAACCCGAGAAAACTTGGCTGCATAGTTTTGCTTACGCAGGGTTTCTAAATTCTAGTCACTTTCTGCGTAATACATTTTTAGTATAATGTTGAAGTTGAATCGACTATTAGCTCCTGAGGTATCGCCAAAATACCGAGGGCACTTCTAATCAGCAACTGATAATTGATAAATGGCTGCTGACAGAACACTGGTTTCTAATGATACACTTATTGAAATTCTTGGTAATGAAGATCAAAAATAGGCAAAACTAAAAAGCTCCTTATCAGCAACAAAAGCTTTAGGCTATAAGTATTTGTTTTTAAATTCATAACAAATATACAAACTCTGTTGGACTTGGTGTACTGTAATCGTTGTTTTTTAGTTGTCTGTGAAGTTTTACTTCTTTAAAATTGTGTGAAAAACTATTTGCTCTATTTGATTTTTGTTTTTTTTATTGAGTTCTCAGAGGTTGGAGCGTCAATATGATATTCAGTTTCAAAAGGAACTGTGCTATTCTAAGGAACTGTGCTATTCTAAGGAATTGTGCTATTCTAAGAGGTTGTGCTATTCTAAGGAATTGCGCTATTCTAAGAGGTTGTGCTATTCTAAGAGATTGTGCTATTCTAAGAAGTTGTGCTATTCTAAGGAATTGTGCTATTCTAAGGAGTTGTGTTATTCTAAGAAGTTGTGCTATTCTAAGGAGTTGTGCTATTCTATAGAATTATGTTGTTATTCTAAGTGTTTTCACAGTTGATGCAAAGTTTTAATACTGTCTAGGATCAGGGGACCTGCTTGCATATATCAAATTAAGCTTCAAATAGTTAATTTGCCAATAAAAGTAGCATCAATCAAATAATATCATGCAAGTATAATATTCATTTAATTTGAAGCACTGTTATGAAAAAGCATAGTAGATCAGTTATTGAACAGAGCAGCATGCTGTAATAAACTTTAATGCTGTTGATACAATGTCTAAACTTGCTGCAATAGATACACACATCTAATTATAGAAGGTCTAAACTTGCTGCAATAGATGCACACATCTAATTATACAATGTCTAAACTTGCTGCAATAGATACACACATCTAATTATACAATGTCTAAACTTGCTGCAATAGATACACACATCTAATTATACAATGTCTAAACTTGCTGCAATAGATACACACATCTAATTCAAAATCTCCTTCAGCAGACGCCATTTTACCCGATGAAAGACTCGACTACGATGAAAGTCAAGCCATTCAACATCACAAGAGTGCAGTCAAGCACCAGAGATGTTATGAAAGTCATAGAGATAAACCTAGAGACAGGCAATGTAAGTGCTTGTTTTGAAAGTTCAGTGAACTAGCGGCTAATTGTTGACTGATAGACTGAAAGTCATCGCTTTGCAGAGTCTCAAGCATGTCAGCCTTGTATGCTGTAAACCAGTGATGGCTAAATGACTAGATTTGGATCCAGATCTTTGTATTTTAGTGGATCTTTTAAGTTGGCTGTCAAAAAAAGTTTTGAAACTTTCTTTTAAAAATTCAGTTTGAAAAATATTTGTGTGAACTTTTCTTAGAATTTTTGTAGATTCATTCTTTTCGGCAGCGATTTTTGTTAAAAAACAATCATAGAATATGTCTCACAAATACTCATCTTTATGAACTTTGAGAGTGGCTGTAAGTAGCAGGAAACCGCGTTTTGGTACTATTGTGAAGTCAAAGCCCACTCATAATTTTTCTCACTGATATCAAACATATTTATTATAGCACATTCATTCACTGACTTTTCGCCGAATTACGTATAATAATAAGGAAATTTAAATTGTATTTGAAACCTTGTTTTAAGATATACATAAACAATTGCATGTTTATGTATGGTAAAAAAGAGAAATGCGCATCTTCAGCTCGTTGTGGATCTTTAATTTGTGAGATTTGGCTGAAACGGATCATGTCCAAAATCATTTGGCCATCCCCGTTGTAAGCTATATTTATGAAGAACTGCTAGCGGGTGAAACAAACAAAACAGGGAATGAAATCTATAAGATGTGCACTCGAACAATTCTCAGTCTCTAACGTTGGAAGCCTACATACATGTTGTCCTTAGCATTAGATTGTAAGAGTTTGAACTGTGTGTTGGTTAGTTGATTGGATGTCAAGCGATTTGTAGTTCTTTAGGCTAACTAAGGAGGGATTGTAGGATGCTTGGATTTAATTTTTGGATCTATGGAATTCTGGAAATGAATTTCATGACAACGTGTAGAGCTACACTTGATTGGCACAAACTGTGTCTTTGAATATATATAATAACACGAGTCGCTTCTATCCGCTATATTTCCACGATAAGTAGAATCCACAATATTTCATCATCCGCCAGATTAAATTGACAAAAACCTGCTAAATAAGATAACTTTGTCACTCGCAAACTTTTATCGAACGTTTCACACATGCGAAAGATGATAACGGCCCTTGCGGATTATGCGCAAGAAAATACTACGTGAACTCTTCCATTTTTAACATTTTTCACAATTTGTATGTTCCTATTTTGAAAGCGAGCTGCTGAGCGACACAAGAACGCACCGCTAATATTTATGTTGTAGAATTCCTTACCTTTTTTAACAAAGCACCCACGTTAATCCGCATTATGTGAATGTCCATTAAAAAACCTTATCGTGCAGTAACTCAATGTGCGCACAATTCCCAATCCACATCAACCGCACAATAGAAACATAGTGAATTATATGCTGCGTGGCTTTGCTTTATGTTGCATTTAGACCTGTGTATTTGGCTCTGACTATTATCTGCTGTCTTTGAACATCACCACTGGTCTGGTGTCTCATGGTACTTATCACGTGTCTTGCAGACATCTGTCTCTGTTGACATTCTCGCTCTGAACGGCTGGCTATCAGAATCCTTGCCAAGCTTAAATGCAGTACAGTCCTTGTGCAAAACATTGCAAAGTATGAAAGAAGAGGTTCCAAGCCAGAAGATCTGTGTCACATGCTTGTGAGTTTCATGGGAAGTTATGACCTTCCTTGACCAATGCATGAGATGAATTTCAGGAAATTGGCTGGTTAAATAGGATAGAATTAGGTACTTTTTGATGCTAACTTATTAATTAAATGGTCTTTGCTTGAGATTTTGTCTAACATTATCTGATGATCTGTCACTCCTGTCAATGATGTAATGGTAAAACGAAGATGATCTTGCTAGAAGGCAAGCTCAGACAACGGTTTAAAAGGCAGGTGTGTGTTTGTAAACATTCAATACTCATTAAAGGCTGTGGTAGCCTATGTAAAGTTTGGGCTTTGAACAAGTGGTTTGCAGAATTCTTTTATGTTTTTAAACATTTTCCATTACTGAGCAATTTGAAAACTTTTTTCCAAGGTGCTTTTAGATTTCCTACACACTCTAAAGGCGGCACATCCCTGATCATTTCTATTACCGAAACCCATACTGCTGGTCAGGGCAATCTCGGACCCCTCTTGTGATGATTTTAAAACAAAATAGGCTCAAAGCATAATAAAAAAACATTCATAACCACAATATATGAAACCAATGTTATTGGAAGGTCATCCTACAAATGATTGGAAAGCAATGAAAAACATGTCAAACGATACCTAAGAATGAAAGCTGTTATTTACAAGGTATCAACTTATAATCTGTGATTGCTTTTTATTGAAAAACCCAGTATATGCCAAGCATCATGATTTTTCATTATTTGAACTTATTGATAGATAAGTTACTTACTAGTTAGAAGCAATTCCAACTAAGATATTTTTGTGGCGACAAATACACTTCTATTGTCTTCATGATTGATCTTTGCACCCCTGCAAACAACAGCTTGAACCCCTAACGACAGGAGGCATGGCATATAGAGGATAACTCCATAAACGTGGATTTATATTCTATATGCCATGCTACTTTCAGCAATATGTGACAGGCACAATAACTACTCTATCAAAGAACTGTCACAAAACAATAACTACTCTATCAAAGACTGTCACAAAACAATAACTACTCTATCAAAGAACTGTCACGAAACAATAACTACTCTATCAAAGAACTGTCACGAAACAATAACTACTCTATCAAAGACTGTCACAAAACAATAACTACTCTATCAAAGACTGTCACGAAACAATAACTACTCTATCAAAGAACTGTCATGAAACAATAACTACTCTATCAAAGAACTGTCACGAAACAATAACTACTCTATCAAAGAACTGTCACGAAACAAATAAAACCAATGTTTAACGTATACTGATTGTGTGAGTCAAAGGCTGAGTTATCATAGCCTAAAAACATGAAACTATTAACAAACCTCTCAAGACAATGCTTTTAATGCTACCTGGCAACTTGTGCGCTTCTTCACTTCCAACAAACTTTGGACTAAGTTCTTTTGTGTAAATGTTAATAAGGGAGTTGCTTGCATACTTTTTTAAATTCTAAAACTGACTTTGATCTCATTGCGGTAGAATGTATATAAACCTGTTAACGGCGTCTGTTCTTAAACCACAGCTGTTAAATCTGCCAGTACTATCGCCGAAATGATAATAGCAACTAGTCGCTTCACTTTACGAACTTATGCATTGCTTCTACGCTATTTATTAATCTTTAGCGTATCATTGGCTTTATCACGCTAATTCCGTCATCAGCCCTCAAACTAGCAACTACCTGGCTCTTCTGAATATGCTTAGGCGAGGTGATTGGCATTTGAAGGCCTGGCGTACTCCCCACTCTCATATCCCTGAATTTAGGGAGTCTGAAAACACCTTTAAACATGAACTCGTACTAAAATTTTGCAGGTTTTACCAACAATTATTAGTATTTTTCTATCATTTGCTATTGTTTTTGATGTCTGAGATGATCTGATTGCCAGGATGTTTCAAGATTAGTATTGATAGAGCTTGATGGCGTTTAAAACGCTCAGAAGAAAAATACAAGCCGTTATGACATCACCAGTTGTTGTCGTTGTTATAGTTAACATCGTCTATTGCGTTCAAGTCGAAGAGTTACGTCTCTAATCTGTTGATCTCTTTGCAAATATAGACATCATAATCACACTTCACTTGATCTGAGTGTTTTAATCACGATCAAGTTTTGTTGATTTTAATCTTGAAATCACAATGCATCCTGGCAATCAGATCACCTCCAACAGCAAAAACAATAGCAAAAGATACAAAAATACCAATACTTTTTATAAAATTTGTTAAAAGTTTTGTGCAAGCTCATCCATGATGAGTGGTTCTTAGCATAATGTGTAAATTAAAAGACCAAAGACTAGCTAAGTGAGCGGAATTGTAGCTCAGGCTCACTTGGTCTATTTTTTAAAAAGTTTCAATGGTTGCTTTCTTCACCATAGTAAATACAATGCAACTGACTTGATTGCGCTAAATATGGCAACTATTTTTACAACGGAAATTTTGCTGCTAAATAAAAATTGTTATTACCAAAAAAGAAACGATTTGTAGCCATAGTGTCCAAACGATAAAATCAACAATAGCGCAGTCTAAGCAATCACATTGTATGTACTATCTTGAGTTTTACTAGTACTTTTATTGTGTGTCGTGATACGTTTCTTGGACTACACCAATTGCGAAAGCTGCTAGAGTCATGCTTGCTAATAATTTGTTTATTATGTACGATTTCGGTGTGCATGCACAACTCTGACAATTCTGTGAATTTCGGCCGAACAATTCTGTGTTTTTTGTACATTTAGTGATTCCGGTCAGAACCAATGAAAAAATTGTTAGGTGTGGCCGTACCTTTAGTTTGCTCATATGCACATTCTTTCCCATCATAAAAACAGTCAAATAACTCACGCTGTTATTTTTGTTAAAAACGGTCATTTGATGACTTTGATGACATTTTGTAAACTCATTCATGACAGGGATGGAAGCAGAAGATGTGGGTTGTTTATCTGCGCTTACAACGCTTTAGAGAGGCTCGAAACAGAGCAGATGGTTGATGTCTACTATGCCTCAGTCATGGCTAAGCAGAGAAGGCCACAATTCATCCCCACTATTGTGAGTGCATTTGTGACAGTGTAGATTGGAGAGAAAATATTGTGGATACGAATTAACACTTAAAATGATGTTCACAACGTCATTTTATGAGGACGAATCTCTAATGATGCCTCATAACAAAACTTGTTTGGAGCAAAATCTGTCAGATCATGACAATCAAGTAATGTTAAGTTTTAATCTAGGGAAGAGGACCGATTTGATTAGGTAGTTATAGCTTTTCTCGCCTTCTTATTGGATAAATCAGATTTGTGCTATTGGTCAACTGTTCTAAGCTGCTGGAAACTAATGATGTTCAGTCTTGTAAAATTTTTAGCTAGCAAAAGCTGAAATGGCGTCAGACGGGAAAGCGAGAGAAAATTTGGCAAGGTGTGACCACGGAGATAAATTTTATATTTTATTCAAAATATCATTAGAGATTTGTCCTCGTGCGATGCAATAATTTGGGATGTTTTTGTGTGCCAGTTAGTTGAACAACTGAAAGTTGTTCTGCCTCTCACCCGAGTTCAACCAAACTGCAGGAGCTAATTGGTGAGCTTCTTTTTTACTGGTGACAAGCTTCTCAAACTGGCAGCGGCTTGATACAGACTACAGAGCTATATTTCGTTGCAAGTGTATCCATACCGACCTATCAACAGCTAGTAAAACCTCTACTAGTCATAAAACGGTCAGCTGTTAAGAAAGTGTGGAGTTTTTCAAATATCAGCTAGTGAAAACAATGACTAAGCGTAGATCCTCACGTATAAGCCAACCCTAGAAAGACAGCCTCAGCACGGCGAATTTTATCAACATTCACATATAAGCTGGTCCTACAAATCGTAATATGCCCCTATCAAAGCAGAAGGTTGCAGAAGAGAATGAATGCATTGCGTACGATGAGCGACGTATTGCGAGCTGACAAAGTGTTGGCAATGGCTTAGAGCCACATGTAGTGTTGCTTAGCAAGCTTCATACAAAAGGTTTCTGATTGGGGAGTAGTTAATTAATTAGAGCATGTGTCTGCATGTAAATGAAAGGAAACTATCACCAGTCCGCATCGAGCCAATGGAAAACATGTGTACAGTCCACGCCTAGCTTAGTTCTGCTTGACAGAAGTTTTTCGCAATTGTTCGCCGTGATGACAAACCGTGTCAGACACATTACAGCTACATCGGTTTCACCAAATGTAGATCAATTGAATTGTGATGGTTTTATATTGAAAATAGTAATAGTGACAGCGTATATTTATCTTTGGCCGTAATAACATCATTGTAAGCTATAGTGATAACTCGTCCCACCTAGAACGTGCTCAACTTGTCACCTGCAAGGCAAAAATGTAGCAGGTTACTAGCCGCATGGTAAACATTGCTTGACCTGTAGTTATTGAAATAAATTTAGCCTGATATAATTTGTTTGAGTGCGACCAGAGGTATGTGCATATAAGCCAACTCATTAGTTTGGTAAATTTTTTAGCGTTCTAAACTTGGCTTATGTGTGAGAATCTATGCTAATCATCTCATTCACAACACTGCAGTATGCAAATGATAACCTTTAGTTTACAAGTATCTAGAGAACTCATGAATGCTTGTCCCGTACCATGCTCCATGGTAGATATGTTTTCACTATTTTACCTTGTTTTTTTTGTTTTCGGTTATTCTTCCAGAACTCCTCTAGGGTTTGAATCGAAAGCTCAAAAGCACTCGCAATATTCTCAAAATATAGAATCAAAAAGTTTACCCACAATCCACCAATGTTTTGTTGAACCATTCAATGAACATTCTTATATTGTTTTACCCAGGAGCAGTACGAATATCTCTACGAACTGCTGCACCACTACACAAATTCCTTTGCGGAGTACGCCAATGTTTGATAGGAGGGATGGATGTCTTCACTTCTTCCATAGATACAAGCGTATATACACATATTGATTTCGGGTTTTACGCTAAAAAAATATTTCTGTATTTTTAGATGTATGACTGTATTGCCTTACAATAATGCGAAGAAGCCTGTATAATCAACCAGAAAATGGCTTTAATCATAGCTATAGACAATAAAACCTGTGTTCTAAGCAGGCCTTACTTTACATATAACTTTAAAACATTCTTTATAACGCTCATTGATATTGATTTTATATTATTACTATGACTCATGCACATGCCAAAATTTCTATGTTTGCATATTGAAATATTTGAATTAAAAGCCTTAATATGTGAAAATATTACATTGATTTCTTCACATGCACAAAGGATTATGAAGTATGTGAAGATGGTTTGATTGCGAAGCAAGAATGGACTTGAGCTGGCATATAGAGGCAGGGAATAAGCAGAGAGTGTGGTAATACACGATTGATTCGTGCTTACAACTTATGATTATAACATATTTTAGTTAACATATGACAATATTTTATTCAAACACTTGGGCAAACTATATACAGGTAAAACAAAAGAAATGTAAATGCACTTGCCATCATTCAGCGAACCTGTGCCATGCACTGGCAAGTCTCAGAATTTACTTCTCCTGCAAGCAAAGATGAATAGTGAATTGAGACATCCAGTTCAGTATGCTAATCTAACATGCAGACGCAATTAAAAAGGGCAAACACCGTAAAACCTCTATTTGAATGCTATCATTATTTGAACGCCGCTTATATGTAATCCCCACTAAAGGAAAAGGGTTGAAAATAGAGCGTCACCCTTTAACTGAATGTGACGTCTATTTGATCGCCGTTTTGACATTCTTTGATCTTTAGGAACCTGTAAGAGCAAGTAATTAGATGGAAAATGGTGCTAATAATGGCTCGGTTACATCATCATCAATTAATTCTTTCTTGTTCACTGCTTGCATCGAAGTTTGTTTTCTAACTCAAAAGCTTACAGTTTTTTCTGTAGGTTTGAAATGTGCGCCATAGAAAGAATTTATAACTGTATCAAACTAATAGTAGTAGTTCCTTGTTTAATGGGATCTTGATATTCCTTCGTATGTGAAAAACGGTTTAAAATTACGATGGAATCTGTGCAACAGTTTTCAGACAATAACTAGTGCATAGCGCATGCGGCCAAAAGTTTTTCAGTACTTTGAAAAGTTTTTTAAATAGCAAAGCGTGAAGTTTCGCTCTGCTAAAAAATTGTTTTGCTAATAGTGACTAGTTTAGCGATGGAGAAGAAAAGTTGAGGTCACCGGACACTGTGGAAGGTAGGTATTGATTGAACAGCCAGAGGACGAAATGGTTCTATATGAAAGCAACAAATATTAATTTTAGTGAAAATATTTTTCTTTAAAAATGTTAATTTTTTTCTGCATGTATGATAACTATGGTTTATGTCATTTGTTCTTGAATATATATATGTAGCATTTGATAGATTGTTACTATTATATAATTAATAATTTTGCAGGTTTATGGCATATTACAGCGCACCCTCAGGATACGATTACCCTGATATACGATTTTTTCACCTGACGAAGTTGAACATGATTATTTTTTCACCTCACCCTATGAGTTTTATTACACCATACGAATTCAACAAAATATTTGCCCAAGTTTAAATTTGGCAGTCGGTATGGTATGCTTATTATGTATGCCAAAATAACAAAGACACCGAAATGCTAATCGATGAAAATATTGGTCATCGTGTCTCTTTCGACTAAAAGAGACACGATGACCAATTTCTCTCAGTTCAGCAATTCTCGTTGGTAAAATGGCAAAACTTTGCCTTTAAAACCAGTAGCAGGTTGGAGTTGTGATCCCTTCAAACAGAAGGGCAGACAACTTACTTAAGCTGCTAACGACGACCCACTTCATTAGAAAACCTGCATCGTTCGGGCTTGTTGCATTAGACTGAAAACGGTTTTAAAAAGGTTCGCTAAAAGTTATAGCAAAAGTGAAGACCGAAACTGATAAGTGGTAAAATTTTAGTGATAAAAAATTGAAATTCAGAAAAATAGTTTAAAATGCATAGTAAAACTCAGCTTCAAGTGTGTGTGTGTTTAGTAAGCTAAACTTATTTGAGGTGAATTCATAGTTTATGTTATACGTACGACTGTCTTGAAGGCAAGAACTCCCTACGGTACGTACTAGTTCTACTGATTGTCCATGTTGTACATAGCAACGTTACATGTTATTGCAGATTACACTCACTAAATACATGAAGGTTACTGTAGGTAAATTACAAAGGTTAACACACCATTTTGTTACAACTTTTTAATATGTGCAGCCCTTATATACAATTTTGACCGGTTTTAACCAGGGGATGTTAGCATTATATTTATAATCATTATGGTTTCTACACTTCTACGGATGACATTTCACCATACGACGTCAACCCTGGAACGGATCAAAACTGTATCTTGAAGGTGAACTGTATTTGATAGCAAAATTGTGATTATATAAACCAGGCTTACAATGGATCGACGCTCATAAATTCTCTTCTATTGCACATAAGACACCAGTTTTGGCTGCAAACTGTAGCAAACATATCAATGAGTGAGCTTTGAAACAGCACTATTAAAATGACTATAAAATAAAAATAGGCCTTCAAGTTTAGAATGAAATAAAAATTTGAAAATATACAAATTGCATCACAGACCATAAGATCATCACAGGTTAATTGCAAGCAATAGATATTAACTGGTAGAGATACTTCTCAAATTCCCAATGCATATTTATTTAGGGCCATTTAGAGATCTACGGCAAACTGGAAGTAAGTTATGGCAGATTTATTTGCATCCAAATAGGATAATGTTGCTCCGCCCGAAGGAGAGTTCAAAATATAGGCGGCAATCATTTCACCTGTGAAAGGATTAATTTATTTTCCCAAAATTCTGACAAGCTGTTTGAAAAATAAAATGGCAGTTTCTAATCGAACGTCACCTCTAATAAAACGCCACTACAAGAGGATTGAAAAATAGAGCACCATTGCATTGAAATAAAGGTTTTACGGTATGTATGTAGCTCTGTAGCAGTTTATTTCCATTAACTAAAATAAAATGAATAGTGTATCAGAAGATGCACTTGCCTGCACAAAATTGTGCTTAAAATTGCAAAATAAAAGAATACAGCCGGGTAGAGGCTAAGCAAGATCAAGCTTAGACTAACTCCTCTCGCAAACACAAACAGTCGCTGTGTACAATATTTTCAGGACATTCGATTTTAAAATCTCACTGTCACACAAATGATGCTTTTAAACAAAAACTTGTGAGTTATTTAGAGCTCAGACTAACACGACTAAGGCTATAACATGCCATTGTCTTCTAGAGAGCCTATCCGCGAGGATTGTAACCATGAACAAATGCCATTGAAAATATTGTCAGAAAAGTCGCCAAATGCTAATTTGCGCAAAAAATCTCAGAGATATTTTGCTGACTACAGAAAACTACATGAAACATCCATTTGATGTAAATAATTTATATAAAGTTTTTGCTTCGAATTAAGTAAAAAATTCCTCTAACATAGGTTCTCAAATTTGATTTAAAGAATGAGTGTTCTACAGTCAGCCTTAAAATATCGTTTTCTCTCTTTCTGCACTTGGGAGAGAAAACGACGCGCATGGGCATGTCTGTTATACATACATGTATATACAAGTAGTCTAGTCTGCTCGGTGTTTCAATAAAGCAGAGAGAATGAGTAGCAGCACAGTTATTCATAAATTCGGAAAGGGGGTCAATGGAGGGTCTGTCTACCGAGTGGAATGTGATGAGGTGGAGTCTTCTTGATAAGTATTTTATCCTAATTTCTAACTCTGACGTGAAAAACAAGGACGCGCAGACTGACATCATTATTATTATTGTAAGGACATATTTTTGTTTCAATTCATTTTAGAAATGTTTAGCATTTTTTCATGTTTTTCTTTGCAGCATAAATCAATAATGCTCCTACAACGTAAATGATCCGTTCCAGTAACGTTTACATTTTTATATGAACAGTAAAATACATATCAATTGGTTAATCTGTTCCAAGATCTTTCCAAACTCAACCCTTTGGCAATACAAAAAGAGAAAAACTAGACTTAACTTTTTAATTTGTTGTCTGTACTGTAACTGTAATATTACTAGTTTGCATCGCCAACTTGTCTCCTTTTTCTGATCAATATCACTGGTTTTATAAACAATGATTGCTGTAAATTTCCAATAAGTTGATGGTAAATACACATATTTGACGTCCATTTACAATGATTTGTTCATTTTTTCCTAGAGAGAAAAGTTTATTCTGGAAAGTAAAACTAATAAAAATATTTTATACATCTACAATAAAGCCAAACAAAATTATATTTTACATTAAAAAGAGATGTGTCTATTGGTTCGTCGTCTACCTGTATCCAGGAATCAAGGTTAGAATAAAATATACCTTTCGGCGATATTGCCAACTCGTGACATTCAGATTGGTCGACCGACACTGTAACACCCGCACCAATCTATTGCCTTCAAGTATTTATTAACAATTGCGCATCTACATATTCTCTGTTATGTCCGACACATCTGAGGATCTATCATGATGAACTAATATTTCACGGAAGTCGTATATATTATAGTTATAACGCTATGCGTATTTCGTTTCTTATCACAAGCGTGGCGAGATATGTTAATATTCAAAACTAATTTGAGAAGTTGTCCCCATTTGACACTTTAAGTTACGTGGAATTTTCAGGTAGTATGAAGCATAAAAACTTTGGATAAACTTTTTATAATATCTTAAATTTACTTTATAGGAGGTATCCGTTGTAGGAGCGTCTACTCTACTGCTTAAAAATGGGAAAAAAATCGATTTAAATTGACATCGAAGGCTTGCAGTCTCTTAGCTTAACGTAAAATTACAGTACTCATGAAGACTAAAATAGTTGGAAATGATAAGGTAAAAGAGAAAAGTTGTTGATATAAACCAATAACACCGCTGTTACTGTACAATCTTAAAATTAAAAAGTTGAAATTAGTTTGTCCCATTTTAAAATGCCAAAGGGATGAGTTTGAGAAGATCTTGGAACAGATGAGGCAATTTACATTTTTCAATTTGTATAACGGAAAATCCCCGTAACGTAAATAATCTCGGAATGAATTATTTACGTTGTAGGAGCATCTACTGTATTTCTGAAATTATTAGAATTCAGTATGTGTGTCTTCAAAAAAAGATAAGGCGGGACTTACATCCATTTTAGAAAGATAACGTCTATACTCTGCCATCTGCGCTTGCTGTTGCATAGGACTGATGGGCCATGAAGGACTGTTTCCAGATGACTAGATAAGACAATGACTCAACATGTACTGCTCTTAGATTGCGAGTAAAAATGAACATAACTAATAGCATAGTAGACCCGTGCTTTCATCAACATCAACTGATAAACAAAAATTAAACTAAACTAGTAAACAAATGAACTAACAAACCAACATCTCAACACATGGGCCAATCAAAGAAAACCAGCATACCAACATACTGTAAAACAAAGAAAATAACCTTCATATTTATGCAATAGAAAGCAGATAAGTTAAAAAGGTTTGTATGCTACACCTGTCCTAAACTACATGAGCTGAATTAGAGAATGAACAGGAATGAACAGAGTCGTTTTCTCATGCCAGAGAAGCAACAGCAGAGTCCTGGGAACTTATTTATTAAAGACGAGAGTGTGAGACTGCCTAGACTTCATTAGAGCCATATAGCTTCACAGAGTCCCGTGACCAATGGAAGCGTATATGGGAGCTCGCTTGATTCCAAACAAACAGGCCACGCTTACTATTTTTATATAAGTTATAATGGAGAGGCCGCAACATCAATCCACAAAAACTACTCCCATTGGCAGTCACTTAAAAATTGAATGCTGTATCATAAACTATTTGAAAGAGAACAAAATTTCCTACAAAAATCTACTAATAATGTTTTTGTAAAAACGTAAAGTAAATGCAAAAAAGAGCGGTATTGAGAGCGAGGTATGAATATTCCATTAGAGATCAGTATGTCGATCGGGTTCGTTTGGAATCAGAAGTTTTTGTTTCCGGTTTTGGTTGCGAGACTTTGTAAAGCTATATGACTATGACAGTGCAGAGCTGTATAACTTCACAGAGTTTCACGGCTAACGGAAGCGTATATCAGAACATGCACGGTTCCAAACAAAAAAGACGCCCACTATTGTTTTATATAAGTTATAATGAAGAGGCCGCAACATTAACCCACAAAAATTACTCCCATTGGCAGTCGCTCTGAAATTGATTGTAGTATTATAAACCATTTGAAAAAGGACAAAATTCACTACAAGAAACTGCAAATGATTTTTTTGCAATAACGTAAATTAAACGCAAAAAAGTGAGATGTTGAGAGTGAGGTAAGAATATTCTATTAGAGAGCAGCATGTCAATTGGGTTTGTTTGGAATCAAGCGTTTTTGTTTCTGGTTTTTGTCGCGGGACTCTGTGAAACTATACGGCTCTAGACTTCATAACTTTGTAAAGAAATATAAACCAGGTCCCTAAGCATAGCAGCTGCCTGTATGAGTTGTGACCAACCAATGGTCAGCTCTGCTATTGAAACTCTATCATTGGTCAGCAGCACTAGTGGGTCAGCCCCGCTGCCTGTCAGCTTTCCTATTGGCCAGGTTCCATTATTTGCAAACTGTAGTATTGACAAGCTTTCTATTGGTCAAATCTGTAATAAGTCGATTATGCAATTGGTCGATTATGCAATTGGTCGATTCGTTCATTGGTCAATCCTTCGTTGTTTCGTGACGTCATTTTATCGTTGTCGGCCATCTTTATAGACAATTTTATCGTTAAAAACACGAAGCTTTCGCAATGAATTTGTGAAAATGATACTTTTGTTTGCAATTTTCTTATAATAGTATCAAAACAACACTAAAAAGTAATATTAAATAAAAGAAAAACGATTGTTTTCTACAAACATGGTGGCTTTTTTGTGAACGAGCGCATGTGCAAAAATCTTGATGACGTCAAAAAAACGATAGATTTTGCTGCTGATCTATTCTGCAATTGGTCAATTGCCATTGAAACCGATAAGATCTGTCCTTCACAAGCTAGATAAATACTAGTGGTTTTCTTCCATTGGTCAGTCATGTTACATGATTTCCAGGATTAAACAAGCTTCAGTCAGTGTGTAAAAAACTAAAAACAATTAAACCTTTTTACTGCCATAATTATTCATCAGTGTACTATAATAGAAATTGCAGCTTGTGGGTAACAGAGAAAACAGGAAAGACAAAAAACATGTGGGCTGAAATTAAGTCTGAAAAGCACTTACAGGTGAAACCGGAGTTGGGGAGGAGCTACTCGCTGCTGCAAAATTGTAGCCTGGCCTGTAAAATTATTGGAACAGACACATTAACTCTGAGCATTGCAGCTTGCAATTGTAGCAGCAGAATAGTAGGTGCTTCGTATATTATTCAGTTTTATTAACCACTTATCCGGCTGAATTTATTTTATAGAATTTTGGTCATCTTTCTCACTGTCAGAAAAGGATACAAATTTTAATTTTTACTTTGAATGTGACATGAGAAAAAATGAAGAAAATGTATTTTTATTTAAATACAAATCCTATCAAAGATTTTTTCTTCAATCACATTAAACGTCATATTTTACCGCACAACTGGTTTCAAATTTTCATCAGGTTTTCAAACTCAAGCATCACATATGTAACAATGTGACACCCAAAAGCTGGATGTCACTCCGATTCATGCAATAGAGTACCAGGGAAATATTATGGATGAGCAATGTCCTTAACAATGTCAATGATACAAGTTGCTAAACGTGTGCACATCGTTTTTGCTTGTTTTTACTCCATAGCTGGTGAGATGTGATGGAAGTGCATGAATTACAAGATAAACAGTTTAATGTGAGTTTTGGTTCATCAGCATAATTAGGTTATTTTGACCACATATGGCCTTGTTACCGTTAGTAACTACTAACAAAACATTAATAGCCTACAAATTCATAAAACAATCTGTAAGATCTGAGGCCGCCAATATGAAACATCACCAATACCTGTCGTGACAACAATGAATAAACCGATAAGACAAATATGTCTGTGCGGGTAGCTCCATGGGTTGAGGCAGGCAGGAGAAGACTTACTACAAGCTCTGTTATACCATCATATCAGTTTAGTCAACTGGAGCCTCTTGGCATGAGTCTTCACTAGATCTTTTTGCTCAAACGTTACAAACTCAAACGTTTAAGTTTTTGACCAACCAATTAAATAACTGTCAATACTCAAATAACAATTAAATACAGTGAAGTCTTTGTAACTAATAAATTGTTACTCGCTCAAACGCATGCCAAACGTAGAAATAAAAACCCCAAAGATTATCTTAATTGTGTAAACTGCAAACTACAATGTGTTTGAAAGCACATACAAGTAGATAAATTCTTAAAAAAAGAAACAAATAACTACGTACCTATCAGCTCCTCACAAAGCCAATTCACTAATACCCATTCCATTTGTAATGTTATAAATCTTGATGATCATTCTTTTTAAATATATAATTAGCCAGCAATCAAAGCGAGAAAGCTGCAGTTTGCGTTCAGACAATAAAACTCTGTGTCTAACACAGAGTAGGCTATGGCAATTTGCCAGTTCACCCAGACCATTGTATTTTACGTTAGACGAGGTCACTAGTACTATTTGTACTACTGTTTTCCCTACATCAGCTTCCCAAACATTTAGGACTACTGAGGCAAATTAATCAAGAAAAAAATATAACTGTCTGTACTTACACGTGAGGAGTGGATGTGGTGGCAAGGGTAGGCGTGGCTGCCTGCACTGAGCTTCCTCTCAGCGCTGTCGCGGAGGAAGGTGAGCTGCCCAGAGTGTTGTACTGTATAGTCTTCTGCTGCCCTGATGGCTGACTCCCCGGCTGATTAGCCATCTGCTGAAGACTCTGCCACTGAGACCGTTGCTGTTGCTGCAACTGCATACGCAGATATTGGGCTTGCTGGGTATGGGTTTGCTTGCTGATATCTTGCGCAGAAGACGAGGATAACTTCTGCTGAGCCTGCGCGAGAGTATGTTTGGCCATCTCGAGCTGCTGCGCCGAGGAAACAAGTTTGTGCTGCTGGGCCTGAGCTAGTTTATTAGACTGGGTCTGATCAAGTTTTTGTTGTTGCGATGGTGAGACGTGGACTAACGTAGTTTGTTGCCCCTGTATGATCTTCTGCTGAGCCTGTAACCTTGTCTGCTGAATCTGGGCCAGCTTTTGTTGCTCTTGCAGCTGCTTCTGTACCAGCATCCGCTTTTGGGCGAGAGCGAGCTGAGATATATGCTGCTGAGTCGCTCGGTTGGCAGCAGCCTTCTGCTCAGCTTGAATGGCAGCCATTTGTTGCTGTTTAGCAATTGTCTGTGTATTTGCTAAGGTTTCCGCCATTTTCTTGTGTTTTATCATATTCTTCTGACTAGCCAAGCTTGCAGCCAGGTGCTTCTCTTGCAGTACTAAAAACAATCAGGTTGCGATCAGCGTGCTTCGATCAGTTGGAAAGGTTAGCTACCTGTTCCACAGAACTACTTTTTAAAAGATTGGTGATGCTTGAAGGTATTAAAATTCAAGATTATTGTTTCAGATTTACTTGTCTATATGAAGTTATGTTGTAATACTACGAGGGCATTTGGCAATCCTAAAGGTACCCAAGAGAAATATCTGGGACATATTATCAAATAACTATGTGATAAGCAATTGTTTAGTCTTTCCTGTATCCATAAGCTTGGAGTTATTACTACATGACTCATACCGTAATATGTGTCCTTGCATAGATATACATATATTTTACTAAATATACACACAAGATTTTCCTGGTTTAAGCATCAACAAAGTAACATACCCATAACACATGTAGCCATATATAATTGAATATACCTACCATTCATATGTATCCATAAAGTAAGGCATCCACCATCATCTAGTTATATATAAACTGATATATCTACTACACATGTGATTATAGAAGATGTCTTTAGAGAGTCTCACTATTATTCTGTTGCATCATCGTACTGTCCCAAGACAATTTCCCAAGACAATCACTATATTAATGATCAATTAATGAATCCAATAAAACACTTTAGCATATACTGAATAAGTTTGTTGTACGGTTAGTATCCAGTTACTTTAGCCTAAAACAAACATATTTGTAGAGATTTTTGTACTGTCACTTTTAATAATGCAATGTCATGCCTGAGCTTGTCCATTGTCAACAAACCAGACCTGATTCGGTTATTCTGCAGCCTTACATACCCTGGTTACGGTGTCGCTATGGGTTACCATGTCGCTATGGTTACCATGTTACCTAGTATGCCCCAATCAAGGCACAACTTACTGTAAGTCCCCTACGATTGTGTTTAGAGTCTGAAACCTCGTGTACTAGTGTTGGGCCGGTATCTAATTTAGTGCCGGATCGGATATCCTTGCACATTTTTATCGGTTTTTCCGGTATCGGTATCCTCAGTATTTACCATCTTCGGTTTCCTTTGCCGACTAAGAAAGTTCGGTATTGTCGGTGCTATTGTTCGGTATGTGGTTATCAGTGTGTCTTTAAATGGTTTAAACTTTAAGTCATAACTGTCTCGAACAATTTTTATCGTTGTGCAAAAAGTAGCCTGTGCAAAAAAAACATTCTTTAGTCAGCAGTATATTGTTACGGCAAAGAGACTCCTTGTTTTAGAAAGCCAACAAAGAAAGATGGAAATATAATTTTCATGATAGATGTTTTTATTGTTTATTCTATTAAAAAATATCGTTATTGATACAAACGTTATGTATAATAAAGAACAGATAGATAATGGCAATGGGCTCTCTTTGTTAAATATACTGAAACAGTTTAAAAAATTTTACTATCACATATTGTAATCAGGTAATGTAATCACATAATTATACGCAGTCCAGTTAGAGTCCAATCCTGTTAGAGTCTTTATACCTCCTCCCATCTGTGTAGAACTCCCAAATCTTCGAGGTTGGTGGCATTATCAATGTAACGTAATATAATAGTAGATACAGTAAGCATGGAAATTTTCGTTGAATTTGTTCACCAATGCATGCTGAGATTGGCATGTTCGTCGTGAAGCGTTTTAAAAATCTCTCCAGATATCCGTATAACCATATACCGATAGGCTTTTACGGATAAATACCGATCATATCAAACCGGCCGCGGATACCTAGCTGACACCGAAAATGATTGGTTTCCTCGGATACCGAGAATCCCTTGGTATCGGTAAGAGCGGATAACCCAATACCGGCCCAACACTATCGTGTACCCAATCCTATTCCGCTTGCACACAAAAATCTGAAAATGCTGCCACACCCGAAAGCAAGAAACCTGAGCTGTAAATCTATGACTTCACATCAGAAGGAGTAGATCGAGACACATCAATCAGCTATCTACATATAAGGCTAAACGTGTAGAAATAATCTGGCATACTTCTTGCATTTTGTGCAGCGAGAACAGTAGCTGCCTGACCGCTAGAGACTTTAACGATGTTGTGCTGGCGATTAGTCAACTTTCCTAAGCTTATCGCCGTTGAGTTAACCTGCAATACATGATAGAGAACGGTAAGTTAACCTGCAATATATGACAGACAACGGTGAGTTAACCTGCAGTATATGACGGAGAATCATACAGAGCATAAATATTCACCTAAACAAATGAAACAAGTAATATACACGTATATATATATATATATATATATATATATATATATATATATATATATATATATATATATATATATATATATATATATATATATATATATGAACTACATTGCAATTGGGATAAGATATAGGCCCACTAAAGTAAGTGAATAAAGTTAAAACATCAAAATGTTGAAATATATAACATATATATTTTAATGCTGCTGTTTGCGCTGCTTTTGGCTATTTGCAACAATTTAAGATATAACCATTAAAATGTTGGTTACATGCAAATATGAGGTAGAGCTGAGCAATGGATACGTACTGGAACTGCCCAGGTCTTCGTCGGAGAAGGGCTGTCAGACAATGTTACTGTAGGAATCCCCTCAGTAAGAGTATAAAGCTTTTTGGTTACTTGACCACTCGTGGCTCTACTTGAGGTGGCTGGAGCGCTTACTACTTTGACCGGTGATGCGCTTGTAATACTCATCCTACCGGCAGCAGCGAGAGAACTGGTGATCTTCACTGGATTGGTCAAAGTGCTGAGCCCTTTGACAGATGATGGACTCGCGACCGTTACCTTTAATGGGAGATTCAAAGAACTTGCAGCTTTTCCAGAAGAAGTCAAAACGCTGGTGACCTTGGTGAAGGTTGAACAGTTAGATAGACTAGCAGTGACGGTAGAGTTGTCTCCCTTGGATGATGTAGCGAAAGAGCTTGTAACCTGCTTGAAGGTGGCCAAAGTGCCGATGGACTTCCCAAATCCAGATGCAGATGAAACTGAGGCTGTAGTCATAGCTGTGAATCCCTTGCTTTCCATGCTAGAGGAAGGACTATCGAATACGGTTTTTATTTCTTTCTTGTCTGTTGTAGTCGACGTAGGCTTCTACAAGTCAACAGATTTGAATAGACATGAAGAAGTCACCGACTGCATATTCACCTTGGTTTATGTTTATCAAAATAAATGTCTGCCAATAAGAAAACCTGAATAATACCTTTATTGTCCCATCATAAATAATGATGGCATGCGATTTGTCTACCGACTACTAAACCCATGCTGCGCCAACCATACTGCACGCTATAAGGTGTTCTGACCGGTAAGAGCTGCTTAGAACTACACAAAATATTGAATATCTAACAATTAGGCTTCCGTAAACTGTTGGTATTTTTTATTTATTAAATGTCAAATATTTTCCCAGCTATTGGTAGAAATTATAACAGACATTTGGACAATAGAAGCTTAAAACCTGCTCTGTTCTACTATCTGGTCAGACAAGAGAATGTTACACGCGAACCACTCAAACTCGGAACTAACCCGTTAAAGATGATGTATGTTACACTGAAGATTAATAGATAAGATTAATTGATAAGATTAATCGATAAGGTAAGAGCCATGCATAAGCTACGGAAGAAAAGCATTACGACCTGCTAGCATTTTGAAAAGCATCCGATCCTACTAGCATTTCTATGCTACTAGCATTTCTATGCTACTAGCATTTGTTCGACGATGCTAACATTTCAGGCTACTAACTACTAGAAGTTCCATGCTACTAAAATTTTGATTCTACCAGCGCTTTGACACACTACTAACATTAAACACGCCATTAGCATTTCGACTGTATAGCACTTTGATGCGACAAAAATTTAAAATATACCAAGATTTTGAGGCTACTAGCGTTTCTACTCGCTACTAGCATTTGGATGCTCATGTTATTAAGTAAGGCTCATGGAAAGTCAAAAAAGGTTTATATACATGCCCTGGTAGCAAGATCAAATATATTTTAAGGATTTTAAAAAAGCAATCAAACTTGCAATTAATCTAAGCAGCAGCAACAGAACTGATACAAATACAGATTAGTCTGAGTAGAGCAAACTCTTAAAGGCAATCATTTTCAACTGCACAATACAAAAGCTGGTACCATAACTGTCAAAGAGTAACTTTGTTCCATCACTCATGTAAATAAACAAGCCTGTAGAGGCCTGTTTTGCCGTGTCTCTTATTAGGAATAACTCAGCAAACCTTAAAAGTGAGGATAATAGAATTATTTTGCCACCATCAATAAAAAGGCCCCATAAATGACACGGGTGTCAGACCTTCCCTTTTGCTTGGCGAGGTTCAACATAACAGTTTCCAATCGCTGTGTAAGCGTTTTAAACAACGATAGTCTCTTTAAAATAAAACGGCCATCACCTGCAAGCTTTATATCTGATTGCAATCTACACATTTATATCAGCAGATTTTTAGCTTGCTAAAAACATGCATGGCTGAATGGATATGGAAATCAGCATTAGTATTTGTATGCGAAGGCCAGGTTTGATATTCAGCCATTCTTCGTGATAAATAATTGAGAAGCTAAAGATAAAAACATGAGAAGATCGATAAAAACATATTTACAGAAAGGCATCATGCCAGCAAAACCCAATAAGCGCTGTTGCCTTACAATTAAAAAATTAGAATCAATTAAATTAGAAAATTGGCCATGACATGCAAATCCATTAGTTGTCAAAAAGTAGTCATAATGTTGTGATGGGATAAATATGACGATTAGCGATTTCAGATAAAAACTGTTTTGACACATAGTAAAACTAAGGAATAATAAAACAAAGTTGCACATTGTAGAGGTTCCACGACCATTCTATGTAGAGTGAATCCATAGAGCTGATTAAACAAGTTTGACCTTGAAAGTACCAGGGACTGACGAATATAGCAACCTGATGTTTTACCAAAATGGTTTTTGTTTGATCACCATAAGTTTGGCCACTAACGGTGGCTACTTTCCAAAACATCGATGTTGTAGAGTTCAATGTGAACAAGCCTTCAACAGCATGAGATAACCAGAGCTAACTGTATAAGTGTACCAGTGCCAAGAAAGGATATCAAAAGGAATAACTCTAACCTGTGGTTTGTTAATATCTGTTGAAGTGCTAGCCTTTGCTAAAGAAACAGGATGTGTGGATGTAGGACTGGCCTCAGCACCTACAACACAACTGTCTAGTAAAATACCTTTATTAACATATATAGTAAGTATTAAATGTGCATAGTAGAAACACCTGCTTAACATTGTGAAGCAGGTGTTTGACATTGTGAAGCAGGTGTTTGACATTGTGAAGCAGGTGTTTGACATTGTGAAGAAGGTGTTTGACATTGTGAAGCAGGCGTGAAAGAAAACTAATCCGCAAAAATCATGTAAACAGAGTGAAATATGAAAACAAGAAATCCAGACAAAAACAAATAATCGATAAAAAAAACAAGAACCATGAAAGGCACAAAAATATTTGCAATGAAAAAAGAGGAGTTTAGACAGAGATACACTGAAACGTATAAAAACTATTGAGTTTCACTTGCAAAGTTTTGTATTACGGTTTGGCTAATCTTGCTTGTAACCTTGACTTTATATTTGATGCTTTGTAATGTCTATTCAGTAATGATTTCTACATTCGAAATACATTAGTTTGTCAGTTTATTAACGCAAATTGAAACAGAGACAGAGTGTAATAATGCTGTCAAACTACAGCATACCTTGTTGACAATTTGACGAACAAGTAAAAATATGGCAAATATGACTAACACGACAAATATGACAAACATGACCAATATGAAAACATCACCGATACAACTAACTCAACTAACAAGAGTAATGCGACTAATATGACTGATGCGACTAACATGATTAATACATAAATATTAGTATTACAACCAATATGACTAACCGAACTCACATCGCTAACGCAACTAATAAATATCATTAATACAACTAACATGGCTAACATGACTAAGGATCTGCTAAGATGACTAACACGACTAATATGACTAATACACAAATACTACATAAATATTAGTATTACAGCCAATATGACTAACAGAACTAATATCGCAAACAAAACTAACATGACTGATAAATAAATATCACTAATACAACTAACATGGCTAACACGACTAATATGACTAACACGACTATCACACAAATATTACTATTACAAGTAAAGTTACTAGCACGACTAACATGACAGATTTTATGCAGTCATACAAACACAAATACTGTTGCATCATAAAAAAGGTGAATAGATTTCAAAGCTACAAACGATTAGAACGAATAAGCAGTGAGTCTAATCCTCTTGATCATACCTAAACAAACAGACAAGTCATAGCCAAATACTCAGCAACTAACAAAACAGTGTTTGAGACAACAGTGGTGATCATAATTACGGGACAGCTCAAAATTAAAGCATTATTTGTTATTAATTCAAATTCTTTAAAGTATGTATTAGACGAATTATGGCAATATGCATATCAATGTAGAGCTAGAGAAGTTTAACCCATGAATATTATTTAATATCCACCGGTATTTGCCTTTTTTAACCTGATTTCAGTGTAACTCAGTATCTGAAAGTTTTTAGTTATCGACAAAATTGGTTCACTTTAACATGGTTTTTGAACATTGTTATGCATATAACTATATGAAAGTCAATTAAAAGCCTTTGGAGGAAATAGTAGCGTCTTAATATTTAGTTGGCGAGCCTATATTGTTAATCACAAAATAGGATAAACGGGTGCGCAATAAATATATTATATATCCTGAGAATACTTTAGATGAAAAACAGAATGTCTAGAGAACTTGCTTCTCAGATATGTACAGTGTATAGTACACCGTAAGTGTGACTTGAAGGCGTAAAGAAAGTGAGTTTATGCCGTAAACGAAAAGGAAACAAAAGAATTACTTGGTGGTCCCATAATTATGGTCACCACTGTACATTTACAATAGTATAACTCTCTTTACTTATACACATAGGAACAGTAACTTGTTAAAAGGTCAAAATAAAGCAACAGCTTTAAAACTTTGATATTGGGGGACACTATTTCAGCTATCAGAGCTGATAGTTAAACTGCCCAGCCTCTATTAGCTGTAAAAGATCATACTTGAAGCATTAGAAGTGGATAATGGAACGCTCCTGCAGTGTTAGTGACGTACCAACGGTTGACAAGTACCGTACTTGTCGGACTATAAACCGCACCGTTATATAGGCCGCATCTGCTTTATTTAAAAAAAGACAATAATAAAACAAAACTTAGGCCGCACCTGTGCATGGGCAGCAGAACTCAGGACGGTGATTTTAAAACGGCAGCAACTTTGCGAGTTAAAACGGAACAGTGCTGTTAAGCACTGTTCCATATTAACCGACGCTTTTTAACCCAGTGCCTAACCAACGGAATGGTACCGGTAGGCATTGTTTCGTTTTTTCTTTCACCGCTACTCGCTACCCTTCTTTCACCGCTACCCTTCTTTCGCGCACTAACCGGAGATTCCGGTTGATGCGCCCTAACGGTGAGAGAAAAAAGCACAAAATAGCCGCACCCAAACATCAGAAAAACGTAGTGGCTAATAGTCCGAAAAATATGGTAATTTGGTAATATATGAAGAAGGAATGTGATAAGACAACAACAAAGATGAGAGCGGTGGTAAAAGAGAGAATATGAAGAGTGAAGCATTGTATGTACAGCTAAAAATGAGAGCAATGGGAGACGCAAGCAATGTTCATATTATACCGCACCTGATGATGACTTAGATACAGCATTTGGACATTTGTTCAGAGATTTCGCAGAAGTTGATGCAACAGGTGGCGTAGTAGGGGGTTTGAGTTCCTTAGCCTCAGCGCCAGTAGTACTTGTGGGCAGGGCTGTCGATTTGCTTAATCCATCCACTCCTAATATGAAATATGTTACACAGCTAAATAATTTCATCACCTTAAAAAGAAAAAATGGAAAACTAGGTGAAATTAAACCTTTGAACTGGCTGAACAGCTGTAAGCAAAACACTGTCTATCAGTATGACAAGATGTGGATCAGAAGGAGTTAGAATAATCATTGCCCCAGAATGACTAGAAAGTCATAAGAGTCTTCTAATTAACAGACTTTCGGTCACAGTAATAGAATAATCACATAAGTTTTAGTTGATTTTTTTTGCTTAGAAAATTTTTAGGTTTTTAGTTTGCGAGACTAACCAAAATATTAACCACCATTTAGCTTATAAGGGAATTTTTTTCTATGAGTTTAAGACACATCTAAAAGAAAATTACGCATTTACACCATCTTTTTTCAAAATGGGGTGGAATGAGGTTGAAACTCGACAACCTTGGCGGAATTTAATAATTCTATTCATTAATTAACAATTTAATGAAAGAAAATGCCTTTTCACTCAAGAGTTCAAAAACCCTGAGCACTATAGTGACTTTTATTTTCCTTAACGTAAGTAATTGCCTTTTCAGCTCATACATAAGTCAAAGCATCTTCTAACACAGATCTACCATTTGCGGAGCAAACCCTCTGCAATTCTTATAAGAACATTTGCTCAACCATGTGATGCTATTGACACGTAAAGCAAATATAAAAAAGAGTTAATTTCATATGTCAAAATTAAACAGTACGTTTAGTAAAGCCTCGTGTCTGGCGATTCACTACTTTCACAAATAACACAAGAGAGTAAACATTTGCCATAGGTATCCGTGATAAAATCTTACCAAGCTATGATTATAATCTGATTAGTTTATAGTTAGACAAGCAAATGTATGAAAACTTGCAACAAGCAAACAATCCCAAGTACTCATCAGCTGAAGGAATCTTGTTTGTTTTCAGGCTGCAAATCAGAGTGTATAAAGACTGGTTCATACTATATCGCATACTATATTACATCGCATACTATATTACATCGCATACTATATTACATCGCACACTATATTATATCGCACACCATATTACATCGCATACTATATTACATCGCATACTATATTACACCGCATACTATATTACATCGCATACTATATTACATCGCATACTATATTACATCGCATACTATATTACATCGCATACTATATTACATCGCACACTATATTACATCGCATACTACATTACATCGCATACTATATTACATCGCACAGTATATTACATCGCATACTATATTACATCGCACACTATATTACATCGCATACTATATTACATCGCATACTATATTACATCGCATACCATATTACATCACATACTATATTACATCGCATACTGTATTACATCGCATACTATATTACATCGCATACTATATTACATCGCACACTATATTACATCGCATACTATATTACATTGCATGCTATATTACATTGCATACTATATATACATACTATATTCATACTATACTGTGTCAGTGTTGATTACGCAATAAGTCTGTGATTGGCTGTGATAACAATGTTCCCACTATCATAAACCCATCCGCGAATAGTCTGGCACAGTCTCACTATGATATACAGTCACGAAAATCGACATCGACGACATCGACATACTGTGATATGGTGTGAACCACGCTTTAAACAAATTAAATACTGATTACTAACAAAAATACTTTGACATAAAAACCTACCATGTACCGAAATGGTAACATAATGTCCGTCAAACATTTTTGGCATTGGAGTACATTTTAAAAGCTGCAATCATGCAAATGGCTACATACTAACGCCTAGCTGGCCCTAGCAGAAACAGCTGTTTGCTGCCTAAGAATCAATTCGCAAGTAAATAAGTACGCATTGAGCTAGTCATGACTAAAGGAGCTGGCTGAGCAATAACATAGTCCTACTATTACCTCCAGCCAATCAGGGTTGGCCCATTGAAATTAAATGATTAAAGTCATTGATTTAAATCATCCTACAAAATCATGTTTGATGATTTTTTTATTTTTTCCATGTCAAAGGCTGTGATTTGAACCATCCTAAAATATCATGTTTGATTTATTTTCTTGAGAACTTTCCCATCTCAAAGGCTGTGATAGTACAATTGATTTTTAGCTGTGAGCAAAGTTTGAAATATTAAAAAGGCTAAGTAATAGTTATTAAGTACAATTTTATTTTGTAAGTAATAAGTGGCCAGGTTTTGGATGCTGCTGTTTCAAGTGCTGGAATAGAGCGAGTGTTCTCAACATTTAGTATCATGCATTCCAAGCTTAGGAACAGGCTTGGTGTGAAAAGGCAGGGAAACTTGCATTCATTTACAAGGTCCTGAACACCGGACACTAAATGCTGACCTTAATTCACCCCAAAATGGGTCTTATAGAGAGTCTGTGAATATGAACTGCACAACTTGGTCAAAATTAAAATAACTTGTAATAAATTAAAGTGATGGAAAGTTGTTTTGTTATGTTGCTAATGTTTTCATGTGGCAAACTTCAACAAAATAACATTATGTTATCGGTTATGAAAAGAAAGCTGGTAATTGATGCTTTCAAAAGAATCCGATTTAAATAAAAAAAAGCTGATTTTTTCGATTTAGAAAAAAACAAGATTTTTTTCCAACCCTGTGGCCAATGTTATACCAGCTTCAGAACAGGCTCTGATTGTTACATTTGACAGCATGTGAAATTATGTAGACTCAAACCCGGTCACACAACGTTAACCCACACTGATATTTGTTATGTATGTCACAACTGTCACGTGTTGGAGCAGATATTCTTGTAAGTGATAGTACACTCAGCAGTCCCATACACCGTGAGAAATTGTCATGAGTAATCAGTATACTGATAATTTACCAGTGTTGCTAAGGCTACCAAGTGGTGTAATGGTAAAGTGCATGCGTCTTATTCGGATGCTCGAGTTTGATACCCGTGTGAAGTAATCAATTTTTCCAATGCTCTTCTCAAATTCGACAAAACCTAATATTTACTCGAGGGGTGTCATTAAAACCGTCATAACTGTTGAACCACACGATCTAAGAAAATATTGTGATACCAAATTAATCATCATAAGTTTTTGCATAGGCCGATGTCATGAAAAATATCCAAATATGTTGCAAAATGAAAACAAACAATTTTTCGGCCATTTTTGAATAAACCGTGAGCATGTCCGAGTAGGACGATTTATCAACCTTATTACAGTGATTGCATTATTATTATTACTGATAAAATATAAATAACAACTTTCAGTAGTACTACTGTTCAATAACGATCACCCAATGCTAACAGTAAATCGGGATACAAAATAAACGATTTTGCAAAGCATATCTACGCTCAAGATGAGTTGTCAACATAATACTTTTCATTGGCTCAACGCATGCAGATAATTGTTTCTTTATGTTTAGATCTAGATCTGAAAGGGTAGTTTAGTGGTGTAGTGGTTGGAGTGTAAGACTGCAAGTCTGTGTACCTGAGTTCAATCCCAGTGTGAGACAATTTTTTCCTATTATTGCTCTTGGTGTGATTTCGCACGGAACGGACACTGCTTTTAGTAAAGATCGTATTTTGATTACTTTGTTGTAAAGCTAAAGATCTGTGGTGCATCATATATAGCATTAGGACATGTACTTATGCATTATACCTAAATCATATGTAAAAGCTGAAGCAACAAATTTAGTTTGTAAAAAAATGTTAGTGCTATGTTAATGTTATTATATTTGAGAGACAGATCAATGGAAGGGTAGGTCTGAAAACATGTAAGTTTGGTGACAGAGTGAGTGATGAAAATACTGAAAGTAACTTACCCTAATTCACATTAGATAATTTAATTTATTTCATATATTTTTTATTGCTTTTTTATTAATTAGTTTTTCGGTTTAACTTACAAAACTGTAATGCCTCAAGAAATTTATGGAATTATATGTTGGAAAATACTTCATATGTTAAGACAAACATTTGCTTAAAATTAGCGTCGCTTGCAAATAAACTTGCACATTCGAGGCGATCATAAATCAAGGTTTGACTGTACAGTGCGTGTCTCAATAACAGGTTTGACTGTACACAATACAGGTTTGACTGTACAGTGCGTGTCTCAATAACCTCACTGTGTGAACAGTTACCGTTGGAGATAATTAAATAGGTCTAAGAACAGGTTTATATCAGTTGTATGGCATTATTGCATCATCTTACGGTATCTACTCATTTTTCAGGTTGCCATAGAAAACATGAGCTCAAGTTTGAGTCGACAGACTTGGAGTCCAAGCAAGAGCAGCAATAAAAACATCCAAGGCTAAACAATACAGAACCCAAAATCAAAAACTATCATTCTAGTTGTGCTGTTCACGTCAGTCTTATTGCGACTATCTGACCAGTGAGCTATGACTTTGAAGAAACACAATTCACTTGAAGGCACAACTCTGAACGACGTACCTTTATTGACAGTGGTGCCCTTCGTTGGTTGACTTGTCTTCTTTGTTGAAATATTAGCAGCCATCTTCATGGCATTCGTAATAAGAGCTGGCTTCTTGGGTGCTGACTTCACCGGACTAGAGGGCAGATACAGTTTTCAATAATGAAGTGACAGATAAAATACAACACCTGATATCATAAAAAATAGAAGTACGAGTTGTGACCAATAAAAGTACTAGTCTAATTTCGCCAAGAAAAACCTGATTTTTGGTAAAAGTATAGCTTCAAGATGAAAATAGTGCTCAGCTTTTAGTCTTACACAGCAAAGGTGCGGTTACAATAAGCAACAACTGCCGTCTAATCTCCTGCAAAAATTACAATTCAAGACAGCAAGCAATGCACCTATTTACATCAGTGAGTTGATCATGGACAATTCCCTTACCTTCAGACACGGAAAGGACCACAGTTATAGAGCATTAATGCTACGCTTAACATCTTCACTTTAATTTGAAACCAATTGCCATGACACACAATAGAAGACACTCAAGCAAACTAACAAACAAAAAATGTGTAATCCTGAAAGAACTACCGCTATTGATCAATAGGTTGAGGAAAAGAGAATTTCAAGCCATTTTAGATTGGTTGTTAGAGGTTATCGCTGCTAAGGCAGCTCATCAGATCCCTGAGTATATATGCGCCTTAAGGTGGATAGACTACGACTCTAGAACAGCCAACCAATAAAAGCCGACTTTCTACTTACATATGCTGAGCTGAAGGGTTGGTCCATTTGACATGCGCCACTTTGCTCTCTCGATACAGAACTCTTCAAGACATAAATTACAGAACCAGTAAAGGCATGGGATGAACTGAAAACTACAGCAAAACAGCAGAAAATGAAAGGGGTAAATAAGAATTGGACCGCAGCATGCCATAAACCACCTGACTACAAGCAATATTATTCGTTTACTAAAAAAGAATCTCTTGCCGATTGGCAGAAAAGCTAATCAATATTTTATGAAGTGGCTACTCTATTATAGCAAGCCTAACTCAGCCTGTAGGATAACTAGCTGTGAAAAAGACTTCCTTCAGGCTTTGAGCTGATACATGTATATAACCCAACACAGCCACAAGTACCCTTCCCCTAATTTTACAAAGCGAACATGGGTTTTTGCTATAAATATGAAATAGGAAAGGATGCTTTCTTTATCACGGACAAGGTAAGGTGAAGTTACCTAGTTTTCCCTTGATGCTTAGACCAACAGGGCTTTAATTACGTGTACGTTAAACTGGAGAAAAACGGAAAGTAGTATATCAAGTAGGAGGTAAGCTATGGCTACCTAGCATGCATCCATCCCTACATTTAAACTATTTGACTCTCACAAGAGCAGAGAAAAATTAAAACGTGTGTATAATGTGGGAATCTGCGCGTAGCTACCTGGACTGCATGTAGCCCTTGAGCCAAAGTGTTCTAATCTATATATATTTATTTCTTAAAGTTTCTATAGGTGGGTATGTGTGTAGTTTCAGCTACAGCTATTAAAATCTTGGAATTAAGAATTCGTATAACAAAAAATTCGTTCTCAAACCCTCCGGTTCACCAGCCCGACGCCCTACCAATTTAGCAACACGAGTTTGATATATTCGGTAGGCGATTTGTGTCGCTACCTGGGAGCAAATAAAACATGGCTTTCCGTTACTATGCAATGTGATGGCACAATGTCATGAGAGGTCGATAGCTTTTATTAGTAAGCTTACTCACATTATCCATTGGCAATGTGCCAGGCTAATAGCAAGTGGCAGGCAACTCTCATTACCGTTCATTGTTTATAAGGTGATTTTTAATACCCGGACAACACTGGGTAGCACAGCTAGTCAAGTATATAATGCGGGAATCAGCGCATCCCTACCTGGACTGCATCCAGCCCTTGGGCCAAAGTGTTCTAACCTCGTGTTCAAGGAACTCCTTTAGATATATTTCTGGTGTTTGTCCCTTTGCCTTGAGAAAGTCATAGCTCTCCATCTTGATGGTTATAACAGCACACAGCTTGTCCCTGCAAGATACCCTTTTCTATTACATTTACGGATGAAAACTAATATTTGAGTTGTCTCCCCTTTTACCGCTATTAAATTAGAGGTGTTTAAAGGTTGACTTGCATTAAAATTCACATTACAATTATTTGGTATCAAAAGATTCACCATGTCTTACTCCGTTGTGTTGTAAGTGCAAAATATGTGGGAATGTGATTACAAGTTCTTAAAAGCTAAAAAACGAACAGTTAATCACAGCCACACAAGACCACCGTAGTTTGGATTCTCTTTCCAAAACGGCTCAAATGGGACATATTTGTGGTAGATGGTTTCTGTTTACACTTTCATGCAACCTTATTCGTCGAAATATTTTCACAAATATACTTCACGCATACAATAGAACCATGTCTATTGTTCTTACGCGTCTGTTTTATCGTCATTGTTATGCTGTCACTTTTAGCGCTGATATCTTATAACTTACCATAAAAATTTGTTTAATTTTTTAACCTTAGCTTGAAGGATTACATATCATTGTCTGATAATCATGACGAGCCTGATGGTCACCTGTGATAATAGAAAAGTGCTGCAAAAATTATTTGCAAAGTATTGGGTCACATGATCAGATTACGACTTGACGATTAGATCAAGCCGAAACAAAACTGCAAAGTAGCGAGCATCTATATTTGATACGGGGCCTTCGGTAAAACCCGAAGTGTTTGTCATAAACTAGTGCTACGATAAGTTTTATATTGAGCCTTTTATTGGCCTTTCAATTCACGTGAGAACATTACGTGACAAGACAATAATCAAATGTAATGACTACGTCAGAGAAATAAATAGATTCCAATCTACGGCGGCTTTTCGTTTTGAAGCTTTTAAGAGCTTGTAATCACATTTCCACATATTTGGCACTTACAACACAACAGAATAAGACATGGTGAATCTTTTGATACCAAATAACTGTATTGTGAATTTTTTTGCAAGTCAACCTTTAATGGTCGGAAGCGGATGATCAAAAAAGTTTACTGACTATGCTGGTAGCATGACTGAGAGATTAAAGGCTGCCCACTGACCAGCCTCAAAGTCATCAAGAGGCTGGCGGAGTTTTCCACTCGAACTCTGAGCCTCAAAAGCTTCATCAGAGTTCCTCCCCCCCCCCCCCCCCGATTGATGAGGAGAAAAGACGCCCGTGGATACCGACATAGATACCGCATTCCTTGTGAGGGAATCGCCTATTTTTCCTCACTTTAATACCTACGCTACTTGCACCAAACTCATTTTCACTTCCAATACCACCATTTTGCATTCTAAGAACAGATTTATTTCACTTTCCAATGCTTGTTATCTTCAACACCTTCTGACCGTCACAGATACTGCTTGAAGGAGGCAGTACCCTTACTTGCTCAATGTTCATACTGAATATATCAGTTTAGCATGCAGAAGTGCAGTGCAAACATATCATAAACACAATAAGATATGTCCTATGACATAAAATCGCTCACAAACTTCTGTAAAACCTCAAATATCATTTTTAAGAAGAGTTTAAAGTTGTTCATCCATTCACCTGACATTTCTGGTTTAGTTACGACCACCTCAACTCCGCAGTTTTTAAAACTAAAATACAAGTTATTGGCTTTTCTGACTATTGGCAAAAAAGCATTTGACTGCCATTTCAAACACTGATTGCCTATAACAATAGATTAATTCAAAAACTGGAGTTTTTATGACATTTCTTGGCTTATCAAAACTTCATATTCCAGCATGAATCAATTGTTTGCTTTAATTTTACTCATGTACAATGACTATTGTGGCCCTAGCATCGCATCACAGGAATCTATGCATAATAACAGAACAAGCTGATGATGCTAACGCCTCGTATCAGCAGGCAGCTATAAAATCATCATAGCTGAAGTTGATCAAACAAATCAGCTGTGTGGCAGCTCCTCTCACCTCACTTTTTCTGTCCATTCAAACTTTTTTCGACATGTGTGTGAAGCTCTCTCTTTCTTCTTCTCATCAGAAGGTGCAGCCGCATCTGTAGTAGTGGTAGAAGTGGGAAGGGATTGGGTGCCAGAAGTAGATGTCTGGTTACTGAAGACAGACTGCCATTCATCCTCGCTGTCCTGTGTGTCTTCTTTTTGCCTCTCTACATCTTCTAGTTTACTGCTCGAAACAAACAGAAAATTATTTGGTTGCTATGCTCATTCCTTACAATATCTGAATAACTCCCTCTAGGTGACTACCTAAATGAGAATGAATGAATCATACCTTGACAGTCTAGCCTGAGATTCTTGCTTAAACCTTTCAATCTGCCCAGTCATTTCTTCATTGATTGCTGCAAGAGCGAATTACACTATACAAACTAAGAATCTAAGATTTCCACCAAAAGAGACTAGAGGTTTGAAAAGAAACATTGCCAACTTTGACGTTACTCCCGCAAAAGGCTATTCAAAGAGTCAATAAAAAGTACTGTGTGTTACCAAAGACGCATGGCTGATACTAGTACAGCCAAATGAACTTGACAGCGCAGCTCTTGCTAAGGAACTACAGTTCTTGCTAAGGAACCGCTGGCAAATAAGTACACACCAAGGTCAAGTACACGCCTCATAATCAACCTGAATACATAGACACATCAGTCATGCTATTTTCAAGAAATAACAGGGTCTTCTCAAATAACAAAGACAACATGAGACATTGACAGATGTAATGATGACATCAAATATGAAAAAAGTCTACTGGATTTATACCAACTTGCTCATCAGATGGTACAAGCTACGGCCAACAAACCTGATATAACCCAACTAATTGTATAGCCACACCAACTCATTACAGCTGTCATGTTGTAGTTGAAGTCTTTAAAGGTTGACTTGCAACAAAATTCACATTACAGTTATTTGATATCAAAATATTCACCATGTCTTACTCTGCTGTGTTTTATACCTGTGCAAAATATGTGGAAATGTGATTACAAGCTCTTAAAAGCTAAAAAAGGAACAGTTAACCGCAGCCATCACAAAACCGGCGTAGATTGGAATCTCTTTCCAAAATGGCTCAAATGGAACGTAGTTGTACAAGATGGATTCTGTTTACACTTTCAGGCAACCCCATTCGTCGAAATATTTTCACAAATGTACTTCACGCATTCAATAAAACCATGCCTATTGTTCTTACGCATCTATTTTCTCGTCATTGTAATGCTGTCACTTTCAGCACTGATATTCTATAAACTACCGTAAAAATTTGTTTAATTTTTCAACCTTAGCTCGAAGGAGTACATATCATTGTCTGATAAACATGACGAGCCTGATGGTCACCTGTGATAATCGAAAATGCTGCAGAAATTATTTGGGAAGTGTGGGTTACATGATCAGATTACGACTAGATGATTAGACCAAGCTGAAACAAAACTGTAAAGTAGCAAGCATCTATATTTGATACGGAGTCTTCGGTAAAACCCGAAGTGTTTGTCAGAAACTAGTGATACGAGAAGTTTTATATTGAGCCTTTTATTGGCCTTTCAATTTACGTGAGAACATCACGTGACAAAAAAATAACCAAATGTAATGAGCACGTCAGAAAAATAAACTGATTCCGATCTACGGCGGTTTCGTGATGGCTGCGATCAACTGTTCATTTTAAAGCTTTTAAGAGCTTGTAATCACATTTACACATATTTTGCACCTACAACACAACAGAGTAAGACATGGTGAATCCTTTAATACCAAATAATTGTAATGTGAATTTTGTTGCAAGTCAACCTTTAAGAAGGTAGCAAGGCAAGCAAACAGCACAATGAGTTTACCTCAATTTATGCCTTAGTAAACGAGAGCTCTCAATTGTTTTTGCTTTTGCAACTGAGTTCATGTTTAATAATCGATGGAATATTTGAGAACTTAATATGCAGAAGCATGGCATCCTAAGATACATGGTCCACATGTGTTTCACTATCATTGCTCAAATTATCACTATCCATTACAATCAAGTGTGTGACCTAATATTCAGAGTCTATCCGCTTTAGCCGCTAATAAATTAGAACTGTGCTATGTACAAAAGTAGATGAAGGGAAAGGCTTCACTGACTACGCTTCACTGGCAATGCTGGTAGCACAACTAAAGGAATAAACACCACCAACTGACCAGCCTTGAGGTCATCAAGAGGTTGCCGGAGTTTGCCACTTAGCTCCTTGAGCCTCAAAAGTTTCATACGCTTCATCAAGGTCTCTCTGTTGATGGGCAGAAATGATGAGAGGTGGCTGTATACCGCATTCCTTGTCAGTGAAGAGCCTATTTTCCTCACCTCAATATCTAAGCTGAAATAGAGTTATTAGAGTATGCGCAAAGACTAATCAATAGATTAAACAACAGCTGAGCAAAACGCACTTTTATAGTACCTCCTATGCAAGAGTAGATAACTCTAGGTTTTATGGTAACTGACTATGAGGTACATGTATATTTGATGAAAAACAGCGTAGAGATACATGGCCAATAACAACTGGGAGGGTTGGTAATTACCTCGTCAACTGATTGTTGATATCGTTAGTAAAAAACCTTGACTTCTCATCAACACACTTGGACGCCGCCTACAACAGTTTTATTGCATGAACCAACTGGCCACATAAGACGAGTAGCTAGTTGTAAGTTAGCATCACTAAATCCAAAACATTACTTTTGTCTAGAATACTACATTTGCTATTATATTTTAGTACAATATAAGCACTGATTACATTGGAAAATAATACAGTAAGTAGGTTCAAAAGACCTTCAAAAGGCTGTACCGCTCGTGCCTGTAAATAACCTTGTGAGCAAGGCTGTACAAATATCCTCATTAATGCCAGAAAGACTTTCTTATCCCCCTTCACAAGCCAGATAAAGCCTGGAAACTTTAGCTAGCGTAACACCATGTGATACAGCTATAAAACTATGCTAACATCACCTGCTTTAAAGCGTCAATTATTTGTAGACATTTCTCAGATAAATTCTCAGGTAATTTGACAGGTTCTGCCTTCTGATCTTTACCCTCTGCAAGAAAATTGCAGATGTGAACATATGAGTCAGTTATATTCTGGTAAAACACGTTATAACATATCATAACATGTTACATGTTATGATATGATGTGTAACAACATATCATATTGTAACATGTTGTAACATGTTATGACATGATATGACATGATATGTCATAACATGTTACATGTTATGACATATCATAACATATTACGACACTAGACTAGATACCTCGTCAAGGCACGAGAACATATTTCATGCACCATTCATGAGAGCAGAGATTCACCGTAACCGAGTGGTGGTTAAAACAAAACTAGGTCAAACAACTGGTCAGAATTGATGAGAACCAGACTTGACCTGCAGTGAGATACTAAACCAAGTCTCCAGATATGGTATCTGAGATGATAGCGGAGATGTCTCCTGGCCAGACGTTATCAACAGTAAGAATGACAAAGATGGATAGTTCACAGGGTGCAAAACAAGTGAGCAGATAGAACAAACTAACAAAATACTTACCAGAAGCTAAACAAAATAGAATATATTTAATTATCACCGAAACTAAGAGTTTGTCTAAAATATCTATTGCTGTAAACATCAACCTTCTACCTGCAGCCTTGACAGACAATTCTATGGAAGTGCATTACAATAAGACGAAAAAAAATACACTAATATACACGCGTTAGATTTAGGCTACCCTCAGAATGCTTGCAAATGAGAAAACCATCATCAGAGATGTAGATGATCTTCTCACCTAGAACAGAGTAGATCATGAACGACTCTCAAAGTGGTGGGGTACCCGTTCAATAACTGGTGCATGATGCAGAGTACTTGCTCACCTGCCCGCAATCACAGGCATCTATTTACCTAAAGTCTTTTTGAACCTGTTGATGTATTTACTTGGGCTTTTTATAAACGCCCTGCGCAAACCTCAATAGTCAGGAAAATATCTACCTACAAACTTGCTGCACTCTATGGATATTTTGGCAGATTTTTTGAATTCCAGTGGAAGGTTGATCCACTTTCAAAGAAAGTTTACGAGACTTTAAGAGATTTTATAAAATTGTGCCTGTCATGGTCAGAAAGAGTACAAACTTACTTCGGTTACCAAAGCACAACACAGATGATACAGCACCGACCTGTTTGCTCTGAATTACGCTAAAAAGACTACCCTAAATTGGCGCAGCAGAAGAATGGGAATATTTACTTATGGCGTCAGCAGATGTGCTAACAGTTTCAGAAGTACCACCGTCATCCTGTGGCAGACTCCCCAAATTGGCTTGATTGTTGATGACATCATCTATCAGCGAATCGTATTGTTTTGCTTTAACATCTAATTCTTTTTCAGTGAGGTGAATTTGGGGTCGCTCAACCAATCTCCTACAAAGTTCAAAAATGATCCAGCCCTTTATATAACATGAGCTATAACCAGTACAACGAGTGCATTCATGAAGAACTTGTTTGCCAGGCAATAGGAAAGAAAAACAACAGACGGATGCTTCATTTTGACATCCATGACCATCACCATGACTCCGCATGACCACCATGAGTCCACAGCTCGAAATACTAAGTTTGTGAAAAGCTAAAAAACCAAAATACTGCTAAACCTCAGTATAGAAATTTAATCCCTTCAGATGTTTACTTTGTATTTCAATACTGTGTTGTTGGAGCGAATCATTTTATAATATAACATTGCACTTTGATAAATTTGTTTCAGAGCCCAAAACCAATGGTAAGTACTATTGGTAGTAACAACAGTACTATGTAAGCAACAACAAATAGCATTTAACATATTATATAATTGTATAAAAACTAAATATGAAAATCTAAATAAATAAGGTTCTATTTAGCACAAAATATGATTTCGGTTCAATAAACTGTGCATAGCAAATCGATAATTACTTCACGTCAAAAAAATATTTGCTTACATTTTAAGTCGTATATCAAATAATTGTATGAGTGATCGACCGCAAAGGAATAAGCAATTTTGTCATTGCTTCCTATACCATTGCCATTCTACAGGAGGCAACAAGTGAACAGACATCAAAAGGCTTACAAGAAGCAATATGGCGTACAATGGCAGTGACACAGTACACTATGGAGGACATACAGTCATACCTCGGCTTTTAACTGCTTCCGTTCTCGACTGAATAAGATTGCGACTAAAACTTTGGTGTTTGATCTTATCCTACGGTACTTAAATTCATTATTATGTTAGAATTAGCCAAATGCCAGGTGTTGTACGGGTATTAGAATAAGTACCCGGTGAATTTGAGTAACTTACCGCGTAAGCTAGTAGTCTAAATCTTTACTAAAACAATAGCTGTGTTTGAAGCCAGCTTAATAATCGTTACGTTGTGCTCATCAATCAACTGTGCTGGTTAATAACCCCTAGTGCTGTAAGTGTGAGTATTTTAATCAATGTAATTAATGTAATCACAGTTATTCGTCGCTACAGTTAGTTAAATGATAGTAGGGTAATGGTTTAGATCAATGGTTTTCAGACTTGGAAGTACCGATATCAAAACCTATGCGAATCGTGTTTTTTCATTGCTAGACTTGAATCGCTATAACGGGACATACGGATGAGCAACAAAAGGACAAACACTGATATTTATACTGATTGGCCAAAACAGATGACAAAAAATATTTTTCTGTTGTGATTTCTTATTTCAGATGATCTTTACTTGAATCCATTATTGTATTGTTTCATTTAAGCTTTTTTATATTGTAATGGTAGCATAGGTTAGCATTTACTACTGTAATATTTATGCTGATAATGGTAGCAATAAAGCATATTTATGTTTGTTTTTCATGATCTTAGATGGGATATATTTTATTAAAATGCAACACACGGTGCTTTTCTACACTTTGTTATATATTGTATACAGTAGTATACAAGACTTTGAGTGAGAAAGGATGAAGTAGGCCTACAAACTGCTACAGATACAACAGTACAGTACAATTCCCGGCCTAGTCTAGTTGTAGGTGTTTACAGAACAATCGCTATAATTTACATATTACCTGCTTTCTTATTACATGTGTATACAGTTTATGGCGAAAATAGCAAGAAAATGCTTTGAAAAGGTTATTTATTAGACTTTGACCGGATTAAAACCAATTAGGTTAATATTAATGGGAAAATACTTTCGCTTTCAAACAAATCACCTTTTGAGCAGCATTCTGAAATGAAATATGGTCGAAAACCAGAGAATGACGGTAAATGAACTCTAGGAATCTAATGATTTCCGTTTCAGAGGGTTTACTTAGATGAAACAATAGCTAAAACCAATCCTTAAGGCACTCAGAATTTCTGATACAATTGTAAAGTCTGCAACAGTCTCCCAACTAAAACAAACCTAACAAGATTGAACCTCATACATTCTCAAATATAAAGACCACAGAATCAAATCAGCTTACTTTTTCTTCTGTAAAAGAATCTTCTTCTTCTTTATCCTCTCTTTGTCCAACTTGTCTGTAGCCAATATTTTCTTTCTCTTCTTCGTGAGCAGACCTTTCTTACCGCCGGCCTCAGCGGTGCCAACTGATAATGCCTTCTTCCTTCTCTGCAATAACAAAACCTTTGAGAAGTACTCACTTAGCGTGTCAGCAAGCAATAAATATAAAGAATGAACAAATTTGTGAAAAGTGGTTATGCCAAATCATAAGTACCATATTAGCTAGAGTGTGTTTAAGACAAGTGAAGAGACTCTTTGATGCTATTGGAAGGGTAAGTGAAGAGACTCTTTGATGCTATTGGAAGGGCAAGTGAAGAGACTCTTTGATGCTATTGGAAGGGCGAGTGAAGAGACTCTTTGATGCTATTGGAAGGGTAAGTGAAGAGACTCTTTGATGCTATTAGAAGGGCAAGTTAAGAGACTCTTTGATGCTATTGGAAGGGCAAGTGAAGAGACTCTTTGATGCTATTGGAAGGGCGAGTGAAGAGACTCTTTGATGCTATTGGAAGGGTAAGTGAAGAGACTCTTTGATGCTATTGGAAGGGCAAGTGAAGAGACTCTTTGACGCTATTGGAAGGGCGAGTGAAGAGACTCTTTGATGCTATTGGAAGGGCGAGTGAAGAGACTCTTTGATGCTATTAGAAGGGCAAGTTAAGAGACTCTTTGATGCTATTGGAAGGGCGAGTGAAGAGACTCTTTGATGCTATTGGAAGGGCAAGTGAAGAGACTCTTTGATGCTATTGGAAGGGTAAGTGAAGATACTCTTTGATGCTATTGGAAGGGCGAGTGAAGAGACTCTTTGATGCTATTGGAAGGGCGAGTTAAAACGATTAGAAAACCTTGAAACTGAGGGATGCTATAAACATTGAGTTGTTCGAGACATGTACTTGCACACAACTAGCCACTGAATAATGATGATTGAAGAAATACCTTACTGAAAACAAGCAACCACTAAACCTGTCAGTTAAGCCTGGTTTCCATATGACAGCGCAAGGTGCGCATCAAGGCGCACGACGTCATGAGTAGGCCGGCTGTGATGTGGAAACGTTAACGCACGACGCGCGTACGCTGATCGTAAGGATCCAACAGAATGGATCCTCTCGACAGGTGCGCCTGATGATGTATCCTACAATACACCGCTCGATCTTTTTAACCTATCTCAAAAGTCAAACGGAGGGCTGTTTTGCGAAGAAATCGGTCTCCCGTATGAAAAAGTAAGGCAATTGCCCACCCTGTTCAATGCAAACATGGCGCCTAAGCGCGCTATGGAAACACTACATCGCAGCCCAAGCAATGCGTTGCGTATAATCATTAGGCCGCGCATGCTCACCGGGCCGCGCACGATCATTTCGCTGTCATATGGAAACCAGGCTTTACACTAGGAGATATGTAACACCTCGACAGTCTTTTGAAAACAATAAGTATGAACAGCTAAGAGTTCATGTAACAGCTAAGCTCATGTTTGTATGCAACACCTGAAACATATGGTAGCACCCAGATATCTGTTATTTGCACTGGGTGGATACAAATCTTTTAAAAACATTTTTGTCGCTCTATACCGAGATATTTCTAACAAGGTAGGCCAATAGGCCCAAGAAAATTAATAAGTTTTTTTACTAAGATTTACCTTTTTAACATTCTCCTTAGCTGGTTTGTTCTCTCTTTCACTGCCAGATGAGCTCTACAAATGGAGGAAAGTTTGTACACTAAATAAAATTTGGGTGAGCAGCGGCAGACCCAATATTTCAGAAAGCGGATGCTTCTTCAACTGACAATTATCTTCGGATCTGGCACCAAAGCAAATATGTTACCAACCAGTCAGAGCCTAAGAGACCCAGTTTTTACTGTCTTAATACAAAAACACAAATCATACACATATGCACACATTACCTAATACAGTCTTCTACATATGTACAGAGACTGCCATTTATGTCCTAATTGACCCAGATTTATTGCTATTATCACATACCGACTCACTCGATAATGACAAAAACTGTGTCCCACAGAACTAAGTCCATAAATCAGCCATTTTTAACAATGAACACTCTGTGCCCTCGTTCACAAAGGAACTCACAATTCAATGTGCAGTTTATGTCTACAAAGCATGACTGGTAAAAAGACACACGAGGCTCTTGGCCGCCTTCCAAACTTCAAGGTTTACTAGCAACAAAATTCACATTACAGTTATTTGGTATCAAAAGATTCGACATGTCTTACTCTGCTGTGTTGTAGGTGCAAGGTATGTGGAAATGTGATTACCGTACTTTTCGGACTATTAGCCACTACTTTTTCTGACGATTTGAGCCGTGCGACTTACATAAGGGTGCGGCTATTATGCGGCTTTTTCTTTCACCGCTAGGGCGCATTAACCAGAATCTCCGGTTAGTGCACATCTAGTGGTAAAAAAAAAAACGAAACAATGCCTAACGGTACTGTTCCATTAGGCACTAGGTTGAAAAGTGTCGGTTAATACGAAACAGTGCCATTAGGCACTGTTCCGTTTTAAACAGCAAAGTTGTTGTCGTGTTAAAAAGCACTGTCCTGAGTTATACGGCCTATACAAAGTTGCGGCCTATGTATTGTTTTATTATCGTTTTTGGAAAATAAAACAGATGCGGCTTATATAGGGGTGCGGTTTATAGTTTGAAAAGTACGATACAAGCTCTTAAAAGCTCAAAACGAACAGTTAATCGCAGCCATCACAAAAACGCCGTAGTTTGGATTCTCTTTATTTGGCTGACATACTCCAACAGTTTGGTTATTGTTTTGACACGTGATGTTATCACGTGAAATTAAAGGCAAATAAAAGGCTCAATATAAAACAACTCATAGCACTAGTTAATGACAAATACTTCGGGTTCTACCAGAAAGCCCGTATCAAATATAAATGCTCGCTACTTCGCAGTATCGATTTAGTCTGGTCTAATCATCTAGTCGTAATCTGATCATGTGACCCATACCTTTTGCCAAATCGCGCGAACAGTTTCTGCAGCATTTTTCGGCTATCGCAGGTGAACAACAGGCTGCTCATGTTTATGACAGGATGATAGCCTATGCACTCCTTCGAGCTAAGGTTAAAAAATTAAACAAATTTTCATGGTAGGTTTTTTGAGATATCAATGCTCAGTGACAGCATTACAATGATGATGAAATAGACGCGTAAGGACAATAGACATAGTTTTATTGAATGCGTGAGGCATATTTGTGAAAATATTTCGATGAATGAGGTTGCATAAAAGTTTAGACAGAAGCCATTTCGTTCAACTACGCCCCATTTGAGCCGTTATGGAAATGGATTCCAATCTACGACGTTTTCGTGATGGCTGCGATTAACTGTTCATTTGTTAGCTTTTCAGAGCTTGTAATCACATTTCCACATATTTTGCACCTACAACACAGCAGAGTAAGACATGGTGATCTGTTGATAGAAAATAACTGTAATGTGAATTTTTCTGCAAGCCAACCTTTCAGAATAATTGTTCCATCCAAGAAAAAATCGCTTGGTATGGGGCTCAAAACCTGTGACATTCTACTGAGCATACCGACACTCTAACCAACTGTCTACCATCCTGATTAGGAGAATAGTTGTGCACATACCTATTCTCTGCACATTATGAAACAAAGGTGAACAGACAGACAAAGATAAACAATAATAATATAGATGAAGTTCAAAAGAGAGGCCTTTAATTGATAACTTCATGCAGCACAGCCGACGATTTCTCACGGCACAGGTTGAAAATAAATGCTTTTAAATTTTTTGACGCAACCACATCTTTAAAACAAACCCACTAAACCCAACATAAATATGAGAAACACGCAAAACTGGGCAAGGATCCGCATGGGGCCCCAGAGATGCAGGTTGTCCGCCCCGTTTAAGTTAATGCTACAAATGGTTATCATCAGCCAGAGAGCAAAGATGCCGCAATGACATCAAGTAAGCTTTAAGATTGACTTCGACTATCCTACCACAATTTTTTTCTTTTTCTTCGGCCGGAACTCGCTATCCGATACTATTTCATCATCAGAGACTTCTTTGAAATCGAGCACTCCAGTATTGATGTAGAATCCGCCATGCTGTGTTGTGAGAGATGATGGCACCAACTCATCATACTAAAGCAACCAACAAGAATAATGAAGGTTTTGATTATAGCTAAGTAGTACTTGAAGATAATATGGTAAGCTGAATCAGTCAGAGGTAAATCTGCAAAAGGCATGAGGCCAATAATGCAAGAGATGTGTTTGGTCGAAGACAAGAGTTCGGGATGTCTATCTATATACGCAGACACAATCCACAGATGAATGAATGTGCAAAGCTCTTAAAATATATAAGTACAAAAAAATCAGAAACATAAAAATAAGTAGACAGCATGCACTAAAACTGTGGGTGGGAAGCTTACGATGAGTCCATGACCAGAATATATGAGATGGGAGAATGCACAAAAACATGAGATCCACATATGCACAGAATAGCTTGAAGTAATCCTACACATGTATGGCCATAGGTCAGTTATGGGATAAAAACGTGTAAAACGTGGCAACCAAAAAACTCTAAAATGTGTGATTAACCATGTATTTAAAATGAAACCAAATTACAAGCCATTTGAGAGCTTTGTTTTCAGACAAAAAAGAATGTAAAGCCATTGACCCTGTTTACCACTACCACGGAACTTACTGCCTCCTCATTGTCTATAAAGCTATCCTCTGTGTCATATCCATCTCCCAGGTCCACGTGCCGGCCCCTCGATAGGCCCCCATATGCTTTTCCCTGCAACATCAGAAAAGCAAGTTCCGATTTGAATCGTTAACTGTAAGCAAGCCAAAATAAGTTTGAGAATAGCTCAGAGCACTAGCAAATGACTCACGTATTTTTCTTCCATTTGCTTGGCCAATGCTTCCAGATTATCTTCATTACCTGGCGGAGCTGGATCAGCATCACTCTGAAACGAGTTTAATATTTAGAACCGTTAGAAAGACCAAAAAATCACCAAGCATGAAGCTGTTGTACAGCGAGCTTAGCTAACCTTACTTATGTTCCCCCGAAACACCGTCAAACATTGTTTTGAATTTCAGTATATTATGTCAGATGCGAGCACAAAAATAGGGCTATAGCAAGGTCTACAAAGAAGTACATTGTGTGTTAGTGGCCATATTTGTAAGAGATACATACATTGCGCGTATTATTGCTCACCATCCTAGAGTTCGATGACATGCTTGCCCTTTTCCGTTTCATCTCATGTTTAAGGAGAAGATCAGTGTAAGAAATTTCGGGACATCTGTCATCTGTGCTTTCTTCTAGTTTTATTTCAAATCTTACTGCAAGCCTCACAGGATTCGCATCAGCTTCCTTTGGTTTGTCGAGTGTTTTCAGCTGAACACGTTTTTGAACTTCCATTCTTCGGGGTTGACTACACAATATTACTAATCTGTAGCGAATAAATATACAAAAAGTAAACACCATCAAGCATTTGCCAAAATATGTTAGCAAAATGTAATGTTGACACTAATTATTAGAAATACTAGGTATGTAAAAAAGTGAATCTACCATATAAGATTGTAAAAGGCCAAGGGCCTTATCCATAACTATCGAGCGAAATTCCCAAGCCAAGTTACATATATTACAAAATGAGCAGGATGCTTCCCTAATTGAAAACAGATAATTGCCAATAATTAAGAACGAAATCTTTCGTTCAGTCAAGACGTTCCCACATAATATATGCTCTGTCTGTTATTTCTATTTACACCCAGATTCTCTACTTGAATAAAACTTGATTGTCAAATCAAAATGTTATGTATGACAGTGTCTAGTTCCCTTAGTAAATTCCGATTAAACAGCTTAATAAAATCAGACTGAGCCATTATATATTGTTTTAATTAATATATTGCTGATGACGATGTAACAGAGTATGCATACATAACCACAATAGCAAGGAGTCAGTGCAAAATGGAAAGTAATAAATAAGTAGCTGTAAGTAAGCCTGACAATTCCCAGAATATATTTTCTTTTCAGTCAGACAACCTGCAAGTAGGCGTTTAAGAAGTTGGCTTTTTATAAACAGAGAGTTTTGAAATTAAATATTTTTAACAATCTGGAGGAAGGCACAGAACTTACATATGTGAATTTAGGATGAAATTAGCCAAAAACTTAAAAAACAACATTTATGCAGACTAACAGACTCACACAGAGACACAAAGACAGTGGGAATTATCAATATAAATCATGGCTTACAAGCTTTATGATTTCTTTAGCAAACTTCATATACAAGCAATGCTCCTCTTGCATTGGGTAAGTCACCAATAGTCACTGAACTATATGTCTAATGCAAACAAGCATAATCTATTCAAAGAGGTCATTGAAAGAATAAGTAGAAGCTTGGCTCTTTTTATCAACAACAGCTTAAAAAATATATCGGTAAGCTGATCAGAACTTTTGAAATTGAGGACACATCATGAATTATGTGAATAAGCAGTACATCTGTAAGATTGAACAGTATGAAACGCTCAGCGAAGAGCGGAGTATAACCCTTCCCATACTGATAAACCCTGCTCGCAATAATACACTTTTTCCATACTAATAAACCTGCAAATTACATTTGATTTCGCGTAAACCATGTCAGCAAATGAAATTGAGATAAAAATAATCGCAAGTAAAACATGAAGAACAGTCAATCTTATAGATCTCTAGTTAAATGTTTAACTAGTATTATATAAAATACTAGTTCTAAAATATGGTTTGTAAATTTTCTAATATACAGTAGGTTAATATTGTATGTATTGCGCTGTCCAATGATATGGCAAGCTGCAAATGACTTAATGTCTGTTACACTGCAATTCAAATGAAGAGCTTATGTTCTTCTGCTTCAATACCCAATAATAGAAAACCACCATCTATTTGTGGTTGTAGTGAAACTTATTGTTGTTATAACTTGTGGAAATGTACTACACATTTTATGATTGTTTAGCTACTCTATAGTTTAGAGAAGAATAATTTTGTAAAAATTTTCATTTGAGTGTGATGATTGGGTAGTGACCAAGGGGGACACAATGTTTAGAAATATGTGTAAGAACCCTCAATACAGCTTCCACTATTAGAATTTAAATCAAAATATGTTACCACATTGTTACATGTATGTCCCCAGGTTTCAACTCATTATTTTACAATAACGTTAACTTGATTGACTCTATGTAACTGCACATTTATAACGACAATGTTGCTTATACAATTAATTTTGTTCGCTTACAAAATATGGCAGTATTATTGCTAAGTGACACATTCAGATTCATGCTTTGTTCTATGTAGTATAACTAGCAAATAGTAAGCTATTGTATTCTAAACTATTAATATACTTGTCTTACTCTGCTGTTTTTGTTCATGAATCTATATTCTTGGCTACCATTCTGATTATATATGCTATGTAAGCTTTATGGAAAAACAACGACAAACAAACTTCCGACCTCTGCCTCACTGTAAGTGTGAATCTATCATCAGCACAATTCCATTTTAGGTAAAGAGTGCATAATGAGCCTAGATGTTTTGTGACTGCAAACTGTTCACTACATTTGTAAATCATGAAGTAAGACTAGTTTACCACTGTAGCTTTTTTAGTGGTAAAATATTTTTTCTCCGTAACGATCAGTAGTTCATGCGTTGGAGATAATTAAATGAATAGAGTCCAACAAATTCATAAAGTGACCTCGTCTCGTTCAAAAACGACATGAATTATACTCAAAAGCTGTACAATTACATGTATTCACCAGGCTACGTAAATTTTTAATACCATTTCGCATTTTCTACCATTTAATAAAACCCGTGTTATGCCGTTTTTCAGATATGCATAAGTTAGAGCTTAAATAAAGTATAGCTAGATTATAAAGTAAGCTTGCTAATGTGTAAAGTCAATGGTACAACAGCCTAAAATTCTTCCAAATATCAAATAAGTTACATGTATAAACGAAGATAAAGGTTTACATGGTTAGCGTTGAAATTATTTTAAAAACGGGGACACGTGCTGACGCCCGCGGAATTTCATTAACGTCTACGGGCTAAGCAGTGGAAATGGTTTTATTGGAAGGCTTTTCCAAAGACGTCTTCCGCTGAAATGTTTGTTGTTGAATTAAGGTACCCTGATGTCTCAACAACCACAAACTCATCGATTAGATGAAAATTTAAAACGGCTCACATTCACATTAGCTTACAACATTCAGAATAAAATGATAGCATCACGATATACGCCTTGATTAAATGACCGGGAAACATTCATAGGCTTCACCAACAATCAACGCACATTGAAATGAATACCAAATAACATTTTCTAATTAGTTCTATGTTATTCGTTCAGTTCTAACAATTAGAACTGAACGAACTGCCTCTTTTACGCGTGATAAATAGAGGTTTAGTCGAAAAACTAATAGTCGAAACCGTTGTTGCCGATACTCGACAGGCTATTTGTCGAATTCAGACTATTAGTCGAAATTGAAGACTATTGGTCGAAGTTTCGAAAAAGAGATATTTTTTAAGAGAGCACAACTCTCAAGTACAAATAAGCCGTTTGCAATTGCATTACTGTCATATCTTCTGATTTTGCTAGTTGATACGGTTATCAGGGTTGTGGCTCATTAAAATTGTGTTGAGTCAATGTGTACTAGCAACAATCTTGTTTCATTTATATCCTTAAATAATATATCGAAAATAAAAGTCAACAATTGTGTAGAAAAAGAATGGAAACTACAACGGACAGTTTTAATCAAAGATGGGGCATGCCCATATGGCCTTCTTTCAAATCTACACCCAGATCATGTCTTCAAACAACCAATAAAACTGAACACCAAAAGTGAAAAGCTTGGAGCTTTACATGCATGTGACCTGTTAACATGCCAAAGCAGACTCCAATTAATCCAATTCAGATCAGGATTGAGTTGCAGTCCAACTTGCACTTGTTTAAAAGAAGACCTCCATGAAGATGACTGGAGTATTACCTCAATATATGTGCGGATTACAAAGATGCTAGCTTACGAACGCACATACACACGCACACACACACGCACGCACACACACACAGCCAACAGAAAACAGTTGGGACTCCATAATAGACTTCCTGCAGGTCACCCACCATCACATGTTTACATGACAACAGATGACAACATTATAGTTCTGGACAGGGGTTAACTCGAATAACGCTAACACTTTATGGCGTTTAGGGCTGTCTGACGCTTGGGTCAAATACTGTTAACGCAAGCGTCTGACGCTTGGGTTAACAGTATCCGCAAATATCAGTTGTATATCAAAGTATCACTCAATAAATCTGTATTATAGAAAATTTTGCCAAACAGTCAACATTGACAAACATGAACAATCAAAATAGACTTGTCTATTTTATTGTATATAATATTATCTATTTTTTGCTATATAATATATTACAATCTATTCAGGTCAATATGTGCTATAATTGAACCATACAATTTCATTTCATCTTTGCCTGCAAAAAGAGCCTTTTGTTTAGTTGTTGAATGTCATAATTTATTTTACCAATAAAGAGTTCATCATCATCTACAGCTGCACAGTGTACAGTAGGCTATTCTCCCTTGTATCAATACTACTTACAGAACATAAGAAAATATCAGCAGTTGTACTACATGTATGCTGCGGTAGTAAAGTGCACAATGCATATGCACTGCATGGTCGTGACCTGCTCACTATTGAACTGCTAATGCAACTACAAATACATTCAAACAATAATTTACTGCAGCACATTTTACCATCTATAATGACATATCAATGTACCATAATAGTTTTTTTGTAATGATCACAACCCTAACTACTATATATATATATATAAATTGTTTCCTCACCCCGGTTAATTCGTATGGGTGGTAGTTTCTGCTCTAACTCGGGTCTCCTACCAGAGACCTGGGAGTTTGAGCACTCACCTCAAGATCTTAGCTGTTCTCAATAGCGCACTTTTTTGCAACTCACCTGAGTTGATTGCTGTTGGTATCTGGGCAAGCCACATTTTATGTGCCGGTGTTATTGAGCCCAGTGCCTCAATGACTACTGGGATTGCAGTTGTTTTTACATTCCAGCATTTTTCAATCTCTTCTCCAAGAGGGAGATATTTTTCTACCTTTTCTTTTTCTTTGCTGGCTATATTGTAGTCATTGGGTACTGCTATATCTATTATAGTAGCTCTCTTGTTCTTGTCCACCACCACTATATCTGGTTGGCTTACCAGGACATGCTTGTCAGTCCGGATGTAGAAGTCTCAGAGGATCTTAGCGCGGTCATTTTCATTGACCTCACCAGGAGCTTCCCATCAGTGTTGTGGTTTATTAAGGCCATACTCGTCACATAGACTTCTATACACAACACCTGCGACATGATTAGGCCGCTCAGTGTATGCGTTTCCTGCTAGCTGATTGCATCCACTGATGATGTGTTGGATGGTCTCAGGTGCACCTTTGCACAGTCTGCATCTAGGATCGTCTCTAGTGTGATAGATTTTTGTCTGGAGTTGCCTTGTTGGGAGCACTTGCTCCTGGGCTGCCATGATTAGCGACTCTGTATTGGCCATTGGGTTTCAGCGACATATATGTCTGGTGAAGATCGCCAACCTTAGATATTTGTCGGTGGTAAGCACCATGAAGAGGTTTCGTGTGCCAGTCAATTTCCTCATCATCAGGGCAAAGGTCCATTGTAAGAGCAGCCGATATATATATACATATATATGTACCAATATATTTTATACTATGTATACATTGTAAATTAAAACATCCCATACAATGTATGGGATGTTATGTCATGTTGCATGTTATGTCATGTCACACCCACATGTAATGTGGGTGTGACATCGAGGCTGTAAGGTAGTCATGACCGCAGCCTTAAGCAGAAAATATTTGAGACTTGATTTGTTAATTTACCGTGGACGACATGAACACTCTAAAAATAATTTATTCCAAGAGTACCACTCAAAATTTGAGATAAACCCAGTTGAAGTTACAAGCAAACGTTAGAACATTTTACACAACGACAGAAATTGAGTGCTGCTGTACTGAAAATCACCAAAACTGAGCAACTCGATAGTGTGTATCATTTTTATTCAGAATTTGCAAGCAGTTTAAATATGCAATTAAAACTTTGCATATTTCAACTCTATTGTTTTCACTTAACAAAAACGAAACACATTTGTAGCTCATGAAAGAGATAAATATAGAAAAAGTATTAAGGGTTGTCGAGCATTGGTTTTTACTCAAACGAGGCGAAAATTTAAACCCTGAGACAACTTTGCAGTTTGAGTCAGAATCTATTTATAGCTGGCTCTTTGCTTTGAGCTATTCTTGCAATGTTACTAATCTCCTCAGATGTTTCCCAAATGCGTTGCACAACAAGACTGAGACCAGATGTTAAAACTTCAATGAACATTTTGGAGACATACAATAATTGTATTGAGAGACATCTACAGCCGACTGACTAATTAGGAGTTACCCTCTCTGTATAGACAACTCCATATATTATCCATATCATTACACTTATATGTTTATCTTCATTAGCCAATCAGATTATTAGATTAATTAGCTGCTGACTTAACCCATTTTTTGGTATGCTGTGAACGCCTGTAGTTGTACAAATAAATACATGATATGTTAATCTGAATATTATTTCACTGATTCCTATCATCTCTACTCAGAATGAGTACCCAAAGCAGAAAGCTAACTCATTCAACAGATTGACATGTCTACTCCGAGTTTTGGGATTAGAGCTAAGTTCAGCTATTAACTCTTTGTAATCACAGAACAAAGAAAACTTTTAATTAGTATAAAAGGGTTGCCATAAATTTGCCATTAATACTCGCCACTGCTGTACGCAATCTGCCCAATCTGACCAGATTAATATTTATGAAAAGAGTTAGAAGATTTTGAGTGAATGTATTACAACGACTTTGTATTGTTTCAAAGACATAGCAAATTGGTTAACTTGCAATAATGAAGAAAGATTGGCAATTTATCGAGATATAACTTTAGGCAGCAATATCCTGTAGTGTAACAGTTTAACAGTAGCTTCTATTGTACATAAAAAGCTAGTTTTGGCTTCAAACTGTAGCAAACATGTCAGTAAGTGCAATGAGTCGTTTTCAACAATGTTAAATACAGATATTAAATAAAAATATGTCTTCAATTTTAGAATGAAATGAAAATTGAAAATTCCAACAAATGACGAAGAAGGACATCGCAGGTCAATATCATCGCAAAGAAGGACATCGCAGGTCAATTGCAAGCAATAGATATCAACTGGTAGAGATATTTCTCAGTTTCTCGATGCACATTCATTAAGAGATCTTTGACAAGTTAGAGGTAAGTTAGCAGATTTATTGCATTCAAAATGTTTAATATTAGTCTACTGTAACAAGAGGGTAAAATATAGGCGACATCTGCTTCACCCATAGTAGGGCTAAATTTATCTTTCAAACATTCTGACAAGCCATTTGAAAAATATACCGCCAGCCTCTATTTGAACGCTGTCTCTAATTGACCACCATCATTGAGAAGAGGTTGCAAAATAGACCGCTATAGCGTTCAATTAGAGGTTTTATGGTAGTCTGTTTTGTTACGGTTACAATGAAAGATTATTTGGTATACGATTATAGAATTGTAGTTCGTTTCATTGTTGTCATCATCAGGCGAAAATATTGTATAGACGTTTAAAATGGTCTAGAAACCCAAAATAATTATCTAATGCAATCATTGCCTGGTAAAAATTACCAAAATCATCATCATTAAAAAATAATAACAAAACAATATGTTAACCTTAGTAACTAGAGTTACCTACAACAACTTCAGTGCATTCTTTGGTTATGATCTGCAATAAAATGCAACATTACAATTTATTACATGCAGAGTTCTTACCGTAAAGATAAACATGTAACATAAATGCTGAATCTAACTTGAATGATTTTAGTCTACTAACAACATACTTGAAGGAAGTTTTAGTATGCATTCTATGAAACATTTATTAAATACTTCTATTAAATACATCTATAATTAAATGCATATATTAAATGCATGTACCTATTCTTGAATCAATGCTGGTTTTCTATATTTGTTCACCTTGGTTACGGAACTATAAACATACGGCATATTCTGTGAAACCAAGTGTTTTGTTAATTAATATAATCGAACAGTATAACTGGCTGTCCCTGGTATTTTAATGTTAACAGAACTAGTTAAGTTTAGGCTTAGTGATATTGCGTCTATTTTTAAGGCCGTAATACTGCCTGTCTTCTGGCTGAGCACATAATAAAAAGACAAACCAACACAATAAGCTTAGGGAATATAGCACATGTATTTTACTCCATGTTATATTATACATACAATATTGTACATGGAATATGGCAAATTTATTTTACTCTATGCACAATATTGTTCATACAATATTGTACATGGAATATGGCACAAGTATTTTACTCCATGTTCTATTGTACATAAAATATTGTACATGGAATATGGCACATGCATGTATTTTACTCCATCTTCTGTTGTACATACATCATTGTAATGAAATATAGTACATGTACTTTATTTCATGATATCTCACAATATTATCTGTAGATCGTTCATGTAGCTTTGCTACTGAAGCCCCCCAAACAACTAATCAATATTCATTAGAGAAATGATTTTATATCGTTAAGAACTGATATTGGCTGTAATGTCTTCGAGGTTGTTTATAATTAAATTTTACATATCTAAATACATTCATTGAGTAATAAATAAATAAATATACATAAATGAAATACATATACTAGAACATGAAATAATATTAGCATAATAGATATAAATAATTATTTAAATTAATTTTTAATAAAAAAATCTATCACGCAATAATGTATGATATGATGAAGGAAAGAAAATGTATTTCTAAAACATGATATTTCATTGTTTGCTATCAAACACTGATAAACAGTACTCTGCCTGTGATCTATTGTGGTAAAGACGTCATGCTGTACGCACCTACATACCTAGTGTCATCACTAATTCAAATGAGTGGAGTGTTGTGTACAAAACTCCCTAGGCGAGATATAAAATAACACTACGCTTTTTAACTATATATGGAAGTCATATGGCTACAATAGGCAGTGAAATAGTTCTTTTCAGATCTACTACGATTATCTGTTGCTGAAAAGCTCATCCAAGGTATGTGTTTCACATATTTAAGCTGGGAGGATTGAGTTTCAACAACTACAGTTTGTGAAAAACCGTACCTGCTCTCATAAAAGTTTGCTATAGTGAGTTTATCTACAATAGTTAGTATTTTTGAAAATACTTTAAAGTGAAAGATGAAATAAGGTCAAGCCATCTTTCAAAAGAAATGTTTCAACCAAAAGTGTTTATTGACATTTGTTCAAAATTGGGGCTGTTGCTTCAAGTTCCGCAATGTTGAGTGCTACGCAGACGCGTATTCTTCAGTGAAACCACATCTCGTGTATTTAGATTTTTCAGGGAAACGTTTTTGTAGCTGTAACATTGTCTATGCTGACTAATGCTATTATTGTATTGGTTTCCACTCTATTTAGTGCAGCTGTCGTACCACTTTCATCTGCATTAGTTTGGGAGTTGTCTTCCTCTGTAACTTACGTGCTTCTTACCAGTGTTCTGGTCATGTCAGGTAGCTTTGAAACATCTACTATTCCATGATCCCACGACCAAGCACGAGCGAAACGAATGTTTGGGAGCTTTATGATAAATGCATATGCGCACACAACCCACGAAAAAAATTATCCGTCAATGGTCATTACCAAGCCCTTGTACAATAACCCATCAAAAGATTTAACCATTTTTGCGTAGAGTCGTTTAAGTATTAAAATGATACAAAACACATATAAACATGTCTAAATATGTTTCCAAGTTTTTGAAAAGTCTCTGCAATATCGTAAAACTAACCCATCTGATCGGATTATACATAAATAGACAGATTAATTTGGCCTAAAATCACGATAAAAATTTGACAAGCTTTTTTAAATCAAAATTAAGACCGGCCAACGAAACGCTGATAAGGCCGTGCAACAAAGAGTAGAACCATTAAGTCGTGCGCATTTCACGAGAAAAACATGCACATTTCACCAGTCTATGGCATTGTCAAATTGCCGAAGGTTTCGGTAATTAACATAGAAGTACTGAAAAGTAATCGTTTCTTCTTTGCTGATTCTACTGGACTCTGACATTTTGGACACTTACAGTATAATGAGTACTTTGGTATTCCAACTGGTGTCCAAAACAGTGAAAGTAAAGGAAATGACGATGATATTTTTCTAATGATTCTAACAATATTTAATTATAAGAATAATTATTCGGTTTTACAGGATTATTATAAGATTTAATTATAAGAATATTTATTCAAATTTACAAGATCAAAGTATATAGTGATCGATGGTGTGCAATATGTTACTGTTGTTATTTTACTAAAGGTTTTGTTGATGATACTGCGGCTGTGCCCAATATCGCGGTACTGCCAAACCGTTTTTAATATCTGTACAATTAAGTAATAGGCCTACATTTCCTTATAAATATATATCTATTTTTATGATGACCAGCTAAAATCTATTTAGATTTTTAAATTCAGCATAATTTTTAAGATATAAATACAGAAATCTAGATAAAGATCACAACTTCTTGATATTGGTTGCTATGATCAATGGTATACAGCCCCCAGCCTGTGTATATTACACAGCAGCTTGCCATTTTACTTTTAATATTGCATTTCTCCTATTGCAGGGAAGAGATATAAACATATAATCTTTTCCTTTCATCATTGCTGTTTGTTGAACATAATAACACCCAGTACATTACAGCTACCATTGCAGCTACCATTGCAGTTCTCCTATTGCACTGCAGTGCCATTTGACTGCTAATATTGCATTTCTCAACCGGCAGTACCCTTTCTTTTTCCATTATCACTTTGGTCGTGGGCTGTATGACAGGGGAATTTCTAGTGTAGTAATTATCAGTGTGTATGTTCATCTGTGGTATATATACACACCTATCATCTATACAGCACTTTTGTTTTCTTGTGATGAACTCCAGGTTATCATATTATAGACACAGCTCTGACTGTCATGTCTCGGTTCATCCTGCTGGACTCCTTCCTTCTTTTCTTTATCTTCCTCTCTTGCTTCCTTTATGTCAAGCACAGCAAGTCTCAGTGAGTACATCCTGGATGCAATATTTCTCATTCCTGTTAGTTGTGTCTGTACATTCTTGCGTCCTGTCAAAGCTGCAAAAGAATGTCTTTCATGTCATTTTTTGTCAAAGTATTAGAAACATCATGTTAGCTTTGTAGTGGAACCTGGGTGTTCAACCATAATTTGTTCCGATTTGGTGGTCTAACACTGTTTTTTTTTGCGAAAACTAGAACTGATTTTCCTATGAGAAACAATAGTAAGTATTTTCCCGCAGTTTCGCTTTTAAGAAAAATGCTTAAATACCATGTTTTGGCGTGATAAATATTATTAATCATGTTATATAAAAACTCATGGCACTTGTCGATATGTTTGCAACGAAACTTGCTCTTTATGTGCAGTAGAAAATGAGTTGTGACCCTCAATCCGTTGCTTGCCCAGTTTACGTAGTGGCCTTGACGTTATCAAATAATATGCTACAAATCTGCAACTTCATAAGTTATATAATAATAATCTATCAAATGTTACAAATATGTATTCTAAAACAAGTGGCATAAAAACAATATTTTATAATACCTACAGAAACCAAACCAAAACCCTTTAAAATATATAGTAATTTTTATTACATCATTTGCTTGGCTTCAATTTCCAGTTGCAATCTAGTTGTTGCTTCCATTTTGACTCATTGCAGCTTCTTATGGTTGTTTCTATGGTTGTCCTTATGGTTATCTTTTTTGATGTTTTCTGTCCCAGTATCTTTTTAACTGATAAACTAGTCTAAATTTACTCAGCCGAACAAATTTTTTTACGTGCAACCATTATGAATAGGTTAACAGAAAGAATGAGGAACTTTTAGCCACACATACAAGGGCCGAGGAGTGCATTGGGCTCAACTCAGGTCTTCGTTCTCAACTGCCGGGGCTTTCTCCGGATTGACTTTCGGTGCTTTGATTCGAGCACCGAAAATCTGTTCAGATTCCGATACACATTCTTTGCAAATTTTTTTGATTTTGCACCGAATTGTTCGAGTAAAGTTGCTCGAGTCACCAAGTTGAGCACCAAAGTTTAACAGTTTAGCATTTCATCAAAAATGTGTTGAACACTTGAGTTTTTTTTAATTTTCAATTGACTGTTGTTGACCAAAGTATGATCTTTAGCAATTAGGGAGTTTGTAGCTTCCCAGTGTCATGTGCCTTGCTTAGAAAAGGTTTTTCCATAGACAAGGTTCTGTCTATTGTCTCTTTTAGTTTACAATGTTTTAATGTTGATATTTTGGCTCATATCTATTATTAAACTAACTCTTCTGCCCTCATCAATGGAATAAAATATTTATTTTGACATGGAATGAAAAATAGATAAAATTATATTTATTATAAATACTGTGGTATACATAAAGTTATTTCTATGAATTGATATCATTAAACTTAGCTTTGCATTCATTTTTGTTCTATTCAAAGGATCCTTCTTGCTGTCCTTGTCCTTTGTCCTTGCATATTTAACTATCATTTGTGACAAAATTTTGGTTTTTCTTTTTTGCACTCTATTGTTTCTTCCACATTTTCTGATGGATAACAAATTAGCAAACTTAAAGTTTAAACAAAATAATTCTACAACTTTTTTTGACTATGGGTAATAAGAACCGGCGGCCAGTAATAATAATAATAAGTGGTTTTAAACCATAGAGTGCCATAACAAAGAATAGCAATATTTGGGGCAAAATAATTTGGTAGTCATTAGATGTGCCAAAAATCTGCGGGAAAGAATTGCTGCCAAACTGATTCATTCTGATGCCAGTGCACCAACCCCAGCACACACATAAGCTCCTAGGCTATAATAACTCTGAATATGATACGATACCTTAAAATAGTTTCATCAGCTGCACTCACTTGTACAAATCCCTGTTATCCAACATAATATGCATTTGTCAAGTTGTTAGTCTGGTATTTTGCACTTTTGTAGAACATCATTAGTAACAGTTTGTACATGACATACATGCAATTATGGGACAAAACTTACATCCTGAACATACTATTTATATGAAAACTAATGTTCTGAATAGCATCTAATTGAGACAAAATAATGTTTGTCTCAATTACTGCCTAAAATATTAAACCTGCGAGATAATAATTGTCAGATACAATAATTGTAAAAATCTTACCATAGACTTTGAATAAACTGAATGTAAACTAGTATGAAACAGCTGATGCATACAGATGTTGTACGCTTCTCCATCTATTATTAAAAAAACTAGCCCAAGATCTTTACAGACAGTTAATGTTTGTAAGCAACAATAACTGAACTCTTACCATTTAGCAGATGTCTTCAGTGAGTGCTATTTTGTTTTATTAATTTCATCTAATTCATAGAGTGATTACTAGATAATCACATACCATTCTAAATGCTATGGACAAGATAACTCCAAGTTTATGGATTTCGGATTTCCTCGGATTTCCTAAGCATAACATGTTTGTTATGGGCTACGCATACATGATAAATATTGCAATTCATTGTAACTCGTTAAAAGTGTAACAATTATTGTTACACTTTTAACAAGTTACAATGAATTGCAATATTTATCATGTACGCGTAGCCCATAACAAACATGTCATGCGTAGAAAATCCGAGATCAATCATAATAGCAAATAATGACTTTTGGTATATCTAATGAAATGCCCTATTAACTGCTTACCTTGAGTTGGGTTGGTGATGGATTCCACAGTTTGGCCTTCCAAAGCACCATTGATGGCAACACTCTGTACCACATCAGTATCTCTCAATGTAAGAATCAGTTCTATAGTCATCTACATACAACTAGCTTGACACATTGCATAAAATTTAGGCAAACACTTGCCCTATAGGACAAAATAGTTCCTCAACAAATAATACCAAAAGATTCTCAAAACAAAGCATATTTTTAAACAATTCATACAGCGGTATGCAAAATATTCTGGACCCTTTTGTTGGGAAACTTAAATTCTCATTTACAATGTTGTTACTCATTGTGAATTTAGTGAATAGCCATAAATTACATATTAAATCAATCTTCTTCTTGAAATTCAGCTGATTTCAAATATGTAAACCCAACAGCTGTAAAATTACATTTATAGATAATTATCTAGACTAAAGTTCTCGATTGTCCTGAGGTCATTTGATCAGTTAAAAATATGACCATTGAAATGTTTTGCGGAGTTTTTGTCACAGTTCTTCTTTTTGTAAAAGGGGTAGTCTTCATGTCTGTACACTCAGATGAGGTTTACAATCAAACTGCAGAACCATCTAACTCTTCTACACTTTTTCAGTTGGTTAAATCGTTAGCATCCTAGCATGGAAAAATGAGTTAATAAATTTTGAACACAGGCATTGACCTATCTGTAATACAATTTTAATTCTTTGTGAAAAATAATTAGATTGTCTAAAGAGTTTGTAAAGTCTTTCATTTTAGATGAAAAGAGCGTTAGAAAGACAAGAAGCTATAGTGTGGACATGAAGTCTTTACTGTACTGTACTAGTGCTGGAAACTTAATTTACTTCATTACATATGCAGTCTGTTTTATATAAAATTGTATATTACTATAGTGTGTGTATATGAGTGTGTATCATATATTTTATTATACTTTTTGTAAGTATATTTTCTTAAACATGCAACTGCTTCAACTCAGAGGAATATCTGTTTACATAAAAATCAAATGTTAAGCTTTTACTTTAGATGTTTTTACTCAACTTAACTCATTCTACCACAAACAGGTGCCACACGCATGCCTGCGCATACGCACATAGCAACAAATAAGCCTATCATATAGTTGCTAAGATAAGATGGCCATTCATGAGCATGTAACAAATCAACCTTGATCTGAGCTGAGTCGTTCCAGTTCTGCACATCTACGGTTGGTGTCTATGGCCAGATGAAGAGATAATAAGTTTATCAAACCTGAACATGACAAAATATGCAAAACAAGCAACCAAGAATTTGGTTGAGCTTGAAACCTGACATAGCCTTTGATAGCGCTGAAGATCTTGATTCCTCTTCCAAATGGAGAGCTCTGTGATATCTTAAAATGTCTTTCTTTAGTTTTATGTTTGGTTTCTCCATTCTTAAAACATACATAATACACATTAATACAGTACAGTAATACTTCAACTTACGAGTGCTCCAACGTACGAGAAACTTAAGATACGAGCCAGCTTTCTAGCAAGTTTTAGCACTAACATACGAGCCATGTTTGAGATACGAGCACTTGAGTGAGTTGCCAAGTATGCCGGAGGTGTTTTATTAGAACAGCATCACTCTGTATTTTGCAACTGCTCAGGTTATACTGTTGTACCGTGTTTTTTTGTGAACGATTTTCTGTGCAGAATTATGTGAATTAAAAGTACTGTGCGTAGACCGAAAGCTTGCCAGTAAAATGAAAGATAATACAAAGAAACAGCAAATGATAACAGTCGATATTAAACGGAAAAGTATTGAAAAATATGCGAAATGTGTATGCGTGATTCAGATAGCTCGGCAATATGACAGAAATACATTCATGATTATCAAACAGAAGGATTATATTCAGGGCATTTAGTTCGCAAAAGGACTAGCCATAGTTTCTAAACGGTGCAGCGATCTTCACGACCGCTGATGGCATTGGACAAACTATTGGCCGGTGACAGCGTAACTGAAATGATGCAATGTGAAAAGGCCGGCGCTATCTATCCAAACTGTTTAATAGACATTCGGACAAGTTGGCTAGTGATCGTGTGTTAACCATTTGTGACGACACCTGTGTTCGTCCTAATCGCAACATGTTGCAAGGGCGACAAAGGCAAACGTCCTTAGATAGGTTTATCTTAAAACGGCCGGCTAGTCGTGAAAGCGAAAAAAAGGAAAGATTTCTCGCTAACCAGTGAGAAATTTCAAACTATGAACGCCGAAGAAATTTTAATTACGTTTAGTTGAAAATGAAAGTTTGCTTTTAGGTTTGCTTCTAAGTTTGTCTTTTAACACTTTGATAAAATCTAAATTTATCAAAGTCAACTGTTGTAACGAAGGATAACTTATATCTCCCTCCCTTGCAAATGCGAGTGTTAACTGCTATTGTATGTATTTAATTTTACATTTTAATTAATCACATTTCCTTGCATTATTTTTTATTTGTTGCTTTTTGAAAGCATGTAGTACGTAAGGACAATAGCCAACATGTTCTTTCTGTTACAACATCTTGTTTTGAGTGTTTTATTTGCCTTTTTTTAGAGTATGGAAACCAATCAATATATATTTAATTGTTCTATATATAAATTAATTGCACCAACATGCGAGTAAATTGACATACGAGCTCAGTCTCGGAACGCATTAAGCTCGTAAGTTGAAGTATGACTGTAGAGTTGTAGCAAATTACCACAAAGCGCTTTTGTATTTTCTGTGCGTACTCTAAAAGAGTACATCTAGATATGAATCTATATGTTTGTCTGTCATCCAGCGTTCATATATCCAGTTATTGTGTTGAGGATCTATGAATGAAAAATTTGCTTCATGCTGGAATTGAACTCAAAACATCCAGTTCTACAGACAGACATACTCTCCATAACACTGACTTTACTATAGAATGTTTATGAACATCATAATTATTACATCTGCCAATTTTTAATTTTGGTTGTTTAAATTAGCACTTCACACCTCAGGTAGCACTTTTGAAGATCATGGATGCACGAGAGATCACTATGCAATCTTTTTGTTAACTTGGCCTTCGGAGGAACAGACCTGGTTCTTATTCTAGTAAGAGTTGAGTTAAGTTACTAGCTAGGTTACTCAAATTCATTGGGTAAAGAAACTTAACTAATTACAAATAAATTTCTTTAGCAAAAATATCTTTATTCCCCATGCGATGCAAAGCATTCATCTAGTATAAAAATATGTTGAAAATATATCCATCATGAAATGTAGTAATGTTTAGTACTCCATAAACTTGGAGTTGTCTTCTACAAACCATTCATGAATCTAATAAAGTAATTTAAGCATACACTGAATGCGTTTGTTATCAGACAGGGTTTCCTCATTACAAATGTAAGCACCCCTAAAAAGTGCAAGCTGTTGTTTGTGGGGATGCAAATACCAATCATGAAAACTGGCTATAATCTAATCTTCTAGGAGAGAAAATTGAAAATTTTTGTTCCATTTGCAACAACTTGGATATGTGATTCTGATTTTTATCTCTTATGTCTTATGTATAGCAAAAATTAACATTGTAACGTCATCAAACCTGAAAATGATTTGCGCATTACACTTACTTGCAAGGACATACGTTTCGATAAAATAATAGCAGAGAAGAGGCAGGAAAACAGTCAAAAGTTATCAAGTCAGTTGTTTTACATGTTTTACATAATTCTTAAAATGGCTTTCAATAACATTTTGTTTCCATATATTCCGAATATGTCTGTTTTTCATTATGTTTTCAACATTTTTTGCTTCATTCAAAACAAGAGGGTGGTTGGGAGGTTGCCCTCGCCAGTTGTAGGGGCTCAGCAGTGAAAATGAATAGAGATGCCCGGATATAAGGTAAGCACTTGGGTTATCCTAGCATAAAACATTGAAATGTTTTAAACATTCTTTACTTTTGCAGTGGCAACTCCACACATGTGCTTACTTGCAGTCTATGTCCAACTTTAAAATTTGTTACCGTAGAACAACCAATGTACTTCCTAATTAAAAACGTGGTCATAACGCTCTGAAGAAAAATATTGAAGCCAGGCACTTGGACTGCTTTCTAAACTTTCGCAATTACTTTAAATGTAAGTACCTGTAAGTACATGTACTTACAGGTACTTGCATATATGTACTGTAAGTACATGTATGTACTGTAAGTACATATATGTACTGTAAGTACATGTATGTACTGTAAGTACATATGTGTACTGTAAGTACATGTATGTACTGTAAGTACATACAGTCAAACATGGATAACTCGAACTTCAAGGGACCGAGCAAAAGTGTTCGAATTATCAGAGCATTCAAGTTATCAGAGCATTATCACAAGTCCATATATTTACTTATTTATTAGTAGATACATGTACATATACAAACTATAATATAAATCAAAAGCACAAATGGCTTGTTTTAAATTAAATGCTTCTAATGTAAAGTTTAAAACGTTTTCATGAAAAAGTATAGAGATTTTTCTATCACTTGAGATTGGTTTGTTGTTTGAGGTGATGTTATTGCCAGGACGTTTTTCAGATTGACATTGGCAAAACTTGATCGTTGTTGAAATGCTCAAAAGAAAAGACATTTTTTTCTTTTGGGGTTTTACCCACGATCAATTTTGCCGTTTTTTCTTTAAGTTTATGCAGATTACCTTACTTTACCTGGGATTCGTTAAGAGCAACACTCCGAGGCAGTTCAATTAGAAGTTTTACGAGGTTTTACGGTACATTCTATATCACTCACACTTTTTTAATAGATACTTATTGAATGTACACACGTATTCTGTGTTTAGGTCAAACGATGAATGGTTTTTTGTAGCTCAGACAACGTATACGTTTAATTACAACATTTTTTAAGACGTTTTAAACATTCAACATTCCGACGTTGATTCAACACGGAATCAACGTCGGAAAACTATTCATCACGGGCTAGCCGAGTCACGCACTCAAGGATTTTCGCCACGCACATGCAAAACAACATACGATTTTTGTTTTGTATGTGCGTGGCGAAAATCCTTGCGCGCGTGACCCGGCTAGCCCGTGCTATTCATCGTATCGCAGTATAAATCAAATTTCACCAAACTTTTAGAAAAGTCGTTGACAAAAATATTTTGCCGATGGTGGTAATAACGACGCTTATGAATTACGAAAAGATGAAGTTTACCTTTATGGCTTTGAATAAAGTGATTTTCTAAAGCGAAAACAACCGTTTCGGTAGCTGTTGGGCAAAAAAACAGTTCGAATTAACAGTGTTGAGTTCGAGTTATCTATAGCAATTTATCATTACGTGGGAACGGACCAAAGGAAATGTTCGAATTAACCATGTGTTCGAGCTATCCGTGGACGAGTTATCCATGTTTGACTGTATATGTAAGTACATGTATGCACTCATAGTACATACATGTACTTACAGGTACTACCCTAAAAGTAAATGTAAGTACATGCAATTACATGTACTCACATGGAATTGCATGAAAACAGATGTAAGTAGATGTAAGTACATGTAAGTACATGTAGGAGCAAGTAACATACAATGTATTATACAAGTGACATACTTGTATAGTACATTGTATGTATATACAATATTGAAATCCATAAAAGATTAATAAAAACTGAATGCTGAACCATTGCTAGGGTGTTAATAAAAGCCAATCATTATATATATTTTAACCAATCAGCATTAGGATAGCAAAATGACGAAAATCACTCATTGGCTATTCTCTATAATTATATGAAGGAAAGATGGCTAAATTAAATTCAATAGTAAAAAGTGGTCTTTAACGTTTATTGCAAGAGATTTTACTTTATCGCTGACATCAACCACCACATTGCTAGGGACTTTCATATCGTGTGCGTGTGCACTCTGTATTCAAACCATTGCGACAAGACAGACAGATTGTTGTTATTCGTATGCAAATGAAGGCCACAAACTACCCACGATATAGCAGACGCTATAGCTGAGCCTTTAAGTAGGAGTGGGATAATCTACATATGTAAACCATATGCTCACTGGTGGCAGCCACGCCCAGGCCCATTGTCTAGCTGCAAAAAGATTTAGACTACATATCTGCTACAATCGCTGTGGATGTGCATAGCTAGGCCTTTCTTGAGTAGCCATAATAACCGAAATAGAAAACGATCCAATCACAACTCAATACTAAATTCACTTTTGATTCAACTCTAGCAAACGATCCCCTGAAAGATTTTAGATAAAAAACGATCCAATCGACTAAGTAGTTAAATACTGGCAAAAATACAGAAAACTTATTGGTTCATTTGTACCCACATTGCTGTAAGGTAGATGTAAATGAAGCAATAAGCTTTTAATTCAGTGTCACCATTTTACTAACCTATTTCACCTCTCCTCATTGCTTTTGTTTTGCTTGGTCTGTACCTACAGCACATTTTCTCTGTCACTTCTTCAGCTATTTGCGATTCATTGATTGTACAGGTGGGCACGAGCGAGCGCGCCTCAGTGAGTTGAGCCAAAGTTAGGAAATGGGAAGAACAAGGGTTGTTTTTAGAATAGATATCGGATTTTCCGAATGATTCATAGAAATTATTGCAGTACGCATTCATATAGCACAATTAAGTTCTATACAGTGAAGGGAAAAGTTATTCTCAGCACTTAGTATCATTAGCTCACAATACTTCATTATATGAGCTACAGTTCTACATTAACAAGCTCTTACAAATCTGTTGTTTAATGTAGCCAACAAGGCTGCCAGTCTGTGGACCAGCTAATGGTTCGAAATTCCAGAAATTCTTTGCTGCGCACGAATCAGTCACATAAAGTTGCTTCAAGCTTTGTTCTCTAGATTATGTTTTAGAGACATTGGTAAACGTATTGAGGTCAGCATCGTATGCACAGCGAGCACACAACTCGGGAACGCACACTGTTAACACATGAGCAAGTATTTGATGAGGAGTAAGGATCAATGCAATTTTTTATCGACACTGGTAATCAGCAAGTTTGCATCGCGAGTCATTCAAAAGATGGAAACAACAAAAGTCCACAAGTCATTCAAGTTTTGTAAACTTGTGAACTTTTATGAAATGTGCCATGCTTGCGAAAAATGGAAACGACACTTGCGAACGGTAATCAAGAAAATTCTGTGAAAGCGAATTCATTTTACACCTTTTTCACACTTCTGTCATGCCTCTTTTGATTTGACAGGACAGGCATATGCCGTTATGAACTCTGGCATAGAATTCTTACCTTTTCTAACAAGCGGTAACTCAATGTGCACGGAGTTCCACATCGCACAATTGAAACACGGTACAAATCTAAACAGGCAAACCGTGGGAAACATAAATTTCTGCTTTATATAAAAGTAGCAGAAAAGACTCGACTGTTCATACACATATACGCTAAGTTTGTAGAATACTTTTACATTCAGTTGATAATTTTTTCTATGATAAGAACCATGTTTCGCCGTGCAAAGCCAGGGTTGGGGGTTGGAATACAACACTGCTTCTAACAAGACCCAAACCCATGCCATTCAGCTTGGTAGTTCACCACTTGACAACTGCGTCAATCAAGCGATTTGCAAATTTTCAAAAATATATAATCATGAAAGGGTACTACTAGTATAGCACAACATCAAAACGTTAGAAAAAATCAGTCATTCAGTTGTATATAATAATAGAAGAGTAAACTTTGGTTTTGAGTATGAGTATTTTTGTAATCAAAATAAAACTCCAAACTTCAAATTTAGGACTTTAATTATTTGAAAAACTGGTGTAAAACAAATAAATTAATTGTAAACACACACAAAACAAAGTACAATGTATTAAAAAATTGTTAAAATAAAAACTATTTGATTTTGAGCTTTAGGAGATATCTTGGATCAAATTCTTAAAAATTCATTTGAACAGATACCTGGTATAAGATGCACGCAACGATGAGCTAAATTTCATTATTATTTCATTAAAGCTCATTTCATTATTTGAAAAAGTTAATATAAAAACCGTCTAATGAGCACTATTTTTTCTAAACCACCACTGATTTCATTTTAATGCCTGTTTGTTCAGGTTTTCGTGTTGGTAAACTTGACCAGTATAAAATTCTTTTAATATTACATTCAAGCTTTTATTCAAATGATTATAAAGTGAAAAAATAGTCACTCTGATACTATATTTTAAAAAATCAACTGACATTTACCAATATTTTATTCTGCTTCTGGTAAAGAAAAAAATTGAATACAGAGTTTGATCACAATGGAACAAACTTTCAAGACTTACGAAAGATTTCAACATTTAATTGCTTTAAAAAAATTTCAGCAGCCACTGGTCAAGCCTAGATTAATCAAACTGGCGTACTATTCAAATTTTGATGAAATAAGTCAAATAATTCAACTTATATGCCAAAATATGCCAGGTTTTGTGGGTCTGGCACCTAACATAGCTGCAGTGCTACTGCGTGTGTGGGCCTCATAATAGTTTAATATGTAGGAGTTAGGCTTATATTTATTTTTCTAAAAATCAATATTGTAATGATATTTATTTTTGCTTAAAGGTTGACTTGCAACAAAATTCACATTACAGTTATTTAGTATCACAAGATTCACCATGTCTTACTCCGCTGTGTTGTAGGTGCAAAATATGTGGAAGTGTGATTACAAGTTCTTGAAAGCTAAAAAACGAACAGTTAATCTCCGTCATCACCAAACTGTTGCTGATTAGAAGCTTTTTTCACAACTGCTCAATTGGGACATAGCTGAACAAGATGGTTTCTGTTTACACTTTCATGCAACCTCATTCGTTGAAATATTTTCACAAATATACTCCACGCATTCAATAAAACCATGTCTATTGTTCTTACGCGCCTATTTCCTCATTGTAATACTGTCACATTGAGCACTGATATCTCAAAACCTACCGTAAAAATTGGTTTAATTTTTTAACCTTAGCTCGAAGGAGTGCATATCATCCTCTGATAAACATGACAAGCCTGTTGGTCACCTGTGATATTAGAAAAATACTGCATAAATTATTCGCGCTGATTGGCCGGATGTATGGGTCACATGATCAGATTACGACTAGACCAGGAGTGTGCAACATGTTTTTTTGAGGGCCACTTTTCAATATTTGAACAACACTTAGGGCCAGCGACCCAAAATAATGTAATCTAATAAAAAATTGTGTGTCGAGTTGAGGAGACTGAGAAAGTATTATAATATAAATAAGTACATTTCTTGCAAACAATAAATACAAACTTTTATTAGAATGAATCTGTAATATTGGACCAAGAAATTGAGACAAACAAATAGAGTGCATATCAGATAATTAGTGTGAAACTTGGTATTTTACGTTTTTACACAACTTTTCAATGTCTGCTTTTACTGATGTAGTAGCAACTCGAAGTTGACTGGTCAGGTGTTCATCGGTGAGTTGACTTCGGTACTTGTCTTTAGTGAACTTCATTTTTGAAAAAAACTGCCCAACAATACGTACTGCCAAAAAGTGATAACATATTTCTAGCATGCAGCTCTAGATTTTGATACTTTCCAAATACATATTTCTCATAAAACGTTACTAAATCATTATTAGTATATGCTCTCCTCAAATCAGCATCTGATTGTAATTCTATCAGCTTCATTTGATAGCGGTCAGGACCGTCTTTAGGTACCATGTTAAAAGGCTGAGAAAATAGTTTGATTTTAGGTTCACATTTCCTAAAATCAGCAAAACCTTGTTGAAAATTCAGAATGCAACTTGTCGTTCAGTATATTTGGAGCAATCTATTTCTGGCAGTTCTGCTTTTCCGACTGCTAAACAAGGAAAATGAGTAAGTTGTGTTTTACTCAGTTGATTCCGAAACAGTTGAAGCTTCTTTTCAAAGGAATATATATGTTCAAACATCTTGTTTACCGACTGAAATTTGCCTTGTAGTTTAACATTTAAATCTGAAAGATGTTGTGTGATGTCAGTTAGAAAGGCAAGGTCATTTAACGAGTCATCATCAATTAAACAAGCAACATCCTGCTGCTTATTAACCATGAAAGGCGTAATCTCCTTTCTCAGATTCCAAAATCTTTTTAGCGTACTAGCTCGGCTCAACTAACGCACTGCAGAGAAGTACAAAGCATCTGGGTAATCTGAATCGAGTTCTTCTAAAAATGCCTTTAATTGGCAATGATTGAGTCCTCGAGCACGAATGTAGTTCACACATTTAACCACACTTTTCATCACATCAGTAAAACCAAAAATTTTTGTGCATAAATTTTTTTGATGTATAATACAGTGATTCACCACAACCTCTGGCAAACCTATGGCATCTAAGAATTTCTTGGTGAATTCATTAATTTTCCCTGTCATCGAAGGTGCCCCATCAGTTGTTAGGCCAGCGAGCCTAGAAGGGTCCAGTTCAAACTTATCCATCAGCTTCACTACTTGGTCGCAAATGTCTTGTCCAGTGGTTGTTGAAGACATACTGGCCATGTCTAAAAATTATTCAATTATTTCAAAATTATCTGTGATGCCTCGTATGAAAACAACCAATTTGGCAGTGTCACTAACATCTGTGCTTTCATCAAGAGCCAAGCTATATGATGTGCATCTCTTTATTCGTTCTTTCAAAGTCTCTTCAATGTTATCCGAAAGCTGGTTAATCCTGCGTCCCACAGTAAAACGAGAGAAACTGGTTTGTTGCAACAACTGTTTTTTTCCGGACAGGCGAAATCAGTGAATATACCCAAGCAACTTTTTACGAAATCTCCATCACTAAATGGCTTCCCTTTTTCTGCAAGTAACTCACAGACTTTGAAGCTAAGCTTGGTTACAAGCTCAGAGTCTTTCTTAAATGAAGTAAACACCCCTTGTTGCTTCATAATTGCCGTGGTCATCTGTTCCAGCATGTCTAATCTAGCTTGGCTTAACAAGGTATTGTACGAGGCTGAATGTATTGATGTGTAATGTCATTTGATGTTGTATTCCTTCAATACAGCAATTGTAGCTTGGCAGATTACACATATAACACCTTTGTTGTGCTCAACAACAAAATATTTGCTACTCCAATCTTTATTGAAAACTCTTCCTTCAACGTCAACTTTTCTTTTTTTAGTGGCAGACATTTTTAGCTACAAAAAAACAAATTTCCTTGACTGTTATATCACCATCGCAAAAAAAGCTTTAATGAGTACAATTACATGAATGGTTGCTAATAATATAAATTGCATACCTCTTTGGCCTTCTACCCAGGTAAGGCAGCAAAAAGACTTGATCACTAGTATGTCAAGCTATGACTGTTGATAAAGCGAAAATATTAAAAAACTACTTGCTGCCAACTAGCAGAGTAGCTTGGTATAAAATGGCTTAGTACAAATCAGCAGAGTTTATATATTGTTGGTTATAACATAAACAAAAATACAATTTATTGCAAAATGGCAATGCAAGAGCTATGAATCTTTCTAGCTTAGCTAAAAATACACGAAAAAGGATTAAAATGGTCAATTGATTCATAGGCAGCATCAGTGCAATCTACAACCATAGGTTATATAAACAAGCATCACTAACTAAGCTATTATATTGTCGTTAATGTGATGATGATCTCATGGCTATTCCGTAGGTGCTAGGTAAATGAGAGTTTGTTTACTACAAAGAGTCAATCATCAATCTTTACCAAATGTCAAATGAAGTGCATGGTCAGTTAACGATGCAGGGGCCACATTATCTTAGTCTGTCGGCCGGATTGTGGCCCTTGGGCCGCCTGTTGCACACCCCTGGACTAGATGATTAGACCAAGCCAAAAAAACTGTAAACTAGCAATCATCTATATTTGTTAAGGGCTCTTCGGTAAAACCGGAAGTGTTTGTCATAAACTAGTGCTACGAAAAGTTTTATATTGCATCATTTGATTGCATCATTTGATTCAATAGAAGTATTTCTCAAAATCGGTGTGTCATCGTATGTCTGCATTCCAGCTATAGATCTTTAAATCTTGATATTGAAGATCTGCGTTTTGATGGTATTGAAATCGTGTCAAATATGCACATTCATCAACAAGTTTCTTTATACGGATGCTCTATAGGTAGATAAATAGATACATAAATTTACATTCCTTTATTACATTTATAAACTTTGTATAATTTTTAAAGTTTATAATAAAAGTTTTTAAAGTTTGTTGCATTATTGTTTTTATTCCAACTTGCATTTTCAAACTTAATTTGAGTATAATATTGTAAAGGTTTTGTGCGACCTTCACTTTTCCTCCACTAGTACAAGACTCGGTGCATGAGTTTGTACATATATTTCTGCTTAGTTCATAAATTGTACAATAATGATCAAGTAACATGCAATGAACAGGCCCAAAACAGTTCTGCCTTCGAACTCAAATGTTCATGCTTATACAGCGGGTAGGCCCCACCTCTTTTCTACATGTACTTGGCTGGGCCCAGCCCGGCTCGGCCCAGCTTAGCTCGGCTTTGATTTGGCCCGGCTTGGCTTGGCTCCGGCTGGACTCGGCTTTGACTTGGCTGCAGGTGAACACCATCTACCACGCACTCCCCCTATTGGCGACTAGGGTTTTCAATTTAAATCTTGGGGGAGCACCAGTTGTGCCAGGGCTTCATGTTGGCGGGCTCCGTAGCAGAGGCGCTCCACTTCGTCCAGCAGCAACTGGCGTTTTTGGCCCTCCAAGTGTCCTTGTCCTCAGAACTGTCTGCATGGTTTTTGCAGCCTTCGTCCAACCCTGTGCGTCTTGGGCCAACAGCCAGGCTCGGCTGTGTTGAGTCTGCAGGAGAGTCTGTCTAGCCAGAGTCCATCTCACGATCTCGGCCAGTGTGCGGTGTCTAGATCAGTCCAAGGCCGTCTGGCTCCTCCTGGTTGAGGCTGGGCAAATCCGAGCCAGGAAAAAGGTTGCATCTTGGCATTCTGGGCTCTTATTTATTGTCTGTCCTTCCTTGAACAGTGGGAGTGCAGGCAGCCATCGTCAGGGAGCCCCGCATATTCTCCTGGCAAAACTTGTCCTAGGTATTCTGGTCGACCAGATACACCATCGGCTCTACTTCTCTCTGCTGGTGAGTAGCATGGTGTATCAGCATCTGATCCCGTAACATGTGCTGCCAATCACAAGGACATACAAACACGGCGTAGTGTTGCAGCACATGAAGGCAGATCTGCCGGGTGCTGGTCGTAAACGAGCAGATCTGGCAGCTTTTGTCCCACAGCTGCTCTTCCACTCGCGTGACAGTCCAGGCAGACAGATACTTAATTGTCCTCACCACTGGCCTCTTTTGTTGCCTGTTTTTCTCTGGCTCTGGCTCCCTCACAGACGTACTCTCCCTAATCCCAACAGCCGGTGGAGAAGAGGACAACTCCGGTGAGGGGGGCAGATCCGTCTCTTCTTGGTGCGTATAGTAGCCAACCGGCACTTTTCCTCTTCTTCCTCCGGCATGGTTTTGTTCAGCAGGGCCTTCACTCTCTCCTCCGTGAGGGTTGCATCCAGCAGTGCCTCCGCTCCCTCATCTGTAATCTCCAGTACGGCAGAGTCCGGTCTTCGTGCCATGTTGAATTCTGTACTAGCCCCCTTGTAGGCCACCACATTTGCTGACGTTGGCCTATCCTTTCCTTCTCCAGATTCTTTCAAGCCAATTGTGACCGAAGTCAGTAGATCCTGTAGTGATAAGTTTCCTTCACTATCCATCATTTCGAGTGCTCTGATGTCGTCAAAAAAAACGAGTGTTTTAAAAGGTAAGCTTTGGTTGTGTCCGTGAGAGCTGTTTTGCTGTTTTCCCGTACGACCTCCATACCGTTTTCCGGCAAGTCAATGGAGTAGCATACTCTATCTCTGTACCCTTCCGGCTTCCTAGTGGTCCGGGCCAGTCTCGGATTGTGCCGGACTGATGCTGATGGGATTTCTGGAGTTTATGGAATTTCTGGAGTCGCGGTTTCTCTAGCCTCTTCTGGGTTTGATTCTTGTTCTACCTGAACTTCTTCTCTTAGTGGGACCGGATTGAATTTTACTGAACTTGGTCTTTGGTGCTCTCCTTCCTCTGGTCTGGCCGGCTTTGGATGGCAGACTGGCCCTGTCACTCCAATAGATACATGTATGTGTGGTTGCCCTAAGCCTTCAAGACCTGATATGGTCTCACGAACTTCACCTGCAGCATGGGAATATATCCTCGTCTCCAGCTTTTGTTCGTGAGCCATACCCAGTTGCCCGGGGCGTAAAGCGGTGGCTCTTCTCGGTCCTCCTGTCTCACCTCTATCATGCTGTCTCATAGTGCCTCGTCTATCGTTTGTAGCCTTTGCTGCAGCTTGAGGGCCTGCTCGTGAACAGGAAAAAACTCGGTGGGGGGTTGACTCTTCAGCTGGTCCGGCAGCCTCAGATCCCGTCCCAACATCAGCATGTTGGCTGTTTCTCCGATTGCCAAGTGGGGGTGCCTCGGTATGCCCTCATCAGCTAGAGAAGCAACAGATCTCATTCGTCCTGTCCCTGGGCCAAGAGTAGTGCCCTCTAGGAGTCTCCAAGTCCCCGGTTATTCCATTCAACAATTCCGTTGGCCTGTGGGTGGTAAGGAGATGTGTGTGTTTTCTCCACGTTCCAGAGTTTGAACAGTTCGACCATCAGTTGGGTCTGGACTGCACCTTCTGGTCTGTGTGGATCTGCTCTGGCAACCCCAGGTAGCAGAACACCTACTCATTCAGTGCGTTTGCGATCACCGGGGCCATGGCATCAGGCAGTGCCAGAGCATCCTGCCATCGGGAGAAGTGGTTGGTGAGGACCAGCACTTACTTGTTTCCTTTTGGCGTGACCAGAAATAGCCCCACCAGGTCCACGACCACCTTCTGCCAGGGTTATCCAGCATAGAGGCTCTTTTCACCTCTGGCCGTCTTTGTCCCTTTATGCTTTGCTGCCTGGCACACCTCACCCCTCTTGAGCCGTCTGACTGTAGACGTCAGTCCGGGCTGGTACCAAGTCAGCTGGAGCCCACTTGTCATCCTTCCCACCCCAGACTGAGCCAAGGCGTGCGTTTGCCACGCCGAGGTCTCCAGCATAGCCGGGGGCAGATGGCGCACCATCTAGCGTGGTCCTGCGAGGCCACACGTGCTTCCAGCATGCCATCCTGTTGTATTCGCAGAGAGCCCCTCATGTGGTGCAGCTCTCTGTATCCTGCTCTCTGCTTCCAACTTCCAGGTGTTCTGCTGGCACCTCTTTTCCTTTGGCGATGGCACGGTACATGATGGCCACTGGTCCTTGTTTGGTGGCCTGTAGCCTTGCCAGCTCGCCTTTTGGTCCTGATTTCCCTGGCGGGACTAGTAGCTCCTCGGGGGAACCACTGGCACTCAGGTCAAATCCCATCACTGTTGGGGAGGGAGTACCATGCGAGTTGCTAGCCGGCCCCCCGGGTATGCGACGTTGCCCAGGGTCGATCCCACCCGGTCGAGGGCGGGAGTCCCGTCCAGGCAACTGGTCAGCACCCATGCGGCTAACGTCCCTTGTTCCCTTGCCAACTCTTTCTGTGAGGGGCCTCCGTTTCCCTGCTCAATGCTCGCACATTGCCGGCAGTCCTCGCCGGTTTGCCTATTCAGCCCATCTGCATTTCCGTGGCGAGTTCCTGACCTGTGTTCCAGAATGTAGCAAAACTTTGCCAGGATCTCGAGCCATCTGGCCACCTGGTTCAACGGTTCCCTCCTCCTGCACAACCACAGGAGAGAAGCGCGATCTGTCGGTAGGAAGAACTTTTGTCCATACAGATAGGGCTAAAAGTGCTTCACCACCTTAACTACCGGGAGCCATTCTTGCCGTGTGACACAGTAATTGCGCTTCAAGAGAGTGAGGGTTTTGCTATAATAGGCAATGATCCTCTCACAGCTCCCTGTACTTGGGACAGCATAGCCCCTACTCCACATCTACTGGCATCCGTGCCCAAAATATACTGCTTCCAGGAGTCTGGGTAGCCCAAGATTGAGGCGGTGCTGATACTGTCCTTCAGCTTGTTGAAAGCAATGTGTTCCCCTTCCGTCCATCTCAAGGATTCTCCCTTTGCAGTCAGCCAGTGCAAGGGATGCGCCATAGTGGCGAACTCCGGGATATATTGTCGGTAGTAGCTGACTGTCCTAAAAAATCTATGGAGTTATTTTACTCCGCTCGGGTTCCGCCACTCTGTGACTGCTTTTACTTTGTCGGGACCCGTAGAAACTCTGTCCTGGCTTGTGATTTGACTCAGGTAGCAGACTTGGAGATGCAATAGTTCACACTTAGATAGTTTCAGTTTTTATCCGGCCTTGTGGACTCGCTGGAAGACTTACTCCAGTCAGTGCAAGTGTGTATCGATGTCCGGTGCGATGACAATAATGTCATTGAGATATAGCAACAGCATTTGCCAGTGGAGGCTTTGTAGGACGCGTTCCATGAGCCTTTTAAAAGTGGCTGGGGCAGACCTCAATCCAAAGGGCAACACCTTCCACTTCCACAATTTAGATCATGTTGAGAAGGCCGACTTCTGTTGTGCTTCCGCATCCAGGGATACTTGCCAATACCCGCTCACCAGGCCCAATGTGCTGTCAATCCTGGGTAGGAGGTAGGTGTCCTGCTCGATGACGGCATTCAGCCGCCGACAATCGATGCAGAAACGATGGGTTTCTTCCTGTTGCCAGGAAGTTCTTCTAGTGGGAGCCGTGCGACCTCCTTAGGTAAGTCCGGTCGAAGCCTTCAGTAGGTTTCTGCTTTCAGAGCAGTGCATCTACTGGGTCCCTTGCTGCAGGGCTTTCTACAGCTCTCTCTGGGTTTCTTCCTGCTGCCAGGAAGTTTTTCCAGTGAGAACAGTGTTTGCCGTTTTTTCAGGCAGGTCCAGTTTATCCAGAATTCAGTGAACCAATGCGAGTCTCGTTGCGGAGTTCTTGGGATCATCAGAAATCCCACTGCCGCCACCAGTGTAAGGGTTTTGTTCGACCTTCACTTTTCCTCCACTAGTACCAGACTCGGTTTATGAGTTTATACATATATTTCTGCTTAATTCATAAGTTGTACAAGAATGATCAAGTAACATGCAATGAACAGGCCCAGAACAGCTCTGCCTACTAACTTAAGTGTTCTTGCTTATATAGCGGGTAGGCTCCGCCTCTGTTCTATTTGGCTGGGCCCGGCTTGGCCCAGCTCGGCTCAACTTGGATCAGATTGGCTCTGACTCAGCTCGGCTTGGCTCTGGCTTGACTCGGCTTTGGCTTGGCTACAGATGGACACCATCCACCACAAGTTATATTTGAAGTTTATACATTCATTTTCCTGTCACTGTTATTATTACTTAGTTAGTTTTCAATCTTTATTATAAATATAAATTTTTATTCAACCATTTTTGGCAGAGATTGTTCTAATAAAATTTCAATTACAAAATACTACCATATCCTGTCATTTTTTTATTAATTCGGTAATTACATGTATTATCAGAAGCTACTCATTGTCTAATGCCTCCAAAAAAGGAACCTGTTCTGCACAAAATCATTTCTTCATGATATAAATTTTGAAAGTTACAGTTGCTTGAAAAAGTTTGAAAACCTTTACAGTTGTTCTTATTTTCATTCTTAATTTATTTCAACTACACAAAACACTTCTCTCATAATATGTAGTTTGAAAATTAAAATGGCAAATGTTGTTATATATGTTAAATACAAATAAATTTTTTGTGCAAAGACGATTTTGTTACCCGGGCAATGCTGGGTAGCACAGCTAGTTATGATCTATTACAATAAAGACTTGAGTTGCACGAGTTAGACGTCATTGAATTTTTGCTACAGCCTCTGATATAAAAGTCAAATTGTTAAATCACGAGATTGTTTTATGCGCAATTTAACACTACTTTAAACCTTTCTCTTTCACTCTTCCACCTGCAAATGTTTTAGAGAAAACCTGGTAGCATCATAAAGTAATAATGTACCTGTATTGGAAGCTCTGTAAGTCTCCAGTAAAGCTCAACAGATGGTCTGATTAATCTTGTTGTCTTTTATTAATCATAACACATCGTGCTGTCAAACACAATAGTAGAACAAACATTGACAGAATAGTTAGACTTATATAAATTCCAAAGCTTGATAAAACGAAGAAAATTAGTTTCAACTTGCAGTAAATTACTGGTCCTTTTAGAGTTGATTTTTGTGCAAATGCAATGTAATTTAGAAAAACTGATATACAGCTGCTTACTAAGTCTTGATTATTTCAAACTGCACAATGTTGTTATGTTGTGGGTTTCTCTTTGCTTCAGCATCATGTTGCTTTGATACGGACTTCCTATTTAAATTTATGAATCACCAAATACAATAGAGTTCTCATCCAATCAGAATGCTTGTTAGCTTTCAAATTAATCATGTTAATAGGTGATAAAAATTCCATTAATTGTAAATCTTGCTCGTGATAGATGTAGTGACAATGAAACGCTTCGTAATGGGTTACGATGGGGTTTGCTATATACGTGCTAATGTGAACAGCAGCAGTGAACCAGCTAAGCAAATCTAGAAAAGCAGTCAAAACCTATGTTTGGCCTAATAAATAAAATATTTTCAATAAAATACCCTCAATACCTGGTAGCATCATAAGGTAACACCCACAATAATTGGTAGCACCATAAGGTAACAACCGCGATACCTGTCAGCATCATAAGGTAACACCCACAATACCTGGTAGCGTCATAAGGTAACAACTACAATACCTGGTAGCATCATAAGGTAACACCCAAATTATCTAGTAGCATCATAAGGTAACACCTACAATACCTAGTAGTATCATTAGACAACACCAAAATTACCTGGTAGCATCATAAGGTAACACACTCAATACCTGGTAGTATCATAAGGTAACACCCACAATACCTGGTAGCATCATAAGGTAACACCTACAATACCTAGTAGTATAATTAGATAACACCAACAATACATGGTAGCATCATAAGGTAACACCCTCAATACCTGGTAGCATCATAAGGTAACACCCACATTACCTGGTAGCATCATAAAGTAACACTCACAACACCTTGTAGTATTATTAGAGAACACCCACATTACCGGGTAGCATCATAAGGTAACACCTTCAAAACCTGGTAGCATAATAAAGTAACACCCATGATACCTGGTAGCATCACAAGGTAACACCCACCATACCTGGTAGCATCAGAAACTAACACCCACAATTTTTGCCACTGAGTTAATTTAATTAGATTTTCATCGCTAGGAATTTTAGCATTACAAAATTTTCCTTCCGATCTTCACCCATGTCATTATATATTTTGTCTGTGACATGTTTGTATATGCCACATTACTTTTCCGTCAGTGAATATAAAATTCCACCAATCGGCTTGTGCATACATTTTTTGGAGTGTCTATCAAGCGATTTTTCTTTCTCACTTATAGAAGATTTGAAAAATTGCCCATAAAAGTTAGCTATTGCCAGAAGTCATTTGCTTGAAAAATGTTAGAGCATGCTCTGTGTCCATAAAAAACTGTAAATTAATCTCAACTGCTACAGTTTGTGGGCTTAGCTCAATACCAATTACATTAGGAGAAGGTAAATTTAAACATTCGTCTGGCTGTCCAGCGCTGTAATGTTATCACCAACTCCTTGCGTTATTTGATTTCTGTACTGTGCTACAAGCCAGTGCTAATCTGGAATCTTATCTTACAGGTTGACGTGCAACAACATTCACATTACAGTTATTTGGTATCAGAAGATTCACCATGTCTTACTCTGCTGTGTTGTAGGTACAAAATATGTGGAAATGTGATTACAAGCTCTTAAAAGCTCAAAAACGAACAGTTGATCGCAGCCATCACGAAACCGCCGCCGATCGGAATCAGTTTATTTCTCTGATGTAGTCATTAAATTTGGTTATTGTTTTGTCATGTGATGTTCTCACATAAATTGGAAGGCCAATAAAAAGCTCAATATAAAACTTCTCGTAGCACTAGTTTATGACAAACATTTCGCGTTTTACCGGAAAGCCCTTATCAAATATAGATGCTCGCTACTTCACAGTTTTGCTTCAGTTTAGTCTAACCATCTAATCATCGTCATGTTTATTAGAAGTTGATATACACTCCTTCGAGCTAAGGTTAAAGAATTAAACAACTTTTTTATGGTAGGTTTTGAAATATCAGTGCTCAAAGTGACAGCATTACAATGATGATGAAATAGACGCATAAGGACAATAGACATGGTTTTATTGAATGTGTGAAGTATATTTGTGAAAATATTTTGACGATTGAGGTTGCATGAACGTGTAAACAGAAGCCATCGTTTTCATCAACGTCCCATTTGATCCGTTTTGGAAAGGAATTCCAACCAACGGCGTTTTTGTGATGGCTGCAGTTAACTGATTGTTTTTGAGCTTTCAAGAGCTTGTAATCACATTTTCACATATTTCGCAGCTACAACACAGCAGAGTAAGAAATGGTGAATCTTTTGATATCAAATAACTGTAATGGAAATATTGTTGCGAGTCAACCTTTAAGCTTGCTTCTCAATGAGCAATAGAGCAGGTTCAATCACAACAGTAAATTATTGTTGTTACGGCTGTTTGGTTCACCGGTTTACTAAAAGAATTTTAGTTTAACAAAATGCATTATCATCATGTCTTTGTTAAAAATAAACTTACACAAAGTTGTAATAGATTATATTAGAAAGTATTTATATTCTTCTATCATTTGCAATTGCTTTTGATGTTTGAGGTGATCTGACTGCCAGGATGTTTCAAGATTAAAGTCGACAAAACTTGATTCCAGTTACAATGCTCAGATCAAGCAAAAGTGTGATTATGACCTTGACAGTTGCGAAGGGCCTGAAAGAATAGAGATACGTAATTCCACCACTTGAATGCAATAACTGATACTAACTGCAGCGATGATAGTAATTAACGACATCATTTTACACATACTGTTCTTCTGAGCATTTTAACCGCAACCAGGTTTTGTTGGTTTTAATCCTAAAATATCCTGGCAGTCAAATCACCTCAAACATTAAAACAATCACAAATGATAAAGAATATCAATAATTTCTGATAAAATCTGCAAAAATTCTGTGTAAGTTTATCCTTAATTCAGAGCTTTTTTGAACCTTATCCAAGATGGCTAACTATTTGTAATGCATAGAAATTCTACTACCATTGTATTTATGTTGTGTTGCAATCGAAATATTTTTTTCGAGTGCTCCTTTCTAGAACATATAAGTTTGTTACAAGCGGCTCTCTATCACAATGAACCAACTGCATTACTGTCGCAGCAGGGATGCGTTGGGCGTTGCGCCGGATCGAACTTTTTATTGAATTCGTGAAATTGTGTGTGTAATCAATGGTGCAGTATATATTTTACTTTTAACATAATTTACAGAGATGAGCTTGAGGAGGCTACAAAAATTTAGTCAATCACTTGTACTAGCGCTACTTATGCTGACCCAATTGATCCAACATGTAGCTACTGTAAAGTGTCTCTCGAAGTCTGACACAAATAGGAGTTGGTTATAAAAATTTTTTATAAAAATGTTATATTTTAAAACATCTTATTAGAAGGTATAAGTATATTTTATCCTTTGAGATTTCGTTTGTCATTTCAAGATTAAAATCAACAAAATTTGATCAGAGTTGAAAGGCTCAGAAGAAAACGACTCTTCCAATCATGGCGTCAATAGTGGCACTTCCTGTTTGTCCCTTTTGTTATATGACATCGGCTATCACGTTCAAGTTGCAGTATTACGTGTTTCTATTGACATATATTTCATTTTGCAATATTATCATTTTATTATTTTATTATTATCATGATTATTTGAAGAAAACTTCAAATACAGTGCTGGATAAATGATGTCGACGGTTGCTATATATTTTCAATGATTTAAAGATAGGATGGCGGGTTAGAATTTGTCCCAGTTTTTCTCTAAATGCTGTGTTTGAACATGAGTACCAGATGCTACAGTATACAAGACCATTAAATTAAAAACTATAGTCACAACGATCGATGTCATTGATCGATGAGTCTGGGCACATATTTTTCTTCAGAATGTTTCAACTGTGACCAAGTTTTGTCGATTTTAATGTTAAAACATCCTGGCAGTCAGATCACCTCCAACACCAAACAAAATCTCAAATGATAGAAATATTTGTACTTTATGATAAAATCTTTAAAATTTGACATGACTAACCCATTAACCATCTGAGAATTCATGACAAAAACTACCTGATTGAAAACATTGTTTACATATTGCGAAACGGAGTTGTCTGTACTATCAATAAAAAGTTTATGTTCATCATTTTTTCATTGTGTTTTATTGTAATTGAGGGTTTTTTGAGGTTTTCACAACTCTATGCAATTTTATGCCAACATCAATTTATCTTGCATTCTGTAAAAATATAGCTTCATATTTTTTGTGGTTCGTTTATTGTTATGTAGGACAAAAAAATGTTTTTGAATATTGTAATAGTTTATGGTAAACAGTGAAGGCTTCTAACCTATTCAAATCAATTAAGCACATTAAAGGTGCCATGGTCTTTTTTTTCTCAAGTTTGCCTTTTTTCTATTCTAGTAGTTCTAGTTTGTTTTTCTTTTTTTCTATTCTAGTTGTTTTTTGAAGAAATTCAATTGCAGTCTGTTGCATGTCATGCATTTTAAACTACTACAGTAGGTGATAACAGATTTTTGTGTTCATGAATAACTAGAAGAATACCCGGCGTTGCACGAATAGTAAAAAGTAGTTTTGACTTTTACTTTTAATCAACACATTCAACGTTAAAATTTACCATTCTAACTTTTAAATCAAGGCGTTTGTTTATTTCTGTAAACTGTGCTTTTTATGTTTACTGCATTTGTTTCTGTGTAATTCATATAGTACAAACTACAGTGCCTACTACAGATCTATACTGGTTGCAATAGTCTTGTTGATGATTTGAGTTTAAGCAGTTTTCTTCTCTTATAGGCATGCATTTTTCTTTTAGTAAGTCTTCACAGATTTTTCTTCTGGTATGGCTTTAGGCATGAGGCTAGCTTCAGTGTTTAACGTGAAGCCATGAAAGAATGGCACGTATTCCAAGTACATGTATGTGCCAATTTTATTCCATAGTGTAGACTGTTACAGCAGGCAGCTGGCAGTGTAGCGTATTTAATAAATAGATGTCTGCAGAACTGGAGGCTGTGAGTTCAAATCCATTTCAAAGCAGATTTCTAATTCATAAAACTTCATAGTTGGACAGACAGAAGTATGGATAGACAGACAAACATTGTGATTGATATATAGACTAGAAATTCTCCTGTCATACAGCCCACGACCTGATAATGGAATGAGTGATAACAGAAAAAAGAAATGGCAATGCTGGTTGTTGAAAATGTAGTTGTCAGCAGGAATTGGCAGAGTATAGTTTAAATGAAATTTGTTCGAGATGACATAAAATAAATTTGACATAAAATTAATTAAAGCTGTAGGCCTAACCTACTGTAATGTATATAATTTAACAACAACAATAAGGAAATATGTTTATTATAACTCTGCAATGTAAAATTATAAATAAAATGGCAAGCTACTGTGTACTATACACAGTTTGAAAGTTTGTTGTGTTGATTGTAGAATGGTTTTGATAGCGATCTTTAACAGAAAGTAAGTATGAGCGTTCATGCGTCTGGAAGTTTTCTGCAAACTGCAGCAAAATAAAAAAATGTTCTCGTCATAAAGGGGCACTTTAGTTTGGCCCTAGCTTGTACATAAGTTGTAAAGAATTTCAGCTAACGTTTTAAATAATTTAATGAAACCTTTGGTGATTGGACAAAAAAACATAGGCTGATAAACTGTGTACCACAATTTCAAACCTGTAAATCGGTCTACCCTAGGACACTTATATTTCGCTAGTATTTAGTTTCGTGAGTAGCATACAGAGTAAACTTTCGCTGGAACTTAATTTCGCAGCTCTGATGAGTGCGAAAATATAGTGATGTGAAAATAAATGCAGTGGAACAAACATTAGATTCCTCAGGTCCAGTTCACTGGTGCGAAATATTTTTCAATTTGGGACTACCGTACTGTTTGGACTATAAACCGCACCTCTATATAAGCTGCATGTGCTTTATTTTCCAAAAATGATAATAAAACAATACATAAGCCGCACCTTACCATAGGCCGCAGAACTAAGTACTGTGCTTTTTAACGTGGCAGCAACTTTGCCATTTAAAACGGAACAGCGCAGAACGGCACAGTTTCATATTATCCGACGCTTTTTAACTTAGTGCCTAACGGGACAGTACCGTGAGGCATTGTTTCGTATTTTCTTTCACAGCTAGAAGTGCACTAATTGGAGATTCCCGTTAGTGCGCCCTAGCGGTGAAAGAAAAAGCCACAGAATAAGCCACAGTGATTAGCCGCACCCTTGTAGGTCTACCTATAAGCCGCATGGCTCAAATCATCAGAAAAAAGTAGCGGCTAATCGTCCGAAAAGTATGGTAGTTTGTATTTGTGAACCGCAGGTAGAAATGTGTAGGCGAGATCAATAATGCAATTTGATCGCTTGCTGCAGTTTGTCTCCTGGACTATCAATGACGTCAAGGTCCCTGCCGCAGTGACTGATGTTGTACCAATATTATAATTCAAGTATTTATAGCACACGGTGCCGCGGTGGCCATGGCCCTGGGTTGTTATTGCTTTTGGTTGGTAATAAAATTCATCACCACAATAATTATTATTCAATTTTATGACTTTCCCTACTAGACTGTCATCCTCATCAGTTACAAATTCAATGACTAAACTAATATCATCATCTTCTTCATTTGTTTAGGCTTTTCCAAAAAAAACTTATTATCTTAATTGGTTTTGCCAAGCTGCTCAGTCGGTGTATTAGCTATAATGAGTTTAGCAAAACTTGCCCAATGAGCCAACCACACACGAAAATTGCCTGCATTTCTAATATGACGATTTTATTGTGAATATCAATGAAGAAAGCCATATATTTTCGCGTTTTCGCTCGTTCGTTATGATAGTTTAGTTTCGCTCATGAAATTTTCGCGAGAGGCTGTTGCCGCGAAAACGCGAAAGTTAGATGCCGCGAATACATAAGTGTCCTAGGGTATGCCTCAAACGGTCTACATTTATTACAGAAACCTTTGAATAAATTTGATTACAAATAAACAATGCATAGAATGGTGAAATGAGCAAGGTTTTCTTGTGAAATGCGCACTGCTAAATAGTTCTACTATCTGTAGCACGGCTTTATTGGCGTATCATAGGCCGGTCTTAACTTTTATTAAACCAAGTTTTTCAAGTGTTTTGTGTCAATTTTCGGCCAAATTAATCTGTGTATTTGTGTATAATCCGGTCAGATGGGTAAGTTTTAAGATACTGTCGACAATTGTTCTTGTTTGTTGCTCCAGGCTTTTTATCTGATGTTTTTAAAAATAAATGTTTTTACTGTTGATAAAAATATGCATTTCTGGGAACCAACAAGCTGATGTTGAATTTATAGAAAGGCAAAGGTGGTGGTAAGAAAAGGGTCCAATCTGTTAGCCTGCTCAGAATCCATAAGCGCTGCCCTAGGCCATAGGAACCTAGAGGAAAATAAAATATAAAATTTCCCTCCGACTATCATATCATGATTTTCCCAAGTTACGCATCAAACAGCAGCTACAGAACACTTCATATAAAGATATAGCAATAAAATTTTGTCACATGCTAAAATTACTTTTGGTCACATACTTGTTTAGTTTCAATAAATTGAAATAGAGTTATATTTAAATGGATCTTATGGGAAGTTCACCATTGCATAAAATTTTGATTTATGTTTAAAAGGCAGCATTGAATGTTGAAAAACACTTGGTTACCCAAACTAAACAACTTGGGTCAGCTTTTGTTAAGTGAACACAAACTATCTGAGTTCTTGAGTTTACTTCCGCATCCCATAAAATACCTTCAAATCTAACTGCTCTTTAAACATGATAAGTCTATTAAAACAGTGGTTTTAGAGTAGTCAATAGGCTTAATTTTTTACTGGTATAAGTAATTTTAATATGCACGTCTCTAATAAGCAGCCTATTGATTGCAGTAATCTAACATTCTTGTGAAATTGTGAAGTATTGCAAATAATTCTCATTACCTCATCCCAGAAATTGTTTTCTTTTGGTTCAGGTTGTCTCCACCAGGTCCTGTTCATGCTGTTATACAAGAGTTTGTCTCTAAGGTTGACCTTGGCTGACAGAAGCTTGTCTACTAACTCGGCTGGTAAATCCCTTTCTGTACCAGGAGCTAGTGAGGTAACAGTTAAGTTGTAGAATATATCAATAAGTGTCCAGCAAAAATCTTTTGGAGCATGATTAGCGAAGCATCATATTGGTCGTTTATAATGATGATATCCATTCTGCATAAGAATTAGTAATCATTATGAACTAAGATCTCGCTGTAAACTCAAGAGTCATACGCAAACAGGCAAACAAACAGATAGATATACTGACTGACACATAAGCAAACAAGCGGACATACAAACAAATTGCAGAAAGGTAGGCAGACAATATAATAGGCAGACAGATAGATCATGCATCTTCTTTGATTTTGGAAGATTTGAAGTAATGAATAATTTAGTTTTTTAAAGTTGTTCGTACCATAAGATTGGCACCAGGTTACCCAATTCAAACAGAAGGTGAAAAAGGGTGAGAGAGTAGAAAGGAAATAAGAGAAAGAAAGAGAGATAAAGAGAGAGAAAGAGAGAGATAGGAGAAAGAGAGAGAGAGAGAGAGAGAAAAAGAGAGAAAGAGAGAAAGAGAGAAAGAGAGAAAGAGAGAAAGAGAGAAAGAGAGAAAGAGAGAGAGAGAGAGGGAGAGAAGGAGAGAAAGGGAGAAAATGGAGAAAGAGATAGAGGGAGAGAGAAGGAGAAAGAGGGAGATAGAGGAAAAAAGAGGAAGAGAGAGGAAGAGAGAGAGAGAGAGAGAAAGGGAAAGAGAGGGAGAAAGAGGGAGAGATAGGAAAAAAGAGGGAGAGATAAAGAGAAAGAGGGAGAGATAAGGAAAAAGAAAGCGAAAAAGAGAGAGAAGGAGAATGTGCGCTCATTTGTGCGTGCATGTGTGCGTGTGTGTGAACACTGAGTTGTGTTGAACATAGAGAGACAACTTCTCCCGATGTTGCCTTTCTATATTTTCTCTCAAAGTTGTTCAAAGCAACTTTCGTAGAAGGTTGCTTTGCGTTAGTTTTGACCATGTAATGTTAAGAGTATGAGACCATCCCTCCACCACTTGAATTGCTTATTACTCTCAAAAACACATCAAAAATTAGCAGTTCTCATAGACAAGTGCTAAGAAACTGATCGATCGTTGATGGTCAACAAAGATCAGTTCTGCAAATCTGTACAATAACACAAAAAAAGACAAAAGAACTAAGAAATCACTCAGGGAAGACTTTGCCTGTATGGCTACACCATAGGCCTGCCTGGGGAAGCACCTGTACATCAAGCAATGAGTGAGAGCGAACAAATGATAAAAGATTCATGGGAGCCCGTAAGATCACAAAAAACATAAAGCAAAACAGTAAAATACTAGGCATAAACACCACCAAATTCAAAATCATCACACAGAATAGAGGACAGCTTGCATAAATGGGGCCAAACAATAAAAATGACCCAATTCCGAAGCTAATGATTAATATTTACTATAATAAAACTAGTGGTCTATAGTATTAACCAATCCAGTGCAAGAGAAGAGCTATATGAGGAGAATTACTAAGGCTTATTTACTGTGAAAAAAAACAAGCCTACTTCACGCTATGCCAGAATTTATTGGAAATTTTAGAACTTTTGTTTTCAGCATAAATATGTCACAATCTACCTGATTAAAAACTCAAGAATCGTCCTTAGTGAATGTCAATGTTCGAATTCTGTTGTGAAAGTATTTTTGTTGAAAATGAAAGAAACTCTGATCTACACCAGAATTAAGGCTAGTAAAGCTATAAACCGTAATGTTTTATTTGTTGTATTATAATTCTTGCTCTTCATCATAAAATAAAATAAAATTCTTGTATCACAGCTATTGAGTGTGAGCATAGCTTTATTTAGTCAAGTACAGTAGTGACAGTTTCTGCTGGTCTTTGCGTCTTTTTTTCATATGCAGAGACAAAAACTCTTTCATTTCAGTGTCAATTGCAGTCTTCATTACGCTTGAAGTGGAATACAACTCTTGTGAAGTTGCTGGCCCTTTTCCATATCCTTACAATGCTCACCAATAAGAATTTGAAGTAGACGAAAACAAAGGAACATCGACTAATCTCATCAAAAGAAACATTTAACTAGGCAAATTTCCATTGCCCAGCAGAAAATGCTTGCCTTACGTATCGACATCGTATTCTCACCTACTAGCCTGGGTACTAATTGGTTAAAGTTGTATTCTTTCCCAGAGCAACAAATATATACCCCGAGTCCTCTAACCTCCTGATACACAAAGTGCTACCAGAGTTCTGAGTCCTAACTAGTAGCACTTTGTGTATTGGCTCTCCCTCCAGCTTAGACTGGTCTGCCTGAGGCGTGACAATCTTTGCACATAGAACCACTAAATAATATTACAAGTTTGATTAAGTGTTTAAAGTTATATTTATGTATATTTAAAAAACTCACAGTTGTGAATATCATTGTTACAGTATATCTTGATATTGCTAATATTATGTATTGATCTATGTAACCACTTCGTATCAACCTCTGAATAGTTATGGACGATGCAAACAATTAAACTCTTGCCATCACAATTCGCTCACTTGTTGGCTAATACGCTGATAGAGTTGTTAACATTCGTGACGGTTTTTTCATACTTACTGAAGAACAAGGGCTGCGATAAAATCTTTAATAGCTGTCAGATTATTTTTGTGTTCGTAGTTGAACCCGTACCGTCGCAGCTAGCCAAGGTGAAACCAACTCGATTTGGAGCTTCTCATTTAAAATAGAAGGCTATCATCAGACAATACTTCTTCAGGCGTCAATTAAAAATAAAATGGTTCATTATCTTCTATGATACCCCTCGAGCAGATTATGCATGATTGGCACACTATTTTCACTGCACATTTGCAAGAAAATTAGATGTATTGTACCATTAAATGCAAACATTTTTATGAAATTACAAATCTACTTACCAAGTTTGCTTCATGAACATAAAATCGTTTTTTTGCTCTCTGTCCTCTGGTAAAGTATATGCTTGCTGATTTTATCCAAGCTACTGGGTGCCACACCAAACCGATATACCAGTATCCTGGTTTTACATATTTCTTTACCAAAGTTTGGTTGTAAACAGCGTGATTTATAAGGGTATCGGCTTGCGATGCATATTCTGGTCTATTCATAAAGCCTGTAGCATACACTTTAGTCTGTGGAACATTTTCAAATATGCTTGAGTCTCTCTTAATCTGCTTTTGTTAATAAAACCAAACTTTTAATACTTTTTTCAAAAATTCTATTTGATTTTAAATTAATTTTAGCATAATTAATAGTGATGCTAAATGCCAACATTTAAAACTAAGTAGAAAATTAAATATGTTTGTAATAAGAATTCCTGAAAACTTATAGTGACCATAAAACAGGCAAGTTTAGAAAAAAACATGCGAAGCGCTATCTCTCAAGAAGTTTGATTAAAAACAGCATAAAAGTTATGTTAAAGTCACTAAAAAACAGTTTTATAGTAACCATAAAATAAGCAATTTTAGAAGAAAAAAAACATGCGAAGCGCTATCTCTCAAGAAGTTTGATTAAAAACAGCATAAAAGTTATGCTAAAATCACTAAAAAACAGTTTTATAGTAACCATAAAATAAGCAATTTTAGAAGAAAAAACCTGCAAAGCGCTATCTCTCAAGAAGCTTGATTAAAAACAGCATAAAAGTTATGCTAAAGTCACTAAAAAACAGTTTTATAGTAACCATAAAATAAGCAATTTTAGAAGAAAAAACATGCAAAGCGCTATCTCTCAAGAAAATGGATTAGAAACAGCATAAGAACAGCAAAGTCAACAGAGTTTGAAGCTTTTGTATGTTTTTGTCTGCTTTCCATCTAGTTTTATTATTAATACAGATAAGTCGCTATGTATTATTACTACTATCCTGGCAATGTGATGTAATAATTGTACATACAGTTATTCTGACATGCTAATAGGTGTTCGATTGGTGTGGATGGGGGAATGTTGTCAATTCAAATCCTGGACCATGCAATGTTTTTTCACAAGCTTCAACCTTGGCTTGGATGGACAAACAGACACAGCTCTTATTATAGTAAAGACTGGTGTGCTGGTGGTCCCATGCGCCATGCGAAGTCAATTATTCTGCTCTGCAGCGAGGTGGTTGACTGGTGCAGCTGGTAGTGTGCCCGGCTGCAAAGCCAAAGGTCCAAGTTTGATGCCAGAGTCATACATTTTTTTCTAACCTCCAAGAATGGCTTTGGAAAATTAGATGGAAGCACACGTCTCTTATTACTATTATTAATGTTATTATTATTGTAAAAATTTTCTTCACAGCCGTGTGGTAGTAGGTGACTGGTTTTAGTCCGTGTTCAGTCCAGGTCTTAACAAAAGGCCGAAGGATCCAACATCTTCTTCAATTCCACTAAGAGAGGAACTTCCTCAAAATGTGAGCTGTTCCTAAGATGGCTGTCTTCTGTATAGTCTCAAAAGACATGTTCACTCCCACCTCGGCCAAGTATGCTATATGCCTCATTAATATTGTTCCGAGTGCACTAATTACTATTGGTATCACTTCGGTCTTCACCTTCCACAGTCTGTCTATCTCGAACCCAAGCTCTTTGTATTTAGCAATCTTCTCATCTTCCTTCTGTACTACCCTTGTGTCTCCAGGTATTGCTATGTCTATGACCTGACACTGTGTGATTTCTTTGTTTATTAGTATCAGGTCTAGTCTTCTAGCTTCAATAATCTTGTCTGTCTGCATGTTGAAGTCCCATAGCAGCTTCACTTTCTTATTCTCCACTACAGCTTCTGCACGGTGGTCGTACCATTTTTCTGTGTGGGGCAACTCATGTTTCTTGCATATACTCCAGTGCACTGCACTTGCCACTTTGTCATGCCACCCTTTATATTCTGTCTTTGCGATCTTACTGCATTCGCTGACTATGTGGGACACTGTTTCATCTTTCTGCTTGCACAATCTGCATTTCGGATCGTTTGTTGACTTTTCTATCTTGGCTTACCTATAGTTGGTTCTTAATGCTTGATCCTGGGCAGCAATGATCAGGTTTTCAGTCTCTCGTTTGAGACATCCCCTCTTCATCCATGCCATGTCTCCTTTGCTGCTTGATCCTCTGTCTGTCTTAGATGTTGTCCATTCATTGGCTTATCAGGCCAGTTTTGCTTTCGTTCAGTTTTCTGATGGTTTCTATACTCTTGTGTTCCATCTTCACTGTTGTTGGTATTTATGATCTTATCTGCTGTTCTTAAAAATTTGACTGGGTATAAATTCTCTGCACTTTTTCAGACTGTGACTTTTGTAATTTACAGTTTCCTCAACACTCATTAATCCTCTTCCTCCTGGTCTCTTTCAACATATACTCTATCTACATCAGATATTGGATGAAGACTACCTATAAGATTGCTAGAATTATTATTGTTATTATTGTAAAAGTTTTTCTTCAGAGTCGTGTGGTGGTAGGTGACTAGTTTTAGTCCGTGTTGAGTCCGGGTCTTAACAAAAAAGGCCGAAGGATCCAACATCTTCCTCAATTCCACTAAGAGAGGACCTTCCTCAAAATGTGAGCTGTTCCTAAGATGGCTGTCTTCTGTATAGTCTCAAAAGATATGTTCACTCCCACCTCGGCTAAGTATGCTATATGCCTCATTGATATTGTTCCGAGCGCACCAATTATTATTGGTATCACTTCGGTCTTCGCCTTCGACAGTCTGATTATCTCGAACCCAAGCTCTTTGTATTTACCAATCTTCTCATCGTCCTTCTGTACTACCCTTGTGTCTCCAGGTGTTGCTATGTCTATGATCTGACACTGTTTGATTTTTTTGTTTATTAGTATGAGGTCTGGTCTTCTAGCTTCGATAAGTATTATTATTATTAGTATTATTATTATTATTATAGTAAAGATTGTTCTATCACAAAATGATAAAACACCCATCAGATAAAGAAAGAGTTCCCGATGAAGTTTAAATGCACATTTGCAGAAGCTTAATTCAAGTCAACTGTAGAAGCTGCAAACAGACTGGCTTATCTGGCAATAAATATAGTTAGTGGTCCTTCATGGAGGCTTAAGGAGTGAAACTCGCTATCGAACCACACATTGAGGATTGCCAGGAGCCTGAGGCTTTTGTCTTGATTGACAAGCGTGTTGGGTCATCAAGCAGCAAATACACAGGTAAAGAAATATGAGAGAATATGATGCTAATATGCAGGGCCAGCATTTGTTGTTAGGTAAGGAAATCTGCCTCCTTAAATATCTTTTGTTTATGGTATTAGTTCGACTTCCTTTATTTTTGGTTAGTTTAAATTCTAGCAATCTTATTGGTGCTCTTTGTAAGCTTGTTCTATAAAGCTTTTTAAGCAAGACTGTTTATCGATTTATTTTCTCATCAAAATATTTCTTTGGCAATTTGCAACAGAGTCCACAAACAGAGCTTTAAAGACGCAGACTTCAAGAGCTAGAAACATAGTAAATTTTTTATCTAATACATATTTGTTTACGGAAGTTTTGAAATAGCAAAGCGAAGTCTATAAAGAATGTATTACATTACTTTACGAGGTCTGATATATCCTCTGCGATTGTAGCTATGTCCCATGCATTAGACTACATGGAGAGCAGAAAACATGGTGAATATGCGTATTGCTAGTTTAGTTTACCCCACCTCCTTATGTTGCATTTACTTTTATAGACTATGCCTTATCAGCTTCTATGTACTTTTCATTGCTATGATTATTACGCGCAAATTTCAGTTGCTCACTGTTCTAGCCTGTGTTCCTTCTCGTGTTTAATATTTCTACTCGCTACTCACTGTGATATCATAACTCACTTCAGTACATTTTACCTTTAACCAGCAAGATAGGATTTAGCAAACACATGGACAATGTAACTGCAAGTTAGATATTTGCATAGCCTTGCTGGTTCTGTTTTGGTTTATCAAATTTGAGCTGTAGGTTACGTGTGTGAGTCTGATAAACAATCTTGCATAAACGTATGCTTGTTCCATTTTTTCTAGTAAAAAATGCCTAATATTCTGTATCACTCCGAGGCCCTTTTGAGGGCCATTCATATTGCAAAAGTCACGTTCCACTTCAACACTAACATAGCCTAAAACCTTCAGCTTACACTTTCAAAGTTTTCAAATGCATTTATGAAAGATAAACTAAACTTGAACTCACTATTAGGGAAACTCAAGTTCATGTGTCTGCCTCTGCGAGAAGTCATGACATTCAGCTGGTGGCGGATAATAAGTCGAGCTAAAATTGAGTGCAGAGTAGAGGATCCGGTTCTTTCTAGTTTTGTCATAACAAACTGCTGAACGCAATCTTCACTCTCATCTATAGAAACAGGTGTCTGATATCTAAGAAAGTCACATTTGTATATAGTGCTTAAATCATATACATTTCTTAGATTAAAATTGTATGCTAACTAGTTATTACTGAACATATGAAAAAGTATTGACAATATAAGAAATGTAATCAGAATTTCAATTAATTAAGAAGATATAAAATGTTTAGTTATAAACCTACTACTTTATGTTATAACTTAATTGGTGCTATGTAAATGTACATATAATATTTCTGTTTTTGCAGGTTTTTGCTTCCAAGCATAGCTCCACGTGTAGCTTATACTTCCTAGGTGTTGTAATAGCCGGCTACTCATGAAATATCTTTGTAATACTTGACAGGCAACTCTTGAACCCGTGTGTACTCATAACTTTTAATTGTTTTCTTTCATTTACTTTTAGGAATAAAACTAAAAACATAACATGTAAATATTATTTAGTTAGATAGAGGAAAACTTGCAAATGATTACAATAACAACATATTTAATATTTTTATAATATGTTTATTAAGAGACAAGATTTAGGTTACTCAAATATACCAATAGCAAATATAAAATATATAGCAATAGCGATATAAATAGCTCACTTGCTTGCCAAAAAGATTGATTTTGCTTAGTTGCTTTTCTGGCAAATCAGAAAAAATAATTGATACAAAAATTGGCAAGCGTGGAAAATAAATAAATACGAAAGGAACATATAACTTCAGATGTTGCCTTGTAACACCAACTTGTGTAATAGTGTTAGATAGAGTCAATTCTAATATGTCAATGACATAAAATGTTAATTTAATTTTTGAGACACTTTCTACCTGAGCGGTTCAGTCTGCATGTTTTTAGTTTCTTTCAATAATTGGGTTATTATCAGTTATAACTTTTTACCCCAGCAAACGATGTTAAAATAAATTATCTAATTATACAGACATATCAATTAATTGTATATTTTGACAACTAAACTTTCAGTTTCTATTCAAGTAGAAAATTATGCCAACCTTTTTCAAAAAATGGTAAATCCAACACCCTGTTTTTTGTGAGATTTTGCAGAATAACAACAGAGAATTTCTAAGTAAGCCCAATTTAAAATCCAATGATCTAAAACTGTGCAATCATCTTGTGTGTTTTTGTTTGATCTTTTTTGATAGATGGACAGATGAACAGATAAAAATTAATAAATTAACAGATTGACAGAAGGCAGATGTACAGACTGACAGACAAAAGAGGGGCATACCGACATACCGACAAACCGACAAATAGACCAACAGACCTGCCGTTCAGACCAACAGAATAATTTTCCTGTCTCCTGTCAATGAAGCAATATTATCTTTCTCAAGTTTAAATCACAGTTTTTTTTGATAAAACATTCTATTCCGAAATATTCGAGAAGGCCGTAGTGTGAGAAATTCCTTCAAAGATCGAGTATAACATCTGCTTAGCTTACTGCAAGCAGAGAATGAATGTTTTACGAGCATTGTTACCATAGACCTATTAACTATACCTATAGTTAATAGTATATGAATATAGCTAAAACTATAGTATAATAGTTAATAGGTCTATGATTGTTGCACAAACAATGCAACAATCTGTGATCTTGTCTTAGCCAGTCTGAGTGCAGTGCCAAGGAAACCTAGACAATCGGAGACGTGCCCAGTTGTGAGGTATAACTTAATGTTAGACGTCATTCTTGTCACCACTAGTGGATTTCTTTAGAATCGTACCCTAACCTGTTGTTGACAGGTCACATGTTCTTGACTACTAGGCCATGACATTAAAGCATAGCAAAAGCCATTACTACAAGGGTCAGGTAGCTTACCCGCTGACAATTTGTAGTCTTTCTGAACAACTGAAAACAGCGGCCTTAGAAAATGCACTTGTCTTGGATGCCAAAAGTAGTACCTGTACCATAGAAATAGCTAATATTATAACATAAATATATCAAATAGAATACATAGCTTTAACTAAGACAAATGTGTAACATAGCTAACATAATATAACAGAAACGAAATCCTGTTGAAGTAGTTTTTCATCCACCAGAGTAAACTGTATTTATTATTTAACAAAGCTATAACTTTTTCTTTTAGATTTTCTTGTAGAACTGAATGTTAAAGTTGTCATTTTCAAGGTTGCATTTATTTTATTGCCTGGAAAAACTTGCTTCTTTAATGAAGATATTTTGTTTTAGACAGGTGAGAAGAATGCATTAGGGCACAGACATTAATAGCAAGTGACACAGAAGTTAGCCATCAAGCGTAGTCAGTGATTGGTAAACTAACGAGAGAGTTATATTATTATTTCGATGGCGGTATTAGTCATCACTCATAAATAGCAAAAAATTAGTGATAATTTGCTAAAATAGGTGATAAACACAACAAAATAAATGTTAATACGGATATCATACACCATAGTGATTAAAATCTTTTACAATCACTCTTGTCAGTCCAGGTCTAGGAATATTTATTTATGTAAAAACAACATAAACATCGATAATGATGGTAAGTCAATGAATACTGATAAATACCGTTCAATGTGTATAGTGCAGATTACTTGGGCTTTTGTTCATGTGTTTTTATTTTGCAAACCTTTGATGTGCTGTGTACGATAATAATTTAGTTGAATGTTAGTTGCTGCGATCTCTACAACTATTGCCCTCACTTCCGTTCTGTAGTTCCACTTCACATGTCAGTTAAATTATATAGTTTCAATGTGCCTTTATAAGATATTTGTTGTGTAAAGACTTTTAACAACAGTTTTTTATTCAGCCAGTAATAAATATGTGGGCTCTGTTGCAGCCGTGAGTGAGTATTGTTTAAGATGTTTTAATATTAAAATTTACACATAAAACCTGTGACTAATCCGTTTTTGGTTTTACGAACGCCAATGAAAATAGCAAAGTTCTACTTTTAGCTTAGTCATAAATATGCAAGCCACTATTTCATTTTTGCCATAGTTCTTCGCAAGTTATAGCATACTTCCAAAGCTGCATAATGCCCTAAAAATTACAGTTAGACTTAGTTTGCATCTAAGTTAGGCAATAAAATTGTTTTTGGGGTCAAAATTCTAACATAATAAGCCAATCGGCCATTGATCTTAAACTTAAAAGTAATGCGCAGGTAAAACTTATTAGGCGTCGAAAGGCACATAAAAAACTTACCTTCTAATGAGAGCCATAAGAAAAGTGACTGCAGCTCCGATACAAATAACTTGTAACATATTGAAGGCACGCAACATCTGTAACCAACTAGACCATGATCTATCTCCAACTAACATAAATGTAGGATATCAAAACAAGATTCCAGAGTCAATATAATCCTACTTTGTTTGCTATTTCCAAATTTACTCTTCAAAACAAGTTCTCTCATCACTACTTGTATACCTACTAGTGTTATCCAACCACTTCTATATCTACTTGTATACCTGCTAGTGTTATCCAACCACTTCTATATCTACTTGTACACCTGCTAGTATTATCCAACCACTTCTATATCTACTTGTACACCTGCTAGTGTTATCCAACCACTTCTATATCTACTTGTACACCTGCTAGTATTATCCAACCACTTCTATATCTACTTGTACACCTGCTAGTGTTATCCAACCACTTCTATATCTACTTGTACACCTGCTAGTGTTATCCAACCACTTTTATATCTACTTGTACACCTGCTAGTGTTATCCAACCACTTCTATATCTACTTGTACACCTGCTAGTGTTATCCAACCACTTCTATATCTATTTGTATACCTACTAGTGTTATCCAACCACTTCTATATCTATTTGTATACCTACAAGTGTTATCCAACCACTTCTATATCTATTTTATACCTGCTAGTGTTATCCAACCACTTCTCTATATCTACTTGTACACCTGCTAGTGTTATCCAACCACTTCTATATCTACTTGTACACCTGCTAGTATTATCCAACCACTTCTATATCTACTTGTACACCTGCTAGTGTTATCCAACCACTTCTATATCTACTTGTACACCTGCTAGTGTTATCCAACCACTTCTATATCTACTTGTACACCTGCTAGTGTTATCCAACCACTTCTATATCTACTTGTACACCTGCTAGTGTTATCCAACCACTTCTATATCTATTTGTATACCTACTAGTGTTATCCAACCACTTCTATATCTATTTGTATACCTACTAGTGTTATCCAACCACTTCTATATCTATTTGTATACCTACAAGTGTTATCCAACCACTTCTATATCTATTTTATACCTGCTAGTGTTATCCAACCACTTCTATATCTACTTGTACACCTGCTAGTGTTATCCAACCACTTCTATATCTACTTGTACACCTGCTAGTGTTATCCAACCACTTCTATATCTACTTGTACACCTGCTAGTATTATCCAACCACTTCTATATCTACTTGTACACCTGCTAGTGTTATCCAACCACTTCTATATCTACTTGTATACCTACTAGTGTTATCCAATCACTTCTATATCTATTTGTATACCTACTAGTGTTATCCAACCACTTCTATATCTATTTGTATACCTACTAGTGTTATCCAACCACTTCTATATCTATTTGTATACCTACAAGTGTTATCCAACCACTTCTATATCTATTTTATACCTGCTAGTGTTATCCAACCACTTCTATATCTACTTGTACACCTGCTAGTGTTATCCAACCACTTCTATATCTACTTGTACACCTGCTAGTAATATCCAACCACTTCTATATCTACTTGTACACCTGCTAGTGTTATCCAACCACTTCTATATCTATTTGTATACCTACTAGTGTTATCCAACCACTTCTATATCTATTTGTATACCTGCTAGTGTTATCCAACCACTTCTATATCTATTTGTATACCTACAAGTGTTATCCAACCACTTCTATATCTATTTGTACACCTGCTAGTGTTATCCAACCACTTCTATATCTACTTGTACACCTACTAGTGTTATCCAACCACTTCTATATCTATTTGTATACCTACAAGTGTTATCCAACCACTTCTATATCTATTTTATACCTGCTAGTGTTATCCAACCACTTCTATATCTACTTGTACACCTGCTAGTGTTATCCAACCACTTCTATATCTACTTGTACACCTGCTAGTGTTATCCAACCACTTCTATATCTACTTGTACACCTGCTAGTATTATCCAACCACTTCTATATCTACTTGTACACCTGCTAGTGTTATCCAACCACTTCTATATCTACTTGTATACCTACTAGTGTTATCCAATCACTTCTATATCTATTTGTATACCTACTAGTGTTATCCAACCACTTCTATATCTATTTGTATACCTACTAGTGTTATCCAACCACTTCTATATCTATTTGTATACCTACAAGTGTTATCCAACCACTTCTATATCTATTTTATACCTGCTAGTGTTATCCAACCACTTCTATATCTACTTGTACACCTGCTAGTGTTATCCAACCACTTCTATATCTACTTGTACACCTGCTAGTAATATCCAACCACTTCTATATCTACTTGTACACCTGCTAGTGTTATCCAACCACTTCTATATCTATTTGTATACCTACTAGTGTTATCCAACCACTTCTATATCTATTTGTATACCTGCTAGTGTTATCCAACCACTTCTATATCTATTTGTATACCTACAAGTGTTATCCAACCACTTCTATATCTATTTGTACACCTGCTAGTGTTATCCAACCACTTCTATATCTACTTGTACACCTGCTAGTGTTATCCAACCACTTCTATATCTACTTGTACACCTGCTAGTGTTATCCAACCACTTCTATATCTACTTGTACACCTGCTAGTGTTATCCAACCACTTCTATATCTATTTGTATACCTACTAGTGTTATCCAACCACTTCTGTATCTATTCGTATACCTGCTAGTGTTATCCAACCACTTCTATATCTATTTGTATACCTACAAGTGTTATCCAACCACTTCTATATCTATTTGTATACCTACTAGTGTTATCTGACCTCTTTCTATTTCTACTTGTACACCTGATAGTGTTATCCAACCACTTCTATATCTACTTGTACACCTGCTAGTGTTATCCAACCACTTCTATATCTATTTGTATACCTACTAGTGTTATCCAACCACTTCTATATCTATTTGTATACCTATTAGTATTATCTGACCTCTTTATATTTCTACTTGTACACTTGCTAGCGTTATCCGACCACTTATACATCTACATGTACTTGTATACCTACTAGTGTTATCCAGCCTCTTATATTTTTACTTGTACACTTATTAGTGTTATTCAATCGCTTAATAACTACTTGTATATTCACTAGCAGTATCCATACAGTTCCAGAAAGTTCCACTTAGGTGTATTTCCTTGAACAGTCTCACCAGTTTTTGCCAGGTTGTGTATCTGTCACCATCGAAATTACCCTTTTTGCTTAGTTGAACAAAATAATAAGCGAAGAGTCATTGGGTATGTCACCAAAAAATATTTGCATCAACCCGCGAAGTCTCTGCTCAGTAAGCAATGACCAATCACATTTAAGAACTTGTTATAACTTAGCAATCTTAGCTAAGCCTGTTATTGCTTGAATTCTACTATTCTTTCGAATCTGTTTTGCTGGTTTGACAGAAAGAGTGTTTTGATGTCAGATGCTGTTCCTATCACTACCAGAGAAGTATTTTTGGAAATGGAGTGCCAACCTGTTGCCTATAGATCAGTCAATCTAGGTTATTAGGGCAAAGCGAATCCCTGTTTTGTGATTCTAATTTTGAATATCTGACAGATGGCTTGGTACATTTTTTGAGCTGTTCAAGCTAGAATAGGCTTTATTAATAAAACAGAAGTGTATCATTTAATACAATAAATAAATACAAGTTCAAAAACTTTTTTACGTATATGCAGAGGCCAGAGTCACCTATATATTATGGGAAAAGGCAACAGTTAGCTCAACATATAAAGATTCAGTTGATCTGAGAGTAACATACACAGAAGGATAACTGAACTATTCAAAAGTGAAGGACAAGAAAGAATCCTGTCTACTATTCAGCAAAGAAATTCATTGCTAGTAGAAACAACATGATAGTGAGTGTGACATAAAGACAAATATAGATGATTGCAAAACTGAAAAGAAAAGAGGTCATAAAAGATTCGCTTTGGATACGAAACATGTCAGACATATTTTAGACATTCATACTATGTAATTAATGTAATTAATATGTAATTAAAAATAAACCTGCACAAAATTCTAGTATATTTTATCAGAAAGTATGGGGGTTTATTAAAGCAATCACAAGTTTCCACCTCGACACTATGCATGTATTTTCACCAATGCCAGTTTGAAGGATTAGTTCTAGCCACATGACAAAGGGGGTGTTGCATAACAAAATACAAACCACAAGTATCAATAGTTTGCCATTTTTGGTTACTTTTTTGACGTTTGGGGTAATCTGACTGCCACAATGTTTTGAAATTAAAATCAACAAAACTTGATCCCAGTTATAATGCACAGATTGAGCGTTATCAATGCTCTTTCCGTTTCCAATATTTATTTTAATTTTCGTTTACTTTATTTTTTTTTAAATTGTGCCATTAAAATAATATATGTACAACTAGAAAAATAGATTAAAAAAAATAATTCTCACAGAATTCGAAAATTAAATAGCTTTCTACAAAATAGACTCAAATTTTTCAATTGTTTTGCTTGCTTTGCAACTGAGATGATTTGTTGCTAATATTTAACGTTTTTGACATCATAGCATAGTGTAAAAGTTGTGCGACATGCTATGAGTTTAGTTATCTTCGTACAATCAAAAGAAACTACATCTAGGCTGCTTTTAAACCTCGATTTTTAATTAAACTAGCAAACATGGTAAACATATAGAAAAGAGGACATAACTACAACAGTTGAAGCAGATGCTAGCCTAAATTCTAGTCTCTGATTAAAGCAACATGTCTTCACGCACATGAGAACAGCCTTCAGCATTTTAACAGCATCAACACCCAACCCTAAACACTACAATGAAATAAGTACTAGCATGCCTCTATCACTGTATGTCTATTCTTTGAATTGGTTCAAAGTTGCTTCCACTATGAATCATAAAAACCCAAATGCACAAAGAAATCTGCTCTGAGACTACTCCGAAAAAATACATATCCTCACTTCTGATGGATCCGAATCGATAATACTCCGCTAAGCTCTTCCCAGTGGAGGTAAGAAATTTTAGCACACTTCCACGCGCAACCACATGGGTCTCCAATACAAAACCGCTCTATTGCTACTCACTGCAGTTTTGGTTTGACTTGTTGCGACCTCTGAAGTAAAACCTGTATACTAAGTAGTAAAAGCTGTTGATATCCTGTAATATGGAGCAATAATAAACACAATAATAGAACAGTGATCAAATAACTTGGCTTACTTAGTCTAACTAGTTGACTACGCATTAATTTAAATGTGACCTTGACCTGAATGCGAGTTTGCTTCAAAAATTTTGCTTTGATGGATACATCACAAATTTTGGAAAACTTAAATATTGTGCAACTTAGAATTGTTGAAACAGTAGGGTACGACTTTGCCAGTCGCGGGCGACTCCAAACTCATTAACAGCATGAAATTTCTAAAATTACCCAGCATGCACAAGTTGAAATCAATATATTCAATAAATCGTATTCAGTTTAATGCCTGTGAGCAAATAAAAGTGTATACTAACCACAAACTTAATTTAATGATATGCGCTTCAATTGCCATAACTAATTTTATTATTTCTTATAAGAATGAGAGTATCTAGAGATGAAACTCATGGCTTGAGAGTATATGCACCATGTTTATGTAGAACATGCTAGCGCAAGAGTGTGAGTACATTATATTATTCATAGAATACTTCATTAGACAGATAAACATGTATTGTGTAGTTATAATATAGCCAGAGAGCCATTTGCCCCAGTAGTTTAAAAACAAGAATTTTGCTGTATGGTATGCCTCATAGCTAGCCTCTAATTGGTACAAAGTGCTACATAAAGTGAGTCATGTTACCATAGTAGGCTGAATGAACCTAGTATGGCTTCTTTTACTTTTGGTGTCATAACTCTTTTTGTACATTAATCTGGAAGACTGCAATATATTATAACGAGCAGCATTTTATCGAGCAGCATATTTATTGGCATGTTCCTTGTACACACAGAGTTAATGGCATGTTCCTTGTACACACAGAGTTAATGGCATGTTCCTTGTACACACAGAGTTAATGGCATGTTCCTTGTACATACAGAGTTAATGGCGTATTATTTGTACACACAGAATTAATGGCGTGTTCCTTGTACACACAGAGTTAATGGCAGGTTCCTTGTACACACAGAGTTAATGGCATGTTCCTTGTACACACAGAGTTAATGGCATGTTCCTTGTACACACAGAGTTAATGGCATGTTCCTTGTACACACAGAGTTAATGGCATGTTCCTTGTACATACAGAGTTAATGGCATGTTCCTTGTACACACAGGGTTAATGGCATGTTCCTTGTACACACAGAGTTTATGCCAGAGTAAAGTGTAGAAAGATTCGTGGCACAGGAAGTATAAGATCATCCAATTGAGCTCATTCAATCTTTTCAGTTACATAACTGATGCATCACACGGAAATAAGTAGTGTTGCAAAACATTACTACTAGTGTTAGTATTACGATGAATGCTGTTCGCAGCACTCAAATGATGTCAGCCTTGAAAGTAAAGCTTTGTCTTGATTTTCAAAAATATTAATTTATATCATGACACTTCTGATACAAGTTGTATATCTTTAGTATTCCACTTTTAATAACTGTATTTGTAATTCAGAATGAGACAATATAATCATTTGAAAATGAATGAGTGTTTATGTTGAAAAAAAAATACATTTTCGTGCATTTTGTGAGTCGTTTTAAACACGTTTTGTCATTTAATTAATTTTTGATAGTAAAATGTAGTTTTCTACCAAAAGTTAGCATCAAAATTACAAAATGACCAAATTAATTTTGCAGACAAACAGCCAGCCAATTATGACAAGGCAGCAAACAAAAAGATCAAGCACTCCATATTCATGCAGATTTGCTAGCATTAGCCTCTTCAAATCCGCTAAAATATCTGCTGAGTTTCTTTACTATTTCTTCCCTCTTAAAGATGACCTCACACAAAATTTCAGTAGATTTTATTAAAAAGTAATGATATTTTTTTATCATTGTTGGTTGTTTTTATTGTTCGAAGTGATCGGTTGCCAAGATGTTTCAAGATTAAAATTTACCAAACTGATCTTGTTTAAATTGCTCAGAAAGAAGTGTGAAATAACATCACTAGTTGCTATCATTGCGATAGTTGATATTGGCTATTGTGTTCAAGTGGCAGCAATACACATTTTTATTTTAGATTTTATCAGAAAGTATCGGTATGTTTTTTATCATTTGCAATTGTTTTGAATGATTGAAGTGATCTAGACTGTTGTATCTAGACTAAAATCGATGAAACTTGATTGCGATTAAAATGCTCGAAAAAAAGTACATGCGAAAAAACGTCACTAGTTGTTATCGTTGCTATAGTTGATATCAGCTAATGTTTTTAAGTTACAGCATTACACGTTTTTACTCTGTTGGTCTCTTTGCAACTATAGACATCATAATCCCAGATTTCGACTGAGCTAAGCGTTTTAATCCTAATCAAGTTCTATCAATTTCAATCTTGAAACATCCTGGCAATCAGATCACCGCAATAATCAAAAACAATTGCAAATGATTGTAAAATACTGATACATTTTGACAGAATTTACAAAAAATCTGTGTAAGTTTATCTTTAAGTACCTATCTGTTGACCGTCTGACCGAAAATGAAAAAAATCCTGGGCATCGCTGGACTTTCTGTCTGTTTAGTCCTAAAATAAGACTAAACCAACATATTTAATAATTTTTTCAAGACCAAAAAAGGAGGTTGATTTTTTTTAAATTTGCAAACTTTAGGAAACAGAAGTAGGTATATTTAATATTTATGTTTTTATGGAATAAAAGTCTTTCAAGCTACCAAAAAATGTTATACTTTCTTCATGACAGCGAGCTTAAAATGTTATCAGCTTTGAAGTTCTCTAGTTATTGAAAGACCTTTTATTCTGTAAGAATTTTTCATAAATATATGCCTAGAAAAGAAGACTTTCAAAATAAAAACATCCAAAACTATACAATTTTCAAAATTGTGTTGCGAAGATTGTAAATATGCAAATGAATATTGTATAGTTTTACCATAATTATTTTGAAATAAGTTTAACTGTTTTTAAGGACATGAAAAGGCTAGAAGTGAAAAGGCTAGAAATAAAGTGTAGGAAATAGGCTAAGTGTTTAACACACAGACAGCACAGACAGACAGCACAGCACAGACAGCATAGAAGTATTTCACTATTTTCCCATTAGATATCTGGTAAGCTAAGCATATGATGTAAATGTTTTGTACAAATGCAATCCACCAATATTTAGGACGCATTCTTTTAGAAGTGGGAATAGGAGGTTTGACATGGGGGGATTTTAGCCGAAGTGCATTTACATTGGTTGTCTCATTGGCTAATTCTGTTGCCATGTTGAAGTTGTGGGAAGTGGTAAGTCATTCACAGTAATAGGGTAAAGGTCAATGGACGATTGTGGCACAAAATGGCTCTGTTAGTCATCCATTAAATGTTTTATCTTATATGAAACATCATGTCAAAGTCATTTGATCAGTGGAGGAACATGGGGCTACATTTTTCATTTTGCTGAGAGAGGGTTACAATGAAGCGACGATCAGTACACGGACATTTTCATTTCGTTCAGAGCGTGACTGCGATGAAACATATTGTGAAGGTTTTGTGCCACCCTTAATTACTCTACCAGTATAAGACTCGATGCATAAGTTTATACATGTATTTCCGTTTTGTTCATAAGAGTACAAGAATAATCAAACACATGCAATGAACAGGCCCAGAACAGCTCTGCTCTCTAACCCAAAAGTTCAAGCTTATGTAGCGGGTAGGCCTAGCCTCTTGTTCTACTTGGTTGGACTTGACTTGGCTCAGCTTGGTTCGGCTTGGCTCGGTTTAATAGGTGGACACGATCTAACACAATATACTGTTTCCATGACTTGGAGTTGTCTCCATGTTTTAAAGTTGTGCACAAGTTGTATTACCGTGCGAATTAAGCGTTTTTATGGACAATCGCATTGATCTGGATTGACTACAGCGCCTTGTTGAAAAAAGGTGTGGATGGTATGCTATAAGTTAATAATTAGTGACGCATGTGTTAGTGACGGAAACACGTGAAACTCAATCAAAAAGAGGCGAACGAAATTATTAAAAGTGTTTAATATTGAATAGCTGGCGAGTATTTTAGTTTGCATTATTTGCACATGCTGTTTCCATTTTTCCAAATTTCCGTTCCCATGCTGACACCAATTTACGATTCCAACAGAGCATTTAGCTGTTTATAAATGATATACATTTGGATTATGCAATGGAAACACATAGCATTACATTCACTGCATTTATATGGGGCGCATGAAGCGCATCATGTGGATTTGTAGACAAGTTGTGTGTGAGTTGTGTTACCATGCGACTTAAGCCTTTCTATAGACATTCACATGATGCGGATTGACTCTGGCGCCTTGATAGCAAAAGGTGAGGAATTGTACGCTATAAGCTAATAATTAGTGATGTAGTTAGCAACGCACAAGCTAGCAACCCAATCGCGTGAAACTCAATTAAAAACGGATGATGGAAGTATTGAAAATGCATAAAATTGAATAGCTGGAGCGATATTTTAATGTGCATCATTCGCAAGTGCTGTTTCCATTATTCGCAAGCATTATGGATATGATAAAGTTTTGCAAATCGGAAAACTCGCTTAGTTTGCGGATTTATGCCGTTTTTATGATGCGGGAAACTTGCGGGTTGGCTTCATTTTGCGCATCATATGCATCATGGAAACACACTAAATGAACAGAACATCGACACTTTCGTTTAGCTGCGAGCCTGGTTATGATGAAGCAATGATCAGAACACAGACAAGTCGCAAACAAATGTCGACAAGGTCAGCCATACAAGCATACCATGAGCATTCAAAACCCTTTGTGTTTATAACAATGATCAATTTAGCTCACAGAAAAATTGCACGCAATAGGAAATCATCTCCACCCTGCTGATGCCTTTCTATCCACAAGTTGTTCCTTTAACAAGAGTCGTCTTATTTTTAGTTGATACATCCATAGGCCAGTGAGTCTAAACAAATTCAGTGTTTATTCATTCTTGCGTACAAAACCCGACAATACGCAAGTAGCCCAGGTATTAGCTTTGTGTATCAGCATTTTAAGAATTTTGACTATTGCTCGAACTAGTTGAGCGCGAATTAATCGGAACGCATTAGAAATGAGAGTGTCGATGAAAGATGACAACAATAAGAAGAACAACAGTATTGGCCATAAGTCCTGATGACCTAAAGATTCTGCTAACAATAATAAATATTATCTAAACACATTAATTCACACTTTAAGTTTCAACAAATCTTAGTTCTAATCATGTTTATCTGCTTATTTAACTCCAAATGTTCTCCATAGGTTGTCTCTGTTGCTATTAAAACTGAAGTAAAGCTAACAATCTCTGTGATAGCTGTTGGCGCAGTTATGGTGTTTAAACTACTGGTTGAAGCTAAATTATATTTATATAATAAAAAAACAAGCTGGTTTTAATAAATTTGAACACAAATTTCGTTTGCTAGCTATTTAGACTATATCTAACTATACTGAATCTGCTGAAATTATTTAAATAGTCATGTCTATGACAAAACAAAAGCCTTTCAAAATTGAGTGTTTTTATATCTATGAAGGTTATTGTAACAATGCTATGGATTATGCAATAAAATTGTTTAATATACGATGTGGTAGTGTGATTATTGCTGAATCACTGAAAAATAATATTTTGACCCATAAGAACCCATTGACTAACCTTTTAGAACAATAGCTTTTCTCTTAAACAAGAGAAGTGCTGCCAAATGTTGGTGACATAGTTTTGTTTGCAATTTTAATACTCTCTAACATCTAAATTTTTGTTTTGGCACCTGTCTTTTATTTCACTAGTCTGTTGAGTGCACTCTACACTTTTAAAGCTATCTCTGGTCGCTTATTTTTTGTAGCACTTTCTATTTTTAGCTTTTTTCAGAGTTTATCAATTTGTGAACAATCTTTAGCATATTAAAATGTAAGAAATCAAAAATTTAAATTAAAAAGCGTGAGGTAATCATAAAAAAAGCTCTTTACTACCACTTTTAAACCCTTTTTAAACCACCGCAGCTGAATTACCTGGTTTGTCAAGTTACAACAAAATAATTAGCGATAGGTAATGGTACTGTGGCGTAAGACTTTTGTAACTATTAAATACATGCAACATCCGACTCTACTATGCGTGTTAATGTTTGGCATGTGTTTATTGAATCTATTCAATCTCAGGCTTGTTATACCCAATCCAGTCACACAGGGCGGCGTATTTGTGAATAGATAGCCACCTGAGCCATTTGAATCTACGGGTTTAAACACGCCTTACTGATTTTTTCCTGATCGGCTGAGTGGCTAAGAGCCTAAGAGCAAATATTGATACAACAAATAGCAGAGATAGCAAATCACTAAGTCTACATCAAAGGAAGCTGAGCGTAGTTTCAATGAGTATCGACAACTACCATAGTAACAAAATCTACAGGTAAGTCAAATGTGATACTTTCTATAATGTAATATAACAGGCTGTCTATATAGATAAATCAAATTTGATACTGTTTGAAGGTTTGCAGACCAAAATACTCATCTTTTCAATTACTTTGTTTAGAAACAACACTGCCTTGTATAGCAACCTATCAGACAATATTTTACGTTTTGTATAAAGTTGAACTACCTGAAGCTGTTGATTATCTGATGGTGAAAGGTGATATCCAGACAAACCAAAATGTTTATTAGTTGATACCGAAAATTATAGAAGTATGGTATAGTGTTTAAGTTAAATCTATTACAGCCATTGAAGGTAGCCTAGAGACTTGCAGTAAACCTAGTCATTGAAGCTAGTTAAAAAATTTAGTTGAATCAGAAAGTAATTGTTTACTGTTTAATGTTTTCTTTCTAAACCATATAGAGTAGCAGTTTGGCCTGGAACGTTGGAGCATTATTGTAATTAGGTTAAAGTAATTTTCATTCTCTCTGGTCAATGTGGTGCAATTAAGTTTCAATTATTAGCAGGCCTTACATACGATTTTACATACAATTTACATAACTCTTTAAAAAAAATTTGATAACGAGGAACTATCACACTAAAACCAATTCAGATTGATATATAACTGTTGTTTTCAATGGTCCTTCTTATCACAGCTTATAGTTATGCATAGTAGTCATACTGAGTGAATCATCTATTTGTAAGGTTGTAGTAATCTCTTTTAGTAACACAAAACTAGTGACCGGATTCAGCTGTTCTTCAGCTAATACTGCTTGTCATGGTATGACTGTTAAATGACTCTAATCAGACCAATAGAGTGAATTATTCTTAAGAGATGTAAGTCGGTAAACTGAATTTGGGTGTCATTTAGCTCTAACTCTCGCTAGCGTTACATATTTGGGTGTCACCTAGCTCTACCTCTCACTAGTGTTACATTTTTTTATAATTTTTACTAGAATATGATCAGTGTCTGTCTGTTAATTCAAAGCTACATTAAGAGCGTTAGGCAAAAATATTGGTTTACACGGGATCGAACTCGCGGCACCAGATTCAAAGGCAAATACAGCACCACACCACTCGAGCACCTTATTGGTTCATGGGGTGATTTTCCATATGCTGATTACTCATGACAATCTCTCACAGTGCATGGGACTGACAAGCGCCCTATTATTATTAGTGGCAAATTCAGTAAGGATAAGTTACTCAAGTTGTTTCTCTGACCTCACATGGCTCACAGTTGATTTGATTATTTATTTACTTGTATTTTTCTCTCTCGCAGTCAGTCATTGTCTCATGGTTTAGACTTCATCACTGACTTTCATGCGGTCCTGTTTTTAGCCTTTTGTCATATGTTTGTATCTAGTTTCCTCAAACTCATGTTACATTTAGCTACATCGCCATATCTCTCTCTGGGTCCGCCCTGATTTCTCTATCCTCCGTAGCAGTGTGAGTATAATAGTTGTCTTGATGATTCGCCATGACTCATCTTGTGCAGATGACCCAGCCACCTTACGCCTTTTTGTATTAGGATTTTTGCCACAGATGAGAAGCCAATCTATCTCAGGATTTTGAAAATCTTTGAATTTTGACTTGTCTTTACTGATCCCTAAGTTGAATTGCGCTATATAAATCATGCAAACCACTGGTTATACAAACCGCTGATTACTGTAAATACAGCAGATATGTAGGAAAGGCTGGGACATGCGCCCAAACCTAACTAGTTTTAGAATATTACCATCTAAAGTGTTAACTTGAGATTAGCAAGTATAATTAGATAATCCAGTAATAGCAAAGTCAATTGCAAGTTGTCTTCTCTTAATGAAGGGGTTATGTTCTAAAGACCCCATCATTAAGCAATTCCATCGCTGAACGAAACCCCCCCCCCAATTTGAGCCTCAATTGGTAAACATTTTCTTTGTTAGAAGGTTTCTGTATTGCATACATATAAACTACTTACACTCTACTGTACCTCTTCACCTTTTCTCTTTCTCTATTTGTACTAGATTATTTTTGAATAAAAAAATGTTATATTTTAACTAGTACATCAAACTTTAACTTTTTTATTTAGCTTTTGTGAAGCATGTATACAAATGCTAGGCTACAGTAGATTAAATAGCATTAGGTATTAGGTATTATTTACCTGTTGTTTGTGTGTACTTTTTTGGCACTATTCTTTGCTGCTCTTTAGTTGAGCAATCAAGAAGACAGCTATAAGTAGTTGCGGTGTTTAAAGATGTAGTTGCGTCAAAAATGAAATTAGGACCCATAAAAGGCTAAAACATCAGCTACAATTTGATGCCATTTTTGTCTTTGTAGACCAACCCTGTCCAGAGATATATGCGTTTGAATGAGGCCCTCTTTTAAAAAGCTCACGTTCCAGCGGGTGCCAATTTCGTGACGTCACTAGCTTGTTTTCTGAAACGAAACCACGAGCGATAAATATGAGGTCGCTTCGTTAGCCAATCACGATCGCGAAATTTTTATATAGACCGTAATAAATGTTATCACTCGTAAAACGCGTTGTCTGTGATCTCGAAGATTCTCATCGCTAGAGAATTCATGCTCATCGTTACTGATTCAACGCGTTTCAACAATTACTAAGTTATACATAGTTTTAAAATGGCTTCAAGTTCGAGCGACCGCTACTCAGAGTTATCTGAGCAACGTTTAGTGAAAGATTAGAGTAGACAGCCTATGGCCAAAGCTGACAGGCGTCAGCAGCGTTTTGCTGCAGAAGAAGACAGAATGGAGGTAAATTAACTTAGAGTCTTCTATACTTTAGTAAATGTAATATTTTTTATAGTCATAAATACATATACTAATTAATAAAATGATAATTCTTTGCTATCTCCAATCATCGTTTCATAGCTTATCTGCCGTTTTACCTAGCAAAAAAATTTTTCGAATTTTTTTTGGTAAATTAGAGTCATGATTACAAATTATTTTCACTCGTAGGAAGTGGGTAAAATCGATTGATCATTGCAAATCTTTAATTTCCAGAACCAAAGCTTCGAATCGTTGGCTTGGCGTACTTGTGCCATTATTAAATGTTTATTCGTTTTTAAAATTACACTCGCAATCTATTTAACTCCCAATTTGGAAGCTGTCAATAGATACGCTTTAGAATGACATATCTATGAATGACATATATAATGCATCTACTTTGTTTACATTTACTTGTTTTACTGATTACAGAATGTTTATGTCGTCCCACCAGCCGAAGAAGCTTTGTCATTGTGTGGAAACTGCCATAAAGGAGAAAGCGAGACTTGAATGCGTGCTGGATGATGTTTTGTTTGAGTTTGTTGCAGTAGATGAATTTGTCTTATTGTATCAGCTAATACTATGTGAGTGGCCACGACTTGATGAATATTTTTAATAAAAGCTTTATGCCGAGATGAAAATATTTTTGCTTGTAAAAATTATATAATAAAATAATATTGTTGAAGACAATGCAAAACATGATTTGCAGAATATTGTAGTGAATCGGATATGGTATATGGGTGTCCGCAGAACTGGAGAATGTGAGTTCAAATCCAGTTTGCAGCAGACTTCTCATCCTTAAAACTCTATCCCTGTCTATATTCTTTTCAAAGAGGTGGCTTGCTTATTTCAATTACTTAGCATTTGGTAAGAAACTAGTACGTAGGCAATAGGTAATAGGCGACATAATGTGGGCGGGGCTTATGGGAGGCTGTATATCGTTTATATGGGTAGCTGCAGAACTGTGCTGATACAAAGACCGCGTTCTACATAAAGTGACTAGACAGAATTACCGTAGACCGGTAGAATTGGTAGTCGGTACCCAAATGTTTACACAAGATTTGGAGAAAGTGAGTAGAACAAACTTTCAAATTTCGTTATTTGAGGCCTTTTAAACATTCATAATAATGCATCTGTAGCAGGATTTAAAATTTTATTCTAGCCAACACGAGCAAATACAAAATAAGATATATGCCAATAGAGCCGCGTAAGACTAGACTTTTATCGCAAATAGCCAATGTGAATACGAGAGATAGAGAGAGGTTGCCAAACGCGTGACATCATTTTTGGCGAGGCTGGGCACGTTTTTGTGGCCTGAGCGTTTTTACGGTGATCAGATTTTTTCGGTTTTATTCTTCAAATCTCTTGGCAATGCGATCGCGTAACACAACAAACAACATATCAACTGATAGAGAAAAAAAAATGCTTTCTTTTAAGATCAACTTAAATTTTGACGCAACTACATCTTTAAAAGTATGACTCAAGTTTTAAAGCAGTAAACACAAAGTATTAGAAAACATATTTTAGATAAATTCTCGACAATTTCTCTACTTTCTGGAAGCATTTTCAGTGACAATTGAAAACTTTTAATAAGTACATCGCACTTGTGCATTATGCTTTTTCAATGTATGGCGAGGCAAAGCGCTTTATTGCACCCACTTTGCTTTTTCAGCACAAACATTTTTTCATGTGCTCAAAAATGTAAACAAATGTTGGACTACTATAGAGTGCATTGAATTAGATGTTACATATTTTTAACTGTTTTTTTATGTTTATTCTTTCAGTACCTTCTTCTCATTTAGGATTTTTATGTACACATTTTTTATGAATATAGCTCTTTTTTACAATGCTTAATGCAGATGTTAGCCTAGCACCCGATACCATATGTCCCTATCATAAAGCCAGGAATTGTAATTTTAATAATGTTATATTGTATGAACTGTAATGAACTGTATGCATAGGATGTGTGTAAGCAACTGGCAAACATAGCTAGTCCAAACATAGCTAGCATAACTAATCTTATAATAATAGGATAAGCTGACTCAGCTACTGTAGGGCTGGTAGAGTCATTAGCATTCAGTGTGAGCACACACTGTGACATCTTCTTCTTTTAGTTGTTACAATTCAAACTGCTCTAAAATATCACAAGTCAGACACTTACAGAAAAATAACATATCTTCATAACAGTTTAAAATAATAAAAGTTGATTGCAAAACACACTTGTACAAAATCTGATTCTTGGTAGAAATTGACACTTAGTCCAAAACCACACCAAAAACAAAACATGATTTATTTTTAACTAAAAAGACACAAAATCTGGTGGATGTAGCTTACAATAATTGTCCTAATCAAGAGAAACCTAAACGAGTGGGTGGTTTGGACACTCTTCCCGACCTAGTGACAACTGAGGAAAAGCTTGAACTCATTTGATTAGGATTGGTTGCACCTGTCGATGCAGGAGTGGCGGTGCCACTCTGGTCAGCAGAATTGGGAACAACAGCTAACTGACTTTGCTGAGCAGACTGGACCGGAACCAAAGTTTTATCAGAATTTGTACTTTCAACCAGTTTCTGTTGTTTATCAAGGTTATCATTAATCAAGGTTCTATCAGAATTAGTACTTTCAACGAGCCTCTGTTGTTTATCAATGTGATCATTAATCGAGGTTTTATTATAGGCATGAGAAGATCGGTTAGGTCTCAGAGATTTTATGTTGCGCCTGAAAACTTTGCCATCCAATAATTTGATGTAGTAACTTTGAGGCGTTTCCGCGTGTTCAACAATAACACCTTCTGCCCACTTTCTATGGCCTAGTTTACACCAAACTTCCATTCCTGCGCAATACTCAGTGGGAAGGGTAGCTGTGTTGTTCTGAAAGATAGCTTGTGATTGTCTTTTAACAAAGCGACTGTGTATTTCCCCTAGATGTAGTCCTTGGGGCTTGAGTTGGTGGGGTAGGCAATGTAATTGTCCTCTTAAATTTCGAGCCTGTAGCAAAACTGCCGGAGATGGGAGTTGGTCACCCAATGGAGTTGACCGTAATGTGGCCAAAACATCACACAATGTCTGACCAGATATCAACGCCTTTCTGAGGCTGTTTTTGATGGTTTGATTCATGCGTTCGGCCAACCCGTTAGAGCGTGAATGATAGGGAGAGGAAGTTATGTGTTTAACGTCATTATCCTCAATAAAGCATTTAAATTCATAAGATGTGAAATATGACGCATTGTCACTGACCAAGGTTTCAGGCCGACCAAAGTCGATGAACTGCCTTTTTAATAACTCTATGACTTCTAAAGACCGAGAAGTTTTTAATTGATAGCAGGCTGGCCACTTCGAGTATCGATCTACCGTTACCAAATAATCGTTGCCGTCGAGGTGGAAAATGTCCATACTAACCGATTGCATAGGGTATTCTGGGATATCATATGGTTCAAGGCTATACTGACTGTTTGATCTCATGTATTCTTGACAAACAGAACACGATTCTATCAAATCTCTAATCTGACCTAAATAGCCTGGCCAATAAACTGCACCTTTAGCTCGCTCAGTACATTTACTAACTCCCATGTGACCAGCATGTATTTGGTCCAACACCGTTTTCCTCATTGCTATAGGAATAACAATCTGGGCCCGGCACAGTAACAGGTCATTATGCATTGTTAGATCAGACTTTACATTCCAGTAAGGTTTTAGTGGTTCAAGGCAAGCATGTTTAGTCATTGGCCAACCATGCTTTATGTATGACGCTAGTATCTGCATTGTGGGATCTAGTTTCGTTGCCCGACTCAACTTTCCCTTGAACAGAGGCTGTGTGATAATGCCTGTGGTTATTGAATCAATCTGATCATGATCTAGTGCTTCAAGTTTATTAGTCTCAGCACCGTAGCTAGGAAGAAATGCACGTGACAATGTATCAGCTAAAATTAGGTCTCTACCTGGTTTATGAATTAAAGTGTAATCGTATCCTTGATTGCGTAGTCTCATGCGCATCAATCTAGGGCTAAGCTCATTTAAACCCTTTTTCATTATTCCAATTAGTGGAAGATGGTCTGTTTCTATCATAACATGCTGCCCGTATATGTACTGATGAAACCGCCTCAAACCATATTGAATCGCGAGGTACTCCTTCTCAATTTGCGCATATTTTTTCTGTGTTTCCGTAAGGGAGCAACTGGCATATTCTATTGGTTGGCCTGCATGCATTATTACTGCTCCCATGCCAAACTGACTGGCATCAACTGATAGGGTAACTGGCAATTCTGGATCAAACATTTTTAGCGTTGGGCTAGATGATACGAGGAATTTTAGTTTCTCAAACGCCTGCTTAGCTCCTTCGCTCCAGGACCATTCTACACCTTTTTTAGTTAGCTTGCGCAGTGGGGTGGTAACTTCCGACAGATTCGGACAGAACTTAGCTAGATATGTGGCCATTCCTAAAAGCCTACTGACGTCATCTTTACACTCTGGTTTTGGCATTTTTTTAATTGCCTCCACCTTACGGACATCGGCCCTGATAGTACCATCGCCTATAACGTGACCTAGATATTTCAACTCAGACTGCCTAAAATTGCATTTCGACTCTTTCAATTTCAGATTACAATCCCTGCATCTCTGCAATACCAACTCTAAGATTTTATCGTGCTCGGTTTCTGTCGCTGCATGAATCAACAAATCATCTACGTAGCATTCCACTCCTTCAATGTCTTCAAATAATTCCGACACAGTCCGACAAAATATCTCAGGACTAGAGGATATTCCATAAGGCAATCTAAAAAATCGATCCGACAAAATATCTCAGGACTAGAGGATATTCCATAAGGCAATCTAAGAAATCGATATCTACCAAATGGAGTGGCAAAAGTCGTCAACAAACTGCTAGCCTCATCTAATTCAATCTGCAAAAATCCTGAGGTTGCATCTAACGTAGTGAATACTCGAGACTTCGAAAGTTTAGCAAATATTTCACTAGCTGTTGGTAATGCGAAGTGTTCGCGTTTTAGATTTTTATTTAACTGTGTAGGGTCTAGACGAATCCTGAGTGACCCGTCAGGTTTCAGTATGTTTACTATAGGGTGCACCCAGTCAGTTGCTTGTCTTACTTTAGCTATTGTGCCCTCACTTTCCATAGATTGTAACGTGAACTTTAGTTTATCCCTTAGTCTAAATGGGACCCTCCTAGCACTTTGTATAACAGGCTGAGCGTTTTCTTTTAGTTGCAAAGCATGCTTACATGGCAACCTGCCAAGACCATTGAACACATCAGTGAATTTTTTAGCTACCTTATCTGTGACGGAATCAGCCCTATCAACCAACCCAAGCTCAATGCAACTGGGCAGCCCCAATAAAGTTGCCATGTTTGTATCAGTTTTTACGACTATAAACTCTACTGTATGATACTTATTGCTAACATCCACCAGTAACATAACCTTGCCTAATACATCAAGTGCATGTCCACTAAAAGACACTAATGATCTAGCATGCTTGACAATTGTCACCTGACTATTTACGCTGGCTAGTACAGTCTGTGAAATTACATTACATGATGCTCCCGTATCCACTTTTAATCGTAATGGCTTACCATTGCACTTAGCATTGATTGTCCATTCTCTTCTGTCATTGATGGCAAATGCAATGTCTCCGGTATTAACGTTGTCAGGTTCCGATACCTCATTGGCAGTGTTGTTGCTGTTATCTCGTGAAGATAAGCATGCAGTGGAAAAGTGATTTTTACGGGAACATTTTCTGCACACCTTTCCGTAAGCTGGGCACCTCCCTCGTTGATGTTCCATAGCACAGTATTTACAGTTCTTTATCGTTTGTAACAGTCCAGTTCTATATTTTCTATCCGATTGTAGGTTTGGGCTCTTGCTCTCTGACATGGATACTTTCTGTTGAGGGGGTACGACACTTCGTATGGCATTAACACCATCTGTCGCGTGGTTCATTTCTCTGAGGTATTGCGTGGTAGCCTCTTTACGTTGGCATACTGAGATAACCTCCTGTAATGTAGGATTGCCTGGCAAGTTGAATATATCCTCACGAACCAACTTGGACGATATACCTGCTACAATTCGATCCACTAGCGCTTTGTCTTTCTCATCAGCATGGAATTCACAAGTTGTGATGAGGTCTCGAAGTGCTGTCACAAAGCTTTCGAATGGCTCGCCTTGCTTCTGAACTCTGCTGTGAAATTTGAATCGCTCAAAGACTGTCTTTACCTGAGGGTTGAAGTGTTCAGTGAACGCTTTCTTTACTTCTGCAATGTCTTTTCGATCAGCTATGTTCAGTGTTCGAAATATTTCTTGGCCTTGTGCGCCAAGCAGTGTCAATAAAGTCTCTACTTGTATTTCTCCGTCCTTTTTAGTCTTTTCTGTTGCTATCATGTAAAAATCATATTGCTCGAGCCATGCTTTCCAACTTCTACTAGATTCGCTGGGATTGTCTGTAGAATTTACAAAACTTGCCGGCGGCTTGAGCCCTCCTTCTGCCATGTTTTCTTTTCGTTCTCCTCAAAAATCCCGTCCTGACACCATATCATAAAGCCAGGAATTGTAATTTTAACAATGTTATATTGTATGAACTGTAATGAACTGTATGCATAGGATGTGTGTAAGCAACTGGCAAACATAGCTAGTCCAAACATAGCTAGCATAACTAATCTTATAATAATAGGATAAGCTGACTCAGCTACTGTAGGGCTGGTAGAGTCATTAGCATTCAGTGTGAGCACACACTGTGACAGTCCCCAAGTACAGATATTAGTCCAACGCACAATATCATGTGTCCCTCAGTAACAGATATTTACCTAACACTCGATAACATGTCCCTAAGTGGCAGATATTAGCCTAGCGCCCAATACCATGTCCCTAAGTAGCAGATATTACCCTAGCACCCAAAACCATGTCCCTAAGTGGCAGATATTAGCCTAGCACCCTATACCATATCCCCAAGTAACAGATATTAGTCAAACGCTCAATATCATGTGTCCTTCAGTAGCAGATATTAACCAAGCGCTCGATAACATGTCCCTAAGTGGCAGATATTAGCCTAGCGCCCAATACCATGTCCATAAGTAGCAGATATTAGCCTAGCACGCGATACAATGTCCCTAGGTGGCAGATATTAGTCTAGCACCCGATAATATATGAGGAGTTCATTTCCAAAACCAGTTATTTCCATTTTTGGCACTTTTTGACTTTTTAATCTTAAATTATACTCTAATAATATGAGTACCTTGTTCAATGGATTTTTTGTTCCTAAACTAATTATTTCTCATACATTTCACCCACTAAAATCTTGGTTTTGTTCCAAAACCAGTTATTTCTTATTGGGTTTCATTCCAAAAGCAGTTATTTTTGTGCTTGCTTTTCAATTGGTTGTTGTAAAACTAGGTAAGCTTTTTGATTCGTTGACTTAGTTATGTAAGCTATCTCTCCACTGCCTGTGCTTTTATGATGGATGCATCTTTAGCAAGTAATTATACTGTAGCAACATTTAATGACTTTTTGGAAGATCCTGTGCAAATAACCCGACCTGCTAAAAAGAACAAAGAGAATGTAGAAGGTAATTAATTTAAACCTTTTACTGTTAAATTGGCTTGAAACCAAAATTTAACTAAATTGCAGAAGGCAAAGAAAAATTAAACAATCACATCAAGCACAATGCATGTTTGTTTGTGGTTAGTACAAAAGTTAACTAGTGCTAGCAGTAGTAATCTACTACTACTTTTGCTATTAACTCTTTCGCAAGCCAATGTATCGGCTTGCACAGTAATATAAGCACAGACCATAAGTCGATGGATCACCTTATCAATAGGGTGTCACTTTTCTTTTCATTACAAGACCCAAACATTAGCGAGACTAATCAAATGATGTCTTAAACAACCTTACTGCCAATCACGTGCAACCAATAAAAAAAATTTTGTCTTAACAATTTCATTTTAACTTATTTTTCAAAACGGCAAAACCAGATCGTTATTTTCATAGATATAAGAAACACACCCCGTTTGTTCAACGCAAAAAAAGTTTCGAGTGTGAGATTTACTAAAAAATTTTATACATATCTTGTAGAGAATTTTTTTCTAAATAAGATGCACTTTACAGTAAAACGATATACAGTATGTTTTTATTTTCGAGATATTATTGTATATAACATGTTGGGTCACCGCTAGTAACTAGTGCGCATTAATTATTACATTGTAGTTCACCTAAAGCTGTGGTTAAAGTCAGACTATTATCTAAGACTTATTGTTTAAATCACGGGTTGCTGATTCTTTCATGTCAAAAGCAGTTATTTCTGGAAATAACTGCTTTTGAAAAAAAATGCAGAAATCTGTTGGCTGTTTACCATGCTTCTTGACAAAATTGTTGAACAAAAAGAAAGTATAAGCTTACTTTGTCATTTTTCTTGAGAATTAGCTAAAAAATATGCCAATTATATTGAACAATATTGAGTATACAAAATTTTCTTGTTTGTGAAAAATGCTAAAATTGGAAATAACTGGTTTTGGAAATGAACTCCTCATATGTTCCTAAGTGACAGATATTAGTCTGATGCCCGATATCATGGGTCATTATAAATTGGCAGACATTAGCCTACCACCCAATACCAAATGTCTCTAAGTGACATATATTAACCTAGCGCTCAATACCACAGGATCCTAAGTGACAGATATTAGTCCAATGCCAGATATCATGTGTCCCTAAATGGCAGATATTAGCCTATCACCCAATACCATATGTCACTAAGTGGCAGGTATTAGCCTACTACCCAATACCATATGTCCATAAGTGGCAGATATTAACTTAGCGCTCAATATCATGTGTCCCTAAATGGCAGATATTACTCTAATTCCCAATATGTTTCAACTCATACGGTTAATCACGACATAGATGTCGAGATTAACCGACAGCTTTTATTATAGTTCAAGCTTTTAAGTATTCAAATTTTATTACACCACCAACATTATATTATAGTGTATATATATTTATTTATATATATATATACATTGTATATATATATACATATATATATATACTCACGCTACAGACAGTAATGTTTCGGCTATTGAAGCCTCATCAGTGCAGCTCAGAGCTCAGGCAAGAGACACAAATCCCATTACCATTGAGAGTTGACTTCCTGCCATGAATCAACTAAGTTGCCTCACAGACTTTAAAAAAGTCAATGCGCTGACACCAGAGTGCTCTAATCACCAAAGTGATGAGCTACTATATACATATATACGTAAATACATATATATTTATATACGTATGCATATGTATATACACATATGTATATACATATATGTATATACATATATGTGTATACGGACATACATATATATATACATATATGTATATACTAGCTGTACTACAAGGCATTGCTCAGGAAATAAAAGTTGTTTTAATTATTGTGGAGATAAGTCATTTCCACACCACCCAAGAGGTAGAAAAATAGCCCCTTACCTATTTTAAGGTAGCATATCAACCACAGAAAATGTATACAATATTTAATATTGAATAATTGTATTGTTGTACACCAAGTTTATTACAAGACAATGAAAATATAAATTCTCTGAAATACTTCTTGAGAAAGGCAGTTTTGTGCAGATCCAAATAAATAACAGAAAAAATAACACACCAGTGAAGGTGTTTAAACGTGAACTAATTAGCAAGCAATGGTTAAATGTAGCCTGTTCTACTACAATGATTGCAAAAAAATATGAGTATATAGAAATACGATATACAAAATGAAAAAACTAAAAAAATAATGAAAAAATTGATTGAATAATAACAATGAAAGATTACTGTTGCTGTGGAAGGTATTATTAAAACTTTGCCAGGCATAATGCTAGTGTATCACCGAAGCGCTTGAGGGTAAACAATGTTCTTCGTCTGACTGAATGGCGAGAGAATGTATAGGCCATTTTACTGACTAATATGGATAGCGCAACATACAACGGTCCATGTGAAAAGCTAGGTGTTAAGAGGTGAATGTTGACAGTTTTTAGGGATTGACCTTGGGATTTGTTGATAGACTAGTATGCTATATGTGGATTCTGGGCCACTTTGCACTCAATGACCTTTGCTCTCAGTGACCCCAATTTTTATCCCGAGTTAGAAAAAGTTGGGATAGCAATATAAGCAATCCCTTTAGTATACTACTTCAGCCAACTTTTATATTAAACGAATGTTGTAACAAATAAGCATGGATAGCAAGATTGTAAACGACACAGAATTTAAAGCAACTACTGAGTCAATAAGCAAACTAGCTACATTAAATCAGACAACTCGTTATACCATCGTATCAGTCAACCCCGAACCAACTAAATACAACTCGTATATAATCGCAATTTGTAATGATGATACTAGCAAAAAACTAAAAGTTTTATGCCAAAACATATAGCCGATAACGCTATACCTGACAATAGATTTGTATACAACGACTTGCAACAAAAATCTGATAATGGCGGACACACTTATCACTCCGTATTGTAGGCTCAAAATGAAAAAGTTACAATAAATGATAAAGATTCCATCAATGCCTGAATTTATATCAATGAACTCGGATGAATGAAAAGTCTTGATGATGTTGATGCATTTTTTTCCTCTTAAAGATTATATTTTCTACAAATGTCCAGATCGTGAACTGAAACTAGGAAAGCAAAGTTATGAACCTAATAAAAGTTTGCTAATGTAAAAATATGAGCCAACAACTGAACCTAATGAAAGTCTGTTCACTTTACAAAAATGAGCCAACACAAAATAAACCTAATGAAAGTCTGTTCATTTTAGAAAATAAACCTATGTTTTTGTAAAGGGAGCACACTTAGAACGGCAATACTTTGTTCAAGATATGAAAGAGAATGCAATTTACCACCTGAACTTAGAGATCAGAGTGTACCAGTGTTGAGAGAGATTGCTAAAAGCCGCGGTTTAAATAATTATAAAAAGATGAAGCGACCCGAGTTATTGTTTTAGGCAAGGATATGAAAGCTCATCACTCAATTGAAAAATAATATAGATTAAGCAAAACTGAATTGGAAACAATCTTTTTTTAAAAATGCAGGCTATCTATCGCTTAATTAAATGAGACTTTATAGACGATTAATAGACAATTCTAGGATGGAAATAGTATTAAAGTTACAACATTAATAAAAATTGTGGAAATTACAACAATATTTATGTAAATTCAAATAAAATTGTGTAAGTTTAAAAATATTTATGTAAATTCAAATAAAATTGTGTAAATTTAAAAACTATTTACATTAAATGGAGAAACTACAAAAAATTTATTTCGGCCCAGCTGGCTATCAAAAGGGTGTTTTAGCTTCTAGTAAGCTACGCAAAAAGTTTTCTGAATCGACAAAACAACAAATACAGGATTGGTTAGATAGACAACCGATATATCAAATTTATAAACCTAAACCAAAGACTGTTAAATATCCTCATTATAATCAAGACAAACCAAATCATACTCATCGGTTGGATATTGTATATTTACCCCACGATCGAAAGTACACATGCGCTTTAACTATAATAGATATAGCTTCTCGCTATAAAGAAGCCAAACCTATAAAAATAAAAACTGCCAATGAAGCTTCAAATGCTATATAAAAATATACTCTAGGTCTCAGCTAAAATATCCAAAAACTATCATGTGTGATAATGGTCAAGAATTTATGGGCGAGTTTATCAAATTGATGAAAGAACACGACACTAAAATTCAAAGGTCTTTAGACAAGAAAAAAATAGCATTTGCAGAGAGATTTAATAAGACTTTATCAGAATAATTGTTCACTCACCAATAAAATGAAGAAATCAAAACTAAACAAACGAATCGCGAGTGGATCGATAGACTACCCGATGTTGTGGATGCTATTAACAATGAAGAAACTAGAATGATAAATATGAAACCAGTTGATGCAATAAAATTGGAGAGTGTGCCACAACCCAAATATAAATATGAAGATTTTGAACACAATGAGCTACTATGGATTTGAATGTTCGATATTTATATAAACCCGGAGAAATTGGAGATAACAGATATAGAGTAACTGATCCAATTTGGTCTATGGATGCTTATTTGATTGATAAAAAAAGACCTTTTGATGATCAACCCTCATTATATACCTTACAAGGTATTGAAGACAGTTCATTTTTGACAGAACAATTTTAAGTCCTATCTCACGATACAGAAGATCTCAACATTGAACTAGAGTAATTTTATATTTTATAACATAAAATTATCTCCATATAACACACGGTAGTCCAATGTTTTGCAACTTTTTTATTATAAAGGTACCGCCGCCATTTTTGAACCCAACATCGCGAGGCTTTCTGGTTTAAACTCAACAGGCCTATTTTTAAAACCCATTTTTGTCAACGCGTATCGAGATCCTTCTACTCCTACCGCAATTAAAACTCCAGTATATAAAGCATTAACGTCATCTTTTAACGTATCATTCGTTGCCATTTATTATAGTATATAATGTCACACTATTCTCTGTTTTGCTGGTGAGACTCGAAGATGTGAGACTTAGGGTAGTAGAGGTTATGAGACTTGGGACTGTGGTGTTATCACTTTAAAAATTTGCCATAGTGTATACCTTATGCTAGCTACAATTACTTCTGGTAAAATATACATTTGGTATGTTAGCTCATCCTCACTAGGTTTGGACAAGAGATCTTTAAGCTCATCACTAGGCTCTGTTTTACTTTTGAGTTTCACACGATTCGGATTCTTTTTTCCATTTATTGGTGCTTTATTTTGCAACTTTTGATAGTTTTTATGAGTAGCCGTCTTCAAAGCCAATGTAAGAGGCACTAAAAATACTCCCCAATTAAAGTACAACAGAATGAATGCTTCTTTTATGGCTATATTTAGAAACACGTCTTCGTTTAGATAGTCTTCCAGACTCGTTTTATCCGTTATTGGAAGTATGTACTTTTGAAACAAAATTTGTATACGCTTTTTAAACTAATCTAGTCCACTGTTTAGACATACTATCTATAATACTTTGTTTGCTTAACTAACAGTTAAACAGTTAAAACTAAGTTTAAATAGTGAAAACTTTGTTATAACTATTTTTCATTTATAACACCATCATTTATAGCTCTAGAAACCGTAGAAAGCACTGAATTGTATATAGCACTTGCTCTTTAATAAATGGGTAAATATTTGTCTCCTTTTTTCTAGCCTTTTTGGGACTTTCATCGCTGCTGTTCCAGTCGCACATGTTGCCCTAAAATACCTAAGGGTATAGCGGACAATATTCCTATACCTGTACTGGCTAAAACAATACCAGCTGTTGAACTACCTACAGATATCATACTAGATACAGTTGTAATTCCTTTACACGTGTTAATCGCTTTGGTGTATTTTTGTATAAAGACTTTCTCACACTCATTATAGTTTTTAATTCTCTTCGAAACGCAATTATTTTGTCCATTCTAAAGAAGAGTTCCTTTGAAAGTAGGTTATAATTTATTTACCACTTCTGCCATTTGTTATTCGTTCGCATCCACTCGCAACTCGCTTGCAAAGTTCATCTAGAGTTTCTTCTTTATGCATTAGCAGATGCATTGTTATTAGCGCGAGTATCATTTTGTATATTCTGCAATGTCCGTGAGCCCAAATGTTTGTCAAGTCTGTATAATACGTTTTATCATTAAAGGCTGACACAGTAATTTTTTTATAGTTTTGGTAGCAATAGAATGTAGTTTTTGTTGTATTAAAGTTATACGACATGAGCTACCGGGTATTCTGGAAACTAAGCAGTCCTAATATTTGTTAAAATTCAGATTTTTGATTATGTACTTTTTTACTCTTTTATGCTTTTTTATGTCTTGATCCTCATACTTTACATAATATGGTTTAGATCTTAAAGCTACAGACTCTGAAATTGGTTTACTACCTCCCTCGTCTTTTGGCAGACCTATCACCTTTTTATTTTTCAAACTATATTGAGAGTGATTGCTCGGATAATTGCTCGTATCGTATTCAGTCAAGTCTAGTTCCTGATAAAAGTCTTTAGTTGGTACATATATTACAAAACTATCGGTATCCGTATACAACAGGCTCGCTTTTGGATATCGCTTTCGAATAGTGTTATCAAAATAATTGTACATTAGAGTTTTTTAAATGTCTAAGACTGCCTGATCAACATATACGGGCTTGTCTAATACTACAACAGATTTGTTGAGAAGTAGATGATAGTTTTTCATTAACCTTTTTGGCGCACTTGAACCGAGGGTTTTTAATCCACTTTTCTGTTTGTTTGGTATCAGTCTCCAACTATACCTCTATCCTCTTTCAAATACTTTTTATAGATTTACCAAATATCGAGTTTATCATCGATTTCAAATAATCTTTTTCAAAATCTGACTTGGTTTCTTTTCTAAAGTCTGTGTTAAGTTTGATATACGGTTTCATCCACGCCAATTTGTTAAACTTTCGTATTTTATGTATTTTTGTTATTTTTAAACCATGTCTAAATAAGTTCTGAGAGCCTCGTGATGTACCACATAATTCCTTTTATTTTCTAGATTAGGTATAAGCTTTTTAATTTTACCCAATGAAAATTTATATTGTTCAGCTAGTGACTTCATATAATCGGAATACTCTGTCGGAATGATCATTTCGGGAGCCACTGGAAAGTCATTGGGCTCATCGTGTAATTCTTTCGGATACCCCAAATCTACTTTAGCAACATAACCTTGATCATTGCCAATTTCTTCTAGCGACTCGACCCATTGAAATCCATGAGTAGGAAGCTTTTTAGACATCGCCCATTCAAACAAGTTTTCATAACTACGTACATTATACCGCTGTTTAACTGTGTTGGGTCATGGTCTTTAAGATAGGGATTGGCTTTGGCATATCTCAAAGATCACAAGTTGATATCCCTCTTCTAACACCCGATTTAAAAAAGTTGTACTTGTCTACATCATTCAACTGCTCTAGTTAAATGCCAGTTCTTTTTAACGAAGCATCTCATCTTAGAGTAGGAAATTTAATGTAATGGCAAGGGAAAAGTTTATAATTGTCCAATGCTAGTTTTCGAAAGCTTTCAAACACATCCGTAAGCAACAATGTATCAATTTTTAGATACAATACAAGTCGTGATACTCACCCAAATATTTAACATTTAATTGTTGCCATACTTTTTGAGCGTGTATATGATCAGATTGTTTAACGTTGGCGTATCCGTTGAGATAAGATTTAAAAGCTTTTTGGGAGGTAGAGATGTTTCTTTAAATCTATCAAAAGAGTTCATTTACTTGTACGGATAATTACCTTTTTTAGATAAAAGCTCATGATCATTAGGATAAGCTGCTCTCAAATGGGGCAAGTCTTTGAGATTAGCTACCAATCCTCTGAGACTAGTGTTTAAAACATGTAGCGAGTCGATCAATTTAAATTTCTTGGCAATGGTCATTGACATATACATTTCATCCGTATTGGCTATGTCATCTACAGTGGCTTCTGCATTATAACCTTTAGTTATGAGATGAGAATCATAGCCTCTAAAAATGAACTCTGAAATACACCTACAATTTTATTGAAAACTCGTAAGTTTCAGATTACATTTGGAGTGTGCCGGTCCTCGGTACAGACCAGACACATGATCATGGTCTCTAACCTTATCATCTTTATCTCCTCTGTCAAAAGATGTTCTACATATCCAACAATGAGTAGCTTTTTGAATTTTTTGTTTTTGTTGCGAAGTTATTATATATATAATAGGGATTTCTGGTATGATAAATGATGAGATTATAAATTTCATTTAGTTCTTTATAAAATTGTTCCATACAGTCTTTTCTTCTGTAAAGTTGAAATCTCAAAGATTTACCTTGTGAGTTTATCAAGTAAGTGGTAAACCCGCAAGGTATGTGAGCATCATCTTGTTTAATACACTCAAAACCTGAATATATTACATAGAGAATTTTTTTCATGTTTTTATAATTTGAAAGTTTTGATACGGAACCTATTGGCAGTATTTTAGTTTTGCATTTACCGTCGTGTAGCTTTAAAAATTTTGTTATATGGTCTTGTGATGCTCTTTCACAAGTAAAGTGGTTTAAACATCTCAAACAGGTACATTGTTTAACTTTGTGATTAGTTTGTTTATAAAACAATGCTGATATACTTTTAATTCACATATAATGCTCTCTATACTATAAAAGATTTACAACTGGTAATTCTACTTTATAAAGATTGCTATCAATCTGCAAAACGTTCAGTTCATATTTTTTTGTACACTCAAAAACGTTTATAACTAAAAAATTTTCGTCTGCAGATTTTTGTATTTTATTAACTCCAATGGGATTTTCCAACTCTGAGTGATTTAAACTAGTTTTATAAGGTTTATATTTACTCATTTTAGTCACATATTTACGACTGTGATGGTGTTTTATATGATTGTAATACAAGCAGGATAATATCGCCCACAAAAAGCATTTGTTATCATCATTTCATACACTAATTACCGCCTTTTTCCTAGCTAGTGTTTGGGGTCTCAAAACATACGAAGCACCTTTGAGAGGTTTATAATTATAAAATTCTTTATGAATTCTCAAAATCTGTCAGATAGTCTAACCAGAGCCATTATTCGTATATGTGTCTACTCCGCACTTAATCGAGTCTAATTGACGATGTATAAGCATATCAGTATCTATAGGTTTTGGTAAGATTTCTTCAGGGCCTCCATTTATACCCCAAAACTTACTAACCACTATATGAACATGTTCTGAAATAAATTTGATTTTTATACTCATTCTAAACTTTTTGCCTATACCTACCCGATCTATAATAGTCGTGATTAGTCGCGGGCTAATCGATTGTATTAATACATCAATGTCATTCGTACGAAAAGATCTCACATCTAGTGTTAACTTTGTACCGATATCTAATAATGTCTCATTAATAACTACTCGCTGTGGGCCTAAACAAAAACTATCAGTTGCTTGTAGAATAGCATTTATCAACTCGTGTTTTCTCATTTTACGAGGTTTGATATCAAAATCACTAGCTATCAATTTTAACTCATGGACTGTTTTTCTTTCTAATGTCGGAGGTAGCGGTACAGAATTATTGTTAACAATATCTTGTAGTTCAGCTTTTGTTAATCTACTGTATCCAAGGATGCCCAAACTTTTAACCCTTTTTAGTGAATCTTTCTTTAGTGCCTTTACATTGGATGCTGCCATTTATATAAGAAATTTATTTAATACTCTAAAAAGCAATTTTAGACATCGTAGATATTGAACTCACTTTGAAGATTTACAGTGACAAAGGCGGCTAATTTATGAGTGATTAATGAAAACATTAATCACAGCACTTTAAACTCACCATCATGGTATACACTTTAAACTCACCATCATGGTATACACTTTAAACTCACCATCATGGTATACACTTTAAACTCACCATCATGGTATACACTTTAAACTCACCATCATGGTATACACTTTAAACTCACCATCATGGTATACACTTTAAACTCACCATCATGGTATACACTTTAAACTCACCATCATGGTATACACTTTAAACTCACCATCATGGTATACACTTTAAACTCACCATCATGGTATACACTTTAAACTCACCATCATGGTATACACTTTAAACTCACCATCATGGTATACACTTTAAACTCACTATCATGGTATGGTAGTGGTATGGTAATGGTATGGTGGTTGTTGTAGTTACTTCTAGAGGAAAGAAGCTAGCTAAAATGTATATAAACCGTAGAGCCATCTTTGTCTTAGTTGTCACCGTTGGATGCATCGTGCTGACTGGTGTTCTGATGAGGTGAGTTAAAGTTTAATTTTTTTCATCTGCCGAGCTTTCACTGATTTGGTAGTGCATTCCATCAAATACGCATTTGAATATATTCTACGGTGACAGCATGGTCCGTGCGTATTATATGCAATTTATAATGCGATGTACCTGTATCTTTAAATAAAAGTGTGTTAAAGTCAAGCGCCTTCCCTTAACGGGCGACTGCAATCTACCTCTGTTTCAGGCAGAGAAAGAGTGTATGAGTTCAAAGTGAATAAGTTAGTATTTGACTGTAAGCGCACCACAATCAATGTACAACAGAGGCATTCTCAACTCCACTGGGAGCCTGGCCCATCTTGCCAAGTCACCCAATTTACTACCATATAAAATGAAGGTGGATATGTACAAAAACAATTAAAAACATAGCACAGGGTCGAAACTGAATATAATAATAATATAAAAAAAGTATAAGTATGATTAAATAATTATTGGCGTCGCCGATTAAAAACGTACAGAGTAATAAGAAATAAGCATATACAACAGACAGGAGAGACGAATCACGATATTTAAAAGGACAAGACAGTATAACGCATATAGGAGTAAATAAAGTAAAGGCAACGTCCGCCACAAGTTCTCAATAAAATTATAGAGCTGTGTGTAAAAAACAATATACATGTGGCTTACATATATATACATGTATGATGTTAAATAATTTTAACTAGTAACTTAAGCTAGATTTAAACTTTACTATAATATTTACTTTACTATAATAAAATAGTCGTGTCAGAATTCAGGTTAATAACCATAACGCAAAATGATCTCTCACGTAATCAGGATTTTCAAGCGTGCTGGTAATAACCAATTGTATTTTTTCAAGCACTTTACACATGAGTATTTTAACTAGTGTAAAGAGTATGACCACAATTATTTTTTGTATACCAATGTAGCTGCCTGGCCTAATGGGCTAGCTTGCTTGTCTGAAGACCTTGAGGTTTTGAGTCCAAATTTAGCATGAACCGGATAATTCATTTTCAAAACTTCATTGATATAACTGGACACACAAATGACAGACAATAGACAGAAAATACAAAGACTTATACATGCACTAGATGAATGCCCGGCGTGGCCGGTGCGCTAAAAAAGTCTTTGCAGAAAAAATTAATATTTATGTAACATATAACAGCTACCATTCTAATTTTTAAACTTCGTATCATGATAAAAGTATATTTTTGCAGTTCACACAGGAGGCAAATTTAAAAAACCGTAATGGTGTTTAAATGTAAATGTGAAATAATTAGCAAGTAATGGCTAAATCGTGTGTGTTTTGTTACGATTACAATAAAAAATGATTCAGTAATATTACAAACAATACAAACTAAAAAAAAGCATGAATTTGTTGAATTAATAATGACAATCAGTAATTAATATGTGTTTAAAATTTACTATACAGTAACTTTAGAGTATTTATTAGTTATGTTGTGCAATAAACTCTAAAACTATAATGTGCTACATGCAGTGCGTATGTAGGGAGTTCTTAATTTCGAGACAGACTTAAAACTTAAACGTTTAACTTAAAAATGAGTTTAGCTTACTAAGCACTTATACATAAAGCTAAGCTGTAGTATGTATTTTCTAAGGTTTAATTTGGTCATTGTCTAAAATTTGATCACCGTCTAAAATTTTAACATTAATTTGTTTCAGGTTTTGTTTTGACTAGAACTTATAATGAGTAACGCTGAACTGATAGAGCAAACATCGTATCTTTTTCAGGCATTGTGAGATGGATTTTAGCAAATAGCAAATCGGCAATTTCGTCATTTCGACGTAATCAGAACACCAACTGCCACATTGTAATCTTGAGAGAAATTTTGGTTGGTGGCGGAAAAAAGTTGAAAAAATCTTTGGCTTCTCATGGCAAGGGCGTAAAATATTGAGTACTACACTGCAAAGCAAAAATAATTTTTAACAGGGACATCCAAACCCAATGGTGGACTGTATTATTTAATAATTTAACATGTGCAACCACAAAATGATATACCATATATAATAAGAGCGATAGACGTGATAAGAATGGCTTAGCCGTGTAGTTACGTAGTTGTTTGCAAGCTTGCAGTTACATTCCTTGTTAGTTCAAGTCCAGCATGAAGGTGGTTTTTCATTGCTAAAACTTTATCGCTATAGCTGGACAGATGAATGACAGACAAACTTTGAAATTTATATGTATAGATATATATGGAAAATTGTGATTCCGGTAGTCATTTGAGCATAGGATGCAATAATTATGCCTGACATCTAATGTTGCTAGTTCACATACCAGTGACAATAAACTCAAGTCAGTCGCAGAAAATCGCCCCATAGGGAATGGTTAAGATCCTGAAGCAAGAAATCCAGCTTCCAGGTCTCTGGTTGGAGACTTGAGCTTGACTAGATATTATCATCTAGTTGCGTTAACATGGCTGAGGAAACAATTTTTTTATAGGCATAGTTATATTTAGGAACCATGGAATGACTGACCGGAGGTATTCGGTCTCTGATAATGGTGAAGATGAGATGGAAAAATCACAGCATGCAGGTTGGTTCAAAGGTTTTCCTCATCAATATCGCTGTTGCATTTACATATATAATACTTTACTAGCAATAATGCCATTTCAAACAAATTGTTTTTTTTAAATATTGTTAAACAACAACCATATAACAAAAAGAATACAAAGAGTAGCAGTTAGCCAGTAAAATCAAATAAGCGGATTGACATACAGTAGTTAAATTGAAATGAGTTAAAAACCTATGACTGTCCTGTAAAAATGAAAACAAAAACCTTAAAAGATTTTGAAACCTTGAATTGGCGTAAAATAAATGTTTAGCTTAAGTAAAGTAAGAAAACGTAGATATTTGGAAAAATCATTCGTTGGAGTAATTAAGATACGCTAGAATATGATGTAAATTTGAAATTGGTCGGAATGCTCTTTTGTTACAAGAATAAATCATTAGTGCTTAAGACTACAACTAGAGCTGGAAGAGTTGTGCCTGAACAGTTAAGACAAGCAATGGTACACGATTGGACAGTCCACCAAATTCACATCTGTGGTCTTTCTTTTCAGTATGGCTTAGTTTGCCTTCAAACTAAAAGTACGTTTGCGCGTGTATTTGCTACATGTCATGTACATGTATGCGTAATAATTATAGTTATTAGTAATTACTTATTACTGTTAATTCTAAATTGGCTTGTTGCAAACTCACCTAATGCTATTAAAGGTATTTTTAACTGTTCTTTTGGGAGAACATACTATACCATCATTGTATTTCTCACGCTATTGCAAAGTATGATTGCTCAAATCCATGTTTTACTACATCAATTATGGCCACCAAAATCGGACAAACATAGTATGCATCAGTTCACTGATCTTGCGTTGGCAATTAGAACAAAGCCCTTTTAACAATTATTTTTTGTTTTATACCAAACCGGCTTTGTTGGTGTGAAAGCAACTTCGATATATCCTCTTGGCGTAAACAAACCTTAAGTAGCCTTGCTAGCATTGTAGTTTTTACTGGTTCTACAACTATCTAACTCTGCTTTCGATAACATCTCAGGGTATAAAAAGCATTATGGACATGTAGATGTAATGCTTCATTTGAAGTTTTGCAAACTCGACGGGTCTGTGTAGTCCGCGTATACCTAACGGTGAGCCAGCAACTTTTCACTCTTACCTTTTGATGATGCTTGGTATGGTTTTCGGTATTTGTTCAAGTGGAACGTAATATGCTGGCGTATTTACTTTGAAAGTTGTTTCTGTTGATTATTATTATTAAACCTCTAGTGAAAGCATGATTGATAGCTACCTAGTTGCGCACAGACTGTAGTATAAATATTGAACAATATACACTTTATAGTAGCAAATAAATATTTAACTGAATGGCAATCAGAAACTAAACTGTCTCACGCGAGTCATTTCAACAGCCTTTCTGATAGTTGCTCTTTATCAGTATGTTTCAATGACGCGCGTGATTCGTAAACTTGAGCCAATCCGCAAGTTAATCGCATCATGGAAACGGCATAAATCTATCATGCTTGCGAATAATGGAATCAACACGCGCGAATGATGTGCATTAAATTTCCACGCCAGCTATTCAATTTTAAACATTTTCAATACTTCTATCATCATTTTTTAATTGAGTTTCACGCGTTTGGGTTGCTAACTGCATTACTAATTATTAGCTTATAGCGTACAATTCCTCACCTTTTTCCAACAAGGCGCCAGAGTCAATCCGCATCATGCGAATGTCCATAGAAACACTCAATTCGCACGGTAATGCAACTTGGGCACAACTCCAAATCTACATGATGCGCTTCATGCGCGCCATAGAAACATAGTAAATGTAGTGCTATGTGTTTCCATTGCATAATCCAAGTGTATATAATTTGTAAACAGCTAACTGCTCTGTTGGAATTGTAAAAATGGTGTAAGATTTTAGGCAAATCATTATTGTTTAGTTGAAGCAGATTGTAACACCAAATGATTAGCATCACATTGGCACTTTTTCTGTCAGTTGAATGGTCTAACTAACAATAGAAACACTCTAAATCAAAACTTGATGAACATTAATCTGATCGGTCGTCTCTGAGAATAAGACGTTTGCGTAATAAAATTCCCTTACGCAAATGGGTATGTCATATGCCTTTATTGTTTAAACCATTTTGTCATGAGTGCTTCCTTAGGCTACATGTAGGATATTCCAACACAGCTTAATTCCGGAATGCTGACATTGATAAAAATATATACATTGCAGTTAATCCTGTGAAGCAGCTAAAAGAGAACAAACCAGTTCAGAGGTTTGTGATGACTAAGGTAGAAAAAACAGGTTCTTCTACATTGTGTGGTATCCTCGCTCGGTTTATAATACAAAACAAGTTGAATATACTAACCTCCTGCAAAGGTTACCATATCAAATGGACCAACAAGGCAAGTGAGTTGTCTTATGTACATTTGTGGCTTACTATACAACTGAACATAACACTAGCTTAGTTTACATTGAGCTTTAGTGGGAAACAAAGCTTAGGCCTTTTGCAAACTGGATCACAATGAACAGCATTATTCTTCTCTGAATAATTCATAACTAGTCTTGTGTGCGGTGAGAGATAGTGAAGTATCCCTATGAAACAATGATAATTAAAATGCTCAAACCATTCTGATGTATTTTGGAGGACAGATGGGGTAGTAATTATTATTAGTAAAGATTATTTTACTTTTATTATAATAAAGATTTAGTGATGTATCTTTTAAAAACCGGACACTAGAAACTTCAAGACTGAAATTGCAATACAAATATTCAACAACTGCATGGCAAAAAAGCATAGTCGTGGCAACAGACATCAAAACAATGTTCACTTAGCATGAGACAAACAAAAATATTAATAATAAACAAACCTGCCAACTTCTCAAATACCAGTTCACTGTTTTGGTTCTGTTCATTTTACTTTCACAAAATAATAATAAACTTTACATCAAGTAGATCAAAGAGATTTATCTTTGTTTACCGCCTTAGGAAACGCGGACACATTACGGTATATTTAAAAAGAGCTGCCAATTTGTGACCAGTTAAAACTATAAAAAGTATAGTCTATATTTCTAGATATTTGGTATGTTTTTATTTTTGATTTAATGTTAAAGCACATAAATTACATAATCTTTTTATCATATATCTCAATACATCAGAGTTTGTGTTTTTGAATGAGCCATTGTTTGACACGGTGAAACAGACATTTGGTTGGTGTTTATAGGACTTCCTCAAAGCACTACCGCAGAAATGTTCAATGGTATAGATTCGAAAATTGTGACGTCACAATTTTCATATGCGGTGTTGTGTGCTCTTACCGCTTATTTTATTGCTTACCGCTTATATTTATCAACTACGATAATGACGCTAATGGCAGGCGAAGGTAGGACAACTCCAGAGAACCAATGAAGATGACAAAGGAATCAGTGTCATTAGCTCTCCATGTACAGATCATTTCTATGATAAATAACTGAGGTTCTAAGCACTATACTATGTTTTCTCGATGACATTATGCACTAGCCCTCTCTTTTTATTGTGATGTTGAGGGGCACGACTGAGACTAATTAATTTCAAGCATTGCGTGATCTCGCGAAAGTGCGATTGACATATAATAGTCCTAGGACCACACAACGCAACCAACCGCATGTCACAATTTAATCGATGTGGTTTCATTACCATTATCAACGACAGTATATTTATTGAAGCATAATTAATTAACCCAGAACACATGTTTGTATTGGTTAGCAGGATGCCCGGGCATAGTTGATTATTTAGAACCCTAGTTTATCATTAGCGCTCTCTGGGTTTAACAGCTCCGATTGTCACAGAAAAGCGCAGCCTCAATGGCAGCAAAAGGGATCAACTACCTAAGGCTAAATAATAATCATGACATCACATTGTGGGAACCGCAACCAAGCATTTTTTTATTGCAGGACATACTATTGTCACCCTGTTTTTCATAGTTTTATTATTCTTTGTGTATTGAATATAGGCTCATTCGAAAGCCAAGACTCTGATGTATTGAACTATATAGTAAGAAGAATGCTACCATATTGATCAACTGACAATTCATATAATCTTCGCTCCAATGCTTATTGTATTATTGCGTATGTCAACATATTTTCACTTTAAACATTCAATTTGCAGTTAATTTGACTAGTCTTGTGGTTTTCTGTGCTTTATCTGAATCTACTTAACAGACAACAAGTGCAAGGCTCATGATGCGCAAACAGAGTTTTCTTCTCCTATAGATAGAAAACTTTTCAAAATGAATTTTCCGATAGCATTATCCAGGCATTTCTAATCGGCAATTTCATTGAGCTTTTTGATTTTGTCATTCAAACAGGCAGACATATAGTTGTTATGCAATTTCAATTACATTGATCTATGAGCTGTCTATCACTTGTTGTGTCAATTTTAATACTAAAACTGACTGATCATAAAAAAAGTTTAAAACAAAATATTGTCTGTTTAAGAGCTTACTTGACTCACTGATATTCGTGTGGAAGTTTCAAAGAAGCCTCTGTTTTATCAAGTTTTGTGGCCAAGTATATCGAACAACTTTGTCCCATGCAGTGGGTTGTATGGCATTTGGCACCCACTTCTAATCTACACACGGAAAGTGTAAACTTTGACTCCACAAAAATTTAATTCTAAAAAATAAGTTCATAAAAGAAACTTGGTTCATTCATTCTGTGATTATTGATAGAGTATAGATGAGTTCTAAGACTAAAGAAGAACACATCTGCATGAGAATACAACTACCGATAGCACAGGAGATACAATAATTTGAACTCAAGTTTACTTTAAACAATTTACTCTGTCAAAAAAAATAACGCAGTAGAAGTAGTGATTGCTAAGCAAAGGTCAAATATATTTAAAACAATGCTGTTTCAGGGTAGTAAGGCATGTTATAGATATCTTATGTTTGCATCTCTGCTGTAACAACATTTTCATTACGCAACATGTCACTTCATTAAAATGAGTACATCTCATGATGAACTGAGGCTATATTTTTATAAACTGCTAGATAAATTCTAGACCGAATTTAAAAGGAAAATTGCACAGAGTTTTAGCAGATTTTATCAGAATGTATCATTGTTTTGCTACCAGTTGCAACTCTTTTTGATGTTTGAGATGATCTGAATCCCAGGATGTCTCACAATTAAAATCGAAAGAGACAATTAAAACTTGATTTTGGTTTGAAATGCTCAGAAAAAAGCGAGTGCAAAATGATGTCACTAATCATTATCATTGCAATAGTTGATATCGACTATCGTGTTCAAGCTGCAGCATTACGTGTCTCCATTATGTCATTCTCTGCGAATATAGATGTCGTAATCGCACTGTTGCTTGATCTGAGCTTTTTAATCATGATGAACTTTTGTTGATTTTAATCTTAAAACATCCTTGCAGCCAAATAACCTCAAACATTAAAAGCACTTGCGAATAATAAAAAAGACCGATACATTCTGATAAAGTCAACCAAAATGTTGTGCAAGTTCCTTTTTAAATGCAAAAACTAATTAATTTGGTTGAAATCTAGGCTAAGATCTGCATATGGAATTTAATGGGAACAATTTTTGATGTCAGTGGAATGTTTAGTAATTATTTGAGAGCATCATTTGGACCTTTTGTAAAAACAGCTATATTTATCTTAGGTTGGACAATTGGACCAAGGAAGGAAGAAAAAGCAGACACACTGGTAAACCATGCTCTTTACAACAAGAGCTTTTTGCAGAAGTTTATGAAGCCTGGTTACAAACACATAGCACTTGTCAGGGAACCAATTTCCTGGTTTAAATCAGCTGTCAGATTTTTCACAAAGTTTGATCGTGGCGAGATTAGGAATCGATTTCATTACACCAAACCTGGACCTCTGGTAAAGCTTCTGGTTTTTGTTGTTGTAAAACTAGTTACCAATTTAGTAAAATTACCTTTTTTTCTGTAAAGACTTCTGTATCTTGTGTAAGGTTGCCTATATTTTCGATAAAGCTACCACTTTTTTAATCGAAATGTTTTACTTTTAAGGATTTTCTTGTTTAGCAACCTAATTGTCACAAAAACTCTGTTTTCAAGATTTAATTATCAGTTTTTGTAGTATTCTTTTATTTCTGAAAACACACAAAACTACAATTGCCAAATAGCCGCTAAAGATAGTTTTTCCTAGGGTACATTTTCGTTCAAAGCCTAATCGTAGAATTGATTCTGTGACAAGCGAGAATGGCAATTTTTAAAGATGTAGATGGTAACAGACAATATCAGGTTTTAATTTTAAAACTACAGGTTTCAACTCATTCAGTTAATTTAATGTAACATAATCCTTACTATAATAAGAGCCGTGTCTGTCCAGTCATCATCAGAGCATTAGGAAAAGAATGCTTCACACAGGAATTGAACATACATGCTCAGTGTACCACCCAGGCAGGCTACCAACTATGTCACTCAACCACCTTGCTGCGATTGCATAATAATTGTGCAGATATAATATTACACATGGCAATCTATCATGGTGCACTATACTACTACTGTACTAGTTTTAATCTAAAATTGGAAAAGTGTAAAACAGTTGATTATTATAAAACTAACTTTAAGTCGCTTCAAAAAGGCGACTGCCACTGCAAGTTGATAACTTTAAATAACTCTAATATGGTTTATTTTGTTATAACTCAAAAACTTTTGTTTAGGGCAACAATCAGTTGAAAGTTTGGTCACATACACTTGTAGTTTTGGGTTTAAAAAAATGACAATATGTATTTTCTAATATATATCTTCAAAACATTTAAAAACCTTGAAACACTGCTTTTTGCTAGACAACATTATTATTAATACTAGAAATTCCACTGTCATACAGCCCACAACCAAAGTGATATTGGAAAAACAAGAAAGGGTGCTGATGGTTGAGAAATGCAATATTAGCAGTCAAATGGCACTGCAGTGCAATAGGATAACTGCAATGGTAGCTGTAATGCACTGGGTGTGGGTGGTATTATATACAACAAATAGCAATAATGAAAGGAAAAGATTATATGTTTATATCTCTCCCCCTGCAATAGGAGAAATGCAATATTGGCCAATATTAGAAGTAAAATGCACCGATATTATTAGAATAACCAATATTATTAATATAGTAATAATATAAAACCAATGCACAACTTTGTTTACATTTCAAAACGTCATAGCTAACAATATCACAAAGTTGTGATATTTATATAGATTTTTAGAAAATCTGTAATACGTAGTCATTGTTCTGTAGTCATCCAAACTTATAATTAATTATTTTAATAATCTCATAAGAACCACTAAAAAAATATCATCGTCATTTTCTTTACTTACACTGCATTGGACATCAGTTAGAATACCAAAGTACTCAAAATTGTCTAAAGTGTCAGTTACTTTGAAATCGGCAAAATTGAAATGATTTCAGTACTTCTAATTTGATTACAGAAACCTTCGGCAATTCGACAATGCAATAGACTGGTGAAACGTGCACGTTATTTTTTTTGTGAAATGCGCACGACTTAATCGTTCTAATCTCTGTCGCTCGGCGTTTTAATTTCCAGTCTTAAATTTGATAAAAGTGAGGCTTAGCGAGTTTTAATAACGATTTTTGGACAAATAAATCTGTTTATTTATGTATAATCCGATCAGATGGGTTAGTTTTAGGAATTTGCGGTAACCTTTCAAAGGCTTGGTAACATATTTAAATAGGTTTATATGCGTTTTGTATCATTATCATGCTTAAACGACTTTAATGAAAAATAGTTAAATTTGTTGATAAGATTTTGTTACAAGGGTTTGGTGACAGCCGTTAACAGATAATTTTTCGGGAGTTGTGTGTACATGTGCATTTATCATAAATCTCCCAAACCAATCGCTTCACTCGTGTTTGGTCATGGGATTATTATTATTGTCCTTGTTGATTTCCTCAGCTCTTCAGCCGGTGATAAGTTGGTATCTGGCTAGGGCCCCTAACCCGGTATATCCAACACCTTTCTCAGTATTCTTGCTGATCCTAATAGGGCAGAAAATTGTACTCTACCTACATGTACTTTCTGCCTCTCTATGTCCAGCAGCTGCATTTGCTCACGTAGGTTTACCACTGTTCCCAGTGCTCGAACGATGATTGTAAATGTAAGTAGTTCTACCGTCACTGATGTTTTCCATATTTTTCTTAACTCTGTTGCCAGGTCTTGATACCTCTTCACTTTCTCTATTTCTGTGATCCTTGTGTCTTCTGGCACACAGGATTAATGAATATTATTATTAATATTATTATTGTCGTTATTATTATTAGTCATTTAACAATGCCGGTTTCTAATGCAAACACAACAACTTTAAATAAGTTTAAATAGAAATAGTATTGCATTGTCACAAGAATAAAAAGTCAAAGGCTTAAGCATACCAGTGTGGTATTGCACAAAATCTCAATCTGCTCAACTAATATGTAACCAATGATTATGACGGAAAAAATTTAAAGAGCTATTCAAAAATTTGGAACCCGTTTGAAGTTGTCGCAGTAATTTTTATGGTAATGAGGATTGGTTCTTTTTTTTTAAATTGTTAGACAGCTGCCATATATCTAGGCAAGGAGTCGTATAGAGGTCAATGGACTACACAGGTTATTTTAGCTGTGTGTTTAATAACACTTTGAGCTAGCCAACTAGGTGAAATGGTTTGTCCGATGTCTTACCACATTACTTTGTCAATTCAAAGTCCGTTAGAGTCTCCTCTGAGATGGTCACAAAAATCTTGTATTTTAACAATGATATTATTAAAATTGATAAGTTCCCTTGCGTAAAAAGAAAATCCTCTTATACAAAAACTACTTGGAATATAAAACAAAATGGTCGCCATTTTCCTTAGCAATGCCTTTACCACCTTTATTATGTGGTTTAGAGGTAAAACTCAGTACTTTCCTTGCGCACAGCCTTAGAAAACATGTCAAAGTAGTGGCTAGTGTAATAATACAAAAAGGGTCCACCCTTTCAGGAAAAAAGATTTTCTAAGTTACAAATCCCTATAACTCCGCTAACTATTGACTTATAGATCAATAATTAGCGATACAGTCTGGTCGTTTTCTTACATTTTTAACATAGTGCAGGTATTAATCCATAGCATGTGAATTTTCATTCAAACACTAATTCCTAATCTGCAGTATACTGCATAGAAACATAGTAAATAGAGGATAGTCATTTTGCATCCTCTTAAGTTATATTCTTAGGCTTAATTGCTGTTGACATACAATTTGTGCTTTACATTGTTTGTTGGCTACACTGTATAATTTCCAACTACCAACTTAAGATCTCAACATTTTCTTTCAGAAACCTGAGGAGGTAGCCACTAATGATAGTTTGCTTTTTGTGACACGGTTTTACGAAGGACTTCCCCATGCCTGGTTTCATCTTGGTCAGCTGCTGTGGTATGGCTTCAACTATGCTGACAGGAATAACATCACAGCTATAAATAGCTTTATTACATCTCTCATTAAACAGTAAGTTAACTTAAAATATAGGTCTTTGCTAGATATCTCTGTTTCACAATATGTAAAAGATACCTGACAGCATTTTAAAATTAAAATATTTACTAAAATAAGAGCGGTGTTCGTCCGTCTTTCAAGAATAAAAATTACATTCAGATATTCAGATTCAAAGACAAGCAAACTACCATCTGCGCTGCTCAACTAACTTTTTACCTTTCCATCTATGGATAATTGTATACCTACTTATTCCACATGGTGATCACTCATGGTACACGGAAATGTCTGTGTACTAGTTACTTATAACAAAAAGCTCATAGTATTTTTTTAAATAATTATTTATGTATTAGTAGAACAAAGAACAGCATATGACAGAACAACAGTTGCAAGGCAAACTCTTGCTGTCACATAATGACATGGTTTTCTTTCGCAAGACGTATAACAATTAATTGCAGCTATAAATAGATTTATTTCCAATCTCGTTAAAAAGTAAGTGCAAGACAATTAATTTATCAATGGATGAAAGTGTTCGCTTGTTAGAATTTTTTCTATCCCAGAAAGTTAGATGTTGTGTAATTCAACACTGTTGGTATATTCCGGTTGTTGTTATTTGACAATAGTCAACATTTCTCTAGAAAGCTCTGGGTCTAAATGCACATTCAATAAATTTTACTGTGCTACGTAAAAAGATTACAAAAGTGTTAAAACATACTGATAGCAAATTAATGCTTTCGGCTTATAAACTTTTAAAGATGCTTTAACCTTTTCTCTATAATTCTTAGAAGAGTACATATGACAAACTACCAAAAAATATAATGTATAAAATAGATATAAATAAAATTATTGTAATAATACTATATAAAATATATAAATTTAAAAATAATATAAATACAATACTTGCTACAATATTTGTTTTACATCCACGTATATTATACCTAAAATGAAGGATGTAGCAAGTACTTTCATATCATTTCGAACTAGGGATTCAGGCATTATTACATCCTGATTGATGACATTGAGGGCATATTATTGTGTTTTTCTTAACATATTACAGTCATACCTCAACATACAAGCTTAATGTGTTCCAGGATTATTATGTCTCAATTAATCAGCTTATATGACAACTCTCTTGTAAATCCAATCATATTTTTTCCATATAACAAACAACTAAACTCAAATTGATGAATTCCACCCTATAAAAAACTGCCTAAAAACAGGAAGTTACAATAGAAAAACATTTTTTTAATTGTTCTAGTTCACTATCTACGCTTAAAAAGTAACAAATACCTATTCTGTAGTTATATTCTGCATTAAAATGTAAGATTATTATGTACAATACTGTAATGGGTTCTTACTTTTGAGACAAACGTAGCGGCTAATGGCGGTGTGAAAAAGATTGGATGGCACAGCGTTCAGTATGCACTGTTGTGATGCTATATAACATAAACCTTGTGTTAACTTAAATAAGTTTATTTTACTAAACACATACTTGAAAATAATCTTTGATTCTACACTCAACTTAATTCTAAGTTTGTCTTTGAATTCATCTGTTATTATCTTCTTCCAGCCTGGCTTCTTTTGACTGGCTCTCACATTCACGTTTAGCTGACCTTTCCAAATTATTTTTGGTTTGACAAGAATCACCAAGCCGTGTTGTTTTTATAAGCAGCCTCTCGCATAATAGGCCACCTAATGACTGCATTGAAAACTGTCTCGTATGATCATTTTTCAAATTTGTCTCATATCTCAGGCCAAAAGTTCGCTTGGAGTTTTTCTTGTATCCTAAATTTCTTGAATGATAAGACAGTTGTATGCCAAGGTATGACCGTATGTTAAAGTCATAATAAATTTGCATTTCAACCACACACAACATGTTTATTGTTACTAATGTGTTTGTCCACTCTTACTCAAACTTGAGCATCATTCACGTCTTGCAATTTTGTTACGGTTGTAGCCGAGTTAACTCTATATTTGATTCTGTGATGAGTTTTCATGAAAATGTGCTGTGCATGAATTTATGATGTAATGCACAAGCTCCTACTGCAATTTAACTCTATGAAATGCGCACTAGCAAAACCCCCACTGCAGTAGACAATACCACCACTGCACCAATACTGCTTACTGTTCATTAAAAGTGGTTGTACTGCATTTTCACTGCGTACTGCGCAGTTGTAAAAATATGCAATGAGATTATACTGCATGCCGTGATACGCTCGCTACTTCTACTGCACTGCTAATGCTATTACTCAAGTAAAATATACTGCAACTGCAGTGAATTTCCCAGCTAGGCATCATTGAGTACTCATCAATGCACAACTAGAAATCAACTTGCACAAAAGTTTTATAAAGTTTGTCAAAAAATATTGGTACTTTCTTATCAATTGCATTTTTTTTTGAGGTGATCGGATTGCCAGAATGTATCAAGATTATAGTTGATCAAAATTGATTGCAATTAAAACACAGAGACCAGTCAAAAGTGCCATTGTGACACCTTTCATCGCAAAGAGACCGACAGAATAGAGAAGCGAATCGCTGCAATATGATCGCAATTGCAGATATTGACCATTGCGACAGTAACAACTAGAATCTTCAATTAACAAATTTTTTTTTCTGAGCGCTTTAATTCTGATGAAGCAGCCCCTCTTTTAGTAAAGCTCATAACCCTGTAATTAACATACTGAAAGTATAATATATAATTGCACAGAAGACAGAAGTAAACTGCAGAGTAGCCATAGCACTGTAGTCTAGAGTGTCTAGCCTGTGAACCAAAAGTTGTGGTAAAGTTTTTTGAATTTCCATTGATAGTGACATGAAGGGTAACTAATCATGAAATGCTGATTCAAAAGGCTGACTAGAAGGTCTACTGCAGTGGCCTTAAAAAGTTTAAACATTGACCTGCCGAAAGGTTTAAACGCTGTAAAAAATAAAAAAAGATTCTCTATTACTTTTTAATGCTAATCAACATGAAAAATGTTTCATGATCAGTAAAAGGACTCATAAAAATGGGATAGTTTTAATTAAAAAACAGCAAGTACCAACTAAATCGTTTTACTTCTTGTGCCAATATAACAGTGAAAAATATGTTTGAAATTTTGAAATAGCTACAGCATTAAATATGTATTCTATTTTTGATCCTCTTATTATCAAATCATTGTAAGCCTTAAAACAATGAGGCAAATTTTATTGATCACACATAAGCTGCTGAAATGCTGACAGTATTCTGATCATAAACTAAAAATAATAGAAAAGCTAAACATTCAAAAAACACTTGACATAGCGAAGAAACATGTCTGAGTGCCAAAAACTTGGAGTTATCTTTTCAGTTCCATTTTTAACAACATTTTCTATAATGAGAGTCGTGCCCAATCGTCTGTAGCAGGGTTAGAAGTTAGGATCAAAGACTGCTCTGTACTGAACTCAAAATCTTGACAATCTAGCAGTCTGACACTCAACAACCTTCTGGCATTTCTGAATTATTGTGCACATACTTAGTCTCTGTGTTTATCAGTTCACCAGCCCAACATACTGCCGAAGTACATGTACATGTACTAGTACTAACTGTACTACACGACATTACTCAGAATATCAAAAAGTCTTTGGACAGCAAATTGATTCGCATTTAACATAAAACAAAATTTGCCATTCCAACCTTCAAACTACATATCATGAGAAGTGTTTTGTATAGTTGAAATAATTTAGAAGAGAAAATAAAAACAACTGTGAAGATTTTCAAACTTTGTCAAACAGCTGTAACTTTCAAACTTCATATCATGAGGAAAACGTTTTGTGCAGGACAACTAAATTAATAATAAATAAAACCACTGTAAAGGTTTTCAAACAACTGTAAATTAAAAATTTTATAACTTAAAAGAAGGGCGTTATTTGAAATAAATTTGAAGAAAAAATAAAAATGTACAGGTGTTTAAGTGTAAATGTGAAATCATTAGCAAGTACTTGCTAAATCTAGTCTATTTTGCTACGATTACAATCAAAAATTATTTGGTATACAATTATATAATTACAGTTTGCTTATGTGTTGGCATACAAAAATTGGCATGCAGGCTAATATCATAGGCTATTGGCGTACATAAAGTGGTATAGAGACCTATAGTCATTAATAGTCATTAGTCTAATGCAATCACCTCCTGGTAAAAATCATCATCATTAAAAATAGTACCAAAATAGTATTTTAACTTTAGTAACTATAGGTACGTACAATGACTTTATTGCATTTTGTGGTTGTGTTGTTAGGGCCCAAGATAGTATAACATTACAATGTACTACATGGAAAGTTTTTCCTTTGAGACAGACGTGTAACATAAACCCTGAAGCTAACTTAAATGAACTTTGTTTACACATACTTGAAAAAACTTTTAGTATGTATTATAGTAAACCTTAAACTTTAAAATTAGTTTTATCATTGCGAACCTTTTTTATTTTAACAGTTACTAGATATACCGTATAGCGGATACAGATAACTTGCCATGCAAGTTTAGTGAGGTATATGTTTTAATAACGTATACAATCAGTACACACATCGCCAAAATATAAGTTCGAGATAAATTATCGTTGATATCGTGGGGCGGAATAAATTTGCCCTAACAAAAAAGTGAAGAAGCATTGTGTCGCATAAACTTAGGTCCCAAAACATTACTTAATAGAGGCATCAAAACGCGTGGTCGCAAGGCTAAAATAATTAGCATGCAAACAAAATATGTGGTATGTTAAAATGCCCTTAATCAATATGCCGTTGTAGCTCAGTGATAGAACTAGAATATAATGCATCGACAAGTTTCAATTAGGAAACTTGTTGATGCATTCGTCGTGAGTTCAAATCCATCAGAACGCAGAACATTCATATCAAGAGTTTAATAGCTATAACTGAACATAAAGAAAACAGATTTTGAGAAATATATATGTGTGTGTGCGTGAATGCGTATGCGTGCACGCGTAGGCGTGCACATGTTTATTTTATTTCATCAATTAGTAGAAATATAACATTAAGCAAAATTGAAGATATAGTTATAATATTGATTGAGTCAAACGAAATAAATGAAAGCTTAGTTCTTACTTGTTGAGGCATGATAAGGCCTACATGCGCAGTAGCACTGCAGCTAGTAGAGGCGCTGGGCCCGCAAGAATTGGCACACTCAAACAGCAGACCTGAATTACTCTAGGCTTAACGAATGACTTTTAACGTTAACTCTAAAACTAGTAAATGCAGCGGTTTTGCGTAAGTCTATTGGAAGACTGTTCCATTGTGATGGTACTCTATATCCGATTGTTTTTTGACCTGCAGCAGTATAAAATAATGGTAAAAGTGAATTTGCTTCTAAAAATCTGGGGTCATGGGGTCACAATGTAAATTCTTTTTGGTTATGTCATCACTTGAATAAAATTTTGAATGAGCTATCAAAATAATTTTACACTGATAAAGTTTATCAACAGGCAACGCTGACAGCTGAACAAACGTAGACCAAGATGAAGTTAGTGGTGGTTTATTAAATATTATGCGCATTAGACGTTTTTGTGATATTGGTATTTTTTCTAAATAACAAAATGGAGCATTTCCTTATGACTCTAGACAGTAACTAATTTGTGAGTTAATAAACGCGTTGTATAATAGTTTCATAATACTTCTGGGTAAAAATTTAAAACATCTACTAATCAGGCCTGACATAGATTCCTACCTGCTTATTCAGCTTATCGATGTGTGTATTCCATATCAGGTCCTGATACTGTACTGATACCAGGACTGTCCAAATGAATTCCTAGAAATTTGATTGAAGATGTCTCCTTCAACTCTGAATCAAATAATTTTATTGATTTTTTATTTGAAATCCTTTTTGATGATTTCTCATTACAATGTACAATGTTTTGTTCATTTTTACAGTTAATTTATTTGTATTACACCATGGTTCAGTTTTTTAAGTTCATTATTGGCTATATCAATGTCATTATTCAAATTGTTAGACTCAAAGACTAAATTTGTTTCTTCAGCATATAGAATAGGTTTAAATGATTAGTAGATAACACAATATAATTAATATATATTAAGAATAAGGTTGGACCCAAGATAGAGTCTTGAGGAACGCCGCAATTTATACTCAAAGAGCTAGATTTATAGTTTTTTATAAAGGTCACCTGTTTTCTATATTCCAAGTAGTTTTTTATTCAGTGAATAGAAGGCGATCAAAAGTGCATATATTTTATTTTGTGAATGAATATGTTGTGGTCAATCGTGTCAAAAGCTTTACTAAAATCAAAAAATATTCGTAGTACTGCTCTGCCACGGTTCGTTGCCAATAAAACTTTATTTATGAGCTCAGTTAATGCTTGGCTAGTGTTTCGATTTTTCTTAAAACTAAATTGTTGTGTCTTAAGAAGTATAGATGTAGTGTGTGTAAATATAACAGTTTATGAGCCACCTGTTTATTTTGTTGCATGTTTGCTAATGACTTTTGATCGCTTGTTTATTTTTTGCCAGTTCACAAAACTGCACATAGATTCTTTCAAGAACCCTTGACCTCTTAAGGCACAGCATTCAGCACTGCCATATTTGACACACACTTTTAGGTTGATCGGGAACACGTCAAGTATGTGGGTGTTTGTTCAGAGGCATTTGAATAGCTTGAATTAGTTTATGTTGTTAACAATCAGCACAGGTGCAAAATATTGTGGATACAATAGGCCATTATTTACTGAAATTCTTTTTGCGTCTGAAATAATAGCAAAGGATTCTTAAAAACTACTTTAAACACATAAACTCGTTGGGAGATAAGTGGCCAGCTGTAACTGTATTTAACGGATAGCCGCCTTTTGTTCTTATTCATAAGAGCAAGTGACTCTCTGCCAACCTGGATTATACTTTTTAAGCTTTCTAACGAAATGTTATAGTAAGAACAATGAAAAGCACTCTTATAGCAAACAAGAAAAAGTTTAAGAAAGCAGAAGTGTAATGCCCAAATAGTATTAATCATCTTACATCAGCTAATGTTTGTTATTGACAGAGTTATCATCCAGCATAGCAAACAAACATCAGCCTTTTTGCTTCACATGTGCGTCTACAGTAACTGACCATTAAACGTAGTTTCCCTAATTTGTCCACTCTTACTATGCAGATATCCCAAATGTGCACTCTTACTCCGCTCAAAATCTCATTTTTGACTCATGAACTAGTAGTTGTCCTTTCATTTCTTTTCCAGAGCCGACGTTATAATGCTCTATGACCAGCTAGATGCTTCACTAGTTCTGCTGAAGAGAAAGTTTCATTGGACTTACCTTGATATTTTCTACAAGTCTTACGGGTTCACGACAAAATCAGAAGAAGAGCTATCGAAAAAATCCATAGAAAGGATACTTTCCGAAGATGTGAACCTCGGAGATAAACTTCTTTATGACAGCATGAACCGGACATGGTGGAACTATCCAGAGCTCAGAGAACAACATTTCTGGGAAGAGGTGAGAATTTTTAAGAGTTACCTACTCCTGCGATTTTTTATGTTTGAACTTGTGAAAGTAAATTGGGTGGCTAGTGGTGCTAACTGGTCGGAACTCAGGTAATGTAATGTAATACGTAGTTTCTTGTTTATGTGGTTATGAAAGGAATGTGCAATGGTCACAGACGTTACCAACTTTGTCAGCGTATTATTCAACAAGCGAGCGTAATGTGATAGTGAGAATTTAATAGTTAGTACTGTCCATAAACATTCAGAGATCGCTACAAAGTGGTTACATAGATCAATACATAATATTAACGTTATCATGATATAACATAAATAAAAACGATGATCACCACAGCGAGTTCTTTAAATATATGTAAATATAACATTAAACACTTAATAAAATTTCTAATATTATTTTGAAGTTTTATGTGCAAAGGTTGTCACGCCTCAGGCAGACCAGTCTAGGCTAAAGGGAAAGCCAATACTCAGGGTACTACCTGTTTTAGGACTCGAAGTATATACATGTAATTGTTGCTCTAAGAGAGAATACAACTTTAACCAATTAGTACGCAAGGCTAGTATGTGAGAATATGATGGCGACACGCAAGGCAAGCGTGTTCTGCTGGGCGCTAGAAATCTGCCTTCTTATATGTCTCTTCTGGGGAATTAGTTTGTTCTCCTTTGTTTTCAGTTACTTCAACTTTTAGCAGCTTTATTGGTACGCGTTGTAAGCTTGCAGAATATAACGAAGTTTTCACCAGAGATGTAAAATAAAATTTTACTAAACAGGGAAAAAACACATACCAACTACAAAATCTATACAAATATCAGATACCTTACAATTAACACATTTGAACATAAAATAAAATATAATAAACAGTTTCTGTACGTCTGCAGATCTGCAGTCTTTTTTCTGTCTTGCACCATCGATATGGCGGTCGCCTCTCTCATGTTTCTTGGTATAATTAACACCTCCTCATGAGATTACGTGTCATCTCTTGGTTCTTCTTAGGACCACCCAACTCACAATAGTTGGGTTCCACTTCAGTACTTTTTTTATTCAGTACCTATACTGAATAAAAAAAGTTGCGCTTTAACGATCTGGCTTTTTTGCTCAGTTAACTCGAACAGAAAAAACCGATTACGTTACAGATTAGCAAGGAAAAAATGAGTGTTTACATGGCTGAAAGCATTTGTAACTGAACAGGCTTTTTAGATTCATGGTTTTATGTCCAATGAATATGTGATTACTGCAAAAGGGTTAGAATTTTAAAACCAGCCAACACATTTGCTTTTAAATTTTACCAGGAGTGTGAAAGAGAAAATGAAACAATTATTTTGACAAACAATTAATTTGGTAAACCAGAAATAGTATATTAAATACTTGAAATCTATTGCATTAAAGCAAACTATCAGTGAACTTGTTAAAGCAGGAAGAAATGACCAAAAAAGAATTTGAAGAATATCATTCACATTCTTGTCTAAAAGGTAGTTTTTTTAGTCAATTTTTACTCGATTTTGCATTTCTAGAACTGCTCATTTTTGTGTGTAGCGAGACTATATTCAGCAACTCAGTGTTATTGAAAATTTACCACTTATAATTAAAAATTAGAATAGAAAATCACATACAACATCTAACAACTCTTATTTTTTGAAAATATCATTGCTAGTTTGCTTTAACAATCTTCCACCTAATGCCCGTCCTCTTAACAGAGATTTGATTGTCTAATAGTCTGGTTGCTACAAGAAATTGTTGTGTTATTTTTTTACAAAGGAGGTAGGACCATGTGGTATAATGGGTCTCAGGTTTACCAAAAGGATCAGAGCATTTCTTACCTTTATAAATACAGTTACTTATAATTACCTACAGCTACAATCTGTTTTTGATTAGCTATTGTTGTTGTACTTACACGGTCTTTACATCTACAACTACAGATGTCTCATGAGTCCTGTTGCAGTCTCACAACCTGCCAAGTTCTTCTGGTCTTACAGCCAGATCTCACAAAGTCTAGTTTTTGGGCTAAAAAACTTTCTCAAGCACAAGTTTCAGAATTCTGTCTGAAACCCATCAGCCAATGAATTGTTCAAGCAGTGTTGAACGGATTACATAACAATACAGCCCAGTGTATTTAGCGAGTGCATAAGCTGCACCGCTTCAACTTTCACAAAGTATATGGTAAGAGTGTAACAGAGAAAACAACACATAGAAAGCTTTTGGTGACTCAGTAAATCTTTGTAATTGACGGACTCATGAGAAAACCAGCAGATGTTAGTAAGTGAGTGGAAGTCGACAACTTCGACAACTTTTCTCCTTTTTGCTGATCAATTTCAATGGTTTTATAGACAATGATTGCAATAATTTTACAATAAATTGATTGAGAGCGCACATCTTCGACGTTCATTTACAAATGTTTGCTTATTTTTTCCAAACAGCCAAGTCTATTCTACAAAGCACAACTATCAAATATTTTATACATCAACAATAAAGCAAAATAACAAAATAATTTACTACAAAAACAATACTACCGCAACTGTTCATCGTCTATCTGTACCCAGAGATCAAGGTTAGGATAAAATATAACTTTCGATGATACTGTAAAGGTTTTGTGTGCTACCTTTACTGCTCCACTAGTACAAGACTCAGTGCAAGATTTGATACATATATTAATTTTGTCTGCTTCGTTCATAAAGGGTTACAATAGAAAGCATGCAACATGTAATGAACAGGCGCAGAACAGCTCTGTCTTCTGATCGGGGTGTATGTTTTTATATAGTGGGAGGCTCCGCCTCCCGTTTCTCCTGGTTAGAATCGGCTGGCTTGGCTTAGCTTTGACTGAGTCTGGCTCAGTATGATTTGATCAGTCCACAACACACTCCCCTCCATTGGCGACTAGGTCTCCAATTAATGTCCTGTGGGAGAGTCAACTGGGCCAGAGCCTCGTTTTGGCGGGCGCCATAGTGGGGACACTCTATTTGTTTTTTTTTTGTAATGCTCATGGCAGTCACTTGGCCGACCTCATCTACTCCTTCAGTTAAGGTGTCCTCCAATAGTGCTTCCAAGCACTGGTCGTTTATTCCCAGAACGACTGACTCCGAGAGGCTTATGTTAGCCTCATTCAGGGTCTCCTCCTCCTCTATTTCCCTTATAGGCTATGATATTTTCCAGTTTTAAAGCTGGCAATTAGTCCGCTTAGTACTTCCTCAGCTTCTTCCAAGCTTTTTGTGACCGAAGTCAATAGTTCTTGCAGAGAAGTCTCGCAGGTTTTGTCCAAATTCCAGTAAACTAAAAGCGTCCGCAGTGAGCGAGTGCTTTATTAGAAAAGCCTTGGTACCGGCTGTGAGAGCCGTTTTACCGCTTTTTCTTCTGACCTCCAACCGTTTTTGGTGACTGAATAGCAAATTCCATCTCTGTACCGGTTGTGCCGAACAGGTTCCGATAGGGCTATTGCATTTGGTACTTATCAGGGTATAGCTGGAGAGTTCATCGGTTTTGCCAGAGCCGTCTTGGGTCTGCCGAGCTCAGTTCTTGACTATTTTCTTTCCTTGGCCCACCTACTCTTTCTGCAGGAGTTGTCCTTTGCTTACGGTTTCCTGCGGCTTCAATGAGCAGTTTCTCCTAGTTGGTAGATTGTAGCATTAGCAGATGTTCTCTTAAAACCTTCATCGGATTTTTTCCCGGCCTGTCTGATCTCGTCTCCTTCATGTTGGGGCTCCTTCTTGGCTCCAAGGTTGCTGTGGATTATCTTAACTTTTTTGGGCAGGTGTGGTAAGGCTTTAGTCTTGCCTTGCATCGATGACTGGCCCTGCCTCTCTATCAAGTACGTGCGATTGCTTTAAGCCTTGAGAACCTAGTATGGCCCTACAGACTTTGCTTGCAACTAGGGGTTTTTTCCCCGTCGCCTGCACTTGTTTGTGAGCCAAACCCACTAGCTAGGTGTGTATAGCGGAGGCTCCTTTTTGTCTTCTTGCCTGATTTTTATATGGCTTTGCTGCAGGGCTTTGTGTGCTGTTTCCAGTTTCCTTTGTGCTCTTAGTGCGTGTTCGTGAGTTGTAAAAAAATTAGTCAGCGGAGGGATGGCTTTCCAGCTGGTCTGGCAACCTAGCTTGCGCCTCAGCATCAGCATATTTGCTGTTTCTCCAGTTGCGAGGGGAGGGGTGTTGCTGGCTCAGTACGCTTTTATCAGCTCGGGAAGTAGCACATCCCATTCATCCTGTCTGTGGGCTAGCAGTAGTGCCTGTAGCAAGTCTACCAATCTACGGTTACTCCTTTCCACTATTGTTTGCTTGTGGGTGGTGCGGAGTAGTGTGAGTTTTCCCCACATTCCAGATTTGGCACAGTTCAGCCATCAGCTGGCTTTCGAACTGTGCCCCCTGGTCTGTGTAGATCTGCTCCGGCAACCCTAAGTAACATAACACCCACTCATCAAGGGTGTCTGCTACCACTGGTGCTGTCGTGTCAGGCAGTGCCAGCGCGTCTTGCCACTGGGTAAAGTGGTCTGTAAGGAACAGTACCCATTTTTTTCCTCTCGTTATGGTAGGGAGTGGGCCGATTAGGTCAAACGGCTACCTTTTGCCAAGGCCTGCCCACGCATAGCCTCTGCCTCCCTCCGACTATTTTATTCTCTCCGTTCTTTGCAGCTTGGTACACCTCACAACTCTTTACTAGCCGTCCAACAGTAGAGGTCAGGCTCGGCCAGTACCAGGTTAACTGGAAACGGCTCGTCATTCTTCCCACCCCTGAGTAGGTTAGGGTGTGTGTTTGCCACACGGCAGTCTGCGCCATGGCTGGCGGACATACGGCGCACCATCTGGCGTAGTTATTAGATGTCATCTGCGCTGCCATGAATGTCGGGTTTCCTCATGTCCCGCACTCGGCTGTGGAGAGGGGGGTGAGCAGGCAGCCCTCCAGAACTTTTGTTGGTGCCCAGGTTCAATTCCACTATGGTTGGGGCGGGTGTCCCGTTTGAGCTACCAATTGACGTTCCATGGCATGCAATGTTGCCCAGGTTCAACCCCACCTTGTCAATGGTGGGGTTCCATTCAGTCAACTGGTCGGGACGCGTGTGGCTGGCAGCCCCGATTTTTTGGCCAATTCCTTCCTTGAAGGGCCTCTATCCCTCTGTTTGATAATTGCACACTGCCGGTATACTTTGCAGGTTTATCTACTTAGGCCATCTGCATTGCCGTGCTTTGGACATGACCTGTGCTCCAGCGTGTACTGAAATTTTGCTACGATCCCAAACCATCGAGCTACTTGATTCAAGGGTTCCTTCGGAGGAGGAATTTCTGGTCGTACCAGGTAGGGTCGCAAGTTCTTAAAGGCTTTGATGACTGCTAGCAGTTTTCATTGGGTGACGCAGTAATTGCGCTTTGAGGGGGTTAAAGTCTTGCTGTAGAATGCAATGACTTTTTGTCGACTCTCTTGTACTTGAGACAGAACGACTCCCACCCCATGTCCACTTGTGTAAGTATTCAGAATATACCGTGTTCGGAGATCTGGATAGCTTAGGACCAGTGCTGAGCTGTTGCTGTTCTTCAGCTGGTCGAAAGCAGTCTGTTCCTCGCTAGTTCACCTCCATGGTTCTCCCTTGGCCCTCAATTGATGCAGGGGGTGGGCTATTGTGGGGAACTCTGGGATATATTGTGGGCAGTAGCTGATGGTTTCCAGAATTCCCTGGAGTTCCTTAATCCTGCATGAGTTCAGACACTCTGTGACCGCCTGCATTTTTGCTGGGTCTGTGGAGACCCCATTCTGGCTGATGATGTGACCAAGGTATTGTACCTTGGGATTGCAACAGCTCACACATTGAGGGCTTTAGTTTTAGTCTGAACTGTTGGAGTCTCTGAAAAAACTCCTTGGGACGGCGGAGGTGCGTATCAAAGTTCGGTGCAATGACTATAATGTCATTGCGGTACAAAAACAGCATTCTTTAGTGAAAGCCATACAGGACGCGTTTCATAAGCCTCCGGAAGGCGGCCAGGGTGGAGGTCAACCCGAAGGGCAATGCCTTCTACTTTCACAGGCCTGTCCTGGTAGAGAAGGCACTTTTTTCCTGGGCGTTTGCATCCAGTGGCACTTGCCAGCACCCGCTAACCACGTCGAGCTTGCTGAAATATCGGCTGCATGACAGGGTGTTTAGACTATTGTCATTCGTGGGAAGGGGATACGCATTCTGTTCAGTAACGGCGTTTAGTTGCCGGTAGTTGATACAGAAGCGCTACTTCCCATCCTTCTTTTTAACCAGGACCACGGAAGATCTTCAAACTCCGTCAGCTGGCTCGATTAGGCCTTGCTTAAGAAGTTTCTGCACCTATCGTTTAGCCTCTGCCTCCTTCTCTGATTCTAGCATGTAGGGGGGGCTGTCGGATTGGCCGAGTCCTTCCTTGAGAGGTATCGAGTGCTCAACCTCGGTGGTCACTCCTACGTTTCTGCCTCCTGTGCTAAACACGCTGACATAACGGTTCAGCAGGGCAACCAGCTTGATTGCCTGACCTATTTCCACACAGTTTTGCTAGGCCGCTTAGAACAACTCTTCCATGTGAGCCGGCACTCTATTGGTTGAAGTCAAACCTGCTGTTCACAATAGGGAGTCAGCCTCTACGACCTACAGAGTGTCTACCCAGGTATACTTTCCCATGGTGGTACCAGACTTGAGAGTCAATGGCCGTCCCATAGTGTTCAGGCATCTGGCTATGACCTGGCGTTTGGGCCTAAGCCGATTCAAGCTGCTTGCCATCGGGAGTCCGTCGAGGAGCCCCTCAATCAGTCCCAAGGGACAATAGTTCTGAGTGGTGATACGGCACTACAGTGTCATATCTGTCCAGGCTGGCACTACAACCTTCCTGATTACTTGTACCTTGCTTTGGAGCAGCCGTCTGTGCCTCTTTGGTGCACACTGGCATCTTTCCGTCTACTTGGACCGCTGGCTGCTCAAATTCCAAGGAACACTGGTGTGCCACTAAGAACAGCATGTCCAAAATGGCATCTTCACTTAGTCGGCTGACTACAAAGACCTCCTCGGTCTTAACCTCCCTTAGTCAAATTGGTAGCTGAATAATTCCGTCGAACAGAAGTATAAGTCCATTCGCTAACAGACCATGACAGTCACTTTCCTCGAGCCATTCTCGCAATGCTCCTGAGAGTCGGTCAAACACTCGCTTATTCAACAGGTTGGTAGTGCAACTCGTATCCAGTAAAAACTGTATGGGCTGACTCTCCACTCTTTCGGGAAGAAAGTAACTAGTGTAGTGGGGTCGGCTGAGGGCTTGCGCCATGGTTAAGTCCTTCAGGGAGCCCCTTGAGGGGTTTTTGAATCCCTTCCTTTGTAACTCGGCAAAGTTGGTTCCTGGGGTCACCCAGTTTCCAGGGTTGACCAGTAGCTCTATCAGGTGTTGTTCCTGAGAAGGGGATAGTGCCGGCCCTGCCCCTTTTAAGGCAGGCTTCCTTCTGTCCTGTAGAGATAACTTCGAAGGTTCTCGGTGTCTTGGGTAAGGAGAATTTGGTTGTCACTTCCCTACGTTTTTGACTATGTGCCGGTCATTTGCACAAAGGGGCATAGGCTGTGTCCAAAACCGGAAAAAGGTTGGGGCTGGCCTCCTTCAAGGACTGGTAGTAGTTTTGTGTAGGTGGTCTCTACAGGTTCCTACTGCGCACGAAACTCTCTCGGCCTAGTCCTTGCTGGGTGAGACCATCCGTCAGTAATTCCTGGGCCCCGAGTGGCTTTGTCAAGTTCTCAAAGATTTTTGGTCTAAGCACAGTCAGCAGCCAGAGCTACTGTTGTGGCCTTCATTCGCTTCCTGAAGCCGGTTTCGGGGGACAGGGCAGTTCATGTGGGCGTGCCCCCATCCGCTACACTACCAGCAAGAAGTGGCCTGTGGGCACCTCCCTTTTCCCTAGATTAGAGTTGCTCCTGTAGTCGCTCCACCTTTTCCATGAGATACTGAACCAATCCTGCTAATTGGCCAATTATTTCGGTCTCAACCGAGTTCACTTGGTTAGGAGACTCTCCTTCCACGACTCGCATAGAAGAGCCAGCAGGCTTGCACTCTCCCATCGTTGTATCTGGAGGTAATCATTCCCGGCCCACCTGGCATCTGTTAGCATGGGAGTTGGTACTGCCAAAAGGTGTCGTCGCAGAGCAGGGTCTCCCAGTGAGCTGTAGAATGCCTCCATGGTCATGTTGCTCATGTGTGGGTTCGGAAGATCTCCATACGCAATGTGCACCAGCCTCTTCACCTCCATGGCATGCTTCTGGAGTGACACTTTTTCGTCTTGCCTGAGGGCATAGAGCCGGCTCAATGCCTGCTTAGCCGATCGCCCAAACCTTGCTCGAATAGCGTTGAACACAGCCTTTGGGCCTGATGTCAGCAATAGCCCATAATTTCAGCAGTAGGTTGTAAAGAGAGCAATAGGTCGTAATGACAGAGATAGGTCATAATGTTAGTGATAGGTCATAATGACAGCAATACGCCATAATGACCGCAAGAGGCCATAAATTCAGTGATAGCACATAATGACAACAAGTCATAATGTCAGCAATAGGCCACAATTTCAGCAATAGCTCATAATGTCAGAATTTGCTCATAATGCCTTAGACATATCATTATTCTACTGGCAGGTGACGATACCACTGCCAAGTCAAATCACTTCTCACTGCTCAATGTACTGCTGACAGATCAAAATTATTAATGTTGCTGTAAAAAGCTTACTTGGTCTGACATTCTCTTTTTCAGCCATTCTGTTATTTTGCAGGTAAAACATTTCAAGGAGCTGAACCGAGAAGTTAATACTTACTGTTTGACAAAAAATGAACTATATCAGGGAGTCTTTGTCATACTTGCGAGTGAATGGCATGAAGCTCTGCATGTCACTCATCAGCTCTGTTCTTACCTTCGCTTACCAAGCACAAATACAAACATGATAAACCAGATCAATGACTATGCTGATAAAAGATGCTCTTTCTAGTTCAAATATAGCAAAAAACATGTGTGGTGGGAATTTTAGCTATTCTTAGTTGTTTGAGTTGCACTTTTTTCTACTACTTCTATATTATTTTTACCAACCATATACCAGGAAATTAAATAGAATTGATCAAAGGCGCATAACTAATTTTCATTAATCGAGTCGAGCATCTTTATCAAAGATCCTATTTGTTTTTTCAAGATCAGTTCAAAACAGTTACCCAATTTATTTGGGTATAAAGCACCCTCATTGGCGCATGCACCCTGGATTTTTTGATGAAGACTAGCGTCAAACTTTTTTGGCACAGATCTAGGACAGAAAGTAACAACGACAGTCGAAGATATGCAGTTATAACAAAAATTTATTGACTGGTAATATGATAGAATTATGTGCTTTGGTAAAACGTGGTTTATTGTTTATCAGTCTGGTAACAAAGGCACACTTGCAAAAACGGTTATATATTTGCATTTTGATGCTAACAACAAAATATTGTTGATTTCCATCAAGTGATCATATTTGCCATCATTTATTCAGAGCGGAAACCAACTGTTATAAAAAAATAGTTATAACAGTGGCATGATATGAGGTAAACGGAAACACACATCAATTGATTTATAAGTTGATGATGGTATACAGCAAAAACATGCTCATTCAGAAGAGCAATTGCGTATTAAATGCTACAAACAGTATTATCTGTGTGCAGAGCTGCTATGAAAACATTTTGGTATGTTTTGATTTAACAACTGATTGAATTTATCAGTTAAAACCATTTTAACTAACTACCTTCATTTAATTGTGTATAACTACTAATCTTTTACTTTCGATGGAAAATCAGTAAAAATTTAATGCGTTATACTCTAATAAATGCAATAGTTTAGTGTACAGCCACTCATACAAATTGGTTGACTTCTACAGATTTTCTACTCTAAAGTGTTGTTTTTGCACTTATTGGTGATAATAATTATCTAAAAAATATTTTATTCCATACTTACATTTTCTTCTACATTACAAGTTTTGATGGTAATTTTCCTGACTTTGTATCATGAGATTGCATGTTTAGTTATTATTCTACCATATGGCTTAAATATACTGTACATTACTTATTAACAGTGTTACAAACTTTGATGATGACAATGAATAATATTACAATAGATTCACAAATATAAATCAGTAGAAATATACACAAAACTTTGTGATCTTTGAGAGTAGTTATTGTGTTTTTGCAAGAAGCAACTATAACCTTAAACCAAAAGAACCATCTATATACACTCTGAGAATCAGGCTAAGAGCAGTTGTGGAAAATCATCTTTTGTACATAGTAGTGATATGCAGTTATTTCCAAATCTGAAAACTTATTAACGCTGACCTCTCTGCCTGAAAGTTTTGGTAGCTAAGAAAGTTGTTGATTGAATCTTGTAATATAAGTTATAAACAAGCAGCATGTTTCTAAAGAGATATGTATACACCACATACAGTGAAATACAGTATCGCAAGAGATCACGCCTAACATAGTAGTATTTAATAGTAATGATGGCAGCGATGATGGCAACGATGACAACCAGGTACAGTCAAACATGGATAACTCGAACTTCAAGGGACCGAGCAAAAGTGTTCGAATTATCAGAGCATTCAAGTTATCAGAGCACTGTCACAAGTCCATATATTTACTTATTTATTAGTAGATACATGTACATATACAAACTATAATATAAATCAAAAGCACAAATGGCTTGTTTCAAATTAAATGCTTCTAATGTAAAGTTTAAAACGTTTTCATGAAAAAGTATAGAGATTTTTCTATCACTTGAGATTGGTTTGTTGTTTGAGGTGATGTTATTGCCAGGACGTTTTTCAGATTGACATTGGCAAAACTTGATCGTTGTTGAAATGCTCAAAAGAAAAGACATTTTTTTCTTTTGGGGTTTTACCCACGATCAATTTTGCCATTTTTTCTTGAAGTTTATGCAGATTACCTTACTTTACCTGGGATTCGTTAAAAGCAACACTCCGAGGCAGTTCAATTAGAAGTTTTACGAGGTTTTACGGTACATTCTATATCACTCACGCTTTTTTAATAGATACTTATTGAATGTACACACGTATTCTGTGTTTAGGTCAAACGATGAATAGTTTTTTGTAGCTCAGACAACGTATACGTTTAATTACAACATTTTTTAAGACGTTTTAAACATTCAACATTCCGACGTTGATTCAACACGGAATCAATGTCGGAAAACTATTCATCACGGGCTAGCCGAGTCACGCACTCAAGGATTTTCGCCACGCACATACAAAACAACATGCGATTTTTGTTTTGTATGTGCGTGGCGAAAATTCTTGCGCGCGTGACCCGGCTAGCCCGTGCTATTCATCGTATCGCAGTATAAATGAAATTTTACCAAACTTTTAGAAAAGTCGTTGACAAAAATATTTTGCCGATTGTGGTAATAACGACGCTTATGAATTACGAAAAGATGAGGTTTACCTCTATGGCTTTGAATAAAGTGATTTTCTAAAGCGAAAACAACCGTTTCGGTAGCTGTTGGGCAAAAAAACAGTTCGAATTAACAGTGTTGAGTTCGAGTTATCTATAGCAATTTATCATTACGTGGGAACGGACCAAAGGAAATGTTCGAATTAACCATGTGTTCGAGCTATCCGTGGACAAGTTATCCATGTTTGACTGTATGTTGAAGTTAAATGTGGAACTAGGATGATGCTGTTCGTAAAATGGTCACATGCTATTTCTGTAAAGTTCCATTATGTAAGTGTGTATATTTAGCAATGTATATAATATAGCAATAATATAGCAGTGTATATAATATAGCAATGATGCAATATACCGTACTTATTCCAAAATATAGACAACATGAAGCTGATGGCTTGAGACCTACATAACCCGTTGAAAACAAAAATTTAGACATCCAGTCACAGGTTACAAGTATTTTCAGAATATATTAATCTAATTCAGCCCAACATGCTTAAGGTTGACCATATTTGGCCTAGTCATCAATTAGGAACATTGCAAATGATCTGAGACTTAGGAATCGCTATTCTCCTTGTGAACATTCAAGTTTGATAGCTGGTAAACTGAACTGTTATAATGTAACATAATGAAATATTGAAACATTTAGTAAAATATAATCTTGTACAATATGATATGACGTTACTTATAAAGCCTGGTTCCCATATACGTCGCAAAGCACCGGCGACAGCACCACAGGCTATTAGCGGTGAAATGGGAACCTATGCGCCAAGGACTGCCGGTAGTTGCCGGCGGCATTGCAATAGTTTCGCGCTCCTCAAATTTTGCAAAAGACCGCAGGCAAACCCTTCCCGAAATGCACTGTACAGGTTAAGGTCACCATTATAGGAACGGCATGGCGAGCGAACATTTTATTTAATTACACCATTATGTTTACGATATTATTAACGATGTGGCTTTTATGTGAACAGATGCCGTCGAGCCTAGCGTCGCAAGCATTTTGCTGCACATGTTACCGCCGGAGTCTCGCAATCGATATGGGAATCAGGCTTTAGGTATACATCACTTTTACCTGATGAGTGAGGTCTAGGCAGAAGTCAGCCACTGAACTGTCATGAAACAGAGCTGTCATAATGATGAAAATCCTCGTCAAAATATTTAAACAATTCAAAATTACTAGTCGAATGCTCAGCGTTGCACAGGCACTGAACGATGAACTTTGAGATTTATATATAACTAGCTGCATTACCCACCTACAAGGACAGATTCACGTGCAGCATAAGGTTTATTGAGAGTTGTCTTTCATACTGTAAAACAACTCCAAATATGCAGTTCACTGAAATTTTTTGCCCTGCTCACACTATGCATACACATATGCAGTCATATACATGTATGTCAATAATGTTGGGAAAAACAACAAAAATCTGCAATACGTTTTACAGCTAGTATACAACGCATCAGTCTCAAACCACTCAAATTGGAGTTGCCCTAATTGTGTACGAAAAACTGATAATGAAATTGCTGATGAAAATGAACTGATAATTGCTAGGAAAACTGAAGTTTTTCAGACTGGCATTATTGAAAGGTTTTGCATCTTTTAAAACATTATACAAAATATTTTGCTATCGCCAGCATTTATTGAATGGAGACTTCTACATGCTTAACACACTAATCATGGCTCACCAGTTCTTCGTCTATAGCCTATGTTTTGACATGGTATATACAAACAGTAATGAGGTTGTCTCGATAAAATTTATATGTATAGCAGCACAGACAGTATGATGTCCAGACAGATACAGCATTAGCACCTTACAATAATAAAACATAATGCCAACATGATAGCCTTTTTATGAGATACAATAAAGAAAATGATAGCATGAAAAAATATATATATTGAAAAATATGTTAGAAAATGTTGCATGTGGTATAGCAGAACATGAAGAACATAGCATGACATAACAATAACACAATGTCAGTTCAATGCAACAATTGCGGATAGACAACATTTTTTTGTTTTTCTGTCAGGTGTATGAACAAACAGTTTTCGGCTTGTGCCTACTATTGAGCAGGCGACGTACAGCTGGTCATGGCTAAAGCAGGGTGACAGTAAGTCGATATCAGCTGCTCTCTTTCTTTTCACCATCGCCTATCGCAACCCTCGGAGTACTCGTGCAAGTTCTGTAGTAGTCAGTTACAGTAGGCCTACTCGTACCTGGAAAAAAATTAGTAACTCAGCTGCTGAAGGAAATGAACTTGTCCCACTATCACGAACAGTGGCAAATCCAATGTTATTAAATAGTTGAGGTGTGGCAATTCATATACAATACACTACAACATTGAATGAGAAGTACTTACTTTTTTGAAGTAGAAATTCAGTAGGTAAAACGCACTAACAGTACCAGTACAAGTTCTGTAGCAGTTGTAGTTCTGTGTACTCGTAGCTGGAAAAAAGTAAAAGTAACTCGGCTGCGGAAGGAAATGAACATGTTTACTATCACAAACAGTGGCAAATCCAATGTTTTTAACCCATTCACTGAAGTAGACTCATTTATGCGTTTTTTATGGTCGACCGCGTAGACGCATTTTTGCGACTTTACCAGCAATTGCTAGTAACTGAATTTTACCAAAGGTCTTTAGAACTTTTATGGTAGTGACAGTGTTGTCCTAAGAGTTCTCTATAAAATTAGCCTAAAGTTTAATATTTTAATCTTTATTTGGGGACTTCCAACTTAAAAACGAACATTTTTGTGTAAGTTCATCAAAGGCGTTCGAGATAGAAAACAAATAACTACTTATGTTGATGACATTATAGCCAATTCACATGTTTGTGATTACACAGATAATTAAAATAGCAATAGCAGCACTGACTCTGATGGTGGTGAAAGTAATGGTTTTGTAAGAATAAAGAACATTGTAGAGGATCGTTTTGCTTTGTAGCTTCACATCGCTTTATCAATGCACAAAGTATAGATGCAATGAATTTTTTTGCATAGCATTGCTTGTTAAAATGTTGGCAAAATGAAATATATAACCAAAACAAACGTTCTAGATGGAGTTTGAAATTGAAAAAATATTGTATACATATGTAGCAATATCGGCAAAATGGCTGGCAGTAGGCCGATAGCTAAATTTGTACATGGACGCAAGTGAAAGGGTTACGTATTGAAAGTGGAACAATTCATAGACAATACATGTACAACATTGAATAAGAAGTACTTGCCTTTTTGATGTGGAAATTTAGTAGGTAAGAACTGCATATTTTCCAGTGGCCGCAAGAAACAAACGTTTTCGTGACCTTCTCGTTACACGTTGACAGTAAATATTAATTGCATGTAAATTACTACTCATTAATCTATTTAATTTAATGAATAGTACATTTGTATAGCTGTACAGACACTTTTGTATAGACCGCAGAACTCAAGACGGTGCTTTTTAACACAGCAGGAACTTTGCTGTTTAAAACGGAACAGTGCCGTTGGGCACTGTAAAGAAGCGCACTAACCAGAAATTACGTGATTTTTGTGTAAAAACGATGAATAGGTTATGTATAGAGGTGCGCTAACCAGAGATTCCCGTTAATGCGCCTTAGCGGTAAAAGAAAAAACTACAGAATAGCCGCACTTTAATATAAGCCGCATGGCTCACAAACCGTCAAAAAAAAGTAGCGGCTAATAGTCTGAAAAGTACGGTACTCTATAAGGCGGACAGATATTGATTCAGTTGCCACACTAACCGGAGATTCCCGTTAATGTGCCCTAGCGGTGAAAGAAAAAACCACAGAATAGCCGCATTGTTATATAAGCCACATGGCTAACAAACCATCAGAAAAATGTAGCGGCTAATAGTCTGAAAAGTGCGGTACTCTATAAGGCGGACAGACAGAGATACGCACACACACACACGCACGCACGCACGCACGCACGCACGCACACACACACAAACAACGATTGCCGTTTATATAGTAGATATATATCTATATATAAATATATATATATTACTAAGGACACTTAATAATATAATATATTATTAAGTGTCCACATCACAGTATTAATAATGACCTGATTAAATCAGTAACAATAACTTCATTTGTTGCCTCTGTTCGTATCAAAGTCATTGCTCCAACATCAAATCTTTACGGTTTCTTCATTAGCAGTGTAAATGCTACACTACAGAATAATTGCTAATTGTATCAGGCTAATTATAGTATTCCTTATTTAACGCCACCTTGATGCTTCAATGTATGTGAACAAATTTTATGTACATTATATCACATTGTAATGATAGGACGCTACAATGTAATATGAAAAAACTAACCATGTACTTTATATGTAAATTAGCCCTGTTTCGCTATGAAGTCTTTCAACATGCTTTTATGAAACTAAGTTGTTTTGCTGTTAAATGTAAATTGCCATCAAGCCTCAATTATATGAGCAGGATATATTTTTATCGGGTCAGTGCACACTCAGTTCAGCATACTAATAAACACAAGTATCCGAAAGAATACAACTCTTTGTACTTCAATGTAAGTGAACAAGTTTTGCGTATTTATGACGGAATCTGCTACTACGTACTTTGAGGCTGAAGCTATTAGGCTATTTGATTACAGGCTATTAAATTAAAATTTTATTTGTAAATTAGACATATTTTGCTATAAAGTTTTTTAGCATGCTTTTATGAAGCTAAGCTTTTTTGCTGTTAGAGCTAAATGCCATCAAGCCTCCGATTATATCAGTAGGATATATTTTTATCGCTTGAGTGTGCGCTCAGTTCAGCATACTAATGAGTACAAGTTTCTGAGAGAATAAAACTCCTCATACTTTAATGTATGTTAACATGTTTTGCGTATTTACGATGGAATCTGCTACTACGTACTTTGAGGCTGAAGCTTTCAGGCTATTTGATTACATGTTGTTTCTATTTAATTGGACGAAAAGTGTAAATTGTATCAGGTAAAAGTTTTGCTCTACTAAAAACTGTCTGGACCCTATTACCGACTAGCTCATATGTGCGGAAGAAGAGTTGAGGTCAGAAGACAATGTGGAGATTATTGAGCAGTTCGAAGAATATCAAATGGAATCAGATGAATGCCAAAATAAGAACGTAACTGGTCAATCTAATGAAGCTAATTTTTTTTCAAAAATGTCAATTCTTGTTTTTTAATGTACTGTAAATGTAGTATGTTTATGTCAAGAAAAAAATCATTATATAACTTATAAGCTTACAGTTTTATAGTATATTATTTGAGAACGTCATTGCGGTTTTATGAACTCGCTTACAATGGGTTGATACTCGGAATCTTTTTTCTTTTGCACATAAAAAGCAGGTTTTTGCTGCAAATCGTAGCAAACATATCATTGGGTGCACTAAGTCTTTTAGCAACCTTGTTAAGCATAGTTATAAAATGAAAATTTGCCTTTAAATTTAGAATGAAATAAAAACTCAAAAGCTCCAACAAATTTTACAGAAGGCTCGAAGATCATTATAGGTTATTTGCAAGCAATAGATATCAACTGTTAGTAATATTTATCAGCTTCCATGCGAATATTTATTTAGAAACCTAAATGTGTAACCAGTTAGAGGTAACAGCAAATTATTTGCATTCAAAAGGGTTAATGTTAAAGGAGAGTGCAAAACATATCTTAAAATAATACCTGCAAATTAATTTTTTTATATCGTTTTATCAATAAGGAGATATCAGAAAAATATCAAAAAACCTTGTTATTTTTTAACTCAAAAAATAAGGAGACTGCAGAGCTCCTTCGAGCTTTGCACAAAAGACAGTGCAAAGTATAGGCAATACTCATTTCGCCCGCGAAAGGGTTACATTTGTTTTCCAAAAATTCTGATGAGATATTTGAAAAATATAATGCCATTCTTAATTTAGAAATCATCTCTATTAAAGCGCCATTATAGAGGAAGGGTTAAAAATAGATTGCAATGATGTTCACATAAAGGTTTTACAGTATTTTGACTATTTAACAGTGTCTGCATTCAATTTAGTGGACTTGGTTACTTGTACCATCAGCTTTACAACTGTACAGCTAAACAAAATTTGTATCATGTTATAATCTGCTATAACTCTAAATATAACTTTTGTAATGAAGTTTAAACTGTTCATGAGATAATACCGCTTTGAACTACATAGGTAGATGAGTGTGTACTTGGTAATACAAATTGTAGTAAGGAAATACGAGTTTTTAGTGTAACACTTACTTGGAGTCCCATTTGCAGAGTAAATTAGAACCAGGAATATCATCAGATAAGTTGTGAAAAGCATCTCCTCATAGTTGTAGCTAACATAGTCAGTAGGGATCAATAAGTCAGCAGTGACTACACACTAGCTAAACAAGTCCATATTCTTTGTTTCGTGTACTTAATCACTACCTAAGAAATAATCAGTGAGTGAAGCAAGAATTATCACATGATTAGAAGCATATATAGTGCTAACAGTGTACAACCCTCTTTTTTACTGATCAGCTGTGCAATGACATGGCAAATAAGAAACCTAAGCCAATTCATTCAAAGTTTTTTTTAAATACTTACTGAACTGTTGACAGCAATCACAAACATAGTTTTCTATATAAGAGGCAATATAAAACCTACTCGAAGAATGACAAAAACTTACAAGGAAAATGGAGTGTTCAGACTTACATGTGTTCAGACTTACATGTAGACTTACATGTTCAGACTTACATGTCTGCTCAACCAACATTTGTTTTGTCATGAGATTTAATAAACCAGCATTTTTGACATTTGAAAATTTTAAAGAATGTTTTATTGGCCTGCTTTCTCAAGTTTTGGCTGCCTATATGTTTTTGATTGCAATGCCTTATCCCTCTAATAAAACTAGGTATTAAACTCACAGTAGGTTACAACAATGAGAGCACTAAAAAGGATAGTAGTTTTGACAGTGTCACAAGATTGGATGAGATGGAGGCCCAGCTTATGGAGCCTCCGTGTCATGGTGAGTCAGGCAATGGGCATCTTGAGTAAGGTGAATTACCACATACGGTCATTGATAACTCTGGTGCTGCCAAAAATACTGCATACTTTATGATTCACGCAAGTGTTAGAGTGCTAGTCTACCAAGCTGAGGGTTGTGAGTTTTAATCCAGTAAGAAACGATCTTTTCAGTCCAACCTTTAACTCTTGTTGCTGAGAACCAGTCAGAACAAGGTAAAACTTGCCAAGGCTGCTGAATAATAAGGTAATACATAGCTACATAAAAGACTGGTTTTTTCTAAATGAACTTATGATTTATATTCAGCGCTGGTACTTGTTTATCCAGCACTGGTGTTTATATATACATATCTTTATATACAACATTCAAATCAATAACATATACATGTACATATCTATATGTGATTGATTCAAGATAATCATAAAAGAAGTAGTGATTTATACAAACTTGTAATATACTTCAGTAGAGAGAGATTCATAAAGTTTATATCAATTAGCTTGATGGGTCCCGAATAGATATTAAGACTAGATTATAATCAGTGTGTCTGTTTATGTGACTATGGGGAGTCCAGAAAGTTGTGGGAAGAAGAAATAAGTGAAGGAATGATGAAAAAAGTCTGGTACAAGAAAAGGCTGATTGTACAGATTTTGCAAAGCATAAAGTTGTCAGAGTATCAGCAGTATGCCAAGCATTTACTGAGGAAAGGCTATCTTGCAATGTATAAAAAAGTGGCTGTTATCATAAAGTACTGTTTTTACCGAGAAGATATCCATAAAGATTGGAATATTGTCAACATTATCAATTCTGTCAGCTGGATAGCTTCTGTAAAGGGAATATACAGTGAATCAATCAAACTAACTTGCGAGATCATAGCAAAAAAGTTGGTTGATGGCTAAATTATCGCCAACAAAAATAAATATTTTCTGTTATTTAAACCGCTTTCTGTTGGTGTTTAAATAATCAACATCAAAAATAAACAATAAGGCATGGATCACCAAACTATAATTCATGCATACACTAAGGACCTTTACCATAGCAAATTAGCTTGCTGAATGAACAAAAGATTATTATTTAAAAAGTTACTGTGTAAAGCATGATTGTGTATACATTGTACATAGGGTAAAGAGTAAAGTCAGGTGAGAATGATTTTGATGTCTAAATTTTGCCATTATTATTGATCACGCATGAATTTAATAAGATACATGCACATGTTAACGTCTGTCTCAGTAAACAGTTCACTGGGACACACAGTAAGTCAGAGGTCAGGTCAGTGAACCGAAACGCAGAAGGCCCATTGGGGATTTTAGGAAGGGTATCTAGCCACAATTGTTCCTGCACCAAATATCATGAGCAAATGGTCACAATATATTTTGTACCATGATATACCATTTCCTATGGTGCAAATAGAAAAAAACTGAACAAAAAAGATGACTCACTGATGTTTGAATGGAAAGTACCAGAATAACCAAGAAAGGATCGACGCAGGTTCTGTTGACTGGGTGAAGTGATAGCTTTAATAATTAAAATGAAATCACTAAGCCAGTATGCGCACCAATGAGCAATTATTGATAATTATGTGCATACTACTAGCAAAAAACTTTTACTCCGGGCATATATACTTACTACTGAATGCCCGGCGCTGCCGGAGTGATAAGTCTTTGGAAAATTTTTTCATTTTATTTAACATACAATATTTACCATTCTAACTTTCAAACTTTGTATCAGGAAAAAAAGTGTTTTGTGCAGTTGAAATTTATTAAGAAAAAAGATAATAACAGCTGTAAAAGTTTTCAAACTTTGCCCAACAACTGTAACTTTCAAACTTCATATCACAAAAAATGCTTTGTGCGGGTCAAATAATTAAAAATAATAAAACAGCTATAAAATGATTTAAATATAAATATGAAATAATTAGTAAGTAATAGCTAAATTAAACCATAACTGCCACGGACAACTTTTTTCGTGTTTACTAGGTAAATCAGACACGGTAATTCCGATTTTGTACTCAAAATAAATATTGGTCCACTAACCTTCAAAGTCATTTAGGCTTTTTTAAAGCGTTTCAATATCCCTTTCGAAAACAACACAATCGGCATTAAAAGCTCCACCCATAAATATGTGACGAAACCTAGCTTTTTTAGGAACGGAAGTTAGGAATATTTAGTCCGATTTAGAATAATAGAGATGGGTGTCTTAAAACCCATTATTATCTAAATCCAGCCTGTAAAACAATTTCAGTTTTTTTATGAAAGGTATATAAACTATTTAAAATTCCTCGTAGCTTGTTACATGACGTTTAAATGGGCTGGACGCCGAGAAAAATGAGCTCAAAGAGCGCGGTTTTATCACAAGCTAGCGTTGTTATTGCGCTTTTTTAAATATGCAATGTTAAATAGCTCATCTACCTTTCAGAAAAGACTGATATTATTTTTAAGGCTGAATTTAGATATTAATGGATTTTAAAACACCCATCTCTATTATTCTAAATCGGTCTAAACATCCCTACGTAACTTCTGTTCCTAAAAAGCTAGGTTACGTCACGTATTTATGGGCAGAGCTTGTTATGCCGATCGTGTTGTTTTCGAGACCGATATTAGAACGCTGTAAAAAAGCCTTCATTACTCTGAAAGTTAGTGGACTAATCGTTATTTTGAGTACAAAATTGGAATCAGCGTGTCTGATTTACCTAGTAAATACGATAAAAGTTGTTCGTGGCAGTTATGGTTTAAGTCTGTTTTTCAAAGATTGCAATAAAAGATGATTTATTAATGATATAAGAATATGTTGACTTAATAATAACAATTTGTGCATAGAAGTGTGTGTGTGTGCGCGCGTGTGTATATATAAAAAAAGGTTACTGTTCCAACAAACGCTATCAATAAAAACTTTAAATACTACGATACTGGTACCTCTTGATACTGGTACAAATGTACAGTGGATATCGTGCTGTCTTTGTTTGAATGAACAGAGAGAATGTAGAGACTAATCCTACTCAAGATAATACAATTGTCCGCGTAAAACGAATTAGCCTTGATGGCAATTTAGCAATTTAACCTCACGCAAAACCGGAAATAGAAGTTCACAAAAACACAAAAATTCACCATGTTTCATAAAGCTAAAAAGGTTCATACAGTTTCAATTAATGCCTCTTTTTCGGTGCGAAAACGGGAAAAGGTTGTATACATTATACAATGCACCTTCAGGATACGATTACACTGATATACTATTTTTTCATCTTACGAAGTTGAACATGGTGAGGTTTTCACCTCATCATACCAATTTTATTTCACCATACAAAATTAAAGAAAATTTTTATCTGAGTTCAAATTTGCTAGTCGGTGTGCTTATTAGGTACATCGAAATAACAAAAAATCAAAATGCTGTTTGCCGAAAACATTTTCACAACGTTTGGAAGAGACACGATGACCGATTTCTCTCAGGTCAGCATTTCACGTAGAAATTTTAGTGAAAATTACAAAAGCAAGAGCAAATATTCATTTTCAGCGTTAAACTCATACTTGCTTATAAAGTTTGATTCCGCATACGTATATAACTACAAGTATCTATATTTATTTTGTTAGCTATGGAATCTGAGACTGTTAAGAACGTTGCAGGAAAAAGGAAAAAGTGATTTCCATGACGACAAAGTTGGAGATCATAAATTAATTCGAAGAAGGAGCCCGTATTGTAATTACTGCCAAGGAATATGGTCACAACCAATCAACAGTTGCAACTATTATTAAAAACAAGAAATCTCTTAAAGCAAGCTCAGGGAAGAGCTTAGGACTGACAACTTAAAGGAGTTGGTAGCCATGCACGGCATCAGAATTCAAAGGGTGCAACAATTTAGTGGTGGGGAGGAAATGAAAGAAACAGAAAAACCTACATCGGCAGAAATCAAAAAAGCTATAAGTTGGTATGAAAACTTTACTAGGTTCATTGAAAATAACATCCGGAAAAAGGTCTCACAGGCCATGTTATGAACGATGTTGATGAAAGGGGCATGAGCTAGTTTAGAGAAATTTTAAAAAGCCCATCAGAAACATATTTCATTAAATAGATTTTTTCAAAGGAAAAATGTCAAAAAGCACAGAAGATAACAGTGAATCTAATAAAAAAAAGCTAAAGATGAAAGCGCACCTGAAGTGCTATTACATGAAATTTTCAAATTTTTTTAATTTGAAGTGTTTAATTTTCTGATAAAGACTGGTACATAAAAACAATACTATCCAATCTATATATGTACTTCTTAAAGTTTGTCGTCTGTTTTCTGTCGTCTGTCCTTTGGTATGTCTGTTCCAGATTTGCTACAAGCAGTGTTATTGTCTGTCATTAAGCTAAGAAACTTAGCTTTTTGTTACAAGCTTTGCCAATATCTATCATTATAATGACTTTAGCCTATATAAACAATTTAGCTTCTAACCCTGGTCATTAGTCGGTTTGCGAAGCCACCTCTAAGGATTACTTGAAGAAGAATTTACAGTAAGTTCATGTTTTCTACTTTTACTACCTGTGTTCTAGGCATGTTCATCACGTAAATTTGCAGTTTTATTAGTGTATTTTTACAAATGTATTAAGAAGGACTTAACTGTTATATTCTAGGATAGAATCTTTACTGGCTAATTGATTCACACGCAACAACGAATCTTTATTATATCTTTAACTGGGGCACAATACAGTCTTCTTAGTGTTTGGAGGATATCTCCTAACTATTGTAAGTGTTAATGCCATATGTTTAATTCATTGGATGCGTTTGCCTGTTCTTACTATTCATCCTGAATATTTTGGTAGTATTTGAGCACATTTTGTGTGTGTTTATATGCGTGGTTTGCTGCATACAGGGCACAATTGAACTGAATTAGGCAAATAAACCAAATCAACTGACGAGACCATCTATTTGTTTGTCGCCATCTATATATCCCAACCAGATACTATAACAGGTATTAAAATCTTGGAATTAAAATTCCGCGTTCTGAAGAAATTGAACTCGTGGAGATCGCGTTTCCAAGTTTTTTAACCACAAGCTCCACTACTGAGCTATGCAAGATATATTGACCAAACCATTATAATATACTGCATAGCGTATGCACATGCTAAAATACATTGTTTGAACGATGATGAATTTTATTGACTCGATAAAACTCGATGCTTTTTGCATTTTCATGAACTTTTATTTCGGCCTTACATAAGGTTCAATTGCTTAATCACGGTGAAGGTCAATAATCTTCACGCGGGAAATTGTATTATTTCCGTAGAAATAGCCTCGACATTCTCTCACTGTTCAGTCAGACAAAGACAGTCTTATATCCCATTTTAACATTTGTACCATTTTCAAGAGCTACGAGTATCGTCATATTAAAAGTTTTGATAGATAGCTTCTGGCGAAACAGCAGGCTATACTTTTTGTACATACATTAATTCACTCACTCATACACTCATTCTCTCTCTCACACACGCGCACGCACGCACACATAATTTCATGAGCGAATTAATATTACTAATTCAACATACTCAGGACTTTCACTTTGTTTTCTCATTCCGTATCAATTGTATCAATACCAAATCATATTTTATTGTAACCGTAGCAAAACCGAAACTGAAGGATCGACAAAGGATCAAATCTAAGGATGCAGCTTTGCAAGCTTATAGTGACTTTTTAAACCAATTTTCAGTTGCGAAAAAACGATTACAACACGTTCAACACTCAATGACTGCAAACATTACACTTTTACCTGAAAAAATCTTGCCCAAACATTACCAGACTGGGCTAAAAAATGGAGCAACATAGACACAGAGGTCAAGACCAAAACTGCCATGTTACTAGATTTTGAATGATATGTCAAATTCGTTTCTACAAAAGCTACAAAGGCTACTGATCCAATGTTTTTTTGATGCTCCAATACAAGAATGTGCACACTACACGAAAAACTGATAGAACAATGACAACAAAAGGTTCGAAGACTACAAGTTGTCAAACTCTTCACAAAAATGAAACTTGAACAATTTTTCTTTTAAACTGCTGCATATACCCCTCATATACAAAGCCACATGATCAAAGAAGGTATAAAGTTAAAATGGGAATCGTTTTAAGAAAATCAGCAAATTCAGATGGAAAACAACTACTGTTATGTATACTCGTTCATGACAAATCTGCAAACTTTAAACAAAGAGCAACACACAAGAAATGCTCCAACTTACATCCCACTAGTTTCCAATTCAATTCCATTGCAGGATCAGAATAAAGGTGTGAGCACAATAATAGCAAATTAAGCGAAGCTGTAGCGGCTGAGGCGCCAAACAAATGTCACCTCAAAGCACACTTGGTGCGATATCCTTCGCGTTCATCAGCATTAATTAAAATTTGAATTAAAATATATTAATTATTATTATGATTCATTTACTTACCAGCTAGCTTTAATTATTTTGCGATTTCTCGCCAGTTATTCCCCTTGATATCTTCTCTTATAATTTTGGTGTTTTTTATTATAAATGCATGGCCTCTCTCTTACTAGCGCAATGAGTTGCTGTTCCATATCTGATCGCGCTACTATTATTAATTAATTCATCAATGTATTATTATTAATACACTGGTGTTTGGTATGACCACGCTTGCATTTTTTGGGGTCTATGACCTTGGAACAGCCAATAACATGCAAGAAGTCGCACCCAAAATCAACCGTGTTTGAACGTTCTGGAAATGCCACAATCTTGCCGCTGCGGCTGCTGCTTTGTCACACCGCTTCACTTTCGTATCACATTCACTCTGCGCGCCTTTAGACTTCCTCAACTAAGAACAAAGATAAAATCTAGACATGTTCATCAACAGACACTGAGCAACAACTAACAACAGTAGCACTTTCTGTGTAGATTGCTTCAACAAGTAATGCTAAAAAATCTTCATTTATGCATTTTTAGACAGTCATTCGAGTACTTCCTTTTTTATAGAACCTGTTGCAGAACAACTTACAAGAAAAACCAACTAAATTCTTTGTTTCAACATCGACTTCAAAAAACAACGAATAAGATGTTTAAAGAACCACGAGTTACAGGTTAGAGGCAACACTGGACAATAAAGACAATTGGTAAAAACCAGATTCCTACCCAAGATGCTACATCAAGTAGAACTACTTTAAAAAACTACAAAATAAGCTATTACCTTTCCGATATATACCTATAGGCTATTTGCCGAAATCCCAGCAAAAGCTTCAGCTCCCTCCTGGCTACATAGAGGAAGTGTCGCTATCTCTGCAAAATTTCTAAATAATAAAAACGAGTCAACTGCATGTACGTAGCTGAAAGTTTACAAAAACCAAGTTGCCACATTCAAAACGGAGTATGATCCCAAAATCCATTTGATGTCATGTTTATATCACGAGCATAATAAGCGCTGACCCCCTAAGAAACTAGGAAACAAAATGGACAATCTTGTGATTAAAAAGCTTCACGAAATACACACAGTTGGTAGTGTGATTAATCAGCGGATCGCCCTGTGTGTGGCAAGGGCGGTTAGTCGCAAAAAGAACTCGGGTCTTCTTAAAAAAATGGAGGCAGCATTGGGCTGACTGAGAGCTGGACAAAGTCTGTTCAGGAGAATGGTACACACACAACGGAAGGCCACTAGTAGAAAGCTTCAGCTCCCTCAAGGCTACACAAAGGTAGCGTCATTGACGCATAGGATTTCTCAGCATGTGATGGCCAAAAAAATGCCTTCGTGTCTGATATTTAATTGGGACCGAATATCACTCAAGTATGTGCCAGTTTCAGATAAAACAATGGTCGCCAAGGGCTCTTCCAACGTAGCCATTAACAGCCTTAGCGATAAGAGGGATTATTGTTGTCTTAGCAATGTCTATGGAAGGTACGATGCTTTCCTATCAGCTTATTTACTCATGTAAAACTGCTAAAAATTTGCTACAGCACAAAATGCCTCCAGGCTTTGATTTACAAGTAAACCCTAGCCAGTGGTCTAACGAGGAGACAATGATTAAATATAAGAAGAATGTCAATCGACCATACCTAGATTAAACAAGGAACCGACTTGGCAAACCAAATATGCCAGCTCTTCTATATGACGCTTTTCGAGCCAACAACACTGAGGCTTTCAAAAGCAAGCTCAGCTCCATAAATGTGATCTGCGTGGAAGTAAGCCTAGATTTTAGATTGATACTTTCTGAAATTTGTCTATCAGTTTCATAAAATAGCCCCAAATCCTGTTTTTGTTTAATTGTTTGCAGAGCATAGTTCAGACCAATCAATATTTAACTGCACTTTGTTTTATAGATTCCAAAGAACATGACTGACAACCTGCAGCTGTTAGACCTCTCAGTCAATAGACCGTTTAAAGACTTCATCAAATCACAATTATCGCAACGGTAAGCATATAAATTTAAAATGACTGACTGTGCGGAGCCAAAAAAAAGTTGATGTGTCAACAAAAGCAATTAAAAGCCTCGGCAAATGCTTTTCAATTTATGACGTTGATGTGTTGGATGCAAAAAGAATCTGCTTGGAAAACCTGTTTTACATCAATCTCAACTGTTTATAAAATGGCAGAATGTTTGAGCTAAGCATATTTCTTTTGATTCACAGGTACACAGAACAAGTCATAGAGGTCAGCCATTACTATTTAATTGCCTTACTAATGAAAATAATAACAAAGCTCAGAGATGTGCATGCTCAGTGGCTGTGTGAATCGTATAAGCACTTTCTGCTACCATCACAGAAGGCTATCATACAGAATGGGTTCATCAAGGCAAGAATATCATTGGCAGAGAATCAACCAGTCGACTTAGTCCCCTTCAACAACTCCTCGATATCGCTGTAGCAACATGATTATGCGATTCTATTTGAGATATATATATATATATATACAGTAATACTTCAACTTACGAGTGCTCCAACGAATGAGAAACTTGAGATACGAGACAGTTTTTAAGCTAGTTTCAGCACTAACATACGAGCCATGTTTGAGATACGAGCACGTGAGTCAGTTGCCAAGTATGCCAGAGGTGTTTTATGACAACAGCATCAATCTGTATTTTCCAACTGCTCAAGTTATACTTTTGAACCGTGTTTTTGTGCGCGCTTTTCAGTGCAGAATTATGTGAAAAACCCTGCCTTAGATGACGTCCCGGTCGTAAATTTTTTTCTGGGGGCAGGGTGGTTGGTCATAGATCTATTATGGTTATTCATAGATGTCATGTGGTGACGTAGCCTGAAGATTGTTTGTATAATCACTGTTGAACTGTCTGTATTACAACTGTGTGTCGCATGTCTGACCTTGTACCGTAATTTTCGTGAATACCCAAACTTGGATGTTACAGGATGTAACTTGATGTATCTTCTCGATGGCTCACGAATTACCATGTGCTGCCAATATCTTGTATACATTGTTGCAGTTCCGAGGAATAGAAAAATAATGGTAATACACCAAAACTAAAATAAAATATAAACTATAATACCAATATAAAACGTGAGTAAAATCTTAACTAAGTGAAGCCCTACCCTACTAGTCGGGCTCCATGGCTAGGGTTGAACCAAACGATAAATTAAGCATTATCTTATTTAGTTTTATTTAATCGTTTGCTTTATTCAACGGTTTGCTTCCGTTTACTGACAAAAATGGAATATGGCAAGTTGATAGGTATAGCATGAAACAACTCTTAGGTCAAGTAGTAGACAAATCAAGTGCTAGTTGCTGCACAACCCAATTATAGATTGCTTTGGGTTGAACTATAATTTATTTGTTAGCTATCATCCAGAGAGAATGTCAAAACTAGTCATGTAATCCTTTTAACAGATTAACTTAACTCAGTGCTGAGTAGTCTGGACGCATGGAATTTGTTGTCGTCTGACTTACTAGAGGGCTGTGATTTCACTAATATTGGTCAGGTAGGTTAAAATTTATCGGCATCTGTAGGTTGGTGTCCTAGATCTTGTTGAAGATGGGAAACCGTAACTGACTGCTAATTCAGCTAGCATTGCAAATTGTGTACTTGCACACATGAATTTTGAAGACCAATTTAGACTGAGATATAACTCAGATTATTACATCGCTCAAGTAAGTAATCTAAATAAGCCAATCTGTTGGAACTCAATCCATATATTTGCAGATAGCCAACTTGACCTTACTTTCTTCAAAATTTGTACAAATATTTTCCTTCACTGCTAAAGTCAAGTTCTATACACTGAATCATGCTCTGCCTTTTTTTGGTTTTACGCTGCAACTGCTCTCTTTACTCAAAATGGGTTGCTCTAATAAAAACTTTACTGACAATGATCTCCTGAAACTTACAACAGATTCGTATAAACCCTATCGATCGATCAATCTTAATGGAAATCCCAACCTAAGGTAACAATTATAAGTGATTTATGAGTGACTTTCTCCAATCCATGGCTAATCATTACACAAGGTATGTACAGTATGTATACCTAACTATTTCATAATCAGCAATTTTACATAACAAGTCTTTGATCAATACGCGCCATCTCGGGATACAAGAGTTGTGTTTACTTTGACTCGCAATCAATTATAGATCAGTATTAGCCACATTCGTTTCCTGCTAAGGTAATAGATATATATAAACGCCTCATCATCTTGCCGACGTTAATAAACCTGCGAGCTATAATAAGGATATAATGAAGCCTTAGCACAACTGCTAAGTATAGTACTAATAACCAAATCTGTTTCATTGTTTAGCTGATCCTACCTGTACCCTTACAACCACTATTACTGATTATACAGATATCAAAATTACGAACACCATGAACAACCTTACTACTGAAAATGTATTCACTACTTTAGCAATCAACTCGCTACCAATACATTGAGTTATTCATCACTGATTCTTGGGCTGTCAATAACTATTCTCCTATCTACAATCATAATTACTGGGAGGGGGTGAAATCACAACCAACTATTACAATTAATTACCTTATAGCAATTACCAATTTTTTCTGCAATAAGTGACAGCGAAGATGACTATATTTTGACTGAAACCATGACTCCAATCTAACTGCCTATGTTTTTGTCCAAAATTATTATCAAATAGCATTTATCACAGTTTCTAATGCATACTTATCAACTTCGAGTCTATTTAATTGACTTTTAACTAATAACTATCAATCAGTTATTAAATTAAATGGTTATATAAATTTTATATACCTATGCATATTTTAGATAAAAAATGATGGCCATGCCTATGTCCATATAAGCATGCTGAATGTTTCACAGCAAACTAAAGCCCAAATCATTACACAATATCATTTTCGTGGCCTAGTATGTTAGCAGGTGTCCATATACCCAGTGTCAATTTAGACTGTATATGGCATATTGTATGTGTGTCTAGGCTGTTTAAGGTCTGAGTTAAAGGTGCAGTCAATGTTCTGATTTTGCTAATTGCAAGTATCATCGCTTGCTTGAGGGTGCTCACCTAGTTTTACTGATACATATTGCACTATGACTGTTTTGTTTAACAGTGGGGTTTGTGCTTCTTGAGACGTTGAAAATGCGTATAGAACTCGACTCCAACTAGTGCTCCTGCATTACCCATGGCATGATGTATGGTGGAAGCTTGGGCAATTGAAAACTAGCCACAGTATGCCCAGTTATTCTTCTATCGCCCAAGATTAAAGGAAAAAAATCAAAAAAGCAAGCGGTAATGGCCAATATCCTAAAAGATGCACCAAAAAAATAACGTCCGTTGAAAACTAAGTTGAACAGAAGAAAAATTCTGCTACCAAAGCCTGAAGCTAGAAAAATGTTGAAGAATATCCAGGCTCGGACACAGATAGTGAGCAAGACGAGTTTGCTGTTGCACTCACTGACAGTGAGTCAGTTGATAGTGATAGCGGAGTGGAAATTTCAGATGATACAGAATTAGTTGTAGGAAAACACATCCTGGTTAAATGCATGACCACAAAGAGTAGTGTACAGCACTATGTTGGTGTAGTTGAAAGCATCAAGGGGTATGATGCTATCGTGAGTTTGATGAAACATACACCAAAGGATTTATCTTATTTTACCATTCCGAAAAGGCCTGAAGTAGATACTGCCCGCACAAAAAAGATAGTAATCATTTTGGGGCCACCTATAAATGTTGGGCATGTCGAGCATAACTCTGTAACACAGCTAGAATATTGAGGGCACTCAATTAGTTCTGTTCAGTTTGAAGCAAGATTGGATCTTTATTCGATATATTAATTATAATTGCTTAATTTTGTCTTAGAATTAATTACAATATCGCAATTTGATACCTTGCGTTATTTAGTTACAATAAATATACAATTAAGAACTATAGTCAAGTGGGGTAAGTGCACAATTGGGGCAAGCGCACCAGCTGTTCATACTTTATCAGCCAATCATTGCATAGCTATTTCTGAATTGCAGGAGTAATACCCATGATCCTCCACAGAAAGCTATACTTCCCCTATGCCGCATTTCTAATTTTTGTGTGATGTGAGCAACCAGAAAGTAAATTCTAGTCACATTTTTATGAGTTGGAATACTTCATAAGTAAATTATGATGATTGTGTTGGCTGGTATGATGATGAGGATGTGGTTTTGTTTTAGCGCTGTAATTTACATTCACATGTGTGTATGAATATATTACAAGAATATTTTTCTCTCAGCATGGATTTCATTCAAAATGAGGGCCGGAGTAAATTGAGCCATGGATCAATTTACCACACATCAATTTTTAATTTGGTTACACCTGTAGTTTGTGTAGTGAAGAGTTTATAAGTACCTAAATCATATATTGTATACAACATTAACATTTTTAACCATTTTAGTTATCACAACATATCTGAATGACACAATGCTTCGCACATACAAAACAAAAACTAACCGGTCAGAGACTATTACTAATGAGAAGCTGAACAGAGCCACTAGCATGGTACGAGAGAATCCCAGAAGCATTAGGAGTGCCTCCGAAGCGTGTGGGATAAATAGAATGACGCTGAAACGATTCCTTGAAAAAGGACAAATAGGCTAAGATTTGACTAGATCAACACACAGAGTGTTTTTGAGTGAAGACAAGTTTTTGGCAAATCATATAAAGGCACTCGATAGCTGTTTCCATGGCCTTGATAGAGAAGTGTCCCATCCTAGCCTTTGACTATACCAAAGCTAACAACATTAACACTCCACCTAGCTGGACTAAGGATGGCATGGCTGGTCGGATCAATTAATTACAGTTATTTCTGTCTAAAAAAACATTGGTTTAAACAAAAGTTTATGCATTCGGTAGTTGGGCTATTATTTATTTTCCCAATTGACTTGTACTTTTAGGTTTAGACTGGTTCAGTGGCTTTATGCAAAGGAACAAGCTGTCAATCCGAACGTCACAAGTAACATCTTTTGCTCGTCAAACTGCATTCAACAAGGTGACTGTTGCCGGTTTCTTCGACAAGCTCTCGGACATGTCCAGGTTTAAATTTACTTCCTTATTTAATTCCAACTGTTTCTTTCTTATATTCATGAATTTTTATACAACTCTCACCCTTAAAATTATTTTACTTGTGTACTTTGAATTTTAGATTCAAGTTCGCTCCCCATGACATTTACAATCAAAGTGAAACTGGAATTACGACAGTTCAGTTGTCGGGTAAAGAAGTTTCAGCAACTGGAAAAAAGCAAGTAGGTTCCACATCAAGGCGAGGATGTGGAGAACTTATCATTATGTGTTGTGCCATAAGTGCTAGCGGCAGTCACATTCCCCCTTCTACATATTTTCCAGAGTGTTAATGAAACAAGATTTTATGAATGGCTGTGCGCCAGGCACCAAGGGTTTAGTAGTCAACCGATTATATGAACACTGAACTTTTTGCTAATGAGTATCTACCGTTTTTCATTTTGGGTGTCCGCTGCTCCAAAGATAAACCTGTTCTTTTAGTTATTGATAATCGCTGCTCCCATGTTTCCCTCCTGGCCATTGGAGTCTGCACGAACTTAGGAATACATTTGCTAACACTTCCTCCACACACATCCCACAAACTTCAGCCTTTTGATCGATGTATGTTACGCTTATTAAAGACTTATTTTAATAAGGCAATGGACGACTGGATGAGATCTATTGTCAGCCGAAAAATTTCCATCAAAGAAATGGAAGCCCTTCCAGCAAAGCCTTCAGTAAAAGTATGTTTGCAGATAATATTAACTCGGCATTTAGATGCACCGGCATTTACCCTTTAAATCCCATGATATTTGGTGATCATGATTTTCTTTCAGCTAGTGTCACTGACCAACCGATATTAGTTGATCAATTTGAAACTGAAACTAATCACACCCAACCTGGGACAAGTGGGCCACAAACCAACACATCAGTTCTCCCTATTGTCTGTTAAGTCTCGGTCATCCACCTCACTTGCTAAGCCACAGCTGTCCACCTCTTCAGCTGAGTGCCAGCCAACAACTTGGACAACAGATCCTCTGCCATCCACCTCGTTCCAATATCATCAACTAATCACTTTGCCTGAGACACCTGCTAAACAACTGTCATCTTCTGAATCAGTATCCTCTACTTTGTTAGGCGGAATAACTCCTGACCAAATACTTGCGCTGCCAAAAGCAGGTCCTAGAAAGGTGACAAATCGATGCAAGGCTAAGTCTGCAATCATAACAGACACGCCAGAGAAGTTGAGTCTGGAGGAAGAAATGAGAGAGCGAGAGAGCAAGAAATGCCAAAAGCAAAAGCCTGCTGTACAGAAAAGTTTTGCAAGAGAAAAGCAAATTACTCTTCTGAGGAAGAAAAGGAAGTCTTGTCAAAAGAACTTGTCAATAGTGATAGTGATTGTTGAAATATTATTGTCCTTTTTGTCAAGCTTTTAATAGCTTAATTCTAGTGTAATGTAATTATAGCTTACTGGTTTATGTGTTTTTTTTGCTTTTCTAGCTTGGCTTGCCAGCTGTTGATAATACTTGTTATGGTGTGATTAAAAGGTTGGTCACTCCTGTTGTAGCTGTCATATTGAACTTATATGAAAAATATACGGTCTCAACGTTCGCTATAGTGATTTATGTTTAAGCTAAAAAACATCGGGTTATGGGCCCAGTCACCAGATTGACTATTGCTTGACTCTTTGTTGAAAAACTGGATTATTTAGTTGCAAAGACTATATTATACCTCTGGAGTAATCACTCGAAATGGCTGAGGAAAAATGGTTGATACACAAACTGAGTGGAACCAATTACTCAACATGGAAATTCAAAATGAAACATCTGCTGATAGCCAAAGACTTGGATGGTTTTGTGGAGGGTACCGAAGAAGCTCCTGCAGATGATGCAGCTGCCGATGTCAAATCTGCATTCACGAATAATTGCAGCAAAGCATTCTCTATTATAGTGCTTGCAGTAGGTGACAATGTACTGTATCTTATAACAGAATGTGCAGATGCAAAATTTGCATGGGATAAATTGCAAGCACATTTTGAACGAAATACTTCAGCGAACAAACTGTTTTTAAACAAGCAATACTTTCGAAGTGTCATGAAAGAAGGTACACATATAGAACATCACCTTAGACATATGAAGGACTTAACTGATAGACTTGCAGCAATCAATGCAGCTGTTGACGAAAAGGATCAGGTGTCCACACTGCTAGGAAGCCTTCCTGACAGCTATAGTAATGTAGTAACAGCGCTTGAGGCGCGAGGGAATGATTTAAACTTAGAATTTGTACAACAATCGTTGAAAAATGAAGAGCAGAAAGGACTAGAAAAGCAACATGATGAAGCAACTTAAATTACCTGCTGGATGCTGCTCTGGTCACAAAAAAACATTACAGCAGACCGAGACAGCCTTTGGCATGTTTTGGCTGCCAAAAACAAGGACATATTCGTCGTTACTGTCCAGACAATCAAGAAAGATCACAGCAGCACACAGCAAAACAAGTATTAACAGATAACAGTGAAACTGACTTTGCATTCGTTGTAGAAAAGACTACATCAACACAACATTCACCATGGATTATAGACTCAGGTGCATCTTGTCACATGATACCTCACCGCGAGTGGTTCAGTGAGTACCATACCTTGGATGCCTCGGAGAAAGTCAGCCTGGGTGATGGAACACATAGTTGATGCCATAGGTGTTGGTAAAATTCATGTAATGCTCAACCTCGGGCGCAAAGTTCGTAGGACGGCTATTATTTAGGACGTCCTACACATCCCAAGTCTAGCTGGAAGCTTGTTTTCTGTAAGATCAGTCACCAAAAAAAGAAAAATTATCCAGTTTGGTAAAAGTAGATGTTGGTTAAAGAATGAACAGAGAAGAGCACACGCTATGGGCACTATGAGGAAAAAACTTTATTATCAGGATTGTGAGCCGGTATGCAGAAATACAGACGAAATTGCAGCCACAGCTATCGACACTTGGCATAAACGCTTTGCTCATGCAAGTGAAACAACTCTAAGTAAGTTGAATTATAACAATGTATTAACGGAGACCAAAATTCCAAGTGGCAGTATAATTTCCTTTTGTGAGAGCTGAGTGGAAGGAAAAATGACTCGAAAACCATTTCACTCAGTGGGAGGTATCAGATCTAAATGTAGACTAAAATTAATTCAGTCAGATGTGTGCTCTTTTGAAACTGAATCAAGTGGTGGTAGTAAATATTTTGATGATTTTTCTCGATATTCTGCTGTGTATTTTTTACGTTATAAATCACAAGTGCTTGAAAAAATTAAGGCATTTGAAGTTATAGTTAGAAAATTTTCAGAGGAAAAGATAGGCACTCTTAGGTCTGATGGTGGGGGCGAGTATATGTCAAACGAGTTCAATAGCTATTTAAAGACACTAGGAATTCATCACAAAGTAACTTCAGCCTACTTTCCTGAACAAAATGGTGTGGCAGAAAGGCTCAATCGTACACTTGGTGAATCTGCTCGAACTATGTTTCATGCAACACTTTCAAAAGAATACTGGGCTAAAGCAGTTGCTACAGCGGTATATGTTAGGAATCGTCTTCCCATTAGATCACAAAATGACAACATAACTCCTTACAAAAAACGGTATGAACGGAAATCAGTTGTTATTCATTTACGAGTGTTTGGATGCGCAGCCTATGCCCATATCCCAGATCAAAAGAGTCAAAGGTTAGATATCAAAGCAGAGAAATTACGCTTTATTGGATACAGTATCACATCGAAAGCTCATAAATTCTTCAACGAGCAAACTAGAAAGGTTCTGTTAGACGTGATGTTGTATTTAATGAGTCAGATTTCGGGCGTCAGATAAAGATATCACCAAGTAATGTACCAGTAGCCACTGTAGATGTTGTTGTGCCTGCACCCCAAGAAACTAACAAGGACATTATACTTAAATCGTTGAAGAGCCGAGGTGATCTAATCGTGTACGAAAAGCCCCTGTACGTTACGGCATAGACGAATATGCGGATCAAGCATCACAAATTTCTCATACCGCATGTCAAGTTTGTCAAATTATTGAACCACAAACATTTGAGCAAGCAAGAGGGAGTTCTGAGGCTAAGGAGTGGCTGTCTGCTGCTAATTTTGAATACCAATCTCTAATAGAAAATGATAAATGGGACCTTGTATCATTACCTCCAAGCAGAACGCCAATAGGATCTAAATGGGTGTTTAAAGCCAAAATCACTGCTGATGGGACTGTAGACAGGTTTAAGGGGCGATTAGTCGCCAAAGGATATGCACAAAAGGCTGGAATAGATTATGAAGAAACATTTGCACCAGTTGTCAAATTCACATCTATTCGTACGATGTTGGCATATGCTCTACAGGGCAAAATGAGTACACATCAGATGGATGTTGTCACTGCATTTTTGAAGAGGATATCTATATGACTCAAATGAAAGATTCATTGAACCACAACAGGCCGACCGACTATGCAAACTTCGCCAATCGCTGTACGGACCTAAGCAATCACCAAGATGTTGGAACACTGTATTGGATGAATATCTCAAATTAATCAATTTCAGACGATCTGGCGCAGATTCCTGTGTTTATGTTCGAGACAATGATAGTGTTAAAACAATTATAGCTGTGTATGTTGATGATCTCATTATCATGAGTGACACTGAACAAGAGATAAGCTTGGTCAAACAAAATTTGGCAACACGTTTCAAAATGAAAGATTTTGAAAATTTGCATAACTGCTTGGGCATCAACATTGAACAATAGGAGGAAACTCTTAGTTTAAATCAAAATCACTATATTTTACAGATTCTAAAACGATTTGGCATGGAAGATGCAAAACTGGTGTCAACACCAGCCGATGTGAATGTCAAGCTCGTAAAGGACGATGGAGTTAGCAAGCCTGTGCAACCGGAGAGCTACCAAGCTATGGTGTGAAGTCTCTTATATTTAAATATAGCAACTCGTCCCGACATTTCTCATGCAGTGGGAGCAGTCTATAAATACTGTGCAGCCCCAACAGGAGCTCATCTAACAGCAGCAAAGCACATATTTTGCTACCTCAAGGGATTACTCGACATCAGCATCAAATATCACCGATCTAGTAATAACAAAGTGTATGGCTACACTGATGCTAACTGGGCAGGAGATCTGGATGATCGACACGCTACGTCTTGAAACATATTCTTACTATCTGGTGCGCCGATCAGTTGGTAAACGAAAAGGCAAAGCGTGGTAGCAGCGTCTACGGCTGAATCTGAATATATTTCACTCTTTCATGGTACTAAAGAAGCCATGTGGCTGAATAAACTCATCACCGACATTGGTCTATCAGTGTCTGCTGAACCAACCAAGATGATGGTTGACAATCGAACCGCCATAAAAATCGCATAAAATTCTAATGGACATGGCCGTATAAAACATATAGACATCAAATTTCACTTCACCAAAGAAGCTGTAGTAAACAACCAGATTAGTTTACAGTATTGCCCTACTGATAGTATGGTAGCTGACATCCTGGCTAAACCGATACCACATGAGAGATTCACAAAACTACTAAATCTGATGGGACTTACTTGATATTACAAAACCAGTAACCTAGTGGGAGCGTTGAAATATTATTGTCCTTTTTGTCAAGATTTTCATAGCTTATTTCTAGTGTAATGTAATTATAGCTTACTGGTTTATGTGGCTTTTTTGATTTTCTAGCTTGGCTTGCCAGCTGTTGATAATACCTGTTATGGTGTGATTAAAAGGTTGGTCACTCCTGTTGTAGCTGTCATATTGAACTTATATGAAAGATATACTGTCTCAACAGTCGCTATAGTAATTTATGTTTCAGCTATAAAAAAAAACAACAATGATGGTTCTGATGAATAGGTAGAACAAACAGAAGAGCTAGTTTCAGATGCTAAGATTAAAGCAGGAGAGCATACGCTGGTAAAATTTACAACTGGCAAAAGCCGTGAGCTGCAGGATGTTCTGCACGATCAAAATAAATATGTGCGTTATTTCAAAACTGCTCGGGAGAGGCTGCCTGAAAACACAGAAGACTTGCGAATTGTCATTCATGCCGACAAACACCCTCTTGGAGAGCAGTAAAGGAGATTTAATGCTCCTGTCATTGATGATGTTGCCATTCAAATAGTTGGACAGCAGTTTGGGTGGGATACTGTTCTGCAGTGTTCTGCAATGAACTGCAGAGGATATCTGAGACGGAAAGAGCATGTGACGCCCTACAGTATCCAATAATTTTCTGGTGAGGTGACGATGGCTACAACAGCTGCAACAGACTGGCATTCGCACAGGAGAGCCAGGTACACGAAAGGTTTCTGCTATAAATTTTTATGCTAGCAGACTGATGGTTCGTGATGGTAGCTTCAACTACATTCACAGGCGTCGAAAGCTGTTTTTGCACTTTGCAGTTGACATGTTCGCTAAAATTGAAGCTGAAAGACATCCTTAGAGCTCAGAGCTGTATCCGCCACAAACAGACATGGCTAAGAGCTAATGATTGACTGCATCCACCTACGTGATACAGTGGCTGATGATCGCAATGCAAACCAACTAGGTCGCATGGCGATTTTATCTTTGTCTATTACTGGTGGTCCATGCTACGTGCACGAGTGTACACAGGATGCCATGACATATGTGCGACGTTACAGCAGACCAGACCTTTTTATCACATTTACCTGCAACAGCAAATGGGATGAGATTTCCAATGAATTACTGCCTGGTCAGCAAAGCTATGACAGAAACAATGTGGTTGCAAGAGTGTTTCACCTAAAACTAAATCAACTAATGAATTACATCCCCACATGTGCAATATTTGGCGCTGTGCGATGTCATATGTACACCATTGAATGGCAGAAATGTGGACTCCTTCATGCACACAATCTAATTTGGTCATGCGATCCTATCAGGACAGAACAGGTTGATTGTGTCATTTCTACGGAAATACCTTGAGCTATTCGAAATTGTCACCAAGCACATGGTACATGGTTCATGTGGCCAGCTAAACCCTGGGTGACCCTGCACGAAAGACGGCACATATAGCAAGGAGTACCTCAAGGCTCTCTTTGAAGACACAGTCACTGGCATGGATGGGTATTCATTGTATCGTCATCGTTCTGCTGATGATGGAGGTGCCACCAAACAACACACATTGCGAGCTGCTGGAGAGGCCTACGAAATCACTTTGGACACTAAATGGATAGTGCCTTACTGCCCCTTGCTGTCCAAAGTATTTAATGCACACATTAATGTCGAATTTTGCAACTCAGTGAAGTCCATCAAATACATTTGCGAATACATGTATGTCAACAAGGATAGTGATCAAGCAGTGTTCGGTTTGGAAAGAGATGGAGCACTGGTTGATGAAGTAGCTCGCTATGAGAATGGAAAGTGCATCAGTGCAAATGAAGCAATATGGTGCATTTTCAGTCTCCCCATTCATGCATGACACCATCTCGAAAATGGCTAGAGAGTGTAATTTACAGATGGAAATTTTCAGCAACAACTTCAAGAACCACGTAAACACTACCATTACAGCCTTTTTCAAGCTTTAACATTTGATGATTTTGGCAGGACACTTCTCTACTGTCGATCGCCAGCCTATTACACCTTTGATGCATCCACAAAATGCTGGAAGAGACGAGTTCAAGGAGCTGCAGTGCCTGATCATCCTGGCATCCTGATCAACTGCTGCCCTAGCACGTGTATACACTGTTCACCGCAACAATTCACACATTCCACATTCATTCCACACACAATCCACAACATTCAACATTTAAGAACTGTTGAAGGTCATGTCTGTGCCACCTTCCATGAAGCATGCAGGCGTTTGGGGCTATTGGAAAATGATGCACAGGGGAGGGAGGCACTGGAAGCTGCAACTGTACATCAGCTGCCCAACTGTGCAAGTTGTTTGCTATTATGTTGAGCACCTGCCAGCTTTCTGACCCTCTTCAGCTGTAGCAAGAGTTTAAGGAACATTTGGCTAAAGACATCCTGTTTCATGAGCAACAACTGCTTCAGGACCAACAACTGCAGTTCAGATAGGATGCTCAATATTGCTCTTATATTTACAGAGGACCAAGTACTCGAGTTCACAAATAACAACCTTTCAGTTTAAGGACTTCCCAGGCCTGTTAGAGTGGAGCAACCTGTCGTGTGCAGGGAAATATTACGCGAAACAGCGTATGACCGTGAAGAGCTCTGTCGCCATGTTGAAACCAATGAACCACTGCTGCTGGAAAAACAAAGAGCTGCTTATCACATAGTTTTGGAGAAAATTGAACAAAGCAGTGGCGGTATGGTGTTTCTTCACACACCAGGTGGGACCTCACTAATCGTATATTGACGAAAGTCCACAAGTTTGGAAAAGTTGCCTTGGCTGTAGCTTCATCTGGTATTGTAGCTACTTTACTCCCTGGTGGCCGCACTGCACATTCAGCACTGAAACTGCCTCTCAATTTGGCCAGAACTGAAAATCCTCTGTGCAATATCAAAAAGAACAGCGGAAATGTCCAACTTCTGCAACGATGCGTTCTTATTGTGTGGGATGAGTGCACTATGTGGCACAAGAAGCTCGCATTTGAAGCTCTAAACCTTACACTGAAGGACTTGTGTGAAAATAATAGATTTCTGGGTGGGGTAACTCTTACTTTCTGGAGATTTCCGCCAAACATTGCTTTTCATACTTTTTTCACAGTATGAAAGACAACTCTCAATAAATCTCTCGCTGTACGTAAATCTGTTCCCGTATATATATATACATGTATATATATAACATATATATATATATATCTAGTTGTCCGTGACCAGCTATAAATATTAAAACCTTGGAATTACGAAACCATATAGCAGAAGAGTTGATCTCAGACCCTCCAGTTCACTAGTCCGATGCCTTACCACTTTAGCCACACGAGCTTGATGGATTCTTTAGACGATATATGTCCCTATATGGGAGTAAATACGCTACCGCTTTCCATCACGACGCAATGTGATGGTGTTACGTCATGAGAAGTGGTACATGTAGCTCTTATTAGTAAGCTTAGTCAAATTATCCGTTGGCAATGTGTCAGGCTAATAACAAGTGGCAGGCAACTCTCATTACTTTTCAATGTTTATAAGCAGAATTTTAATACCCAGGCAACACCAGGTAGCACAGCTAGTATTTTATAAAGAGCAACTTAGTGTTAATATATAGTCACTATCAAAGCTGTTAAACATTATTACGAAGGCTTCAAAAGTAATTTGATACTGTTTTACTTTCAGACTCGGGAATGGTCCGCAACTATGTTCGAAAGACTAATAGACGGTCTTATTCTGCTGAAGATCTGGAGACAGCGCTTGGCAAAATACGAACAAAACAACTATACACAAAGAGACGCTCAGGGGTTTATAAAACATCCCGAGAAACATTGAGAGACTACATTAGTTGTGGAATAGGTGGAGTTGCTCTTGTTGGAGGCGGTGGGAAGCCACCAGCATTTCGATTGATCAGGAGGAACTCGTTGACGCAATAAAGGTTATGGGCACGAATGATTTCTGTTTAAGCCGGTATGAGATCTTGGATGTTGTTCAGGAACATGTTATCAAAAACGAGATCAAACTCCCATTAAAAACAATAGACCTGGTGAAGACTGGTGGCTAGAGTTCAAGAAGTGCCATATTCTCTCTATCAAAAAACCGCAGGCCCTGCAGCAAGCCTGGAAGCGCCAGACATCTCCGTACATAGTTTATGAGTTCTATGATCTTCTGGAAAAAACTCTAAGATTTAGGATTGGAGAATAAACCAAAACGCATATGGAACTACAAAGTTTTAGCCATGATTCTACACAAATTAAAGTTGTAGCCGCTAAAGAACGAAAACATGTCGTACTTCCGCTGCAACTGGCAGAGTGAATACTTCAGCATTGGCTTGTGTGAATGCTATTGGTGACAAGATGCCACCATTTATTATATTAAACGACAAAAACCTTTGGAATAGCTGGATTCCAAAGTCAGGAGATTGGCCAAATACATCCTATGTTGCATCTGTTAATGAATGAATGACAAGCAAACTTTTTCCTAACTGGTTCACAAAAATCTTTGTTTATTATGTCAAAGGTGAAACCTCTTGTCTGATGATATTTGATGGTCATGGCAGTCATGTTCCAGTTGATCTGATAAAAATCACCCAAATGAATGGAATTACCATTCTCAAGCTCCTAGATCCCACGTCGCATATCCTACAACTTTTGGATGCCGCATGCTTCCACGGTCTCAAGGCGAAATGGGATCAAAAGCTGACAGTGTGGCAAAGATTACACATTGGTTCACGACCTGGAAAAACCGAGTTTGCAAAGTTTCTAGGCAATGTGTGGGCCGATTTGAGCGCAAGTAACATGACAATTGGTTTAGAGAGACTGGAATTTATGATGGAACAATCGTTGGTGACAACAATGTCAATCATTTTGCTGTGTCCCAAAAAGTATTTGACAAGAATGATTTACAGCGCTACAACTAACACATTGTGTCTAGCCAGTATTCATCAGTTCAAAGAGCTTAAGCAAAAGCTAACGACCAGTCCAATTCAAGTCACAGTAATGGAAATATTATTGAGCAGTCTAGTACATCTCATGACGAAGTGACACCTGGTGAACTGCCTATCGCTTCCAGTAAAGTTGAGTAATATTTAAAACCACAAATCATGTTTGTTATGTTCTGTTGTGGTTTGACTCACATGCTTTGCAATGTTTGTGTATGGGTTATTGATTGCTGCCTAACTTGCCCTTTACTATGGAATCCTGTTGGATGATTTTACTATAGCAAAGCAGTTTACAGTTAGCCAGCAATAAAGCTAGTACTACAATATACACTACAATAATGTTGAAGCAACGCCTAAAACTCCCAGTCCGTTTAAGAAACGCCTAAAACTACCAGTCATGTTATAGAAGCACCTAAAGTATTGAGCACCCACCTTCCGGTTAAGAATATATCAACTTCGGCTGAGAATGCATCAGCTACATTTTCATTTATCAAACTTCTTTTAAACAGTCCAAAATCAACGTGCTAACATTACAGTGAAACATTGCAAAGTTGCCAGCGGTGCTGGAGTCCTTACCCATCAAAAGGTTGATACCAAAATAGTGAAATTATTGGCACCCAAAGTAAAAAAAACTATGTAATCAAAGAGAAAAGTTCCAAGCACTCAATCGTCATCTGATGAGACTGACAAGAGAGAAATGGTATTGGATGACAGCCCAGATTCACCTAGTGAAGCCGAAGATAATGAGGCATCACGCAAACCTAATGCTATCAGAGATTTTATACTGGTTCGCTTTGCTAGAAAACATTTGATTTGTCATGTTGGATAAATCATCGATAAGCCTGATGCTTCAGAGTACTTTTTAAACATTTTCAAGACTGACTTCGAAATATTTCGATTGGAGTTGTCCTGTCCAAGTGGCTGACATCCAAATAATTCGACCCAAGCCATGTTTGTTTCTTAGACTAGTTCTTGACCTCTGATCGGCTAATATTGCCGAAATTCTGATAGCTCTGAGTTTTAACTACAGGTTTTAACTAGTTTTTGCGTACAAAAAGAAATCTGGCCAAAATGTTAAACAGAACTGGAAATATTTGCAAAAATTTAGGCTATGACAGAATAGTAACTTTGTCAAAATTTTTGAAAAGTTTGAGAATATGGCTAAGAATTTGGCCACATCAAGACACTCAATTGAAAAAGAATAAGCTGCAAAGATTGATGAATTGGTAAAAGACAGTGATAGTGAAGTAGATGTAGATGACTCTGAAGGTGAGTAAAATTGGAAATACTCTCAGACTTAGTCACAGTAAATGAAAATCACAGCATGAGTGAGTGAAAGATGTCAGTGCAGTTTCACTTTATTTAGTTTGTCAAGAAACAGCTTGATAAATGGATGATTTACAGTTACTCATCGATAGACTACTGATGGTTGTAACTCATTTTGTTAGTCCAATCTTTGGTCACACTCACATCTTACATAATTAGTTTTATTGGCCAAACTATTATTGGATATGTAAATGACTACTGGCTAATAGCAGTACATTACTGGACTAGTTCTAAAACTGCTTCCAAGTAGTATTCTGCTGCAAATAATGATATTTTACATTCTACATGCAAACATTTCCTACCCCTCCTCTCTGTTGGAGAGAGAAGGAGTAGGGTGTGGAAGATAGGAGGTTGGGTGTCAGGGGATAGGAAGGTGGGGTGTGGGGGGATTGAAGGGGTAGGGTGAGGGTGGGGGTATTTTTCCTCTTCAAATCCACCTCTGCCCCAACTGACCAATTTTAAAGCAGGCTGTGGGCTGTTCAAACATTTATAAATAATAGCTACAGAATCATTAGAATTGTATGAGATTACAATGAAGCGGAGAGGAGAGTTGATAGGGGATCTAATTCAGCTAGTATTAGGCTTATGAATATGGATGATAATGGTGACTATGCACCAGAAATGAGCGAGAGCGATTCTAAAACAGACAATTATGTGTTGACTGTTTTTGCCTTATCATAGGCCCAACACAAAATAATAATATGCCATGTCAGACATAAATAAAAGTAAATAAAAAACAATCGAATTATTTACTGCATTAAGCAATACCTTGTACTCAGTTTACGAAAATTGTCATTTTTGGTTTGAAAAGGCATTCTTTGTCCTGAAGTTACATAGATTAGATTCAGCAGAATAAACTCATGTTTAGTATGATATGAAAGCTCATGTTTTCAGCTGCACAATGGTGTGCTCATACCCAGCTTTACTACCATTGCAGGAGACACATTATATAAATGGGAAACCTCAAAAGCGGCCAGCCACTGTGGGGAGGATTGCACTAAAGCGACCAGACTTGAAACTGTTAAGTACATGAGGTGTCAAAATGCACAGAAGGGTGTATTTGTCTGGCCAGAACAAAAGGATATTTCGCTCCTAGATGCTGATACTGTAATGATGATGCTATCTACACTGGCAATTGGCCGCCGGGATGTAGCTACTTTCCAAGCTGACCTCTCCACATCCAATATGGAATAGCTCGGTTATAGCAAATTTAATGTATAGCATTTGAAACTAGATTTGGTCAGCTCATTTGTTCAATCAGTTCAGTTACATAATCACTATTGTACTCATAATATTTCACCTAACCAACCTATTTTTTATTCTAGTAAATATAATCACAACCACATTCATGTTTAATTTAATACAATAAATTTTGCAACCCATGCAACATTTTCTATAGAATCTGTTTCGTATAACATCTGACGACAGAGGGTCATCTATTAATAACTGCAACGTTGGAAATATCCAATTTTATATGTATTAACATATAACAGGGGCAGAGCAGGTGCACCATCATGTAGGTCCTCATCATAAGAGACAGTTCAATCTCATTTCAAGTTCTCCCAACCTCAAGAGTCTTTCTTGGTATATTTTTGAGCTAGACTATGTCAAATTTGTGGTTTACTTCAGTAAAACTGGTCACTTGCATTGCAACAGTATAAATTCGCTAATATTGAAAATTCTTATGTTCAGTAAAATCAATATTTGAGTGGTGCGGTACCATAGAGTTATCTTCTCCTCGAATGATAGCATGCCGCCATATAGCTATGTCGCCATAAAAGCGCGGTGACCATCTTGTTTTTTGTGCTCTGAACAAATTACTCAATACCAATATATATGCAATGATGTCGTCATATGAATGTCACTAACGTGTGTAGTACAAGTTTTGTTGAAAATGAAGACCTGAAGAAAAATAGACCAAGGCTTTTTATTAGTTAAACACAGCCAAACACTACAATAGTGGAAACTCATTCCTTACAAACAACTACCACTGAATTTGAATATTTTACTATAACTAGTTCAGACAGTTGTTACTACAAAATTAATTCATACATTACAACTATATTTCCTTTTTATACTACTACTTCTTCTTCTACATTTGCTTTGACATTCTACATTCTATGACTGTGATCATCACATTAACAGTATGCCAAATGTTAGTTTTTGCGCAGCTTTTGGCCACTCCAATTCTAGTAGCAAGATACCAGACAGAAAATTCCACGGGTGAGCTGTTGTAGTTGAGTTTTTTAAAGTTATTCATTCATTTCTTCTAGCATATTTTTTATTCACACAATAATACCATCAGTATTTGAGAATAAAAAAGCTTGATTTAGCTGTATCAACAACTGAAATGAATGATCAAAGGTATACCTAGAAAGGTGATTGATTTGAAATAGTTCCCTTGTTTCATCAATTATTGTTATGGTGTAGTAAGTAAGCAAGTCAGTTACTTGTTAGATTCTGAACGCCACCACCCTTTGTCTGTGTCCTTCCATTACCAGCCACTGGAGTTGATTACTGTTAGTTAGTGTTATCTATGACCTAATGCGACTGACCCTCCTTCATTTGTCACTTATTCACTATTCAGTTCATTTTTATAATGTATACAGATTCTTGCTGAAGAATGAGGAGATGGCAAAGAGATTGGTTCTTGCAAACAAGAGTGTGAATTTAAAACTTACTCCGTCAACCAACTTGTGCTCAGATCATTTCACAGATGCTGACTACACAGGTCCTCCAAAACAATAAAGATTGTTTCTAACTGCTATTCCTACTATCTTCAACGTCCCTGAACACATGCAGGTTAGCTTGTTATGAACAGTGTTATCATCCAAAATAGACTGTGCATGTAAAGCTTCTTGATTCTTTATAAATGCTTTTACGTATGCACTCAGTTTGGATTAGACCTTCGGTATTCCTGTGGTGTATCCATACCAGGTGGAGGACCCATGAATTATCAGGGAATTATCAACATCATCTTCAATATTGATCGCCCAAGATGTAAACTACATAGTATTAGTTTAATAGAATGTTTATGTCCTCAGCCAAAGATATCTCAACCAAGGAAGAAAAGACCACTCTCGTGCTCCAGTGATGAGACAGTAAAAGACTCCGCAACAACTAGCTTTTTTTGACCCATTCCCTCTATAGCATCAGAACATAACTACTGATAAAGGTTTGCAAAATTTCTTTTGCAGTAGTCATCATACCATGACCAATTCGACGCATGACAAAAGTATTAATTTATGTTACTTGTCGGAGTCATCCTGCCCAACAAATATTGGTTGGAAGGAATATAAACCATCATCATGAAAGTTACATGGCAGTAAATCTATTTTGTATAAAAGTTATTATTATTAATATGTGAGTCTGTTTGGATACAACTGACTGTGATTTCAGATGAATTTCTCCTGAAGCTGAAGATGTCAAAAGAAAAACTTACTAAGAAGGTTAAGGCACTTTCCAACCAAATCAAAAAGCAAAGCCAAACAATTATGAAGCTTGAAGACTTGATTTCGGAGCTCAAAAAAAAGAATATGATTGAAATGGAGCAAGCATCAGTCATTGAGAATGCATTTGATGGGAGATATTCTAGAACTGGTGAAGAGTGAGCTCAACAACACCGGTCAAGCTCAAAAGGGAAGGAGGTATTCACAGCAAGTAAAACAATTTGCTATGACTCCTCACTCCTCTAGTCCTCAGGCATGAGTATTGCCGTTCCATCCTATCCTTGCCCGCTCTTCATTCCTTGCGCAACTGGCTCAGTAAAATTGATTGTGGGCCAGGTTTTCTTGCAAATGTTGTTGAAGTTTGTTCTCAGTACACCTGTAAGGATTTCTCGCTTGTAGTAGACAGCATGTCCCTTATAAAGGGCACCTCATATCGAATGGAAAATTCACAGGTTATTGTGATTATGGTGAGCTGGTAGGTAAAGACAGTGTCAATCTTACCACAGAAACACTTGTTTTAATGGTGGTTCTATTGCACTTCAGTCGGATGCAGTATCCTGTTGGCTAAATTTTAGTTGACAAGGTTAATGCTCAAGTACAACTTGAACTTGTAAACACTTTGCTCAGTATAACAGCAGAGAAAGGCATCAAAATCTGTAACATTACATGTGATGGTGCTGCAGCTAATCAGTCTGTTTGCCAAGCTTGATGCCAATTTAAGTCCCCTCAACCCTAAACCCTACTTCATGCACCGTATATTGAACTTCAACATATATTGTACACTAGGTAAATTTCACATGTTGAAGCTTGCCAGGAATGCTCTAGCTGACGCAGGATCTTTTGAGCGTGGTGATGAGAAGATTTGTTGGAGCTACTACACCAGCCTGTCAGAGCTTCAGGATAACATAGGCCTCCACCTACGAAACAAGCTCAACTCCCGCCATGTATCTTGGAGGAAACAGAAGATGAAGGTCAAGCTTGTAGCCCAAACATTCAGTCAATCTGCGGCTGATGCTCTACAGAATTTACAGGATAGCAAGACTGAAGAGTTTCTAGATTCTGGCCCTACTATTAAGTTTACAAAACAGGTCAGAAGCATATTTTTCTTTGTACCAACTCACAATCTGCTTTATGCCAACTCACAATCTGCTTTATGCTTATCAAGCTATAAATCTAACTGACTTTCCCCTCTCTAAGTGTTTATCCACTCACTGATCCTAGCTATGAACCTAAATATCTATCTATCCATTTTTGCTTTGAACTTGACTAACTATTTTCCCTCTAACTTTTAATCCACCCAGCTATAACCTACCCAGCTATTTACCCACCCCGCTACAACCGACCCAGCTATAATCTACCCAGCTATTTACCCACCCAACTATTTACCTACCAAATTATTAACCTACCCAGCTGTAAACCTAACCAGCTGCAAACCTAACCAGCTGCTACCTAACATGCAAACGAGCAAGCTGTATATCTGGCCATCTACATGCACACTTCTAGACAAATATACCCTACCCAAAAATTTACCATATTTATAATATCGATATCATATTAGTGTCTTGTTACCATTGTTGTCAACATGTTTATGTATAACTTTGTTTACTTGTGATAGATTTCTCTTTGATACTAGCTTCATGTTTTAGTATTTTATTTATGTCAAGGGCTACTTTTATTTTGAAAAATGAAATCTGAAATGGTCGAGTTGTCAAGCTTGTTTTCACTGCTGTCCTTGGTAAGTTTTTGTTACTTGCTCTCTCTCTCTATAGCATGAACTTTGACGCATGTCCTGATATATTACATGAGCTGCTTGCTGCCATAAGACACCCTACGTGTGTTAATCATATCTTGAGCAAAAACTGCACTCACTCTCCGAATTTCTCGGCTCATCCAAGCTCAAAAAAGTTTTCTCGTACATTTTGTTCACCATTGATTCAACACTAATATATTTTTGTAGATTGATCAGGCATTTGACTGTCTCAATTCAAACAGTGTTTATGGAAAGTGGACCAAGGAACTATCATGTGACTGCTATTGACCTATGACCTTTTTATGTGTTTTACTGTTTTACTTGTAATTAATAAATAGAAACAGTTGGGCTCTAGATGTGAAGCAATAAGCACGCTTACATTAATTAGCGATACACATCGATACACTACATTAAACTACAATAGGCCTACACTACAGAAGATAATACACACAATAGCAATCATACTACACATGGTGGAGGTAGCCTTATTTGATCTTGAAGTACTTATCATTAGCTATGCCACCCAAGACTGACTGCGTCAGAGGCTCGCTGAAAAGGAAGAGATCAAACGCTTGGAGGACAGACTCAAACTAGTTGAGCTACAGCAGCTGAGTGATGAAGGCAATGAAGAAGTGAAAGTGCGGCAACAGCAGCCTAAGAAAAGTATTTCAAGGACAGAATTGGCATTAATTGGAAAATTTTCAGGCTATGGTGCAACTACGGAGTTTATAGAATGGTCAGAAAAGCTAGTGTTGGTAATGCAGGACAATGAAATGACAGACAGTTAAAAGAAAAAGACAATACCATTGTTGATTGCGGGTGGAGCCTATAAATTTTATAGTTTGTTGCCTAATGCAAAGAAAGCAACGTTTGACGGAATTATGTCAGAGCTGAGCCTACGCTATGATAGAACGGATGACCAAATATGGAGAGCAACAGCAGAGCTTAATGCTCGTAAGTGGAAAATTGGTAAAGAAACTATAGAACAATTTGCTGAGGACATTGACCGTCTGATATCCCAAACAAATAAAAGTGCGAGAGAGAAGTTAGAAGCAGTAATGCGAGGACTGCCAGTAGATGTACAAGAGCAAGTAATGATCCGTCGACTAGCCACGGTTCAAGCGATATTGGAGTTTGCCAGGATACTAGCTCCTACAACAGGTTCTATGACTACGACACAACCATGTGTGGCCAGTGCTCCTGTCTCGACTGAACTACAGACATTAATTCAAAATGAAATTAAAGCATCTGTAGCACGTTACATGCCTAGACAAGAACAGAACAAGGGCAATCATTATCATGCTAACTATAACACTAATGGCAATGACAGTAGTCATAGCGCTAGAAGCAATAACCATGCTGGATATATCAAGAACTGTCAACAATGTCGTAAGTTTCATCGCAAAACTACATGTTATGCTTTTTGGTGCAACTTGTCGGGGTTGTGGCCAGCGGGGGCATTTTGTGGCCTGCTGCAGGTCTGGCGTAGTTGGGTCACAGCCTTCAGCAGGTGCCTTGTCTCGGTCGGGAGAATCATCTTGGCAATAGCAATCAAATGCTTCTGTTCATGCCGGTTGCCTTGGGGGTTTGTCTGAGTGCCTTAATCTTGCTGCCTTTGGGGGTTTTTCTGCTCGTGCACTTGTGGACACGGGGGCACAAACTTCTTGCATGAGCATGACAACTCTAAATAGAATCAATCCCATGTGTAAGCTAACTGAATGTACTCCTAATCTTAGAAGTGCAGGTCACACAGTAGTTCCTATATTAGGTGTTACTGGTGTAGTAGTTAGTATAGGTAGTTTTAGCTGTAATCATAAGCTTTATTTCATAGATAATCTTAGTCATGACGTCATACTAGGTGTAGATTCCATGAAAGATCATAATGCCACTGTAGAATACGACAATCATTTATGGTTCTTTGTTTCTAAAAGGTGTATTTGTTTCTACTATTGAGTTTAGATAAAGGCTTTCCAAATGAGAGTGTTCTCACAGCAGAAATATTTGATATACTTTCCCAAAGCATCGTTGAATTCCCTGTAAAATTATCTGATAATGCGATAGCTAGTGACAATAAAAGACTACGTGACTGTGTAGCTGAACCTCTAGACTATAGTTCTGGTTCATTGCAAGGTTGCAAAGGTGCTCATTGTCTCATTAGCAGAGACAAACCAGCCTATCATATATCAAATGACACAGATAAGGACATAACTGTTCAAAAGGGAATTCCCATAGCTAAAATTTCCCCTATCAACAAAAATTCCACAAATACCACTAAGAAAATCAAAGACAGTAAATTAGCTGTTTCAGTTAATAATAGCTATATCAACGTGCAGCAAGAAAGTGGTTCCGCTTGACGGGCAAGCTTCAGCTAATGAGCTGAACATTGACTTTTCGACTTGCGCTTTAGATAGCCGCGATGAGGCTGAGCTAGTTTGCATGGTAGAGGAAAACTGATGTTTTTGCTAAATCATGGGCTGATCTAGGTTGCACAGATCTGCATACTCACAAAATTGACACGGGTGAAGCACATCCAATACGCTCATTTCCTTATAAAACCTCACCAGTGATAAAGAAATAAATCTCTAGACAAATAAACGAATTGTTAGAGCTAGGTATTATAGAAGAAAATGACGAATGTGAATGGTGCTCTCGTGTTGTTATGATAAAGAAGTCTGATGGCAACTCTTGGCGCATGGCAATAGTCTATTACAGATGCATAAATGCTGTCACTAAACCAATGCTATGGCCTTTACCACTTTTCACTGAAATTATAGATACATTAGGCAGTGCAGATGCTAAGATAATTAGTGTGCTGGATCTAAAAAGTGCTTTTTGGCAAGTACCATTAGACAAAGATACTAAGGATAAATCTAGTTTTATTACCCATGATGCAGTATACACATTCAACAGAATGCCTTTTGGGCTCATGAATGCTCCAATGTCATTTCAAGCAGTAATGTCTAAAGCATTAAAAGGTATTAGCAGGAAGTATTGTCTTGCATTTATAGATGATAGACTAAGATTAGCAATAATCAAGAATTTGTTTGGAATGCAGAATGTTAAAGTGCCTTTTAGCAAATACGCCATTCTCTAGTCTCACCAACACTTCTAGCCTTGCCTAAAGCAGACTCAAAACCAGTAATACATACGGATGCTTGTGACAAGGCGGTAGGTTTTATACTATGGCAAATAGACAGTGATGGACAAGAGACTGTGATAGAATATGGAGAAAGAGCACTTCATGACGCTGAGAAAAATTACTCTATATGTCACAAAGAGGGTCTAGCCTTAGTTACAGCTATTGAGAAATACAAACACTACATAGCAGACAAACATTTTCTTGTGCTGACTGGCCATATTTCTATCAAGTGGTTAAAAGCATTAAAGATGCTAATGGGAGATTAGGCAGGTGGTACTTGTTGTTACAGCCCTATGATTTTGAAATACAACACAACAGTGGCAAAAAAGCATGGGAATGCTGATGGGTTGTCTAGAAGACCATATACAAATGACAATGATGAGAAAACAGTGACTGACCTGGTAGAGCACCTTCTTATTCTAGCCACAGGAATTATTCATCGTGAAAATGCACCCAAACCTTGTTTGTATGAGCTTGAAATTGATGGTAGTGCTTTGAAACAAGTTGGTGCTAGGACCATAAATGTGGTCAGTTTTGATGACAAAATAGACATGCCGAAGGAAGAGATTATCAGCTTGTGAATCATATAAATTTTTTGTCTGAGGGCTTGCTGCCTAATGATTCTAAATTGGCAAGAATTATAGAAGTTAAGTCACAAGATATGGTTTTACAGGATAACATATTGTATCACTTCTATACACCAAATGGCAGACACATTGGCCCAATAAAGCAACTTCTCGTGCCCAGATAACTAGTACCTACCATTTTGGAGTCCTATCACGGGAATCACATGGGGTGTCATCAAGGTATTGATTGTACATACCAACTAATCAAATTGAAATATTTTTGGCCTAATATGTATACAGCTGTGCTCAAATTTGTCAAATCTTGTGAGATATGCCAACAAAGCAAGTGAGATTTTAGGAAAAATCCTATCCCACCTTTGCAGCCATTGCCAGTGTCAACAGAGGCATTTAGTAGAGTTCACAGGGATTTCATTGGTGGATCAAAGAGGCTAATGGATATCGGCATATACTTCTGGTTGTTGATAATTTTACTAAATGGCCAAAGTGTTTTCCTTTGAAGACCCAAGAAGCGACAGTTGCTAAAACTTTACGATGAAATAATATGTAGATATGGAGCACCTAGAGCATCGGTAACAGATCGTGGTCAAAATCTCATGTCTTCATTAATTAGTGAACTCTGTAAACTCTTTCAAATCAAGAAGGCCAGCACATCAGCATATCATCCAAAAACTGATGCTGCCTGTGAAAGGATGAACTCAACTACTCTCACACAACTGAGGGCTATGTCTGACACAAATCAGACTAACTGGCCAAGGCTCCTACCTAGCATTATGGCTGCTTTTCGGGCTACTCCTGCAACGCAGTCCATATTGTTCTCTCCAAGCTACTTGATGTTTGGTAGAGATATGAACTTTCCAGTTGACAATGAGTTACTTCCTGTTTCACCAAGTGGCCCAGACTACACGGCATACATCAATCGTCTTTCGTCTGACCTGCACTGTGCTCGTGAAATTGCAAAATCAAACACAGTTTCTGCCCAACAAACTTACAAGTCTGACTTTGATCAAAGAAACAAAACTGCTTTGCCTACATTTGCTCCAGGTGATCGTGTATGGTTGTACTGTGCCAAAACTGCAACGGGACTTGGCCCTAAACTATGTAAGAAATGGTTAGAACCATACATGATTATCCCTGCATACACAAATCACACATATATGCTGCACATGTGCAATGACATGAAACTGCTTAGACAAAGAGTAAATGCATGTCGTCTTAAGCCATACTACGGTGAGCGCCTCGTGCCAAGTGCAAACCCAGACCTAGATGGGCCAGTAAACTCTGAAGAGTTTGACACTGAACAGCCTGGAACTGGGGAGAAAACTCCACAGACTGCTGCTACAGATAATAGCGCAACTACTGACACTCCCATACCAGTAGTTGCAGGGAACCCTGCAACTCAAACTGACTTTGACATATATATAGTTGACAGACTCATAGATACTTTTGTAAAACAGGGTGTGCGACATTTCAAAATAAAATGGAAAGGTTTTCGTGATTGCACCTGGGAACCAGCTAAAAATACTCCTGATTCTTTGATAGCTGAGTTTTTTCTCATAGGAAAGGAAGAGAAAGAGGAGTAGGAGGTAGTACGTAATTAGGTAGATTAGATGGTAGTGTAGTATATAGTAGTTAATAGTAGTAATCGTATATTATGCTTGTTTGACAATGTCTAGTGGAGGTTGAAAAGCATGGTGTCTGAGTAGTGACTTTGGAATTGTTTTGTTTGATTATGCTTACATGCATATTATCATTTACTCAATTTATTAGTTGGCATAGGTAGTCGACATTTATATTGGTAAAAATGGACACACTACTAAATCTTGTTTTTCATAGAGAACAAGTAGCTTGTAGACAGGTGGTGGGATAAGGCATGTGAATATCAATAGCGTATCTATCGTGTTGATAAATGAGATTAGTTCAACTGGTGAAACGGTCACGGAATGTCAATGTTTGGTTAACGCGACGAATGCACTAGAAGCTTGACATGTTGATTGCCTATGAGACTTATTAGCATTGAATTTTTAATCTTTTACAATACATTTTATTTGGTGTTATTTTAAACATAAAAAGAAGAGGCAAATATCATGTGACTGCTATTGACCTCTGACCTTTTTGTGTGTTTTACTGTTTTACTTGTAATTAATAAATAGAGACAGTTGGGCTCTAGATGTGAAGCAATAAGCATGCTTACATTAATTAGCGATACACATCGATACACTACACTAAACTACTATAGGCCTACACTACAGAAGATAATATACACAATAACAATCATACTACAGAACCTCTCACACTATCTAATCTGGAGTCCAAAAAGCAGGTCTACGATAGATTCAAGAATTACTTGCTGGGTCTGAAAAAAATCGAAGGGCAGCCACTCTACACTTCAAGAAGGAAAACCTTTGTTGATGGTTTCATTTGTACATTCAAGGCAGTGTTAATGTTGGCGGAGGAAACATTTTCTGAATGTCTAGGTTGTTTTCCTACCTTTAGGATCAGTCAAGATTTTATTGAAACCCTATGGAGCAAGGTAAGGAGAATGGGTGGTCATAAGTCCAATCATTCAGCTCAACACTTCAAGGCTGCACCGCGCAAGCTGTTGTGCAATCAAGCTATCAAAGCCAGCCAATGCTGTTAATTGTGGGTCTACACCTGGGTTTTTTTCCTTGAATGGAGCAAACGGTCTGTTCCCCTACCAAACCAAGATTTCCAGCTTTCTAAAGATTTATTTGACCAACTCAACACTCTTGTTTCCCAGTCAAACACTCAAAAGGAAAACATTCTTGTATCCATAGGGGGCTACATTTTAAGATCACTAAGTGGTAGAGTCAAATGTGATACCTGTGCTGCTCTAACCTATCTCAAACCACCCACATATTGTGATGATGGATTTTTTGCCATCAATGATAGCCATTTTGCCTTATCAAGACAAAAGATAGGGGGTCTTATCATTCTTTCACAGCCAGTAACAACCATTCTGCAGGGGTGTGAGCATGTCATTCTCACATTCTTGGACCCTGTTTCAGACTCAAAAATGTGTAGCCGCTAAGCTAGTAGCATCGGTGTTCAAAAGCCTGATGGGGATCCACCAGCCATTATTTTCACACACCAATGTGAGTTGATTGAGATGGAGTTGGAACATAGGCTCCAGCTTGTGAGAATGATAGCCAGAAGAAATCTTGAAATCATGATAAAGCACTACATCACCAAGCACAACAGGCTGATTGTAGAGGGAAGGAAGGAGAAGGAACGATCAGTTCTCTCAGACCTGATAATTTATACACACCAGTAAAATATATATATATATATATATATATATATATATATATATATATATATATATATATATATATATGTATTGGGAAGCAGTATAAACTGTTTTGAATCGCAAAATGTTATAATAAGGGTTATCTTTTTTAAACGATACCGAGTTAGAAGAGTAAGAGCTATGCTAATATCATTGTCAATAATAATAATGATGATTCATCTGTCAAAGTCCCAGATTGTTTGGTGTGGTCTGTTTATGATAATCATTCCCTTATGATACCCTGGCTGAATGGCGGAGAAAATGGCCTGACCAGGCCTTTGGGTTTCCCCAAGTTCCTGTCTCATACAAGTTTATGAACATCCCAGCTAAATGGCAAAGAATGGTCTGACCAGGCTTTAGGTTTCACCTAGTTCTTGTCACAAAAAAGTTCAGTAACACCATGACTGAGTGGTTTGTCTTTGGAGAGCACAGAGGTAGATATCTCTTTCCTGTGAGTGAGACAAAAAGATAATGGTGTATATAACAAGGTTGAGCAGTTATGCTTACATCAAGCAAGGATGTCCACTAACTAGTGGACACCCTTGCTTCACGCTAGTCTATGTGTTTGATTGATATGTATTAAAATCTAATATTACAAGCAAAGGCTGCTTGAGGACTGTGGTGTCAATGAATCACTCTATCACCATACAATGGCAATACTTTCATTTGATAGCAGTCGATTAGCTTACCATCACACCAATGTAATACAACCCCAGTATGATTATATATCTTATCTATGAGTAACTGATTGCATTAACTTACTTATCATTATCTATTCAGTGCCTTTGCAAGTAATGTAGGTATTGAATTGATTCAAATAATAAGCATACATTAGAGTAATAAACTATAATCATCATTTATATAATATGAACAATAACTACTATCTTAACTGTGGAAATTCATGATCATTGTTCAACCATTATCATGGCTGATGTTATTGATCTAGTCAATCACTACAATTGAATAGCACACAAAAAGGAGGATGGCCTAAACGTTCCTTGTCACCGAAAACGCTCGTGTTGTTGAAGGCACTGTTATCACTCTAGGGAAAGATAACTCTATGGATTGGGCAAACACATTCTATGCTGCATCTGCTACTGAATGGATGATGAGCAAACTTTTTATTAACTGGTTTACAAAAAGTTTAGTTCACTATGTCAAAGGTGAAACCCTTGGCCTGCTGATATTTGATGGCCATGGCAGTCATGTTACAGTTGATTTAATAATGCCACCCAAATGAATAGAAATACCATCGTCAAGCTCCCAGATCACACCTCGCATGTCCTCCAACTTTTGGATGTGGCATGCTTCCGATGACAGAAGATGGCAGAATAGGATCAAATGCTGACAGTGTGGCAAAGACAACACGCTGGTTGGCGACCTGGAAAAGCCGAACTCGCAAAGCTTCTAAGCAATGTGTTGGTCGATTTAACCGCAAGTAACATGGCAAGTGGTTTTAGATGAACTGGATTTTATGATGGAATAGTCGTTAGTGATATGAAATCAATTGTTTTGTTGTGTCCCAAATCTTTGAGAAAGGAGGTTGAGAGAGCTACAACCAGCACATTATGTCTAGCCAGTCTTCATCGGTTCAAGGAGCTTTTGCAAAAGCTAATGACCAGCCTAGTTCAAGTCATGGTAATGAAAATATTATCGAACATTCTAGCACATCTCATGATGAAGTGACAACTGGTGAGCTGCTTATTTCTTCCAGTAAAGTTGAAGCAATGTCCAAAACCACCAGTCATGTTAAAGCAACGCTTAAAACAACCAGTCATGTTGAAGCAATGCCTAAAACTCCCAGTCACATTGAAGCAACGCCTAAAACCATCAATCATATTATAAGAACTCCTAAAGTATCGGACACCCACCTTCCGGTTGAGAATGTATCAACTTCGGCTGAGAATGCATCAGCTATAGTTTCTTTTGACAAACTTCTAAACAATCAAAAATCAACATGCTAACATTACAGTGAAACGTCGCAGTTGCCAGAGGTGCAGAAATCCTTACCCGTGAAAAGGTTAAAACCAGAAATATAGTGAAACTATCGGCACCCAGATTTAAGAAAACAATGTAAAGTAAGAGAAAAGTCCCGAGCCCTCAATTGTCATTTGATGAGACTGACGCAAGAGAAATGGTATTGAATGACAGCCAAGATTCACCTAGTGAAGCCAAAGATGATGAGGTACCCCGCAAACCTGATGCTATCAGATACTTCATACTGGTTCGCTTTGCTGGAAAACATTCAGTTCGTAATTATGTTGGACAAATCATCAACAAGCCTGATGCTTTAGAGTACTCTGTTAAGTACATGAGGTGTCATAATGCACAGAAGGGTGTATTTGTCAGGCCAGAACAAGAGGATATTTCACTCGTAGATGCTGGTATTGTAATCATGACGCTACCTACACCAGCCATTGGCCACTGGGATGTAGTCACTTTCCAACTTGACATCTCTCCAAGTTGACCTCTTCGCCTTCAATATGGAATAGCTCGGTTAAAGCAAATTTAATGTTTAACATTTAAAACTACATTCAGTCAGCTCAGTAATTATTTGCGAAGTATTGGGTCACATGATCAGATTATGACTTGCCGATTAGACCAAACCGAAACAAAACTGTAAAGTAGCGAGCATCTATATTTGATACAGGGTCTTCGGTAAAACCCGAAGTGTTTGTCATAAACTAGTACTACGATAAGTTTTATATTGAGCTTTGTATTGGCCTTTCAATTCACGTGAGAACATACGTGACAAAACGATAACCAAATTTTGTGGTTACGTCATCGGAATAAAGGGATTCCAATCTATGGCGGCTTTTCGTTTTTGAGCTTTTAAGAGCTTGTAATCACATTTCCACATATTTGGCACTTACCACACAACAGAGTAAGACATGGTGAATTTTTTGATACCAAATAACTGTAATGTGAATTTTGTTGCAAGTCAACCTTTAAGGTTATGCAATCACAACTAGTTTCATTATGCTGACTTTGTTGAACTCATATAGTTGAATATAGAGTAACAAATTTTAATTTGAACAATGTTGCAACTTGAACCGTTTTTCAGGCAGGGATGGTGCCAATATATACAGCTGATAAAGAGGTCTTTAGGGACATGCTACATCTGTTTGATCCTCGATTTGACTGCCCTCGTAGAGAACAGCTAAGTAGGACAATAATCCCGAGTCTGTACACTAAGCTAAGAAATCAAGTTGGCCGTGATATCCAGGAGGCGCAATGGTGAGTGGGGAATCTGCATCTTTCAGCACATTGCCAGTGAAAAGCAAAATGATGAAACTTTGCTTCAATCAGTACCAGTCATTCTTATGTCATTCACTCATGACATAAGAATGCTTATGATGAAGTTTTGAATAAACTCAAACAAGCAGGCAGTATTTTTATTGTTTTATTATTGCAGTCTGTTCGGTCATAACCAGGTTTCATTAGCTTGGCACGGTGACACCATTATAATATGAATTTTATGCTTAATCTGACGAGCGATGGATGGAGTTCAATAGCCAAGGACTCTTACATGAGCTTGACTGCCCACTATATTGACAATGACTGGAATCTTGTCACAAGGGGTCTCAAAACCCAGTATCACCCTGAAGCCCATACTGGTGAAAACCTTGCCGATTTCTACAAAGAGGCCCTTGGTGAATTTGGACTGAAAACTGGATTTGCGGTCACATTAACAACAGACAGCACGACAAACATGGTTGCATTAGCTCGGCTGGCTGGTAAGTGATTTTTATTGACATAGCAATAGATAACTCTTGGTGTGCCATGATGATCATTAAAGTCACAGTGTTTCTAACACAGTAATACTTACATAGGTCTTACCCCAAAAAGCAGAAAAAAAACTTGATTTAATGTGGGGCATTTGTTGAACAAAAACGTATTTTATGTATGTTTCTACAAAATCTCAAGCTTGACCTTGACCCTGGGAAATAAAGGTGGATATGCTGCCATGTTTTAGGTTTTAGAAGACTACCGTGTATAGGGCACATGTTACATAATGCTGTTTCAAAGAGTTTAGAGACAGATAAAGTAAGACAACTCCTTGCGCACTGCAGGAAAATAGTGGCCTTGGTTCATTGCTCCCAGCCTTACAGAATTAAGCTCAGGAATGTACAGAAGGGTCTGCACATGAAGGAGAACCAGCTCATAAATGATGTAGTGACACGATGGGAATCCAAGTACAAAATGCTGGAGCGGATGCTCGAACGAGTCAACTATCAAGCTACCAATCAAATTTTCATCAAGGACAAGAAATATAGAAGCTATGTAATCACAGGCAGTCAAGTATCTCTGATGGAAACACTCTTGAAGACCCTCAAAGGCTTTCAAGAACTGACTGATTTCTTATAAAAAGAGGAGGTCACAATAACTTCTGTTATTCCCTTCCTGAGGCACATACAACTCGCTTTGTGTGACAGTAGATGACGAGGAAGACTGCTGTTCATATCAAAGAAGTTATAAAAGACTATTTCACTACCAGAGTGGAGTTGCCTGAGCTGCTCATGGTTCTATGGGTAGCTGAAGTACTCGATCCAAGATATCGTGCGCTGTCTTCAGATGACAATTCCCCAATATCAACTTCACACTGGCTGAATTTCCCTAACCGGGAAGAAGTGCAAGAATACATTCTGGCTAATGCTGTAACTATCATTCTAGAGAGCAACTCGGATACAGAGCCTGAAAAGTATGCTGCACCACAGACAAAGAAAACCAAGAAATCTCTTGTTCATCTCTTAGTTTGCAAACACCATCTAGTGGCTCAACAGATAACCAAGGCCCAACTGATGTTACCTCAGAGCAGCAATACAAAGAAATACTGAAGCAAGAACTCGATTTCTTCGTCAAACTGACTGCTGATGCCGAAGAAGATGTACTCAAGTGGTGGAAGATGCACCATGTAGAGCTCACCCTCCTCTCACGTTATGCTAGATATGTCTTCTCGGCATGTGCCTCCTCTGTGCTTAGTGAGAGGCTATTTAGTCTATCAGGAAATATTATAGCCAAAAGCGAAATGCTCTCAAGCCGTTTATGGTTGAGCAGCTTGTCTTTCTTGCAATGAACAGAGAAATGATCTCATGCTACGTAGAGAATAAGTGTTGGTAAAAAACTAAAATGTTGTCAAGTCTGTATGTATCGGTACCCAGCTCGCGTATTACTGAATTTTTTTAACTTTATTTTGTTTGTTAGTTCGAATCTTTCTAACCATTCCCGCTCCCTACTGCCGCTCTCCCACCCATCCCGCAGGCAGGTGGGAGTGGCAGTAGGGAGCGGAGAAATGGTTAGAATGATTCGAATAGTTTTTCGTTTATGTTATATTATTCTTGTAGTGCAGATTGAATAGCATTTTCTGAACCAGTTTGTACCCACTGGTACTCTTCTCAAATATCACCAAATTTTACTCGATGTCAGGTTAACTAATTTCTTGCTTTCATAATCTCTTATTTTTAAACCAGTCTTGCAGTCTGGATAGGTTCTGCAGTCATATATTGGTTTCAGTTTTATCAAGGGTATAGACATTTACGACCCTTGGTTGTATAAGTAGATGTAGATCAAATACTGTTTCTTTGGTTCGAATTAAAACAAAAAATGAACTAAAAATATATAAAGATAGGTTTGTTTGTCGATATTTATTTGTTTAGTTTAGTGTTATTTCTACATACTCGTTCTTGAAAGGCAGCTAATGCTAATTAGTGTTATGATCACAAGCACACACCAACACAGAAATAATTTGCGACAGTTTGTTTTTGCTGCTGCTTTCCTGAGCACCTCTGGTTTGGGTGTTCAACTGTCATCTGATCTGGTTTGTTGGTAGAATGAACCCACGCACTTACCCAGGCCCTCCTTCCCGCTGCTGCACAGTCAGCGCCTGGGTGTAGGCCAGTTTGTTGGCACTGGCAGCTGATTGTTTCTCCAAGGGTTTCATTTAATTAAGATTTAATCAAAGATACTCAATTTCCATTCATTTGCTAGATGTGCATTGACACCCTGTTAGAGAGAAAAGACAACTCCTAACTTGTTTGTGTTTAGACACGATTACCGCCCTTGTATTTCTGTTTTCATGAAATGTCACGATAATCTACATCGACAGAGCATAAATCCAAAGTTTCGATACTGAACGATATCGATAGCCAAAAGGCCAATACATCATTTTGGCATATGGTGTCATATAACACAGCACTACTAATACCAGATGGTATCCCAACATGAGATTCTATTCAAGATCACCAATCTAGTGAAGACACTATAACACACATTACAGAATGCATTACTGAACTGAGTAAGTTGGCTGTCATAGAAAAGTGCCAACATAGTGTGGGAGAAGTGATTTCACCTGTCTTCCTCGTTAAAAAATCAGATGGAAAGTCCTATAGGAAAATTATCAACTTCAAAAGGTTAAACTCCTATGATAAATATGAACACTTCAAAAAGGAAGGTATACAATCTCTATGCGATCTATTACCATCCAATATGTGGATGTCATATATTGACTGGCGCATGGCATATTATAGCATTGCTGTTGATCAACATAGTCAAAAGTATTTAAGATCAACTTGGCAGGGACAACTGTATCAATATAAGGCACTCCCAATGGGTCAGTCATCTAGTCCTAGGATTTTTACACGACTTATGAAAGCTTTGTTTTCCACATTCAGAGCATATGGTACACAATGTGTTTTCTATTTGGATAATAGCATTTTTGTGAATGAAAGTTATCATATTTGTAAATCTGAAACAACCAAAACTATTCAGGCCTTGTAAAATGATGGATTTTGCATCAATTATGACAAATCAGTTTTAGAACCTGTCCAATCTATAAGATTTCTGCGATTCATAGTTGATTCTAAGACAATGTGCTTGTATTTACCAATGGACAAAGTGTAAAAAATTAATTGACAGCTACAAAGAACAGTTAAGAGCCACAACATTTACTGTCAGAAGACTTTCCGAGCTCATCGGTTACATCATATCATGTTTACCTGCCTACACTTATGGCAAACTATATTATAGAAACTTGGAAATTTCGAAAATTGATAATTTAAAACATGGCCACTACAACTCGCAGATTGTACTGAATGAAAATGCCAAAACTGATATTGCATGGTGACGAACGAATGCTAAGAGCTCGGGCACTCAAATAAAACCCTTTTCTTATAACATAGAACTATACAATGATACCTGTCTAACAGGTTATGGGGCAGTTTTGGGTGAACAAAAAACTCAGTCTGAATGGACATCTCAAAAAGTCACAGAATATAGAAGCAATATTGATTGCCCCGAACTTCTAGCAGCCAAGTTTGGACTCCTAGCGTTTAGATCACAGTTGAGAATTTCGAATGCTTGCATTTGTATTAATAATACAACTGTTGTTAGCTATATAAACAATATGGGAGGAACACACAGCTTTGCTTGCAATAGAATCGCAAAAGACATATGACAGTTAGCTATAGAATTAGGAATCCATATTAAGGCAAGCCATATCCCAGGTGTAGATAACACCCAAGCAAATCATGCCAGTATATTGAGACTTAACCCAGACATCGAGATGATGTTGGATAACCACATATTCAAATCTAGCTGCAAAAACTTTCCAAGCTGTGCCAGAAGTTCATCTATTTGCATCACGATTAAACAGTCAGCTACCAGTATCTGTATCATGGCAGTCAGCTACCAGTATCTGTATCATGGCTACCAGACTCTCATGCAACCTACAATTATGCTTTGTTACTAGACTGGGAAATATTTTGATGTATATATTTTTCTTCCTTTCAGACTGTGGGGGTGATTAATACACCTCATCAAGAAGTACGATCGAAAAGTAGAGATGATAGTAGTATTCCCAGATTGGCCAGGACAGCACTGGTTCCCGGCACTGACGGTGTTGATACAACAACCATACAACATCGCAAACACTCAACTAAAATTCCATCTGAAAGCTGGCAAGATCTAAGCAGAAAAAGGCTGACGTCATTGGGGACAAATGAGAAAAGTGCCAGTATATTTATAATGTCCTTAAGAACGAGCACACAGAAACAGTATAATACTTATATTAATCAGTTTATAGCATTTTGTGGTGGCTCTGCTATTTTTGACCATGGTGATAAGATTCTAAACCCAACTGAGTTTACTATTATAAATTTTCTAGAAAGTATATACTAAAACTCTTGGATACGGTGCCATTAACACTGCTACTTCTGCTATAAAGACATTTCTAGAACTTATGCAGATTGATATAGGTTCAGTGCATAACTTGACGAGGTACAATAAGGGCGTGTTCAATGAGCGCCTACCCTTGCCAAAGTTTGTGGCTACTTGGGACCCACAAACGGTGTTGAGTTATATTGACAATTACAATGGCAAAGTTGATTTAATGTTCCTCGCTAAGAAAAGTGTAGTTTTGTTGGCAGTATCCACCTACCAAAGGGTGTCAACTATACATTCATTAAAACTGTCTGATTTAGTACTTGGTGATAACAAACTAGTTGTAAAATTCACCACCCTTTTGAAACAGAGCAGGCCAGGATATCATTTAAGTGGGCTTGAATTGCCTAGCTATACTAATAATCTAAGTTTGTGTAGAGACTGCCTTAAAAGATTACATAACCATGAGTGACGCTTTTCAAAAACAAGATCAATCTTTCACTGCTTTATTCTTAACATGCATGAAACCTTACCGCAATATTTCTAAAGATACTGTTTCAAGATGGATCAAGATCATGATCCATGAGGCTGGTGTTCCTTTTGAATTTTCTGCTCATAGTACATGTTCAGCAGCAACCAGCGCAGATTTTGTGAAGGGTGTAGATATAGCTGCCATCTTGCCAAAGACGAGATGGTCTCAGTCAAGTATTTTTTACAAGTTTTACAATAAACCTGTTCATGGTGTATGAAATCAGGAATTATTATTCATAAATTGCTAAGACTTCTGAAGTTTCACTTTGTCACCCTTGTTTATCCCTGAAGCTATTGTGTGAGTTGAAATTAAAAATGAAACGAAACTCACCTGGAAGGTGAAGTTTGATGATAATTTCAACGAACATGAATAGCAGAAGAGGATAACCAATCCCTCTCAAATCCTACCCATGTTTATCACTTCCTAATGATTCAAGACAATAGGTTAAATAATTGTCTTGCTGTCTTATTCTAAGCCATTTATGACCTCTAAAATGTGAATGCCTCAGTGCTTTCGGCTATCAAGCATTCTCGTTTTGTCACCTTTGTTAATCCTCTTCCGCTATTGATGTTCGTTAAACTTATCATCACGCTTCACCTTCCAGGTAAGTATCGTTTGATTTTACAATAAACAGCATCATCAAAGCTACACGTGAAGACAGCATCCGGTAGAAGCACTTCATTATACTCTAGATCAGACTCGGGCATTGTATGGCCCGCGGGCTAAATACGGCCCGTGAGCCAATTCTGACCGGCCCTCGAAGGTTCGGACTTAAAACTTTGAACCATATTGCTAGTATTCTGACGTTGCGTAAAGTGCGTCACAAACCTAACGGCCAAAATACCGGCATTCACATGACTGTTTACAAAGGCTGTTTCTACGTAAACGCGTTAACCAATCAAATTAATTCTTGCACAAGACGTTGGTCTGAAATTTCATCTCCATTGGTAACATTATTCAAATTTCCTTATCTACTTCCTTCGTTATAATAACAAACTTTATTAGAAAAAACCGATACGACTCGTTTATTAGTAGGCCATAAATCACTGTGATGCAATTGAAGAAGTTTATGATACTAACGGTAATTTTTCCGTGCCAGTATATTTTGAGTCATGAAATGATGATGAACATGGGTTCGATGAATATGATACTACTGTAAAGATTTTTATCAGTTTTTAAATTCGTACGAATTTTTAAAGTTTCTGTACGAATAACTTTTAAATACTGTTTTTGAAGATTGATGATATTTGCTGTGGGTTGCCCGACTTTTTCACTAGTGTTTTATCAAATATCGTTGTATTATGAGAATAATTAGATATATTTAAAACAAGTTTAACAACATCGGATCGTTGGACAAATCTTCTGGGGTTGCTGACACACACATTAAACAGAACGGCCAGGGTTCAAAGAGTTAGGAAAATGAAACCTACTTTCAAAGTTATTTTGTTATCAGCAAAATAAAAGATTACCAACTACCTAACAACTTTCAAATTGGAGACCTGTTTCCGGTGTATGTACAGTGTCCATGTTCAGGTAGGGAAGCAGTCCGAGTGCATGTGATTAGCAGCATCTTATTGTAATAATAATCCTAAAATGTCTGTATACGTCAAAAAAAGAAAGGTGAATGCTGAAGGCCGTGGTTTCAAGAAAATCGGAACAGCTAAATATTTATTTACAGAAGTCAGTGGTAAAGCCATGTGTTTACTTTGTAGTGAGCAGGTTGCCGTATTTAAGGAGTACAACGTGAATCGGCATTACGAGACTAAACATGCAGCAAAAATACAGACATCTGACTGAGGCTGGAAGAGCTCGGTTGTCTGAAGATTTGCTTGCAAAGCTAGAAAAACAACAAGGCTAGTTCACCAAGTTACATGAAGCCCGAGATGCAGCAACCAAAACCAGCTTTGTGATATCTCATAAAATCGCTAAAACTGCAAGCCTTTTTCAGAAGGAGAGTTTGTAAAAGAATGCTTGGTAGACTCTGCAGCGCTAATATGTTCTGAGAAAAAAGAAGCATTTGAGAAAGTTCCCCTGTCCAGGCGAACCGTGAGCAGAAGGGTTGAGGAAATCACAGAAAATTTCAGAGTTCAGCTAAAAAATGGAGCAAAAAATTTTGACTTTTTTCTTTGGCTTTAGATGAGAGCTGTGGCGAGCGCGACACGGTGGAGTTACTCGTGTTTCTCCGAGGAATAACACAGGATTTCAAAATTACGGAAGAACTTGCATCCGTGAGATCAAAAAAAGGAACAACCAAGGGGTGTGATTTGTTCAAGGAGGTAAACGCCTGCATGAAAAGCTTGAACTAAATTGGGACAAACTGGTAGGAGTAACTACTGATGGTTGTCCAAATCTGACTGGGAAAATGTGGGATTTTTTATATGAATGCAAGATAAAGTGACTGAACTTAACCCTGACTGCATAAAGACCCCCCTGACTGTAACTGCATAAATTAGTATTCATTCATTGTATTATTCATCAGAATGCGGTGTGTAAGTCAGTGTTGAAACTTGACCATGTTATTGATGTTGTAACTAAGACAGTTAACTTAATCAGGGCACAAGCATTAAATCAAAGGCAGTTCGTTGCACTTTTTCAATAGCATGATAACGAGCATGGTGACATCAGGTACCATACAGCTGTCAGATGGCTCAGCTTGGGCAAAGTGTTAAAAAGATTTTGGGACCTAAAAGTAGAGATTCAAGAGTTTTGTGAGATTAAAGGCAAAAACATCTCTGACCTCTTAGATGTAGACTGGATTGCAGATTTAGCATTTGCTGTTGATGTGACTGCGCTGTTAAACGAACTGAACGCTAAACTGCAAGGCAAGGGCTTTTTTGTCCATGAAATGCATAACCAGGTCAAGGCTTTCGGGAGAAAGTTGCAGTTTCTTTCAAATCAATTACAAAACAAAATTTTCACTCACACGCAAACCCTTAAAGAAGTCTAACCATCAGCTAGTCAGCTCTGTAAGTATTCATCAATATTAGGAGACCTGTACAGTGAGTTTTCAAGAAAGTTTGCACATTTTAAAAACATTGAAGATGAAATACACCTGATTTCCTTTCCCTTTGCGTGCGATGTGGATAATGCGCCCACTGATGAGCAGCTGGAACTCATAAACTTGCAGTCAGACACAGTATTGGCAGAGCACTTCAAGTCAGCATCACAGCTGGAGTTCTATTCATCTCTCAACAAGGAAAATTTTCCAAACATGAAGAAACATGCTCAGAAGATGTTGGTTCTTTTTGGATCTACCTATACATGCGAGCAAGCGTTCTCAGTAACAAAGTTTACCAAATCCAAGCACAGGTCCTCCTTTACTGATGACCATCTGTCATATGTACTTCACATCTCCACTTCAAACATTCAACCTGACCTTGATGCGCTTGTTAAAGCTAAAAAGACGCTAGATTTCTCACTAAACAAGAAAAAATGCTGAAACATGTTTTTCTGCACTGTTTGGCAGTTTGATATAAAAATGTTGTGGATTATGTTACATTGTTGTGATATCTTACTAGAAAGTTATGTTAAATACAAAGCTTTAAGGTTATGTGAAAGAAAGACAGTGGCAGAATGTGGCAAACTTACCTTTGTTTTCACTGAATAAATTAATTAAATCAATAAATTTGTTGTAGTATAAAACAACCTCACTCTCTCATTGTCTAACTACAACACATACTTTTACCATTGTCTGCAAATAATACAATCTATTTATTTTAATGTAAAATTAAAATTAATAACTAGTGTAGATTTCCAACTTGGTCCGGCCTTCTACAATACTTTCTGTTTCTCATTTGGCCCCTGGAGAAAAATAATTGCCCACCCCTGCTCTAGTTGGATGGCCCCTAATACAGCAAAGATGTTGCCCCAGCACTACACCCTCCATTCCATGTACACTCCAATGTATCTACTGCAGGAAACATGCTTCTCTTTGAGAATAAAATAGCAATTCCAGAACCGCTGAAGTACATTCTTGCCGCAATACATGAAGGTCAATGGGGGTCAGCAAACTTCAAATCTAGGGCAGCACAGGCGGTTTGGTGGCAAAGCATAAATAATGATATTCAGTTCCACATAGCAGCATGTGATTTCTGTAACAAGCATAAGCCCACCAACCACACGATTTTACAAAGCATTCCTGAGAGTAAATGGCATACCATTGTGACAGACTTGATTGGCTACAAGGGTACAAAATACTGACTAGTCATAGACTTACACAGCCGTTACATCGAGATTATCCACACCAAAAAAAACCACACCTACTATTACCCAGAAGCTCAAGACAATCTTTGCTCTCTGGGGAAATCCCATCAAACTATTTAGTGACAATCGTCATCTTTATAATAATTATGATTTTGCTAAGTTCATGACTGACCTTGGTATAGACCATGTGACCAACACCCATAGTACCCCCATTCTAATGGGGCCTCTGAGGAGGCCGTTCAAACAGCCAAGAAGATCTTGTCACAAGATGACCCAGCAGCTGCCTTAATGGAATATTGATGCTCCTAGACCGTTAGCGAATACCGCCCTAATGACGTGGTGTCGACGTTAAAAAATCACTGCCTAGGCATTTCACAAACCCTAGCGTGGATACTGAAAAAGTCCTAGGAAATAACTTGCAAGCTAAGCTATCTGCCAAGAGGTATTACGATCAACCAGCTTTCAATCAACCTCTCAGTCAGTTTACACCAGGCTCTAGCTCGAGTACGAGCCAATGGGAAGTGGAGTGACCAGATCTATGGTGTAATGCAGGAGCGCTCAACAGGCGGCCCTGGGGCCGGATGCGGCCCTCAGCCTGATTTTATGCGGCCCCCTAGAGACTTTACCAATTTAAAATTGTTATACTGAATTTTCTGCCCAAGTTCAGGCCCTAACTTAGCAGAAATGTAGGCCAATTGTAACCACACTTTCTGACCATGTTAACAGCTATGCTATGACTATGGGAAATCCCCTTCCCTTGCATCCCTTTTTTCTTCCTGTCTGATATTACTGCACATGTGGGTAAAACCCCCAGTTTTTATGGAATTTCCCTAACTGACCTGCTAACTGTTGGTTCATAAATCGGTTCATTCATTTAAACACAAGCATGGCAAGTAAAAGGAAGATCGACAAAGAGGGCAGAGAATTTAATTATGATTGGAAATTAAGCTATTTTGTGAAACACCACTCTGTAAATCAGGCTGTCTGCGTAATTTGCAACCAAATTATAGCAGTTCTCAAAGAATATAATATTCGACGGCATTATACTACTCGCCATGCACAACATTATGACCAGCACAGTGGCCGAGAGAGAGCAGAGAAGTATGAAACACTGTCAAAAAATCTCGCATCACAGCAGCGCTTGTTCACCCGCTACACTGAAATCAGTGAAAAGGCTACAAAGTGTAGTTTGGTGATCGCTAACAAAATTGGCCAGAGGCAGCTGCCATTTCAACATGGAGAGTTCGCAAAAGAGGTAAGTTTATCTCTATTTCATCAATATGCTGAATATTACCGGTTCTTATTTGAGTACCATTTATATGTGTATTATATTTGCATGCATTTTATGTTTTATTTAAATTTTATCAGCATATTCAACAGCACATGAAAGTATTGTTATTGACTATTGTATTGTAGGTACTGACAGCATTTGTGGAAGAGTTTTGCCCTGACAAGAAAGAAGCACTGGAGAGCATCTCTTTATCAAGACTCACAGTAATTAGAAGGATTGAAGCATTGAGTAAGGACATTGAGCGCAAACTCAAAGAGGTTGCAAGCAATTTTATCTACTTTAGCATTGCGCTTGATGAGAGTACAGATAATTCAGACATAGCACAACTTGCCATCATGGTCAGAGGTATTGATGATCAGTTCAGCATCACAGAGGATTTTCTTACAATGAGCAGCCTTCACAGCACCACAACTGGTCAAGACATATTCGACAACCTGCTCAAAGACCTTAAAGATTTCAATCTACCACTTGAGAAGTTATCAGGGATATGCACTGATGGTGCGCCGGCAATGACTGGAGAACACACAGGCTTAATTGGCTTGCTGTTGAAGTCCAGAGTGTGGAATGTTCCTCTTATCGTGTACCACTGCATCATTCACCAGGAAAATGTAGGAGCACAGCACCTTAAGATGGGACATGTCATGGAATTGGTTGTATCCACAGTAAACTACATAAGGGCTCGAGCTTTGAGCCACCGCCAGTTCAAAGAGATGCTGAAGGAGATTGAAGCAGAATTTCAAGACGTGACATATTATTGTAGAGTGAGATGGTTCAGTAGTGCAAAAACACTTCGTCGGTTTCTCAGTCTTTTAGATCCCATCAATACTTTCATGAGAGGCAAAGGACGTAACCATGAAGAATTCAGAAATGTGGCATGGATAAATGATCTTGCTTTCCTGGCAGACATTACTGAGCATATGGCGGATCTCAACCACAAACTACAGGGAAAGCAGCAGCATGTATCATTTCTGTGGAGCCATATCACAGCTTTCCGGTGTAAATTAAATCTGTGGGTCGGTCAACTTCGAAATGGAAACTGCACACATTTTAAGAGCCTGCTGGAGCGACAACAGAGTGTTGAAAATCATGTCAGTGCAGAGCCATATGCAAAGCTCCTGACTGGCCTTGCTGCTGAATTTGGCAGGTTTGCTCAATTTGATGGCACTTGCATGCATATCAACATCTTTGAAGACCCATTCTCAGTCGACGCAGAAGAAGCACTTGCTCCTTTACAAATGGAACTGATTGACATTCAAGCTGATAAAAGGCTGAGCCAGCATCACAACAGCCATGAACTTGTAGAATTTTATCGTGATTTTCTTCCAAAACAAAGATTTCCAGGCCTATACAAACATGCTTTACTCATGAGCAGTTTGTTTGGCTCGACTTATCTATGCGAGCAGTTCTTCAGCCGTATGAAGCATACCAAAAATAAATACAGGACAACTATCACTGATGAACACTTGACCCAGTAACTAAGACTGGCTTCCTCAGCTACCCAGCCTGACATTGATAGAATAGTCAGAGAAAAGCAATGCCAAGTATCCCACTGAAATATCTAATTACATGTTTTAGTGTTTGTAACTGTCCATGAAATGTTCAATTTATGTACCTGTACATGTATATCTCATTTACTTTAGTTGTACAATTTATTTTACTAACCTAAATAAAGTTTACTGTAAATAGCACTGTGAATCTTAATTAATCAGTTCACGGAACTCTGTGTGCAAACAAGGAGTATAGCAACTTTGACCTAACTTATGTAGATGTAATCTCGGCCCCCTGCCTACAGATAATTTTTCATATTGGCCCTCACTATGAAAAGGTTGAGCACTCCTGGTGTAATGGGAACGGCCGGAACACACAGATCATACATAACCCAGAATCAACAAATGGTGTGCAGGTTTAGGCGGAACACGCACAACTCTTGCTATCACAAACATCTCAATTCAGTCATTCATCACCATCACCAACAGACTTCCCTGCACAATGCTCTACGCAACCACGAATACCTAGTCAGCCAGCCAATCCATCACCACCTACAATTGACAATCCTAGCCTTACTGATACCAATCACAAACCTCAACCTATCAATCACCAAGTCTTGCCGAGGTGTACCACCAAGTTCGGTCATTCGGTTAATCTTCCTCTTCGGTACTCGCGATAGTCGGTGACTATCATGTGCTTGCTGATGCGTAACAATTTCTCTAAACTGGTTGATATGGCTGTTTTTGCTTTTTTTTAAAAAATATATTTTGTTTACATGCTATTTTAATTCAGCTTATGTTATCTGTTGTAGTTACCTTGATGGGGAGGATTTTATCTGAACTAATTTATCCACTACTCTACTAACTCTATGATTATACTGAATGTATTTGACCCTTCTATTATACATGGTTGAAACCGTAACCTTATTAAATAAAGGTGTTATACTCGTAATATGGTATAATCCAGACTATTGTAGACTATTACTCGCGCTTACATTTTGCATCATTTACTAGTCTTGTTTATATGTTATACTGTTATACACTAAGTCTTGTGTGTGTAACAAGAATTGTGCAAGTCATGTTTTTTATTATTCTTGCATATTCTAGAATGATCTAATTTTCTACCATATAAGCAAGGTTTATGGCTAGGGCAGTTCAGTATTACACTTCCACATTACAGTTCAATACATTATACATACAACTCCCCTCTTTTACTCTTCTATAATAAACCTACAGCTACGCATATATGTGGACACAGAGCAAAACTTTCGCATGGTGTCAGGAGTGAGATACCTGATCCACTACAGATTATTTACTTTTACTAGCAGGTCACTATACTTGGAATATTATTTACAGCTACATAAAGGAAATTACTCTCTAGTTAGTTGGCTTAATACAGCATCATGGCTGATAAATATAAGGCGAGTGTGATAGATTGGCCTACTCCTGGAAACTTACATAAACGGTTCAAACTCTTCAGACAGAAATACAACCTGATCTTCGATGGACCTCTCAACAAAACAGAGACCAAAAAGGTAAAGATGCTTCTACTAAAGATTGGTAATAAAAGACTGGAAATATACAACACTGCTGACTGGTCAAATGCAGAAGACAAAGACAGGCTAGTACCAGTATTAAATAAAATTGGAGGAGTACACTAATCTTCAAAGCAACGACATGCTGGCACATTTCCAGCTACGACCATTCAAACAAGGAAGCATGACTTTCGAAAATTTATTACAAAAGCTCGTCTACTCATTGACGACGGTGAATATCCTGAAAATACAAAGGATGATACCCTCAGAGACACTCTCGTCTTTGGACTGAACTCGGACAAGGTACGCCAAGATGTTATTGGATTGGAGAATGGTCTAACCGTAAACCAAATATACGACTTAGCTAAGGTTGAGGAAAACGTTAAGTCATACATGCAAGCTATCAGCTCAATGAGAGAAGACAACTCTACCATCTGAGCAGTGCATAGCAAGAAAATAGCAAACACTAGAATCTTTCAGAACCACAACCAACAGGTTAGACAGAAAGCTACACCTAAGAGCACAACTCCAACCTACCCACTGAAGCAGTACAACAAATTCAAAGGCTGTATGAGATTCGGAGGAAAACATTACAAAATAGATGACTGTCCAGCTAGATAAGTTTAGTGCAGATTGTGCCACAAACAGGTCACTTTAAGAGGGTTTGCATGAAGAAAAGCAACAAGATTCATCAGATTGCAGGCAATTCAGATTATCAAAATGAATACACACCTGATGCTGAACCCCAAGATCAATACACCAACAACACATTCCTTAATCAACTAAAAGCATTGACAACATTCAGAAAGACCAACAGAATTTAAGCTAAGGTGATCATAGACAAATCCTACACTATGAACCTGAAAGTTAATACAGGAGCAGACACCTGTATAATCACAACTGATGATATTCAACTACTCCCAAACCCGCCTGAGATTAAATCGTGTCACAAGAAACTACTAGGATATGGTGAAAACATACACAATGTTGGTATAGCATGCCTCAACGTCACATTTCGAGAACAGAGCAACGATGTAGACTTAAACATAGTCGAATCATGCGGATGCCTATCTATGATTGACTGCAGACCAGCTCAGGAACTAGGAATGATATCAGTCAACGTCAACAATCTATCTGTTACAAAGAATTCTCCAGAACAATCTACAATAGCAAAAGCTTCAAAACACGGAACTCTAGACAGAGAGATGGTGTTGAAAGAATTCAACGACTGTTTCGACAAGATAAGACGTCTACCTAGAGACAAATACTACGCCTGCTGTATAAAACTGGTCGATAACCAAAAACCAGTCATACACCCATCACGCACTGCCTATACATATTCTGCCACTATACAAAGCAGAACTGAACAAGATGATCACAGATGACATCATTACAGAAGTTTTACAACCGACTGACTGAGTTAATTCAATACTGTGCAACATTACACCAACACCAAATTAAAAAAAACAAGGTCTGACTGTGCTTATACCCTAAAAATCTAAACAAGAGCATCAAATGAGAACACTACTCCAGTAAAACCATAGACGAAGTGCTACCACTGCTACATGAAAAGAATTAATTCCCACTAGTCGATACAAAAAAGGGATACTGCCACGTGGAGCTTGATGACGAGTCTAGCCAACTTTGCACCTCAAACACACCATTTGGGAGATACCGATTCAAGCGATTACCATTCGGGATCATCGACAGACAAGATGTATTCCAACGATTAGACAACGTATTCAACCGTATGAAAAATGTCATCAGAATTGCAGATGACATGATCATCAGTGGAGCCACTCCACAGGAACACAATGAAGCTTTACTCAACATGCTACGAGTAACAAGAGAAAACAACATCGGAGTAAACTCAGATAAACTATAGTTCAAACCAGAACAGATCGATTTCTTTGGCCACACAGTAACGAGCTCAGGTCTAGAATCTTCCGCCGAAAAGCTGCAAGCAACAAAGAACCTGAAACCACCATCTGATGTGAAAGAACTTCAGACTATTCTAGATCTAGTTACATATCTCAACAGATTCTCAACCAGGTTGGCTGAACGTACATCACCCCTACGAAGTTCGGTAAAGAAAAATGTCCTTTTCAGTTGGGGAGCCACACCATCAAGAAGCTCTGCAGAGAATTAATTATCGAACTGTGTACAGCACAACTGATCTCTTACTACGATCAGGATACAAACATCACAACTATCCTACAAAGCGATACGAGCGAAATTGGACTTGGAGCATGGCTACGACAGACTGACTTTACAAGTCAAGAGAAAATAGTAGCGATGGCTTCCAGGTCATTGACAAACACAGAACCCCGATACTCGAGCATAGAGCGCGAATGCATTCCTGTCCATACGGGCTTGAGAAATTCGAATACTACCTCCTTAGAAGGAAAGTAACCGTCGAGACCAACCACTCACCACTTGAGCAGATATTCAAGAAAGGAATTACAGAAGCTCCAGCACGACTGCAACATATGCTGATTAGATGCCTGAAGTTTGACCTTGAAGTCAAAAAAAGCCAGGTAAGACGATTCACATGTTTAATTCACATTCAGTTGTCACATGTGTGTTTTAAGAAGACTGGTAGAACTACACAGCACGACAAGGATATACATTTCCAATCACATTCATTATAAATGATTGATCTACCACGACTCAACTCTGAAACAGCAAATGATACTACACTGAGGAAACTGAAGAGGCAAGTCTACGAAAGATGGCCGCAAGTAAGAGCACACTGCCTTGAAGAACTATGGAACTGCTGAAACTTCAGATGCAATGTTGTGCTCGAAGATGGTCTAATCCTGAAAAGTAATCAAATAGCTATTCCAACATGACTATGTCAACATCTACTCCAACAGATTCACCAAAGACATCAAGGTGAGACAAAGTGCCTACTCAAAGCTAAAGAATCAGTATTCTGGCAAGGCAAGACTAAAGATATATATGAAATGGTGAAAGCATGCGAACAGTGCAACAAACCCCAACCGGCACAGCAAAAACTACTAATACTGCAACCTGAACTACCAACAAGACCATGGGAGAAATTGGGCACAGATATTTTTGAATTCAATGGTCAGAAACATAATCGTCGTAGACTACTACTCAAGATATCCAGTAGTACGTACTGTGACAAATATCACAGCTCAGACCATATGCGACCAATTCACCAGCATATTAGCTGAATTTGGACTACCTTCAGTGATAATAACCGATTTCAGATACCACTATCAAGCTAAGAGTTTTGTGGAACGGTTCGTCGGATACATCAAGTCACGATGTTGAAAGAGACATCTTCAATCAAATTCTTAGGAATTCATTTGGACAGTCACCTGATATGGGAAACACACATCAATAAACTAAATAAGCAGATAGGATCTATGTCAGGCCTGATTAGTAGATATTCTAAATTTTTACCCAGAAGTATTATGAAACTATTATCAACATGTTTATTAACTAAAATATTAGTTACTGTCTTGAGTCCTAAAGAAATGCTCGATTTTGTTATTTAAAAATAAATCACAAAAGCGTCTATTGCGCATAACTTTTAATAAACCACCACTAGCTTCATCTCGGTCTCTGTTTGTTAAGCTGTTTGTGTTGCCTGTTGACAAACTTTATCAATATAAAATTTTCTTGATAGCTCACTCAAAATTCTTTTCCAGTGATGACAAAACCACGAAGGATTCACACTATAATACAAGATTTGTAGAAACCAACCTACCTTTACCATTATTTTATACTGCTTCACGTCAAAAAACAATCAAATACAGTGTACTGTCACAATGGAAGTCTTCCAACAGATTTACGCAAAACCTCGCATTTACTAGTTTTAGAGTTAATATGAAAAGCCTTTTGTTAAACCTAGATTCCTAGAGGGAAGACCTGCTGTCTAAGTTTGCCAATTATTGTCGGCCAAGCGCCTCAACTAGCTGCAGTGCTACTGCGCATGTGGGCCTAATCACACCTCAACAATAGGAACTAAGCTTCTTTATTTTTTCAACCTAATCCATATTATAACTATATCTTTATTTTTGCTTAATGTTATATTTCTACTAATTGATGAAATAAAACACGCACGCACGCGCACACACACTGTGGAATAAAGCCCTAGATGACAAAACATTGATCAAACTAGAGTTATGGTCGTACAGGACTACACCCTTAGACGATCATATGGCATCACCATTGTATTGAAGTTATGTGCACAATGTATGTTGCACTTAATAATTACCTGCCCTTACTTACACTTCCTGTTGTATTCGTCACATCCTTGTATTGCATCAGCATTGCGACATATTTTATGCATACCTGTGTTGACTCATTATTGACTGTGTCAGTTGATATTACAATCAGCAACAATACACTTGTTATACCATGTACACCACTCTATTAATGTTCAAGACAACCATTACGAGTTGCTATTTGGACGAAAGCCGAGGACCTTACTACCAAACATAAAAAGCATCCTTTCATTAAACCATCATTGTAACACTGAACATCAAAATGCCAACCAGAAAAGACAATTCCATCAAGCAAAATTCTACAACAGACGATCTGGTCCAAACCAACAACCTCTACAAACCAATGAAGCCGTTTACGTTTAGAATACTCTGAAGAAAGTATGGAAAACTGGTAAAATACTACACCAGCCTGATGTCCTTTTTAAGCCGAAAACATACTCTGAGAACATCAATGGTACACCTTACATTAGGACCTGAGAACACCTAAGACCCTGTTCATTGATAACAAGACAATCATTAGTGAGCTCTAAACCAGTCGACCTCACTATTACCCACCCGGCTCCGTTACCATCACAACCAGCACCTCCGGCAGATACAACTACGGAGAACATCACCCAGAATACGGTTACACCCTCAGCACCTATTACGACAACTCAAGGTACAACCTATACGCTCAAGCCACAGGTTGCTTGCGCAGGACGAGTAATTAAAGTACCAGCGAAGTGTCAATACTAACTTTCATTATCATCCAAAAGAGGGAATGTCATAGTATAGTATAATCCAGCAAACATTCTAGACTATTACTCATGCTTACATTGTTGCATCATTTTCTAGTCGTGTTTATATGTTATACTGTTATAAAAGGTCTGTATTTCCTAGGGTGGCTGAGTCGCCTCAAATTTTAGTGATTTTTGGTGGCTAAATACTAAGAATTGCAGTCTAAGCTCATTCACTTGGAACAACTGTTGAAAATTTCAACAACTAATTTACTAGCAACTAGCGTTTTATATTGTCTCCGTTGTGATCTCGCCAAATGAGTGATCTTGTGAGACTTTGTTAAGACTTGAAAACTGAACTTTATTGCTTAGTGGGGTGTGAAAACTCCCAAACTCACATTTTTCTTATATAAAACTTGCTTCACAAAGCCCTTTTGTTGAGCGATCGAGAGCCTTTAGCTATTTAGAGGAACATTGACCATACACTACAATGAATGAACAAAAGAAACTAACTGCATTCTTCTCTTGGTAGAAAGCCTTGTGGTGTAGTAACTAGGTATTTTAGTTGATTCTGCAACTAAAAATAAACAGGCTGATGAGCAATACACTCTGATCATTCTTAATCAATCAATCAATAAATCGGTGGCACTCAAAATCATTAATCTTTCCTCCTAGTATCAATCAAGCCATACCAATGAATATGCTTGCTGGATAATATGTTGATCTCAATGGAGAGTGCAGTGATGGTGATTGGTGACATCATTACACATTGAATCTAGATTCTTGCCCACTTTATTAATAAAGCAAACCAGTCAAACATGTTAGCCATGCTAACGAAGAATCATGAGCATAAGTTGGATGTGACTGATAGTGACGACACATCCATCCACACACCAATGATCTTACACTCAGTCAAAGACGCTATGCCAGTCATAACTTTCATTAACTATTTAGGACCGGTAAAGGTAGTGCAACAATTGGCTGGCTTCCCAGCTGGAGCTGGTTCACACTTAGGAATTAAACTCATGAATCAATTTTGGAATTTGCTGCCTGGCTCCAAAAAAGTAGCAGTAGGATGTTTCCTGATGAAATGGAGAGGATCACTATTCTAGTATTGGTTTTGCCTGCCACTAATGCAGTGAGTGAGAGATCCTTTCCTACATTAAAGCTAATCAAAACATCGATGAGGAGCACCATGGGCCAGGTTCGTCTAAGTAATCTTCTAGCATTACACATATATAAAGATGTTGAAATAGATACAGAATCAGTTATCAAAGATTTCTGCTATAGAAAAACTGATAGAAAAAGAGCAATTGCAATAAAGAAGTAACAGCTCTTGTTCTGTCAATGTCCCTTAGAGAAATCTGTGGTGTCATGAGTTTTATATCGTTATTTGCATAAAAAAATATATTTATGTATATCTCGATGCTTACAATTGATTGCATTTATGCATATTTCGAGGGTTGTTGGTGCTTGAAAGGTCCAGTTGGGCGGTGTAAGCCCCCCGTTGTGGGGCTTACACCACCGCCCCCAAACTCCCAGGTGCTCATACCTAGTCGCCTAACATTTGCAGCCATAACTTGCAGCCAGGAAATACAGGTCTGTGTAATACACTTGTGTGCGTGACAGGAATTGCACATGTCATGTTTTCTATTATTCTGGCATAGGGGAAAGCAGAGTGAAATGGGACGCGGGGTAAGAAGGGACCGGCCTGTTTTACCATGTAGGAATTGGTAATCATGTAATTTCAATTGTTTAGGGGTCAAAGGTTACTACAAGCATGGTCCATATACCATTCCTTTTGTTACTGCTCTACCGGTAAATAAGCTATAGTAAAATTCATAAATTTGCACTACTTTTGTAAATATTCTTTCCATGAAAGCCTTTTTTAATTGGCATAAGTTTTGGCAGGTTTTGAGCTAGTGAATGTCTAATTTACTTGGTCGCAGTATTTTGGCCTGCTTGTCTGATTTCACCTAAGATTTTGAAAAATAGTGAGCAGCAGTTGGAAAGCATTTTGACAGATTCAGAAGAAGATGGAAGTCCAGGTATTGAAGAGCAAACGGAACAAGAAGACATAGAGATTGCTATTGGCAAGTTTGCCCTCATCAAATTTCAGAGAAAGAAGAGGGAACACTATTATGTGGGTGAGATTGTGGAAAGGTTTGAGCTCGAATGGAGGGTTGATTTTTATAGAAAAAACCACCAAAGGCACCTTCATCAAGCCAGCTCAGCAGGATGGCAGTTGTGTTGAAGAGCAGCAAATCATTTATCCGCTTCTACCTCCATGTACTGCTGGACCACTGCTAGAACACTTGGAAGTGTTACATACGCAGGCCTGCCATCAGGTGTTGACATTGAGTAGACTTGGAACATAGATGGGTTCATGTTGTTGAAATTGTTTAAATCACACTTTTACAATTTTATACTGTCATATATACTGTCTTCATACCGCTTTTATAAATCAGACATTTCATTTTACTCATTCTTGTTTTATTTTGTACTAAAGACATTTACAAAACCAAAAGAAATTTGTGTCCAAACTTACCCCTGCCCTGTCCCAACATACAGCGCATGCGATGCATGTTGGGACAGTAGAAGCCCATTAGATTATCAGTTGTATACAAAATTTAAAGAAGTCTACAGCCTTTAATTTCGACAAATTGGTGGGTAATATTTATCCACATGGGTTCCTATAAATTCAGTTATTTCTTCGGAATGGTCTATGAAGTAGAGGTAAAAAACCAAAAATTCTCCTATCTTACCTGACTCTCCCCTATTCTAGAATTATCTTCTTTTCTACTATATAAGCAAAGCATAATAGACCTAATAGTCTATAATAGACCTACGCATACGCGCATAAGTGGACACAGAGCAAAACCTTCACAAAAGGGGACTTCCTGTCTGAATATATAATAATGACCAATATTAGACTCAAATATTAAGTTAAAGCGAAGCAGCAGGACTGTGAAGTTGAATTACCCCTTTTCGGTGGTGTACTTGACCTACTTGACCCTAATTGTAATATGCTATGAGTTTGCCAGTATTCTGAGCACGGTATTTTTTATGGAGTATTGAGAAACAATCTGCAGCTGACTGACTAATTAGGAGTTCCCCTCTCTTTATAGACTACTCCATATAGGATCTATATTATTACACTTATATGTTTATCTACATTAGCCAATCAGATTATTGGATTAATCAGCAAGGAAATGTCGACAGGTGACACAGTCTATGACACCTGCAAATAATATCTCAGGATTTCGTGCCTGCGGGATCTATCCGCCCAACAAAGACATATTTTCTGATGCTGATTTTATGCCGTCAGATGTTACAGACCGTCTAAATCTCTCAGAAGCTAATGAAACCCCTAGAGAATGCTTTTCAGAAGTTGAAGTCAGCACAAAAGATCATACTGCAACACCATTACAAGAGGGCCCATCAAAGCCAATCACAAGCAGTGCTGTTACACCAAATCAAATAATCCCTCTGCCAAAAGCATTCAAACTCAAGAATAGCCGAAAAGGATTTGAACTGCCATCAGAGTTAAGTCAGCACTGCTGACTTGACTCTCTTCTAGTTATGCTGCAAAGGCCTGTAGTTGTACAAATAAATACACGATATGTTAATCTGAATATTACACCACTGATTTCTATCATCTCTACTCAGAATGATTACCCAAAGCAAAAAATTCACTCAACATAGATATTGGCTGTTATTGGGTATTTAGAAACTATACGACAACCTACCCAGGCAATGTGCAATCTGCCCCACTCATGGGGCTAGTTGACATGTGAAACCGGCTATGCAAAATATGAAATTACAAGAAAAAACAAATTAGGGGAGAGTGGGGTACATTGAGACATGGGGTACAATGGTTCAGGTGTGTTTACTAATAAATTAATTATCCAATCAGATTGTTTTTTAGATTTTATGAAGGAGGAAGTGATGTAAGAGGTACTTCATCTTGGATTTGCCATGTGGTACACTAATAGCTGAGTGGTAAGCAAATTAATAGTTTTGTGGCCAAAAGTAAAAATATTTATACATAAATAAAAAGTTATACAGTAAATATAAATATATTTATAAAAGCATTAACAGTAATATGATTTAACAGTACATATAGCCTTATACAAGTTTAAATGGCTACTTCATGAAGCTAATATTTACCTAATTTTTTGAAGTCACGTTAAATACTGCAGGTTGGGTTACAATGGGACAGGTACACTGGGACATTGTCCCAATGTACCCAAAACAGCATCGATATTTATAATACTAAAATATTTTCAAAAACCTTTACTGCATCGTGTTATGACGATTTATCATTCTTTGTAGGTGATTAGAAAAGCTTCAAAATGCCTAGAAAACCTAAGCGAGAAAAAACCCAATAGCGCTGCCTCTGTCTAATGAGGCTATGAAAGCTGTTATAATGCTAGTACTTGAGGAAAGCCACTCAATTTGCCAAGCTGCTGACATACACAGCATATTGCGATCAGTCCTGCACAGGCATGTAAAGGAAGCTAAACTGAAGGGGTTAGAAAATATTCAATTTTCAGCCTAATTTAAGCAATCGCAAGGTGTTTACAGAAAAATTGTTAGGTGATTACCTTCTCACACCTGCCAAGCCTCATCATGGTCCTAACTCCTGTTGCCTCTAGAAAATTTGCATACGAATATGCCGAAAAAGTTAATGCGGACTTTCCACACAGTTGGCGCAATACTAAGTGTGCAGGGTTAGACTGGCTATATGGTTTTAGAAAAAGGTTTCGTCAAATCTGCATCCGAACACCTGAGGCTACCAGTCTTAGTAGACTGACCAGTTTCAATAAAACCAATGTTCAAGAATTTTTCAGAAATCTGGAACAACTACTGGTGGATAACAAGTTTGAGGCTCAACATATCTACAGTATAATGCTGATGAAACTGGGTTAACAACGGCACAGAAACCTCCCAAAATATTGGCGAACAAAAAATCTAAACAAGTAGGCCAGCTTACTTCTGCTGAGAGAGGAACACTTGTGACGTTTGTGGAATACGGAAATGCATTAGAGAATGCCATACCTCTATTTATGATATTTCCTGAAGTACACTTTAAGCCTACTATGATCATTGGAGCCCCTTCTGGAACATCTGGAGCTGCGCAACCTACTGGCTGGATAACTGGTGAAGTTTTTTATTGACTAGTTGAAACATTTCAGGAAGCATGCTTCATGTAGTCCAGAAAATCCAGTTTTACTCTTGATGGACAACCTTGTAAGCTACATAACAGTTGAAAGTGTTACATTTGTGAAAGAGAATGGAATCTTTTTGTTTACCTTCCTTTACATTGCTCGCATAAATTGCAACTTTTAGATAGAAGTATCTATGGACCACTTCAACGTCAATATAACACTGCATGCAACAGCTGGATGGTGAACCACCCCGGAAGAACCATTTCCATACATGACATCGGAGGACTAGTTGGAAAGGCATACCCTGAAGCTTTCACATGTGAGAACATAACATCAGGCTTCAATGTTGCTGACATATGGCCATTTAATCCTGATATATTTACAGATGACGATTTTATAGGATCATACGTTGCTGACAGGGACAATCCTAACCAGAGAGGCTAGGCAGATATTGATCCAGGCAAAGGTACATCAAGTAAGGCTATAGCTACTCCAACGCAACCAGCTGCAACTGTTGCACGCCCTAATTGCCCTACACCAGAAGAAGTCGGACAATATCCAAAAACCCCACCTAGAAAGGGCAACAAAGCTGGGGGTAAACAAAGCAAGTCGATGGTGCTAACAGACACTCCAGTCAACGAACAACTGATAGCCAAACTAACCGCAAAAACAGGTTATGCGTTGTTTTAGTAGCATATAGATATATAGTATGAATAATTGAACTGACATCGGTCTGGTTCTATTATTTATCGCGAACTTTCATCCAAGTTTAAATGTGACTGTGTTAATTTTAGCAAGGAATGCGAGCAAGCAGAGACAGAAAATGAAAAGAATGCTTACACCTGAGGAAAGCAGTGTAGATGAGGCAGAAGCTGAAAATCTTCTGGCTACTGCAGTGATGACTATGCTGGTAGTCATCACTGCTGGTGACTATGACTAGTCTGGCAGTGATGACTATGCTGAAGAGAACTGCGATGTCAACTAGATGAGCATAGGATTGTTCAATGTTGTCAAATATAGCAGTAGCAAGTATGTGACATATTATGTAAGACAAATCCAAAATATTGAAGATGCCTCGGTTAAAATCAACTTGTTAAAGCGGTGTGTGAATTCTTTTGTTTGGCCTGATGTAAAAGATGTGGATGTTGTGCTGCAAGACAGCATAGAAACTATCTTGCCTAATCCTACCTACGTGGGTAGGACTGCACGAGTGTCTGAAATTGCAGTTTGCAGCTGATATTTCTAATGTTAACTAACATTATTATTGGGCTGGTAGTAATAAACCTGTCAGGCTTACTAATGTATGTGTATATGAAGCTGCAATAGCATAAATATTCATATTAATTAATACGTATAATTTAGATATTGTTATTCATGTAAAAATAAATGTTGTTTCAACTAAAACATACCATCCCAATGAACCCATGACCTGTCCCAATGTACCCCGACATCTGGGATACATTGGGACAGCAGTATGGCTTAATAAAATCGGCAAAAACATATATAAAAAAATTAAGTTACATAGTAATAATTCAAGGTGAGTGAACTCAAACGGTCAGACTACAAATTCTACAATTTTCAACTTTTTCCGAGCAAAATGTTTAAAACTGCAAAAACTTATTTTTTGTCCCAATGTACCCTACTCTCCCCTACCTTTCACACCATGGGCTAGCCTAGTCCCGCGCTCAAGGATTTCCGCCACACCAACCAGCCCCCACAAAACACAACACAAACAACAGGGTAGACTCACTAATCTCGGCCTTCTGCACGAGTATGCAAAAATACCAACAGTTGTCAATTCTATCGGCCAAATACAACCTACTAATGGATGAGCAACCTATTAATGTATCCGAATACCTCATAAAAATAGGCCAACCAAGTTACATAATGATTAATACCCATTTTTCTCTGGAAATATACCTGCCCGCAATATTTGGCAAAAAATAACCAGGGTTCATCAAGCACCAAAATGTCTCTCACGGGTTCCGGAGGTAGCCCGTACTGTAGATTTAGTTTGGGCGTCCATATAAACAGCCGGCCCCGAATAGAGGCTACAATGTAATCCAATCCCAACACAGTTTAACAACCATACAATACCCTCATGATAGTTGTAGTAGTAGTGGTGGAGTGGTAGTTCATTTGTGTGATCAAGATTTATTCAACACGTGAATGAGGGAACTAGAAAAAGACTTATTAAAACCAGTGAGCTTGAAGTTGACGGATAATTGAACTGAATTTTATAGTACAATAGTTGCTATTGAAATACAACGACAAACAACATGGCTGCCTCTTTTTGTGAGTACGATCAATTCACTGAACACAACTGAAAAAATTCTTCCTTGGTCAGTTGTATGCTTGGTATGTGCACTGATTTATTTTGTCACCACTGGCGTGCATGGCAATATACTACCTCTTTCGGGTTGCGACTGACCATCGGTTGATATATGTAATACTCCTATTAAAAACATGAAATTTTATATTATTATATTTTATTTATACCATTGCTGGATTGCCCATCCCCATTCTGACTTGTCTACAGATGTTCAATCAATTAGCCTTGGAGTTAATATACAGTAATTATTGTTATTTGGTCTCTCATAAGGTCTTAATGATGAGCAAAGGCGCATTGTAGATGATGTCACCAATAACATTGGGAACCATATAATATTAGGCCCGGCTGGTAAAAGAACATTACAAAAAACCTTTTCCTCATTGTATATTATTTAGGTATGTTAAAATTGCTAACGTTGTTTAACTTGTAACATTTGGTTCATACCTTGGTGCAAGGACACAGTGAGATTTGGAACCAAACACGAATAAAGCCTCAGTTAAGCTTGATGAAAAATATGCAAACTGGTCTCAACTTGCAAGGCATTGTGCACATGTAATACTGAATAGTTATCCGTTTTGTTATGCTCTGCTTATAAGAACTGGAAAGACGTTTATCTTAAGAGAAATCAAGCAGCCGTACCAACTGAAAAGGATGGTGGTTGCTCTGACTGCATCCACAGGAATGGTTGCTCAAATGCTATCCCCAAATCCATAACATTACACAGTTTCATGGGTTTTTCTGATTTTGCATGGTCTACTCAACAGTGCACGGAAAATGTCATGCAAAATCCTTTCACCCGTGAAAGATTACGGTGATTGTTCTTGGCAAGACAGCAAGAGGTTAACTTGGCCAAATAATGAAGGTGCCAAGATTTAACTGATAGTTAGAAACTTTAGGGTGCTGATCACCTGCCCTCCCACCTACTATTTTATTGCTCTCCATAAAAGCATCATACTAACTAACAACTAAGACAACTTGTTCCCATAGACACGACATAGATGCATGAATTGTGATCATCCTAACTAGCTTGTTGTCTAAACTAGGAGGTGCATTACATAACATTGCATACAAACACTTACAAAATATATGAGCTTGTGGAACTTTAATAGAGCTCTTGTTTTTTCTTCAGTAACACACCTGTGCTTCTAATAGATGAGGCAAGCATGATTTCGGCTGTCCTCTTGGACAAGATCGACAGTCTTGCAAGGGGTTAGGGTGAGTTGTTCTTTGAAAAATATTAGTTTTCCAGACTCAAGCATTTTGTTTTCAAAATTAGCCCAGCGAAGTTATTAATACCACCATCTTAACGGCTTTGCGATGACATCATTATCATCTTAATGTTATGATCGAAATTACTTGTAATTGAGTTGGTGATGGTTTTATTTTTCTGCAGATGAACACGGACATTTTTGGGGGTATACACCTCATTTTGTGTAGAGACCTGCTCCAACTACTACCTGTGCCAGCTTATGGAGATACTGGAGACTTCATTTTCTACTCATCTTGCTGGGCTGCTGATGAATTCTTTGTCACAAAAATACAACTGGTCGTTCGACAACTAGATGTGGATTTTATCAAGTAGGTTTGATTGTGATGGTTTCTTTTCAATGGGCTAAGGTCCAACTTTTATTACTTGTAACAAAAAATGAAAACTCAGTCCAAAAAACTATTGAATGGGTTTGCCACCTGTCTATATTTAATTTGGGTCAGTTCTAAAATTTAAGTGCAACCAGCATTTTAGCCCTGTTTCTCATATTGAGACTGAAAAATACGATTGCAATTAAAAAATATATATTATATTTCTATCATTAAACTTTATAAAGACTGTAAACCGAAATTACAAAAAGTGGTTTATTATCTTAGGTGGGCCATATATTCTTAAAATAATCCCTCAGAATCTTAAATGTTGATTATTCTCGTTCTACATTTGATAACATTCCATTTGATGTATTGATAAACAATCGCTATACTATTAGTTTTAGTGGCTCAGCCTGGCTCTGCCCAAAGCCGTTTAGGGCTCTGCCCTCACTTGCAATGGTATCTAATCATAATATCATGCTTGACTGCACAACATAAACAGTGGAGTGCAAATGACCTAAGCAACTAATGGCCTGATTGAAAATCAACTTTCATATGGCAATGCATTAGATTTTGGTTAATTCATTAAATTTGGAATTATATTTTTGGTGACCTGACCTGACCCATTTTTAAATTTAACTTTGATTTATAAAAGATTTTGGATATGGTTATATCAAACATGACCATAATCGGGATTGAATTGTATGCCGAGCTGCCATTTTTCTCTTCAAACATCACACATCAAATGATAAAGTAGCCTAAAGCTATCCTTTCTAATTTACAGATGTGTTAATGAGTGTGCCTATGGAAGTTTGTCTAGCTCTTCCTACCAACTGTTGGAGAAGATGGCAGTTAACAAACCACAGTCTTCTGCTATACACCTAGTCGCCACAAACTTTCAGGCTGAACTTTACAACCTAGAAAGGCTAAGAGAACTGGACGGTAGTCCCTGGATTAACATTGCCCAAGATACTGGTAGTAGAAGGCTGCTCAACAAAATAATACCATATAAGCTGCATTTAAAACTCAATGCACCAGTTATTATCACGGCCAACATCACTGATAAGCTGGTCAATGGAACAAGAGGAACCATTTCCAACCTACTGAAGAAAGGTAGCAGCTGCATTATATAGGGGTTAAGTTAGCTGACAGCACATTTCATAATGTTGAAAAGCACTTATTCCGCAGGTACACGAATTCAGCACATTAGTCTAAGCCCTCAGACTTCAAACGTGTGGAGTTGCTGGCGCCCACTATCGGATAGTGGGTGCCAGCAACTTCACAAGTTTGAAGTCTGAGGGCTAAGACTAACAGCACAAACACAACTGCAATATCCTATCAAGCTGGCTTAACTATACATTAACTATAAATTAATTACTGTCATTGGTTAATGTGATTACAGAATGTGTTAGATTTTTCTTCAAAATTTTTAGGTGTCATAACTTCCCTTTAAGTAAAGAATCGCCAATCTTGTACGACAACACCATGATATAGACCATGCTAATGCTATGCACCTTTTTTTGCAGATACACAAATATAGCACATACATGGCTACAACACCCTATCAAGCTGGCTTGGGCTATTACCATACACAAGTGTCAGGGGCAAACACTACCTGACATTACCGTTGGCTGCGATGGCATCTTCCTACTCTGTCAACTAAGTGTTGCCATTGGAAGATGTCAACCATTAGATGGTGCTGTTCTAGTAAACTACGAAAAGTTGAAGATGCTCACACCAGATCCTGAACTTCTTACATTCCTTAGGACAGGATATGTGCCCATGCCATTGGTTAGTTAACCCAATGTTACTATCATCTCATGAGCAAGAATAGCTTTTTTGATCCATTTCCTCAACTTTCCTACTAAGAAGAGCGGGAAGGGATCGAAAGGGAAAAAGCTGGGGAGAGATTTGAAGGGCAATAAAAAAGCTCTGTTTGCTCACGTATGATCTCTATCTAATTTTGAGGGGCAAAATTAGATTGTTGCAACAGATGCTGGAGGTGTTAGGCATATTATCTGTATGTGCATTTTTTCCCTGAGAGTGCTATGTATATGAAGTCTTCCTTTGCAAGTGTCGATAATTTTTGATTTTGTATTTTTGCTTTTAGACTGACACTGCTGATGAGGTATCCTCTGAGGAAAATGCAGCAATTCATTGCCCAATGGAATGGTCAATGATGAAATTATATCTGTTGATCTTTCAGAAAGGCAGACAGCTGCCTTACACACTATGTTATCAGATGCATGCCGGTTGGAACTGACCACATTCATGTGGAAGGCCTTGCAGTTGGCTTTTGTGGATAAATCCAGAAGTCCTGTTTCCAAGGATATGTTTCTAGACAGGTATGATAGCTTGTTTTGTACTAATTTCTATTTCACCTTGTCAGTCATACAAAAGCATTTAACTTCAAGCAAACCTTCATTTGCTTTCAAATTAAAGCAAAAATGTTGCCATGCCCACAAAAACCTTCAATTGGCTTGTACTAGCACGCCGCTAGTCTTTATCCCTGAAACCATTGTACCAACTTGTACTGAAACTTGGTCTACCTCCTTCATGCTATGCTGATCTGTCATTGGTTAATGTGAGTACAGAATGTGTTAGATTTTACTTCAAAATTTTTAGGTACCATAACTTCCCTTTAAGTAAAGTATTTGCCGATCTTGTACGACACCATGATATAGACCATGCTAATGCTATGCAGCAGTTTTTGAGGTGCCAAGAAGCATTCCTGAAATGTCAGTCAGAAGAAGTAAGGATTCAAGTGCCTCATCAACTCTTACAACTAAGCGATCTAACAAGTGTGTCTAGGGGCCGTTTCAGGTAATTTGACAATACAATATCGCCCAGAAAATCCCTTTTTTTCAAAAACTCTATCCCATTGTGAAATAGACAAATGACTTATTCTCAAATTAATACTACACTTACTTGAAGACTCACATAAAATACGTGGGATTCTGGTCATAAGTTGAAACTCTGACTCATCGAGTCACTTTGATTAAATTCATCAGGTTTTTTGGATGGGCTTTCGGAGTGAAAATGCATAAATATAATAATGGTAATACTAATATATCTATACGGGAATGTCTCATTCAAATCGATCAATGCGAGTAATAGAAGTTTCATGACATGGTATTTGCTGCAGATTAGCTCTTTTTGTTAATCAATTGAAACTAGTTTAGTATTTACACTTGTCCCTATTTTACCAAATTATTCCCCAAACAAAAACTACATGAGTTCTATCTTGGACAGTCATGTCGCAGCCAGACTTTTTTCATATGAAAGTTTTTTTTATTCTTTCTTTCAGGTACATTCTAAGTGCACACTTATTTAATCTAAGAAATGTTTACGAAACCAAATCCCTGCAACATGCAATGACTGACCCAGACGGTTTCCAGGTGTTGAGATCAAAGATTGAGATGATAGGAAGGATGATAGTACCAGAAGACTACCTCAGTGAGGATCCCCAGGCAATGCTTGATGTAACCATAAGAACCAGAACACATCTAACAAAAGTGTCTGATGAAGTTGCCACATTCTACTATATGCAATATTGTAGTATGAAGAACTATTACGAACATTCTAGACTGCACGAGGGCTCCCCCATGGAGTGCATTGCTGCGCATCAGGCTGACCACATATTAAAAAGCAAATGGCATTCAATCTTGCAGGACACCAATTCTCAGATAATGGAAGATTAGTTGATGCCATAGATATATATATAGATATATATATATATATATATATATATATCTATATATATATATATATATATAGATATATATATATAGATTTTATCTGAAGATTTTGCCAACACACATGAAACTTTAAGTAATAAAATATGAAAAAAATCCTCCTAGCACATTCATATACTAGAGCTATCTACTATATAAACGGCAATCGTTGTCTGTCTGTCTATCTGTCTATTTATCTGTCTATCTGTCTGTCCGCCTTATAGAGTACCGTACTTTTCGGACTACTAGCCGCTACTTTTTTCTGACGGTTTGTAGGCAGCTTATATGAGGGTGCGACTATGCTGTGGTTTTTCTTTCACCGCTAGAGCGCATTAACGGGAATCTCCGGTTAGTACACGCCCCTACTAGGGATGGACGATAAATACTGATACCGGTAGGCTAAGATCTTATCTTTAGGAGTTGTCTGTTCAATATATTGAGTTGCCGATAACTCCCGAATATTGGAATGCAATCAACTACTTACCGAAATGAAATAACTGTTGACCTATCACATGATCTCTGGTTAGCGCGCCTCTTTACGGTGCCCAACGACACTTTTCCGTTTTAAACAGTAAAGTTGCTGTCGCTTTAAAAAGCACCGTCCTGAGTTCTGCGGCCTATACAAAGGTGCCTATACAGCTATACAGATGTACTAATCATCAAATAAAATAAATTAATGAATAGTAATTTACATGTGATTAATATTTACAGCCAACGTGTACCGAGAAGGTCACGCGAACGTTGGTTTCTTGCGACTGGAAAAAACGCAGTTCTCACCTACTAAATTTCTTCATAAAAAAGGTAAGTACTTTTTATTCAATGTTGTATTGTCTATGAATTGCCACATTTCCACTACATAACCCTTTCAGTTGCGTCCATGTACAAATTTAGCTATCGGCCTACTGCCAGCCGTTTTGCCGATATTGCTTAATTTGTATACAATATTTTTTCAATTTCAAACTCCGACTAGAACGTTTGTTTTGGTCATATATTTCATTTTGCCAACATGTTAACAAGCACTGCTACACAAAAAAATTGTTGTATCTATACTTTGTGCATTGATAAAGCGATGTGAAGCTACAAAGCAAAACGATCCTCTACAATTTTCCTTATTCTTACAAAACCATTACTTTCATCGCCATCAGAGTCAGTGTAGATATCGCTTTTTAATTATCTGTGTAATCACAAAAATCTGAATCGGCTATAAGTCATCAACATAAGTAGTTATTTGTTTTCTAATTCAGACGCCTTTGATGAACTTACACAAAAATATTCGTTTTCAAGTTAGAAATCCCCAAACAGAGATTAAAATATTAAACTTTAGGCTAATTTTATAGAGAAATCTTTGGACAACACTGTCACTACCATAAAAGTCCTACAGATCGTTGGTCATGTTATCAACGAATAATAAAATTCAGTTACTAGCAATTGCTGGGAAAGTCAAAAAAATGTGTCTACGGCGGTCGACCATAGAAAACGCATAAATGAGTCTACTTCGGTGAAAGGGTTGCAAACGTTGGATTTGCCACTGTTTGTGATAGTAAACATGTTCATTTCCTTCTAAGAAACGTTTGCTTTTTTTCCAGCTACGAGTACTACAGAACTACAGCTACTACAGAACTTGCACGGGTACTGCTACTGCGTTTTACCTACTAAGTTTCTACATCTAAAAGGTTAGTACGTTTTATTCAATGTTGTATTGCCTATGAATCGCCACACCTCAACTACTTAATAACGTTGGATTTGCCACTGTTTGTGATAGTTGAACAAGTTCATTTCCTTCAACAGCTGAGTTACTAATTTTTTTTCCAGCTACAAGTAGGCCTACTGTAACTTACTACTACAAAACTTGCACGAGTACTCCGAGGGTTGCGATAGGCGATGGTGAAAAAAAAAGAGAGCAGCCGGCATCGACTTACTGTCACCCTGCTTTAGCCATGACCAGCTGTACGTCGCCTGCTAAAAAGTAGGCACAAACCGAAAACTGTTTGCCCATACACCTGACAGAAAAACAAAAGATGTTGTCTATCCGCAAGTGTTGAGTTGAACTAACATTGTGTTAGTGTCATGTCATGCTATGTTCTTCATGTTCTGCTATACCACATGCAGCATTTCTAACATATTTTTCAGTATATATATATTTTCATGCATTCGTTATCCTTATTGTATCTCATAAAAAGGCTATCATGTTGGCGCTATGTTTTATTGTTGTAAGGTGCTAATGCTGTATCTGCCTTGACATCGTACTGTTTGTGCTGTTATACATATAAATTTTATCGACACAACCTCATTACTGTTTGTATATACCATGTCAAAACACAGGTTATAGACGAAAAACTGGTGAGCTATGATTAGTGTTTTAAGCATGTAGTCTCCATTCAATAAATGCTAGCGATAGCAAAATATTTTGTATAATTTTTTAGAAGTTGCAAAACTTTTTAATACTGCCGGTTTGAAGAACTTCAGTTTGCCTAGCAATGTCAATTTCATTATCAGTTCTCTGTACACAAATAGGGCAATGCCGATTTGAGTGGTTTGAGACTGATGCATTGTAGACTAGCTGTAAAACGTATTGCGGATTTCCATTGTTCTCCCAACATTATTGACATATATGACTGCATATGTGTATGCATAGTGTGATCGGGGCAAAAGATTTCAGTAGACTGCATATTTGGAGTTGTTTTACAGTATGAAAGACAACTCTCGATAAACCTCTTGCTGTACATAAATCTGTTCACGTGGACGGGTAATGCAGCTAGCGGTTTGGGGTCGTGGCGTCACTCGAGGATGCGCAGGAGACCTTTTTCGCCCCGAGTGCAGCGAGAGTATCCAGGCGCGGCTTTTCGGATGAATGAGTTGGTGAGTGCGAAGCGATTGGGTGCGAAGCGATTGAGTGCTAGGCGATTGATTGTGAGATGATTGATTGCGAGTGCGAGGCGATTGGTTGCAAGTGGGAGGCGATTGGTTGCAAGTGGGAAGCGATTGCAAGGCGAGTGCGAGGCGATTGGTTGCGAGTGCGAGACGATTGGTTGCGAGTGTGAGGCGATCGGTTGCGAGTGTGAGGCGATTGATTGCAAGGCGAGTGCAAGGCAATTGATTGCGAGGCGATTGATTGTGAGGTGGGTGCGGGCCGATTGACTGCGAGTGCGAAGCAATTGATTGCGAGGCGAGTGCAAAAGCGCGATTGTCAACTGCTCAGCAGGTAGACTGGTCAGCCAAGGCCGGGCTCGGCGGCAGAAGTGTGCAATCGTCAACTGCAAATATAGACGGGTATGGACGGACGCATGAATCTAGACACATGAATCTAGAATATTTACTAGATTTTACAAGCATCTAGCTGTGAAACACATTGCAGATTTCCATTATTCTCCTCAACATTATTGACATGTAGTATGTGTGCATATTCAGGGCAACAATTTCAGTAGACAATTTACATAATATTACATCAGGGCAACAATTTCAATAGACTGCATATTTGGAGATGTTATACAGTATGAAAGACAACTCTCAATAAACCTTATGCTGCGCGTGAATCTGTTCGAGTAGGCGGGTGATGCAGCTAGTATGTATATATATATATATAAACTATATTAAGAACTGAAAACTTTTAAAACATTTTACAACTTAAAGTTTCATGGTTGCTACCATTCATAAGGTAAAATTAAAATGAACTATATATATATATATATATATATATATATATATATATATAGCCTAAATGCTCATAGCTTTATGATTTGTGCAGTGGTAATAACTCGTACGTGTATATATAATGTAAATATCAGATGGCGCCTAGTTATTATCATCAGAGTGTAATGTAGGTCTGGTGAAGGTATCAAAATGACCAGTGAGCAAACAGTTGTTGAAAAGGAGCATGGAAGGATTTGGTCCAAACAGGTCAACAACAGTTTGTACCTTTGAGAATGCGATGACAAGCTAGCTCTGACATTTCTAACAAGCATCATGGGAAGCAATGAGAAGCGGACGTGCCATCATGGTATAATTACTTTCAAAGAAGCCCAGTGAGGCTTGGATATATTGTCTTTGATATATATTGGATATGGTTTCATGTAGCCTCTTCTGTAAATGCAGTGATAAAGGTGTAAAACTGTGTGTTATGGTTGAAAACGTGATAAGGGCCTACCAGGGCATAAAATTTCTTTATGATCATAAATTGTAGTCGATGTGTGGTGATGAAATCAATCTGGAACCCCGAAAAACAGAATTCGACGTAAACACAAATATTTTGTTTTTTCTCCTGTGAAAGTGTTGAACTTCATTTGGCCGTGAAAAGCCTAGGTTCCTACTAACAAAATCGATGGCTGGACTGGTTCTGGTTACAACCCGGATATTTTGTGTGCATCAAAATTAAGGATCTCAGCTAAAAGGTTCTCTTGTGCAAAAGGTAGGTTCTTTTACCTCAATCATGGCAGACAGATTCGTCAGTGAATTGATTGAGACGCTTCTCAAAAACCACCCATCTTTGCAAGGAGTCTTGGTACTTCTCAATGGTATGTTTCAAATCAACTACAAATAGTTTTTGATTATGATGTTCAATCACACTTTGATGGGTGTCAGCACAGCGACTGTTTCTGGCCGGATTAAACTAAATAGTTTCAGGTCTAAATAAATAAATGCAATTAATTTTAAAATATGCAAAAACTCTGAGCTATATCTCATTTGTAACCACCCTGTCACTGGGCTGTCATTTTTTGTGCTGTGAGCATGGTATGCATTTCAATCATCATTGATAATCACTGGTAATATTAATCAATTAATATTTTAAGTAGTTTTATTAATTATTATTTATAAATAATATAATAAATAATATTATATTATTATATTTGAAAAAATTACTGAATATTCATTAATAAATATTATCAGTGGCTCAATGATGATAAAAAATTTGATAAATTAATATTTTTAAAAGAAAAAATATATCAAACTAATAAATAAACAAATATAAGTTTTCTTCTCTGCACAGGGGGATTCTTTACGAGGGATAGCTTGTTACTCATGACAGATGAAAAACTAACCAAAGATCCTTGCACCAGGAGTCAGAGCTGCTGCCAGGAAAAAGCTCATTGATTGTAAGAAAGGACTTAAGGTATGTATACAGCTGCCTATCATCAATAATATGCCAGTGTTATGTAATATCATAAATGCAACACAACTGCTTTAAACGTGTGTACAAGGCCCCCCACCTCTTGAGCGATGCCTGCCTGATGCCTGGTACACAAACTTTCACATATCAACTACACTTCATCACTGTTCATAACGCCACCGACACCATTAAAACAAACATAGAAAAGCATCGGTGATAAAAGATGTATTGTCTTAATAAAGGGCAACCCCTTTCAGGCCCTTTCAAGTTCAGTCAGGACAATACAATACCCTACACCAGTGGCCTGTGGCTTTCAGGTATAATCACATGAATTTAATCGATAAATGTATGCTCAATTTCATACTGTTCTATTTTCATCCAGGATCAAGAAGGTCAAGAAGACATCAGTTCAAACAGACCAGAGTCACCTCCAAAAGTTTGTGAGTTTATATGATTTGGTTTGATGAGGAAACTGGTGATATCATCCTTTTGAATGATGTATGGCTTATGATAAAGGCCTGACAATGAACAGAACTTTGGCCATATAGCCACTACCCCTACCCCAAAGCCTCATCAAGACAAATCCCTCATGGATTAAAGGCTTGCCCTTAATAGCTCTAAAACCCCTCAGGTCTTAATTTGATTTGTATGGCTTGAGACTTCCGACATTACTCTTTATGGAAATCTTACGCTTTCCTTATTGGCGTAGACTGTATAGTAAGAGCTAATACCATAGTTTAGTTGTACATCAGGGGACATTGCCTCGATTTATATTGACCACAAATAGAAGCTATGTCATACACTCTTTAGATATTTTGGAAACAAGCTTTGCCATTTTTGTTTACATTAGCCTCTGTACAAAATGTGAAAATACTCCCCGTCTCTAACTGTTGGGTTCACAAGATAGATAGATATTAGCTATTTGATGATAGATATTTGATGAGCATCCATGAGAATCTGATTGTTTTTGTAGCTCATGTCATAGTGGATTCGGAGTCTGAGGATGATGATGTTTGGTTGGTACCTGAGCCTATTAGTTTAAAGACAAGATTTGAGAAGTTTCTGAAGAAGCACAGCATCAAATAGGAGATTTGAAGACACTAATGCTTCAAAAACTCTGGCATATCTGAGAGATCATCACCATCGTACCGAACAACATAAAGAAAAGTATGCAACACATGGCAGAGGTTGAAAACTTCAGCAAAACAGCAGAGAGGTTTGTGTCACTGGCGTGGGAGAAGCTACAGTCTCACTTCGAAAGAGACACACTAGCATATCGGATATATCTAAAGAAACAATATTTCAGTGCTATCATGCGTGATGGTACATCTATAGAAAACCATCTAAAATATATGAAGGATATTGTAAACAAGCTCACGGCTATCAAAGCCACGGTGAGCGAGGAAGATCAGGTAGTAACACTGTTGGGCAGTATGCCGAGTAGCTATGCAGCTGTCGTGACAGCCTTAGAAGCGCAAAAGCCTGAAACCCTAACATTAGAATTTGTTCAAAACGCGTTACTCAATGAAGAGCAGAAACATGGCGTAAAAGCTGCCAAAATGGATTCTGGTGAAAGCGGCAAGTATGGAAAAACGACTGCAAATTTTTGACGCTGCCTTATATACCATCGGAGATAACACGTATGAGAGAAGATGCTATAACTGCAATTCACCATATCACATAGTCAGAGATTGCACAGCGCAACAGAATAGTCGAGGTAACTACAATCGTGCTAACTACAATCGTGGAAACTATAGTCGCGGAAACTACAGTCGTGGTCAGGGCCGTGGTCGTGGTCAGGGCCGTGGTCAGGCGAATCAGCATGGAGCTAAATTTGTGACCGAATCCCAAGCAACTGAAATTCAAAGTGAGGAGAGTGCTTTTCTAGTAGGAGAAAATATAGCGGCAGCGAAAGAATGGCTCATTGACAGCGGGGCAACTCGTCACATGACTCCTGAAAACGGTGGTTTCAGTACATACACAAAGTTTGACCAGCCTGAGAAAGTTGCTATAGCGGACGGCAGAGTATTGGATGCCATAGGCTCAGGTAACATTATGATATCAGTGTCCGTTAGCCGGAAAGTGAAAAGAAAAGCCACTCTCCACGATGTACTTCATGTACCAGATTTGAAACAAAATCTATTCTCTGTACAGTCGGCCGCTAGTAAGGGTATGATAGTACAATTTGGCCACAGTAGATGTTGGGTTAAGAACAAACTCCACCAAATACATGCTATGGGAACTCTCGTTGGGAAACTTTACTATTTAGATCTGGAGTCATCTGATCATAAAGCTAATCTAGCGTCATCGTGTAACGATATATGGTATAAGAGACTCGCTCATATCAATCCTACCAGCATCGGACTTATGAACTGTGAACAGCTTGTTACAGGTGCCGATCTGTCTAACGTAAGTGTAGGTACCATATGTGACCCTTGTGTGAAAGGTAAAATGGCTCGAAAACCGTTTATAGCTAGAGATGGTATTAAATCTACTAGAGTGCTAGAACTAGTTCATAGCGATGTATGTGGTCCAATGCAGAATAAATCAATTGGTGGCAGTAGATATTTTGTGAGTTTTATTCATGATTTTAGTAGATTTTCGTATGTGTATTTTATCAATGAGAAATCGGATGTATTTTCTGTATTTAAAGAGTTTGAAGCCTTAGTGACCAACCAAACCGGCCAGCCAATCGGAACCCTTCGAACGGACAGTGGAGGGGAATACGTATCAAGCGAATTTGAAGAATACCTGCGCTCTCAAGGTATTCAACATCAACTAGCCATTAGATATTCACAACAGCAAAACGGTGTAGCAGAACGGTATAATCGCACTGTATGTGAATTAGCCCGCGCGTTAGTAATCGACGCCGCATTACCGAAACATTTCTGGGCTGAGGCCATTTCAACAGCTGTTTATGTTAGGAATCGTGCCCCCACTACTGCTCACCATGAGCCCACAACTCCATACCAGCAATGGTACAACTGTAAACCAGATATTAGTAATCTAAGGGTGTTTGGTTCTTTAGCCCATGCTCATGTACCAAGTGAGCTCCGTCAGAAACTGGATGATAAAGCAGAGACAATGATGTTTGATGGCTATAGCCTTAGATCGAAAGGCTATCGTTTATATAATCCTTCTACTAAGAAAGTCGTAGTACGCCGAGATGTCGTGATAGATGAAAATAGGTTAGGGTTACTAGAGTCCGAGACTAACCAATGTGAGAATGAAGACAACTCCGAAAAGCTGACAGTTGAATTACCAGAACCTGAAAATCACTCAGCAGTTACACGAAAATCACAGCGAAACCCCAATCCTATTGTAAGATTCGGGGTTGATGTGTATGTCAATCATGTGGCTTGCCTCACCAGCAATATAACCGAACCGCTAACAATGTCAGAGGCTATGTCTAGTCCCCAATCGAAGCAATGGATGAACGCTGCCTCCGAAGAATACACCGCATTAATCGATAATCAAACCTAGACATTAGTAAAACTACCGGCTGGTCGTAAAGCCATTGGTAGTAAGTGGGTGTTCAAAACCAAGTGCAAACCCGATGGAAGCGTGGACAGATTCAACGCTAGATTAGTAGCCAAAGGGTATAGTCAAAAACAAGGAATAGATTACGATGAAACATTTGCACCAGTAGTGCATCGGTCATCACATCGAGCGCTTCTATCATATGGCACGGATAGAGGCATGTTGATACATCAAATGGACGTAGTAACAGCTTTTCTCAATGGTAAAGTTTCTGAGGAATTATTTATGACACAACCTGACGGATTTGTATCGCCTGGAAATGAAGAGTTGGTATGCAAATTGAATCGCTCTCTGTATGGCCTAAAGCAATCATCACGATGTTGGAATCTAGTCCTCGATGAGTATCTGCGGCAGCTTGGCTTCTCTCCTTCGAGCGTTGAACAATGTGTCTATGTACGTAACGACCATGGCGATCAAACAATATTAGCGGTCTATGTAGATGATATCGTAATCCTAAGTGACACTGATCAATCGATGAAAATAATCAAAGAATCGTTAAGTTCAAAGTTTCAGATGAAAGACCTAGGGCAACTGCAATTTTGCCTAGGTATAAACGCGGAAATCACAGACACCTCAGTGAAGCTGCACCAGAAACATTATATTCAGCAGATTCTTGAGAAGTATGATATGTCCGACTGCAAAAGTGTAGCAACCCCGTTCGCTACAGATATACAATTAGTGAAGGATGACGGCAGTAAATCTGTGGATCACACTCTATATCAATCGATCGTAGGCAGCCTTCTCTACGCATCTACAGCTACACGACCAGACATCGCACATTCTGTGGGAGTGTTGTCGAAATTCAATTCCATGCCGACCCAAACGCACCTCACTGCCGCAAAGCGCGTTCTCAGATACTTAAAAAGCACTATGGACTATGGGATTACATTCAACAAAACTGACACACAACCCGTTGGTTATTCAGATGCTAACTGGGCTGAGAACGACGAATCTAGACACTCGATATCCGGAAATGTTTTTATGTCTAGCAGTGGGCCAATCAGCTGGTTCAGTAAACGCCAATCGACAATCGCTCTGTCTTCAACAGAAGCCGAGTATATCGCAGCTTTCGAAGCTGCAAAAGAGGCAGCCTGGCTACGGCAATTATTCGTTGACATTACTCGAGAGACATTACCACCAATAGTACTCCGCATAGACAACCAATCGGCCATCAGCATAGCAAGCAACACTAACGTTAGTAAGTGCAGCAAGCATATGGATGTAAAATATCATTATATTCGACAAGAAGTCCAAAACCACAATATAGTCACAGAATATTGTCCAACTGATGATATGATAGCCGATATTTTCACCAAACCCCTACCTAAAATTCGTTTCGAGAAACTTCGCGTTATGTTAAATGTGGGATAGACGCCTGACTGGCCGGTAACTAGGAACATTATTATTACAGGGTGTACGCTTCATATTTGCATACATTATTTTGTTGTGAAATTATCAAAACTATGTGGGAGTGTTCAAATATTATTATATCATAGTAGTTTAGATAATGTTGGATTATGTTTTAGAGTTGTCTGCTCGTCTTTATTATTATTCAACTTATATTTTACCCACAATTCTTTTTCTTCTCCCCTTACTTGATTGAATCCTGATAATGGTGGCTGTATAATAAAAGGACTCAACTATAAATCCCTTATAATCGCGTATAAAACAATAGGTATGGGTCTAAACAAGACTATAAATCATGTAACGCAAAAAGGGTTTGTTGTAATATTATGCTTTACGTGTTTTTACACAAGAGAGTTTGTCTCGCAATATAACGGGAGTTCCGTGACTAATACAATAAAGACAGGTTGTCTACAAAGAGTTTGCCTGCTTATATGCAAACAAAATCTCAATCAATCTTAACCATGATATAACAGGGTTAATTGTGAAATAATGGTTGGTGAACTATGGGTCATTTATTAAAACCCTAGGAAAATGGGCTATGGATCCAATTCCAAACCTAGGTGTGCACATGGTGCCTTTTTAGAGACTGTCCCACCCCTGGGATTTTCAGAAATATATGTGTATTGAATTTGACAGAGTGACTATATGTGCGATCTACTAGTAGAGGCACAGATAACACTAACATCAAACGTATGCCAACTTACCCCCCCCCCCCCCCCCGCCTTCCTATAAGTATTTGATGAAAGTAGACCAGCGAGAGCGAGCAAAAACTGAACTGTTTTTTGTTTTTTTTTATTACATTATTTATGGTGATAATCGACATTCATGACAAAAAAGCATGTTTTTCAAGACGTACCACACACTAATCTAGATATGAAACTAAAAGATAATATGAAGGATAGAACATAAGCAATTGAATGTGAAAAATATATTGTGCTGTTTCCGTGACTAGTAACAAAAAACGAACATAAAACAAATACAATATTTGATGAGCATTTACAAGCGGTTACAGTATTAGCAGGTATAGTAGTAATATCATATGATTTGTCCAAAAGAACATGGTATTGGTGTTGTTGTTGGATTGCATACAAAGAGTTAGGGTTATGCAAATTGGCAAAGAAGATGAAGTTTAAGGTTAGTTTTAAAAGAGTTAAGGGTCAGGGTTCTTAATTTTCTGGGGAGAGAGTTGAAGTTTCTCAAAATGTTTAGGTTTAATTGGTTGTGATGTGAGGAGCTGGGAAGCTTATGCCGATTTCTGGTTGTATGTGGATTTATTAAGTGCTCAAAAGCACCAGAAAGGTAAGTTGGGCAAAGGTTATTCTTTATTAGAAAACCAGAGAGGCAGGTAAATTTGATTCCTAAAAAATCGGTAAATATCTGAAAATAGGTAATTACGTTAGAAGTAGTCATTTCCTACCAATCTCGACAAAATTTCATGCATAAAAATTCAGGTACTTCCTTTGGTTGCTCTAGATAAGATTCCATTTTGCTAAAAAAAAACGTAAGACAAACGCTTAAAAAGGAGTCTGAAGGCGCCGAAACATGAAGTTAACCTTTATCTCGACTTTACCTCAGACGTATAATGGTGATAACTGTTTATTGTTTTGTGGCGTTTCGCAAGCTTGGCCGAATTGAGGATCTATTATAAACAATATGCAGCTTATATAAATTACGAGCGTCGTTCAAAATTGGCTCTATAGTTTTTACGTTTACGAATAGCTGAACCACAGGTAATTATAATGCAGCTCGACCAATAAGATACGTACCTCATACTCCCTTAGCGCTTAGTCGACCTTGGTTACCGCAGAAACGGCGCATTTTGAGGTCAACTTATGCACTATTCAGCCGAGTGCTCCAAATTGAGTTTTTGTCGTAAACTTTTATGATTGCCTTCTTAAAACGAACTGAGCCAGCTTTATAACTGAAAGTTATTTGCAAATACACATAAAGTACTGATTGTATTTTATTTCATCACGCGTTATTACCTAAATGCAAATTTTTTAGCTTTCATTTTAAAACCACTTTAGCTGGCCATCTCGTCTACTTGGTCATCTGCTTCACAATCCACACTGCACGAATCTAAGCGTTAGAGTATTTTATAATGGCACCAGGTAACTACTATATTTAATTTATAACATTATTTAAATTTGGTACGTTTCTTCAAAGCTTACAAAATGATTTTTTAACTGGTTTATGAATTTAAAACATCTCTTTGCTACTTTACTACAAATTTCCAAAGTTCTTTATGATACATGTGCAATAATTATATCACAAAGTATGTTGACTGCTGTTTAACAAAGCAATTACTTATTTATTTTGTTATTTGAATTCATTAAGAACATTTTTCTGCATAGTTACTAGTGAGTCAAATATTAGTATATACAACACACGCTAGGAAGCTAGTTTTAGTTCAAATAACATTGTTTAATGAACATGATAAAATCTTCACTCTGTTAATTAGCAAGCTATTTATTATAAAATGTTTAAAATTAAAGTCCAAGCCTAATGTAAGCAAAGATGTTGTCAGGGATGTAAATGAAGTAATGGTTATGTCAGGGTTTGAAGCAATAGATGACCAAAAGTCAAAAGAAATGATAAATTTTGGGATCACCTAATACCACAACTGCTGCAAAACATTGCACCAAACACTGTGATGCATCAATAAGCAGACATGAAATATATGGCGATTGCTATGCTGCTAGAAATATCAATCATGGGAGTTGTCCAACCATCACAGCTGATGCAATGTGAATATATGGGACATCAGTTCGATTGGGAGTTGTCTGATCATTATAATGAAAAGCTTAATGAATGAAAAACAGCATAAAATTGTTACTAAATCACGATTATTATTGATCAACACTACTTAATATGAAAGAGACTAACTGGCTAAAACAATTATTAATGGATATTCAGCGAAGCAAACAACTCTACAGAGTATCAGGCAAAAATGGAGGTATATCGCCAATATTACAGGAGCCAGCCAAATTTATGACTTGTTGGAGCGAAGAAGCAGCCGGCGTGCACCAGATCAGCAACCAGCCATCAGTGAAAGAATCATTTACAACACTTTATTTAGTATATTTAGTTATAGCTTATAACATCAATATAGTCTAGAAAATGTTGTATTGTAGAGCAGTAGAAAAATATAGCATAATTATTCATTAACTCAGATATTGTATTTTATGAGAAAATATTGACGAAATGGTTGTAAAAAAAGGCATAATATGATAATAGTTTCTTTTGCTTCATATAAATTAGCTAGCTAGTAGCGTCTTAGGACGAGGATTACTGTAAAATTAATTTTATAATGCTGCCATTGTTAGTTTTTGAGTTATGGCCAGTTTTGTACAATTTGTTACCGGACTTAGAATATTTTTCACTTCTCATTCGCTTGTCGTCATGGAATCCCAACCACAGTAAAAAATTTTAGCTCACCGCAAGGAATCTGAAATATAAATTAAACAAAAGCTTACGCAAAGACCGCAAGTTAAACACAACCAACCAATGACATTCGACAATGGCTCAAGGACAAGTATAAAAGAGGGGCAAAATCAAGGGAAGAGCAGGAGAAGCTGGCAGCGAGCCAGGTAGGAGCGAGGAGAAGCTGGCAGCGAGCCAGGCAGGAGCGAGGAGAAGCTGGCAGCGAGCCAGACGGGAAAGGGGAGCCGCAAAGAAGAGCCAAGATAGGAGGATTAACATAAGCCCAAGATAGCCAAGGAGCCAGCAGCAACCAGCTCGCCGAGGATAGACTCAACAAACACGATTCACCCAGAAAGAGGTGGCAAGCCAGGAAGCCATAAAGCCCTGAGAGAAGAGAGCTAACTCAGCCGCCCTGTTTACAGTAAGAGCTACTGCTACACGCCTAACAGATACGTACTCATTTAACCCAGTAAGGCCATAACAAATAGGGCTAAGCATATTGTTATTTTTGCTTGAGCTAGTAAGTCTTGACAGAATAATTGTTATTTTGACCTTTGGAAGAAAATAGAGTTCGCAGACACTTAGAAACAAACCACTGGCGTGTTATTGTCAATTATAAGATAATTACCTGCAGAGAGTTGCCTACAAAAGATAGTAGGCCTCATAATCTCAATAATACTTGATACTTGGGCTCATCGATACAGCAACGCCTTACTGTCAAAACAAATTGCAAGGATAACTATAGTAGTGCCCATCCCCATTGATTGATTTGCTATTTCAATTTTGCTTTATAGCAACAGTCTGATTTTTGTGGGGCAGAAGTGCCACTTTGTCTGCAGTCAAAATTTGTCTTGGGAGAAATTGAACTCAAGGTCCAGAGGCTAACCATTACACATAGAACCATAAAACCATAGAACCATTGTAGTATTTCACTCAAAGGAAACTCACAAAAACGATACATTTCATATTATTATTTAAATATCAAATTATTATTATTGGCCTACTTTTTATATTCATTATAAATAAATTTTATATAAATATAATTAAATTAAATTATTTAAAATTTCTCACTTGACAGTTATCACCGTCAGGCTTTTATAAATTTTGCAAGACAAAATATTGATCATGGTCAAAAATGTTGAAAGCTATTTATGAATCAAGCCCAATTATAGATTTTACATTACTGCATAAAATTTTTGGACTGCACTCATGCGTATGTTGGATACACCATTACAATACTACTGTTCTGGTATATCTGATTTTTATGCTATTTATTTCAAACAGCTCCCCAAAAAACTAAAGTTTAGACTCATTGGAATAGTTTGTGTGAATTTGTTAACATATAGTTTGGTTAGAATATTACACCTCAGGTACTTATAAATTTCTTTAATTTAAAAATGAAAACGCATTTGTTCTTGTAATTTTAAGATACATCATGGAATACCTTTTTAAAAGACAAGATTAATAATTAAACACTACTACTCACTCTTTTCTTATACAGAATAGTATAAAAGACCTGTTTATTTTTAATTACTTTTTTGCATTTTTGTGGTTTGTATGTTAACTTTGTGACAACATTTTGCAGAAAAAAAAGATAAGAAAGAGACGACTCCAGTGCCAACTACTGGAATCTATATATTTCCTAATGGAGATCAATATGGTAAATTCATTGAATCTCTAGTTTTACTACCTTTATTCAGATGCTTCATACTCATATACTCATTACTACTGGCCTACTGTTCTATGAAAGACAGCTAAGTCGGAGCTTAGTTCAATAGAGAAATAAGTCTTTTCTCACACCTACTCTGTTTCTGTTGTAACAATTTACAGACTTCTTTACTGTCTTGTGAGTGATGCTTTTGTGTCACGTTACAAAATTCTTTAAAAACTTATGGGTACTACAAATTGGTAAATTCAATGTATTACTCATGAAAGCTAGACACTGGCATGCTTAATATTGTCAAGCAGTACGACTAAATTTTTGTACAATTTTGTCGTATTACCAGCTTTTACTATTATCTTAGAAAGCAGCCATATTTCAGGGGTTAGGATGCTGCATGCTATCAGTAAGTACATGGTTCAAGTCACATAGCAACCTTGTATCTAATAATAAAGTCGGGGTCATCGATGACTAAACAAACTCCCCCATCCTCACTCCAGCATGGATGACCAAGTTGGCCAGAAACCCGGTAAGATTATAAGCAAAACTTGACAAAAGGAGCTTCTCTGCGAGGCAAGATCTATCTCTCTAAAGTGGGTGTCCTAATAAAAACACCTAAAAGAAGGTAATAGCAAACCACTGTTGAAACCTGCTAAGAAAAGTAATGGTTATAGGGAGTAGAGAGAACCATGATCATTTACATCCTGCCAGAACATGGTACTCAGAGAAACTAGTATCTTATGTCCTTCTACCAAATTGCTTCTAATAAAACTTATGATTAGATTGGTATGGGAAGAAGACTCCAATTTTAGTGGTTGCATTTAGTCTATCAATTTTACCATCTCATTGCCATGAGGCCTTATACAATGAGTTTCTTGAATGCAAACAACCATATTCGATACAACATCACTCTAAATAACTATGATGCGCAAAACAGAAGTCGAAATACAACATTGATTGATAACAGATGTTGATTTACTGGTGGGGTTACAGTGGTTGTACATAAAGTCGAGTAGATGCTCTTCAAATCTTTCTGGCGAATCGACGATAGGTTGTCAAAAGACCAATACAATCAAATGTAAGGGTAAGCCTCAGTCTATAAGCGCCGAATATGTAACAACCTAGCCAACTGAATAGTTAGGACTGGTATAGGTGGATTAATGCCAGACAGATCACCAGACAAGCTCTTGTCAGCTTTGCCTCTGCTGACACTGCTCCTAATATAATTACGTATAGTTGAAGTAAACTTTTTAATTCTGGGATGGTTAAAATTTGCTATCCTGTTTGGCCAGCTCATCCCCGTCCACTGATTGGTGCTTGATGTTGCAGCCCAAAGAAAATTACCCAACAGTTTATATAAAACATAACAAATGTTGTGCGAATAGCCTATTTTATTACAAAAATTCTATCTAATAGATTGTATACATTTAGCACCGTACTTTTGTCAAGAGGTGCCATGTTTGTTTTCTTCCCTTAATCCATTCATTTTTTTGTAAAAAAGTATTGCAGATAATTATAAAAATATGGCAGGAAATTTTATGTTTCAGGTATTTCTAAAGAGTTCTTCCAGCTGTCTTGTTTTCACTACTATTAGTATTATTACTATGAATATTATTATTACTGCGATTATTATCATTATTATTATTATTACTACTATTATTGTTATTACTATTATTATTATTACTATTATTATTATTAGTACTACAAATATTACTACTACTGCTATTATCATTATCACTACTATTATTATTATTACTTCTATTATTATAATTACTACTACTATTATTACTATTATGTAAAACTAAATTAAAACTGCTGCCAAGTCAAGTTTCATAAATTAGTAGCTATCGGGGCAGCAGATTTTTTTTAAACCTAATTTTTGTTCTTCTAAGGTGAAGTAACATCAAAGCAAGGTTTTTACAATTCTGGCAGAAAGGAAGCTATCAATTTATTTTAGTAATAGTGAAAACTGTTTAAACTTGGAATAAAACTATGTGATATTCATGCTTGCAAGATTTCTTCTTTTCACAACAGCAGCAGTGCTTCATTTTAGCATGAAAGTTGCTTAAAATTAGTTGTATGTAGCCCGTGGCTATTTTGAATTATCTTTCTTATAAATGCAAACAAGTACGCCAAGTAATTTACAATCATTTTTAATTACCTTTTTCTAATAATGCATGTACTTTAATTTAGCCTTCACTAGTGTATTGCTGCAGACTCCATAGGCAGTAGTTTATCGTGACACTGAAATCAAAGCCAATCTTTAGATTGAGAGCTTTTGCTGATGTCGTCAAGGACCTTTGACCCATTGGCTGCAGGCCAGCACTATAGGCAGAGGCTGCTCCCTAGTTGTTGAAATACTACACTAATTTCAAGTGCCTGACTTTATAGAAGGGGAGTACAGACAGTTGAGTGATGGAACAATAGAGAGGCATGGAGAAGGAGAGCAGAGAACAGTCGAGGGCCTTGTCTACGCAGGATCCTGGCAAGAAGACAAAATGACGGGTGACGGTAGGCTGGAACATCCATCAGGATCCGTTTTTGAAGGAGATTTTAAGAACAACCAGTTTCATGGCAGAGGAACTTACACTTGGCCTAACGGTTCCTTCTATTCAGGACCATTTGTCGAAAATAGGTGAGTTGATACTAAAATTATAATCGAGTGTTCAGGTGTAAAAGCTCTGCCCCAAAATCATCAACCTGATGTTATTCGTACAAATTTTCTGCACCAAAACCTCGATATACTAATTTTTGCATAAACACTTTTGCATATAGTCTTTAGCTTATATTTGCTTACATAAATACACTGGCATTGATTTTTCAATTATTTGTCATCACATCTTCCATTTTACTCCAACAACTAAAGGAGGACGTAGTGATTGTTTTATTAGAAAATACCAAAAAACTAGGTTTAGACCTAATACATATACAAACTTCTTAAAGGTGGTGGGGCTGTTAGTGTGTAGCATTTTTGAAACTCTGAAATGAAAAACGTGATTTTGCACCGACAGTCTGCTGGAATAACGATGACTTGAACTATAATACAAACAACACTCTACGACAAGCATATCTAGAATTACAATTCACCGTAGAAAAATTCTTAATTTTATTAAATTTGATGCTACATGTAGTTAGAAAACACTAAAAAAATTATTTGCTGGTAAACAAGTTAACTTCCTAAACTGTTTATTCAAGAGCTGGCCTAGATGTGTTGGCCATTTTGGAGTCGTCTACTCCAACATTTACAAGTAGTAGATGTTGGAGTTTTCTACTCCACTAGTTTGACGCAAAAGAAATTTCTGCAAGTTTAACTGCTATAGGCACATCTCAGCTTTATGGCTACCGTTTGAATTCTATTCAACCCATGAATATTTACAAGCTCTTATATGCATGTCTGTGCATGAGCATGTCCTTGTATATGCATGTCTGTGTACATACATGTCTGTGTATATGCATTTCTGTGTATGTGTATGTCTGTGCATATGTGTTTCTGCGTATATGCATGTCTGTGTATAAATGATGGCTGTGTATATGCATGTCGGTGCATATGAATATCCGCGTACATACATGTCTGTGTATATGCATGTCTGTGTATACACATCTCTGTATATATCCGTGTATGTGTATATTCATGTCTATGTATATGTATGTCTGTGTGTATATACATGCCTGTGTATATGCATGTCTATGTATATGCATGTCTGTGTATATACATGCCTGCGTATATGCATGTCTATGTATATGCATGTCTGTTTATATGCATGTCTGTGTATATGCGTGCATGTGTATTGCCGATTTTTAATTACTGAATTTGGATTCTAATTTTTCCCAACTAGGTAATCTTTTCAAACATTATATACTTCTTAAAAAATTCTGCTAGTTTTTAAAATAAAATGAGTACTTACTATAATAACCCTGCATAGCTAACTCTTATCTCATTTTTCAACAAAATATGTTTAAATAGCTGAAGCTTAAATGCCATACGGTTTCGTAAAAACTACATCAATAATTATGCTCCGCTATATCCCTATAGTTGTTACTTGCTTTATCAAAATAAAACAACACGTTGTAATAAAGGGTTTAGTATACATCAAGCTACGTACATTGCGAAACAATAGCAAACTCCAATGCTCGGTCAGTTTTATAGTTTAACTAGCTGTACTACCCGGTGTTGCTCGGGTCATAAAAAAGTCTTTGAATAGAAAATTTATTTGTATTTAACATATAACAACACTTACCATTCCAACTTTCAAACTACATATCATAAGAGAAGTGTTTGGTGTCATTGAAATAATTTAAGAGATATCATAAAAACAACTATAAAGGTTTTCAAACATTGTCAAACAACTGTAACTTTCAAACTTCGTATCTTGAGAAAAATGTTTTTAGCAATTTGAATAAATTTAAAAATAAATAAAGTAGTCAAAAAAGGGTTTGAACATAAATGTGAAATAATTACCAAGTATTAGCGAAATTAGGTCTGTTTTGCTATGATTACAATAAAAGCTGATTTGATAATGATACAATTAATAAGAACTGAGAAAACAAAAAACTCCTGAATATGTTGAATTAATGATAATAATTCGTGCATAGAAGTGTGGGCATAAAATACATATAAAAGGTTACTATTCCAGTAGAAGCTGTCTATCAAAACTTTGAATACGAGGATACTGGTACCTCTCGACACTGGTTCAAATGTAAAAATGGGATATCTTACTGACTTTGTCTGACCGAATGGTGAGAAGATGTAGAGGCTTTTCCTACTCGAGTATATACAATTGTTCGCGCAAAAAGTATTGACCTTCTCCGCGATTTAACAATTGAACATTACGAAAACTGGAAATAGAAGTTCACAAAAACGGAAAAAACATCTTGTTTCATAGAGTTAATAGAGTCCATATATTTTCAAATACTATGTCTTTTTGAGTGTGAAAACGGCAAAGGATGTATACATAATGTAGTATGAGCCAAGTTCCATTTTCCTTATATAAAATTTATTAATTCAGACAGATTTTTCTTGCAGTTGGAAAAGGAGGAAGTTGCCTACAAATATATTATATTTAGCCTGTGTTCCATAAGAGTGAAATACCCTTAATACAAATTAAATGACCGCTCATGTTTCTGTTTGGCAACTTTTAGGATAGAGGGTGAAGGAGAGTTCACCGACACTGAAGGTCAAGTTTGGGTCGGCACATTCAGACACAAGGCTGCACCAGGACTAAAATTTAAATTGAATTTATAGAAGTTCAACCTAACTCTGACCAGTGAGACATTTGATAACAAGAAATAGTGGATAGAAGGCTGCCTGATTTATACTATAATATATGCTTAACATCATTCTTCTGTTCTAACTCAAATGTATTGGGTCAGAACTATACTTCATCTACGATGCGTTCGCCTAACCTGAATTTCATGCATAGACCTGAACTGCACTGCATTTACAACAAATTAATTTGGTCAGCATTACTTTTATGGATCTGGACTACCTTGTATTTGCAATGCATTAACCAGACTTGCATTACATTCGCGTTAGACCTGCACTGCACTACATTTACAATGTGCTAATTTGGTCAGCATTACTTTTATGGGTCTGAACTATACTGTATTAGCAATGCAGTAGCCTTTCTTGCATTGCATTTATAGATATTAAATGCATTAATTTGGCCTGCATTGCATTTATAGGTATAAACTGCAATGCATTTACAATAAAATAGCCTTAGCTTCATTCTATTTATAGATCGGCGTACTTCAGCGTATTTCGGATATCAGCTATACAATCTAATGTATTTGTATAGCTTTGACTATGTATTCTTAAGATTAGATTAAAAACTGTCAAAGCTTTAATGCTGCAGAGGATTGACTAATTCATTAAAGCACGGTGGTAGCTGCAAAAAATGACTGAGCAAGATGGATAAATTTCAAAATCTTATTAACCAATCTACTCAAAAAACTCACAAAAATACCAAACCATTGATTGGGTATCGGGCTTATAGGTCAAGATTACCAGCTTGAATTACTTCAAACTATTCGACAGATACCATAGTCATTGAAAAACAAACCATCCTTCAAAAAAGGATATGGAACTCCGTGAACCAGTTTAGCAAAAGCAGAGAGGGAGCAGTGGCAGAAAAAACTTCTTTGTCAATCTGACTGTCATAGAAAAAGGGAAAGTTGTTGATACAAACCAATAGCACCACAGTTACTGTCCAAAACTAAATCAAAAACCTAGGCTTTGTTTTTCTCTATTTGAAGGGCCAAAGGAGTTAGTTTGGGAAAATCTTGGAATACATTGAGCTGGATTAAACTGAATTACTTTCATTTTACTGGCAGTATAACGTAAGATTATCATAATCATGAACTCTAAAACAAGTAATAATGAAAAGAATAAAAAACTTGTCGATACAAATCAATAAAACTATATTTACTGTATAGTCATCCAATTAAGGAGTTAAATCTAGTTTTTATTCTTTTTAATAAACAAAGGAGTGAATTCTGTAAGATCTTGGAATGGAAAGGGCTATTTAGTATCTACATGTATTTCATCTCCATGAAAAATCCTTATAACTTGAGCATTCTTATAATTGATTATTTATGTTGTCAGGGTGTCTACTGTACATACTACAGTAGTTGCCCTTCAGACTATAAAAAATCTGAACTGTATTTTTGCTGCCCTGTTACATTGTAACTCATAACTAGGTAATAAACAAGGAACTGTTCCTGCCACTCATTTGATAAGATGAGTCGTAAACCTCATCATCAGAGATAAAAAAGATCTAAAATGCTTTTACAGGTTGAGAAATACAAACTACAAATATTTTGCAACCATCAAACCCATTGAAAAAAATTTATTACTTTGAAGGTAGTAAGCGTGCCTCTAGATTAGCGTTTATTAGTGTCTGTATCTCATGTTGAAAGACTTGATAATGGAAACGGAAGCTTGTCTTTAGACCAAATAATGACGCTGAGACTAGAGGCGTCACAAAGTGCAGGCTACAGTTGATGGTCAATCTTCATTATATTAATAGCCAAGTTCGTCCATCTGTTCAAAGCATTGGATAAAAATTAGGAAAAAAAATGCACCGCCCAAGGATTAAAACCAGATGTTGAGCTTTGTTCCAAAACACAGTACCAGCTGCTCCTCTTGACCTTCTAGCCGCATCATGTAATGATTGTGCAGATAGGGCCATTATTATTTGTAATGACTCTCGGTGCAGGGGATTGTCAGCACACTAGTAGTTGTATATATATAATATATATATATAATATATATAAAATATATATATAAAATATGTATAAGTGGAACTTTACTCTTAAATAGCAAATCCTATATATATACATACATGTATGTATATAGGATTTGCTGGTCGGCTTATATCAGTATACTTCTGGGTGATTTCACATATTTTCTCTGGAACCTTCTAGATCAGTTCGCTACTAATAAACAAGGTATACAATCATTCCATCACGTGTCACCAATCGCTCAATTTGGTTGTGTGTGTTTTTAAAAGAGAATAATTACACAAATAATGGCTCTGCTCTGAGCTCAGGAGCGAAGGTACCCTGTTGACTGGGTATGATACTAGTTGCAGAAAACTCTCTCAAGTTGAATGTCAATCATATCACTGCTGCTGGCCTCCTTGTCACAGGTCAGGCACTCTTTGTTACTAGGCTACGTGTGCGGTTGCCACAGGCGCCAGGCCTAAACCCTGTAGCAATATTATTGCTCACCCGGAACAAAGACTGAAAAGTTTGCATTAAAACTTTATGAGTTCGCTAGATCAAATTTTGGTTAAAATTGTTAAAATAGACCCGCATAAAGACTTGTGAGTCCTTTGCTAATGCAGCAGAATTAATCTTCCAGGTCGGGCAGTAAATATGTATGTACCAGAAATAGGTCAAATATTTATTCACCAGAAATAGGTCAAATATTTATTCACCAGAAATAGGTCAAATATGCATGTACTAGGAATAAGTCAAGTATGTATGTGTCAGAGATAGGTCAAACATGGATATACCAGAGATAGGTCAAATATGTATGTACCAGAGACAGGTCAAATATGTATGGACCAGAGATAAATCAAATATGTATGTACCAGAGACAGGTCAAATATGTATATACCAGAGACAGGTCAAATACATGTATGTACCAGAGACAGGTCAAATATGTATGTACCAGAGACAGGTCAAATATGTATGTACCAGAGACAGGTCAAATATGTATGTACCAGAGGCAGGTCAAATATGTATACACCAGAGACAGGTCAAATATGTATATATCAGAGACAGGTCAAATACATGTATGTACCAGAGGCAGGTCAAATATGTATATACCAGAGACAGGTCAAATATGTATATATCAGAGACAGGTCAAATACATGTATATACCAGAGATAGGTCAAATACATGTATGTACCAGAAACAGGTCACTCAGTGATTTATTGCAGATTAATATTATTACTGATATTATTACTCTCTCACAAAGCTGTCTCAGAAGGGAGGGTCTTTAATTTAATTCCACATCGTTTGTCAAAATTAAAAGAAAGGATGGCGCATCGCATTTTATTGCGCTGGTCATTTACCAATTGGTCATCAACAAATGAACAAGTGGTGGTAAGAGGCCTCGATGACTCACTGATTGATGTAGCGCATTAAGAGGCGATAAACACTACATTCTTTCCACAATAAAACGAATCACTTCAATGACGTAAGCTGATCACCTTGATTGTGGCCCAACCAACTGAAATTTCATTTTGTTATTATGGAATTTAGGAAGTAGATGAGTTTTCACTCTTGTTGAAATAAAGTTAAAAACAATTTTTTGCGTTTATTATAGACCCAAACATCATTGCATTGAGTGAAAACCCTTTGCGCTGTTTGTCAGTCGCTCTAGATATGCTTTTTACAAAGGCTTTTTTGTTTATATTAGCTATGTTAATGTGTCATTTTTATATTAATGAATCCCAACATGTGTGCGGACGCATGTGCGTATGTGAGTAAGTGTGTGTTTGCGTGTGTGCAAGCATTTTGTGTAAGAGTGTGTGAGTGTGCGCGCATGTGTATGTACATTTGCACATGTGTGTATGTGTGTCTGTATGTGGTTGTATCTGTTAGTCTGCGTAAACACTAAGCACTTCCATATTTTCTGCTCGAGTTTATTCAAACTTCATACACATAGGATCCATGCCCTCTGCCAAGTTGCTGAAATACTTCTTTCGATGCTCTATCTGGTTTTTGAGGACCAGCATTTTAAACACTCTTATGCTAAATGCATTGAGGAAGGACAATTGCCCTCAATAACCAAATTAATGGTTTTTTGTTTTGAAAGCAGTGTAGCAATTTGTGGTAAAAATCTCTATTCGTCCTGTAGATTCTCTGCAAAAAAAAATGCTAATCATCACCAGGTTTACAGATAGTCCAATTCTCATTCTATTATTTAATTTATTTCCGTCCAAATTGATAGGATAACTCCTGAATAAATATTGTGGATAATTAAGAATAATATTGAAACAAATATATTAAATATAAATATGTGGAAACTAATGTAAAAATATAATCATAAATAGAGAGTGGACTGTATTGGTAATAAGCAGCTTGCATGTAGCCCTTTGAGGGGTTTTGGCAAGATTATTACTATCCTGCCACTCTACTGTAGGTATATGTATTTGCCTTAATTAACGAGCTCACAATAAATGTTGTACTAATTTTGGTGCTACTCAAAAGCTGACACTGTTACTAACTGTTAACCAAATCTTTTAATATCCATTATGGCTTTTGGGCAGTTGTGCTTCATTGAAAGGGTTTAACCAACGTTGTATATTTAAAATAAAGCCATCAGAACCAGAACAACAAAATTTCGCCTTCAAAAATATTGTTAACCATTGTAAAGAGAAGTAGTGGATAAAAGTGAAAAATAGACTTCATAGAAAGAAAGTGGTAATGCCTGTTTTCATTTATCTCAAACTGCTATACAGTCTCATAGACAGACTTATATAACAGTATAGGGCCTATCTTCTGATACTACATTACTAATAGTGATCAATAACTATTAGCTAATTTAGTTGAAAACTACAGCAATAGTACATGTACTATTGATGCTATAATACTATTTTAATACTATACTACAGTACTATAGTACTACTAATTTGATATATTGGTACAAGGTATTGATAAATAACTACAATTTTACATATTTACATTGTTATAAGTCATATTGATTAATATTTTAATACAAATTTTGTAAATACCTAAATGATCAAAGGTTAGTTGTACTTGTATTGCAAAGACAAAGTTATAATGGGAAACAATGCTTGCACTTTAGAGATAAAACGAAAAGCCACTAATGCTTTTGGGCTTGTCTAAACAATCTTCAAACCTGATTGAGAGGTGCTGCCTTGTAATCAAAATTATCGTAACTTGAAAAAATGTTATGAAATTTCAAGTTACTAATTAACAGCACTTTATTCAATTTGTCAATTGCTTTTGGTAAGTGATTATTCTGCTAGAAAGTTGAACAAGTACTATTCAGATGCATTACAATATTCTTCCTTTAAAATAAAATTTATGCCTGTATTTGCTCCAAAAAATATAAAACCCAAAATTATTAGAGGTAATCTTGACATAAAGATATGAAAAGTTTTTTTTAACAAAATGAACAATAAATTTATTACAAATAAGTATTCTGAGTTATACTGTAAACATGTATTTGCATTGTTTGTCAAAATAAGAGTGGCTCTCGCTGTATATTTTTTGGTAGCTTTTATTTGTTGTACCTGCAAGTACCCGTTATGGCTTGGCATGAATTTTGATAAAACATACAATCAACTTTGGTATATTTTAATTCATAAACTAACTGATATTCTTTCATACTTATTGTCTATGTAGTACACAACAATCAAAACTTAGATTCTGTCACAAGAATAGAAATAAATGCTTGACAGGATGATCAAATGTTCACATGAGTCAGTAGATCATCCTCTATACAATTATACCCACGCACAGTAGTCTACAACTCAAAAGAAGTTGGCCTCTGAATCAAACAGCTGCATGTTAGAGTGGCTGTAAAATATGTGTTCCTGCTGAATGATTCAACACTTATCGATGCAGGTATCTATGTGTAAGTGGTCTAAAGCATCTGGCTGTCAGAAGTGACTCACAACCTCTCAAGATTTGTGAAACGATTTTGTTAATCTTTAAAGAATTTGCATTAAAGCCTACTGATTTCTTATCAGAATTAATCAATCACAGAGAAAGTTTGTCATAGCTTGTCTAGACCGTTTCTGAAGGGTTTCCTGGCCTTCGCCAAAATGAGTTTGTACCACCATGTTCCTAAGAGAACATCTTTAAAATTAAATTGTTTTGTTAAACTGAGTCCAATGAGCTGAGATGTTTTTATAGACCATTCATGTGAAACGATTTTGTGAACCTGTTGATGCTGAGTAATTGGTGAGTTGGCTAATTTAGCTGCTCATGCTACGCTTACAGAGTTTGTAGAATCGGCTAAGAGTGGCTAAGCTCCAGATAATTTAAACTATTTCATTTATTAGATAAGTTTGTTTACTAGCTAATATTGACACAACTTCTACTATCTTAAGCAGGAATGTGTATAACTAAAAATGTGTATATCACTTCCACAATCATTCGCATTGAGCATGAAATGTTAAAATTTTACTAATTCAAACAGATATTATTGCATTATTAAGGTGTTAAATTTCAAATCTATATAATATCCCAGCTCTTCAAGTTTTATTGTAATATTTTTAAATGAAAACAAAAGGTTAACATGCATAAGTATTGATATGCTAACCTTTTGCTAACATGTATATACTAACCGATTAATGTGCTTTGGTATTTTTCAGACGTCTGATCAGCTGGTTTGTGACCAGAGCTGAGACTGCTTTAATTAATTTGTTTAAGTCGATTTTAAAATCTGTTTGTTATTTGAATATGTTTGAGCTTGATACCTTACTGCTACTTATTATAATTGTAATCGTACAGAGAGGAATTTAGCAGTGTGTCAACTTTGAAAGATAGCATTCGACAGTTGTATAGGAGTGAGCCAGAGAGTCAAGTAAACTAACTACTATCAAACTCCTTTCTAGCTATATACTATAGTACTAACATAACACTTTGTTAGCTATGCACAAAGGATATAAAGGTGACCAGTAACTATTGGCAGATAGAGTAGCTACATGTACATAGAGATATAGCAAAAATAACTATCTAATTGGTATGAAATGGTAGAGGTATTTACAGAGATAAAGACAGCTATGATATAAAATAAATATGGATAAATAGAGTGATTGTTATATAGAAATGTATATACTCTAAATATAGTTATCTGATAGATTTGAAACAGTATAGTCATTAGGTTGTTAGTTTGTCTCACAACCATGTACAGTTGTTACCTAGTTCATTCTATTAATAAACCCTTTACTTTGCATCGTTTGTTTGTACCTATTTATCTAAGTACCTCCATGCAATGATATACAGCCCCAATTTGGGCTGTATACATTGATATACCAATGATGAGTAGTAGATGAAGTATCAATGATATACAGCCCCATTTGGGCTGTATATCATTGCTCCATGTGACTGTTTCTGTTGAATATTGAGCAAGGGATTGAATGAATTCCGCAATGGAGCTAACAGAATTATACATTCATTCGGGTTTATGAGTTAAGCATATAACAAGCTGCTCAATAAATTGGAACACAACAGAACAGTTTGTTCTAAGAAGGAAAGGGTGTTTAAGATCAGTTCATCATATGTATCACATAACAAAGCATAAGAACTTGGTATCACAAGCAACCAAATCTATATGACTTGTTTAGATTGGTAGAAAACTTTTAAAACTCGGGCTAAAATAGTCAACTGAGTTTTAGCCCATAATCTTTGCTTCAAAATGCGGCCTAGCCATTTCCTAATTAGTCATTCCCTATAATTCCCCATTTCCTTTCATGTTGGTACAGCTGCTGGTCTTTTAAGATTTTAATAAAAGATGATGTGAATCAGGGGAGCTTAGAGCTTATAAAACCATGTGCATAACAACATGGTACATCATTCATGTGTTGAATAGCTAACTGTTGCCCTTTTTTGTTATTGTTGTATGGCCTAATTTGAAAAACATTTTTATTTTTGAAATAAAATTATTGCCAATAAAGTACTATGTATAATATATGTGCTGAATTATGTTATATAATTTCTTGTGTGTGATGTTTTGTCTTTTTCTGTTATATGTTGAAAAAATTACATATAATACTACAAAGAAGCTAATAAATGAAATTGCAGTATAAAGATATAATATAAAATATAATTTAATACAAATCATTATCAAATATTGCGCTAATAAGGAGTAATATAAAGAAGTTTTTGCGTGATTATCCAACCGTAGATCTTTAGTGTATAAATTATTTGTAGTTCCTAAAATTGCTTTTGATTTTTTTAATTTTAAGCTAAGAGTTATGTAATTGGGGTACTTATGATGTTTTTAGAATTCAAAAGCATAGTCTTCATAGTACTAAAGAATCAAGATTTACAGTAGTGTCTACCTTTATGGCCACACAAAAGTAGCGATGACTGAGGTGGATAGAGTATGTTGGTCATAGATGAACACATGATTAGCAATGCACCTCTAAAGCTAGTAGCCTGAGGTAATCACAAACCTTTTTTACTAGGCCATGACAATCTGCATCTTTCCTTGTAACAAACACTCTCGGTGGTAAATATGTTTGCTGGAATTGTTATCAGCTTGTTATCAGCATGTAAGAGACGACTCTCGATTTATGACTACATGTAGACAAAACTTCACCTTATTCCGTATTTCGTTCTGTACAATTTTTCTATTTCAAACTCTTTAGGCTTCTCATAAATAATCCGAAAAATCTCAATAAGTTGATCCATCAGCCTAATATACGCGTTGTAGTTATGCCCGCACTTATAGCAAGTTATGCCATATTGTTAAAGGTAGACTTGAAACCAAATTTACATTACAGTTATTTGGTATCAAAATGTTCACCATCTCCTACTCTGCTGTTTTGTAGATTCAAATATGTAGAAATGTGATTGCAAGCTCTTAAAAGCTCAAAAACGAACAGTTAATCGCAGCCATCACAAAAATGACCGGGGGTTGGAATCCTTTTCAAAACGGCTCACATGTGATGTTGAGGAACACGATGTGCTTCTATTTACACTTTCATGCAACTTCATTTGCCGAAATATTTTACAAATAAACTTCATGCATTCAATAAAACTATGTCAATTGTCCTTACACGCCTATTTCATTATCCTTTTTATGCTGTCACTTTGAGCACTGATATCTCAAAACGTAGCCTGAAAATCAGTTTAATTTTTTAACCTTAGCTTCAGGGGTGCATATCATCTTCTTATGAACATGAAGAGTCTGTTGGTCACTTCTGATGGTCAAAAATGCTGGAAGAATTAGTCGCGCCATTTAGCGGGAAATATTTGTCACTTGATCAGTTTATAAATAGATGATTAGACCAAGCTGAAACGAAACCGTGAAGTAGTGAGCATTTATATTTGATAAGGGCTTTCCAGTAGAACTTGAAGCATTTCTCATAAACTAGTGCTACGATTCGTTTTATATCGAGCATCTTGATAACATCACGTGTCAAAACAATAACCACGTCGAGTTGAATACGTCATTAAAATAAGTAATTCTAACCTCGGCCGTTTTTGTGATGATTGTTTGTTTTTGAGCTTTTAGGAGCTTGTAAACACATTGCTACATAATGTGAACCAGCAACACAGCAGATTAAAGCATGGTGAAATTGTATTACCAAATACCCGTAATGTAAATTTTATTTAAAGTCAACCTTCAAGTGCAGTTATACCTGCATGTTTATTTACTATTCCGTTGAATTAAACATAGTTTTACCTGCATGTATAGTATTTTCCAATTAAATATAAAATTGATACTGCATACAGTGGTGGTAACAATTAACCTGGCTTTCACTCTAAGGATTCATTATAAACTCAGTCATTTTAGCAAAGTAGTTTGTATTCAGCAGGAGTAAATGAGGCAATGTTATACAAAGTAATAAAAGGATTTGAATAATAAAACAGTTGGATGTGGTTGTTGTTTAAAGCCCTAATTACCTGCCATAGTACGCATCCTGTTATGGTGGTTATATTAGGTTGTGTCGGTGATCATATTAACTTTTCGCCAAACTAATAACCACTAAAGAAAGAGATGACGGGATGACATCATTGAAGTTACGCATCAGTGCATGGTCTCTCCTATATAAAGCTGGTGATGTTACTGATACAGCATTGAACTTTGATTCAACCAACAACAAAGCTCTCGAGAAGAAGGGAACTGTGCACAGACAACTCCTACGCACTGAGCAGTCCGAGTGGATACATCACAAGTAAGTCTTAATTCTGCTTCAGATTATTTTCTTAGATCACTTGCAATGGGTTTAAGCATACAACATTTAAGGAACTTAAACCAGTTACATTACAGAAAAGAGAACAATTTTAAGAGAATAACATTTGAATATAATAGCTACTTTTACTAATTAATAGATTAATAGACAAAGTTTTTCGATTAAAGCGACTAAATAATTAATAATTGGCAAAAAATTATTTTACTAGAAGTAAAGTTAAAATTTCTGCCAAATTATAATCTTACTACTACTTTTATGCTAAACCTTTTGAAAAATATGAGACTATGCACAAATTTCAGTCGTATTGAATATTTCTCTCAAAAATCATCCCTTTTTCCAAACGTAATCCTATTTTGCATGCTTTGCTTTAGATCATCATGGGCTACATTTCCAAATTGGTACAGGATGCCACAACTGCTCACAGCCAGCTTCCACACAACCCACCACAGATCTCCACTTTTGATTTGACCACACATTCTACCAAAGAGCACCTCACCACTTCTCACAAACATGTGGAATGGCTTGGAGAACACGAAGTCATCAGCATAATATTCATCGGACTGATTGTTGTAGCTACGCTTCTTATTGCTGCTTTGTACTACACGTACAAGTATTGCCCGTGTTTCAAGTCCTGTAGAAAGGAGACCCCTAAACCAGCTCCGAAGATAGAAAAAAACATTTCTCAAATTTTTCCGAGACCGGCTGACCCTGGCAGAGCTAAAGTTGGACAATGTGGCTCTGATGATTCAATTCAAAAAGTCTGATTTTGAAATAAAATTATGTTTGACGGTGTTTTTATATTATTCCGTATATTTTTAAAGTTTATTTAGTCGTATGTATGTATTTTGGCATTATTTTACAATCCTTTTTGATCTTTGTACACAGAAGACTGTTTTTAAGTCCTGCAATAATACTCAATTTAGTTCAGCACTTCTTGGTGTTATTTATTCTGCTAACAACTAAATTGATCTATCTTACTTTTTTAATATCATTTTACAATAAAAGTTTCTTAAATGCTAATAAACTCGTGTTGCGAAACCTGTTACAACGCCTTCCTTTCTAGTCACAGTGCTTCATGCAGCATGCAGCTTAATGGATAATTATGAAGGCCTCCACTATGGTGACCAAGAGCTGATTTACATTGCTTTTTATTTGTTGCCAATGCTATATTGGCAACAGATAAAAAGCATTGTAAACCAGCTCAAACCTGCTCAAAACTGTCATAGAGCGGATAGAGTGCAAAACATGAAAAAACGAAGCGATGTCAGCTAGTTAGCCATTTTATCTCAGAAACAAGTGAAAATTACCTTGCGCCTGTTTTGGCTTAGAATAGGTAAAATTTATTACCAAAAAAAGTTGGTATTTTAAAGCTAATAGTCTAATACACTATGATGCTGTGTCGTGTTTAACTTAGACTCTTAGAGCATTAAATGGCGCAGGTAAGAATTGATCAGAACAAACTTTTTGAATGAGAAAATGGGATAAACTTTTCACTTGTATCAGCCACAGAACTGATGATAGCACTGTGAGTGTTTATATACATGTACTCTAGAAATATAGTATGTGATTAATGCATTATTATCTAAAATGAGTTCCAATTATTAATGCACACTTTATGCCAGTAATGTTACAAAGCTGAAGATAACAAAATAATATTACCCAAGAGGAGATAACTGCAACAAACCAAAACATAGTATGTTTTGGAATGCTAAAAAACAGCTCTTACTAAACTTGTCAGTCAATGCTTAGAATAACAAACATAATGGTCACAAAAGTGAAGTCCTTGAAATTCTCGTTCTACGTATAAATGCACTGCATTGAAAGGTGAACACTTAAGTTGTAGCAAGAGTATAACAACAACAGGCAATTTGTTCGAGGTTTTGAATATTTTGTATATACTCAAGCAAATGTTATATCTAAAAGTATATAGAAATGCATATTGGTTCTAGCAACTTGCAATTGTTTCAATCTTCACGTTTTTTGTTGAAATTTCACAAGGACTACTACACAAGGAAGCTACAGAAAATTAGCTGTAGCTGACTGTCTCCGTGACAACAGCTGTTTTTAGGTTAATTTAATTCAACACTTCTAGCCAATTATATCTCTTGCCTAAATTTTCTATTTGTCTAAGTTTATTACTATTTTTTCATATTTCTCTGGACATTGTTTTGAAGTCTCATTTTAGTCTTTCCTTATTTTAACTGGAAGTTCAAGGGTTTTCAATGCAGTTGATAATGATCCATCCCTCAACATGCCCAAGCCACCTTGTATTAATCTAGATAAGGCTCGATTTGGGAGATGGTAGTTCTAATTTAACACTCCAGTATTAGTGAACTAATTGATCAATGAGATACTAATGATCTCTCTTAAATATCTCATCACATATGCTTGCAGCCTGTATGTTTGTAACCTGAAAACAGTTTGTCTCAGGACAGCGCCCCCTAGCTGCTAGCACGCGCACCCAAGTGATTCTTAACTTTAATCATAACTTAGCTGCTGCTCCAGAGCCTATCAAAAGCTAAGTAATTTAGAATAGGATGCACACTCTTTATACATTTTAATTAAATGTGATGACTGATACAGTTTGCTTGCAGATAGTATTATCTAGTCAACTCAAAGCCAAAACAATGGTTACATTAGCTGACATTTTACGCTGACAGAGACGCTGATGTGTGGGGTATATAATTGGTTTGATAGCGGCACTGCAGTATGCTGATGTTTAACTGAAGTTATTTGGCAATGTTTCCCGTTTATTCGATGGCTATAGCTATGCTAGTCTTAACACATCCTTCCTTTCTATTGGCTACTAACAAAGGTTACTAAAGTGCTATTGGCTAGAGCTAGTTTTGCTTCAGTCACTGAAGAGTTAAGTAAACAGCTTCTAATTCTGCTGAACAGCAGAAGATTTTGTTTTTATATTAATACTGAGAGAAGGCATAATGTCCTTTAAAATATATAGTTGACTTCTCCTTACCTTGCATAGTTTTGCATAACTAGTTCACTATAATAATGTGAGGCTACTGTAACAGTAGAAAGGTATGAGCTGTTGTAGTGACATAATCTTCTCCTTTCTGCATGGCTACACAATCTGATACAGATGTGATTACAGTAAACAACTGCAATTACGTCTAAGTTGTCGGATTTCTCAGAGGCAATGAACAGTCTCGCTTTATTCTAAAGCAAATGCTAGAGGTATAAAACACTAACGACTTCTGGCTAAGTTACTAGGAAGTGAGCGCAGTAACAAACAGACTTCATGATTTTCATCTTAAACAAGCTATGTAATTTTCTATGTATTTGATTTATGGATTATAGTATGTTTTAGATAACTCTTTACAGCATAATTCAAATAAAAAATCTTTCCAAAATTGTGTTACCAATACTTTGAAACACATGAATTGAGTTGAGTATTTAAAAGTATTTAGTGCTCTCAAAATTCATAAAAAATGTTTGTATCGTGTTACTAAAAAGCTGAACCTTCTCAATCATAAAAGTTTTCTCCGTGCAAAATTATTAAATTCATTCAAAAGGGCATTAGTATAAACAACCCGATCTGTTAGTTAGTTTGGTTGTTTTATTTCATTGAAAAAATTAGACAACAGTGAGAAATAAAAAAAAAGGCGCAATGAGGACTCACATGTAGAGTAGCATAGTTAGCTACAGCGCTGGGCCATGATCAACAGTTAAGTAATTTATTTAGGCGGAAAAAATACACAAAAATATTCGCGTGAATCATTGATGTCTTGCTCGAAAGGTGATTTAAACTGATCGAAATTACTTATTTGTTGAAGCTTAGCTGACAAAGAGCTCCACATTGCCAACACTTAAACATTACCCGCGTATGACCCGATACAGCTTAGGGAGGTGGAAGTGGTAGAGCCATCAAGCAGTGACCTCTGTTATATGTAACCAATGATTAGTGCTTTGAAAGTATTGGAAGCTTCGACAGAAACACAATACATTGTACAGATTTGAAACACAAGTTTCCTTCTATCAAAACAACAAGTCTTTATTAGCCTATCTAAACAGTGTGTAGAGAGACTTTACCAGAAGCAAACCAGTGCACATAAAAAGGATGCTCACATATGAGTTTGCTAGTAATAATGTCCTTTTTAATAGAATTAGTAATTTTTCTAGGAAAGGGTTTGATGTTTTAGTAACACAATAGGAGAAACTTCTATGATTTTTAAAAGTATTGAAAGCTTTTGGGTGTTCACTTTGCTTCATAGTATTTCATAGCCAAATGAAACATCTTTGATATATTGGAAATAGCGATTGATTTTATTAAGCAGTATTGATAAGGCCTGTCTATTAGCAAGTATTTCATGTCTTTATTCTGAAGTAATTTGAAAGAAAATAACTTTTAACACAGTTTTTCTGAGATGTATTTGTAGTCTATGTAACTTTTTACACTCTGAATTATTCAAACTTTTCCTGCTTGTAAAGAGTCTATGAGAATAGTAGGAATTGCTAGCAATTTATGTGTATCTTATGACTAATGGTATTTTGTTGAGACATTATATGGCAAACTATGTAAAGGTCATTAAGACTGTGAATAGGGCTGTAATTAAGAAAGCTGTAAAATGCATGCTAGATACTGCTTGTGAGCCACTCTCCTACCTGCAATACTAATAAACAGAGGAAGTATTTTTCAATGAGTGTTGAATTGCAAAAAAATGCTGTTTAGAGTGAATTTTGCGTTTTTGAAAATTTTTACAATTTATTAATTAAATCTTCTAATTTCTTCTGCCATCTCTTTATTTTGTTTGCTCACAACAAGGACATAATTTTTAGTAAGATTTATTGCGATTGCCAAAAACAACATCTCCAAAAGCGAGCAAAATATAGTAGATGTATGATTTCTTTTTGTTTTCTCTGAATTGTCTGTTAAAGAAAGAGGATGACTCCAACTCATCAAATGTTTCACGATTTAGCCAGATGCAATTTTGTATAATAAGTCATAGTTTGGAACAGCAAAAAATGCCACCTTTTTTCATTAATTTGTCAGACCACCCTCAAAATGAGGGTGGTCTGCACACCGCCCTCATTTAATCTAGCCGAATTGGCGCAATCTTAGATTAAAATGCAAATTATCTCATGAGAAAGTCTCTGTAGTAAGTTTATTAAAAAGATGGGCTGAATAAAATAGAGCATAAAGCGCTGTCAATAGTTGACACAATTAGTGCTCTAAGGCTCTTAGATGATAATTTCCCTACACTGGGTTGTCTGTAAGGTTATGAAATCTTAACCCAGTCAGAAGAAGATTGTTGACTTGCTCCAGTATTTCATAGTGAAAGTTATAAAGTAATATATTTGAATAAACAACATCCACTATACAGCTTTACAAAATATTCCCCGACAGCTTACCGTACTATAGTTATCTTGAAATAAATTAAAATTTATGCATAACTTACGCATGTAACAACTTCTAATAAAGTGTATAAAAGTGAGTATATTTCTCTTTCGGGTTAGCGGATTTTACATTCAAAAGATTACACCAACAGCCTATTCAACTATTTTGAATCATGATGCCTCTTGTCGTCTCAAATTCATTTAGAGCTTAATTTTAGGGGGTTTGAGTCTGACAGATAGGTTACTTACTGTTTGACCCTTTCTGCTTTGAAAGAGGGAAAGATTAACCAATAATATTAAAGACCAGCTGAATGTCCGGCATTGCATGGTTATTAAAAACAGCTTAAAAACAGCGGCAGGCAATGTAGTTGCAATTGGCCAAGTTGAGAAAGCTAGTATCCATATCTCTAAACTTACTAATAAGAGCAGTGTGAACAAGCTTTAGTGACACCGCAGAGTTGCTACGCAGAGTCGCTTACACATATTTTGACCCACATGGTGACTCATATAGCCCAATGAATTCATTGCATCTTGTGTAGCCTATTTAGTTAGCTTCTCGCCTTGCGAATGGGAGGTTCTGAGATCAAATCTTGGGCAATACAGATTTTCATCGCTAGATTTTCATCGCTATAGCTGGATACACAAACAGCACAATTTGAGAATTATATCCGGTCAAATTAGAGCCAGGAGCTAATCCTACATTTAATACCTATATCCTACATCTACATAAATCTAATACCTACATGGACTTACCAAAGACTAAACAATGTTTTCACATTGATTTGAACAGCGGCTGAAGAAAAAGTGAAGATAGCAAAACAGTGCCAAGTTTTTGTACAGAAGTAGGTGAATCTATCTTAAAGCCTGGTTTCCATACGACAGCGCAAGGCGCGCAACAAGGCGGACGACGCCGTGCGTAGGCCAGCTGTGATGTGGAAACGTCAACGCACGACGATCGCGCGACGTGCGTACGCTGATGGCAAGGCTCCAACAGAATGGATCCTTGCGACGGGTGCGCGCGATGATGTATCCCACAATACACCGCTCGACCTGTTCAACCTATCCTACAATTCAAACGGAGAGCTGTTTTCCAAAGAAGTCGGTCTCTTGCACGAAAGAAAAAGCCTAGTTTTCCTATGACAGTGCAAGAAGGTGGCAACGGAGGGCTGTTTTCTAAAGAAATCTGTCTCTCGTACGAAAAAGTAATGAAATTATCCACCTTATCCAATGCAAGCATGGCGCCTACGCACGCTATGGAAACACTGCATTGCAGCCCAAGAAATGCATTGTGCACGATCACTGGGACGCGCATGATTATTTCGTTATCATTTAGAAACTAGACTTTAGTGAGCTAGTCAAATCCAGGGCATATCAAGAATTTAAAAAACATGCAAGAATCAAACTCAAACTAAAACAAGAGATTTTGTCAATAATTCTCAAATCAAAAAATTGGGTATAAAAATTGAGCCCGGTGATCATGTTTTGTGTGCACTGAAATATAATTTTTATAGACAGATTTAAACACAAAAACAAGACTTATTATCTGAACAAGCTCATATTCAGCCGCGCAAAAAGTTATATTCAAATTACTTTTCTAAGATCAATTTAAGCAGATTGTTTTCTGCAAATAGCATTATTTGCTTGACGGAGCGTGAGGAGAAATGCATGGCGTCAATAAATCAACTGAGTACAATAGTCATGACAACTTGAACCATTATGTCACCATGCAATGGAGCAAAACCATTTGTATTAGAAAACATCTTTAGTATCAAGCAGGTGCACCCTACGAGTGCATTTATACTAGAATGCCACAATGCGGCCTTTCCTATTCACACCGCAAGATACTCACCTGCCTCAATTGCGACAGCATTTCATAATAAAGGATTAACCGTCTGCAAAGCAGGGTGATTAAATTAATCATTAATAACAATCAAATAGTAGCACAATATTCTTAGGCTCCTCAGTATCTTGTTAAAAGTTAAAAAGTAAAAAGAAACAAAATTGCACGGCTGGAATTCATTAAAACTATCCTGGGTCATTGCAGTGCAGTACGCAGTAACTTTGCAGTACATTAATTTTCAAATGCACAGTAAACATTTACTGTTACTGCAACTGCACTCTTACTGCAAATTGATTGATGCAATCTACTAGGCGTTTGCTTCTATGACCTATTACATAAAACCTAGAAATTTTTGCATACTGCTGTTTGGAATCCTTCAAAACTCAACACTGTATGTGTACTGTTACTGCATGTTAGTGTTAAGTTTATATTGTGGATCAACTGGCAAAGCTGGCTTTGCAAGCAGCTGTACTGCAACTTCATCATTGCTGAGCATTGCCTAAAGTTCTCACCATAATCGATTGTGTCTGAAAGTTGTAAAGGCAAGCTGAATTATGTACACAGCTTAAGATTAAGCAGCCTCCAGTTTTTACCACTGACTAAGCTAATCTCTTTGCCTTGTCTCCGCAAAATGGGTGTTTTTTTACTGTTTAAAGTTGGGGAAATCTACCGCAAATTTTTAGATAGCCTGAGAGATTCTTGTTGTTAAGATAGGTTTAAGTATGTTGTGTTCACGTGAGAGCTAATTCTCAGCATACATGTAACCTGGTCCAAACATCTCTCCTCATTTGCAATCAAACACTATTAGATTCGCATTTCAACAATTTGCAACATGTTCATGCAATCAATTTATGTCGCTACTTACACTCAAGTCTGAGCAGCATTCAATCTTGCCAATGTGATGTGGTTGCAACAGTGTCAACAACATGTAAATACTTGGTTCTTGGATGAGTTTTCAAACGAGGTGCTGCACTGCTCAATTCAATACAAAAGTGGCTGCTGCAAACCGCGCTAGCAACACTATCACTAACTCTGTGTCTTGATGCTTAACACATGCTTAATTTCAAACATCGAGAGACACCTTTTTATTGATGCCGTATGACGAGAAAAATGCCAAATGCTGAATATTAAGTATCCAGCACTGCACACTGTTTAAGAAGTAATACCACCATTGCAGAAAAACTGCTTACTGACAGTGAAAGATATTAGTAGCGCATGAGTGCTGGCTGTCGCACAGTAGTAAAAGCACACAAGGCTGTCATATTCCATATCGCATAGCTAATACGGCGCTAATGCAGCTACATTTACATAGATATACGAAGAAAAAACTACTGCAATGCATTTTACATCTGAGCATCAGTGAGTGCTAATCAATGCAAAGTTATAATTTTTTCATACTGGTCACAACCCTGCAAATTTGTTTCACCAAAAGGTATTACAATATTCAACAGCTGATTTTCCAGAAAATCAATCTATTAATAGCCTATTAGTGTCTTATTACAACTCAGCTTCTAGTCATTATTTTTTACTTTTATTTGATGTTTATAATTTATATTTTTAACTTGGTTATTTTCAAAATTTTCCCATGGTTTCCTACAGGATGTAAACTAAAAATCTTTTGGCTATACTAATTACATGTTAACTTACCGTTAGGAGCTTTAAACTTTGCTTCAACTGATTCACTGAGCTATATTTCAGAGGCTCACTACCAGTTTAACTAGTACATTAAAGGTAAGTTATTTACTTCTTAAAGTGTAAATAAGACTGTAAATAAATGTAACAGCTGGCATAGGAATATTTAGTCAAGATTACGTGTAGGGATTAACTTAAGAAAAGAAAGAAACATGTTGGGACCAAGCGCAATGAGATTAGTAATAGTAACTATAGTTTTCCTTACTTTATGCTATTAATAGCTATATTTTGAGATATCAAGTGTTTAAATTAGAAGCTTTCCTGATTCAGAGTAGATCACGTAAGAGTTGCTACGATTTGTACTACCGAGTAAAAGAGATCGTACAATAAAATGAATTGGTAAGTAGGCTAATTTTTTTAATCTTAATTGATATGGCATCATGTTGTTCTTAACAACAGAACTTAGTTGAAAAAAAGAAACAAGTTTCTTCAAACTTATGTATGTTGAAAAGCTACTATGACAGGATGCGTAAAATGACAGGTAATTAGTGCTTTAAACAACCACATACAACTGTTTTGTTATTCAAAACCTTTTATCACTTTATGTAACATTTTCTAACTCAAGGCTGCTGAATACAAATTAATCTGCTAATATGACTGTGATTAAAGTGAATTCTTAGAAATAAAGCCAGGTTATTTGTTACCTACACTGTATTCATTACCAATTTTATACTTGATTTGAATGTTATATACATAAAGTACGACTATTTCTACTGCTCTGATATAATAACTAAACAATCAGGTATAACTGCACTTAACAATATGCTATAACTTACTACATGCAAGTATAACTACAACAAGTACAAATAAAACTTACGAATCAACTTACTAGGGCTGTTTTAGATTCTTCAAACTTGTGATAATAAATATGCTTATAAATATTTAGCTAAAGTTACAGTCAAAACTACAATTAAATTGTACTTTGTGAATCAACTCTCATTACAGCAAACTCTTAAACAGGGAAATCACAGCACTAAGTACAAGAATCAAAATAATTTGTTAGTCCAGTTAGATACCCAAGATTTGAGTCTCTTAGGTGTATAATACTGGGATCATTTTATTCCATAGACCTGTTGACTATATATATACTCTATACTATGTTTTATTCCATAGACCTGTTGACTATACTCTATACTATGTTTTATTCCATTAACCTGTTTGTAGTGTCTTAGTTCCCACATATTGTATGTTTTCATTAGCATGCCGAGAAAATCATTATGTTTAGTCAGCCTATTCACCTTGGTTGCATTATTGTCTCATCAAGTTTTATGGCACATTGTATGCCTTGGATATAGGTACATAATACAGTTCTTGTATAGACAGCAACCAAACAAGTGCCTCTCTAGTTCTGATTATCATGCACAATATTGGCGACGAGGATTAAACCAACTCTTTGATTAAACCATTGGATTACATACCGCTGATCTGCGATAGAGACTGTTTACTGACCATGGCTATGGCAGGGCTTCCAGCATTTTCAGAGGGAGAGGTGGATGGTTATGTAGAAAGGCTAAACAGTTATTTCATTGTCAGCAAGACTAAAGATGAACACAAAGTGCATGTGTTGGTCGCGGGTCTACCTGCAGGCACGTATGGTGTACTGAGGGACTTGTGCAGTCCAAGAATGCCTAGTGAGATGGCTTTCGATGAACTGACAAAACTTCTCAAAGATCATTACGGAGGCTCTAAAAATCCTATATTAGAGCGCCAGAAGTTTAGGCAAGTGGAGAGGAGGCCAGATGAGAAGGTAAATGAATACGTAGTAAGGCTAAGAAAAGCAGCGAGAGGGTGTGACTTTAAAACAAATCTCAGCGAAAACCTTGTCGAACAGTTTCGAAGAGGTATCAACCATTCTCACATTGCTTCATGTCTTGTTAGAATACCTAATGATAAACAGTTTGACTTAGACACAGTGCTTAAGATGGCTGTAGAGGCAGAGTTGTATGCTGATGGTAGCAGTGGCACAGCGAGTAAAGACAAAACCGAAATCCTATCTGATGGTATACACAGGATTGGTAACACAACCAATCGTCAGCCTCGACAGGGTAAAGACAAAGATGTCATCTGCTTCCGGTGCAACCGCAGAGGCCATATTGGAAGTGACCCATCCTGTCAGGCTCAAGGTAGAACTTGTAACACTTGTAAAAGACGAGGGCATTTCTCGGGCTCGAAATACTGTACAAACAGCTCATCAACACAGAAAGTATGTACAGTTGGTAGTGAGGAGACAACTCCAACCGAACGTAGCAACACTCAATTTCAGGAGAATCAACTATTTACAATTGGTGAGGCATCAACGTCGACAAAGTGTAGCCAACAAATAGCTGGAGTTTCAAGTGGCATGCCAAAAGTACAACTGTCTGTAGCCGGAAAGACTGTGACATTTTTGATCGATTCAGGAGCTTGCGCCAACATCATAGACATTAAGACATACGATCGGATACACAAGGATGCAACACTGATTCCTACTAGCCGTGAACTGTTTGCTTATGGAAGTAACACCAGGCTAGAACTCAAGGGAGAAATAAACACTAATGTTGCATGTGCTGCTAATGGTAGAGTAGTGAGTACAAAACTATATGTATTTAGCAATGCTACCATGTGTTTATTGAGCTATGAAACTGCTAGAGATTTAGGTATTTTGTCTATCAATGACAATGTTGTATATGCTGTTAATGGTTGTCACAAAGATATAGTAGATAGATTTCCCAAGGTTTTTGAGGGTGTAGGGAAATTAAAGGATGTTTCTGTAAAGTTTCATGTAGACCATAGTGTGCCTCCTGTAGCACAGCCTGTAAGTAGGTTACCTTTTGGATATAGAGAAAAGGTTAAACAGAATTTAGACAATTTGTTAGCCAATGACATCATTGAGCCAGTGGAGGGGGTGGGTACTTCTTGGGTGAGCCCACTTGTATGTGTGATAAAAGACTCTGGTGAGATTAGGCAAACCATTGACATGCGTCTGGCAAATAAGGCCATCCTTCGTGAAAGACACCCTGTCCCTACTGTTAAGGAAATGCTTGCTGGGTTAGAGGGTGCGAAAGTGTTTTCTAAGCTAGATCTCAATCAAGGTTTCCACCAAGTTGAGCTTGACCCTAACTCACGTGACATAACAACATTCATTACTCCATTTGGTCTTTTTAGATATAAACGTCTAATACAAGGTGCAAATGCTAGCCCTGAGATATTTCAGCATGTAATAAGGCAGAAATTTACTGGTAGGTTTGGAAGGGGTGCAGAACTTAGCAGATGATATCATTCTATATGGGTCTAGTGCTGAAGAGCATGATAGACGACTGCACAGCCTGCTTTGTAGGTTAGAACAAGTAGGACTGACACTGAATGGAAAGAAATGTGCTTTTCGAATGTCTTCTATTAGATTTCTAGGGTTTATTGTTTCAGCTGCAGGTATCTCTGCAGACCCTAGTAAAGTTGAGTCTATAGTCAACTTTAGGCGACCAGATAATGTGACAGACTGTAGGAGTTTTCTTGGCTTGGTAAATTTTGTGGGCAGATTTTTGTCAAATCTTGCTACAATTTCTGAACCACTGCGACGCATAACACACAAAGACCAGGCCTTCAAATGGACCAATGAACAGCAAAAGGCATTTGAGCTCATCAAAAATGCAATGTCACAAGCACAAACATTAGCACACTTTGACCCCCAAGCTGCTACTCGAGTTGTAGCAGATGCAAGTCCCTATGGTCTCGGTGCTATCCTTATTCAGACACAAGGTGCCTCTGAGAGGATAGTTAGTTACGGTCATAGAAGCCTCTCTGCAGTAGAAAGGAAATATAGTCAAACGGAGAAAGAGGCCTTAGCATTGGTGTGGGCATGTGAACATTTTATGCTGTATTTGTTAGGCACTGAGTTTGAGCTAGTGACTGACCATAAGCCCCTTGACTTTATTTTTAATAGTGCATCGAGTAAACCAACCCCTAGAATTGAGCGGTGGGCACTAAGGCTGCAGTCATTTAGGTATAAGGTAGTCCACAAACCAGGAAAATGTAATCTTGCCGACCCCCTGTCTAGACTGAGCATCTCAACCAATGCAGAGTACATGGGGAAGCAAAGCATAGCCTCAGTTGTAGCCGAACAATGCATAAACATAATCGCTAGGGAGTCTGTACCATGTGCTCTAACATGGAGTGAAATTGCCTCAGCGACTAAGGACTGTCTAGAGATACAGTCAGTTATTAGAGCTGTTGAACGGAGTGATTTTAAGAGTTGTGCGCTCTCCTATCAGAGTATCAAAGAAGAGCTGAGTGTGTGTGATGGTGTGCTACTACGTAATAACAAGATTGTTGTGCCGCTAAGCCTTAGACCTAGGTGTGTTGAACTAGCTCATGAGGGCCACCAAGGCATAGTGAAGTCAAAACAAAGACTGAGATCCAAACTGTGGTGGCCTAAAATGGATTATGAGGCAGAAAAGTTCTGCAGAAAATGCACGGACTGTGTAAAAGTGTCCGCCCCAGATCCTCCAGAACCTATGTCAATGAGCAAGTTTCCTAGCAAGCCATGGCAGCAGCTAAGCTGTGACCTCTTAGGCCCATTACCTGATGGAAGGTCAGTGATTGCTGTTATTGATTACTACAGCAAATACTTTGAGTGCGCATTCCTTAGATCCACTACTGCAGACAAAGTTATTGAGTTCTTAGATACAGTATTTTCAAGGTTCGGGTTCCCTGACAGCCTTAGAACAGACAATGGCCCACAGTTTGTGTCAGATGTCTTGCGGAAGTATATGCATGACTGTGGAATTCGGTGGGTGTCTACAACACCTCTGTGGCCCCAGGCCAACGGTGAAATAGAAAGGACCAATAGAACACTACTGAAAACTTTAAAATTTGCAAAATTGAACAACCTTGATATGTCAGTTGAGCTGCGAAAGTTTCTCATGGCATACCGCTCAACACCCCACTCGTCTACAGGTGTTGCACCTTATAAACTGCTGTTTGGTAGAGACATGAAAACAAAGCTGCCTTCCGTGCAGACTACTAGTGCTGACATTGACAGGACATTACACGATAAAGCAGCAGATAATGATGCATTGAAAAAGTTGTCATCTAAGCTCAATGTGGAAGGAAAAAATGGGGCAGTCGAAAACCAAATCACAGTAAGTGACAGTGTCTATCTAAAACAATCAAAACAAAGCAAACTAGATGCAAACTTTGGTAATGAAAAGTTCTACGTCACAGGAAGGGTAGGGTCAGAAATTGTATGTGAGAATGCTGAAAGTGGTAGTGTAGTGAGACGAAATGTGTCTTTTGCGAAGCGATGTGTAGAATCTAACGATCACAACTGCGCCCAGTCTGGCCAGTCTGAATCCCATGGGGGTGGGTTTGCTGGGAAGTGCACTCAAACCCAACCACTGGTTCAAAGGTCAAGGGCTCCACCTCTTAGGTTTGGCAATCCTGTATCACACTGAGGCTCATGTAGTAGTCGTGCTTATAAACACAGTTATACATTCATATCTTCATATTTTAGCTTAGGTGTGCTGCAATTAGATTTAGCTGATACTTACTTGACATTTATGGTGAATGGTTTTTCAATGCTGTATATCAAATTTTAAATTAGCCAGTTGAGTGAAATTAAATGCTATTACGTTTACTGTGTTTATTTTCCAAAGAAGGAAAGGATTGTAGTGTCTTAGTTCCCACATATTGTATGTTTTCATTAGCATGCCGAGAAAACCATTATGTTTAGTCAGCCTATTCACCGTGGTTGCATTATTGTCTCATCAAGTTTTATGGCACATTGTATGCCTTGGATATAGGTACATAATACAGTTCTTGTATAGACAGCAACCAAGCAAGTGCCTCTCTAGTTCTGATTATCATGCACAATACTGTTGACTATACTCTATACTATGTTTTATTCCATAGACCTATTGACTATACTCTATACTATGTTTTATTCCATAGACCTATTGACTATACTCTATACTATGTTTTATTCCATAGACCTATTGACTGTACTCTATACAATGTTTTATTCCATAGACCTATTGACTATACTCTATACTATGTTTTATTCCATAGACCTATTGACTATACTCTATACTATGTTTTATTCCATAGACCTATTGACTATACTCTATACAATGTTTTATTCCCTAGACCTATTGACTATACTCTATACTATGTTTTATTCCATAGACCTATTGCCTATACTCTATACTATGTTTTATTCCATAGACCTATTGCCTATACTCTATACTATGTTTTATTCCATAGACCTATTGACTGTACTCTATACAATGTTTTATTCCATGGACCTATTGACTATACTCTATACTAAGTTTTATTCCATAGACCTATTGACTATACTCTATACTATGTTTTATTCCATAGACCTATTAACCTACTAACTATACTATATTAAGTCTAGTTAATAGGTATATGTTTTATTCTTTCAAAGCTGCCTATGTGCACTAAATCTTTTGCTTAGGATACATAGAGCAACGATTATGAATCTGTTACTAGCAGTATGTTACCTATAGACTATACAAAACAAGAGTTTGAGTGCAAAGGCTAAATTTAAATTGAAAGAATTTTATTAATTATATTTGCATATCATTCTACCATCTGCCTTTACCACTTTTAGTTAATTATACATGCAATGAATTAACATATAAGATTATTAAATGTTATAAAGGAATATCAGAAGTATAGTAGCTAAAACACTAAATTCAAGCTCAGCTAAAGAAAGTGCAATTATGTAAGATGACCAGTATAATAATATTCTATAGGCCTTTGCATAGGTTTCTTTTTTCATCTTGTGTGGAAAAAACTTGAATAAATATTGATCATAAATCCGTCTTTACCGTTTTTACCTTTTATACTCTTTGTACTACTTAAGCCCTTTTATGAGTTCTAACCTGAGTGAACAGATACTCTTCTTGATTAAAAGAAAATGGCATATAAAATGGTATAATTTAAACGGGTGAAAAATACAGATCCTATAATAGTGACAGCACTCTTAATTGCTGTAAGAAGAGTTTTCTATAAACCTCAAGCACGGCTTGGCTGAAATTATCTGTGACATCTTAAAGGTTGTACTAAGGTTATTAACCTAATAACAAAAAGTATTCCTCTAACAGTTTTTCGTTGTTTCCAGAATTACCATACTCTCTAGTGTTACTGACCTGATGAGAAGTGTTTGATTGTTGTATAGTCAATGGAAACACAGAATTGGGATACCAACAGATAAAATAATAATATGAAGCAACAGATATGGAATTAGATCATTAAATTGAAGGTGAATTCATACTAGTCAGTCTCAAAATATTTAGAGAAATTGGCAGAAACTTTCTTCATCATGACAAGCTATACATGTCAGTTTTACAGATATTTATCGTTAGTCAGAATTTTGCTTGACTTTTTCATTAACTTGGTTTTTAAATATTTATTTATTACATGATATTTTGAATAAAGCAATCTAAGCTTCTTCTTTTCAAAACTTTTACTATGACGTTAAGCCACGCCTTTCCTTATTTGTTCTGTGCTTGTTATATTATATTTTACTTCTGATGCTTTTTGTATTTTATTAGTAATATTTAAATATTTTAATTTCTAGTTTGTGAGCCTTTTTCTTTTGTGTTTGCTTGCTACCCTATACAACTTTATAGTATAATTTTAAGTTAAACTTTAATCTATTTTACATTTTTTCATTCTGTTACTTTTGGCTTCACTTACCTTTCTCCATGTTCTATCACTCTTTTTCCTGTTCCTCAACCTCTTTCAGAAGCTAACTGACATCTTAACCAGACTTAATGTACTTCTGCTCTCATCAAACAAACCAATGCTGACAATTTAACAAGGGTGCTGTCTACATCTACCGATCACCTAAGATATTTTGCTGATAGGTGACAAAACATTCTAGAGAATCCTTTATTAGTGTTTAAAGTTCATTTTCCTCATACTCTGCTGCTCTACGTTTACCTGCGTTAGAGCTCACTAAAGAAGAGATGCGATTGTGTTATACCACAACCATGTCCAATGACTAAAATTTTGACTGCAGAATTAGAGCTGGGCTTAGATAGACTACACTGGCATAGCTTAATGCTTTTCAAACTAGTTGAAAATGCCACTACTGATTGCTGGTAAGTTCTGCTGCCTTTACATGTGATAATATTTGTTTAATTATTTTGGATATTCAATAGTTGTACAATTAGACGATACATGCCAGGTATCTAAAATTTCCAAATATATTTTTAACTGCATCTACTGAATGTGTTTTAAGTACTGCAGAAGTGATCAGGCCAGTAGATAACAAATATTGAATAGAGAATATATATTTCGCACAAAAAGTTAGTTGAGTACATAAACCAAAATTAAGCAATACTACATTATAAATGATGCACTAGAAGTGTTTAATCTCTCTCATTAAATCATTTACGATGAGGAAGCTTCAATCCTTTTCCTGCATCACGCGGAGAGCACCTGGGGACGTGATGGGGTCCAATGCCACCTAAAAAGCATTTTATTAAGTCAAACCGTTAAGTAATTACAATTAGTAAAACTAAGTAACTAGCTTAACTTTTAAGAACAATTAAGTAAAACTGTCTTGTGCAATAAACTTTAATTACAATCAAATGAGCAAACTTAATGCTAACATAAACTCTCTAGCTTTTCAACTCATTGTGCCATTTCTGTTTCTCAAAGACAAAGCTTGCTCTATAGATTCTGATTACTATTGATAGCTACTACTAGCTATACATTACTAAAAAATAATTTCTATCAATAGATCATACTTTGTCATTTTGTTTGTGTCTGTGAGTCTGCGTAAACACTATGCGTTTCTATATTTTGGAGCCCAATTTTATTCAACCTTCCCAAACTTTATTCACCCCGAAAATTCTGCCTGGCTGCCAAAACTATTTGGTTTTTAAAGTTTAGGCAGTTCCTGAGAACCAGCCTCTGATTCACCCTTTCTATTAGAAACTTAAAAATGCACCTTTGCATGCATTTAGGATTGGTGTCATGAAAGTCGTCTGACAATTTGCAATAAAAATCTACAAGCATGCTGTAAGCTATCTGAATAGAATTGAAAAAGATCGCAAACAAGCCAAGCAGGCTTAATGCTAGTTTTTCAATCTAATTTTTCCCTTACGCTAAAGAACTATATATTTAAAATTATTTTGTTATTAGTGCAGCTGCAACTTAGACTGTGGGCTGCATAGCAACTTAAGATAAAAAAGTTTATTAGCTTCTACATGTAATTCATGACCAAGCATGTACCAAACAAACTACAAAATGTATTATTCATCTTATTGAAATGATAATCTTAGCCTTCGTTCTTTTTTAGTTGGAACAGAGCTCTGACTGTTGATAAGCACTACTACAGAGCCACAAGTAGGTTAATACTTTTTAAATATGCATTCAGTTGGTTAAAATGATTGAAAGACTGATAGTAAATGTACACTGATTATACCCGCAGCATGTAAGTACAGAGGGGAAAAACTAACAAATATTATCCATATTATATCATACTTTGTCTGTCTTACTCATACGCAGTCTTGTCATACTCCCTGTCTTATCATGGCCTTTGTTTGACAGTTTTAACAGCTTTTTTATGGAAAATCTTTAATGGCTTAACTTGCTAGAAAGTCACAAAACTAAGGCACAAGGCTATATAACTCCCACAAATTTACATCTTACTGTTAAGACTGCATAAAAGCCTTAAAATGGAAAATAGATATTGAAGACTTGAGTTAACGCTCGCTAATGAACTCTACCAATAGTTCATTATATCTACAATGTTCACAATTCTACTCTTTATTAGAGTACAAAGCTTCTGTACTTTAGTATACTACAAAAGTATACGTATTGTCCCGTTCATCATACAAGTGTATATGTATGTGCACAGGCATATCATCCATATATATTTTAGCCTACCATGAGCATGAAGTTTCATGCTAGAAGAACTTGCTTCAAGCAACTTGTTGCATTTACTGATGCTGTTCAAGTGATTTAGACTGGAGCTCTCATTTTTAGGCAACATTTATTTTTTATATATCTAAACAGAAGATACATGTAATCTTTGACAGAACATAGATCTACTTGCTAGTATAATTACCTTCAGCATGAGGGAGGGCTCTAAATCCATCCATGTCACTGACATCAGTGACATCCAATGCACAGCACATCTCGTCATAGTCATTATACTGCTTAGACATCTTTGTATTATGTTGCTTTTTATCAAACTTTGCGTTATAGCTTCCAGCGGAGTTACACAGTCTTGCATCAGTTGTTGAATCCCCTTGTAAATAATCATATTATATTTATGTATTAAACGTTATTATTAATTTCGCCTAATTTTAAAACTTTGCATGGTAAAAAAAAACTAATTATATGCTATTCCACTTTAGCTACAGGTATCAGCAAAAAATGCTAATGCCCTTCAGGTTGAGTATTAGTTGACATTTAACAGCTTGCATTTGTTTAGTCCATTGATTCATTGCCTCATTTAGTTTTTGTCTGACCTAAAAATATTATAAACAAAGTTTTTCTGTACGTTGCCTGAGTTTCATTGACTTGACAAGCATGCTTGAGTTACACTAAACATTGGTAAAACTAGAACTTTCTATTTTAAAGCTGATTTTGAGCAACTGTTTAGCTCTTTAAAAACTCAAGACTTAGTAAAATCCAAAATGTTTGAAACTTACCTGTAGATTTTAGATCTTCAAGTTCTTGCCTTGCCCTTGCAAGTTGATCAGTGAAGCAATCTTTGCAGTTACCATAAACTGGCTGTCTGCAAATTATATTTTCTCTTCTAAAACAAATTGCAAGTTTTTATCTAACAACTGCGTAGAATTATGGTACACAACTGGAGTTAATTGTTCAATAAGCGAACAACTCTTAAATACTGCTCTAATTCTTTGAACATTGTCTGATATGTAGTTTGACCTGTAGTGATAGCTGTACAAATAAAACCACTAATCGCAGTACTCTTCTGCTCAGCAGAAGCTATTTTTACATTTGATAGAGTACTAACCTATCAGGAGAATGCTGACATTCTAAACTTTCTTTCTGGCAAATTGCAGTGCTTGATCCCTCATTGCTTAACTCTTTGCTACAAACATTGGCCAATGAGAAATAGTCTTAGTCAATAATGTGTAAAGAGTGCAATCTGTGTGATTACTGAGTAACAGAACGCAAGCTGATAAGAAACATGTTAGCCGACCAGCTCGTGGTATAGTTGACTTTACCATATGTACAATGTACATGTATTGGTTACTCACGATAGCCTCAACTTTACCAAACTACAAATATTATTAAAATTTATTTAATATAATTTAAACTATATACCATACTTAAGATCTAAAAAACTAATTACAGTGGACCAGCGCCATATGACATGAATTTGTTCTGCTGTTAAGGTCGCAAGCCAAAAAATATTGAATGGCCGAGTAAAGAAATCCATAGTAATTATCTAGTGCACGCACTATCTTATTTTCTTACTTCTTTCTTTAACATCATTATCAACTTTAAAAACTATGGCTAACAAATTAAAGTTATATATAGTAAACTAAAGTTTATAGTAAACATTATATTAAACACTAAAACACACAATAAATTCGATATCGTTTAATCATAAAAGATCAAGCTTTTAAGAAACACGAAGAATGCTGAGCTGAGAGAGAGCGCATTGTATCTCTCTCAAACGTTGCTGCAGATATTTCAGCAAATAGCATATCAATATACATGTATTTGTAACATAAGAAGAAGCGTAAATGTAAGACAGAGACGCCATAACCCAGAGGTCCACTGTATACACTATTTGACTTTAACTATAAGTATTGGCTGAAAATGTTCATACCCTTCGTGTTAAGTACTAGTTAATATTAAACAGCATGAATACAGTTAAGTTAGTATTTAATTGTTTTGTTAAAAACAAAATACAATTTTTTCAGAATTAAATGATTCTCATAATCTTTAGAAGCATGCTTGAGTTATAGATATTTTTTTTTTCAAGCAGACAGGCTTGTTTCTGAACTAAAACTGAAATGTCAACTACACCGGTTACAACAAACAGGGCATGGCTTCTTTGCTTAGCAAAATCGTGACATTTATAAACTGAATTTTTTTTTGAACTGCTAGTTGGGTTTCAAGCAAGGTGAGTGTTCTCGTATATTTACTAGACAACAGCAATAGCAGCTCAGTGTTTTGGCACATCACAATGTTACTAGCTCTGATAAACACGATCTAAAATTTTAAAGTAAGCTTATGATTCGTTGCGTCAAAGTTTTTGAGTTCTAAAGCAAAAAACTCAACTTTTATGCATTGTCAAAACTGTCCACCTTGTTCTTGCCTTCAGCATCTCAGAATCGTGATACCTTATAGTAATAAAGTAAAAGAGTGCTTTTGTTTGCTTAGCAATTACCGCAACAGCTCAATCATACTGTCATGCAAGTGCCAAGTATTACTGGTACTTTGCCAACAAACATTATGCTTTTTAGCTAAAGCTTTATACAAGCTAATATTATATAGTACTGTCTCATTATAGCTATTAATAATGCTTGTAGCTTTTTACAAAGCTTTTCTATGACCAAACATATAAATACTTGGGTTTTCTGTTATCAAATCAGTTGTCTCTGGAGTGTGCAATAAACCATTTCTCTAATTTAATACTCTATTTAATTGCTTCTGTGCAGAAACATAACAGAAGCTAATTGGCGACAAGGATTTCTCTTTTGAACAAAGAGTTTTGTTCAGATTTTATCATTGATAAAATCGATACAAAGAGTTCTAGTTTATTACAAGAGTAACTGTTCAAAATTGCACCACTACAATGGCAGAAGTAGCAGACCTGATCAAGCTAATGCAGAAGCAGCAGGAGGACCAGAGACAGCAGCAAGAGGAGCAGAGAAAGCAGCAAGAGGAGCATGTGACAACTTCATCTGTAAATCAATATGGGAGAAGCTAGGAAAGCCAAACCTAAAACCTACAACAGTTAACTACAAATCAGCCTCAGGACATCTCATAGAGACGCTTGGCAGATGTGAGCTAACTGCCCAATTGGATGCACAGAAAGAAGTCAGACTACCATTTGTGATTAGTGCTGTACAAGATCTCAACCTACTAGGAAGAACTGCTATACAGCAACTAGGCATCTCTATTGATGACAAGCTACAACAGAACCTTGTATCAACAATCACAGAGAACCAGCCAGATGGGAGGTTACAAATCAAGTGTAAGGAGATGTGCAAAGAATTTCCAGAAATATTCAAAGACGAGCCAGGATGTCTCAAGAACTTTGAACTAGAGATAAACTTCAAACCTTCAACAAAGCCAGTCTTCTGCCGACCCAGACCAGTTCCTATTGCCTTGACGGAAGAGCTCAACCAAGCATACGAAGCAGGTGTAGCTAAAGGCATATGGGAACCAACTCAATTCAACCAGTATGGAACACCAGTTGTACCTGTACGCAAATCTACAACAGGTCAAGCTGCAGGGAAGATCAGAGTATGTGGAGACTACTCCAAGACTATCAATAATCAGCTAGAAACACATAGGAAACCTATCCCACTACCAGAAGATCTAATCAGAAAACTAGGTGGAGGCTATTGCTACACAAAGATTGATTTAGCAGATGCCTACAATCAAATATTGTTGGCACCAGAAAGTCAACGACGACTAGCACTATCAACACACCGAGGAGTACTACTACAGAAGAGGTTGCCCTTTGGCATAAGCTCAGCACCAGGGTATTTTCAAGAAATCATGGAGCAACTGACACAAGACCTCCCAGGAGTAGCAGTATACCTAGATGATATACTAGTGAGTGGAGCCAATGCAGAGAGCCATCTACAAAACTTACGTCGACTTCTTCAAAGATTAGAAGAAAGAGGGCTCAGATGTAGAAAAGACAAGTGCTGTTTTGCTCAACCTACAGTAGAGTATCTGGGACACAAACTCACTTCAAAGGGAATCACTAAAGGAAAGAAGGCAGATGCAGTACAACAGATGCCAGTCCCAACAGACTTAACTCAGCTAAGATCTTTCTTAGGAGCTACACAATTCTACAGCAAGTTCATACCCAATCTGTCACAACTCACAGGACCATTGCACAAACTGACACGCAAAGGAGAGACCTGGAAGTGGGGCACTGAACAAGAAAAGAGCTTCAACAAACTGAAAGATATGCTATCAACTGATAGTGTCTTAGCACACTTCAGCACAGATCTTGACACTGGAATCTCATGTGATGCTTCAGAAGCTGGACTGGGAGCTGTACTATTTCATCGTTATCCTGATGGAAGTGAGAGACCAATAGCCAATGTTTCAAAAACACTGACCAGCACACAGAGGAAATATGGACAAATACAAAAAGAAGCTCTCTCAATCATATTTGCTCTAAAGAAGTATCACCAGTACCTGTATGGTCGACGGTTTATCTTGGTAACTGACCACAGACCTCTTCTCACACTTCTAGGACCTACCAAAGGAGTTCCAGCTCTAGCAGCCAACAGACTAGCAAGATGGGCACTGGTACTAAATCAGTATGACTACCCCATAGAATACAGATCTACCCAGCATCATCAAAATGCAGATGTCCTCTCAAGACTGCCAGTTGGACCTGATAAAGAGTTTGATGCAAGAGAAGATGAGGATGATGTGGATACAGTATGCACTATTCACACTATTGGACAACAGCTCAACTCTACAGACTACAATGGTCTAGCAAAGGAGACAAAGAAAGACACAACACTAGCCACAGTAATGCGCTACACAGCAGAAGGATGGCCTGGTAACAAAGAGATGAAGGAGACTCAGCTGTCACTCTTCCACAAGATCTCAGATTCACTTTCTATCACTGAAGGTTGTCTTCTATATGGCAACAGAGTAGTCATTCCTGTCAAGTTACAACAGGAAGTATTAAAGATCCTTCACCTTGGACACTTTGGAATGGAAAGAATGAAGAAGCTAGCTCGAACTGCTGTCTATTGGCCTCGCATTGACTCTGATATAGAGGAGACAAGCCGACAGTGCACTGCCTGTGCTGAACACCAGAAGCTTCCACAGAAGTATCCTATACATCCCTGGATGCTACCTGAGAAGCCATGGAGTCGTCTTCACTTAGATCATGCAGTGAACTTCATGGGCAGCCAATGGCTAGTGATGATAGATGCCTACTCAAAGTATCCATGCATACACAGGACGTCATCTACTTCTACCAGAGCTACCACAGACATCTTAGAGGAGATATTCGCACACTTTGGATACCCTCACACCATAGTCACTGACAATGCTACCAGCTTCACCTCAGGAGAGTTTCAGCAGTGGTGTCAAGAGAGAAGCATTGTTCACCTCACTGGAGCACCCTACCATCCAGCTACAAATGGCGCAGCTGAAAGACTAGTACAATCCTTCAAACAAGCCATGAAGAAATCGTCACTCTCACCTAAATCTGCACTACAACAGTTCCTGATGCACTATAGAAGGACACCACTTCCTACAGGATACTCTCCCAGTCAGCTGCTGAATGGAAGACAGATGAGATGCAAGATTGACACCCTATTGCCATCACCCGCACACATAGCACAGTTTCATCAATCCAGAGAAGTCAACCGATCGGCAGAAAAGACAGTTAGCAAGATACACAGCTACAATCTTGGAGCACCATGCTATGCCTTGTATCATGGACCTAGACGCAACAGACAACCTAGATGGGTTCCAGCCATTGTTACTAAGATATATGGAACTCGTAGTCTCAATGTCAAAGTGGTACCAAAGGGACCTACTTGGAGAAGACATGTTGAACAACTCAGACCAAGATACTCAACAGAAGAAGATCAAGACCCTGGAGATAAACCTGATATAACAGAGGAGACAAAACTGCAACTACCAGCCCCTACAACTGTAACCGAGCAACCTCCGTCTAGAAGAAGACCACGCAACCCTCGTCTACCTGATGGAGATGAGTATAGCAGAGACAAACCCCGAAGGTCTAAGAGAACCAGAAAGAACCTTTAGCTTAGTGAGGAGGTGTCATGCAAGTGCCAAGTATTACTGGTACTTTGCCAACAAACATTATGCTTTTTAGCTAAAGCTTTATACAAGCTAATATTATATAGTACTGTCTCATTATAGCTATTAATAATGCTTGTAGCTTTTTACAAAGCTTTTCTATGACCAAACATATAAATACTTGGGTTTTCTGTTATCAAATCAGTTGTCTCTGGAGTGTGCAATAAACCATTTCTCTAATTTAATACTCTATTTAATTGCTTCTGTGCAGAAACATAACACATACCATATAAATGTGTTCATTGGCTTCAAAGCTGTTTTCCCGTTATAAAAACAAGGGTTCCATGACACTTCCTTGTATCTTGGGAGCATCTGTTTTCTGTGTGTATGGAGATTAACTGGTATGCACTGGGTAATAGAGCAGATGCATCCAATCGCAGTTGCTCCAATCAATACAGAGAGCAATACTACCCATCCTAACTAGTGCTGGGACGATATCAAAAATTCATTTCGGTACGATATGATAGCGTAGTCAACCGATATATCGAAATATCGGTTATGTTATTCGGAGTTGTCTTACCTGCCAGAAAACTGCCATGAAAGAACAACTCCCTAATGAATATATATACCAGTATAATTCTCCGAAGAATCGGATATCAAATAGGTAAAGAAGAATATCCTTCGTTTTTCGTGACGTCTTTCTATCGTTGTCCGCCATCTTTATGGAGAACTCCTATCGTTAAAAACACGAAGCTTCTGCAATTAATTATGTTTGTTATGCTTTTATTTGCAAATTTTTTATTGTAGTATCAAAACAACATCAAAAATACTATTATTCATGTAAACATCAACGATACTTACACAGTCAGATGATGCAGGCCATATTATAGTCATCAAATTATTAATAACAATTAATCTTGCCACAATCAATACTCATAGAAGACCTATTCTTTAAACCTGAACTCTTGTATATAGTATCAATCAATTTATTTTTGTAAAAGTTATCCTCATTACTTATTTGAAGTCATCATCTCATGTAAATTTTATTTTAATTTTTACACCAATAATCTCAAACTAAACATGAATTGTTCACTACTATCTTGCATTCAGGATACTTTCACAGGTTTCATTTTATTTGATAATACGCCTGAAAATAGAGGCTTTTCGTTATTTTGTTATCAGCAAAATTAAACATTACTAACTAACATATTATTAATCAAGAGAATGACGATAGTTTTCTACAAAGATGGCGGCTTTTCCGTGGACGAGCGCGTTTGTAAACAATGCGATGACGTCAAAAAACCGATGAATCTATATTATCGTCGATATCGTCCAATATCGACGGTATCCGATATTTCGATATGGGCAGAAAGCACTCGGTACGGTCGGTATCAAAAAGTGATATCGACGATATACCGAAATATCGTAATATCGTCCCAGCACTAATCCTAACGTGTTGTACAACTTAGTCTTGGAGGTGACGAATCCTAAAATATTGATCCAGTAATAAAGTCAATCTTGAAAAGAATTGATTCAAAAAAATTAAGTGAATGTTGAGTGTCATATGATATGTGATACATGACATAGAAGCTAAAATACTACACAATATAAATATTTTAATACATTACAAACAACTTTTGTGACCTGCTAGAAACATATGAGAAATATATAAAAAGATTTATACTATAATTGAAAGATAAACAGTGATTGTATGACTATCATGACTATGATTATGTTATATGTTGCATGTCAGATGTTGTATGTTGCATATTGCATGATGTATCTTGCATGTTACATATTGCATGATGTATGTTGCATATTGCATGTTGTATGCTGTATGTCACATGTTGTATGTTGTATGTTGCATATTGCATGATGTGTGTTGCATGTTGCATATTAAATGTTGTATGTTGCATATAACATGTTGTATGCTGTATGGCGCATGTCACACGTTGTATGTTGTATATTGCATATTGCATGATGTATGTTGCATGTTGCATGTTGTATGTTGTATGTTGTATGTTGCATATTGCATGTTGTATGTTGTATGTCGCATGTCGCATGTTGTATGTTGTATGTTGCATTTTGCTTGTTGTATGTTGCGTAATGCATTTTGTATGACTATCAGCAGCTGAGTAAATTATACTAGTAGTAGCTGATACATGCATACAGGCCTATTACATAAGACATCTACTTGAAATTGCTTTCTACATAACCTCCTACATACATATAGATAATTTGTGAGATAATTTGGCAAATTTGAAATCAAATGAAGCTGTTAAGAAACAATGAGAACAAGATATGTACATATATGTGATGTAATTAACTACGAGATTAGAGCTGACAGTAGGTGAAAGACTTTCATGTAAACACAGCTAGTCGATATGCTTTCATCCAGAGATAAAATACAATTTTTATGTTTTGAACCAGTCAAACTACATAGCGATGAGATGGAAACCTCAACTGCTCACAGCTAATGATAATATATTACCATCTAAAGTACTATAAATAATCCTTAAAGCAATTAAAGAAGAGAAATAAAGATGAATAAGTATAATCACATACCTGCAGTTAGGTTTGTAGGTTGTGGTGTGCTTGTTGTGTTCCTTACTTGTGAATATGTTGGATGCAAAACTGAGATTTCTACCGGTCCTTCGATATCAGGAATATTTATATCTATGTTTGCTTGTCCACTCATTACTAACTTTCCATTCTCTTTGACCTCTGGAGTCTCACTATCTTTAGCAAAAACCACAGACTATTAAGACATATCGTGCTGCAAACCTAAGATAATCCTATTTAAGTGCAGTAGCTCTTTTGACTGCATTTCAACACTTCATAATATTCATCAGAATACGCCCGGTAAACGCGTTTGTAGAGGGATAGAAAGGCTCCACTGTAGTGCATGTAAATACTATTAACAGCTTAGTACATAAAAGAAATGATGAAACTGAATGGTGAATTATGATTATTTTACTGAAATTATATAAGGTGAAATATACATTTCTCGAATGGCCATTTATCAAAACTGAGGCATATCGCTGAAAAGTGCAGCTTTAGCTGACAATTTAAACTATTAGGCAAAAACACGAGCCATTTAGTCAAAAATAACTGTGATGGAAAAAATTTACCAATTTTACTCGTAAACCATTATGTAAATAGTTAAAACTAGGAAAGAATAATTCTATGACTTCAGTCAGTTGAGTGAGTCACCTTACCATACCCATGGCATTATTTTCATTATTTTTATTGTTATCCAGTTGATTTTCAGCTTATTAGCATAACAGTTGCTTACTCAGTGAAGTGAGTAACTGTAACTGTATGTTTATTTAATTTATAAATGTTTTACATCGGCGTTGATGTTTTTCATTATCTATTTACATCTAAAATATTAAGAAATTATAAAATAACTTACTAAATAGTAGTCTGTGAATTCAACTAATAGCTTTTTGACTTTGACCAATAGCCTTTTGGCAAGAGCAGTTTCAACCATTATCTTTTTTACTATACTTCTATTTTCTAGTTATACAACTCAACATTACTTTAAATATTGCTGATGGACTTGTTAATGAATGAAGTATTTATGACTCACCAGTCATCTGACCTAACAGCCTCATTATAAGCTGAATCATCTTAAGTTCAGAGTTAAGCTGCCTCTCTGACTCATCCTCGACAACACTCCCTTCTATCTCTGTCAGAGACTTGTCTATTTCTTCTATTTCAGAGACGAGAGACGCTGACAGTTTGCGGTAGTTCTTCCAATTTCTGAAGAAATAACGAACTATCACAAACAATCAGTTCAGTTTACTGTTTAAAAGATGCAATGCACTCTTGCCCAAAGTACAAATAGATGAAAAGTAAAACTGGTGGATGCTTTTTACAAAAATCTTATAAGGAGTTTGTTTCTGCTGTACGGATAGATTTAACTGGTAATACTTTGTTCTGTATGATTAGGTTGAACTTGGTGCCATCTAATCTGTCTAGCCTAACTATTAAGCAAGCCTACAGATCTTTCATTTTTGTTCAAAACAAAATAAGTGTAATAAACACAAGAAAAGGATGGATAGTTTTGACACTGCGTAAAAGCTGACTTTCTTGCTTGAGAAATCAGAAACTTTGACACAACGAATCATGAGCTTTATCTTAGAATTTGAATCATGTTTATCAGAGCCAGAAACATTGTGATGTGCCTCAACACTGAGCTGTCATTGCTGTTGTAGAGTATATATATGAAAACACTTATTGTCCAAGCTAACACATTGTATCCATTGAAGGTGTGACAGAGACAGTGTACACCATTTGCATACCTGATTAAAAAACACACACTTCCACTTTAGTCTGGAGTACTATATCTGTGTATAACGTGAAGCATGAAGTCAGAGCAAGTTCACAAATTCCTTTTTTATAACCAGAGCCCTATAATTAGCTTTAAAAGTATCGTTTCTCTCTTCCTGCACATGGGAGAGAAAATGGGAGAGAAAATGGCGCATAAGAAATCTATTTTAGCTTTTTACTTTATGTTAACATATACAATATGATCATATTTGCAGCACCGATTTGCTGTGAAAAAATTGAAAGCGAGTGTTTCCCATAACTTAGCATAAAATAGTTGTAATATTGGAATTAAACCAAAACTGAGTGATAGCAAAAAGAAATAAAGTTGTATAGGCCTATATACAATGTGTAAACCATTACTGTCACCATACTGTACAATCACCAAATTAAAAAGTTAAGTTTAGTGTTTTGCCCAAACTCAGCCAAGTGGCTGAGTTTGGAAAAATCTTAAAGCGAATTAAGCTATTTACACGTGTTTTACATATAACATAACATTTCTATAGCATAAATGTTCTTGCAACAGATTATTTATGTTGTAAAGACATTGACTGTATTACAAAACCAACACCAGCAAAATCTACCAACTTTTGGGCCTGAAGGTGGAATACAGCCAAGTTTTTGATTTTTTTATTAGTTGCTCATATATAGAGTATTTTGTAATCAATCACCTGCATACCAATAACCTTATGAGACAAATGGCAGGTAAAAGAAGCCATATCTTTATTGGAGTATTGGCATAAATCCAGGTACAAAAAACAGTCACCAAATATTATTATGTTTTTAAATGCTTTTTTTAATCTGTTGGGCACCCGTTTTATGAAATTTATGTGAGCTCTTGTAACAACATAGCTAAAGCCATGTAATTATACATCACAGAATTCACTCAGTACGTGTCAATAGAACATTAGAGCTCTGTACCTGTCTTTTTTACCAACTTTGCCACTAGGAAGCTGAATGTTTACCACATCAAAACCTCCTTTGTCTTCAGTAGTTAGAAGTTTGTCTATCACATTCAGTTTAGTATCAAACGTGTCACTATTCTTCTCTTCTTCCTGTAGCTTCTTGTCAAGTTGAATAGACACTGAAATATGACAGTTTAATGGACTTGTTCAAAAATTGAACATGAGTAAACGTAAGTAAAAGTAAACATGACTGCATGGTGTTTTACATTTATCAATCACTTAGCTATAGAGCAGAAGCAACGAGTTTGACATTTTGACAATATTTAGGTTCTTCAAATTTTGAAATGAGGAGATCTACTGAAAGCTTTGAACATAAATGTTTTAAGCAATATATACAAAAACTAGAGATTTTTTACCAAAAAAGTGACTTCAAGAGTGATTTAAACTTGTTGGCGGTTTTGAATGACTTCAACTACTCAAGAAATTTAGTCAGTTTTCTTTAGAGGTAAACAATATGCTCTCTTACAGGCTCGTGTATGCATTCGTCAAAACACCACATGTTAACTTGAAAGTTTCCCGAAAGAGAGGATGACCTTAAGGTGTAGCTATTGCATATCTATTGCTAATAATAGTTAATATATTAGAATAAAAATATTAATAAGGTTTGAGGAGTCGGCTATGCTTTCTCTTGTTGCATAAAAAGTATAAAAAGAGATTGAACTAAAATCCTATAAACAGTAAAAGAGAACAAATCCAAATGAGAAAACAAAACAATGAAAATTAAGTTAAAACTATTGCTACTGCAATTTAAGGAAGATACAAAAAAACGGATTGAAAATAAATAGATAAGACAAAATTAAAAAAAGAAGGAACAAAATTGATAAAACGATAATTTAAAAAGGAGCAAAAAATAGCAGAAAACAGTTTGAAAAAGTGCCAACAATTGAGCCCACCCAGAATAAACAGTTGTAGCAAACTATACAGTAATTAATAATACACCTCGAAATCATTTAATTATTACACCCTAACCATTAAACTCGCCCAAGAGTAAGCATGGTGTTATATCCACTTTTTACCCACCTATATACATAGCCAAAGTATGACCTCTCAACTACTGTATTTGACATACACTCACCCACCGCAGTCAAAGGAGTTAAATTCTGGTCCAGTGAATACATAAAATGACTTGCTGACAGAGTGCTGAAGTTTGCAAGACTTTGAGCATGAACAAAAATTGACTGAAGTGTTATGTACAATATATTTTCCTTAGCAAGCATGCTGTATGCTGGAATGCCTGATTTATGTATCTAATCAGTTGTTTGTGAATTTAACAATGAAAACATGAAGTTCGGAGACGTGTTTTTGCAGTCAGTCATCTCCTGTTTGTCGTCACAACTCATTCATGATTGTTTACTGCTTAACAATTGTACTTGTACTTGTAGAGGGTACCGTTATTTTTAACATGACATACATGTAAGTTGTCAAACATTTGTTTGATTGCGGTCATTTCGTTTGTTTGTTTTTATATTCTTCCAACCGCAAGTTTGATAGGTAACCAAGTTTGATAGGCTGAAATCTTTTGAAACTATTTGGGTGTTAAACCGGTATATCTTGGTGTACGCATAGTAGGGGTATAGTTGTGCGTAGCTACACTCTGTACTGAACTTCTATAACTACTAAGAAATTTTTATATCACGTGATATAACTTTACAAGTAGATCTAGGTGAAGCGAAAACAGTCAAACAGTCACAAATACTGTGGGTGACTGAAGCGGGCAAATTAGATTTGCTTAATACTGAGGTTCTTTAACATATAATCTGGGAACAGAGAACTGTGCTGCTTTGGCATATAATCTAGGAATGGATATATTATAAAGTATTTAAAAATATTTTAGTTTCTATAAATCCTTAAAAGGTTTTTATGACTTTAAATTGTTCAAAAAGCCTTTTTTAGTGTCAGTATTTATAACTGATAGCTCCAAAGATATTATTTTACTAATGCATCAGAAATCATAAAGACTAGAAACAGTTTCTACTTTTTTGAATGTGTCCTGTTTATAGAATTACCAAGAGGATTCCTGAGGCCGATTTACTTATTAATTAGCCGGTTGGAGAATCAGATATCAAGGACATTTATGATGTCATTAATTTGTACACTTGCATTTATAATCTAGCGGATGACAGTTCAGTAGTCATTTTTATGAGTCACCCTTCAGCTTTATAAAACTTTAAATATTTTTCAACACGCTCATTACCAAATCCTGACAGAATACATCCTAACAGGATCCAGTAGAAGTTTCCTATAAAATATTCATTCATTCTATCCGGCTAAACTGTAAAAAAATTGACTAGAGGTGCTAACATGAATTGAATGGGCACAACAAGACTATATTCCATTTTTAATCAGATTACTAGTAGCAAGCCTGGGGAGGTTTAGAATTTCTTCTATTTTCAATCAGGTGGTCTGAGGTGCAGGTTTGAGGGGCCGCATAGTTTGTTATAATGAGACGGAGTCTTGAAACTCAAGACTTTTGGTAACCTGGCAAAAGTCATGGAAAATAAGTAAGTAAAGTTTAGATGAAACCAGCCAAAAATGTAGAAAAGCATGGCGTTTCTGCGAAATAACAGACACAAACACACGATGACAAAATGAGATATGTTATTACCGGTTTCTAAAACCCGTACCTGATCTCTTATTCTGTTTTATCTTGGCACTGACATTAAATGTGTTAGAAATACACTCATGATCCGAAAGTTGACTTTCACCATAGAGCATAGTAACACACGCCAAAAGAATTTTGTCACCTTTAAGAAGATATACTTCTCAACAAGAACAACTGTTTGTAAAACTTTTCAAACAAGGTTTTATTCATCATTTACTAACATTAATTAAAACTAATCATTTAAATAAAATAAACATATAAGATACTAAACATACTTATACACATGAAACAGAATAACGGTAATAGAATAGACTGTATACAACTTTAAAATGAGGAATACTGACTCATTCAGGATGACTTGCTGCTTTCATTCGTATACGTGAATAAAATAAACTAGTAAAAGTGGAGAGTGAAGTAATCAATGGCTGACATGCAATGTTCTGCACTATGTGTATAGTGTTTATAAAAGCAAGACATTCTGGGCAATAACTACAATAAATATTTTGGCTGTATATGGGATTGTCTTACCTATAAATAAATTTTGCAAAATGAAAAACCAAAATTTTTTGACCAATTTTATGACTGGCACCTCAGAACTAACCCATGACAATCCACAATTGTATAATATATGAACTAACTTATTTCAAGTACAGCTCTGATTCTAAGATTTTTAAGTAGGTTTTCTAATTCTAACGCAGCGCAAATCTTTACTTCAAGTTTAAGAAATAAAATATTGTTTGGTAGTTGTCAGATATTGAGCTCATTACTGTTGTTCGCCATTGAAGCTGGTTACCTTAAGAGTACATAGTTATTAACAAGAACATACTGAATGTTTTAAAAAGCTGTAATGTTGGATCTGAACTGGGTTTGCTTTTGTTGATGTTATGTTACATTATGCTTGCTTGAAGAAAATCTATGCAACCTCAACGCAAATCTTTAGGGAAATATAAGCATTATTTACAGAAGCTTTTTCTCTAAAAAAAAGATTACTCTGCAGACATCTCAAAACCGAAAGCGGGAACCCGATGTGGAACTAATATAATCTCTCACTCCTCTGTCATAAGAAACTTTGTCTGTCTTTGGTTTAATGTCTCTTCTACGAATTGATCGACTTCTTGATCTGTTTAAATTTCTCATTCGAAAATTTCTTCTTTGTTGACATCTTCTTCTCCTTCTACCTGAGCGTCTACCACATCTTACTCGTCGCACGGAGCCTCTTTCTGATTGCGAAGATCTATTTCTGCCTTGATTAGCTTCATTGTCAACAATGACTGTCTAAAAGGTAGAAGTTTGGTACATTAATATCTTACTAATGTGACATCATCAGAGTTGAAGACTTAACTAGGAGTTTACAGAAAAGTCTTGACTACAAATGCTAAGCATAAACATGATGAAACTCGGCACTGGCTAGTTAATAAAATAGCACCATATTTATTGTTGATCTCTACTTGCAACCAATCCTGCATAGCATTATTTCCCAAATGTGAAATCATGCATGTTGGTCAAGCCGACAAATAGTGCATGTGGCAGGCAGAGTTTCAGGCAATTACATGTGGCAGGATTTGAGGCTATTACATGTGACAGGGCTTGAGGCGATTACATGTGGCAGGGTTTGAGGCTTTTAAATAATAATGAGCAGTACTGTAATCAGTCCTAGCTATGACGTGATTTTATTTAGCTAAATTTGTGAATATATTGAAAGTTGACACATTCTGAATACTCAGCTGGGTACTACATATTACCCTATAGATGCTGTTGTAGATGCTGTAGAATTAATGCTGTGTGTTCTTATGAACTACTATTGCTAATAATGACTCTTCTTGATCCCAACTATCTGATAAAAGGCAGAAAATTCCATTGCACAGTAAGATACATGCTAGAGTATATACATGTAATTTACTGTGCACTGGTTGCTAGGGCGTATTGCTAGCTGTAAGTCCCAGTATACTAGTTGCTAGGGCCTCACTGATGGTTGGCTTTAATGCTATGGTTGCTATGGAAGATTGCTAGTGTTAAGTGCACAAGCAAATGTCAAGATATTGCTGTGTCAGCGGTAGTTTTCTTTTCCTATTCTACTTTTAAAAGTAAACTGGTTGGATGGGTGCGGTTTTAGTGGTAGGTGTCCAAGCACTGGCTGCTACCATGCAAAGCGAGTTGTGGTTTTTCATGCAGTGGTTGCTATTGTGAAAACCTTCCCTTTTGAGCGAATTCTGACTATGCCCTGAATCCGACTAGGTTCACAGAGGGCAAAGAGGTTTCTTAACAATGAACAATCGACAATCTCTAGTTGAAAATCACTGAAAGAAGCAGCGTCATAAAAGGGAAGCATTGAAAACCTTTGCGGCCTCCTTCAAAACTACAGACAACTTATAGCTTGCGAGGGAACTTCATGTATAAAAGCGCATGTCATGATCTTTTATTTTGTTTAAGTCGATTTATATTTAAAAAACATATATTGATCAAGGCACAAAGACACCTAGTCGTTGATGAGCTGATGGTTATATAAGAAATTTTCTGCATTGAACTCAATAGCTAAGTATTTTGAAAACTTCATAAATTATTTATCATTGACCAATAATGAAGAGTATGGTTACAATATCGGTAAAAAGTCATGAGAGTTGAATAAACAGCCAAAAGTCTTTCAAAGCATTAATAATAATTAAATAATTTGTACTCGTTCATTATGGTAATTAACTCGTCTACTGATTGACTAGTAAAGCCAACTTGGAGAAATGGTAATGGTTTTTTAGGTTTAACGACACCCTTACTTATCTTTCTTGAGTTTGAATGACATGAACACTTTTTAAAAAGAAGTTAAAAGCCCCCATGACAGAAGTAACCTTCAATTGAGCAACAGAAATCTTTAGGAACTATCGAATGCAGCTATTACTAAGGGGAGCTATTGTGAGACAGTCCTACAATTTCAAGCAGAAGCTGTTGCTAAGGGGCTCTACCTTTTCACAATGCTACTGTCTCAAACAGTAGCTGTTGCTAAGGTGCACTACTTTTTCACAGCGCTAAGGTTTTGAGCAGGAGCTGTTGCTAAAGGGCACTACCTTCTCACGATGCTACTATCTCAAACAATAGCTGTTAGTAATGGGCATTACCTTCTCACAACACTGCTGTCTTAAATAGCTGCCAAGGAGTGCCATCCTCTCAAAATGCGACTGTTTCCAGCAGGATGGGATTATTATGCAGAATAGTATTATTAATTATAAGTTAAATTTAAACCTGGCCATCAGGGAGACCGTATAGTGACTGTATGCCATTGATATCATCTTGGTCAAGTCTGACGTCGTGTTCTCTTAGCCCGATTATGCCAAACATGAGAGCCTCTTCCACCTCAGAGTGTCCTAGCCCAAGGTTGTGACCCAGTTCGTGACAAATGACCTCTTCTAGACTCAATCCTGAAAGTACAGAGAGGTATGAATGAGATGACAAAGGCTGACGGATATAAATAATATGCACAAGATGAGGTATTTTATAGGTTTTTAGCAGGTTTTTAGCATTTTAGCAGGTTCAGCGCTATAAGAATACATGTAAATTGAGATGATATGAATTGGTCAGAACACTGTTACACTGCTATTTTCTAGTTGGCTACTTCTGGTAAGATATTCAATTTGCATTGTAAAATTGAAGTTTTTGCCTCTGCAAACTTTACTATGATAAGATCTGTATTTGTCCGTCTATTCAAAAACATGGTAAGAGGTTGAGAAAAAAGATTGCATTGTGCCGGTTTTGATCTTACAACATTTATCTTGTAGGAATGTTGCTTTGACACCTGAGCCAATTAATCACCTTCTAACATTACGGGATAATTGAACATACTGTTATTTCACCTGACGATCTTTCAGGGCACACTAGACTACCAAGGTATTGTCATTACAAAAAATATATTTAAAAATTACCTTGGCTATGTAACTTCAATAACTAAGCTATCATTCGATAGATTTTGAATTTATATAAAGTATTGCACAAAAAGTTTGAAGTAACCTAGCAATCAATAGAGACTGAACTGAAAGGCAGACTGACTAACCAATCAACAGACCAACAAAAACAAGCAGGAAGATTGTTTAAAGCTAAGACTGAAGTTTTTTTTATTAAAAAGCCTTCTTTTGTATAAAAGTACAATATGCTCGTTTAACCTGGCAATTTATGGGAAACAATGGGTGTGAACACATACATGTATGTATCAAACAACAGCCATAAAACTCAAACTGACTGATGAGTTTGGTAGTACTCATTTTCTGTAGCACCAAACATTATTAACATAACATGAGCTAGAGAGCTGGGCATGTCTCTGCCTCAGTTTTAACAAACAACAGCAATGGCTTTGAGTAGTTACCAGCCTCTAAACTGATCAATATTCACAGTAAATAAACAGCAATAGTAAGTCAGATTTAGAGGAAAATTGATTTTGTTAAAAATAAATGACTGAGAATTGCCAGTTCCATCTCGGAAAAGTAAAATTGTTCCAACTACTTTTGTTCCATTTTTGAATGATTCCAGTTTCAGCAAGTTAAAGATGTGAATTAACCAAACTAGTCCTAGAAACCATTATGAGGTTGCAAATCTTTTAGCCAGCATTTTGCAAAGTTGACACTCCTTCTAGTTTACCATCTAGTAGTGATCAAAGTGGTAATTTTAAACCAATAAAACTTAAGGTTTGCAAGCTTAACTTAATTGGCGCTATTTGATCAGATGCTTTGTGGCAAATCTTTCGAAAATACACAGAGATTAGCATTTCTTCAGACTGAAAATAACCAATCATCAAAGCTCAGATTATATTATGTTCACCTAATAAATATATTGTAAGTGTATTACGGAAGTGAAACTCGTTGCAATTTTGTAAGTGTCTGAAAATGAACCAGAAAAACCTTCTTCAACATTTTCTGACTTTGGTAGAAATTACAAAAATATGTTGCTGTCTAATTATCAAAGTAATTTAGGAAGGTTTTAAAAACTTGCATGAACTTATAATCTGAAAAGCTAACAAATATTGCCCAAAAAAGATAGTTTACGCTCTTTTATGAGTGTAGCCTGACACAAGTGTTTTGTTTAAATCGAATGCTGCTTTGTACATGAGTTAGGGTGCGCTGTTAGAAAGGCATGTATGTAGTTAAGTACACATGAGCTGTCCAGATCACAACTGTGTATCTCTCACACATAAAATTACAACAGCTTTTGCCTTAATACACAAAGATACATGATAATCGAATTATGCAGGGTTTATTGACAATGGACAGTATATACAGGGTTATAGGCCTATGCACAGCATAAGGGATAGCTGAAGTGGGAGTTATTGATCAATATTTTAACATTCTTGGGTTTGATAAATGAACATTTTTTATGATAAATGTAGTTAGGGTATGTCAGAAATATTTGTTAGAATTGCTAGAAAACCTTTAATAGGAAAGTTATCATATTGATTACATTTGTCTTGTGCTTCAGATGACTTTCAGTCTATGGGAATGTGTCGAGCTAATGGAATGCTTATCATGCGCCTATTTTTATACAAACATCTATTGTTGATTTAACATGTATACTCAAAAAGTTTTTAGTAGGAAATCTAAAATTGCCCGCAGAGAGGCTGTTAAAGCCACAGTTTTATTGACCAATCATAGCACCCGAATGGTTATGGCATATTTTCTGGTATGAGGCATCATTTATTTTTGTTAAAAGCTGAGCATTATCTGAGTTGTCAAATTTCCAGAATAGCTTTCACCCTGCTTGACTTGCCTGCGCCTGGAGAGGAAAACCGAGGTTTCCAAACTTCTCTGCTATCTAGCCTAAGATATGTGGAAGGCGGAGTCTTATGAGGTTGCGGTGGACCAGCCTCTCCTACTGTTCCTCCAGGACCGGGGTCACCGACTATTGGCTCAAAGCTGATGAGAATGTTGGAAACTTCATTTCTTACATATTTGAAAGATATACCGGTTTGCTCTGCCCACAACTACAAAACAGCATTGCTGTAATTACAATATTAAAGTGTCAAACAACCCAAGCCAAATATTGTGCAAAACATGACATGCAAATAAGCTGCGCCCATAACGATTGCATCAGAGGTCTGTGACGTGCCTGTTCAATCAGATATCTTGAAATCCTTTGGTTGATATGACATATTTTGCGTTGAGCGAAGCGCAAATTTTTCCATTTTGACAATTTTCAAAAAGTTAATCACTTTATAAGCCGCAAAAATATTTCTAGCAAGCGATGTTTTTTGCAAATTAAATTTGAAGTGTATGTCAAGCTAAAAGGAAATAAAATGTATATTAAGAACTGTTTTAGGAAATTTTACACACAGGTTTCCTAGATGATGATAAATTTCTTTAAATAGAGTTGGAGTTAAATAAAGTAAACTTTAGCAAATACACATGTGCAATGGCTGATTTCAAATTGTACATAGTAAAAGTATAACCTGTGTGTATTTATGCTCTGAAATACTGTAAATACTGATCAATCCTTCAAGTCTTCAGCTTGCGTCCTGTTTTATATTATGTTATTTAAATTTACACATATATCTACTAGGTTGATGGAAAAAATAAAACAATCACAGATACTGAAGATGCAAGCAAATTATTTATGATTTAATACTTTTTTAATATGTTACAGTATTCTGTCATATAATCTAGTAACATATATCTGTATTGTTTCAAAATGTAATCTAGAAAGAGATATGGGTGATGCGTTAAAATAAGATTTAATAACAGCTATTTGTGCTGTTTTAACTGTAAATGCAATATTCAAAGAATATTTAAGAAGTGAAACTCATAAGATTTTCTGTCATGAGAGAATCAGCACGCATACCAACACCAACTGATGAATAACAAAAAATCCATAACTCAGTAGCTGAGTAACAAATCAGTAACAAATCCATAGCTGAGTGAGAGCACTTTACATATGGGCCTATTTTGTAATTGATGAACCTCATATTCTTTTTTGTAAACAACAAATCACTCGTGACAGATCGTTTAATTAGCCGAGACCATTTTAATGAGAGTTTTTGTTCCAATTTACTAACCAGTCGGATGATGATGAAAGTTTCTGTAAAGGTTGCATTTTTTTGTCTGACATTAGTTTTTGATGTGGGTTGACTTTGCCGGTTAACTAGGTTACATAACAATAGCTTAATGGTCAAACAATAGAGCTAACTTATATCCCGAGTGTCAAGAACCTCATAGAAGACTTGTCATAATGTGAGCCGATGATAGATGACGCCGGAGTTTTATTTTAGGAATTTTAGGAAATGACGAAGCAGAGTAAAGCTTGAAAAAAAGTAGTCAAACTTTTTTTAGCATAGACTGACAGTTTTAAACATATCTACATGAATTTCCATATAAGTTTGCTTCTGTTTCAAAACTATGATATCAGCTTCATAGATTCTTTTCATAAATAAGATGATGTAATTCTTACTCTTGCGCAGTTAACAGCAATATTATCTTGTGTTTCCGTGCTTATATCTCTATCTATGTAGTTCTGAAAACTGATTGTGAGAGGAAAAGGAGTTCTTGGGTCTAGCCAGGTAGCGGTGAGGTTTTCGTAAAGGGTGAATCTTCTAACTCGAGTCAGTTCATCCGGCAAAGCTTTGTTCATTTCCTCTGACAGTAAGTTATTTTTTGTTTTTTGGTTTGTTTCTTCGCTTCTATCCGCCTCTGAAGAACGATTTCCTGTGAAGTATATATTCTACAAAAATCTGTTTGTAAAAAATGGGGGTTAGGAAACCTTTTCACAAATTTACATTTCTTACTCTAGATAGTAATGTGATGATAAGTATTTATGTTAACCATCTAACTGTTGACCATCTGCATGTTGACTACTTATCATCCTTTAAACTTTGATGTATACATACATGTATATGACTTTGCATGAAGCCGTATACATGTTGAAACATTTGCAAAGATTTTATGAATAGCCTTCTTTGAATCCTTTTCATGGGTTTTACAGATATTGATACATGAAATTTTCAAAGTTTTTCAAAGATTGTGGTAACAAGTCTTAAAAATGTTTTTGCACACAAAAAGAATTTTTTTTAATTTGATCTAACGCTTTTAACAGACACATCCTAAATTTTGTCAAAGTGTTAGCATAACATCAAAAAATGGGTGTTTTATGAGCAAAAACCAAATATTTCCTTGTGTTAGAGAGAGTGTGTGGTTGAAGACTAGATCTGCAAATTAGATTATCACAGAATTTAAGTAATCCATTGGTATTATTGGATTAGCAATTAAGCATGTTAATGTGAACTCAAATGCCAGAGATTAGCCACTCCCATTAAGCTCAGCCTAATGGAAGGTTTAAAGGTATGTGAATACTTTGAGTTAGCACTGTCTGAGCACACTCTTTAGATTGTAGATCAACTCTCATGGAGAAATTGTCCCTTTTTTCGAAAATAGTGAATAGCATAAATTTTATTTAAAAGAAATTACTGTTGTCTGTTCTATATGAAAAGTTCTATTCGTATTTTTTTCTTTATACTTTAGCTAAGAGAGTTATAACACAGCCTTACATTGCCAGTAAGAAATAAATACTGAGTTACTTAGTTGGCAGTCAAATGTATCCAAATTGCTTGCTTCACCCTACCCAAGCCAAATATATCGATTGCTCACTTCTTTGAGTTTTTAAAGTTAGTACAGTTTACCTTTTGTAAACTTTATTTAAACTCAGCATTTAAACTAACATTATCCATCTTCAGAAACTGCTAATCTATCATAGACTTTCTAGACTAAATGTCTGAGTTAGAATTTTTGCTACAACAAAAGCCTTGTCTGTCTGTAACGAAATACATGCTTAGAGATTAGGAAAAAAATTACTCTTAGCACGATTTGAAGTCATAACCTTTGACATCATAGACTGACATTCAACGGTCTACACAATGAATCACCTTACCACATTTGGGAATAGTTGTGCACATAGTTGTGCACATAATTATTACACAGGAAAGTATCTCACTGTGCGCCGGACTGTCAGGGTACTAGTATATATAGACTTACACAAAAAGTAAATTAGGTTTGGTAAAGTGACACTAGATGTAATATATAGCCCTAGAACTAAATTGATATATAGCCCTAGAACTAAATTGATTAGCAGCTATTTCTAAACATACGTGTAGATAAGGAACTGTTCGTTGGAGAGATATCCTCTAACCATAAATTTCTTTACCAGTCCTCAAGTCTGAATAACATTGCAAGAGATGATAAATAACAACCTTTCAGTAACTACGTCTCTGTCAGATTAGATACTGTCTTTGTATGTAAAATAATGCAAATTTAATACGCAATACAAGTGTTATTCACAGGACATACCTTTCCTGACTGTTACGGCACGAGCACTGATGGTTACCGACAGATACCATTGAATATCTACTTCCAATTAAATATGCGTTATTTATCCAGAAAATAAGAAAAATCAGGTAATTGGTAAACAAAAGGTGTGAGCAGAGTTTTGCGGAGTATCAGTGTAAGTTGTGTAAGTAATCAGTGTAAGTTGTGCAAGTAATCAGTGTAAGTTGTGTAAGTAATCAGTGTAAGTTGAAACTGTAATCAAACTGCTGGCACAAGATTTCACTATTAGACTATAAATCTAACTGGATTAACTCCGGTCTAGATTTGGATGGTTTATTCATGGCCACAGCTTAACACTTAGAATTGGGTTGTCACAGCTCCCAATTCTGAAAATGACAAGCTCATTATGTGTGGCTAATTCAACTGTAATGGACTTACCAGTAACTTTAGAGATGTCTTGAATGGGATGATTCTGCAAACAGGAAAATAATAATGCCAAAAATCAACATCACACTGTTGACAGTAACATTTCTAGACCATATGTGGTTTGGCAGCTATGGTTAGCTATTCTGGTAATTTCTCTTGACTAAATGCAAAGTAAAACATGATTCATCAAAGCGTTAACTCACTAAGTAAGTCTATGAAAAGTTATGGTAAAAGGTCTTTTTTATGAATATTTATTGTGCTTACCGATAAAGCCTGTGTTCTACTCTTTGTGATTTCCTCAATAGGTAAGGCAGCAGCTACAGTTAGGAACATCCATAGCCTCATGTACCGGTTCTTCATCCTTACTGGTAGAGTCTATGCTGAAATAGACACATACGTATATATTCAATCTACCAATATGCATACATTAATGGAGGCAGTAATTAACCAGCTCCAAAAAAGAAGAACTTGCTTATAACTGAATTTTATTATGTTGGATAAAATTATTGCAAACTGAATCTTGGAAAAAAATTGGCTTTCTTGAAGCAAGACAAAAGCTAGTTCTTATATGTAGTGCTAAACTAGAGCTAAAGCTCAAGGTAAATCACATAAGGTGTGAACGAATTTGAGTGAGGAAGTTCCTAAAAAGACTAAAAGAGATTCTAAAGAAGTTGTTCACCTTTCCTACAACTCAGAATTTTAAAAATGCTTACACAGCTATCATATACTGACAACAAATAATATTAGTAGAGCGTGAACACAAATGGTTACCTTTTGCCGTTAACAAATACACTATGCTCTGCAGAGAAATAGAGCAGAAGACTAAAGCCCATACATGTATATAAACAAAGCTACACTTACAGTGAAATGGAAGAGCAAGATTCCAAAGTAGAGACTGGGTAATGAACATCAAGAGGTAGAGATGTGCAAAGGCTTATATTAGTCAGTGTCTGAATCCGATTGGCTGAATTAACGATGAGGGAGAATGGTGGTGAGCAACACCACTAAATGTTGCTAGACATAGAGTGACACCGGATTAGGCGCCATCAAAAAGATATAGCTAATGTAAGTGCAGCCTATGCTACAATGTGGCATACAAGGAAATGTACACATATGCATGTACGTATACATATACCAGTGTATATATCTAATATGTAGGTCTTATTATACCAAATGGTCAATATGGGACCATTGCCAAATTAGCTAGTGGCTTGATAAAAATTGTGACAGACAGGTACTACATTGCTGCATCATACTGTAGCCATTTGGTAGAGTACCACCATAATCGGCCATATACATTTTATACACATAGGTATAAATATTATATTTAGGTATAATATAGTATTATATAGGTACTCATATATAAATGTAAATACACCGCCAGTTGTCTGAAGAGTGCAGAAGCACGAAACAGAGCTGGCGTGACCCTAGAGACAAGTATCAACCTGAATAAACATAAGCAGCTTTAACCTATTCCAAAACTCTAGTTATATATTTATATATATATATATATATATATATATATATATATATATATATATATATATATATATATATATATATATACATATATATACACATGTGCATGCAGAAAACTCTACTTTTGTTATCTTACCTGTCTGCAAGCATGATTGCTAGCGTGCATGCAGGTGTGCGTGCTTGCATATGTTAGCGTATGTGTGCAGGCATGTGTGTGGGTGTGTAGCTGTGTGTGCATTTGCATGTGTGTGTGCATGCATGCATGTGTGTATGCATGCGTGCGCATGTGTGTGCATGTGTAGGTGTGTGTTCATGTGCCTGCTTTTGCACGTGTGTGTGCATGTGTGTTCAGCACATGTGTGTACATGTTTCCGTGTGTTTATACATGCTTTTGCAAATTTGTGTGTGCGCATGTGTGCACACATGCATGCAAGCATATGTGCATGTGTGTGTGTGTGCACATGTGTGCATGCATGCGTGTGCGTGTGCGTGTGCGTGTGCGTGTGTGTGTGTGTGTGTGTGTGTGGGTGTGTGTGTGTGTGTGTGTGTGCGCGCGCGCGCGCGCGCGTGTGTGTGTGTGTGTGTGTGTGTTTCAGCCCGCATAAATGTTATATATCTCAGAGTTCTTTTTGACCGATTCCATTCAAACTTTTTCCACTTATGCACTCTGCCTTTTTCCAGATTACTAAAAACATTTAGTTTCAAGTTTTATCTAGTTCTTGAGAACCAGTTTTTAACCCTCCTGCAGACCATCTGATTTAAAAATCAAAATCAAAGAAATCAAGGGTGTTGCTAGGCTCGCCACTAGACACAGTTAAAACAGTGCGTTATAGGTTAAAGCTTTGTTTAAACACACAGTGCCAGTTCTAGAGTTGATGGGATTGTTTGTATGTCAATATGAAGTTTAAAAAGGCAGTTTGTGAATGGTAGCTTATATTTAAGTTAAGCATTTCACTCAGTTTCCTTGATTTTTGTAACCTTTAGCGTTCAAAGACACTAGGCAATTTTATCGCGAGCATTTTGAGGAGGGCGGAGATATCGCTGGCGTGTGCTTAAACACACTTGAGCGATTTACTAGCAAACTATATAATGAGCACGCTCACAAACTACCAATAAAATTCCGTATCATTAGTTTCTACAGAGTTGTTCATAAATTTAAGTAAGTCAATATGGCATCGTCTAAGCAACAACATAAACAATTTCTGCTTTTGTTATTGAACCTATCTCACGTTCACGGATTGTACACTGCCTACACTACAAGAAAGCATAAGAAAAAACGGTTATTGTATTTTTAACTGTAATATTTTACAATCTTTATAAATATTTTATTTTGTAGTAGTTTTTTATATTTGATATATTGAATATCTACCATTCTCAAGATGGTCAACCTGCGCAACGATTGACTCCAAATCTTCGTTTTAAACTCGGATTTTTTGTAATTTTTGTTTGTTATAGTGTACAGGACTGGGAGTGCTTTTTTTAAATCTATAAACACTTCAGTGTTTTTTCTGGAGATGTTTCAATCGTAACAAAATAGCAAATTGTCGTTGCTGTACGTTGATGAAAATCGATAAGAAATAATTACCTGCCATAAAATTGCATTCTGGTAAAAACCAACTAATCGAAATGCATTTCGCTGGTGATAAAGTTGTGTAGAGAAAGTCTAGCATTATAGCTCTGCATGAGCTCTGCATGAGCTTGCTGAGCGGGTTCTAGATTAGCACCACGCAGCGCGATATCACTCTAAATATCTCCCAGTGTGTTTTCACCTTTAAGAAATACGATTGGAGCGGTTGAATTTCATTTCAGCTCGTTAGCTGCGCTTTTTAAAATATTACCAATAAACTGTAGCTATTTTTACATAGAGACAATCTACGTTTACTCTGTTGTTCCATTCACTCTGTTGTTTACAGAGTGCTATACACTCATGAAACTGGAACATCACTACTTGTATTTGCATGCTATATGTGTAGGTGTAATAGTTGCAGAACAAGAACAGGTATTCTATCTGGTTTCGTTGCATACAAGACAGCCAAGAAGAAATTTTCACGTATGGATACTTTGAAGATAACACCCATTCTGAGCAAATGGTTTTGTTTTACAATTTTTTATATTATTTGTGATGAGTTTAATACTGTTAACAGCAAATCTATTAATACAGAGAATATTCTAAAAAAAGGTGATATACAACAGAACTACAATCAATTCTGATCTTTTTCTAGTGCCTGTAAGATATGCATATGTCAAAGAAATTTAGAATTTATATGTTTGGCTGAACAACAACCAGCTGCGGTTTTAGTTTCTACGCCTTCGTCGGCCTCCTCCTCGGCCACGACGGCCATTTCGATTCAGACATCGTTGTCTGCGTCTTCTGTTGGCAATCTGAGAGCATCTTCTCCTTCTCCTACCTCCCCTACCCCCTCTCCGCCGAATTGGAAAGTCGGTTGTAGGAACAGGTGCTTGTGCTGCAGTAGGAGCTATAAATGGTGGCTGTGTAGCAAAAACTGGTGGCCTGGTAGCCGCTGGAGGTACAGCAGGGGCTGGAGCTGGAGGTGGTGGTGGTGGTGGTGGTGGTGGTGGTGGTGGGGTGGCAGCAGGTGCTGCAACACCTCCAATTATAGTCTACAAAGAAATAGAAGCGCTCCAAGAAAACTTGAGACAAAATATATATTATATTACACTTTCTGGGATGTTTGCTTTTTATGCATATACAAGCAAATCTTAAGCCACAAACACCTATAAAGAAAAAAGTGTTTATTCTTATGATGATCCATTTGAAGGAATTTCAAGAAGAAATTTATACAATCATAAACTGCCCCATGTAGTGAATAAACCTACAAGCCCATTAAATGAGCCATAGAGTGATTGTATCCCATCTCGGTCATCTTGGGCTAGGATCACTTCATTTGGTGGACCAAGGTCCTCTGCAAACATGATGGCTGTCATGTCGGGTGTGTGGTCAAGGCCGAGTGTGTGACCAATTTCATGGCAGAGAGTGCTTTGGAAACTTGATGTGTCCTCTGAAACAATAAAATTCAGATTTTGCTGGAATTACCAAAGAGCTGTTGTAATCAGAACTTCAAGATGGAAAAAATAAACCAGCCTGAAACATGAAATATAAGTCACATTTTATTAGTAATGCTAAATTCTTTACATACTTCAAACTTTTTCCTCTAAATTTTTACGCAAAAAATTTGCAACAAGCCTGTTTAAAGCGTTCACAAATTTTTTATGTGTCGACTACTTTACACCCCTTTTCTAGCACATGCTGAACTTTAGAAAATGAGCTTTTTTAAATTTTTATTTTCTTTTAATAAACAGCACTTTATCAATTTTTACTTTATCTCACAACTTACAGTTTAATCACCTATATTAGCGCTCTTACATTTTAAATGATCAATTTATAAAAATGAATTGACTTATGCCTTGTGTCAAAATTCCACAAAACTGCAGATGCTTACATCATGTATGAAATTTATCCTACACAATTTGCGACCATTTAGGGATTCAGAGTATTAATGCTCTTTGTGATTATATAACCATTATTATCATTCAGAAAAGGGGTAGATAACTGCAGCAATAATTGTTATCAGTTTATGTTGATGCAGTGTGACACAACTCCCAATTTAAGCCTCGTTTGACTGAATAGCGATCTTTTCGATAATGAAGCAAGCTGATACAACGCCACTAAGGTGCTTCTCTTAGTCACCAAGAAATATTTTGCACAAAAATAAACATCGGTGCAGTAGTACTAATGACCTTGCAAAGTATCGTTAGCTAAACATGTCTTGTATCTTATCTTTGTGTGCCTATAAACCATTCTTTAGTACGGAGCGCTTTTTTTTCTAGACTGACATTAGCTAATTGTATGTACATGTAAGATTAGGCATGTTATACAAGCTATTATCTGTTATCATAGCACTCAGGATTATTTTTAGAATTTCGATGCACATCTTATGGTGTGAGAAAAGAATTGGTAATAATGTTACTTTGTTGGCCTGTGATCATATGATACAGGCAGTTTTCAACTTTGTAGCATTGATATTTTTAAATAGCTATAAATTTAAATATTCATAATGACTGATAACTTGGCATTGCTGTTTGCATTAGACATTTAAAAAAGAGAACACAACTTTGAAATTGTAATAGCTCTTTGGTAGCTGAAATGCTGAACTTTTCTAAAATGTGGTCTTGCTTAAAATTTCACAATAAAGTGGACTAATTTGAATGGTTCTGTACTATATATAGTAAATCTTGTTTATAGTATATATATACTGTTATGGTATATATTTCGTGTGATCTAGATTGCGCATATTATATTAAGCATAAACACACACAAAGTTTTAGTAGATTTTACCAAAAATTATAATTGGTATGCAGAACAATTGTGATTGTTTTTGATGGATGAGGTGACCTGACTGCCAGAATGTATTAATATTAAAATCAAAAAATGCTTGGTTGCTATTAAAACGCTCAGAAAAAACGTGTGCAAAATGATGTTACTAGTTGCCATCATTGCTATAGTTACAATTGGCTATTGCATTTAATTAACAGCGTTACATGTCTCTATTCTGTCAGTATCTTTGCAATTATATACATCGTAATTGCACTTTTCCTTGATCTGTGCATTCTAACCGAACTCAAGTTTTACTAATTTTAATGCTAAAACATTCTGGCAGTCAAATGACTGAAAACATCAAAAACAGTCTCAAATGATAAAAAAGGACTGGTAATTTTCACTGAAATCTGTAAAAAAATTTGTGCAGACTCATCTTTAAGCTCATGTAAAGTGTGTATTGAATATAATATCTACTTTATATATATTCTATATATTTTGCGTGACACACATGTAGATGTGCATATTATATTAAACAAATATAGAATAAAGCATATATTGTATATTTTATATAATAATATATGCTAAAGTCTATATTGTATATAATATATAATAAAGTAAATATTGTATCCAATATATAATAAAGTATATTTTGTTTACATTATATAATAAAGTATATATTGTGTACTTTAGAACATACCAGGTTTTGTAGGTGTCCACTTTGGTACCCAACGTATTTGCTCTTCAAACTCAATAGTTGACTGAGGAGGTGTGCCAAACGGGTTTGGATCCAAAGCCGCTGCCAGTATTAAAAGATCTGGGTCATTTTGTCCTTCTATCTGAACTCCTGTGACAAAGCCTAAAAAGATGTTTGCCGTTGGATCGTTGGTGACAATTTGAAATGACACTCCGGAGACCTCAGCCCACCTCTGCAAACAAAACAATTATATTAACTTCATCAGTCTGGAGCAATCTTGCTACAAACATTTTTTCCCAATACTTCAAGTTAGGCTCACCGAATATTTAAGCTCTGCAAATTCAAGCGACGTAAACAAGAAAGTAGTTCCTCGATACATAAAAGACTTTTGATGGCTAAAAATTGATAAGAAATATAGTGATCGTGTCTAAGTTTTGCTAATACTGTCTGAACAATGATAACAGTTTTAAAAATTAATGGAGAGAGTTAAAACCTAATGGTGTACATAGACTAGATTGGGGGAATGAGAAACAACTTATAAATATTACATTACCTACTACATTACTTTTACACTACATTACCTGCAACTGTTTATAAGCTGCTTTCATACCTGTGCAATGCCGGGCATTCACCTACTAAAATCTTATGCATATTTGAACCCATTTAATGAATATATTCACCATTCTTGTTTGCTAAGGTCAGTTTTCACTGTAGCAGAATGGAAAGACTTGACTCCTTTCAAAACCTGAGATCAAATTCTGTGTGAAACAAGATTTTCGTTATTAAAACTATTGCTAAATTTGGACAGAAGTTCACATTTATATATGTAGACTAGGTGAACACCGGGGCGTGCGTGGGTATTAAAAAAGAGCTTATAAATAGCTACATTACCTACCAGTGTTATAAACAGTGGTAGGTAATGTAGCTGTTTATAAGCTGTTTTTTGTATACATTAATAATATTTTATACTATTAATATATTGTAAGATTTAATTTATTAATAATCAACTTTAATAATAATATATTAATCGGCAATGTAGGTAATGTAGTTGCCTGCCACTTGCCATTAGCCTGACACATTGCTAATGACTAATTTGAGTAAGCTAGTATCCGTATTGCTAAACCTAGTAATAAGAGCCGTGAGAGCAAGCTTTAATGACATTGCGTAACACAAAGTGCTGTGCTTATTTTAATTGAGATAACGACTCATGTTGTCTAATAGGCCATTGCATCTTGCGTAGCCTAATTGGATAGGTTATTTCGCGGTGAATGGAAAGTTACAAGATCAATCCCGGTATGAAATGTATTTTTCATTTTTAGATTTTAATAGTTACAACTGGATAGACCAAGCGACAACAGACTTTGAGATTTATATATATAGCAGATAGAGAACGTTATTCAGGCATGTGTATTTACTGTAGTGAGTCAATTATTCTCTGATCACCCTTAAAACTTTGACAAGTTTTCTCAACTAGCAGTATAATTTCAGTATAAGAACAAAAAACTCTGGTAATGGCCAACATAGCTAAATAATATACAAAAATAACTGTGAGAAAATTTAAAGAGTTTATTGTTGTTGAGCTATGTTAAAGCTAATAGTAGACTATAAGGATGCTAATACGAAGCATTGGGGAAAATTGAGAAAAGCTGTAGAAACACCATGACTGACAATGATGATGGAAGAAAATACATGCCGGGATAATGACCGACTACTTCCTATGCTCTCATTTTCTTAACCAATTATCGCTACCAATTGAGTTCATGTAAAACAAGATCTTTTAAACTTATTTGAGTTTTTGAACAATCAGCTATGCCCTAAATGCAAAGAAGAGCTACTATAGTTTGACAAAAGATATCAGCCAAAAGATTTTGTTGTATTATTAGCTATTTTAAGATAAAAAAAAACATAAGCTTTTGTAATGCCAGATTCATACCAATATTTTTTGATAAATTGTCCGCCAGGGCAGAAAAATGCTCTTGTAAAAGGTGCGCAGGATTTTGTTGCGTCATCTTGCAGTTTCATTGCTCTTCAGGTCATGCTTGCATAAGTTTTCTATAGCAGGGTACAGCACCTCGCAATCCACGCATAAGACATTAGTCCGAATCGGGCATAAGGCTTGCTGTTTTATCTCGCTTGCCTACTAATGACTGTACATACCAACGTAGACTTCTCGGCTAACATTCCTCAAATTTAATTTACATTTTTTGGTATTTAAAAAACATCTGTCTCAAGGCCTTTAATTAATAACCTTTGATATATTTGATGGAAGGACATAAAATATTTAGACTAATTCAGTGCAAACATAAATATGCAACTACGGATGGTTGCATATTTTAAACCAGTAATGGTTAGACAAGTTTGTTAGAGTATGTTGTAATCCAAAACTCACCGTGGCACAAAATAATAATTGCTCGTCTTGATCAGCTCTAGTCATCTGATTTGTGTAGTCTTTGAAACCAATGGTAAGAGGGAATGTCTCCCATTTGTCTATTCCTTCTGATATAACAAACCGTTTCCATCTGTCATGCAGACGTTTCTTAGATGCGTGCGAAGGAAAGTCTGAGTTTCCGCATCTGCGAGCTTTAGCGAACGCTATAGTTTCATTGTCACAGATGCCTAAAAACGTACAATAATATTATGGATATACTCCAAGGTATCGCTATTTCTCAATTTCATTAATTGTGTAATCTGGATGGATTTAAACAGGAAGATATTTAAAGCAAGCTACAAGGATTGAAAGTCATAGATTTTCTCCAGAAACCTTTTAGAAAGGCGGCAACAGTCATAACTAATCTTCATTATAGTGTTTAAAAAGGAGACTGATGTATTTTAATGCATTCAAGAAGATGTCTCGGACAAATTACAAATACGTAGGCACTTATGCATAAAACAGTTTTCGATATTGAAAGATTTTTTCAAGGAACGGCTATAAAAAAAACGTCTGCTTTACCTTAGCTGCAGGAAAAGTGTACAAATGATTGTACAAAAACTATAATATAATCAGCATAAAAACGAGCAGGCAGCTCCTAATCTGAATTTTATTCTTCATTCAGTCGACTAGCCATTACAGAGAAAAGCCCAAGTTGTCGCAAAAAAACTCACAGTTTATGAAAAAGAAACTGTGATATCTGCCGCACTGCTGGGTATATGATTGCAAAGCAGCTTCTACTTGAGAATGCCTATCAACTTTTTGTCCATATTGGCAGATGTGAAGTGTTAAGAGATGACCCTAACACTCATCTCTTAACACTTTAAGAGATGAGTATTAAAGTTAAGAGATGACCTGAACACTCATCTCTTAGGTTTTAGCTAAAGAGATGAGTATTAAAGTTAATACTCATCTCTAAACTTTATGGTCATACTGAAAATTGTTTCATAACATTTAAATTTCATATCAGTGTGCTAATAAGTATTAAGCTCAAAAAGTGTAGGCGTGAAGATTTTATACTTGGAGCAATATTAACATTGGTACAAACTGTGATTATAACGCTTGGTTTTCATCACTTTCATGAAATTATGGCAAGGCATACTCATCTAAACTTTTCTAAATAAAGTCTGTCTTCTTTAAATTTTTGCGCCAAGTCTATAGGTCTTCTACTCCTTTGGACTGAATGTCTTTTTTTGCTATACAACCAAGTGTATTTCAGTCACTGTAAACTTCTCAAATTTCTCACATAATTATAGTTGTACATTTTACAATGAGAATCTTTTGCTGGAAAAGTTTTTTAGATGCTATTGAGAACAGCCAACTGTTTTTCGCAATTTTTTTCATCTCTATTTTTTGCTTTACACATGGAAGTACTCGCGTTTTTATCTCATATTTCACTTCTAATCCCCTCTTAGTTATGGCAGAAAAACTGCTGTAGTAAATCCGAACGTTCAGCATTTCTAATGGATCTGACCTGCAGATGAAGCGTGATTTTATTGCTTGATGAAACCAACCAACCTAACGTATTTCTTTCCACACTTTCTATTATTTATGCCTTTTGTATAAACATGATTATTCTGTTTTCACTGTTTTTTATCGCTTACTTAAGATTTATCATGAAAAGAGATTAAGAAACACATATGAAATTACATAAACACTGACAAAGCCTGACAGAAAGCAGTATAAGATTTTTGTGATATATCAAAGTCTGCTAGATTGAGGCCGAAGTGATCCTTGTGGCTCAACAAAAGGAACTATAGATGTATGTTTAAAGAATTTGTTTTCCAAAGGAAGCAATATTTTTTTTACAAAGATTGATAGCCTGGAAAGTTTACACATAGAATATTTTATGAGAAGTGGTACTAACCAATGCTAATCATCTCAATGCTATTAAATTCTTGAAAAAAGAACATTTACCATAGTATTAGTTTAAAGTCTTCTCCTGGTGTGAAGTTGCATTAAAGCACCCCTAGTTTGAAAAATGGTTTTAAGGTTTTAGAAGTGTTTGTGTTTCCCTAGAAGCGCAGTCAATATGCCGAATATAAAGAGCACCAGTAACAGCAGCCTTATCATGCCTATTCATAGTCTCCTGATCTGTTTACTGGTGTTCAGCTGCTGCTGCCTACTACTTGCTGCTGCCTGCTGACTAACTGGTATCGCAACCGAGGCCAGCTTATAACAGACTACACTTATTTATAAATCCGACATCGTTCAGGACATAAAAGGTGACCTACTTGTAGGTGACCTACATGCAGAAAATTTATTTATAAACTGAGGTCAGATAAATCATGATTAGGGGAAACTAAATTGCTAAAGTGATTGACAAACTGTGATGTGCCACACCTATGATGCTCTGGCATTTAAATACCGCAATTTTAAGGCTAACCGATAATGTGAAATTATACGATCTCATCAAAAGGCCTTGTAGTTTTTATGTAGCCTTGTAAAGTTTACTGATGGATAACTCATCATAAATATTCTGAAATTCTGTCAAGAGAAGATGTCAAATGGCTTTGTATCCAGAAATGAATAACATGCGGCATTTAATTCCTAAATCCTGCCCATTTAATACTTTGATCATATCAGTTCTAGACAAAATTTAGTCATGTGACACTCAAAAGATTTTTAAATAACTACAAGCAGATATAATTATTTCTGAGTTATTGCTTTATTTTTTAATCTTTTTTTCAGATCAGAGCTATTACGACACCGCTATATTATCATAACACGGTATTTAGCTGCATATGCCAAAGCTGTTTTTATACATGAGGTTAAATTTTAGAACTCGTATTCAAAATCTTAAAAAATTAGTTGCCAGTAAAGGAACCTGGTATTGCACTTACCTGTTGGTTCTAATTGGTAGTACTTTTGGAGTCGGAGCAGCGGTTCCCTTATACGACCCTCTAATTCCTCTAGACTCAGCTTCCTCAAATCCTATAACGAGGTCAGCCAGTCTGGTCATGTATACATACTTAACTGTACATTTACTATACATACTTACATAGTAACTGAAGTGAAAAAACTTTAGAGGTGAAACTCACGCAAACTTTTAGTAGCTTTTACCAGAAAGTATCAGTATATTTTATTATTTTTGATAGCTTTTGATGTTTGAGCTGATCTGACTGCTAGCATGTTTTAAAATTAAAATCGACAAAATTTCATCGCAATTTGAAAGCTAAGAAGGAAAATATGTGCGAATGGCTTCATTAATTGTTATCGTTGTGATAGTTGGTATCAGCTATTACATTCAAGTTTCAGCGCTACGTGTCTATATTCTGTTGGTTTCTTTGCAACTATAGACGACGTAATCGTACTTTTGCTTTATCTGGGTGTTTTAATTATGATGAACTTTTGTTTTTTCATCTTTAAACAGCCTAACAGAACGACTACCTCAAACATAAACAACAATTGCAAATAGTGGAAAATACAGATACTTTTTCTTAAAATTGACCGGTATATCGTAAAAAACTCATCTTTAATGCATTTTATCAATAGATCATTTTACCTACAGGTCTGCAATGATGGAATTTGCTTTTAACTCAACTGCTGTTTAAGAATTGGTAGTTTTTAGATTTAATGAGTCTGTCTACAAATCAACTAAAACACAAAAATACATAACAATATCGATGAGTTTTAAATATGGCAACAGCATAAGATTAAAGCGTAGACAAGCATAGACAAGCATAGACAAGCGTAACACAAAGGAGTTTCAAATTAGGAGATGACCTAAAGAGAACACATCTGTTAAGAAACTTGTGCTCAAATAGAGTGGAAATAAAAGGTTATAGAAAGCAACTTTAATATGCAGTGAGTTGCAATTGTTAGAATAATATCAACCTATATTAAAAACCCCACTTTGTCAGTGTGTGTCTGTTAGTACGATTAGTAGATTTTGTTTAAAGGTTGACTGGCAACAAAGTTCAGATTACCGTTATTTGATATGAAAAGATTCACCATGTCTTACTCTGTTGTGTTGTAGGTGCAAAATATGTGGAAAGGTGATAACAAGCTCTTAAAAGCTCAAAAATGAACAGAAAATCGCAGCCACACGAAACCGCTGTAGTTTGGATTCTCTTTCCAAAACGGCTCAAATGTGATGTAGTTGTGAGAGATGGTTTCTGTTTACACTTTTTTGCAGCCTTATTCATCAAAATATTTTCACAAATATTCTTCACGCAATCAATAAAACTATGTCTATCGTTCCTACGCGTCTGTTTTATCGTCATCGTAATGCTGTCACTTTTAGCACTGATATCTTATAATTTACCGTAAAAATTTGTTTAATTTTTTAGCCTTAGCTTGAAGGAGTACATATCATTGTTTGATAACCATGACGAGCCTGTTGGTCACTTGTGATAATCGAAAAGTGCTGCAGAAATTATTTGCGAAGTATTGAGTCACATGATCAGATTAAAACTTGCCGAATAGACCAGGCCGAAACAAAACTGTAAAGTAGCTAGCATTTATATTGGATACGGGGTCTTCGATAAAACCTGAAGTGTTTGTCATAAACTAGTACTACGATAAGTTTTATATTGAGGCTTTTATTGGCCTTTCAATTTGCGTGAGAACATACGTGACAAGATGATAACCAAATTTCGTGGTTACGTCAACGAAATAAAGAGATACCAATCTACCGCGGCTTTTCGTTTTCGAGCTTTTAAGAGCTTGTAATCACGTTTCCACATATTTGGCACTTACAACACGACAGTGTAAGACATGGTGAATCTTTTGATACCAAATAACTGTAATGTGAATTTTATTGCAAGTCAACCTTTAAAGGTTGCTCTCATATGTTCCGCACCTTCTGCGAGTTGCTAAAATATTTAGTTGCAAAGCTCTATCTGGTTTTCGAAAACCAGATAGAGCTCTTGAACACCCAACTGCGGACTATCCAATAGAAAATGAAACAATTGTGGGCATCTCCAGCTTGCTGCTAGTAGACCTACGTACTAATATCCATGGTATAACTTACCAGAGCCTTCATCCAACCATACTTCACAAGGAATCTGTAGCATAAACTGGTCTCATTCTGTGCTTGAGTATAGCCAAGGAGCACCACTGCTAGTACCAACAGCTTCATGCTGCCAGCCGAGTCTAAAGTGAACCATAAATAAGAGTGCTTAGATTTCATGACAGGAGATAAAGTGATTATCACTTTGCACATGCACTGCACTAAAGTTTAGAATTAGCACACAGCAATATTGTCGCTAAAATGTATCTTTAATTTATGTCTAGATTCTTAACAATACAGATTTTTATTAAAATAGAGCAAATATAAATCATAAAAACTTGATAAAAACTATTAAACTATTTTTATAATAATTAACGTTTCAAATCAATAAAAATTAAGCAACAAGTTTTAAAGCACTGAGCCTGTGTTACTCTTAAGTAAGTATTAATTAATGAAATTTTATTATTTATTTTTTGTTATATAACCTAGCTAAACTACAGAAGAGAGATAAACGTTTTTTCAGATGCTGACCTGTCTGGTGAAGGGCTCAAGAGCTACTGAGGAATCTATTGAATAAATGACTTTATATCAGGCCAGTAACTAGAAGCATAATTATTTGGTTCTTTAATTAGGGAACCTGGCTAAATTTACTAGAAGAAACAAAAGAAATGTCTAAAAATCTTTTACAAAAATATATTAACAAATATCAAAATTGACAAACTAGGCATAAATATGAAGTTAACAAAGAGTGAACTTTTAAATTTCTGACATCGCTATTCGAATTAAATAAAGTTAAGGCTATTTTTACTGTATCACCTGTTTTCTTCAACTAAACGCTATGGTTTTACTCAATAGTATATAAATTATCTTGTACGACCTAATAAATTTTATTTTTAAAGGCGCTATAAAAGTTTCAATACTCATACACCAGCTGTTACTATAATTCATTTCAGTGTCTGACCAAACCCTCAGACTCCATCAAAGAGATGGGCGTAATCATGCCTATAATCATGCCATAATAGGCGTTTCAATCGCTCTCTTTTTCTCTATCTTATCGAGCTGTTTCTACGATGACGGTTTTATAGTTTAGGCTGTATAACTTACCTCAACGCAAATCTGTTTTTGACTTCTCTTTTCATCCGTTTGTGTCTAGTTCTCTCAACTTTATGTTATGCTTAGTTACGTTTTTATATCTCAGTATCTGATTCCTCTTTCTTTCATAGTTGTGAATAAGTTAGTTAGTAATTCAGTGCTTAGGCCTTATTCACAGTACTAACATAGACATCTCATTCAAATTCAAATCTCCAGGAGCTTGATGACTATGAGCGTAAGAACTCGGTTGATGTGAACTTAAGCTCAAATTATTACTGTGTATAGACTGTGTTATTACTTTATATGACTGCGAATATATTTTGGACCCGAAAGAAAACACAAAGATTTATGTGTCCTGTACACAGCTGACAAGAATCTGGGTAGAGTCTATGATATGAAGATGTGTGCATATATCTGTATTAGGAAACATAATAATCTATACAACTAATAGTTTGTTTTTGGCTGAAAAAGTTCCACATTTGCATCTAGAGTGATGATGAAAGCAATTAGACTTTTCACAAGAAGATCAGTTCAGTTGTGTTAAACAATAAAATGAGTTGAAATTAAATTATTTTGAGCATTATTTAGATCAGATCATTGGGAATGTTGCTAAAATTTATAGAAAAAAAGCTAACTAGTTGGTAGCTTTTGTAGATATTAACTGATTGTTCTGAAAAATTTTTACTTAACTTAAAATCTTAAATACAAAATATTTAAAATCTGACTTAAATATTTTGCTTTGTACCATTGCTTCTTATACAAATAAAGTTGGTAGAACATTTCATTAAATCAACGTTTTCAAACCTGGAATTATAATATAACATATGATATAAGAACCCGCGGTTATATATATGCCTGCCTTACTTTATATGTGAAAATTTATTGTCAAGCAAAGAGTTTTTCCAAATTATGCTATACCAGAACACTTAAACAAAAACAAGAACAACAGTTAGCCAATATGATCTAAATAAATGGTTTGACAAATAATGTTTAAAATCCCTTTCTCTGTTAACGGAGCGAATATTAGGTGAAATATTGTTAAAACAGCTAGCACTGATATTTTTAAAATAGTTGTTAGTGGCTGTATGCAATCCGTTTATGTAAGTTTTAATTGAGTTGAAAACCTGTAACTGTGATACAAAAATTGAGGACACAAACCATAAAAGATCTTGAAACTTTTAATTCAGTTGTCAAAATATGCTATGAATATGTTACTAGGAACATATATTTTAAATTTAGGATTTACAGATGTGTGTCCAATGGTGTAGATGACCCAACTACAAATCAATATGTCTAGTCAAGAGGTTCTACTATTATAAAAATGGAACCTTTACATCTAGGTATGAATATTGTACGAGTCATGTTGCTTAGCAACATTATCAAGGTTAGTAGTAGTCTTTTTGCAAGCACAGACCCATTAATGGTTAGAGAACTTTCAGGTACAAAAAAATGTTTATTGGTATTGTTATAGTTGAACATTTTCATTTACAAAAAAATTGAAAATCAACCAATGAGTCATGCGCAAAACTGTTCAAATAACTTATCACCTTAAAATGTCATTAATGAAGCACTGACAAATATATACATTATATAGTGTTATTGTAATAGTTTATACTTATATAAAATCTTAGTTATTGCCAAATTTAATTTGATTGTGATAACCATACTATTCCATATTAATAATAACACCCAAAATATTGTACATAGAAGCAAACTCCATACTTACTTTTGGACACATTGATATGCATAGACACGTACTACTGATTAGTAGTAAGCTATATGATGGGCTTTCTCAATTTTTTTTGAACTATCGACTTTTATAGGTAGCAGATCTACCGCATGTGCCGCTACCATGTTACACCAACTCAAATTTCAAATTTGCTACTTTGAGTTAGGACTGAAGAAATGACAAAATCAAGTTTATTTGTGGCAGAAACTCAAAACAGCTTAAATCAAGAACAATAACTTCAATCAAAACTAATTTGTATTATATTTGCAAACTGATAGAGATGAATTGACTTTTGAGGGATTAACAGATTTTGAATTCACAACATGAAATCTTTACTATAATAAGTGTTCATTCCTCTGTTTGAAGCCATGCTAAGAGCGTTGGAAAAAAATGCATAGCGCAGGTATCAAACTCAGATAATCCTCTTAGCAAGGCATGCTACCAACGCTACTCCTCAAACACCTTACTGCATTGTGGAATAATTGTGCAGATAACTATTACACATGATGAGCTCTCACAAAACACAGGATTACCAGCAGGCTATTCTTTAACGTAATCCATCAAAACTTTGAATACAACGGACTTCTGCTGCAACGGTAACTTTTTTTATACAGACGAACCTCCATGTAATATTGCTTACTTTTTCTCTTAGTTTATTTAAACTGCACAAAAAGTCTTTTCACGTGTTACGAAGTTTAAAAGTTTGAGCGGGAAGTGCTGTATATGTTAAATAAAAATAAGTTTTCTGGGCAGACTTTTTTATTACTCTGGCTATGCTGAACATTCACGGGTAATAAATATATATAAATCTCAGTTTGTCGCCTGTCCAGTTATAGCAATTAAAACCTAGGCCTAAAAATCGCTCTCGGAACGTCCCGGTTAGCAGACTAGCGATATAATCTACTACGCTACGCCAGTCAAGCTGGTGGCACATTCATTACATCGGTTAAAATAATTACGCTTGAAGCTCTTGTGTCATCAACTAGCATGGTTGACAGTTGAGCATAAAACAACAATTATTACACCGTCTGCAGACACAGTATCCATTTCAATAAAGGTATGCTTACCTTTACTGGCTTACCAGGAAAGTTGCTCAAATTCATTGGACAATCGTTTTATTACCGTGCATTTGGCTTGTCTTTTACTATAACAGGAACTGTATCTGTCCGTTCAAAGCTACGGTTGCAAAGAGAAAAAAGAATGTAATATATGGAACTTGATCTCACAACATTTGGCTTACCAGCTCGACACTCACAACTGCTTCAATGAACCGCCTTCCACCATAATTGTGAGTATTGACATTACACCTGAAAGCTCTCATGGCACCACACTAGACTGTCAGTGTACTACTGTATATAAAAGGAGTCTTGACTGCCATTTGTGGCATAACCTGCTGCCAATTCTTTATGCACTTTTAGATAACTTGGAAGATATTCTCAAAAGAATTAAAATATGATGGTAACTAGGCACTAGAATACGAACTAGCTTGTTTCTTTGGATAAACAGTAATTATAATTATATTCTTGTGATTAAGGAAAACAATTTAAAAAGATTATCATGCAAGCAACAGCAACCAGTCATAGTAACAACAGTAATAGTAACAATAGTAATAACAATAGAATTATGATTGCCCAGTAGTGAATACGGGTCTCGTCACCATATCATGGAGTAGTGAATACAGGACTCGTCACCATACCACGGAGTAGTGAATACAGGTCTCGTCACCATATCACTTTAGTTTCTATCAAGTTCTAAATCCCTAGTGCTCGCAGATATAGCACTAACATAGATGGTTTGCATATGTTCTTCAAAAACAGTATACATAATTATATGAAGATTGCAGAGAGCTATGAGCTCATTGTCGAAAAGGGTCTTGGTAACACGGATTCTGAATGAAGCGTCTAGCACAGCAAAATCAGATTTTTTCTAAGTAGATTATGAAACCTCTAAGATATCCTTGCTATGAGTTTACTGAAAGGTCAAAGGTCAAGACCTGCTCCGCCATCGGCTACTAGAACAGTTTCGTCTTTGCAGTTTTCTCCTGCCATTTGTGCACCTGCTAGGCCTGTCAGCAGACGGTAATAAAGTGGTTGATGAGATTCTGCTTGTTTGTTCATCCGTCATTGAATCCTCAAGAGAGGGTGCAGATGTTGTAGTTGAAGTCGCGTTAACTATAACCTACCAAATAGAATATGATGCTATTAACAGCCGTCAGCAAATAATTCATAGTATATTTCTCAAACTCTAAGTCAAGGCCCATAGAACAGTGAAACTATTAGGTTAACGTATTCATTATGTGAGAGTCTTTGCTCTTCTAACCCTATGACCAATATTGAAACATGTGCTACATGCACTGTATCCACGATGATGGCATTGGATGCACATTGAAAAAAGTTACAAGCCATTAAAATTTACAACTAGTAGGTGTTAGATAGAAATAAACAGTTGTAGTAGGCATTATGAACTGCATTAAAACAATCAAAGAATCTATTTTTAAATAACTCCGAGCTTCTACAGCCTCATTCCGTTAGTATTCAGCGAAGTTACCGTAAAACCTTTATTTGAACGCCATGCGGTCTATTTTACAACCCTTCTCTTAAAGTGGCATTCTATTCTAAAGTTGAAAGCATATTTTTTAATTTATAACTAACAAAAAAGTAATAAAAAAGTTTTTAGACAGAAAATTTATTCTTTTTTTAACATATACAACATTTATCGTTCTAACTTTTAAACTTCATTTAATGGGGGAAGTTTTGTTTGTGCAGTTCAAATAAATTAGGAGAAAGAATAAAACAACTGTAAAGGTTTTCAAAATTTTTCAAACTGTAACTTTTAAATTTCATATCATTAAAGAAGTGTTTCGTTGAAATAAATTAGGAGGAAAAATAAAACTATAAAAGCGTTTAAATGTAAGTGTAAAATTGTTAGCAAGTAATGGCTAAATTAAGTCTGTTTTGCTACGATTACAATGAAAAATTATTTGGTATACCATGATATGATTTTAGTTTGTTTCAGTGTTGGCATCATCAGCCGAAAATATCGTATAGACGTATAGAGTGGTATAGAAACCCATAGTAATTATCTAATGCAATCACTGCCTGGTGAAAATCATTAAAATCATCATCATTAAAGTAGCAAAAAGTAGCAAAACAATATATTAACCTTGGCAACTATAGCTAACTAAAATAACTTTAGTGTATTTTGTGGTTACCTCCAAAACAGAAGTGTAACATAAACGCTGAATCTAACTCATATGAATTTAGCTTACTAAAAACATACTTGAAGGAAATTTTAGTATGCAATTTAGTATACCTTTAACCAAAGTTTTATCCCTTATCCATTTGCAAGCCCAGTTTTACCATCATAACAAATGATGCTGAACTAAGATACAATCGCCAAAATTTAATTTCGAGAGGAATTACTGTTGATGTCATTTTGCGGAAACAAATTAGCCTTAGTACGGCAAGAACGAAAAAACTCTATTCAAAAATTCAATTATTACGTCATTTAGCGTGTGAGATCAGGAAAAGGGTGTATAAAGTACATAGTAGAAGCAAACAAAGAAAAGCCGCGTGTAACCAAAATAGCCTCAAAATGTTAGCCTCAAATATGTAGTAGCACATTTTCTATCATAAATGCAAAAACCTTTTGCCACATACATCGAAGTATCAAGACCGCATTAAAAAAGAAACTACTATTAGCCTGATACAGTTCATAATTATTTCTATGGTGTTGCAATCAAAGTTTTTGACGACAAAACCTAGAGACTTGGAGTTGGACAATGGACTTCGATGCGAACAGAAACAGCGAACAAATTAATTGTTATTGGTGTAATCGAATCATTATCAGTACGGTTTTGTGGAAACGTTTCGACTGATCACTTGTTATTATGGGTTTGTAAAGATTAAGAATGTCTAATAGTATTGGTCAAATAGGAGTAGTTTTCGAGTAAAGGGTGGCGCCCTACTTTTCATGCCTTCGCCCAGAGTGGCATTCAAATAAAGGTTTTATGGTATATAAAATTTGAAGAAAATTCATGGCTGGCCTCCGAGTGCAATAAAGAAGAGTACTCATGCTCGAAAAGAGACAGATAATTGCCATCAGCCTATATATAAACTACGTTAGTAATAACAGATGATCCAATGGCCATGCCTAACTGCTCTTCAAGATCTGCATCAGAGTTATCTTCTGCATCAACAGACAACTCCAAAACTTTAATTATTTTAAATCCGCTTGACCTATTAACAGTGCGACTTTGAATCATAGTTTTACGGCAGCAGTACAAATAGTTGGATGCACAAGTAGTTCAATCAATCAGTGCAGGTCAGATGAAAACATAATATGCATCTAGCTTTATAATGTGTACTTCTATGCCACCAAGCAAGTTGCTGTGTAAAACCATCCAGCCCAGTGTCAATGAATACTCAAACAACATAAAAAAACCTCAATGGGTAGTGATAGCGATTTTAATAATACTAACAATAAAAAATATCCACAGTTATGTTGATCACAAGAAAAAAAGGATTCTCAAAGAGTTGGCAAAACATGCGTTTCAGCGCTATTATTACCATCATCAATTATTATTATTATTATTTATAACGTACCATATCCAATCAGCACAATTGGTTAATTAGTATAAATTGCTCTATCGAATTAGTTATTACTTAGTAAATCAAAATAAACTAAAACATATAATGATTTCTACATCAAGCTCCAGACCGGGACAAAATTTAAAAAATACTTTTATATTGCAACACATGTCTGAACAGCTTGATCCAAAAGGTAATAACGTATAATTCAATTTAATGCTCACCGATACCATAGCAGAACGCGTATAGCAGTATTATGTTTCAACTTTGATAGCTTTTATATTTGCAAAAGAGCCATTTTTATGTTTTTTGGAATCGTTGAATAAGAGGGCAGTAATACATATGACATTCACATCCTTCATGCTGATACTCGGCAACTTCCCTAGTAATTGCGATCAAGTATTCATATTTACCAAGCATATCTCAGACTGGATTGTAAGCAAGGTGCTTGTCAGTGAAACTTCAGCAGAACAGAAACTATCGTCAACTTTAGGGCATCAGTCCTATTGATCTAAGACTTCTGGCTAAATTCTTTTTGTTGTATTTAGCTATTTCAATGTCCACTTTAGACACCGTTTTGAAGTCTGCTACATGAGTATATCAGTATTCAAAAGATCTGTCATGACCTTATGTCATAATATATTAATGGAAATTGGAAATTCCATCATAAAATATCTTTGGCAGCACTGAGCAAAATTGTTTATGTTTACCGTGCGTTTATTGTTCGACAATCTCACTCAACTCAAGAGAACTCAAATGAAATGATCTTTTTGCTACACATAAAGGGCGAGTTGTCTATAACTATAGTTACGCAATAACTTTTCTCAAATTTATTCAAGAAAGTCTACCTTAAAAAAGTCTTTTCTTGCAAAACTATTTAAAAAATAGCCTCTGAACATACCAAGCCATTTGGCGGCCCGTAGAGGGCTTCTATCCCATTACGGTCATCTTGATCAAGGGCAGCCTCTTGTTGCCGAGATAGCAGCTCCCCGAACATGAGCGCTGTCCTCACCCTGGAGTGGCCCAGCGCTAGGGAGTGCCCTATTTCATGGCAGAGCACTGCTTGAAAGCTCTTTGTCTTTGCTAAAAGCAGATAGACATATGCATGAGCAAGTGTTTTTACATTAGCAATATATGAAAATGCTGGTTTTTTTTTGTAAATTTTATTCTTGTTAAAGTAAGAGCAAATTATCTGAAGACAACTTTGTATGGAAACTACTAAATTCTCATGTTCATTTTGTTTCTTCAAATTCTTAGAATTATAGAATTTGTGGAATCGTAAAAATTGCTTCATAGAATCTCTATTTGATATTTGTGTGATCTAACAAGACCACAAATATAAATGGTTGTACTCGTGCAGACAATTCCACCTTTGACATTACCATTTTCAAGAAAAGACGAGCTGATATCACATATTAAGTCTTAATTACAAATGGCGATTAAGGTTGCAACAGCTATTAATGTCTTTCGCATATTGCTATACGGTGCCATATATCCTAGACTGTGCATGGGCAGTCTGGCTAGACTTTCTGGTCTACAAGCTCGGAAACATTTTGTCTCAGTCACACAGAACACAAGTTAAAACGCAAAATCAGTATTTAGAGACTTAATATAATAACTAACTGCGCTACCGGGTGTTGCCTGGGTATTAAAAATCAGCTAATAAGCAATGAGAGATAATGAGAGTTGCCTGCCACTTGCTATTAGCCTGGTACATTGCCCATGGATAATTTGAGTAAGCTTTCTAATAAGAGCTACCGCTTCTCATGATGTTACGCCGTCACTTTACGTCGTGATAGAGAGCGGTAGCGTATTTGCTGCAAATAGCAACATATATTGCCTAGTAAATCCATCAAGCTTGTGTGGCTGAATTGGTTATTCATTGAACTGGTGAACCGGAGGGTCCGAGATCATATCTTCTGCGATCTAGATTCTTTATTCCAAGATTATAGTTTATAGTTTATAGCTATAGCTGGACAATCACAATGACAGAAAAACTTTGAGGAATATATATATATATATATAGACATATATATATAAATATAAATAAATGAAGCTGGAATAAAGGCATTGGACAAACAAAAAATAACCCCAAAATAAATTCAATTTTACTGATAAATCCTTAACATAAACTCGGAAATTATCCCTGAATCTGATACTATTAAATTTTTAGGTATAACTTTAGATAAAAACTTAAATTGGTCACATCATATTTATTGGATCTTGCAAAAATTACGTCTTATTTCAGGGTTATTGTTTAGATGTTCCCAGTGTATTCCTGAATATATTTTACTACTGATTTACAATTCTTATGAAAACTAAAAACTAACTTACTGTGTTGGAATGTGGGGAAATTCTCCAGCTGTGTACTTTAATCATTTATTTCTCTTTCAAAAAAGACTAGTTCGTATTATTTGTAAAAAAGATTTCCTATATCCTACTAAAGAACTTTTCCAAACCTTAAAACGTTTTGAACATCTTTCGATTATGTAAATATCGTACTTTGCTTCGTGCTTTTCTAACATTTCAAGATTATCTTCAATACACTGTGCCTGTAAAAATTATGAGACAAAGTTTAATAAATTTACCCATTCCACCATCTAGCTCCGCTGCCAGTCATCAAAAAACAACATACAATTGGTGCTATAGAACCAACTACTTATATATGTTAAAAAACATAGGACCATTTCCGAATTTAAAAATAGTCTAAGAGTTCATTTTCTGGAGCGGGAGTGAGAGTCTATTTTGTTTGCTGCTATATCATCTAACTGGGCCTTGCCTTGACCGGTTCGCCGTGGCACATAGGCCTCATCATCACCTACTTAGTGTTGTTATATTTATTGTTCATTATTAGAAATTAATTATACACTCTTATGTTGACAGCCATGTGATGTGTTTATTGCTTCATTTTTTGTCCTATTTTCCTATTGATAAAATAAACAAACAAATAGAACAGTATCTTGAGAGAATGAGACCAATGAAATAGAGGAGACCACTGGGATACGACACTAATCCGTTCCACCATTGCTAACGTAGGATGAGATATCCGTAGGATGAGATATCCGTAGGATGAGATATCCGTGTAAAGGGGCCTCTTAACACCTAAGCTTTCTGAAGCTTCTATGTTGGAGAAATACCTATACAAAAGAAGCCTGTTCCTTGCGACTGCTCAAAATATTTAGGAAAGCACCTGTCATTGAAACTGTCCATAAGATGACTTGTGAGAATTTTTTCTTGATTTTTGCGCAATAAATCTAGCATAGCTTTCAAATCAACCGATAGCTTTCCTTATTTCTGCCAATGACGTTTGTTCTATGTCACTATTCTTTCAGCTTTTTCGTTTACTTTCGGATCCATTTCCATAGCAAACATGTCTTTGCTTCTCCCTTTACCATCACTACCCATATTGGGACCCATGGCTAACGAATTAATGTTTGATATAAGCACTAAAAACACAACCTAAATGCTACATTTCGTAAACACTCTCATGAGATGAAAATGACGCTAACTTCTGCTAATTCCTCCCTAGATTGCCATAACCAACGAATACAGTCTCATATCGCCTTCAGGCCTTTTAGAAAGATTTCAGCCAATAACATATCAGCATCTTTGTAGTTTTGGCCACACCATAAGAAAAGGAAAATAGCGAAACCAGGAGCCAGAAAAACACAGTATTCCGAATTTTAACCTGAACTAACCATATCCTAGGGCCGCTGTATCCCGGGGTTCTGCTGCAGCAGCTTAAGAGCAAATAGCCAATGAGCAGCCTGATAGCATACATGCATCTTCATGAATTTTCTGGAAACTCCACCAGCTCTGCCAAGGTTAATGTTTGACTACTTACCGGGCTGATCGGGAGTCCATTTAGCTACCCAGGGTTCCCTTGCATCAAACTGTATGTTGGATTGAGGAGGGTTTCTGAAGGGTGTTGGTGACTCGGCTGTAGCTAGTACCCCGCCTTGTCCGTCATCGCCTTCTATCGACTCCAGGAAACTGATAAATATGTTAGCTGTCAATTGATGACGGGAAAAGCTGAAAGAGATGGCTGATGCCTCTGCCCACATCTGCAAATAACATGATTCTTATGGTACTGACTGACTAATATCATCATATACATGTATATGTGATGATGAGCAATTCGCAGCAACAGCAGACGTAACAGCAAAAGTTTTAAAATTGTCAATAAAGTCAATGAAGCATGATTAGCTATATTGGTTATGGCAATAACAACAGAGAAAGATTAGTGGCTATGACATGACATATAAAGCTGTGGATTATAGTAAAATAATATTTTAGAATAATATGCTACTTCTAGTGACTGGCCAACATACACTTAACAGCAGGCCCACCAACGATGTTGAACATGCAGAACTGCCACCCATTTATATATCTGCCGTGCTGAAAATTCCTATTCATATTCAAAGAAAACATTCATACTAAACAAATTCTTTCAAAGGATGAGACAGAATCTTTATCAGTAATGAGTTAACTTTTAAGTTAGCTATCATATACCCTGCAGGAGGAAAGTACAGATCAAGTGCAAGATCGCGTACAGTCAATTTCACGAATTATTAAAATCAGCAATTAGTTTTATTTTTAACACAAGGGAGAATAACTACTACCTCAAATTACAAACTAGCCGCGAGACAGAGTTAGTAAACGTAGCTGAGTTCCAAACTCTTTTAAAATCATCGTCGGGGCTTTGAGTTAAGCCCATTGCGGACGCATCACACTTTTTTACAAAGTCTTTTAAGGTTGTCACAAGTTATTCGTCATGGCATTGTCGTCGAAAAATTGTTTACGTTGAAAAAGCTCATAACTTACCACAAGTTGTGTTCACCAAAGGCCTCCAAATCAATGAACATTCAAAAAACCTCTGAATGCAGCCAAAAATTTATAGCTTAACATGATCGACATAAATTTCTCAGCTAAATATAGAAACCTAAACATGTGGTAAATGCACGTGCAGGTTTTTACTCTATTTCTAGCTGCTTTCACAGATTAACTTATTCGTGAACAACTTCGTCCACGAACACGCGTGAAAAGACTATTTCCGTGATTTTTAACTCCGCGAATAATTTCATCCTGTAGGGTAGCTAGCTATCATATAGCAGACATTATTGAATCAGGAGAGTATTTTCTATGTCTTTCACTTTTACTTTTGTATAATTCATCTTGTGAGTCAGGCTTGTGTGAATATACTTGGCATGATACATGTACCTCCGTTAGTAAAGTACAGGAAAGATGATGTTGGCTAGAGGAGACAGATGTGCGGTAAGCCGATACGACTCAATAATAGCGCAAACCATCAAGTTTCAAAATACTCCAATCTTCTGGATCCAACAACACGACATACTCCCGAGTTTTACAATATCACAAGCAAAAATAATACTGACAGTGTTTGATGAGTAACATGACCCAACTTACAGTCGCGCAGTGCAACAAGGCCTCATCCTGGTCAGCTTCTGTCATATTTGGGTGGTAATTCTTGAACCCAATGGTCAAAGGAAACGGAATGCCATTAACTGGGTTGTTCCATAGAGGAATATCATAAAGAGCAGCCCACCGTTTCCCACGATTTATATTTTTCTTGCTCATTCCACGTGTGGAAGTCTCAGCACACTTCCAACTTCTCATAAACTCCAGGGTGGCATTATTGCACAGACCTACAAAATATTTAATACTTAACAAAATCTTGGAGGGCTGAATAAGTGAACCTCCAAGCTTTTGTTCACAGACTATGTTGAATTTATCTAGTTCTCCAAAGAGAGGGGAGTACAGACAACTCTCATTTATTCTGACTAGTACAGACTCGGCCATGACTGGATATATTGAAACTGAGGACTTTACATTAAACAGCCTATATCGTCTCACACGCACTTTCCTAGGCTCCAATATGGTACAATACATACATTTTATATATTGCTCAAATTATATCGTATGTATGCATTTTGACTACAGCTATTGAAATCTTGGAATAAAGAATCCGTACCCAAAAAGATTTGATCTCGGCCCCTCCTATTCGCAAATCTGACACCCTACCAAGCAGGCCACAGAGATTGATTCAAAGCTAGCTGATATATGTAGCTATATGGGAGCAAATATATGGGACCAACGGCTTTGCGTACTAGGCAGGGTCATAGCATAACGTCACGAGAAGCTGGTAGCTCTCATTAAGCAAACTCACATTTTCTATGGGCAATGGTGCCAGGCTAATAGCAAGTGGCAGGTAACTCCAACTATTTTTCATTGATCATAAGCTGATTTTTAACACCCGGGCAATGCCGGAAAGCACAGATAGTATACATATAAAGTATAAAAAATAAAATATAGTTCTACCTGCAATAGGGTACAACACAATAGTAATAATACTAAACAAAAATTACAGTACGTCTCTAACGACGAACTCAAGCATATGCATCGTTTGTGTCGCTTGTCGCAAAAGCCACTTTTCAGTCAAGGCCGTAATTCTACGGAAAGAAATGGCCGGCTTCACCAATCACCGGACATTTTTCGGAAAACTGAAAGATCAAGGAAGTAAGTACAGTAGTGGCAATCAAGAGCTAAAGGCTTCTACTTTATCTTTTCACTTAACTAGCTAGAGTGAGGATAGAACCTTTTGTTGTCCATCATACAGGACATGCAATGAAATCACTATCAAGTGTTAAATGCTTCCCTTCTCAGCCTCATGACAAGTGCCATTGCTAACAGAACCAAGCAGTCCTACATGTAGTTTGCTATTAGCGTGTCCCCGTTTTTCAGAAAGACATGACAGTTTTTTAGTTCATATCTCCTACGCCTATCAAATGTGAAGAATTATGCCAATAAATCAAACGTTTTTAACTACCACAATCAAACATCCATTAGCAGTGGCCCTGACAAACTGTAAGATTAGCAGTGATTTACCAAAAACCTGACAACTCAAGGCTACCCACACATAGAGCAGACCATGAATGCTGGCACTAAGCTTTGCCGACTGGTGTTTTAAGGAACACCAGTTTCGAAAACAAACTCTGTCACAATGTTTTAGTGGCTACAGAAACTGCCACATAAGATTGACAGTGTGTTCCATGCTACTTGATATGTTCTCTCTACCACATGTATAATAATATCCCACTAATGAAGTTACACATGCTACAATGATCCTTTTATATTTTAGTTGGTACACAAATCTTGATGATAACAAGAGCCGTGACTATCCATTCATCAGTCTATCTATTCTCATGTCGTCCAACATTGAAATTGGGAAAAAAGTTTACAATGTACAGGATTCGAACTCACAACGCTTAGCATAGTAATTCAACAATGTAACAACTGTGTATCCGGACTACAATCTGCAACATATTAATGATTGTGCAGATAGTTAATATCTGTGATTTATCTGGCACCTGACAATCTCTGATAGCGCACGAAACAGCCAGAGCCCTGGTTATCATAGCAGCAGCTGATTATTTCTAGATCTTTATTAAAATAAAAAATAAAATAGCAAATTCAACAGGAACAATGCGAAGGACTTCTAAATAACCACAAAATACCAACTTTAGTGCTGATAATATCAAAATACTGCATCCACCCAGACAATAGTTAACTTAAAAACCTTGTTGCGCTAGAGTTGCAGCATCAAAAAACTCACAAAAAACCTTGCTTAAAATAACATACTAGGAATCGGTGTTTTACTATGAACAATATTGCAGTGAAGAGATCATTGTTTGTACAATACCGCAGTGAAAAGACCCTTGCCTCAGAGAGTAATGATAGTGTGTCGGGGTAATGAATCAGCCATAAAGTGTCAACTCTATTACCTATACGCTGATATCAGTGAAAAATGAGTTTATAATGAGGAGTCCCTTCCCTGTGAGAATTCACACGCTACTAATAGCACCAGCTGCTAAATTGCTTTGCCAACATGAATTATTGAACTTCTGCACTACTTAATGTGTGAAAAGTTACACAGCAAATTACTAAACTAGGCAGAAGCAAATATTTCAGAGCCATTGAGTGGTAATTCAATACCTTTTTATAATATACTTTGGCAGTATGCTAAAAAAAATTTTGTTCTTCTCTCTATTTAATAGCAATTGATTCAGATGTAGTCATTTAAACACGCTATTAGGTAATACACTTAGGCTATCTTACACGTACCGTAAAACCTGCATTTGAACGCCACCTTTATTTAAACGCCACCTCTATTTGAGCGCCACTATGGGAGAAGGGTTAAAAAATAGAACGCCACCTTTAAATCGAATGCCACTTCTATTTAAGCGCCACTATATGACATTCGTGATCCTTATGAACCCATAATAGCAAGTGATCAGTAGAAAAGTGTCCACAAAATCATACTAATAATGACTCGGTTATTTGTATAACAATTAATTCATTCTTTTTTCTGTTCAAATCGAAGTCCATTTTCTAACTCTGAAGCTTTAAATTTGTTTAGTTAAAACTTTGAATGCATTGCCAGAAAAAGATTTATAGCTGTATCAAGTCATGACCAGTTTCTTGTTTAGCGCAGTCATGATACTTCGATGTATGTGAAAAAAGTTTTAGCATTTACAATGAAATCTGTACTACTATATATGTTGAGGCTAAAATTGAGGCTATTTTCGTTACACGCGCTTTCATTTATTTGTGCGAAATGTGTCTATTCTAAATGGCATCCCGTAAACCTTTGCACCGCAAAAATTGTTTGAACGCTAATATCGACTAGCTCAGTTGCACAGAAAAAAATTGAGGTCAGAGGACACTGTGGAAGGTATTGAACAGCCAGAAGAATTTGAAATGGTTCCAAAAGATACAAACAATCAGAATGCAACTGCCCAAGCAAATGATGCAAATATTTTTGTTTCAAAATTTTTAATTTTTGTTTCTGAATGTATTATAAATATGATTTGTTTATGCCATTTGTTATTGAATATTTGTCTGTAGTATTTGATAGATTATTACTATATAACATATAAATTTGAAGATTTATTGCATTTTACTTGATAGCATCCTTGTGGTAATATGAACTTGGCTTACAATGAATCGACGCTCGTAACTCCTCTTCTATTACACATAAAAGCCAGTTTTGGCTGCAAACTGTAGCAAAAGTATCCAGGAGTACAATGAGCTTTTGTGTGCATTAAATATAGTTGTAAAATGAAGATGCCTTCAAATTTTAAATGAAATAAAAAACTTCAAAGCTCCAACAAATTGCAACCTATGCTATAAGATCATTGCAGGTTAATTGCAAGCAATAGGTAGAGAAATGTTGCAGCTTCCTTGTGTATATTTATTCAAGGGTCAACGACAAGATGGAGATATTTTAGCAAATTTATTGCATCCAAAAGAGTTAATGTCGCTTCACTTAAAGGAGAACGCAGAACATAAGCGGCATTCGATTTGACAGTGAAAGGGTTAAATTCATCTTCTCAATATTTTGACGGAGGTGTTTGCAAAATACAACACCACCCTTCATTTGAACGTCATCTCTAATAAAGAGCCACTCTAAAGGAATGATTGAAAAATAGAGCTCCATGGCGTTTAAATAAAGGTTTTAAGGTATATGTAAAGAGTGGTTCACACTATATCGCCATATTTTGACGTTGATGACACAATACTTCGGTGTTCGTTAATGATAATCATGTTCACATTATCACATACCCATCCGTTTGCATCAGGAAATACTCTATGACGTAGTGTTTTCATTTATCTTTTTAAACTTTCGTGAAAAAACCTCTCTGTTTTCGCCTGTTAAAATAAAAAACTAGTCCCGCAGCGACTATCAAAAACAAATATGAATAAATCACTCTATCCGTGACCCCGAATTACCATCGCCGAAATGGTTCAAATTTGAAAGGCAGTCATCGATGCTTGGCGAAATATCGGAAAAATTTGACAGCTGCAAACTTTTCCGACGTGTCAGCACTGCTCCGTCAATGCCATCAATTCATGGTTCACATAATTGATGATGAACGTCGAAAGGGAAACGCTTACAAACGGCGACATAGTGTAAACCGACCTTAAGCGGACAGATTATTTTTGCAAATACAAAAGGGAAGATAACACAAAAATAACTTGGTAGTTAACCTTTGTAGTTATTTTACCATTCTACCTACCTGTTTGTTCGATTTTATGATATGATTGCATCTGTCTAATTGGGTCTTTTACAAACTTTGTTAAGTTCCTTGCTCTTTGCTCACTCATATTCTGCAAGACAGGTGTTTGCATGAGAACTATCCAAAGCCATACTTATCCAATGAGAACTCCCCTACACAAGCATCACTAAAGAGCATTGATAGACTGACTGGCTGACTTACCTTCATAGAATTGCTCTGGAGCCCATGTGAATCCATCCATCCATGCTTGATCAGGTATTCAATGCAATGTTTGTAGTTGGAATCTTGTACAGCGATTGTCAACGTTAGGAAGACAATTCCAAAGGCAAGTTTCAGCAGAAACATCTTGACGAGCCAACCTATGATAAGACTGTAGCATGAAAATTATTGAAGCCATGATGTTATTGGTGAGCCACTGGATTCTAAACTACGTGTGCTACAAGCTATTATTATCTAAAAGAGCTTGTTCTTGAGTCATAGATGTTTGCCTTAGCTTTACTGAGCTGGAACTAATGAGTTTAATCTGACATGTTTATGTAAAAAGTCTGATTTTACTGGTAAGCCTCCAGGACAATCTTCTCCCGAGACACGGCCACTGGAAATCGGAACACTATGTCTATCGCTACCATGATACAGAGGCCAACCTGAAGAGTTTGCGACAGAAGCTCTTCGGTCGCCATAGATGTCAATGAATATGATGTCACGCATTGACATTCATGACAGGCGCATGCCAATACCAGGCTGAGATGTTGTTTACAACGAAACTTCTACCAACTTGGTAAAAGAAAGTCACATACAAAAGGAATTCTGAACCATCCCAAGAGATTATAGCAGTGCTTATTTTGATTATATATATTTCCTTTTATTATATTACTGTGTATTGATTATAAAATAATCATGAGAACTTGTAGAAGCCTATCTGCTGCCTAACATCGACGTTGTATAAAACAATTGTTGGATATAATTGCAGCAAATGCATATAACCTATATGACTACAGGGTTTTATTTGCGAAGTCAACTTCTGCTGCAACCTTATGAATCGGGGAAGAAGTCAACTTCTGCTGCAACCTTATGACTCGGGGAAGAGAAGTGGTGGCAAAGCAACAAATGGTGAGTGACAAGGTTTCCTCACAGCATTCCTAGTTATACTAGGTGTGTTCATCTGCTGCCGTACAAATGCTGTCCACAGAGGCCATTGTAAGCACCTACTAACAGCTCCATGTGGACGTAACTCACCAGCCTTCTTACATGTACCTTTCTAATTAAATCTTTTAACAAATGTTATTCTCAAACACTTGCAAGCTACATTAAATTAAGTTTTCCAAAATAAAAATTCTAACAGGAAGTGCGTGTCCTATGCATATAACATGAGTTCTTCTCAAAGCCTACTTAAGCAGCTAGTAACTAAAAGGGTGCAGAGTACACTTACCTTAACAACCTCGCTTCTCCTTCTCCTGTCTGATTATGACTCATCTGCTAACAGAACCAAAGACAGAGATGGATGATTGGCGTTTCCTTTTTACAATTGATCAAGTAATTATGTGCACTGTTGATGACATCATACTACTAGATAATCAGTAGCGGGAAACAAATTGAAGTCTGTAAAACTCCAAAATTTTCATGATCGTAAAATGCAAACTTTTTGCGTTATCAGCGTCATGGTGACTGCTTGTCTTACACGTTAATATCATGACACGATTTATTCAAGCAAAAATCCTTTCCTCCAATAGGATGCAGAGGCTATCAAACTTTTCAATAGTATGTAGAGGCTAATAAGCTTTCTTCCACTAAAATACGGAGGTACTTACTAAGAACTATCAAATCATTTTGATGATGAACCGATCATGCTCACATGACCTACGAGCAGTGGCCCCATACTGTGTTCCCCTGCTAACGTTGCATAAACAACAGGATATCTTGTCAAAACCAGAAAAGGATGTCTAGTTACTCCTCTAGCTAAGCTTGAGGGCTTAAACATTTTCTTAGTGTCCCAAATGGCGCCTGAATCATGCCTATACTTTAGTAAGAAACCTGATATCCCTATCATTAATACTGATAACCTTATGATACGATCAGATAAAGTATCTGATCATATCATAAATACTGTCCGATTGAAATATATTAAAGATGACAGGACACATTCAACTGCTAACTCAGATTATTTTTATACCACATATCATGGATCGATTAGCACCATAAACTAAAGTATAACAAATCTATGAAAAGTAAATACATGTATAGTAAATAAATAGTATAGCCAAAAGCCTCAATGCATAGAAACTTTGATATACAGTCCCTAACATACATGTATGTACTATATACATATATATATATATATAGTACATGTATGTACTGTATACATATATATATATACAAATTGCAGAGTTGGTAGGGTGTCAGTCTGGTGACCCCCTATGCCTCAGGTTTGATTCCCGGTATGTATTTAGGGAAAAACAACTCCATCCCAACATCACTAGTTCACTTAGAATATCATAGACAATGATCTTGTCTATGAAGATAAAATGGTTCTATACTCAATTGCTGCAACCCTATGGCATGCAGTTTGGCTCACTATAGCTCCCAAGTTTCCGAAATGTCAATGCTGTAGCCCTTACGCGGCCTTCTATTGAGTAGAGTAAACATGAACGATCGGTAAAGGTTGACTTGTGCTAAAAGAGCACATGAAGTGTGTAGTTTTTGTGTCAGCAATATCGTTATAGAAATACTAAGTTTTTGAAGTGTCTCTAGATGGTGCCATTTTTCTTTCAAAAACGGTTGCTGGTGATTATGAAATGAGCCTTTCAGTCAATCTAATGTTGTCTCCAGTATAAGGTATTAACTTCATCAATAATTGTAGGGAAAGGGTCCCATGTACCAGCATAAAGCCCAACCTCGAGGTGACAAAAACTAAGAAATAGATCTAGCCTAAATTAATTGGGAGAAAATCTACCTGCTACAGAGCCTAATGTTCAGGTGTCCTATGTGCATCACATTATAGATTATTATGCACACCAAGTTATTACGTATACAAATCCCTGCATGTGAAAGTTATTGACAGCTCAGATAAAAAAACTAAAACATACAATAGCCTTAGAGTAAGAAGAAATATAAAGTCGAAAGTGAATGGGACTCAATCCAGCTTTACTCTCACAGTGTTACTCATAGTTGTTACAGTATATAAATATACTAGACTAAATTTCAACAGATGATCCTTCTGCAGAAAACCTCTATCAGCCTCTTCTGATTCTAGCTTCAATCCATCCATTTACTGAATGTTTTTAAACTCATCAAAGTGTTGGCAAGTAAAGTTATTGTTTTTGCCTTTGACTAATGGCATAATTCACGAAGCCACTTATAGACGCTTTTGGTCACATTAGCATTTCAAAGCGTGCAAGAAAAATTAATGTTGCTAAATAGATCCGATGGGAATAGTGTGCGCGTTGGGTGATTATACACTTAAAATGGCATGTTATAAAACATCAATATTACTCATTGAAAACATGATGGGAAGACAACTCAGTATAATACAATGTGTCCAAGTACTTAGAGACGAACTTACACGAAATTTTAATAGATTTTATTAGAAAGCATCGATATTTTTCTATTAATTGAAACTTTTTTGAAGTCTGAGTGATCTGACTACCAGGATGTTCCAGGATTAAAATCAACATAACTTCATTGCGATTAAAACGCTCAAATCAAGCGAAAGTGCGATTATGACATCTATAGCTGCAAAGAGTCCAACAGAACAGAGACGCGTAACGCTACCACTTGAACGCAATAGAAGATATCAACTATCGCACCAATAACACCTAGTGACATCACTTTGCACGTATCTTTCTTCTGAGCTTGTAACCACGACCAAGTTTATCAATTTTAATCTTGAAACATCCTGGCAATAAGATCAGCTCAAACATCAAAAACAATCGCAAATGATAGAAAAATACCGATACCTTCTGATAAGATCTACAAGAATATTGTGTAAGTTAATCGTTCAATAATTATCGAACTTGCTATCACATTCAACCTTATTGTTTCCTTTTGAATACAAAATTTGCATTCGACTCTCAGCTGATGACATTTTCAATGAAAATAATGCAGGACTTTTACAGACAAGTACGGCAAAAAACTAATCACCTGCTCTCACACTTCGATAAGAATTAAAACATAAAAATAAGTAGAGAATTTAGTCTTCATGATTGTTTGTAACTAGTCACTTTTTAGTTAGTTGGGTCTTTTTCAAAACCAACTTAACTTATTGAAGTTAATGTTTCCGGTACTGCAGGTTGGTTCCCAGGGTGTGATCTTCTGAGAATCCCAAATACCCATGGTTTTATATCCTAACAAGCAATCTTTTAGGTAACAGTTTACCAGTGTGCCTGACACAAGAAACCATACCCCATGAGCAAAAAAATCATAATGTATGAACAGCTTTAAAAATATAACATTCTCCCACCATCAACTCTTCAAGGGGAAGAAAGCTTTATCAGCATTTTACAAATCATTTCAAAATATGAATCTATGGTTGCGTCTGCTGAAAACAGCTAATGCAGGCAATAACATTATTACTTTACTAAAATTATTACATATGCCAGTAGGACAATTTGTAAATCAGTAGATATGACTGGGCACTTAAATAAACCAAATGCTGAATGCACACTACACTAACATCACCTACTTACGCATTATTTCCTCACGCTAGGAATACAGTACTTTTCAAATTATTAGCCGCTACTTTTTTCGGACGATTTGAGCCATGCGGCTTATATAAGGGTGCGGCTATTCTGTGGCTTTTTCTTTCATCGCTAGGGCGCATTAATCAGAATCTCCGGTTAGTACGCTTCTAGCGATGAAAGAAAATACGAAACAATGCCTAACAGTAGTGTTCCATTAGACATTAGATTAAAAAGCGTCAGTTAATACGAAACAGTGCCGTTACGCACTGTTCCGTTTTAAACAGCAAAGTTGTTGCCGCATTACAAAGCACCGTCCTGAGTTCTGCGGCCTATACAAAGGTGCGGCCTATGCATTGTTTTATTATCGTTTTTTGAAAAATAAAGCAGATGCGGCTTATATAGGGGTGCGGTTTATAGTCCGAAAAGTATGGTACCTCTAAATATTCAACTCAGTTCTTTCATAACTTCAAATGTTATGCAAATCAAATTACCCGCTTTTACATTATTCCACCCTCCCGAATACTTTCTAAATAATCTTACTAATGATTGAACTACTCACTTCAATAACAAGATAGCGATTCCACTATTGTCAGCTTTATACTCTTTCTGGTATTCCATCCATATCTTTTTATACCACTCACTGTGTAACTTTCCTGCAGCATCTCTGGGTAGGACTTTCTTTGCCTTGGCAAACTACAAAGAAATATCTGGATGCACATAAAATACGTCTGTCATCAATTTCTTACTGGTATTTAGCACAAGAACCCGTATTGGGTCAGCATCTCTTCTCAGGGCAGCACCATGAAAATATAAATGAATGGTCAGTTGTGATGCCGAATGTCCACATTAACCAAACGCAGGCGATTTAAGTCCTTAATTGCCCCTCAAGGACTATGATTGCATGCATCATAAAACAAGTATTTAGTAGCAGGTTTCAGTAGCCCTAATAACCACAGCCATATAACCACTGTCATCATAGTTGCATCACTTGGCGGCATGGCACATAGCAACTGAAAACACGATGATATTGTCTGACACTTGAAATTTCCAAATGTATAAATCTGATCTTTTAGGTAATGATAAAATGCACATAAAAACTCATGAGCTGCTCGTTACATCATATAATGCAAAAATCTTTTTAATGTTGTCATGGCAACAGCCATTCTTTTTGGGATTTTCATGACTTCTTAGCATTATGCACTGTAAAGATAATTATTGACAACGTTTAACAAACTATCTTACTGTAAATCATGAGCGTCAATAAAAATGTCCTGATTAAAAAATTGGAGGTCGCATTTACATTTTACTCTACAGTACAGTTACCAGACTTTATAGCTAGTTGCAAAAAAATGTCATCAATGTTTTATATTCGCTGAATTACATATTTTTTACACTACAAACGAACGCCAAAAAACATTGGCTATACAAATGAAGCGTCGTGTAGCCTATTCGGAAGTTACAGATAAATGGTTAGACTGGAAGAAGTTCATGCTGAATATAAAGTTATACCAGTCCTGTGATAGACAATCCAACAGGTAATATAATATAATTAATACATCACGATATATAATTTAAATAAACACTAGGTTACACTAACGAGCACACAAGCTCCTGGAGATAACTCGCTCCTTGCATGGTAAATACCCGGTCAACAAACCTTACTGTTATGACAATACTTTTCTTACTAACAAGTATATTTATACCTATGATCTGTAACCATAAAAACCAAAATAAATTTTTGAAATTATTCTTGATACTACACAAAGGCATCTTCCTCCTCAAGTTACATGTAAATGTTTAGGGCAAATGAATAAAGCCGATGAAAGATACCAGTTTATCATAGATGAGTTGAAAACAGCTTAATGTTGTCTGACAGGTTTGTGAATGTTAACATATTATATTGAGTTACAACATGCTTTTACATCTTGAGGCTCTTTGCTGCTGAGAAATTAATTGTAGATTTAAATACATTATCAATTTGACTAAGAGCAATTAATTTTTTTTCAATTTGAAGCTCAGAAAATTTTGGACTCATTGCCATGCTCAGTTGATGAAGGCTAATATTGCCCTTCATTTACACATGCTATTGCAACATTTGCTGTTTGCCTATTTTAATGTATTTTGGAGATGATTGCTGACTTTTTGAATGTATTGTCTGCCCTAGCTTTATTATCTATGTCTATTAGATTGTATCAAAAGTATTCACACGCGTTTTAAGTAAAGTTGTGCACCGTACATACTGTTTTTATACTAATTTGTGAGACAAAGTTTGTGGGTTGATATCAATCATGCTAAATTATGTAAAAGCTCGGAAACCATGATTGACGTAAACCTCAAAGCTATTTCAAGCATATTTCGCTGTGCCATATATCACAGCAGAAATTTATTTTTGACGATTTGATTAAATACACTCTGGTGCATTTTATGCCTAAGAAACCTGAAATTTTTAGTGGTAAGAGAACACGATGCTTCTGTAACAAAAATTGAAAGCCATACGATAAAGATGTTACTAAAGACTAAGGAGATGAATACCTACCCCACAAATTTGAGAGTTATCCACTCCTACAGAATGCTTATTATTATGCATTGATGCCTCATACCGTTGAATAAATCGGTTTGTAATGTGACAGAATTGAAGTGCCTGAAGCTACGCATGCCCTCATCATATTCTCTAGCCTATTAAAGTGATAAAAAATAACAGCAATAGCCTATAAGTAAAATGTGAGCTAAAGTGGTCTTGCAAAGAGAAAACAACTTTTCATAAAATATGATAGTCGATCAGATGTGAATGCTTTCCTAAGTATACTCACTTAAATGCCAAATGAACATGAAAGCTGAGTACATCATACCAGTGGAGTATAACTTGATAACAAAGACTAGTGACAGGATGAGTTCTTGACCCAAAATAGCGAGGAATTATTATAATATATTACTAATATTACTAATATTACATCTGTTAAGTGTATTATATCTGATTGACCTGCAGTAAAAACAAGTCGTGTTTACTAGTCAGGTATTTAACAGCTTGTACTTCTATTTTTGATCTCTAATAGAGTAGGTAGTGACGTAGAGTAGGCTGTAAAGTAGAGCTGGGGGATTAATCGATCTGATCTAACAATCTTTACTTGATTTTGCTGCCAGATCGATTCTTTGGCACCAAATCTACTAAATTGACCTGCTTTAAATACTGTGTCATTTTTATAAACTAATTCATGTTTATAAAAAACTAGTGTTTCTTAGCAACACAATAGGCCTACATCTTCTATCTGAGAGGCTGGAGATAAGCGTCTAGCCGAAATAAATGAAGCAGTTTTGAGATTTATTGTCAAAGATGGACTTCCTATCTACACCGTTGAAAAATCTATTTTTTTTAAATTTGCTCCCAGTGTTACATCTTCGCTATCAACTGCCTAGTAGAAAGACATTTACCAATATGTTGCTACCCAAACTGTACAATGCTGAAGTGAACAAGCAGAAATGTTTACTTATGGATTATTGCTCTGTGTGTTCTTGTACTTAAGACTTTGGGGCAAATAATGCATCAGATCCCTACATGGCTTTAACCATACACTTTATTGATAGAAGTTGGTCATTTTAAAGCAGATGTCTACAGTGCTTCTATACTCCATAAAATCATAATGCTGAAAATATTCAAGAGGCTATACAGATTTCCTTAGACAACTGTTCATTGCCATTGTGTAATTTGAATTTGAGTGCGATGACCACTGACAATGCTAGTAACATGGTAAAAGCTTGTAAACTTCTCACAACTCCGCAGAAGCATTGCTTTGGCCATTGTTTGCACCTTGCTATCATTGGTGCTCTTAAGAATGACAAGGCTGCCAGAGTTATTGGTAAATGTCGAGAGATATCCAGCTATTTTACACAAGGCTTTCATTGAAAAGCAAATCTACGAAAGGCTCAAGAAGAACTGAAACTGCCTCAAAAAGCTATGGTGTCTGATTGTGAGACTATATGGAGCGCTAAGTACCGTATGCTGGACCGAATGGTGCAGCAATAACCAGCCATAAGATGAGTGATATTTAGTGACTGCAAACACACACACACGCACGCACGCACGCACGCACACACACACACACACACATCTTTTGTTGATCTGGCAAGACAAATGCTGCTGAAAGCCATCCACACTGTTCTATCTCTTTTGGGACAATTTACAGATTTACTCTCAGGTTAAGATAAACATTTGGTAAAACTACACTGCTTGTAATATAACTATTATTATGTCTATACATCTACTACAATAAGTCTAAGACTGCAAGCAACATAATATGTTGATAATAGTTGCCACAGTCATCTGTATGACAATGAAATGGATTTGCTTTATATGTGAAACTGAAACCACCGTGTCAATGGTGTTGCCTTTACTCAAGTCTCTGAAAGACATTCTTCAGTTTGTCGACAAGGACTGTAACTTTGCTAACAAAATGTGAGTGTATATCATTGATGACATAAATGGGCGGTATGACCCAGAGTCAGAAACCTCCAGTGATGGTGTACAGCCAGTGCTTCATTTTTCATGCTACTTGGATCCAAGAGCCAAAGACCAAAATTAGCTGATTAGCCTGTTGACTACAAAGTGGTAGTATTGCAGTATGTTGTGCAAGCTGAATGCGCCAAGGTCATTGATGCTGATAGCATAGAGGACAAGACCACTACTAAGAGATGTGAGGTGCTAGAAAAGTATTGTTGGTGACACTAATGCTATCTACTAGCGCTATTTGTTCAACAGTAAAAACCAGTCAGCACATGAAGATTTTGATACATACCTGACTAAGCTAAGACAGATGGTCAACAGCTGTGAATACGCAGACTTCACAGATCAATTACTCAAAGATAGACTGGTATGGGATATTGGATCAAGTGACACACACCACAAGCTGATTGCCTGTGAGAATACACTTACATTAAATGAGGCATTAAAAACCTGTGTGAGGTGTGAAAACCACTAATTGAAATGAAGATGAGGATCAAAAATTTGAAGAACTCTCAAGGCATACAGCATGAATTTTTTGATAGTATACTAGGGTTTTATGTCGATTCTTGGTCTAAAAGCTTGTGAAAAGATGGGACTTGTGAAAATCAACAGGAACGACATCAGAGAAACATGTGTAAACATGGTGACGGCTCTATTAGAAGATGCATTGGTTGAGGCTTACCCATGAGTATCCATGGATGGGCTAGGCTGTCTACCAGGCATCTACACACTCCGGCAAAATGGAAACATCGAACCGTCAATAGACCCCGTTAGACGAATATTTCCTGCCCTGAAAGATAACCTGAAGTCAGAGTAGTTGCGTCCAGAAAGCGAAAGAGTTATAGAAAGAGTAATGGGCCCAACAGAACGGGTTTTCACCTCCTTACCCCTGAGAAAAATAAAGGCAAGTTAGATTTTAACAATCATGATAAGCTGAACGTAGCTCTAGAGAAAGAACCCTACCTCTTGCCCACTGTTGATGACCTACTTTGGGAACAGCAAAACACCCAAGTGTTCACTGTTCTGGATCACAAATGAGGCTATTGACATGTTCGCCAAGACCATGATTCTAATCTGCTGACTCTTTTAACACACTGATCAAATGATTTTGTTGGATGTGTCTGCTCCTTGGTTTGAATTTCTCGTCTGAAAGCTTACAGAGAACGTTGCATCAGGCACTTGATGAACTGTAGGGTGTAATGTGTGTTGCTAATGACATCATCAGAGGGTGTGTCAGTGAGGATGCCAGAATGGTGACAGAACAACAGAATAAGAGGTTACAGGCATTATTGGAATGGTGCCAAGAACTATACATTAAGTTGAACAAGGAAAAGATGCAACTGAGAACAAAATGTGTCAAATTTCTTGACCACATCATCCCTGATTCTGGGATTCATGCTGATTCAGAGACAACCCCTTCGATCACTGGCGTACCGCCGCCAACAAATGCCACCGATGTTTGACAATTTCTAAGGATGTTTTAGTGTCTTGGTAGATATCTACCTTGACTGGCAAGCATCACATAATCCCTCAGAGCTTGACCAGCCAAGGCCAGGAAGTCGCCTGGAATTTTTGACCAAGAGAAAGTTTTTACTGATGTGAACAATTTGATCACCAAAAAACTTGTGATTGGGTTTCACGGCAACTCACATTATTTGGAGATACAATATGATGCAAGTAATAAAGGCCTAGGAGTTACACTGATGCAATGTGGAAAACCTGTAGAATTCGGAAGCAGATCTCTCACAGATAAAGAATTCCGATATGCTCCCAGAGAAAGGTATGCTTGCCATACAATGGGTTGTAGAGCGATACCATCAATACACTTATGGGAATTTCACAACAATCTATTGCGACTGCAAGCTGCTGGAGAAAATTACAATGAAACACCTAAAATATGTACCCAAACGACTGCAAAATATGATCCTGAAACTACAGCATTACTATGCTAATGTAGTACATCGTCCTGGTGCAGAGCAACTGATAGCTGATGAACCAAGTCCGTGTCCCAGCTAACTTTAGCAATTGTGAAATCATTCACAGAATAGTGAGCGATCATAGATGGAAGGAAAAACTGCTAGCAGCTACTCAACAGGATGACGACCTAATGAGCCCGAGCACCGTAATCTATTGGCCAATTTGTTGTAATGGGTAGCCAGAAGAACAAAACACACTACCAGAAGAGGCACTATCATAATCCAATTTTTAAGATGAGCTTGCTCTCTATGATGGCATCACCTACCGAGGAGACCAGGTCGTGTTTCCCAAAAGCAAGTAGCATGCTCTGATCCACCCTGGCAAATGATCAGCTGTGACATATCCACTTGGGAAGGAAGTGATTACCTAGTCACTGTCGATCACTTCTCCAACTTTTCCGAGCTAAATAAGCTGAGAGACTACCGACAAAAAGGTTGTGAAAAAGGTGAAGAAACTCATGAGTCGATATGGCGAGTCAAACATGCTAATCAGTGAAAACGGGCCACAATTCCTCTCTGAAAAGTTTGCCGTTTTTCAAAGGATTGTAATTATACACATCGTACTTCAAGCTCTCACCATCATCCATATGCTGAAGCCTCTCTGAAATTACTTAAGAATATACTGGAAAAGGCAGCTGGTGATAACCCTCTATAATGCACTACTAGCTTACACCGAACAAGAAGGTATTGGAAGCGATTGGTGTTGGCAGGAAGGGGTGCGCCTATCTATCCGCAACAAAGGCTCTACTGAATCCTGAAGGCCATCTACTAACAGATAACCATACCCAAAAACGAAAGAAACAGACAAGGCCAAGTATGTCCGAGGAGACAAAGACCTACAACCTCTAAAAAGCCGACTGTTTTTGGTGACAAGGTGTGATTAGAAGCAGCTGTGATGAAGAAGCTTGATGGTGGGCCATGCTTGGTACATAGTGATGGGCAGATTTTGAGATAAAATGGATGTGGCCTTCGTGCTGTTCCAGAATGATGGGCATTGGAGGAGCTTATTACTGGAACTAATCGGTCTCCTGAGGCCCCAGTCTATGGTTGCTGAGTCTGCTGGTAAAGGTAATGCTGATACGCCGCTCATAACCATACTAAGGACTGATGTACCTTCTGTACGTGCACACACTAGCCGAAATAGGCAGTTCATAAAAAGGCTGAAGTATCTTGGTGACTGTTTGAGCTATCACACAGCGGGATTCATCCTACCTTTTTTCTTCACTTTTTATTTGTTTATTTTTGTTGCAAAATGCGTGTACGATATGCCCTGCTCACTAGTTTTAATAATTATCATCGGGCTGCCGAATTTTGAGATAGAGTTATAATTATCTATTAATTTATTTTTGCTTTGTAAAGTGAGTGTATAACAAGCTCTGCTCGCTGATGTTTTTTAAGTTATCATCAGGATGTGATGCACAATCATTATGATGAAAAGAAGGGAGATGTTCCAAGTGACTCGCTACAAACTTTCTAGATGGAAGGCGATATTGTCACTTTCTCTCGCTCTTACACATTTGCTTTTACATACAACTATTTTAAGCATAATACAAAGATCTAAGATGAAATCCACAACCAATGCCATATCTTAACACTAGCTAATGAATACATACCCAGCATTAACTATATCTTAATCTAATAAAGACTTGAAATACATGTAACATAAGCTGCACAAAACATCTCTAGAATGCAATAATTTACGGTTGATCATTCCCTTGTATCATTTGATGCGGGCAGACTTGCAAAGAGCTGGCGTAGAAGATGACATCTGTTTGCGTAAGGTTGTAACTTTCATTGGCTATTATTAATTTTTTGTTACTAGTATTATCGTTTTGCAAAAATAAAGATGTACAGTCAAACATGGATAACTCGAACTTCACGGGACCGAGCGAAAGTGTTCGAATTATCAGAGCGTTCAAGTTATCAGATCACTGTCACGAGTCCATGTATTTACTTATTTATTAGTAGATACATGGCCATACATGTACATATACAAATTATAATATAGATCAAAAGCACAAATGGCTTGTTTCAAATTAAATGCTTCTAATGTAAAGTTTAAAACGTTTTTATCAAAAAGTATAGAGATTTTTCTATCACTTGAGATTGGTTTGTTGTTTGAGATGATGTTATTGCCAGGACATTTTTTAGATTGACATTGGCAAAACTTGATCATTGTTGAAATGCTCAAAAGAAAAGACATCTTTTTCTTTTGAGCATTCTACCTACGATCAATTTTGCCGATTTTTCTTGAAGTTTATGCAAAGATTACCTCACTTTACCTTGCTTCCGAAGGGCGATCGCTAAGCGGATGTTTGGTTTAAATCAAATTTCACCAAACCTTTAGAAAAGTCGTTGACAAAAATATTTTGCCGATGGTGGTAATAACGATGCTTATGAATTACGAAAAGTTGAGGTTTACCTCTATGGCTTGGAATATAAAGTGATTTTCTAAAGCGATAACAACCGTTTCGGTAGCCGTTGGGCAAAAAACAGTTCGAGTTAACAGTGTTGAGTTCGAGTTATCTTTAACAATTTATCATTACGTGGGAACGGACCAAAGAAACCGTTCGAGTTAACCATGTGTTCGAGCTATCTGTGGGCGAGTTATCCATGTTTGACTGTATCTTCTATTGGTAACTATCTAACTATCGCAATTGCAGCAGCTATATTGATCATACGATCAGTTCTACAAATATGCTGGGATTGGTCTCTCAACAATATTCCGATGACACCATAGAGTTGTTCACTGGCGGCCCTCAAAGAGGTCAAATACCAGTAGTAACAGTCTTAAAACTCTCTAGACCAAATCAAACACAGAGTATCCAGAATGGATCAAAACAGGTTGGGCAGCATTCAGTAGTATGCTAGAAAATGAATGCAAAGGAAGTATGTAAGCCTTTACAACAGAAAAAAATCCCTCTGAAATATGGAAAAATCTCAGAGACTTACTACTGATATGCAACGACAATTGGGTATCTAAAGGTGAAACAAACTCTCACAACAACCCATATTGGAACCCCACATTGTCAGAATTATCCAAACAGCTGAGAGCAACAAGGAAAGCATTTAAATATAATTTTTCCTTTGTTAATAGATCAAAGATGAATTGTCTTAAGGAGCAATTCAATCTCGAACTGAACAAAGCTAAAAATGAGCATGTTGAAAAAACCATCTAATGAACTGAACTCAGCAGACAATTCTAAATTTTATTAACCATTCAAGAACATTTTTATCACCAGGAAGATCGCTTAATAGGCGACCTGAAAAGTAACCATGGTAATATTCTACACAATGACAAAAGCAAGGCAAAATATATTTTTGGCCATATATTTTGAGGTGGTCACCTAAATATGAATGCAGTTCCACCAGAAACAAATCAAAGTAATCCAGCTGAGAAATTTGTTTCACTCAATGAGCCCATCACAATCGCAGAAATGAAGTTTGCTCTTAAAAAGCTGAAATTGTCAAAAAAGTGCAGACTTTGATGGCATTCACCCAAAGATGCTAAAATAATCGAGTCCGTTTCTTTTCAAAGCTTTACACTGCTTATTCAACGCTGTTTTCAACACTCAAATATGGCCATGGGATCAGTCAAACTTGGTAATATTCCTTAGGAAAACAGATCAAGCAGACAACACTGATGTAGGATCATACCGTCTCATAACCATCAGCTCCCATGTGGAAACACTAGAAAGGATTCTAGAACATAGAGTAAGAGATGACATAGAAAATAATATATCATCAGCAAACTCACAATTTGGTTTCAGAAAAAACAGAGGAATATTGATGTAGGTATACATTCTTCAACTGATATCAGAAACACAACAAAGCCTTAAAAGAAATAATACACTGCAGCCATTTTCAAAGACCTTCAAAAGTCATTCGATACTGTGTGGCATCAAGGGATAATATCCAAATTAGCTGACCTCGGGGTCTCTGGCGCCTTCTTGAGGGCCATTGAATCATTTCTCACCACAAGAAGTATTCAACTGAAGGTAAACAACTACATACATACACCACAAAAATGTACATTAGAAATTCTACAAGGCAGTGTTTTGTGTCCATTGCTTTTCATTATATACACACATGATATGCTACTACAAATAGAAGGCGTAACAGTATGCTGCTCTAAGGTGGCTTTTAACTCCTAAAGCCTAAAGATTTCTTGAGAAAGAGAGTGTCTGGTCTTATAAGCATTTATTAGCACAACTATCATGAGTACTGACAGGCTAACGAGGCTAACAATGATCAGATTCTTAATAAAAAGTCAGCATTTCTTTATATAGTGTTGGTAGCATAATAGTCATTAATCATAATTTATAATGAGCCAAGCACAAGATACAAAAAGAACATAAATAATAAGTAATACTATTATAATTTTGTTGCACGCACAATGGTCAGACAAAGAAGGTTAACAATGACACAGATGGCAACTGGGTGCTTTGCAAGATCGTGTCCAGGTGTAATGGTGGATTCAGCGCAGTTATTATGTAAATGAATGTCTTAAGAAATGAATACTAATAAAACGTATGTAGATCTGTTACACAATCTTCTGGATGGAATAATAGCTGTCATATAATAGAGATATCGCAACATTTCAATGTCAAGATAGACATATCTCAAAAAAGGCATTGGTTTGCTATTTGCCGAAAACTGTACCATACTGATGTCAGAGCATTCATCATCAGAGCTTCAAAACACATGCAACAAAAATTGCCCTATCATCCAAGAATGGATGACAAACTGATAATTAAAGATTATCGTACTTTTCGGACTACAAACCGCACCCCTATATAAGCCACATCGGCTTTATTTTCTAAAAACTGATAATACAACAATACATAAGCCGCACCTTTGTATGGGCTGCAGAACTCAGGACGGTGCTTTTAACGCGGCAGCAACTTTGCTGTGTAAAACGGAACAGTGCCTAACGGCACTGTTTCGTATTAATTGACGCTTTTTAACCTAATGTCTAACGGAACAGTACCGTTAGGCATTGTTTCATATTTTCTTTCACCGCTAGAGGCGCACTAACTGGAGATTCTGGTTAATGCGCCATAGCAGTGAAAGAAAAAGCCACATAATAGTCGCACCCTTATATAAGCCGCATGGTAGAGGTGGAACGAGACACGAGACGTCTCGAGTATCGACCTGTCTCGTCTCGTATCGGTCTCGTCTCGACTTAACTATTGCCAAACTCGAGACAGGAAGTAGAACTAAAGCGCCTGCGCACGGTTGTTAAAACATGGCTTTTTGCGGTAGCAACAACTCCATATATTGTAATGGATTGCGGGCAACTGCCTTTAAAGTTATACCCGGTCCGTTACTACCTGTTGCTACTGATTATGTTGGCCACTGAGTCTAATCATGTAGTCCGGACAACGGCCCTGTTATTTTTTAGTTCGGTTCTGTGTCGTTAAAACAGATACCGGGTCGTATCTAATTACTCTTCGGATAATCCAATTTAATAAATAAGACTTGCGGGTAAAATGTCTGTATTTTATCGTATCGTGTCTAAACACCAACTGCCCTTCATAAAATTCGGGCCTCTTTTACGTATATACTACCAATCGCGGGTAAAACTTGCCCGGACACGGAGAAACGAACGAAAGGCCGTGTCGACCATAGTCCGTGCTCGGTTAACAATGACGTTTTGTTAGCTCAATGTAAGAATATACATGTGCATGTATACAGTAATTAATATAATTTCATGAGTACAATTTAAATATAATTCACATACTACAGCTAATACACAAAGAAAACTTTAATGAAACGATAAGAATGAAAGTGTTATCGTGTGTTCTTTTAGTTGCGGTATTTCTTTGTAGAGTGACGGCTATCGGTTTCATTACACATTACATTAAAAAGTAAGAACTATTCAATAGATGGTAAAAATATACATGTACAAAGCAATATGTTTATAATAATTATGATCAATCAAGCTCAAAATTCTTAGAATATATAACTTCGGTATTTTAGAGCTGTTTGTGTCACTTTTGTTTACAAAAACTACATGCATATCACTATTAAAATGTTGTATTTAAATCGTTTACACCAGGTGAAAATTCAATTTAAAAAGAGTTTTATTAATTTTATATCTACCAAGTAGCTAGTACTTGTGTAGTGAAATCATCACCAAATGCTCATTATTTTACTGTCTCGTGTCTCGAGTCTCGAATTTTTACAAGACAGTGTCTCGAGTCTCGTCTCGAGCTTAAAAAACCTGTCCCGTTCCACCTCTACCGCATGGCTAAAATCGTCAGAAAAAAGTAGCGGCTAATAGTCCGAAAAATACGGTAACTATCAAAAAAACAGAATTAATAGTTTTCCGTGGTCATCTTCAACCCCAGTAATGTAAAAAGAAAACACTAAAATCGTAGACTCTACAGAAGTACTTGGAATCTGGGTATATAAGAGTTTATAATTTAAGAAACAGATTGGCAACAGCGTTAAATCACTGAATACAAAAATAAACACCTTAAAGCTGCTTCTGTATTCAAGAATGAGCTGTCAAACAGCAAAAAAGATTCTCACTCATACAATTTTTTAAGGCTCTACATGCATATTCTCTGGAGCCTGACTGAAAAAGTCTCACTGCATCCTCACCTCAAACTCTTTCTTGGATTTCATTTCAATCCATCTCTAGAATCATTACGCGTTCTTATTGGGGTACCTCCGATAAATATTCAAATGACAAGAGAAATGCTACAAATAGTGCGATGTCTGATTAAATCAGATATGTCGCACACCCTTTAGTTACTGCTTCTCACAGCTCACTGATAAAATGATTAAAAGCTGATATCAAGAAGATAATCTCCAGAAATGTAAAGTTGATAACATTGACTCTGAAAAACTCAGTAAAACAAACATTAACTATCTTACCAAAATCAAACTGGCTGAGAAGAAGGAAGATGCAACTAATTAATGGAAACTGCTCACTAGGCCTAATTTTAACTCTGCCAGTAGACCATTTATTCAATAACCCAATACCTCTTGAGACAAAAAGGAAAGCATTTGATGCACTGTGTGATCTGCTAACTGGTCATAGCAAGCTGCAAATATTTCAATACACCATTGGAGCAATGATATAAAACCCCCACAGGATTAGTCACGGCCATCATGTGGGCAGGGTTTGTTGATTGAGCCCTGTTGGGATTGTGCTAGCTTGGGTTTCGGGGCTAATACAATTCTCGCGGGGCGATCTCGTTGCCCTGTTAGGTTTTTTAGTCTAGGTTTTTATTGTAGATATGCGTCGATGGTGGATAACAAACCATGAAACAGCAAACCTTGAAGTTCTACAGTGTAGGGGTAATACCTAACCAGAAAAATGGATCCATGGAAAATAAAACATTTCAAACTACCTACTTTTTCCAATTATTGATATTGAGATAGGGATCATAGAATATGCTTAAAGTTAAATACAATTTACCCAAAATCACCCGAACAATGGCCCTTTTTCTCTAACTGCTAATTAATATTTTGTCACCACTACCATAAAATGAGTCTTTCATCGTTGTCCTATTGTTTGACCTTGCCAATAAGATGGGACAGCGGGCAAAACTGTGCAGAGTAGTTTTCAAACTCTAAATGTAAGACCAAATTTGGGCCATTTCACAATAGCGGCTATTAATATCATGAATGCTTGGGAATGGCAACTGACTGATCATAACTGTGACAATATTGGGCAACTACATCTATCTATATATATATTTCTCAAAGTATGTGGATACGTGTCCCTCCAGCTATAACTATTAAAATCTTGGAATAAAGAATCCATCCCGAAGAAGATTTGATCTCAGATCCTACCATTCCCCAGTCTGACGCCGTACCCATTAGGTCACAGAGATTGAATTGTTAGCTAGCTGGTATATGTCCCTATATGGGAGCAAATACCCAACGGCTTTGCGTACTTCGCAGAGTGATTGCTGGAGTGATTGTCATTAGTAAGCTTATCAAATTTTTCATTGGCAATGTGCCAGGCTAATAGCAAATGGCAGGCAACTTTCACTACTTCTCATTGTTTATAAGCTGATTTTTAATACCCAGGCAATGCAGAGAAGGTAGTTTGACAACACAAATAAACCAACAGATTAGTAAAATAACTACCATTGTTTATTATATTTGTAAATTTACAAGGGGCTTCAATGCTATTCAGCATATTTGTTTGTTCTGGGGCCATGTTCGGGTTCACCCCAACAGAGCTCGATCAACAAATCCCGCTCACATCATGGCCGTAACCAATCCTGGGGGGTTCTATATCATCGATTGGAGCAACCTATACACCTACACCTTTTTGTTGGAAGACAAAACTAGTACTCACTACTTCTACCAATGCTCAGACTATAATACTCCTCGACAAAAGATACATCCTAACACTATGAAATGGGACACTATTATTAAATTCATCGAAAAACAGAACACATTTACTATCATCACACATTCGCATAAAAACAATACAATTATATTGTGCCACATAAACATGTTGTATATACACATCTGCTATTGTGTGTGTGCACACTGGTTTTGGTATTTACACAGCGTATGGGGACACGGCTCGTTTCAACACGGCTAAGTTTCTGGTTTAACCAACAACGCGTTAGTACTTAATAAATACAGTTATCATATAAAGTCTAAAGCACCCATTCTCTTAAGATAAGTATCAACCAAAACAATACATGGTGGCAGCATTGGAGTAAATTTTTGTTATGTTTGAGACAGAGAGAGCATGAAACGATTGAGGCTGTAACTTCATCAATCGTTGTTCAAAACAATAATAGATATTTACCCAAAATAGACCCTGCTGCTTCATTAGTATTAGATGATAACAGAGAGGCTAATTTTCAGGTTTTCAAAAGTAGGTGACTTACATATTTTGTACTCACTAGACTCTCAAAAGAATATGAAGAGTATAAGCAAGCATTATCGTTATACATTGATAGGCCAGATGCTACAAAAGAGGTAGAATCATCTGCAGCATATGCCACCAATGAGAGTTGTGCATCAATACTTGACATTCTAGAATCTAGAACAATATTTTGTAAGGGAGCAAAATGTCATTCACGAAAGATACAACTTTAACACAACAAATCAACTGCCTGGTAAATCATTTGACGCATTTTATGGTGACGTCAAAACATTAGCAGGAAAATGTGGTTATAATAACTTTAAAAGAGATAGTGGAGACGGTGAGACTACTAGATGAAATGATTTGTGATAGAATTGTGCTAGGAATCAGAAAAGATGGCCTAAGGAAAATGTTGATTTTACAAGGCAATGTATTAACCTTAGCTATTGCAGTTAAACTGTGTCGGAGCCACGAAGTTACGTCTACAGCGATGAAGTCTATGGGGGCCAGCGTTAAATCAGTAAACGCTGTGCAGCAGGCCAATATAAGCTTAAGCAAAGAAGCCACGGCCAAGCATACTACCCGGCGTTCAACAGATAGAAGAGAGCATAACTCAAAAGCCAGCAGCAACAGCAAGAAGCAATGCCCAAAATGTGACAAGGAGTGACTTTCCAAAATTGTAATGCCCAGCACTATGTCAAAGTAAAACTACTCATAGAGTAACTGCTTCAACAAGTGGTCAAAACTACCTTTTCACTGGTGAACTCATAATAAATAAGGTGGCGGCGTGAAAAACTGAGGTAGATGTAAATGGCACTAGACTACTTTCAAATTAGATACGGGGGCATATGGAACAGTCATTAATCATTTGGAACCTTGACTTAATCATGTCAATCTCTCAAAGCCAGTAATCAAACTTCATGGTCTAGACCAGATACAAATTGAAGTTTTAGGCACCTTTGAGGCTGTAATTTCTTACAAGGGAAGAAAGCACACAGAGAGAGTTCACGTTGTTAAGCAAGTCTAGCGCTACGTCTTGTTACTTGCCACATAGATCAAAGCAAAATGGCTTTTCACAAAGATGATATTGTGGCTAAGTTCCGTAAGTTGTTCACAGGTCTAGGGCTCGTGAAAGACTATACATACCAGATTGCATTGAAAACTCATGCTAAGCCTGCATGCATATACACAAGAAAAAAAATATACCAGACCCGTTGAGAGAAAAATCCAAGGAACAATTCGACAGGATGGTGGACTAAGGAGTTATACCGCCAGTCACAGAGACTACAAAATGGTGTAGCAGTTTAGTGATTGTGCTTGAAGATGTGGTTGCATCAAATTTGAGGTGATTTTTAAAAAAATATTTTTTATTGTCTATCAGTTGGTATGTTTGCTGTATTAAACAACCTTATTGTCAAGATATTTGAAGATTAAAATTCAAAAAAATTGATCGCGGTAAAAATGCTTACGCCAAAAAACATGCCCAGACTTGCCCAAAATGTTGTAACGCGTGATACACCCTGTCTCTATCTCTCATACCCACATCGGCTAATGCGATAAAAGTCCAGTCCTATGTAGTGCTGAGACGATATTACGATATTTCGGTATACCGTTGATACCACTTTCTGATACCGACCTTATCGAATGCTTTCTGCCCATATCGAAATATTGGATATCGTCGATATTTTGATATTTCGTTCACTTTCTAAACTCCAATTAAAATTTCCAAATTCATGTTCCTCTCATGGGCGAGATATCACAAAACTTCAGCTGAATCCACAATTTTGCTAGCATGGCGACAGCAAAGAAGACGAAGAGCCCAGTCTGGGCTCATTTTTCCAAAGTAGAAAACGAGATTGAGGGTGTGTCTATGCCAACTGACTAGGTGGGCAAGTTCTCTATTTGCTGGTTCGATTGACTCTATCAATGCTTTGCGGGGTGAATAAGCAATAGTTTATTAGTCGTTGTCAGCAAAAAGAGAGGGCGTTATTATTATTATTTATTATTATTAGATTTTATAATTTACTTTTCTTTATTTCCTCGATGGATTGATTCCTCATCATTATGTTATTAATAACTATTGCTACTCACCGTCTGGTTTGCTCATCATATATACTACCTAGTACTAAATATACTCACAATAAATAATTTAATAATTAAGATTACTCCATATATATATATAATATATATACATCATAATACATACTACAACCACATATTATTAATATTAATTAATTATTGTGGTGTGTGTGCGTGCGTGTGTGCATATATATAGTATATATCCTATTATTTATGTACTGTCGCAATATATAAGCTATATGTTTTATATACAATTCAATTAATTGATGATCATTATTAACTGTTTATGCAGGTAACATGTGATGACTGTGGATTAAAGATCAAGCGCTCAGACTGCAACACAACTAATTTATTTGCTCACCTGAAGAACCATCACCCTCTGAAATATGACCAGGTTAAAAAACAACCTGCTGGTAAAAGCACACACGTTGACAAACAGGCACCACAACAAACAAACTACAGGAGATCACTAATTATTTCTCCTTTGCTGTGTCAGTTGCATATGATTTTGCTGAAGAACTTGCTAGTAGGTTTTCCAGTTGATTAGCCTTTCCAATTTATTTTCGTAGGCATGGGATAAAAAGCGTCAATAAGCGCCAGAAGATAAAACTCAAGCGAGGATCACAGATGCTATCATCAGATGTATTGCTAAGGACAGTATGCCACTGTACACTGTTGAGAAGCAGGGGTTTAAGGATCTTATTGAGTGTTTAGATTCAAAGTTAGTAATATATCTTGTTTGTTGCCTTCCAGTCTAACATTCCACATAACCTTTGTCATACTTTTGTGGAAAAATCATTCACTGATAATGAAATATATTCGTGTCTTGTAGGTTTAAAATGCCAAGCAGAAAGCTGTTCTCTGATAAAGTCATCCCGAGTCTGTACTCTGAGACAAAGACTGGTGTTGTAACCAGCTTATTAACATCCCCCACTTCTCATTAACAACGGATGGATGGTCAAGCATTGGCCTTACACTATATCTATTGCTCACCGTACACTATGTATCTCCTGAATGGGACCTTGTAACTAAGAACCTGAATACTGTCTACCTATCAAAGAGTCATACTGGCCAAAAGATAGTAGAGACACTTGAAGAGCTGCTGACACAATGGAACCTAGACAAGAGCAAGCTGGCCAGCCTTACTACAGACAATGCTTCTAATATGGTTGTAGCATCAAGAATACTAGATAAGCCTCGAATTGGTTGCATTGGTCACATCTTGGACAATGCTATCAAGTTTGCCACCATCCCAAAAGAAGGGAAAAATGCAGTCGTTGATCCAGGGTTGCATGAAATCAATGAAGTTTTGAAAGCCTGACGTGGCCTTGCTGCAGTTTTTATTAGCAGTTTCCAGAAAAAACGTGGATTGTCTGAAGCGCAGAGAGTTTGGTGTTTCTGTAAAATCTCTCATAACTGACTGCAAGACCCGATGGAGATCAAAACTAAAGATGGTGAACCGTGTGCTAGAAAATGAAAGACTAATCAGACAGGTGTTAGGAGCATCAAGACAACATGTCCGGCAAATGCCTGATGCAGACCAGTTTTCAGTATTAGAGTCTCTTGCCTCTGCTTTGAAACCGTTTGAAACTCTGACTGATGCTCTGAGTGGGGACCAGGATGTTACAGTTTCTGCAGTGATTCCTCTCGCGGAACATTTGATCGCCATTGCAAAGCCAGTTGAAACTTTAACTCCCATCGCAAATACCATCAGAGAGAACGTAAAAGCGTACATCATAACAAAGTTTGGTTATGAGGATGATGAGCAGGATCCCACCATGGAAGTTATGCAGCTGCTGGGGAAGGCCACCATTCTAGACCCCAGATGAGGATGGTCATTTGCTAGATGAATTGAGAGAGGTAAAGTACTGCACATAACTGATAGTTGAGCTCTTTCGTTCTTAAGACAAGTGTAAAGTAAAGTGTCAACCAGCTATTTCAGATTAACGAGTCCACCAATTGATTGATTGTTCTGTACTTTATTCAAGCAATTTCTTAGCAACTTTGTGCTAAGGCAGCTGCCAGTGTGAATTCCAGTGTAGATTCTGGTGAAGAGATAGTGGTACAAGTGATACAAGATCATGCTGATGATCAAGCAGAACATCAACAAACAGAGCCACCAGCAAAGAAATCACTCCATGGTCTTCTGATGGGTAGCCAGTCGAGGCGACTACACCATGAGGAAAGAGAAAAGGAAGACGTGCTTGTTGAGTGTGCATGTGAACTGGCCCGCTACCTGGCAACGGAGTATCCAGTATGCTCGGCAGAAATGAATCCATTGCATTGGTGGAGAACACATAATCCGTCACTTTCACATCTGTCTACACTCGCAAAGAAGTATCTCTTCATGTGTGCCACGTCACGCTCTTCAGAAAGACTGTTTAGTTGCTGGGGAAATATTGTGAACGAGCGTAGAAGTTGTTTGAAGCCACAGAAAGTGGACCAGTTAGTATTCCTTGCTTGTAACCTGTGAAACCTAGAGTCTTGACAATTACTTCATCCACTGTCATTCCAATTATTTAACCAGCTGTCAATAAAACCACCCATTTAAATGCTTTAGTATCACAGTCTTCGCTTACAGAGTCCAATGGAATATAATTCTGATGAATGGCATTCAATTCAATATAATACCATGGTGAATGGCTGTCGATAGATAGCCCTGTACTCGATTTCATACCCGATTCTTCAAATAATTATACTGGTACATGGATTCATTATGGAGTTGTTCTCACATGGCAGATATTCTGGCAGGTAAGACAACTCCGAATAACATACCCAATATTTCGATATATCGGTTGGCTACGCCATCATATCGTACCAAAACGAGTTTTTGATATCGTCCCAGCAGTAGTCCCACGCGGTTCTATTGGCACATAGGGTATTTTATTTTGTATTTGCTCATGTTGGCTAAAATAAAACGTTTAATTAAGCTACAGATACATTATTATGAATGTTTCAAACGCCTCAAGTAAGAGAAATTATAAACTTGTCATATTAACTTCCTCTAAAAGCTGTGTAAACATTTGAGTGCTTTTGCCTGCAAATAGAGGCGCAAACAATATTATATTTTATATTAATATTATTTCAATAAAGATTAACTAACTAACATTTGAGTACCGACTACCAATTCTACCGGTCTACTGTAATTAGGTCGTAGAGTTAGCTTATTTCATCATGCCTTTGTATCAGCTAAGTTCTCAGTTGCTAAAAGTGTAAAAAACTTACATTTTTTTCATACAGGATGTCAAAACTGAAGACGCTACTCAAAAAGCAGTTCCCTGAACTAATCTTTGAGCAACCTAAATCCCGCAAAGCCTCAGAGTTAGTCTACGCTCCAGGTGTGAAACTTGCAGACATCGTATTCAATTCAAAATTAGACGACGACAGCGATTTCTGTTTGGAAGAAATAAATATCAACACTGATGGTTCTGAGCTAAGTCATGCAAGTGTGTCACTAAAGAACTCAATAGACAATCATAAGTATAAAGCACCATTCTCACCCAGTGCTTCAAACACAACATTGGACTAGTTTTACGCTGCAGTTCCGGCAGAGCTTTCTAACTTCTTAGCTGTTATCTGGGGCTTTGTTAAAGATATAGACGATTTCTCTGAATATAGTTCTATCAGGTCTGACTATGCAACAAAGCTTCTCTGTATATGTCAGGAAATGATGACATGCTGCGAAGGAAGGAATCATTGTCCAAAAGCTATGGTATTGGGAATATCAGTTACAAACATAACTGGTTCCGCAGATCTTGTGTCCTTGCTGAATAGCTACGGACATTGTGTGAGCAACGAGACTATTTGCAAAGCTGAGACCAGCATTACCCAGAGGGAAGTAGACAAAGATTCCATGGTTCCTCAAGAACATGTTTTACATAGACCGACCACTCTAGTGTATGACAACATAGACATCAATGAAGAAACACAAACTGGAGAGGGAACAACACATAAAGTAAATGGTATCATATTCCAAAACAGCTATGTTTCTGTTCCTGTACAACGTACAACATCAACACCTGAAACAAAAAGAGCTTGCTCATTGAAAGCCCCAGAAAAGCCTTGTCTACCACCATACATATTAGGAAAACGCTCAGGCCTCTCTCTCTAATGAAAGACCATGTTTGATTACAGTCACATTATGTAAGCTTGGAGAGCCTTCAAGTATCCCTGCTGAAGGAGTTTGCTTATATCACAGTTAAAATGTACCATCAACTGCAAGATTCTGACAACACTGGCTTACATCTCAGACCCAGTGATGTAGTGATGCTGTTGTAAGCTGTGTTAATTGTGTAAATGTAGTTTTGTATGTACCATAATTAATAATATGTATCTGCAAAATCAACAAGCAACGGGCGTTGTGTGTAATGGAGTACATTACCAGAGTTATCCCCTTATGATTTATTGTCAAATTGTCACACTAAGCTTTTGAACAAATTATGATACTTTCAACTGGATATCTGAATGCCCAAATGATTTCCATGCTCACTGGTCGTTGTAATCTAATCAGATATTTACCTCATATAGCTTAGTTCTCCTTCAGCGGCTGATAGCTGTTTTGGGCCAAAAACGAAATATTTTTTATGCTGTACTTGCCAGTTTTGGTCAGAATTGGCTAGAAATTGTTTTATACCATCATCAGACAATTATCATATTATATGCACCAATTAGAACAGAGAAAATAGTTCTTAAAATGGATTTATGAGTCTAAAAAGGTTGAAATTTTGGTAAAAATGGATGAAAATGCACTTGATGGTCATGTTCGGGGGCCATTTAGGGGTACATGTGAAGACTTTAGCCGCAGTATCTCTAAATTTGCCAACAGTTCAGGTCTTAAAGGTACTAGACAGACCTGCCAACCCAAGAGTGGGGCAATGCGTGAGATTTGGTTTTGGGGCAATTTATGTATCAATGATAGTATATATAAAATTTTGGAAATTGGGCAAAAATCTCACGCATTTCTCACGCATTTTCATTTTTTCTTTGGGGTGATTGCGTGAGTCTCACGCCAATGCGTGAGAGTTGGCAGGTATGGTACTAGACAAAACATCTCATGTATGTCCAAGACCTTGCCACAAAAAAATGGATTTTTGAGGACTTTTAGCGTATTGGCCTAGCACCTATGTGAATTGTTTAGACTTGTATCGTAGTAAGACCGATTCATATTGCTCGCCATAGAACAATACATGTACATGTACGTATATCTGTGCGCGCATACAAGTAGGCCTACATGTATAATAATTGATATGGGAACAGCCCTCCAGTCTTGCTGTGTAATACATGTACATGGATGGTTGACTCGCGATAAATTACATTCCCCTTATTTCGAATGAGCGTTTTGCGGACAACCAACATTTTAGCCTTCATCATGTCCGACGATGAGGAGAACTAAATCTACAAACAATAAATCAAAGTTTTGTGAAGAAAGGCTTGTCTGCGATACTGAAAAGTCTCCTGCGATTATCACATGCAAAGAGTGTGGAACCTGTCAGTGTTCTAATTGCGAAGAAGAATTGCACAAAGACGGGGACTCCTTTTTTCATGAACGTTTCCGGTTGGATGCCTATATATTAAAGAACTCTTCAGAACCTGCATCTCGGCCAGTTGCTAACGACACATCTGCTGAACAATGCGCGCAGTTAAAAAATGCAGCCCTTAAACTTACTGCAAATCCTCCAATTCGAGTATCATCTATAGATAAAGTACTAACTGATACGACCTATCTGGTAAAGGAAGCTCAAGAAACCTTTATTAACCCTGGTGCTCAACATTTTTCAGAATGTAACGTTTCTGGTCGACAGAGAGGTATTTTGCCGAGTTCTATGCCTTACACACGACGGCTATCGGAAACTATTGAAAAAGATTTGTCTGCGCCTAGTCGCGTTTCTGAACTGTCTTCTAGTGGTAGTTCAGAAGGATTAGCATACACGACTGTCGAACTAGAAGATATTGACGCTTGTAGCGAAGAATTTCTTTCTTTAGGGCTAGACTCCATTCTTTCAAGTGATTTATCAAGTTTAGCTATGAGAGGGCAATCATCCAAACCTTCAAAAAAATCTAAAAATAGAAGCTCAACATCTTCAATAATCCCACATGGCGGTGGTCTAGATAATCATCCCCGTCGTAATGGTGAAATTGGATCAGACCAGGAGGACCCACTAGCGCATGTACCACCAAACGAGTTCAGTGCATCTGACCTTGATGCAGACGAGGACATAGTTAGTGATCTCATTCGCTCTGTACAACTAGCTAATCATACTACCGCGTCAAACGTAAATTCAGAACGACGACCATCTAACGCTACCCGAAGCTTTCTTTTAATCGATGAATCAGAAACTATACAGGTAGGCCTAGTTGCAATACAGCTAAACATTTTTAACTACTCTTTTCTATCTGTACAGAAAATGACAGTTGTCAAGTCCTAATCATTTGTTACCTGTTATTTGAAGGTCAGCAGTGGAGAAGAATTGCTACATAAGCTCGGTTGTATGAATGCTCAAGTTAAAGTGATTTCTATATTTGGTAATACAGGAGATGGGAAGTCCTACACACTGAATCATGCATTCTTTGGCGGTCAGGAGGTAAATGATAAGAAATTTGCCTGTAATGTTAGGTGTGAATCATAATTTGACAAAACTGCAGTTTTGGCTACTTTGCCAAAGCATTTTGATCATAGTAAATAGTTTGCTTTTGATTCAATCACTATGTTTCCAGGGTGGTGCTGTGTCTAGGACGATGATGTGTTTATGATGGGGATTAAGAATTGTATGCACATTGAGTTACCGTGCAATAAATGTTTCAATGGAAATTCGCATGTTGTGAACCTACTCTGGCGCTTTGTTAAAAAAGATAAGGAGTTCTACGCCATATATCAATAATTAGCGATGCAGTCTTGTCACGCTGAATAACTGGCATGACATTTTATTGTGCATCATTCGCAAGTGGCGTTTCCATCATTCGCAAGAATGAAACATTAAATAAAGATTTTCCAGTAGCAAAACTTCCTTGACTTGCAGATTTGTGTTGCTTTCATTTGGCAGATTAACGCAAACTTTCGTATTAATGGTTACAAGGAAACATAGTGATATTGGTGAATACTAATGTGAGCGACATAGCCCCTAACGCAATGCACTATGATACCGTGTTGGCTACTTTGTTTGAACCTATTTCTGATCAAATAATGAACAACAGATTTTGCTATAGTTAGTATGCAATAAAGTTGAGTAAATGTAGATTCATGCCGTCCAGTTTAGCACTTTTGTATCTTGTAGGTGTTTGCTACGTCTGCGGATCAGGACACTTGCACTGTCGGTGTTTGGACAGCATATGACCCTGACACAAAGGTCATGTGTGTTGACACAGAAGGTCTCCTAGGAGTCACCAAAAACCAAAATAAGAGAACACGACTCCTGTTGAAGATACTCGCTGTCTCTGATGTTATCATATACAGAACTGCAGCTGACAGGCTTCACACTGACCTTTTCCAGGTGATTGCTATAAACTCATGTTTGCTAGCTTCAGTCCTGTATACTGGGCCAAATAATGATTTGTATTTATTACTGGTTTTTGTGTCTGGTCCAGTTTTCAGCATACATTTCTTAAATTCTCAAGAGATGCTGGTGAAACTCCACTCCAAATCCAGATACCACTTAGTCACAGTTATAGTTCAATGAAATTAATGTCAACTTTGTTTTGAATACTACGTATAGTAGTAACTGGAAAATCCAGAAACAGCAAGACAAATTATCTAAGGAGGTTTAACATGAGGAATGAGTGAGTTATGCCAACACAATCAGCATTGTTTGCTCTTTTTGTGAATGGAAAATCTAGTTACCACTGAGTCACACTTATAGTTCGATGAAATCAATGCCGACCTTGTTTTGAATACTACGTATAGTAGTAACTGGAAAATCCAGGAAAAGTAAGACAAATTATTTAAGGAGGTTTAACATGAGGAATGAGTGAGATTACTTATGCCAACACTATGCAGCATTCTTTGCTCTTTTTGTTACCAATTGCCATGCTATCATTAGCTGTTCATTTCCCTGGTTTTAGGCTTTGAGCTCTCACCAATGTCAAATGTCAATCAATCGAACCTAATAGGCTTTTGGCAGGCTCACAGTTTCTTGGGATTTTCCATTCAGTTTCTGAACGTTACACCACCATGTATAAGCTTTGTTATTGTGTGAGGGCTTGGCATTGAGTGACTTGTGTGCGCATACACAAAAGAGCGTTTTGTTTTCAATTGATGGTAGCTTCGATTATCGGGCTCGCAATTAATTATTGATGGGTGGCAGCAGAACGTTCTAATTTTGTATATCCCTTTAATAAAATGGTCATAGAATGTTCACTTTGCATTTATGCTCTGAAAATTGATCATTCATGTGCATGATTGTTCGCTCAAAGAAATAATTGCGTGAAAGCTTCATAATGTCAGGGGGAAATAGTATGAGAAGAGACTACTTCACAAGTTATGTTCAATAGTGTTTTGGGCTCCAATCAAAATAGTACATAAGCAGTTTTAAAGGTTGACTTGCAATAAAATTCACATTACAGTTATTTGGTATCAAAAGATTCACCATGTCTTACTCTGTTGTGTTGTAGCTGCCAATTGTGTTGAAATTTGATTACAAGCTCTTAAAACCTCAAAAACGAAAAGCCGTCGTAGATTGGAATCTCTTTATTTCGATGACGTAACCATGAAATTTGGTTATTGTCTTGTCACGTGATGTTGTCGCGTGAAAAGGCCAATAAAAAGCTCGATATAAAACTTATCGTAGCACTAGTTTATGACAATCACTTCGGGTTTTACCGAAGACCCCCGTATCAAATATAGATGCTCGCTACTTTACAGTTTTGTTTTGGTTTGGTCTAATCGGCATGTCATAATCTAATCATGTGACCCAATACTTCGCAAATAATTTCTGCAGCACTTTTCGATTATCACAAGTGACCAACAGGCCCGTCATGATTATCAGACAATGATATGTATTCCTTCAAGCTAAGGCTAAAAAATTAAACGAATTTGTACGGTAAATTATAAGATATCACTGCTAAAAGTGACAGCATTACGATGACGATAAAATAGACGCGTAAGAACAATAGACATAGTTTTATTGAAAATACGTGAAGTATATTTGTGAAAATATTTCGACGAATAAGGTTGCATGAAAGTGTAAACAGAAACCATCTCTCACAACTACATCACATTTGAGCTGTTTTGGAAAGAGTGTCCAAACTATGGCGATCTCGTGTGGCTGCGATTTTCTGTTCGTTTTTGAGCTTTTAAGAGCTTGTAATTACCTTTCCACATGGTGAATCTTTTCATATCAAATAATTGTAATGTGAATTTTGTTGCAAGTCAACCTTTAAAGATAGCGAACTGATATGAACAGATGGAATAGCCTGTATTACATGTGGTCTCTAATACTGATATGAATGACAAAGGTTGCAATTACAACTCATGGTTTCTCATGCAAACTCTAATGGTCTCCATCGCCTACAGCAGTTGCAGTCTTCAACGATTTTTGTTTGCTTTCACAGATTCCTTATAGGATCCATTTTCAAAGAATAATTGCTATAGTTTCACAGCTTCATGTATAGAAGATTGCACGGAAAACTCAATCATCCATAGAAAACAACAAAGTGTTTGTCATTCAATGGAACACCAAGCATGTTGTTAAATCTTGCACATTTAAATATTTATTCGGAAAGTCTTGTGGTCTACTTTCCATCGCAAAATTTCCACCCAGAAAGGCTAGTTTGGAACCATTATTGCATAGATATGGCTGTATATTCTGTTACCTACAGCAGTTTTTAAAACGCAAATGACCGCCATGGCACCCAGTATTCTAGAATATATATTGTGAAATATAACGCATCTAGTTCAATGATTCCGTTAAAAAAGTTGTTTTGGTAAATTTATAGAATGTTTTATTCTACATGGTGTCCTCCAACAACATCTAGTTCTGGTAGAGCAGAATGGGAGTTCATATTTTGGCACCTACTTTCAGTTTCTGGGAGACGCATCTCAGGCCTACAGCAAGCACTTTCGGCAGGAGCTAGAACTGCGCAAGTCTCATGCCGGACATAGGTTGCTGCAGGAGATGGGACCCGCTGTCATTGTCTTTCATGAGACAAAGAGGACCAACACTCTAGATGCCTCAGGTCAGCTAATGCTCTGAATTAACTAATACTCTCAAGTCAGCGTGTAGTACTCGTTGGGCTGATATTTTGAAGGTATTACCTTTAGCAAAAACTAGCAATTGGCACTGGGATTAGGAGGGCTGTATGAAGGTGTGCAGCACTACGGCAGCAAGTAATGTAAATAATGGTTACAGCTGTTGTGCGAGGCTTATCCATGAGTGGAAGTAAGATGGAACGTTCTATTCTTTATATTGCTGTATCACCAACTAAGTCTCTACCATTCATTACATGTTCATTTGGCTGTTGTACTGCTCGGGGATTGTATATGAAAGGATGATGACCCTTGCATACGAGGTCAGGCAACATGTAAAGCAACTAGCACGCTACTTTTGTGTGATTCAATATATCGCTGAGATTCATTTCTGGATATTGTAAAACCTATTTGTTTACACATATTTGTATACACATATTTGTTTTGCATGCTGAAATATGGCACAAAGGCTATGCGATGTGTGTTCCTAGCCAAAGGCAAGTCAGGAGATGAAATACTTCGGGAGCGGTTTGTCTCCCAAGATGTGGATATTAGCTCTTTCTCCTCTATCAAGTATGTTGGAGTGAAGACGACTAGGAATCCTACAAACTTTGCTCCTCTAATCAGCTCTCTGAAGAAGGAGATAGCCAACTGCAGTGTCCGTTCTCCACGGTCACCGCTCATTGTCTATGAGATGCTCAAGGTAATCTATTACCCTTTGTCAATCCTTTGAACAGAGAAACGTTGAGTTACTTTGACCAGAGTTTAGGTTCAAAATATGGCAAGTTATTTACTAAATGTTTGATAACTGATTCACATCTGATCGCGATGTTCTAAGGAGTGACATTTACAACAGTGATTCACTTGTATTTGGAATTGTTTACCTACTGATTAATTTTTTCCCAATGCATGTTGGTGTGTTTAAAATTTGATGTTGCCTAATAGCTCATCAGCATCTCATCAACTCATGCATAGTATCTTCGTCAATTTAGGGTAATGCGCTATCTTTGATAGAGTTATCTCATTTTTCTACTGTTTCTGTCATAGATATATATAGCTCTAAGTTTAACTTATATTGGATACTTTTAAATTAGTCTACTTTACACTATTCTATTGTTAATGCAAAGAGGGCTATTCAAATTTTATCAATGGCTACCGGCTAATAGGAAATGACATTTCATCACATTTCTCATTCTTGAGTTAGGATGAACGATGCTATGTAAGCTACTTCTCTTTCATGTCGTTTGTAATGTTTAGTATTATACAGACGGTTCCCTACTTACGAACATTCGAGTTACGAACAACGGTACATACGAACAGGTCTGCGCGTAGGCACTACTCAGAAGTACCACCCAACATCCACCTTTCTCTGCCCAATTCGTTGCAGTGGATAGGTGCGTGAACGTATCTCCAGTGCGCAAAGAACTTTTTTATTTTTACTGTACATATTGTAAAAGGATTTGCGGGCCTTGGCACGATCTAGACTAATAAATAAAGAGAAGAGAGTGCGTGTAGTTTCATTCAGCTTTTAATTAGCGAAGGAAATTTCACTAGCTAAGGAGCGTACGGCTATCTGCTCTGCTCAACTAAGTGAGAGCGCTCCTTTATATACAATAATATCAACCGTTCCGGCTAACGGCAAATGGTAAGAACACCGACTAAAAAGGTGAATAAATAGGACTGCTCGTGCTTTGGTATAACAACAATATAAGTGACGATAAGGGATAGTGTTATGACGGGATATCAGATATAGCAATAGCATAACAAGTGAAACAATGATATAATAAACGGACAACACATACAAAAAAATAAGACAACAACGATAAGTGATAGCATAACGATTAAAACTACAATATAGTAAAAAGGACAAGACATACAATAAATGAGAAATGCAGTGTCATGGCCCGGTGTCCACCAAAGTATTATCTCCATTTTATTAAATTTTTTTTCAGTACAAACCAATACAGGTTACTTATACAAGCCTTAAACATGCTTATATAAACCTTCAATATACTTATATAGGCCTTAAACATAAATTATAATACAAAATATAGCACTGAAGCAACTTACGAACAAATTCACCTTACGAACAATCGTTCGGAACGTAACTCGTTCGTAAGTTGGGAACCGTCTGTATATTCATAGGTCAATAATCCCATCCAATTTTCCTTTTCGTTCAATAATTTATAATATCCCATAATAAAAAATTTATTACTGATATACTAAATAGACACTTGTTTTTGGTAAGATCCTCATGTATTTGTTATTGAAAAGTGTGATACAGTTGTTTGTTTATAACTGTGTTCCGACTTTATGCCTGTGTAACTCTTATCTGTTTCAAGTAATAGTTGATAACGATGAAAAATATCCGGCTCTTGTGTAGGCAAGATACACACAGGTAGTTGAACTTTAGCAAACACGTATCCCTAGTTCATACAAGTAGAATATGTCAACACTTATACTATGTTTTTGAATATAGGTCACATATAAAACATATTTTTTACATTTGCATCTAAATATTCTGCAGATTCTAAATGATAAGTTCAAAGGTGACATATACAGCCATTCCCCTAACAGTTTCCCAGATGAGTTTTTCACATGCGCATCCAAGTGCCTGGCATGCACTAACAGGTGCTCTCTGTCCATGAACCATCGAGCGAATCACCATTTCGCAGGAGCCTGCAAATACGTGCATACATATGATAATAGATCTTACATATGCAAGGTTGGTTCCTTCTCTTCGTTGTGCATGTCTATGCATGGTATCACAACTCTTATTATATGTAGACTGTGCTTTATGCAAGCATCACATTGCATATAATGTATATAGTATTGTTTCGGAAAGTTAGTATTAGCTAAATATTTTTCACTCAACCCAGTCCACCGTGAGGTGTGAGCTTTAAAGGTTGACTTGCAACAAAATTCACATTACAGTTATTTGGTATCAAAAAATTCACCATGTCTTACTCTGTTGTTTTGTAGGTGCCAAACACGTGGAAATGTGATTACAAGCTCATAAACGCTCAAAAACGAAAAGCCGCCATAGATTGGAATCTCTTTATTTATTTGACGTATTCATTGCAGTTTGGTTGTCGTCTTGTCACGTGATGTTCTCACGGGAATTGAAAGGCCAATAAAAAGCTCAATATAAAACTTATTGTAGCACTAGTTTATGACAAACACTTCGGGTTTTACCGAAGACCCCGTATCAAATATAGATGCTCGCTACTTTACAGTTTTCTTTCGGCTTGATCAAATCGTCAAGTCGTAATCTGATCATGTGACCGAATACTTCGAAAATAATTTTTGCAGCACTTTTCGATTATCACAGGTAACCAACAGGCTCATCATGATTATCAGACAATGATATGTACTCATTCGAGCCAAAGTTGAAAAGTTTAACGATTTTTTACGGTAAGTTATAAGATATCAGTGCTAAAAGTGACAGCATTACAATGACGATAAAACAGACGCGTAAGAACAATAGACATGGTTTTATTGATTGCGTGAAGAATATTTGTGAAAATATTTTGACGAATGAGATTGCATGAAAGTGTAAACAGAAACCATCCTGTAACAAGTACGTCCCATTTGAGTCGTTTTGGAAAGCGAATCCAAACTACGGCTGTCTCGTGTGGCTGCGATTAACTGTTCATTTTTTAGCTTTTAAGAGCTTGTAATCACATTCCCACATTCTTTGCACCTACAACACAACAGAGTAAGACATGGTGAATCTTTTCATATCAAATAACTGTAATGTGAATTTTATAGCAAGTCAACCTTTAAGGTTTGCATTAAAATATAAAGTTATAACCATGTGACGTGCACCTGCAACAGTCATCTCACCGTCATTGACTTTAACTGGATTCATCGTGTCAACGAGTCATACAACCAATCATGATGTATATCTAGTCTATCCCTAATTTACCAACTTTAGAGGTGCTTGGAGAAAGGCAGAAAAAATGAGGTTGTCCCCAAGACCTGCGCCTCAGACGACAACAGCATAGTCGGTGTGGCCAAGTACATGCTGGCTGGCTATGTATTGGAGTGCAGGGAGTGCGGTGTAATATACAAGTCACGAGAGCATTGGTATGGCAACAAGGAGCCAACTGAGAGTGCTGTGAGTATGGCAAGGAATCATACCACATTAAACACTAGAGAAATCTGCAATTGGCTTTAATTACGCCTACTCGCCTAATCTAGGGTGAGGCTTGAGGGAGGTGTGACAGTGCAAAGTCTACATGTTTGCAAAATTTTTAAGGGGTAGACAACTTTATTTTGATCAGGAATAATTGATTTGAGGAACACTTTATAAACGCTCGACAAGTTTGTCTATGAAGCCAAGTTAGTGAGAAATGCGAATTATTGTCATCATGGCTTAGCAGCTGACTATCCTCTCAGCTGACTAACAAATAAATTTGTATCAATGGGCAAAGAGATCTCTTTTGTCCAAACCTTCTGTATAACTTTATCTACTATAGCCAAATGAGGTATTAAAACATCCCATTGTTTTTAATTTTGCCTTGCCATACTCGCTTAATGAAGAATTGCATGACCAATACTAAAGATAAGAAAGTGACCTCATTTTGTTTGCTTCAGATGAAGGATATAACAAGGGAGACAGATCTAAATTTGCTTTCAACAAATTTAAACTAGAAATTTCCCTGTCATACAGCCCACGACCTGATAATGGAATAAGTGATAATGGAAAAAAGAAAGGGTAGTGCTGGTGGTTGAAAAAGTAGTTGTCAGCAGGAATTGACAGAGTATAGTATAAATGAGAGTTGTTCGAGATGATATAAAATAAATTTGAGGGAGCACGACTTCAAAAAGGAAATTCTAGTAATCTAGGAATTTGACAGGGCAACTTGTTGGCATGTATGACATAGTTGTGTTTCAGCATTGTATGTAATGAAATGTTTCTCATTACATCCAGTACGCGTGAGCTGAGATATGTTGTCAAGTCTGCCTAGAAAGTTGTTACGCAGTTCTTGAAAATCAGGACAATCTAAAGATTAAAAATGAGGAATGTGATGAAGGGGGGCAGCATTGGGAGGAGCAATGTTGTTTTGTGCAATATTTTCTTGGTCAATGATGTCCATAAAATCATGATCATCATCTGGAGACAAAGGGGCTGCCAAGTCCATGTCATTAACATCGCCTACAACATCTGCTAAAAAATTCTCTGAATCAGATGAGTTGTTGTTATTAATTTGAGTAGTGTGTTGTTGAACATTAGCATTTGCTGTTGATGGTTGCTGTGAGGACCTTCTATTTATCCTCCTATTGAGCTGTAATAATTGAGAGACACCTGGACAGTCACTGCGTCGGCCGCGACGCGGTGTTGCATGTCCATAGTAGTTGTCAAGTTGTTTTGAAATTAAATTCACAATGTCAATTATGCTAAACAAAAGGTTGTAAAAAATTCACACCTAATCTACTACTCTCTCAAACCTATGTTTTACAACAATAAAATAAATATTAATTAAAGCTGTAGGCCTAACCTACTGTAATGTATGTAATTTAACAACAATAAGGAAGTATGTTCATTATAACTCTGAAATGCAAGATTAGAAGTAAAATGGCAAGCTGCTGTGTAATATACACAGTTTGAAAGTTGGTTATGTAGAATGGCTTTGATAGCGATCTAGCAGAAAGCAAGTATGAGCGTTCACAAGTTTTCTGCAAACTGGAGCAAAATAAAAAAATGTTTTCGTCATACAGGGGCGTTGTAGTTTGGCCCTAGCTTGTACGTAAGATGTAAAGAATTTTGGCTAATCTTTAAATAATTTGATGAAACCTTCGGTAATTGGGAAAAAACATGGGCTGATAGACTGTGTACCACAATTTCGTACCTGTAAATCGGTCTACGCCTCAAATGGTCTACGTTTATTACAGAAACCTTCGGACAAATAAATTCGAATAATTATTCTTATGATAATTTTATAAAATCAAATAATTATTCTTATAATTAAATATTTTTGCAAGATATCAAAAACGGAAAAATATTAGAAACCTTCGGCAATTCGACAATGTCATAGACTGGTGAAATGAGCATGTTTTTTCTCCTGAAATGTGCCCTTCTTAATAGTTCTGCTATCTGTCGTACGGCTTTATTGGCGTATCGTTGGCCGGCCCTAATTTTGATTAAAAAAGCTTGTCAAGTTTTTTATTGCGAGTTTCGGCCAAATTAATCTGTCTATTTGTGTATAATCCGATCAGATGGGTAAGTTTTAGGATATTGTCGACAATTTTCAAAGACTTGGTAACATATTTAAATAGGTTTATATGTGTTTTGTATCGTTATTATACTTAAACGACTCCATTGAAAAATGGTTAAATTTGTTGATGAGATTTCGGTACAAGGGTTTGCGACAGTGTTGATGAATAATTTTCATGAGTTGTGTGCACATGCATTTATCATAAATCTCTCAAACAATCGCTCCGCTCGTGTTTGGTCGTGAGAAAATTTATTAATGTATAAAGCTAATAAAACTTACATGTTAAACAATATAAGTTACGTTTATTGATATAAAGCCACATGTTTGTGTCCTTTCTTCCTACTCAGTCATTAAAAAATATCACTTGAACCCTATAGTCAAAGTTGTAAACTGTAAGTTTAATGAATGTAACAAAAACAATTTTGGTTGTATTCAGTTTTCTCAGTATATGAAGACAATTTAGGTTGAATCGGAAAAGGTCTGTGTTCAGCTCAACAGCATCTAGTAAGTTTTGTAAGAGGCACATGTCTTTTTATGCTTATCAAAAATATTTGTATTCCCTACGAAACTGAACATTTGGTAAAAACTGTATATATTGAACCAATTTATGCTATTATCCAATTAATTAGATGCCTTTCACGATTTCAATACTATCAAAAAGTGGTTGTTCAGCCTCTTGGCCATATTCGTTGACCAGAAGGACCGCTGTTGTTCTTGAGACCTCTGGTAATGTTTAGCACTACCACACATGGCACTCGCTGGAGGACCTACTGTCCGCTTTAGGACAGTCAGCTAAAAAAATAATATCAGAATTAGCATGTTTTCTGTTGCCACTTGAGATACCAATCCCCAGCTGGTAAACTTCTCCTCCGATTATTTTTGTTCCTCATTAAGGACATTTGACATGTACTTGAGAGTTACTCGCGCAATGACTACCGGATCAGAGCTGGTTAAAACACTCCCGAAAAGGAGTGACTGCTTGGTGTTCAGTCATTTATCGCGGAAAGTTTGTTGAACATTGTTTTCATATGCTCAAGATGATTTTTGTTTGTAAGGATTTTATCCACGACTGTCTGGAAATCACTCATTTTGACAAGCAGGTGGTTTGCGATCCGGCCCCGCTCAAAGTGAGATTGTGACTTGTCTCGCATATCCTTTACATTCTCACACTCAGTAATAAAATTATGTTCATAGCTTACTGAGAATACTCCATAGTGACTTGCTCTGGCACCGTTGCTTCTATACTCCTCTTTATACTTATCTGAAGCTTCTGCCACAGTGGCAGTTTCGAAGCCATATAATACCTAAACAATCATTTGGCTGTTTGTTAGTGTTTAGCCTTAAGCTTCCAAGTAGGATAGCGACTCTTAGTCAGCTTTGGGAGTTCTAGTTTATGACCCATGTTAGAGCAGATCCTGATTTATCTCCTGTTAAAATCTCATGGTTATGTGATAAGCGACACCGCTAACAGTGAAGTAAAATATTTAAAGTATGACAGACTTGTTTGAAGTTGCCTTTCCTTACCCTATTGTAGGGATAATAACTCAAAATACGACAAAGAAAAGCTGATATCCCAAAACTGCATGCACCATAAACAGTACAGCAGATGCTCCTATAGCATAAACCTCTCATTACGTAAATTCCAGTTGACATTCAGAATTTATATAAAGTTTTCACTTCGTATTGCGCCAAAAATTCCATATAAAGCGGGAGGTCAGTAAAAGTTCCCAAATTTGACTCCCAAATAACTTAGCTTTAAAAATATTGTTTTCTTTCTTGCCGTACTTGGGGGAGAAAAACAAGGTCCAGTCAAACATGGATTACTCCAACTTCACGCAATCGAGCGAAAGTGTTTGAGTTATCCGAGGGTTCAAGCTATGAGAGCTCTGTATTTATGTACTGATAAATACACAGTGCAATAAAAGTGCATGTATTTATCAGTAGATACATGTACATATACAAACTATATATAAATCAAAAGCATAGACTGCTTGTTGCAAGTTAAGGGCCTCTCATGTAAAGTTTTAAAAGATTTTATCAAAAATTATAAATATTTTTACCACTTGAGATTTGTTTGTTGTCTTAAGTGATGTGACTGCCAGAACGTTTCAGATTAAAATTTGCAAAACTTGATTGTGGTTGAAATGCTCAGAAAAAAGACATACATGTATTTTGTTTCTTAGCGTTTTAACCGAGATCAATTTTGATGATTTTAATCTGAAAACGTTCTGACAGTCACATCACCTAAAGCTACAAACAAATCTCAGCTGATAGAATTAGATAGAAAATCTATTTCTGACATTTTATCCTTATACATATATCTGCATAGAATCACTCGGGACTATAATATGTATTTTGCATGTTGTGTCTATCTTTATTATATTTTTGTCGCTAATACTTTCTAACGTTTATAGTTTGCCGTAACCAAGCCAATGTTTTAGCGACCCTATTAATCAATTTTATACGGTTTCCTACCCAGTTCTATTATACAGTACGGAGGAAAATGTATGTACATTATTTACGTTTGAAAATTCCTTCTGTATAAAACGAACGAAACCATTTCCTTCAGCAAAAAACTGTTCAAGTTAATGATGGTAAGTTCGAGTTATTTAAAGCAATTTATCATTGCGTGGAAACAGACTAAACAAATCCATTCGAGTTAACAACGTGTTCGACCTATCCATAGGTGAGTTATTCGTGTTTGACTGTATATGGGTATTTCTATTATTCATACCAGTCACCTGGCAGTCTAGTGTACCATGAGAGATCATCAAGTGTGCCAATAAGGCGCAGATAATAAGTATGTGCATAATTATTCGTGAATACCTAAAGGTGCTCAAGTGGTTGTGACTCAATTTCATTTCCAGGATTCAGTTTTGTGGTATCTCATGGTGCAGTCCATAAACAACTGTTACTGAATACCCTAGGTAGATGTAGTGTCTTGTGGTTTGTGAGCTAATCATTGCGGGTGGATTATATAGCTGGAATGTTCATCTGTGTTTTGTCTTTCAGGTGCAAACAGAGATAAAGCACATCTGGCCTGGCCAGGCTGGCATGCCAACGGCTACTCACAATGCTGCTTGGAAACTTCTTGATGGTGTCAAGGTGGTGGCTGATACTGTGTCGGCCTACAGCAGCAAGCCTACAAAGCTGCTCTCTGATTGGGTTGCTGATCAGGTGGCTCCTTCCTATTGGGTGCCTAACAATGATGTCATTGTGAGTTTGGCTAAGTATAATAAGCATCAGAAAATTTGTTCTTTCCTTAGTGTAAAAATTATATGTTAATATTGGTGCTATACTCGTAAGAAGTCATCAGTACTCCAACAGTCATATATGCTCTAGCAGTCGTAAGTACCCTAGCAGTCACGAGTACCCTAGCAATCATTAGTACTCCAACAGTCATATGTGCTCTAGCAGTCGTAAGTACCATAGCTCTAAGGTATTATTTATCTCTACAGAACTGCCACAGTTGCCATCACAAATTCAGTGAACACGAAAAGAAACACCACTGTAGAAGCTGTGGGTCCGGCTTTTGTGATGATTGCACACAGTTTAGCAAGCCTGTACCCGAGAGGGGCTGGGGGCCTAGCCCCGTTAGAGTGTGTGAAAAGTGCCACAGTCTGCCACCTGGAACTGTTGTCTTAGGTACGCTTACCCACTTTGTTCACACCTTTACTCCTTCACTTGCACTCTCTTTCCAACTGTTTACTTTCTATAAGAACTTCCGTTTGCTCACTGTGTAACTATGACGATCGCCCAGTGCAGCTAGTAGAATTGTCAGGTGTTTTATAGAGGTATACATGTAGTATGCTTTCCAGTATTACCAGTATCAGCAGAAAGTGTAATGTTCCTACTGAATCCTTTTGTAATCCCTGAACTGGGTTTACTTTCAGAGTTTTCCCTCCTGTAGGTGAATAAATTTTGAAGAAATGGTTGTTTTGCTCTTATTATCTTGCTCATAACTCAAAAACAGTTTGTTTAATCTGCATGAACTACAGAGGAACAATGCTCAGTAGAAAGTTGTCTGCAAAATGGAGCTAATAATGACTTCATTGCATTTAAATATGCATGAAGTTTTTCAGGAATGCAGTTGGTTTCATCACATTTTTTAAATATTATTTTTGAGGTCACTCAGCCCTAACGCGTTGTCAACTTCTACATATTGCTAAGGTTAAGCTGCATAAAATTATTAATAAGTGGAGACATATTAGTATTTCAATTATTATAAAGTGATGATAATCGTTGGCTTATTGTTTGTTCATACCATGAATTATGGATATCTATAGGAGCTGAAGGAGCGACTGGAGAGCCCAACTCTCTAGTGCCCAGACAAATAGTGGAGAATATGCAGTCAGTTTTGGGTGCAGTTGCGTCGGTGGCGATAGACTACCCTATAGGTACGTATTACCAGCATCTGATAGTTGTTGTGTTTATTCGTGTATAATCGCAAAATTTTGTACTTATCTTCAATAAAAATTATGGTGTGCATTATACATGAGTAAATGTGGGTAGTTGCATAGGGTGCTGTTGCCCAGTAAGTCCTTATCTTGGCCTCTGTGTGTGATACAATGAAAGGTTTTTGTAGCAACTCGGCACGTATGTTGCTATGAATATACAGTTAGGCAGTTTCTTGTGTTCTTGCGAGCATGCATTTGCCAACATGATGATAAATATATTATGCCTTATATACAGAATGTTGTCAATTTCTGATGTTCAAGGGTAGTTGTTTTTTCTATCTTAGGTATGAGCTGAGAAAAAGAGAAAAATTTTAACTAATTTTAACTATTTCGCTACCAAATTAATTTTTTTACTGGACATAACTACATATTTGGTTAAACGTAATATAGCGCATGAGCACTTATCTTTTAAATCACGTGGTCTATGAATATGTTTCGATACCAAATAAACATCGAATTTCACATCATAGGATGCCATAAAAAACACCACAAATGTGTTGCAGAATGAGCTCGAACACTTGCTGCTATTTTCACTACTGCTACCATGAGCATGTCAGAATCGGGTGAATTAGCAGTATTATTACAGCTTACGGCATTATATTATTGCTAAAAATAAAATAAATACTTGCTCCCAGTAGTACTATTGTTCAATTATCACTCCATGTCTATTGATCTTCAATAAGTGAAACCTTCATACAGGGTTGGCAAAATTATCATATCACTGGTATATATCATGATATTTATTGATATTTATGATATTTTGGAAACAAATGACATTTTTTAGAAAAAAAAATGTGAAGCTAGGTTGAATTTGTATGGTGTTAACATTGTGATTGATGTATTTTATAGGTGGTATGGGACCAGTCAGCAATGTTTATTACCAAAAACTTTAATTATTGTAAGCCTAGTATAACAATGATATTTATAAATATGAAAATGTTCGTCAAACATTGGGTTGGAAATCATGACATCAATGCAAACAAAATAGTGCAAATAGTAAATACTATGATTGTCAATGCATGTTCTAATGTCCTACTCTTGTCTAGTTTAGGTATTTGTAATCAAACACCAGCTTGCCAGCCTTCACCACACTGAGACAATTTCTCAACTTGCTGTGAACCAGTTCACATGATGAAAACCCACACTCAACACTAGCAGTCAGAGTTATATCATCATATTTATAGATTTTATACTGAGCCAAGAATCTTTTGACGCTATTCATTAAAAGATTTTTACAGAAAATGATGAGATGAGTTATTCTGTCATCTCAGTGAGTCAGTGTAATGCGCTTACAATTCTGTTTTTGGATGTCAGATTGTCTAATTCAAAATCATGGATTATGAAGTTCAATGGGTTTTCAGCAGACTGGTCGTCCAATAAGGCAATAAAATATAACAGTTTAACATGAGATAATCAGGTTAGGGCGGTAGTACTGGGATGAAGGAATACAATTTAGATCTGAAAAACTCTGCTCAACTCAAACACTAAATAATTGGTCTAGCCAATGTCACCGCCTTGGTCTGGCTGTCTTTGTTTTTTTGTGTTGGATAAGCCTAATAGGCCCCTATGCAAGTATTTGATGAGTTTAGGTGTTATTTAGCATTTTTAGATTGTTTGCAATAGTTGTAAGGCCAAAACGCAATGATAAAATGGTTATTTTTCAAAAATATTGATTTTTTTTACCTAAAAACATCATATCTATCAGCGATATATGTCGATGATATATATCAAGCGATATATATCAAACCAACCCTGCCTTCGTAACTGTACGGCATCTGACACGATTGGTCATCGGTAAGAAGAAATTGCGATAAAAATTTAAGTTGTTGCGATGTGAAACTACTCTCATAGATGTGTTGTAAACGTATTCCCTATTGGTTCAACGCATACAGATATTCGTTTCCTTTTGTTAAGTACAGATACTATAGGCTAGTTAATTAACTACTCACTAATCAGAAGCATATCCTTCAAAGCCTACTAGAGCCATTGCATGCAGCTCTTAGCCCTTGACAAACGCTGCCAAGCTGTACTATGCGGCTTGCGGTAGCGAAAGATTCGATTCAGAGATGAAGATTTCTTGTCATATTCAGATAACTAGTAGTTTTAAAGACATTTTACAATGTCTGGCTGCACCACGCTTATTCCATGCCTAGAGTTCTACCTCTTCTGTTTCAGACTTCATAAAGGATTCTGCCCGTCCTACCTACTGGATACCCGACCATCTAATCAAGACATGCCATCAATGTCAGGCAGAATTCGGGCCTAAATTAACGATACACCACTGTCGCGCTTGTGGACACGGCGTCTGCAACAGCTGCTCCGCCAACCAGAGACAGGTGCCCTCGCGGGGCTGGGATAGAGCCGTAAGAGTTTGTGATAATTGTTATAAAAAGGAAGGAGGTCTTTGAGACTCAAGGTCACTTGTCTGTCAGAATAGCCTTATCGAAGTTATGTTTAGTCACAGCTGTTCTTTATTGTCAGCTCATCGATTGGTTAGTAATGCTGCCTTCAGCGCCTGATTGGTGATAGCTATGGTTAGGTCTACGGTTTGTCTTTTTGGTTCCAGTACGTATAATTGTTCTACTCTGGTCACTCCTCTTTCTATAATGTTTTCAGTTTTACCTTAAAATTTCCTTATAGCAAGTACTCATTAACGCTCCTATTTTGATGAACTAATATTTTAATATTAATGAACTTCTTGCCAGCTACTGAATAAGCATAAATCATGCGTGTAAATGTGTACCGGGCAATTTTCTGACAGCAATGATGTTCGTGGTTTGCTTTTTTTAATTAAATTGTACAAAATGGTGTGAAATGTTACAAAAGTATTTGACAGCTACTAAGTCGGAACGAAAAGGGAATAATTGGTGTGCCAAGAATGAGTTGAATCCATAGTCGCTATGTCTGTAGTAAAAAGGACCTCCACCTTTAGAGCTATATTGGCAGCATTACCAAGGGTCTTCAAAGTGATTGATGGAGCACTTGGTTTTCTTAGCATTTTTCACATATTCAAAGTATTTCCTCGAATGTTTGAGAACCTCTCATGAGAACAATGTAATATATTTCTTTTAGACATATCTGCGTGATTGCCTTAGTAGATTTGTCATAAAATTTTTCAAATGTTATCGAGGTCTTAAGAGGTAATATTTTTGATGTACTCGTCATGAGACCTCGAGCGCTGACAACTAGGTTATATTGCAATTCTTATGTGTTAGTCGATAAAAAATTTCACAATATGCTTTTTCTTAGTATTTTCTTGAATTATGCAAAAAAATCGTGATCGACTTGTATGATGTAGGCAGATATACACAAATATACTCAATATTTATACTTCTGTAATTTTCTGAAGGTTTTGTCCACCTCTTCTAGGGTCATGTCCTTACATATTTATGGTGCATTTTTGGCTTGCCCTAACTGCACAATTTACAGGCACGAGTAAATGATATTTGTTTGAGAATTGGCTAACTATTATAAGCTCGCTGGTGTATGGTGATAGCATTAGACGTTCCCATTCATTGTTCTTTTCTAAATATATATTAATATTATGAATTTTTGTTTACTTTGCTGTGCACTATACCTAATTATATGTATTATATATAATTTATTTGTAAAACAAAAATATATTTTATTCTTAATTATCATAATACAAAGACATTGGTACAGAACATCATGCTTTATGTAGCGAGGCTTTTGCTTGTATTACAATCAAATATCTTGAAAATCCTCGGTTACACATAACATTCATTTAAGACGAGTCAAGAAATAGGACATAGTAAGATATGCCTTGCAGAAGGACTAGTCTTCATGTAGATATAATTTTAAGAAACCAAATGCTCACACGTGCCGCTTAAATTCATAATTTAGGGAATGATAACCAGATATTTTATCAATTATTTCGGATGCTTCATAGCTACTAATGCAAATCTTTTTTGCACTGCAAGTCATCTGGTATATGAGGATATCACTTGGTAGAACAGCCGTTGGATTGACTAGCAGCCGTAAGTTTGAATGAAGCATTATGTCAATACGGAGGGTAGGATTTGCTCTAGCCTGGGCATGGCTCTCTTGGGGGGGAGAAAGACAGCTCTCTTTCTCCCCCCACCCCCTAAGAGAGCCATGCCCAGGATAGATTTGCTCTATATCAGCACATCGTGTTTTGAATTAACTGTATTAACCACTGTAATCATTCACTGTGTATTCATGTTTCGAAGTCGTTTGTAGTTGCTTCCACCACGAAACGCAGAAATGGTAAAATCTAAATGCCATTTCGCTTCGCTAAATGCATGCGAAGGTAGTTGTTGTGAGGGGATTGTTTGACAATAGAAAAGATAATACTCAGCCATTTTATCTGTAGTGAAAGTAAAAAAAATCTCAGCATTGGAATCAGGCATCCTGACTTAGTGCAACTAGTCGATTACGCACGATTTCAAAAGGAGCGGTGACCCGAAAGCTATTCAAATTTAACAAGTTTTGTGGACTTTGAGGGCTATATCACAAATCTTGAAATGATCTATATAGTGCAACTTTGAATTTTTAAAGCAGTAGGGTGCGAATTCTTGGTCAGGGGGCCATAGACCTATTAACAATGCTTTAATAAAGGTTTACTTGCTACAAAATTCACATTACAGTTATTTGGTATCAAAAGATTCACCATGTCTTACTCTGTTGTGTTGTAGGTGCCAAATATGTGGAAATGCGATTACAAGCTCTTAAAAGCTCAAAAACGAAAAGCCGCCGTAGATTGGAACCTGTTTATTTATTTGACGCAGTCATTACAGTTTAGTTATTGTCTTGTCACATGATGTTCTCACGTGAACTGAAAGGCCAATAAAAAGCTCAGTATAAAACTTATCATAGCACTAGTTTATGACAAACACTTCGGGTTTTACCGAAGACCCCGTATCAAATATAGATGCTCGCTACTTTACAGTTTTGTTTCGGCTTGATCAAATCGTCAAGTCGTAATCTGATCATGTGACCCAATACTTTGCAAATAATTTCTGCAGCACTTTTCGATTATCACAGGTAACCAACAGGCTCGTCATGATTATCAGACAATGATATGTACTCCTTCAAGGTAAAGTTAAAACATTAAATGAATTTTTACGGTAAGTTATAAGATATCACTGCTTATTGTGACAGCATTACAATGACGATAAAATAGACGCGTAAGAACAATAGACATGGTTTTATTGGATGCGTGAAGTATATTTGTGAAAAGATTTCGACGAGTAAGGTTGCATGAAAGTGTAAACAGAAACCATCTACCACAACTACATCACATTTGAGCCGTTTTGGAAAGAGAATCCAAACTACGGCGGTCTCGTATGGCTGTGATTAATTGTTAGTTTTTTAGCTTTTAAGAGCTTGTAATCATATTCCCACATATTTTGCACCTACAACACAACAGAGTAAGACATGGTGAATCTTTTGATATCAAATAACTGTAATGTGAATTTTGTTGCAAGTCAACCTTTAATAGTTAATAGTATTAACATAATACTATAGTTAATAGGTATAACTATATATAGTATAGTTAATAGTTATAGTAGTATATTAATATATTAGTATAGTTAATAGGTCTAAGCAGGGGGCAACTCTAGACCCATTCAAAGCATGTGTAATGTTCCTGGAACAACTACCATTAAAGTTGTACCAGGCTCACACCACCTGTTGTTATGACATGTAGTTACATGAACTACTTAGTCCTCTATGTCATTTGGATGGTTACTCTGCTAATCAAGCCTAGATCCACGTCTGTGCCCTTTAAACAGATGGCGGGTGGTGTCAGGGTAACCTCCAAGTAATCTGGATGAAGAAATAGGCCTACGGCTATTTGATGAGATTAAAGGTATGTGTTTATGTCCTGAAAATCCAACATTTTTGAAAGCTGCATACAATTCATGCTACTTATATAATAAGCAAATCTGGGTTAAACTTGCTCTGACACAAGCAGGCACTCTTGCTGAGCACAGTTGAGTCCGTGTTATACAATACAGCCTCAAAAAGAATCCATTATAATTGAGGTAATGTAAGTTGAATGTTACATTAAATTTTGTAATACTGTTAATTCAAAATAATATACAACACAATTGTATGTACAAATGGTATAATAAAGTATATTTTAATCTATTGTTCTTTCCTTGGCTGCAGCCATATTATCCTTGTGTCCTGCAAGACAGAGGCTGTCTAACTCAATCACACATGGACATGCCGTGACTAACTAACCAGTTCGTTTAACCAGTGATTAACTAACCATCTAGCTCACCAGTTTCCGAGTTTCGACCAAGCTAGTACTGCAAGCGTATTAACTATTTTATTTATTATGGCAGAGAGCTGATGATCCTATGGCTACATTTAATGTACCAATGCTTGTATTCAACAAACTAATGTAGCTTTTCTCGTAAATAATGAAATCTTGGCAGTTAGGATACACATTTACAAAAACCCAGTTGGAGGGAGAAAGGATTCACTGAGGATTGGAAAGTTCATGGTCACTTAGATTCATCTATGTACAACTAGCTAGGCTACCCGGCGTTGCCCGAGTAATAAAAAAAGCCTTTGGTGAGAAAATTGATTTGCATTTGACATATAACAACATTTGCCATTCTAACTTTCAAACGACATACCATGATAAAAGTGTTTTGTGTAATTGAAATAAATCAGGAGAGGAAATGAAAACAACTGTAAAGGTTTTCAAACTCGGTCAAACCACTTTTAAACTTCATATCATGAGAAAAATGTGTCATCCAGGCCAAACAAATTAACAAAAATAAAACGACTATGAAAAGGTTTAGATGTAAATGTGAAATAATTAGCAAGTAATAGCTAAATTAAGTTGGTTGTGCTACGACTACAGTAAATGACGATTCGGCAATAATACAATTTATGCGAACTGGGAAAACAAAATAAAAATCCTGAATATGTAGAATTAATGATAATAATTCTTGCATAGAAGTGTGTGTGTATAAAAAAGGTTACTGTTCCACCAGAGGTTATCCTTCAAACTTTAAAAACGATGATACGAATACGATATAATTGTTCGCTTGAGAAGAATTGGCCTTGACCCCAAATACTGTAATCAAACCTTACGAAAAATATTTCTTAACAGGGGCATTGTAACGCGTGGCCGCATCAGTAAAATAATTATTGTTATCTATAGCTATAGCTGGACGTACCTACAGACGACATATGACTAACTTTGAGAAATATATATGTAGATTGCTAACTGAATGCTCGGCATTGCACGGGTATTAAAAACAGCTTATAGACAGTAGCAAGTAATGTAGTTGCCATTGACTAATTTGAGTAAGCTAGTATAAGTATTGCTCAACTTACGAATAAGAGCCGTGAGAGCTACCATTAGTGACGTTGTGTGTAACACAGAGTCGCTATACATATTCTAATCCAAATAATGACTATCTGCACAATTAATCTATTGTATACAGTGTAGTTTAATAGGTTAGCATATTGCCTGGTGAGGGGGAAATTCTAAGATCAAATCTATTGTGTTACGGATTTTTCATAACTAGATTTTAATCTCTATAACTGTACACAGGGGGCACAAAAAGTCAAAAAGACAAACACTGAGATGTATATAGGTTATAGTCATCCCCTGTGGCCTTCATTCACATTTTCTTGGTATATGTATTACATGAGATGAAGTGCACAAGCACACAAAATATTTATGGATGATGTATACATAAATAAATATTCATCTGCACAACAATTGAATGAAATTATTGGAAGGAGAGTAAAAATAATGACTAACAATTAACCAGCTTTACTTCGGGGCCAGGCCCTGACTTACTGTCTATAAAAAACCCCAGAAGATCTTTTGTTAGGGCACCATAAAATATACTAGAGATTTTTTATGTTAAAGTTATAAACTTTAACTCTAAAAATGTAACAAGTAGAATAACCTTCAAGGATACTTGTGTGAGGCATATTAGCAAATTATCTTTTCACCGTATGACCTGAGTTAAGGTCTATCACTGTACAGCTATCAATTTTTAACATTTATCCTCCACTATCTGAGCCTTGTGATAAACATGAACATTGTTATGATATTCTCATCTACACCAACCGCTCATAGAAGTACCTATGACTTTGAGTTCATTACATGTAACCTTGAATTTGATACTTCAATGAGTGATTTCTATAAAATACTGTAAAGGTTTTGTGCAACCTTCACTTTCCTCCACTAGTACAAGACTCGTGCATGAGTACAATACATATATTTCTGCTTAGTTCATCAAGGTGTACAAGAAATGAATCAAGTGACAAGCAATGAACAGGCCCAGAACAGCTCTGCTCTACTAGACAAATGTTTGGGCTTATATAGCTGCTAAACTCCGCCCCTGTTCTGCTTGGTTAGACCCAGCATGGCTCGGCACTGCTCGGCTCGGCTCGGTCCAGCTCGGCTCAGTCTTCAGTCGGTACGGCTATGGCTTGGCTATGCTTGACTCGGCTGTACATCCGTTTGGCTTGGCTACATGTAAGGGGACGCCATTCACCACAATACAATGAATGTCTTAGACAGAGTCAGAACTTTAATATTGAACTTTCCCACTATGAATAACAAGTATTCCAATATTTTATAACATATTCTCAAGGTTTAGAAACTTCTTATCGTGCTCAGTTCTCAGTGAATACGCAATTGCTGACAACAATCTTCACTGCAGAAATATAAACAAACTAGATGAATGCATAGCATTATACAAATGTGCAATATGTACCAGAACTGTTGCTGTATTTGTTATTTTGTAGAGTTTTGGTGGCCAATCTCTGAATGAGTTTATGGAAGCTATTGGCCTGATTCTTTTGTTCACACCAGAGCAAGTGAGGACCAAAAGTGGGCTGGTTTTCCCATTCTGTTATATGCAGCGTTAAATGACTTGAGCGGATAAATTTTCAGTGGGTCAGTCTGTACATTTCGTTGACCGTTTCCTACGAAGTTTCTCGTGGATGTTTTTGGCAAGTTTACAGATTGTTTTATACTGGCCAGTTCATCACTGTTAATGGATAACTATAAAGAGAATGATCTTTTGCTAACAGCCCTGCTTCCATTATTATAGCAACGAGGTCATTAGTAATCAGAAACAATATAAGAATTAGGCCAAGAAGTGTGTGGCTATCTGCTTTCTTTGCTAAAACGGATTCTAAAGGAGCTTGGGGTAGTATTGTTTTTGATTTAGTTTCACCATCTGATGCCAGAGTGGGAGGAAATTTCCCAGCTACTTTAGGATGAATAAATGCTGTTTTGAAGTTTTACTTTATAAGGTTTCTTCTCTTATTACTTGATGTGATACATAGATACAGCAGAGACTAGCAGCGACTCCTGGCCACAGGTTGTAGCTACAGAATTGCATTAAAATCTCAGAATACCAGTTTCTCTGTTAAGTGAGTGACCTTTTTCCTGAGACACGGAAATCGATCCACTATGCTTTGAAAGATTAATATCTAATGACTCTTGCGAATAAAGAAAAATGGAAAACAATCAGTTATAAACTTCCTTACAAATAGAACTTCCCTAATGTTCTTAGAGCATGTAATGAAAAAGACATTTTGATGAACAAACTGTGGCATACTGGAAGTTGCCAACACAACTGCAAAAGCACTGAAAGCATTGTACTGATGGCTGTATGTGATGTTGATTATCGGTAGGCATAGATAGGACTATATAAGATTAATAAGTTATTTAAATAAAAACCTTCAAAACTAACTTCCATTTATTTTCCAGGTCAATGTTTTCTTGTAGCCATCATCGTTTCAAGAGCATCAGAATGCTAAAATCTTTTGTCTACATTATTACAACTATCTTCCCTTTTTGTGAACTTAATTTGATTTTTCTATTTAGTTTTACGTATGTGGCTGTTGGTGCGAATGGTCGCATATCGAAGAGTATTTGGCACATATTCCTTATTTGCATGTCTAAAAGAAAGCAGCTTAAATATACCTCAACCATCTCCTTTTCCGGGATCAAAGGAATTCTGTCATATGTTTTGTAACAGATAATGCATTCCTTCTCCAATCACATTTTGTGAGGCCGTAACCACGGAGAGAGCTCAACCGTGACAGAAGAGTAAATTAAGCATGATACCAGCCTAGACTCTTTCATCGCTTCATCTCAATTTAATTAGCAAAAATTCTCTTTACTGTTTGATTTATCGTTTTTCTCATTTGCAGATATTCACCGAGCGTTTATTTCAAACTCAGCCGCTCATTGAAAATGCTTTAAAAATATTTCAGCAACCAGTTATTTGGTTACGAAATGGCATCGCAACCGGACAAACTCGTCAAAGTAATGATGGCCGCTTTTAAACTAAACATTTCTTTTAGTAGACCACCAGCTGCTATCAACAATCACAGCACACACTGATAATGAGACAGGGGACTGCCATAACCTCCCTCATCATCTATTGGAGAGTTGAACAATATGCCAATCAATGTTGAACAATCAATCAGGGATATCAACAGTATTTTAATAACGATGGGCAGTTGCATAGTAATAAGACATGATTTAGTAATTCACATATTTTGATAATATTTATAACATTACATTAGGTATAGAATAAATAAGTAAAAATATGCAGTAAATAAAACTAATGCAGCGAATCAAAAGTAAGAAACACATAAAACATTTAAAGAAATGTAGAGAATTAAAACAGAACGAAATATTGTTCAATGCTCTATTGAAAGTCAAACATTAATTGTCACACGTTATGGAGAGTTGAGGTAAGATTGAGCAGCTTGTGCAGCACGGAGGGTGGTTGATGATTGCTCAGTCAAATAAATTGATGAATTTTGGGAATGGGCTAAAGTGAGCTGGGAAGGAGATTGATGGCACAGATTGGTATGGAGCTGCTTAACGCCGATTTGATTGGAGGAGAGCGTGTAAAGGGGGAGGAGCTAGAATTGAGCAAGGTGCTGTAGCTGATATGGAGCTGGGTATATGATACGGTAGAGCTGGGTCAGCCTAAAATTGGTAATGGGGAGAAAATTTCTGTAGTTTTTGTTTACATAAAGTACAATTTTAATCTTTAGTGATTAAGCGTAATGATTGATGCAAGCATGCATGCTTGCCCTACATGCAAGCCTGGCTGGCTGTCATCTATTGGTTGACGGTGATAGCTAGCACTAATTTGGTTTACCTGCATGCAAGCCTTTCCTAGCAGTTCATTGGTCTTGAAGTTCTCATTGTTTTTCGTTACTCTTCGCTTTACTCTTTTGTTAATTTAAAGTGATGATATAGAGATTTGAGATCTTGGCTTCATCTCATTTCTTTCCAATTTGTCATTCATACTTTCTTAAAAATAAAAATAAGACTTCCTAAAAAATTAACTTAATATTGCAGACAATCTATGCATCAGCACACTTCATTCAGTTTATTTAGTATGGTATCGCATCTCAACACTAGCTACGGTTGAGGAGATACAGTTTAACAACTAACTTTAAACTTAATCTTGATATATTTGCAAATCATCACATCTTTGAAAAGAATTTTTTATGCTTGATAGATATTTTGTGTATATTTCTCTGGCAAACCGCCATGACAGCGGGTGTACCTAAAATAAGCTTAGACAATTACAAGTTGTGAAACATTCGACAGATAAAGACCATTTTGAAAAGATTCATCTTGTACGTTTAGGTGTTCAACCAAACCTTCCAATGTTTTGCAAAAACTGTCAATGCTCTAATTGATATGGTTCAACTATATATTATACAAGTTAGACACATAGATAGAATAGACATAGAAAAGACATAGATAGACACAAGTTACCTATTTGAAACTGGTTTCCGCTGTTACCCTGTATTACCTAATCTTTGTCTACTCCTTTCACAAGCTACATAATTACATAATTGTATTGATAGCAGGTCCTGCAGGCTTAAAGAGCTCTCTGATAAGCCTAGCGAGCTTCTTGTGAAAGTCGATTGTGTGGAACAATTAATGGAGCCTGGAGGTTGTTCTATGACAAGAGAGGAAAAAAACATTTTGCTGGCATTAAGTATACATTGGTAGGTATGGCTGATTCGGACGATGACTGGGAGTTGATCTCTCTTCAGCTGTCTTCAGATTCTGAACTAATGCCAGAACAAGATGCAGAGAACAACCTACCGAGATTTAAAAAAGAACGGAAATTTTTAGAAGCGAAAGAATGTGTGTATGAAAGTGACAATGATGCATTCTTATGTACTACATTTCAAAATTCGCTCTCTATAAACAATGAGAGTAAAAGTAGCAGAACCTCAGCGAAATATGCTGGAACACTAGCTACAATTGACAGCTCATCGGACTTTGATGATGATGAAAAGATGATTAGGAATCTGATGGATTCCATACGAGCTAATCCAGCGCAGCAGTCACAAGTAGCTTTGTTCCAGGACTACGAAATGGAATCTGGACTCGATGAAAAAGAATTTCTAGAAGTTCTGCTAACCTCAGAAATAAGTTATACAGCACAACCAGTCGATGGTAGGAAATATATAGAAGGTAAAGGGACTGTAGTCAATAAGAACCTTGTATCTGGTAAAACCTGAGCAGAAGAGGCAAAAGAGAAAATATATTGTTCTGTCCAATAAAAGTGTAACAAGTTGCTGCTAACTGCATCAAGTAATAATGTAAACTTTCTAAGAGTATCTTTGATCTCTTTAGGATGTACTAGGACAGTCTTCCAAGCTGTTTGCTATAGAGAGACAATGGTACATTTAAGAAAAGAAAATTTTTTCTATTCAGCCAAATAAACCATTTTAAATAAAGAAGAAATCATGGCTATCTTATGAAGAATCTGAAGGAACAAGCCTAGCTAAATAAATTTTTAGATTTAGCTAATTTTCCTTTTTAGATTTTCAGCATAATTTTTTTCATTTGCTAGTCAGTTGTAAATAATAAGGTAACTTTATTTACAACTGACAAGCTCTTTATTTGGGGTCTTCTTTGCTTCATGCAAAAAATTGGCTCTCTCAGTTATTTGAGTTTATTTGCTACCTAGACATTAGCTACATGTTCAGCTGTTGTAGCCAGCATTTTGTTCCAGAATTTTATTAATCTTTGTTCATAAAATAGTTATGTAAATGTATATAATAAAATTCATCAACTTCTGTTTCTAAAAGCTCCGAAAGCCAATTGCTATTAAACAGATTTTAATGACCTATCTACATGTATGCAGCTATTATCACAAGCCTCAGTGAATTTCTAGACATCGGAAACGTGGCTAAAGGTTAAAATTAGATATATTTGTAGATTAAATGTAGATTTATTCAAAATGTAGAAGCATGCTGAACAAAAAGTTGAGCCATGTAAACCTTGAAACTCTTGGTCTGTATAGCATAACTTCATCTCAGAGAAACAATAATATGGCATTGATAACAATTACTCCGAGTCCACCCCTATTAGGGCAAAATATTGCCATCTTTTGCAAAGGTGTGAAAGTTGTGTTAGAGATACAATCACACATAATGTATTCAGAAAATGAATGTTTGCTCAAATTCTATTTATAGAATATTACTCGTTTACCAAGGTTTGTCATTGTATTATGTACAAATTACAATGAAGAGATAATTTAAAAATGCTGCCATCGACTTTCCAAAACTTAAGTTACTATTAGCTAGGAAGTTATTACAGGACCTCTTTACTCAAATGTTTCTAAAACTCATTTATTCACAGCATCATAGTCTGTTCCGTCAATCTAGGATGCTATCAGATAATTAAAGATTGTGATGAGAGGGGGTGCACTGCCTGTTGCAAATAGCCATCTTTATACCACAAACTATTATATTTTATCCAGTTCCATCTTATAACTTCTAGCTAGTAAAATTTCTGTACTTTACTCACTGCCTTATTTTATTCTATTCACTTATGCCAGTTGTGGTTTGTGTTTATTCACTCTGTGCTACTGATTACATAATTGGGGTTTAGTGTTTAGTCTTTGTTTCATCGCTTGCTTATAGGGAAAATTTTTCTCTATATTCCATGCAAGGGTTTATTTATAAGGAGAGCTCTAACAAAGACTTCCATTTTTCCTATCACTGTAAGTATTAATAGTACTTACTTTACATTATTAGACATTCATCATACAATGCTTGAATCACGCAAGTGAATCAACTGAGCTTCTTTGGACAATAAGAATTAGCTGAGTATTTTATTGCAACTTGTGAAAGTTGCCTTCTACAGACAGTTATAAATAAATGGATGTGATTCTTTTTTAACAACTTAGAAAAGTTTGTTTAAAATTGTGACTTGTACCACTGTTATTTTAGTACAGGTTTACATATATCTTCATAGTGTGTCCAAAGATTTCGAAACAAAGACTAAACGAACACTACACAGAGTAAACAAACACTACCTGGTCTGATCTCTGGTTTACCTGCTTGGCATAATAACTATGGTGCTGGTATGACCCTGGTAGTTTAAACTGGTGTACAAGTTGACTATATAAGTGTCTGTTTGACCAGCTTGGTATTAACAGGCATAGGGTAATGTTCAGGAAGTTGCCCTCACATTGTTGAGACAACTCCCTCTTTAGCCCTGTACTGTGCATTATCTAGGTACCTCTTGGCCAAATGACAAGAAATATCTTTCAACTCACTATTTTTGGTTTGCTCAATTATATTTTTAAAAATTTATTTTAAATTTGATGTACATGGATTTCATGCACCAAGCTGCAGAATGCATGCATTCTGTAGAGTCAAACATTCTCTAGATTATTATAGATTATAGATTAGATGATTATAGATTATCCTATTATCATATTAAATATGAACTAGTTTTGTTTTATTGTTTAAGGTTCACCTTCGCCAATTTAAGGCTTATCATAAACATAAACATTGTTACAATATTCTCAGCAAAACACCAACAGCTCTTAGATATACTTATGACTTTCAGCTCTTTACTTGTCAACTTGAATTAAATACTTCACAGAGAGATTTTTATGAAACCTTGTGAATATCTTAGCTATATAGTCAAAAGTTTCATTCTAATTTCTCACAGAGTACATCTGAAAAGATTTTAAATATTATCTGAAAAGCATCTCAGTATGTAAAAATCTTTCATTGCATTCATTTCTAACCCCAAATGTAATTGATAGAAAAATCTTTATTGTATAAATATTGAACCTTGAATAAAACTATATAACTTAGCTACAAAGAACTCAGAAGTAACATAAGGTAATGGATGGATGCTAAAGAAAAGAGTGTTTAAACTTTCCTGCGTGATAATTAAATTTTGATAGGAAGAATATATTGAAACGCATACTATTTATGCAATGCGCAGATGAACATAGCACACTTGCAAAAATTTGGTGTAATATGCTTTAGCTAAGTATAGTCTAAAAAGTATTAGTTGTCACAGATTGGCAGATGACTGAAAAATCTGTACTTAAACATTTTTAATTTAGTTAGAGAGCAATTTTGTTATGATAAAACAACAGAGTTTATGAGGATGTCAGAAATGTTTTACTATAGTCCTAGCGGTAAATCAGCATTGATATAGAGTATGTAGAGTATATATGAGTTTTCATGATACATTTAAATGAAAAGGAAAACCACACCCCAGAGTTGCCTGTCTTTTGATCATTTGTTTTTTAATATATCCTGATGCTCGCAACAAGTTACGTAAAAAGTATATATTGAAGTGTACGCCTGATGCTTTTTTACATGTACAAAATAAAAATAAAAGTCTGAAGTTTAGGTATTGATATATCATTATCATCTTATTATTAGTTTTAACTTTGTAATGAGTTCATAGGCAAACATTAAATTTTCTTAATAGCAATATACATTTACATAGCAACATAAATCAAGCATACATACACTGTACATGTATGAGTTGGAAATAGCTCAAAGTAAAGAAAACTAGCCCTAACTTTAGCAGAGTGTGTATGTCTATTAGTCTTAGTTAAGTTATGGCTAAACTGTTGGTTATTATAAACAGTCATATACAGTTATATACTGTCATATAATGCCAAATGCTGACAACAGTTTAATAACAGAAATTTTTTTTATTTGTATTTGTAATATTATCACAAATATGTTGCAAGATGCATATACATAAGTTTTCATACTTTTACTAATAGTTGCACACAGTGATTTCATACTGCCTACAGTTTTAGACAAACCAATTGAACTACAACAGGTATAATAGTATATGCGGTATTTTTATGGCGCAGCGAAGGTCTGAAGCTCTGACCTGACCAGCTATTCACTAGCCATAATGTTGACTACCGTATTAGTATCTTTTTGTCACTCCTGAGTAACATCAGTCAGAGCCGTATAGCTTCACAGTCCCGTGACCAAAAGAAGCGTATATGAGATCTCGCTTGTTTCCAAACAAACAGGCAGCACCCACTATTTTTATATAAGTTATATTGGAGAGGCAGCAACATTAACTAACAAAAATTACTTCTATTGGCAGTTGCTCTGAAATTGATTGTTGCATTTTACACCATTTGAAAGAAGACAAAATTCTCTACAAGAAACTACAAATAATTTTTTGTAAAAATGTAAAGTAAATGCAAAAAAGTGAGATATTGAGAGCGAGGTATGAATATTCCATTAGAGATCAGTATGTCGATCGAGTTTGTTTGAAAACAAGCGTTTTTGTTTCCGATTTTTGTCGCGGAATCTGTGAAGCTATACGGCTCTAACGTCGGTATTCGATCTGGAAAAACCCATTTAGGTTCGAATCTTAGATAAGCCACTGATAGTCATCAGGTTTTTGGTTAGTGAGGTTAATCCGCAAGCTTGTCTCGCAAGATGGAAGCGTAAAAACCAGCAAGTCACACGATTTTCGTTACTCGCAAACTTTTGCTGAATGTTTCATGGTTGTGAAGGATGAAAAACTGCACTTGCAAAGAGACACACAAGAGCCACAAAAAGCTTTATCATTTTAAACATTTTCTAAACCTGAGTCATTACTATTATTACTATTTCAAAATTGGTTAAAGGTCGACTTGCAACAAAATTCACATTACAGTTATTTGATATGAAAAGATTCACCATGTCTTACTCTATTGTGTTGTAGGTGAAAAATATGTGGAAAGGTGATTACAAGCTCTTAAAAGCTAAAAAACTAACAATTAATCACAGCCATACGAGACCGCCGTAGTTTGGATTCTCTTTCCAAAACGGCTCAAATGTGATGTAGTCGTGAGAGACGGTTTCTGTTTACACTTCCATGCAACCTTATTCGTCAAAATATTTTCACAAATATACTTCATGCATTCAATAAAACCATGTCTATTATTCTTACGCGTCTGTTTTATCGTAATGCTGTAACTTTTAGCAGTGATATCCTATAACTTACCATAAAAATTCGTTTAACTTTTTAGCCTTAGCTTGAAGGAGTACTTATCATTGTCTGATAATCATGACGAGCCTGTTGGTCACCTGTGATAATCAAAAAGTGCTGCAGAAGTTATTTGCGAATTATTGGGTCACATGATCAGATTACGACTTGCCGATTAGACCAAACCGAAACAAAACTGTAAAGTAGCGAGCATCTATATTTGATACAGAGTCTTCGGTAAAACTCGAAGTGTTTGTCATAAACTAGTGCTACGATAAGTTTTATATTGAGCTTTTGATTGGCCTTTCAATTCATGTGAGAACATCACGTGACAAGACAATAACCAATTTTCATGACTACGTCATCGAAATAAAGAGATTCCAATCTACGGCGGCTTTTCGTTTTTGAGCTTTTAAGAGCTTTTAATCACATTTCCACATATTTTGCACCTACAACACAACAGAGTAAGACACGGTGAATCTTTTGATACCAAATAACTGTAATGTGAATTTTATTGCAAGTCAACATTTAAGCAAAACATAAGTAAGTCGCTATGACCTATGACCTCTGCTGTAAAATTTTTAACTTTTTAATAAAGCACCCGTGTTAATCACCACCATGTGAATGTCTATTGTAACACTAATCGCATGGTAACTCATGTGTGCACAATTCCAAATTCAAGTAATCTATACAGTGGAAACCTATTGACATCAAAAGAAGTGCCTGACCTTAACTTGCTCTCTGCTAAATCAACAATTCATATTTGTCCAGTAAAATGTATGGCTTGTGGCGAGACGGAGTTACCAAAAGAAGAAGTACTGACCATGAGAACCAAGACACCTGCTCCATGAATCTAGGATTAAACTATAACTTGCAAAACTTTAAGATAAGCATTGCCAGAATGTTGCTGACCTTAATATGACATTTAGATGAGAGAAGATAAACAGATGAGATCATAAGAATGTGCTGCCTAACATCTGACCAATAGCTCTTTTGTATCTCGTGCTACACCATAGAAGCATGGTTTAACAATATAATCTCACATTTAGCTGAAGCTGGGTTATGTTAACTGAACAACTGTAAAGGTGTTTAGTAAGATTTGTAGCAAATGTCTGCGTGATGGGTTACCAATGAGCTGGTCTAGGTTTCCTGTTAACTCGCTAAGCGCTATCAATATGTAGAATGACTCGAGCAACCATAGGTTTTGGTATTTATCTAAATGTTGGTATTTTCTGATCAGCTTAGACACTTGTACAGCTTAGTAAGATAGTATCTTCTTTTGCTAAAATTATTGGAAGAAAACTATCGAAAAGAAATATTTTGATAGACAATTTAATAATGAAAAAACTAGTCAAGAAGCAGACCAATTTCAACCTGAACACCATAAGAACTTTCAGACTTTTTTAAAGCTTTTAAAAGAAGGAATCTTAATGAGTGATGGTAACTTTTGATCTAACCTGCGCTGGGAATATGCTTACAATGAAAACGATATACTTTTTATCTGACTTAACTCAACTAAAGTATTTAAAAAACCTGCTCCTTGTGATTTGCTAGTAGCTCTAATTAAAAACATACAGTAGAAACTTGTCATTTTTAAACCCGAACAAATTTGTTGACTGATTGAAATTAAAAAATGCAAAAGTGATATGAATTGATACAATGGAAAGTGACTAAAATATAATAGCAAAAATCTAGAGTGCTTCCTCAAAATCTTACAATCACCTCAGCGACAGCCGTACAATTTAGTATCTGTGTTACAGTATAAATTTACCATAAAGCTCTTGCTTTGGTCAACCTACCTTATGGGTACCAGTATCTTGTGTAAATATTTAAAAAACAGATCATAATGTTGAAAAGATTGTGAATGAAAGCAGCTGATATATTCAGAAACATATTTACAATGTTGTTCATGCAGCACAGTCAGAGTATAGGTGATATTGAGCAGGTCATGTACAGTGTAAACAAATATGGTTGCTTGTCTGTACACTTATACACAGATGACACTTGCAGAGATTTTCTAACACAAAATCTGAACACTGCTCTGGTTTTTAAAACTCTTGTCATGAAAATCATGCACCTTATTGTAAGAACTGCAAAGCTTCCAATTGACCACCACCTTTATTTTAACCCCACCTCCATTTAAACGCCTCCTCCATTTGGCCATCACCTTGACATCCTTCGATATCCTTCGATCTTTACAAATCCATAATAGCAAGTGATCTGTAGAAACCTGTCCACAAAATCTTATAATTAATTAATCATTTACATCAATAACAATTAATTATCTCGTTGCCCAACTCCAAGGCTTTTTTTGTTAAAACTTTAAAAGCAACCCAATAGAAATAATTAATAGCTGTCTCAGGCTAATAGTTGTTCTTTGTTTAACACAGTCACGATACTTCGAAGTATATAAAAGACGGTGTACTGATGACTGACTAGTTTTAGACTAAAAGTTGTGCTTAACGCGCATGTGGCTAAAAGTTTATCATTACATGTAGGCTATTTGTGCTTAATGCAGCGCGTAAAAGTATTGCTCAGTTGAAAAAAATGGTTACTAATGCTAATATTAACTATATCAGCAGTGCAGAAAAAGAGTTAAGGTCAGAAGACATTGTGGAAGGTATTGAACAACCAAAAGATATTTGTTTTACCGAAAGCAAAAATCAGAACACAACTGGTCAAGCAAACGATGCAAGTGTTTGTTTCAAAAATGTTAATTTTAGTTTCTGCGTGTGTTTTAAGTATAGTTCATTTATGTCACTTGTTCTTCAATATATATTTTTAGCATTTCATAAATGATTGTTATATAACTTATAAATTTGCAGATTATAGCATATTATTTAATAGCATCATTGCCGTAATCTGATCTTACAATCGACCGGCGCTTGTAGCTCTACTTCTATTGCACATAAAAAGCTAGTTTTGGCTGCAAACTGTAGCAATCATATCAATGAGTGTAATAAGCTTTTATGCAACATTGTTAAACATAGATATCAAATAAAAATATTTCTTTAAATTTAAAATGAAATAAAAATTGAAAGCTCAAACAAATTGCAAAGTAGGACACAGGCAAGGATATCATCACAGGTTAATTGCGAGCAATAGATATCAACGGGTAGAGATTTTTCTTGGCTTTTCAAGGCATATTTATTAAGAGATTGTTGACAAATTAAAGGTAAGTTACTTGATTGATTGCATCCAAAAGGGGTAGCATTGCTCTACCAGAAAAAGAGGGCAAAATACAGGCAACATTTGCTTCATCCATAAAAGGCTAAATTTATCTTCTCAAATTTATGACGAGCTATTTGAAAAATACAACGCCAGCCTCTACTTTAACGCTACCTTTATTTGACCGCCACTATAGAAGAAGGGTTAAAAATAGAGTGCCATGGCATTCAATTAGAGGTTTTACAATATGTATAACCAGAAACTACAAGAAATATTAATGAGAGTTGTCTAAGCAGCTGCTAAGTCATTTATAGATTTTATAAAGGAGATATAACTTTTTCGTGTATTTGATATATAAACATAGTCTTGCACACACAGCTTATCAGTGTTTGCATAAAGCAGCGTATCAGAGACCACCTCAAAGTGAACTAGGTGCTGTGTTGGTGCAATGAAGGCTTTGTAAATATGCAGTAAAGCCTGGTTCAATATGGGACTATATTGTTTGTTGCTTGCCTTAGTAATACTGGTTTCTGCAGGTGGTTCAGATGATGGTAAGTAAATTATGAAATCTTTATAGCCTCAAGTAGGTTGAGGAGAGGTTAATGTATAAGCGCCGTTCACACTGGTAGACAGTTAGGTAAAACTTCATAAGTAATTCTGACAGCAGAAAGTAGATTATGATCAGCTTTATAAATGTTATAGCTGATCATAATTGTGCTTAGAATTCTTAGTAGGTGTACTGAATCATACAACTACAGGGCGAGGAAGCAACTTTTGTTAATAGAATGTATTGTCATAATAAGGGCTGTCGAGGCAGCTGACTAGACTGGCTTTACTAGTTTTTCCTTTTTTGAAAAGTTAAGGTTGGTACTGTGTAATAAAGCTATTTAAAACTGTCCATCAAATGTGGAGTGAGCCTCTTGCTGCATATTTTTTGGAGTGAGCAAAAAAGTTCTCACACATCCCAGGTTATCATATCAAGTTGTCTAGTTATTATAGGGCTGGTAAAGTTGCTGTACCAGTTCATCAGAATACTGTCAACACTCATTAGAGCGATATTTTCTCGAACAGTCACTAATAAAGGCTTTTAAAAAGTGGCTCTTGAGTTTGGGTAAAGCAAAAAAGAATTATGCAATAAAAATGCAAGTCGTATAAAACTTGAAAAAGTGGTGATACAATAGTATCTGTAAAGAGATTAGTGAACGAGAGCGGTGTGAAGCATTCAGGTGAAACTAGAAAGATGAATTTTATAAAAGGATGCAGAAAAGATTGCTCTAGCAAGTTTGCATACCAAGCGCACTACATGATGTATTGTTTTTGTATAATCTGTGGTACAGTCATAAATTATTAGAGACTATCTGTATTTGCATGGCCATAGATTAGATTGTAATGCTAATTTCTGTCAGTTGCATATGCTGCCGGAGGCATCAAGTTACTAACTAATAATAAGACTGTATGCGCAAGGCAACTATTTTAACCATGGCAGTAGCAATACATTAGGTATAAAGTGACCCTGAAAATAAATGAAAAGATGTCATATGTTTGTCTCGAGTATCAGCCATCTTTGTTGCCTTACACCTCATTGCGAACTGTGACTTTGTGTCATGAAGCACTGCTACGTAGTGTCTTTATCCGTTACTACAGTTGCTAGAGCTGAGTAAATAACACAAATATCAACATGCACAAACAACTAGTTATACCTGACTTCTCATCTTAACACTCATTATCATTACCAAAGAGGCTGCTATTTCCATATACAGATTCATTGTCATATAGACAAACACTCTTTATTTATGATCTGCACTTGATAGTTACCTCTAGCAGTTAACCAAATATTCAATGTTTTATTACAGTTATAAACTTTAGCTACACTTTATCTAAACCTTGCTAGAAGAGGGAATCAAAAAGTTCGGGAGCAATCAGCAATGCCCCGATAGTTACTGAGATTTTAAATTAGGACGTTAGGCTAGGCCAGCGGCGACCATTTCTAAAACAGTAACTGGACAGTCTCAAATTAATAGGGACTTTGGGACAAGTTTTGGCAAACCATAAGATGAGTTGTGCAAGACATGACTTGATACTTGGAATATTTTGACATGATGGGTGGCTCTGTCGATTGGTTTAATTTTTGTGTGCGCTCCTCATTGGATAGGTGAGATATTCGGGTGAATACTTTTGTTTTTGCTCATAACTACATGAACCTTTGTTGTTTTTTTGTGTGTGTAGACTACGGCCCGGCCTCGGCTTCAGCAACATCCCGCTAAAGAACACCTGTGTTCATGCTAGAAACTAAAGATCATTGTAAATACAAATTAGATTACAAAAAAAATCTTCATAGGTTGTCAACTCTTGTCATCAAAAGACTCCGCGTAGACCCAACTGCCTATTGATCAATTATTTGCAAAAATAAATGTGCTTTTGTTTTTATCTGTCCTTAGTATTTGAAAATTGTTGGTTAGGCTAAATCTTGAAAAAGTGGACAGACAGGAAATAAATATCCAGCAAACACAACAGCAAATAAGCATCAAGCCTATATAACTTTAATTTCGGTAATTCTCTTTATTCCTTGTTTCCTACCAAACCTTTTTTTAATTTTACCTTATTGTTTCAGGACTAACTCGTATACAACTAATTTTATTTATGTTCCAACATCCCTTCACCAAATTTGGCTGTTCTCTCCTTCATGTTTCTGTGCTCATCTGTCCGCAGTTTTTCTTTTTTTTCAGCGTTTCACTTTCTAACTTTCTGTTTTGAAAAAAACCAATAAATTAATCATCCTTACTGAGCAATGAGCGTGTAATGATAAGCCTTCTAAGGTGCTTGCTCTTTACGAAGCTAGCAGGTTTTCAGATCTTCCTCCTGTACTTACACGGCTGCACATTTATTATATTACCTAATTATAGTTCAAAACTAAAGTTTCAATCACAGTGTAAAACTTTTCAAGCTAACTGATATAGCAAGTGATATAACAAGTGATATAGCAAGTGATATAGTAAGTGATATAGCAAGTGATATAGCAAGTTTAACTGCTTTTTAGCGTCATTTAATAGACTGTGCATTACCTCAATGATGGAATTTACCAAACTATTCTTTCACTGCACAGTGGAATAAGTTACAATGTGAACTAGAGTGTATCTGTATAAAGGAAACTATCATACTCTGTTTACTTTTGAGAAAATCTGACACACTGCATACTACATATGTGATGGAACCAACTACACTCTGTTTATCTTATGGGTGAAACCTGACAGACTGCATATTAAATATGTGATGGAACCAACTACACTCTGTTTACCTCATGGGTGAAATCTGACACACTGCATCTTACATATGTGATGGATTCAACTACACTCTGTTTATCTTATGGGTGAAATCTGACAGACTGCATATTACATATGTGATGGATTCAACTACACTCTGTTCACCTCATGGGTGAAACCTTTACACACTGTATATTACATATGTGAGGGAACCGACTACACTCCTTTTACCTTATGGTTGAAGCCTGACACACTGCATATTAACCGCATGATAAAGTCTGACACATTGTCTTTTACCTACTTGATGATTATTGCAACACCATCTTTTACCTGCATGATAAAATTTGTCACCCATTTTACGTGTGTGATAAAAGCTGCCACACTATTTTTTAGCATTGGTAAGCTTGACGAGTTTGCAAGTCAAACCGGCAAGCTCAAGATGTGTTCAAATTGTTTGGGATCTGCCTGCAAAAGCCTCTCTTAGTACTGTTCACTACAAGGTTGTACACTTTTTTGCGTATCTCTGTTTGTTTGCATATTTACTCATCTGTATGTTAGTATTTTTACATTGTATAGCATTAAATGTTCTTGTTATCACTCACTTGGTCACACGCTTAGTTGCACATCCGTAATTTGTGTGATTCAACATTGCTGCAAGTCTTGACCTCAATCATTCTGGAAGTTTGAAATTAGGTTCATATTATTCACTTGATAGGATTGTTCGTTAAATTGAAAAGAAAAATTCATAATTGTATTTACTTTGAATATTTTGGAATACTATGTGTATTAAAATAAAGCTGAGTTGTGTTGAGCTGCATTGAGTTGCATTGAATTAAGTTGAGTTAAATTGAGTTTTGTTGAGTTGTGTTAAGTTTTGTTGAGTTGATTTGAGTAGATTTGAGTTTGTTTAAGTTTTTGAGATGAGTGGAGTATATAATCCATTGATGCATAGTTCATAAAAGATAAATTTATATTTATCGACAAACGAGAGTAATTTTGAAAAACTCCCTGGAGCAATAAAGCGTACTTTACGTAGCCAATACTGAGTACAAATTCAAAATTTTCTGTTCAACATGCATTTGACTCCACACTTTACTAGTTAGCAAATTATTTATATTCACTTATTCTTGCCAAAAGTTAGCAAAATATTGCGCATGTTTTATCATTATTTCTCTGGTATAAAGTATTTTCTTTTAGTATAACTGCTCAGGTATTTCTGGTACGGCGCTATCAAATGCTAGTGAAGTTAAGGTATGTGGCTATAAGCCATACACAGCAGTGACCTGCAAAGTGGAAGCGGCCAATTTGACAGGAAGTTTATTCGGGCCCATTTATACCAACTGTGAAGGTAAAATTACATTTTCTTTGGTTTGTCCTACTTTGCTTAATCTTAGTTGATTTCATAAAACTAGCAAAAACAGTTTTGAAGCCTTTCTGAAGGCAAGTCTCATCTATGTGGATAATCTTGGTTGCTTCAATTTTGCTGTCCTAGCTCCTGCACCACCATACAACTTCACTATTCTGCGAGGAGACACGTATGACTACAGCGGAGGATTCAAGTCTTGGAAATACAATGTTTCATGGGAGGTGAGTCTGAAATTATTTAGTGAAGTTAACGGGTTTGTATGAAGTGCTAGTGATGCGCTGTGACTGAGCACAGCCTGGTTAAAGGTTGGTTCACAGTATGTCGCCGCCATGTTTTGATGTTGATGCCACAATAGTTTAGTGGTCATCAGTGACAGCAATGCTCACACTACCACAAATCCATCTGTGTTTGAATGAGTGAATACTTCCCAACATAAGGCTCTCATTTTTCTTTGCAATTTTTATTGAAGGAATTTGCTTTGTTACCGCATGCTTGAATCAAATACTAGTCCTGCAACAACTATCATAAACAGAAATAAATCGCCTAAATGGTGTAAATTGTACAGGCTGTTGTCGATGCTCAGCGAAATATCAAAAAGGTTTGACAGCTGCAAACATTCCTGATATATCCGCTTGGTTGATGTTATTGGTTGATGGCACATATAGTCAATAATGAGTGCCAAAAGGTCAACTTCGACATTTGGCGATATAGCGTGAATAAGCCTTTAATATAATAGTGTTTGCTGTCATACAAAGCTGCTAGATTCAGAAAAACTTGAATCTTTTTTAGGCTGCCAATTGGCTGATTGTTAATGCTTTTACTATCAGACAGGCAAAAATATTACCAGTCTGAAAGCTAAACTTTTGTTAATAAATCTAAATTTTATAAATTAAGCGAGAGCTTATTTAAAAAATTTGAACCCTTTTGTATTAGTCTGAAAAATCTATATGATAAAGATGTTTAAACTGTTTGTATGCATTGTACTATTATGCCACATCATTACCCTGGCATTCTAGTATGCTGTGAGATATTTTCTGGTATGCTATGGCAAACTATCAATAAATGGTCTTTTTCAAACTCCAACTTTAATATTTCGGTGTTCTTACTCTATCAGACGACACAAAGAGTAACTATTTGCGCAATTATTCCTATTAGTGCAGGTGTCAGAGTGTTAGTCGAGGAAACTGAATATCATGTGTTTCAGTCCTGTTCAAAGCACCCATCTCAGTTTCTAACCCTGGCTTTAGGCGCATGGACATACATTTGTCCATAGATATAGTAAACCCTAGATATGCGAATAATCAAAACAAGTGAGGCCTATAATTAGCATGACGCAACGTCATGGTGATGTGCAAAGCGAATCAGCTGATCTATTAACTCCTATTGACTTAGCACTAAAAACTGCTCAATTTTTCCATAGTTTGTGCATTTGAGACTGCATATTTTATTGAAAATATGTAAAACTTATATGCAGTAATACTTCAACTTACGAGTGCCCTAACGTACGAGAAACTTGAGGTACGAGCCAGCTTTTAAGCAAGTTTTAGCACTAAAATACGAGCCATGTTTGAGATACGAGCACATGAGACAGTTGCCAAGTATGTCGGAGGTGTTTTATGAGAACAGCATCACTCTGTATTTTTCAACTGTTCAGATTATACTTTTGTACCATGTTTTTTGTGCGCGATTTTCAGTGCAGAATTATGTGAATTAAAAGTACCGTGCGTATACCGAAAGTTTGCCAGTAAAAGGATAGATAATGGAAAGAAAAAGCGAATGATAACAGTTGATATTAAATGGAAAATTATTGAAAAATATGCAAAAGATGTATGCGTGATTGAGCTTGCTCAACAATATGACAGAAATACATCCACAATTATCAAACACAAGGATTATATTCAAGGCATTTAGTCTGCAAAAGGACTAACCATAGTTTCTAAACGATGCAGCGATCTTCACGACCACTGATGGAGAGACTGCTCAGGTTTTGGATAAAAGACAAACAATTGGCCGGTGACTGCGTAACTGAAACGATGCTACGTAAAATGGCCGGTGCTATCTATCAAGACTATAAAAAATAGACATTCGGACAAGTTGGCTAGCGGTCGTGCATTAACCCTTGGTGACAACACCTGTGTTCGTCCTGATCGCAACACGTTGAAAGGGCGACGAAGGCAAACATCCTTAGATAGGTTTCTCTTAAAACGGCTGGATGGTCGTGAGAGCGAAACAAAAGAAAAATTAGCTAACCAGCGTGAGACTTAAAACTATGAACGCCGAAGAAACTTTAATTGCGTTAAGTTAAAGATTAAAGTTTGCTTTTAGGTTTGTCTTTTAAGACTTGGATAAGATTTAAATTTATCAAAGTCAACTGTTGTAATGAAGGATAACTTATCTCTCCCTCTCTAGCAAATGCTAGCGTTAGCCGCTATTGTACGTATTTAATTTTACATTTTACTTAATCACATTTCCTTGCATTATTTTTATTTGTTGCTTTTTGAAAGCATGTGGTAAGTTAGGACAATAACCAACATGTTCTTTCTGTTACAATATATTGTTTTGAGTGTTTTATTTGCATTTTTAAAGTATGAAAACCTATCAATATGTATTTAATTATTCTATATATAAATAAATTGCACCAACATGCGAGTAAATTGACATACGAGCTCAGTCTCTGAACGCATTAAGCTCGTAAGTCGAAGTATGACTGTAATGACTTTGGATGAGAAAGGCAAGAATCTTACACACATGGTAATGAATAATACCAATGATTTAGAAGCTTCTATATCATTGATAATACAAAGAGTGACCAAATAGAAATTAAACTAATAACAAACTAATGAATCAAATGAGGTTTAGAAGCAGTTACGCTGGACCCCTGTATTAAACACCCATTAGACATGACTTAAAATAACTAGACGAGATAGTTTTTGTCTAAGGTTGGTTGAACTAGATTCCTGCTTTGAAGCGGCATAGTGTTTTCTGATTTTAGTATAGCGATTTACTATAGTTTTGAGTAGACTGTTGGCATGCACTGTACATGTAAAACCTTGATGGAGGTTATGTAATAAAACATATATTTTACTGTCTGTGATGTTACTTGTTTAAAAGCTCTCTGTGTGATACCACAGATCTCCACGTGTGAACGTAGGCACTTTTCTGCAGCAATTCATATTCGGCCTATCAATCTGGTCACTAATCCTCCTCTGTTTTTAACTGAGATTAGGGTTATGTCATCACTACTGCTACTTTCCACTACTTCGACATCGGTCAAGAACTTGATACACTCATCACATTTGAGTTAGAAAAAATCCTCATCACCGAACTCCTCATCTTCACCTTCCTCAGCTTTTGTCTCTTTCTTTTTCTTTCTAGCCAGAGAATGTAGCAGGAGTTGGCCAGTTTTTTCAGCCCTGCTCACATCCAGATCAATACAGTTAACATTGGGATTTGGTGTGATATCTGCTTTTATGAACAGTGCTCGAAGTGCAGATCTAAAGCACTGCACATCCGGGTTATTGTTATAGCCACCCTTAGATCGTATCGTGGAAAACAGAATCTCAATGTGATCCTGGTTGATCTTAAAGGTTAGGAAGTAGTTGATGTAAGGGTAGTTGCTGAAAAGATATTGAGCAATGTCATGTACAGATTTGGCTGCTGACTCAAAACCAATGACGAAATGATGATGATTTTCCTATTATTTTTCACTAGCAGCTTCTAGCTTGGTGTCTTTAATCGGCATAGATAGCTTATGATATTGTTGAGAACTTCTCGTTTTGAGTTGAAGTTCTGTTTTGTTATGGGCAATTCAGGATATACCTGGGATGTTGTGGTCTCTTCTGATGACATTTCACTAAGAATTTGGTCTTATTGTTATGTTTATGACTTAAAAACTAGCATGCCAAGCGTGCTTCCACTACTAAACTCATTGCTCAAATGAAGGCTTTGATGCTGTGATGCACATCACTACGACGTAACGTTGTGAAAACAACAGCCAATTATAGGCCTCACTTTTGCTCCATTGTATTGATAGCTATTCGCCAATCTAGGGTTTACTATATCTATGCATTTGTCTCATTATAGTAAAGTTTGCTGAAACTTGTTATAGCTGTTGAAAGCTAAACGCTTTGTTGTGATTTTTTAATTATTATACAACATGTGAAAACTCTTTCGCTTGGGTGGTCAGTTCTATTTTAATGTCTTGAAGCATGAACAAGCAGTACAACATCTGTCTACCGTACTTTTCGGACTATAAATTGCACCCCTATATAAGCCGCATTTGCTTTATTTTCCAAAAAACGATAATAAAACAGTACATAGGCCGCACCTTTGTATAGGCAGCAGAACTCATGACGGTGCTTTTTATCACGGCAGCAAATTTGCGGTTTAAAACGAAACAGTGCCTAACAGCACTGTTTCGTATTAACCGACGCTTTTTAACCTAGTGTCTAACCGAGCATTGTACCGAGTACCGTTAGGCATTGTTTTGTATTTTCTTTCACCGCTAGAGGAGCACTGACCAGAGATTCTGGTTAATGCACCCTAGCAGTGAAAGAAAAATCCGCAGACTAGCCGCACCCTTATTTAAGCCGCATGGCTAACAAATCATCAAAAAAAAGTAGCTGCTAATAGTTCGAAAAGTACGGCAATCTTAAAAGTTAGTATCTTGTTAATCAGCATGTATTATGCGTTTTCCACACATTCTAGCCACCAATAGAAGTGAACTGCAAAAAGCTGAGTTCCTATCCAGCAATATATCGAGTAGGAAGTCAGTCAAAAGTGTATATCCACAGAAATTATGCCCTCTTCTCATTAAACGCAGGAGATAACATCACATTCTCTGTTAGATCTGTAAATAACTGGGATATGAAGTCAAAATACTCGACCGTACAAATATATGCCCCTGCAGCTGGTGAGTCACTTTGTTCATATAAATAATGTAAACACATGCAAGTGACGATTGAGTTAATTAACAATGTCCTTGCTAACAACATATAGATGTAAATGTCAGGCTTTTGTCAAAAATTAACTGCTACCAAAAATCCGCACTTGATTAAAAATCTTTCTGAGCCAAAGCATCAGTCTTGAGGCAAAAAATATTTGCTTATTTTTAAGATTATTTAAAGTATTTATTTAAAAATATAAAATAAAAAAACAAGCAAAAATAAGAAATATCATTGATAGGGTAACATGGATGCAGTTGTTTTTTTATTGTCATATTTTAAAATGCTTCTAAAATAATCATTCTACACATCACCTATACTTCTGATCATTAATACAAAATGCAGTTGAAAGTATAAACCACTTTCATCAATTCAAACTCAGTGTTGAAGATTAGTGATGTGTTTTAATTCATGAAAAAAGTTTTACTCATTAGATTTCTTATATTATCTTATTATGGTTTCTAGTTGATCATTTAAATGGATCTTTTGAATTTTGCAACAGTTGAGTCTGTTGAAAAACACAAGACTCAGCATTGTATTCATAATTTATAATGTAATATAATATATGTATGGACTTATATAATATACATGTATATTTATTATGTAGTATATATACATGTAAATGATGGTGCATAATACAATATAGCAAGAAAAATTATAAGGCTTCAATTACCCTGCTGACAAAACATTTAACATATAATACAATTGCAATGCAATGGCTGTCTCACCTTTAGTGCTTCTTTTTCCTAGCTGTTTTATTGTGGTCAGCTTCTTCAATATTCTGTAGATTTTTCAACTTTTGAATTTCTTGACTTCTTTAATTTTTCCTCTATGCAAAGTTATACGACTGTTTACTTTTAAACGCCTGCCAGTTTTAACTATAATTTCTTCTGCTTTGGAACTATTTGTTATTTGCACTTTGAACTTGCTTTCGGAGAACCTAAAGTTGTTAAATGTTTCACATTTTCACTAAACTTGTGGTGGCTATTATGTAAACTATGTTATACATATATTACATATAATATATATTATAAATATGTAATATACTTTCTGTCAAAAAAATTTTTAATACCCAAGCAACGCCAGGCATTCATCTAGTATATATATACTACTGAATGACCGGCGTTGTCCAGGGTATGAAAGTCTTTAATAGAAAAAACTTATTTCATTTACCATATTACAACAATTATCATACTAACTTTAAACTTTATATCATGAAAAAAGTGTTTTGTGCAGTTCAAATAAATTAAGAGAAGAAATAAAACAACTGTAAAGGTTTTTAAACTTTGTCAAATAACTGTAACTTTCAAACTTCATGTCATGAGGAAAATGTTTTGCGCAGGTCAAATAAATTTAATGAAAAATAAAACAAGCTATAAAAGTGTTTAAATGTAAATGTGAAATAATTAGCAAGTAATAGCTAAATTATTTCTGTTTTGCTACTATTACAATAAAAATGATTTATGACTGACTAGTTTTAGGCTAAAAGTTGAACTTAATGTGCATGCGGCTAAAAGTAATAATACAGGTTATGATACAATAAATACGAACTGAAAAACAAAATAAAAATCCTCAATATGTTGAATTAATAATAACAATTCATGCAACGAAGTGTGCGTGTGTATAAAAATAGTTACTGTTCCAGCAGAAGCTATCCATCAAAACTTTGAATACGGCGATACTGGTACCTCTCGATTCTGGTACAAATGGAAAAATGAGATATCGGACTGTCTTTGTCTAGTACTTTGTCTGACCGAGCGGAGAGAAAATGTAAAAGCTATTCTTACTCAAAATAATAAAGTTGCTTGCATGAAAAGCTATAGTCTTTACCAATTTAGCAATCGAACCTTACGAAAAACCAAAAATAGAAGTGTAACGGCACATTTGAATTAAAATGGCACATTTAAAAATTAAAATTAAAAAAATAGGTAATGGTAGCAAAAAATTAGTTTTTAAACAATTTAAAAAAATAAAAAATGCAAATGATAATATTATTTAATAACCGAAGTGCACATTTAGCATGTGCATACAGTATACAGTAAATGATAAGAGTGGAAGAATGCAAAGGAATGTATAGCTCAGTGGTTAAATGTGTGGTTTGAAACTTGCGGTTGCAATCTCCGTGAGTTCACATCCAGCACGCAGCGAGTTTTTTATTCCAAGATTTCAATAGCTATCACTGAACACACAGACATCTAAAAAAATGACAACAACAAACTTCGAGATTTATATCTAGGTACACGAGCTATGAATCGTAAAGGCCTTTGTAGACTCGTGGTTGGACGATTGGATTCTAACCTGCGGTTGCGATCTTCGTGAGTTCAAACTCAGCAAAGTGCAAACTTCTAAATTTTAAATATTAATAGCTATAGCTGGACATATCAAAGTACACACATACATACAGACAAACTTTGATATTTATATACATGTATATAAAAATTTGATAAATATTTGATATATATATATATATAAAATGTTTTCTCAGATCATGCAATCACTATAGCTTAAAAACTAGCTTCTCATGTAAGTTCCTAAAGATATTGATATTGATCAATACCTAGGGCAAATATATAATTAAGGTGTTTTTCTGTTTCAAATTTATTTATCATTTGGGTGTTTAACAATGTATTTAGTATGTTAGTAGGTTAGTAAACGTATGAATGGCTGATGATTGACAATAAAGACAGTCAATACCAACTTTTCTGTATCTACACAGGAAAGATCGCCATGCTGCTTGATGAGGGTGTGCTCACATCATGAAAATAACTTCAGTTATTGATTTTCCAACAGAGAGAGCGCCTCTTAAAAATTATATTTAATAAATTGCAAACTTGTCACAAATTACTAGAAATCAGAACTTCACACCAAATATATTTTTAACCATGGTTTAACCATTATTACAATTTTAGCACCAAGCCGGCCCAACTCCGCTAACATAGAAGCCTCCAGTCCAACATGTGTACAGCTGAGCTGGGGATCGCCAACCTTTAGTAATGGAAAAATCATCCGATATGAGGTTAGCAAACATGAAACTAGTGTTGTAATTTTGAAATCTATATGAATGACAAAATAGGCCTACATATATGGCAGCTATAAATAATAAATATGGAGTAACTATGATGAGTATTTCAACACGCAAATAAAAAACGTAATGTGCTTCATCTTCCACAAAGAAGTCTAGTGGTACTGTGAATGAGTAGTACTACGGACTGGTAGTACTACAAACTAGTAATACTACAAGCTGGCACTGCTACAAACTGTTAGTACTACAAATTAGTAGGGCTATGAACTAGTAGTACTATGCACTAGTAGTACTATGAACTAGTGGTACTATGAACTAGTAGTACTATGAACTGGTAATACTACAAACTGGTAATACTACAAACTGGCACCACTACAAACTGTTAGTACTACAACTTAGTAGGACTATGAACTAGTAGTACTATGAACTAGTAGTACTATGAACTAGTGGTACTATGAACTAGTAGTACTATGAACTAGTAATACTATGAACTAGTAGTACCATGAACTAGTAGTACTATGAACTAGCATTACTATGAATTAGTAGTACAATGAACTAGTAGTACTATGAACTAATAGCACCATGAACTAGTGACAGAAATGACCTCTCATTCAGTTCAGACTATCATATTTTCACGCAATGATTTGGTTGCTGAAGCAGATACAGATTTCAATGCAAGGCTACAGCTCTACAAATTGCGAGAAAGCAGCTCTATATTTGAACACTTAGTCAACAACTGGCTATCTAAATTTACAACCTATTGCACTTTACTTCATATTAAATTATTACAGTATCAATGCAGTGGAAAAAACGAATGGATGACCACTGTAGATGGTGATGTCAAGAGTTCACAAGCCTGTGGTTATAACCCTTATACTCCTGTTGAATGTAGAATCAGAGCAATCAATGGTGCTAGAGAACCAGGAGAGCAGTCACCTCTTTTAACAGCCAACACTTCATGTGATGGTAAATTATGACTGCTATATCAAGTTCACTGAGATGTTCTGCATTTAAATTATGTACCTTGTACATACCAGTCTGATAACAAAGTGGATATATGCAGTGATTGTCTCCATAAACTGATTTGCACACATTTAAACTGATTTTGTACAGTGTGGTGCCAAATTGTGCCCAGGTTTAAGGTTTGTTGCGAGGATGCTGATATTTTCAGCTTGACTTAATTTTTGTATGTATCAAAAATCAATGGGTGCAATATTTGTAGTAGTTGGGGAAAATTACATATCTATAGTTGAACAGCACTACCAGAATGGCTGGCCATTATCAAACATTAAAAGTTTTAGAATTGTCATTGTATTTCATTATTTTATATTTAAACTAAATTTTACAGTTCCACTTTCCCCAAACTATGTAAAAATGGTCAATGATGTAATGGATTTCAATTCATGTAAGTCAACTGTTAACAAATTTCTTGTGTTAAAAGCAGTTGGTGAGAGTTTTAAAATTCTTTTAAGTGCGCTGAGATTAAAATACTAATTATTCTCTTGCATGCATAAATCTTTACCAGTATCTTTATGTTCTTACATTTTTATTAATTACTAAATATATTAAAATATTTTGTCAGTTTGATGATTCTGAGTGATATGAATAAATCAGATAGTTTGCTATAGTCAGACTTGAAATTTAAGATTTTGGTCTTTAAACAGCTTTGCAAAGTATAGTAACTAATTTGGAATACCAAAAACTCAAATAGTAAATTAATCTAATTTTTGTGATGCACCAAAATAATGTAACATAAAGCTATGTATAAGTATATAAAATAACATGACATAACGTTACATATAAGTACGTAGAATAACATAATATAAAACTATATTTAAGTTTGTAAAATATATTTCAATCAAAATGAAACATGTATATAAATGATTACTTGGTACTCTAAACTCTACCGTTATGGATAAATATAAACTTTATTTAAACCAATCAATGCTGTTTGAAGCGAAGTAGACTATAAAAAAATAAAAATTGTAAACATTCGTAATAAAAAAGCTCTTTTTGCATAGCGCTATTCTATAATGTAAATTGGCAAGTTGTTGGTGTCTGAAATAAGGTGCAGAAGTTTTTTTTGGAAACTAGGAATGTAATTGATAGTCAGGCACATTGGAAATACAGTTTGAGCATTTTAAATAGTAAATATCAACAAACACATTTAGCTCCTTAGCATTAAGGGCATTCATACGCTGGGTATAACTGTCCATATCAGGTATTTTCAATGAGCTTTTTTTGTGTAGAACAACTATTGCTCTGTGAAGACAATAAAACCTAGGAGGATGTGTTATGTTTCAGCACCTGATCCGCCACGGAACGTAAGGCTGCTCTGTGAGAAGGAACAGGACAGTGCATCAATGAATGATAATTGGATATGCACTGCCACATGGGAGGTTGGTATGTTGTCCATAAATGCAATTGTGATGGCTGCTGTTGTGCAGGCACCTACCATAGGTACAGCTTGTGTCCTATTTTTGTATAAGCTTACAATTGCTTTCAGTATTCTAACAGTGACCACACACTTAAATGCGCAACAGCAATTTATAAATAGTTCTTGAATTCAGAAAATGAATCTATCTCTTTTTGTATAACTGAGTGAAATTATTTGTATCATTATAACGTGTTATTATTGACGCAAGTTAATAAAAAAGTATACCAATGAGATGGTATCATATAAAGTTACCACATCACAGCAATTTTATTACATAAAAATGTTTTAAGTGAACTATGAAGAAAGTAAAAGCTATTTTTGTGAAGGCTTCCACAATCGTCTCTATTATAGAAAAAGAATGCTACTACGTAAAAACTTATAAACTGTTAAGAAACACCAACATTGGGTCAGTGGTTAGTACGCTGGCACGCAATCAGTAGGTCACTGGTTCGAATCACTGAAGGACCATTGGTTGCATTGGGAAGGTCATCTAGCCACAATTGCTCCTGTGCTTAATCACAGGAGTAGATATTCACCTTATATTTAGCTCCAGGATAGATCTGGTTCATAATAAATTGTCATACATGCAGCAGAGAGGAAATAAGGCTTGATAATGAAATTAAAATTTAAAAATTATTAGTTTAAAAAAATGTAATTGTACAAAGTCTTCTTTATATTTAACATATATGTTGAGGGTAATGATTTATCAACTTTGTTTGTGTTTGAAGCACTAATCCTGATGATAAATCTAATACTTGACAATGAGTTGTTTTCTCTTTCTAACCTGTAAGTTGCAAATGGTAAAGCTAGTTTGCAATTTTTATAGTTTAAATGTACAAACATAACAATTAAAAAGCTTTAGTAGTACGAGTACTATTGTCCTAAATGACTTCCTATGACTTCATATGACCTCATATGACCTAAAACACACATTCATGCATTAACATAAATTATGTAGGAACCAAGGGAAAACAACTGCCATTCTCTCCACCAGTTAGAAGCCTATCTTTGGACAGTGAATCGCAGCACAGGGAAACCTACTACCTTGTGTGAAATTAGCTTCACCGTGACAGATGAAAGCTACATAAAGTTTTCCGTTCAATCCAAGAATAACATGAACCTTACATCTCAGTGGATTATTATTGAAGGAACAGCTTTAGAAATGGGTCAGTATAAAGAATCTAGATTGGCAGCAGTTGGCCATATAGTACTTACTATATTTGCTATATTTTCATTGAAACGCCGTATCTCATTATAGTATAGCGAGAGCAGTACTATAAGCCAGTAGTTCAATAAGCCAGTATGCTTTTGTCTTTCATGAAAGACAAAAGCATACTGGCTTATTGAACTATGAGTTCTTATAATTAGCTGATATTTTTTATATGTTTTAGGGGTTCGTGCCTACTTGCTGCTTTATATTATGTTATAGTAGTCTGATATTTTCCTCAATGCCAACTTATTAATGTTATCTTTTCTAGCAAGTCAAATACTTTTTTTGAGATTTCAGCTAACTTCATGACACTATCTTGACTTGTTAAAAGGCAAATTAAAAAACCACAAAACTGAGAGAAAAACTCTTTTTAGTGACTGTTTGTTGATATGAAGCCTGCTAACATGGCTGAGAATACCTTTTCATAACTACATCTTTATATTGGTTTAGATTTAGACCTAATCTAGCAGCAGGTTAGATTAGGTCTAAGGATTACTTCCAATGCAACCACTCATAAACCTTTTCATATTCCTTAACTGAGTCGTATCATCAGCTTTTTCAACTGTTCTGTGACCTCATTTTCATTTCTATCTGTTATTTAATCTGACTGAGACTTTACTGCATATACTTTGTATACCTCCTTTTTGAACTTAAGAGAGATGAGTGAGACTGATGAGCTTCTAGCAACTACAATAAAGACTCTTCATGTGAACCTGTCTACTTAAATGTACATTTTAAAAGATTGCAGCAGTTCATAATAATGATAAGTGCTAACAATATATCGGGTTGTTTTCTAGTAAATCCCTATTTCTTAGTTATTACTAGTATTGTATGACTATTATATTCACAAGTAACTAGAGGTTTTCTTATAGAGGCTAATTAATGTACTAATTGTTGTTTTTTTATCACTGTTACCTGCTTGTTATATATTTTATTAGCCTAGATCTAAGATAAATAAATTGTTCAATTAAAATCTTTTGTGTCAAAGAGCAGATCCCGTAGCAACTTATTTAAGGTAAATTGAATTTTTCTTAAAATGATTGAGAAGAAAAGTTGTCTCTCAAAATTGTCTCATATTTATCTGCCTTCAAAGACAACATTGATAATAGTGAAAAGTTTGAAAAAGAAAACATTGAAAAGTAATTTAACTTTTTATGGAAAGATATCTTTTCAATTCTTCTCATATCTGATATTCTGAATTATAGGCATAACAACGGCCTACACCAACTCTCCGCTAACTCCAATTTCTGATGTTTTATCTACAACTGCTAAAGGTAGGCAAACATTCCTTTCCTTTAAACAGATGTTCTCATGCAGTTCTTGTTTACAGGTCCTCTATGTTTTAGCTGTACCAATGATATACAGCCCCCACAGGCTGTACATAGTAGTATGGAACACCTTGCAGGTAGAGATGGAGCACAAACTTGTGGTACTAGAGAGTGCTCTGACAGAGCTTACTGTCTTATCGAAGGCACACATAAATGTCAGTGTAGGAGAGGGTACTTTGGAGATGGATACATCTGCACAGGTAACAACCACTATGCCGGTTTTCACTATCTCTGATTAAGAAATGGCTTCTACAAGTTGCTGCAAAATATGAATATGTTGAAGGTTTGTTTATTATATAACAAAAACTTAGTTACAATGAGCATGACTGTTAGTTGGGAGCTAAACATTAGTAGTAGTTCATTTATAATTACATGTATGTATATGTTTACAGCTGATTAAGCCAAAGCAATCTATGTTATGTTATGTATGTTATGTAAACCATCGACAATAAAAAAGATAGCTTGCGATAAAACATAGCATCATAAAATTAAAGGTTTGTTCAGATGCAAACACATACATTTGAGAAACCACTCATGAAGTTGATGAGCGAATTACTTGACAATCACCACAAGCTTACATTCGAAACATATTCATGCAAAGTTGAGAAACAGTTTATAAAAACTAGACGACAATCACAAGAAAACTTGGTAACATGCTAATTTAAACTTGCCAACCGGTTCATGCAAGCTTGACAAGTTTGTGGGAACTTGAAAACTTGCTAACAAAGCTATGCAGTCTTTGCCAACTCATCAGCACTTTTAAATAAATTTGACAACAATTTTACGCTAACTTCATGAAAACGGTTTTATTTGGATTTTTTCAGTAGACTATATTGAACCCAAGAACAAGCATGTCATACTAAGAGAGATGCAATACTACTCATGCATGTTGGGAAAGATGTTTCTCATAGCTCTCTCTGGCTGATCATGCAATTTAACATATTTTGTAGATGTAAGAGTAGGAGTGAGCGCAATAGTAGGCGCTGTAATTCTAACTATCGTGCTGCCTGCGGCCATTCTGATTGTTAGAACAGGATTTAGGCACACTTCACAGGCATCAGTCACATCTCATGAGTCTGAAAGAGAACTGAACTTGGATGAGGAGATAACTTCTCTATAAGGCGTGTTAAGGAGATCATCTTAACATCTGGCGAAAGCAAAGCTTAGTAAATGCTATTGTTAGAGTTTCTGTAAAACATGAGTCACCAGATACCCAGAAGTTTGGAATAAATGACTCTCCTCTGAATTGTATTTCGGTTTTTATCTAATAAAAAGGTCTATTCACATAAACATAAATATTTCCTCGCAGATGAGTTTTATTTGTATACTCATGCTATCAATAAACAATATTCTGATACCTATAGATTTAGGAGAAACATTTAAGTTCCTTTGACATCAATAATGCAAAAATGTATAAAGTATCTATAAGAGAAGCATTATGCACACAAATATCTGTAATCTCATTGTAATTGGTTTTTTTAATATAGAAGAAACTTGTAAATCATAATTTTTTGTGGCTCATAAGAAATTCATATTTGCTCTTGTTTTAGATAACAATAAACAAGTAATTTCATTAGAATAATTAACCGTAGCTATTATTATTAAATTAGTTAGAATTTGCAAGCACTTTTCATGGCCCATAATGCTACAGCAGTACCATCAAAATATAGAAGAACACGAGTATTGAGTATTTATCAAAGCAATAAGAACCAACTTTGATATCTAGCAACAAACATTCACTGAATATAAAATATGTCATGGCAGATCATTTAAGGCCCTGCTGAGCCATTTTAGTTTAAACAATCTACTAGCATTGAGTTATTATGTAGTCATGAATGTAGATGTCTACATTTATGTATATGTACATTTATATATCTACGTATATATCTATGTACATATATTTATATGTACATACTCTCCACTCTCTCTGTGTATACAACTATGTTCTAGATAGTAATCTTTACACAATAATCTTTTACTCTGTCTACAAGCTAACTTGCAATGTTAAAAGACAAAGATACGTCTTTGTGTAGATTATAGTTTGTTGATCCATGCATTATTATTTATTTATTATTTATTAAGGCTCTATAGACTGTACCCCTATATCCTCCAACCCTGTGACACTGTCAAAATGACTATCTTCTTTAGTGCTATCAGCATCGTAACCTGCTGCGCATTTAATACCTAGTTCTATTATAGGAATAGAGCATTGCAGTCACAAAATATAGGCAGGCAAAAACTTGAGAAGGCAGGCCAATAAAGCATTCTTTAGATTTTTCAAATATCAGAAATGTTGGTTTATTATATCTCATGACGCAACAGTAGTTGGTTGAGCACACATGTAAGTCTAAACACTCCATTTTCCTTTTTTGAGTTTTTGTCATTCTTCTAGTAAGTGTGATATTGCCTCTTCTATGCAAAACTTTGTTTGTAACTGCTGTCACCAATTCAGTAGTTATATTAAAAAAAACTTTGAATCAAATGTCATAAGTTTTTTATTTGCTATGTCATTGCACATATAATCAGTAAATGGTGGGTTGTACACTCTCAGCACTAGATAAGCTTCTATTCATGTGATATTTCTTGTTCCACACACTGATAATTTAACAGGCGGTGACTCGGTATATGAAACCAAGAAAATTGACTTGTTTAGCTACTGTGTAGTCACTCTTGGCTACTCACTCCACACTTACTATTTCAACTACAACTATAAAGATATGTTTTTACAACTGTTCTGATGAGATTTCTTGTTCTTCTTTATTCATCAAGCGGGACTCAGAGTAAGTGTTACACTGGAAACCTGTATTTCTTTTCTACACTACATTTTACTACCAAGTCCACATGCATCTACAGATAGAATATGGTAGTTTAAAGTAATAACGTTTAATAACTAGTTAACACTATCACACAATTTAAAGATAATGCAGAATTTCACAGGATACAAAACTTATTTAGTAATACAATTGTTAAGTTGTTGTTACGAGTGACTCACTCTACTAGATTGAATACAGACACTATAAAATAATTAGAAAATATTTGAGTTCTCTAGCACTCTAATACACCCATCAGCAAGATACCACTTTAAAAACAGTACAAAACTTGTCATTTACCTTAGCTGCTGTTTTGTATCTTTTAAAATAATAAAACTCCTTAGAAACGGATGCAACAAGCGTTTTTATATAGGGTCTGCTCCAAAAATCATATGTATTCCTAGTTGATGTATAGATTGTAGGTCAACAATAAAATCCGTTTGGTCAAAGCTAACTATATATCTATATGTATAATTAGTATAGCTATATATATATACCGTAAAGCTTGTATATATAAGCTATATACATATATTAAAATGTGTTTATATTTTCTAAATATAAAAAGGATAATTACTTTTTTTATCTATATTTAGAATATAAAGAGCATTTTTAGCTGTTAGTCAATCCCTACAAATCTGCTTCAAACAGATATAGTTCTGCTCTCACCAGGTGATAACTTCAGAAAGGTAGAATTCAAGATGGCTACTAGTGAGATTGAGAATGGCTCATCAAACACATTTCAATGGTCAATGAGTAAATGCCATCAAATATGGAGAACTGCCGAAGTGGTTCGGTCTTTAAATTGGATGAGCAGATAACTCCTAGCATGTGTGCAGGATGATGCTAATTTTTTTTATACATAATTTTCATCCTTCTGGCTTGCAAATAATCTTGCACTTTTTAAAAATGCAAATATTGCATATTTTTACTTGTACTTGAGTTTCATTTTGCCAGCTTTTTTTTGCAGTTGCAAGTTTTTTCAGTGTTTAGGCTTTTTGAGAATGCTTTTGTTGGATGCATCAAACTACCCTTTCATGCTCGGCATGTAAGATTACCTTTATGTTGAAGAGTGTGTGTTAAATACTGTGTACTTGTGGTTCTTTAACACACTTTAGGACTTTATAAACTTTGTATATTTACGCATAGAAGTTAGTATTAAGTTTGTATGCTGAAAAATGAATTAAAGAAAATGTATTCTTATGCAAATTTGCTCTAGCATAGTAGGCAATTGGCATAAGAAACAAAATATAAAAAAAGGATTATTTTAAAGGTAAAGGTTTGACTCACCTATATCACTCTACATGTATGTTAGTTACCTATTACTCATCCATGTAGTAACTTGGTCAGCACTTATTTAAAACTGCAATCACTTAAAGGTTGACTTGCAATAAAATTCACATTACAGTTATTTGGTATCAAAAGGTTTACCATGTCTTACTTTGTTATGTTGTAGGTTCAAGATACGTGGAAATGTGATTACAACTTAAAAGCTCAAAAGCAAACAATTAAAAAACGGCTGTAGGTCGGAATCCCTTTATTTCGATGACGTATACTCCACTCATCATGGTTATTGTTTTGACAGCTTATTTACCTTCAGAAAAGAGTGAAATTATTTTAAAGGGTGAATTTAGTGAATGATGGGTTTTAAGACACCCATCTCTATAATTCTGGATTGGACTAAACATCCCCAACTTCCGTCCCTAAAAAGTTAAGTTACGTCACATATTTATGGGCAGGGCTTGTTGTGTCGATTGCGACACTGATATTGAATCACTGTAAAAACGCCTTCAAAAACAAAAATTACTTTGAAAGTTAGTGAACCAATCATTGTTTTGAGTACAAAATCTGAATCAACGTATCCGATTTACCTGTGAACAGACAATGAAAGCTGTTCGTGGCATTTATGGTTTAAATAAAATGACCGACACTATCAAAACCAAAATCTAGTATTGCCAATATGATGATCTCAGCTCCACTATCTAAGCGTGGCATCTCAATGCTATCATAAAACATATGGTACTTCCCAAAAGGATACATAAAATTTATGTACTAGGTAACATAAGGTATAAGATGCGCTAAAGATATTTGCTACATACACGACCTGAAAGCTGCCATGTTGGTATAGCTTGGAAACAGCAAGGAATATTATGAATGTGAGCAAAATTGAAACTTGTTTTGCAATCATTCTTTTCTATGGAGCATATGCTATTTGTGGTCAGAAGACTGGTAAGCAGTTTTCCAAGCTCAGTAGCTGTCTACAGATTTACCTCTAATTTGTCTGATGAGTATTTGTATGAATGTATAAAATGAGAAACTTGTCTTTATGAACTTATAGAGAAAAATCTGTTAACATTTTATTTAAAAAAAGAAACTTGATTTAACTGGGGTGATTGTGTATTCCTTTATAAGTTTCTTTGTAAATTTAGCTACTTTTTATTATCACTGAGTTCTCAAAGTTTTACTGCATAGGAATAGTTCAATTTGGCAGCTCAACAGAGTTTAGGAGATGTTAGGAATTTGTAAACATTTATAAAAATGACTAGCTGTGCCTCCCGGCGTTGCCCGAGTATTAAAAATCAGCTTATGGACAATGAGAAGGGATGATATTTGCTTACCACTCGCTGGCAGGCAACTCTCCAGCAAGTGGCAGACCATTGCCAAGTGGCTTGGCACATTGCCAATGGAAAATTCCACTAACCCAGCTAGTAAGCTTCAAATGCTGGTAGGCATTGACATTGCCTCAGTATTGTTGCCCAGCTAGGCTATTCTAATAATAGCTATAGCCGGAATGCAGACAAACATACAACATACAGACATAAAACAGACTTCTGAACTATAAATAAAATAAATATAAATTTTGAAAATGAAGTGAACTAATTAGAAGCCTTGAAAACTCTTTAAGTTCAGTTATTATATTTTAGCTCCAGGAAAACCAGCTAATCTTAACATAGCTGTACGATCTGCCAACTGTGTAGTTCTGGTCTGGCAGAAACCAACTGAGGGAAATGAAGGACTTATTGGCTACCAGGTAAAAAGAATAAATATAACGCTCTCTAACCTCTAACTTTTTTCAATACTTGCATATGATAATCTACAAAAATAATAGTCAAGTAGATGTGAAAGTACACGATACTCTTTTTCGATTTCTTTTCTTGATCTTTACGATACTCTCAATTTCTTGTTGGAGTCACTGTATTGTACTTACAGTATCGATGCTCTGGAGATAAAAGTGTGAGGTTCACTAATGATACGGAGTTTCACAAAGAGGTAATCTGTGGTTATCAGCCATACACACAAGTAATCTGCAAGGTCAAAGCCGTCGATAAACTGCTCAATGTCGGACAAGAAGTGGAAACAGAATCCGTCCGAACAGAGTGTGATGGTAAAAACTTTATGATAAACGCTTTTTCAATGCGTAGTAAAAAGTAACAGTATAAATATTGCTTTCTTTTGGCTGACCCTTTTTTTATTACACAAAGAATGTTTCATTTGAATAATTGTAGATTTAATATTTCAATGGTAAGTAAAATGCTGCTAAAGATAGCACATCTTCACTTTAAAGCGTTATGCTAATCCTATAGTAGCTGTCATTTGAAATCTAAATATTGAAAGTATAATAAAATCAAGTTTCCTTTATGAGACTGGTTAGCTTGTTGGCTTTGTCTGTGTACCATTCTAGCAACAATTGTATTTTCTATCCGTAATATTATATTATAATAGAAAACGTCACAGATTGTTTATAGTTCGATGCCTCTGTAAAAAAGTCTCTTTTTAGAGTTTTATTTTGCTGAGCTTGGTCTACAGACTTTGGACTGATGTATCACAATAGCAAATGTGCTTATATTCCCTTTCTAACACCACCGATAGTTCTTTGTGTGAATCCGACCACAGACCTACACTTCATAAGTCAGTCTCCTACCTGCTCAACTACAACTGCTCCAGCATTTCTACATAATTATATATTATACGTAATTGACCATTAACATCAATTATCCACTATAATGCAAAGTATAATAGATAATTGCCTATTTAGTATTCATTATACTTTGCATTGTATCGATTGTTTAAATGCTGACAACTTTAATAGAGTGACAACCACATCTGACTACACAGACATTAGATAAATGATGTTGATGTTTTGTAAGCTCCCGCCCCACCATACAATCTGACTGTTGTGCGAGCGGAGACATATGACTACAGCGGAGGATTCAAGTCTTGGAAATACAATGTTTCATGGGAGGTGAGTTTACACTTCATATACTTACAACACATTGATCAATGAACTCAATTATCCTAGCAAATTTAAAAACCCAGCTTTTAGCAGTCACTTCTTCTGAAAAAGTGCTATGTACCTGGTCAGACTAGCCATATCTATTGCAACCATTTGTTTACTCTAAACATAAATTAAAAATAAAAAACATATTATAGAACAGCCAACAGCAGCAACATTTCAATGACTTCAGTTGCCTTTTAAGTCACTTTTTAAGGTCTCCTTAGAAAGTTTTACTGTGGTAGGAGCTTTTGAGAGTTACTATTATTAACAAAGCTGTTACTTACAGAAAAAAAAGTGCTGCTTTTGATAATTTTTTAGCTGCTGATTGGTTCACCTGTAAATCACAGCTTTAGTGTCATTATCTTTTTCTTAAGTAGTCGCAAAATCACAAACGATATCTTAGTTTAATTTATATAGAAAATCACTACACATTTGTGGGTCAAAATATAACTCAACTGCGAGCAAAGGTTATCATATTCAGTGCTTTACAATTTTCATTGCGTCAATGTGCTTCCTCAAATAGAACACTCGATGCAGGGATATTTGATAGCCTCGAGCCAACGCTTCAAAGCCTATTTAAAAACCACTACCTTTCAGCACTAATGGAAATTACTAAATAAACTAAGCACCTTACTAATCAGATTTCACTCTAGTTATAATAAATAAACTTATAGTCAAATGCCTTTTTTATTCTAGTCAGCGAACATCGATTAAAACAAAATTAATTGTAAATATACTTTTTATTCAGCCTCCAACAGAAGTAAACTGCAGAGGACTCAGCTCATACCCTGCTATTTATCAAGTGGGCACTGAGCCAAGTGTATTTATAAACAGAAATGAGGCAACCTTCTCCTTGAATGCTGGTGAAAATGTTACATTTTCCGTAAAAGCGGTAAACGATATAAACATGAAGTCAAGAACTGCTCTCTCTGCTGAATTATATGCTCCAGCAGCAGGCAAGTTTCATTATTATATTTTACTAACACTACTACCTTGGCAGTCTGGTGTGCCATGAATGATTGTCAGGTGTAATAACTATATGCACAATAATCAATAATAATAATCAATAATCAAAGTCTGCATGGATGCCAATCGAAATATTTGAACAATTATACTTACCATTTTTCATCAAGCATGTCCGATGTACCCGCAAAAAACCAGTTCTGCTGATACTGGATAATCACTGCTCACACATTTCTCTCGAATCTGTAACTCTTTGTAAAGAATCAGGAGTTGTTCTGCTCACCTTGCCACCCACATCACACTGATTACAGCCTCTGGATAGAACGGTTTTCGGTCCAATGAAAACATATTTTAACAGGGCAATGGATAGCTTTATGAGAACGTACATATGTGACCAGAGGCATAAGAATACAAAACATTAGTGCACTAACTGAGCGAGCATTCGGGCAAAGCATGACTGTTGCCAACGTAACATCAAGCTTTGGTTCTACTGGTATATTTCCGCTAAGCACGGATGCATTTTCCGATGCTGACTATTTTCCAGCCGATGTAATGAATAGACCACAAACAGTGGTCAATGAGCAAGTTGATCCGACTTTAGCTGAGCCAAGTACATCACAGACTCTAATTGAGAAACCAAGCATGCCTAGTACATCTCAGGCTCCAATTGATGAACCAAGCACGCCTAGCATTTCAAATTCTCTGTCACTGGTGGAGGTTACCTCTAAGCAGCCTGTTGCCCCTCAGGGTATTTCTAGTTCACCGGTGGTGGCGGCGGCTACCTCTAAGCAGCCTGGAACCCCTCAGGGTATTTCCAGTTCACCGATGGTTGGTATTTCTAAGCAGCCTGTTACCCTTCGGGATATTCTTCCCCTGCCAAAAGCTGCTCCACGAAAAGATGGAGTTCCCAGAAGAAAGCGAGTAAAGACAGCGATTCTGACAGATACACCAGAGAAAGAGAGAATAGAGCAAAAACGAGCCGACAGGTTAAATAAGACCAAGAAACAATCTAAGCGTAGGCCTAAACAAAAGGAACCAGAACCCAGTAGTGAAGATGATGAGCAGAGTGGAGTAGCTGTACTAGATAGACAGCGATTCACCATCTGAGGAGGAAACACAAGAACCAGATGTAGTAGTAAAAGGGGCATTTGTGGTGGTAAATTACCAGGGGAAACATTCAACCATAGGCTATGTCGAAATGGTTGTTAGCAAGGATGATGGTGATTAGAGAATGGGCGTTTACAAGAAAACTCCACAGGGCACATTCTCTAAACCATTACAGCCAAACATATCACCGGTGGAGACTGAGCAAATTGTCAGAGTGTGGGGGCGCCTCTTTCAACTGGAACAACTGTTCAAACATTAGGTTGTGTCAGCTTTGGCAAATAGCTGGATGGAATGGGCTTTGAGTTGCGTTAGATATCTTTATGTTATATTAAGTACTAATAATAGCCCCGAGTAGATTTACTCTGCTTCTTTTGTTCTTGTATATACTTTGCTAGTAGTAGTTAGTGCCCATATTCATGCCCATGTCTGAACTCAAATCTTACCTACATTGGACATTTTGAACTTCTGTCACAAGTGTATTTTTTGAAACCATTATGCTGTTAGTTACTTAGACCTAATAAACTTAAAAAAACTCAATTCGCTTCATTGATATGTTAGATACCATGGCAATAACATGGTGACCCAACTTGCCCCATTTGATTTTGGTCGGTGACCCAACTTACCCCATGTGTGGGGTAAGTTGGGCCAGGAGAAAGGTTTTCTGGTATCATTTCTGACTGATTAACTATTAGCATTGCATCAACAAGAAATTGGGCTATTGCATATAACATGTTAATCTATCTCTACAACAAAAAGTCTGAACCTCTGATACTTATTTTGGCCACAAGATTCAACAAACTAATTTTTGACCCAACTTGCCCCGTCTTCCCGTATAGAATATTTGAGTTGAACAGAGATGCTGATATTACCTGATATGAATTGCAGCACCCAGTAGACCAAATCCCGTATCCATGCAACCCCTCAGTTCCAGCTGTGTTAAGTTATCATGGGAGGAACCAGTGTTTACCAATGGAAAACTGGAGCGTTATGAGGTTAGATATATGATTCTGCTACCACTTGTAGCTACATTACTTGTAATCACTTGTCATCACTTTAGCTAGGTAGCTACTACCATCTAACAATTTTATACAGAGCATTCCAGGTATTTTCCGAAAAATTCCAGAAATGTTGGTCACAACGTGTGACAGAATGAACGTTGGCATTCATTGCAATGTGTTAATGCGCCAATGCATTAATGTGCGGACACTTTTTAACGCTACAGTAACGTTGTGCAAAACTTTCTACACACAACTTACGTACAGCATTTAGCAAATAATCTCACACAATATGTTACACAATATTCCACAAATATTCCTTCCAAGACGCGGCCTCAAAGATACTAGCTAACAGAAAACTAATAGGGTATAAATGTGTAGAAACTTTTAAACATTTTGATAACGTTTAACAGAATGTTCATTTAATGAATTGAGTACAATGTCACTATAATGTCCTGTGTATAACCTTCCCATATCATGTCTTTTTCAAGCTATGCTATTGGTAAATGCACCAATGGTAGCAGGATATAATCCCACGACCAAACAAGAGTGGAACGATTGATTGGGAGAATTATGATAAATTCACATGTGCACACAACTCCCGAAAAATTATCCGTTAACGGCCATTACCAAACCTTTGCAACGAAATCCTATTGTGCTGAAATGTGCTGTACACTATATGACTTTATTGTACCACTGCGAGTAAAGAAGTGAGTGCCTACTCATACCATAATCTCAAACAACACAAGATAGACAAAAGGGGCACAGCCAATGACATAAGAGTAAGGCTTACTGCCAGTAATGAACATATAACAAAGGCAAACCACAATTATGTAACAATGCCCCGCTACAAGTGCAAGCTGTATGTCATGACTCTCTTCTCTCACCACAGCTCCCCCTGATCCTATAGATCACAAAACTCTTTTTTCCTTTTACTCTACGTAAAAATCTGCTAGCCACTTTGGCGGCCCACGATCTCGTGTTTCACTTCTACTGGTAACTGTGTTATCTACCACTGATACTGGCGGGTGACTATTACTGCGTACGGCCAAATCACTATGCCTTTCAACATCTGCCAAATCTGCTTCTACACATTCATCATTCTGGATAATTTCAATTTCCCTGCTATCGTTGTCCTCACTTTCTCTGCAAGCGTGACGCAGATCTGCCACATGATGAGTCATCTTGTCAACTTCCACAGCAGTGTTTGATACTAGTGCAGTCACTGTACCTAACTTCCATACAGATGTGCACTTTACATTTGCTGGCTTGACATATACCTGATCACCTACTCTGAATGGGTTACAGGTCACGTCTCACTGTCGTCGCATACCATCTCCCTCTCCAACTAATCTATGCAGCCTAGGCACATACGCATACAACTTCTTTGCCGGCACCACTCCTTAGGTGAATTAGGTAAATTGTCGTAGTAGATTACCATGTCACTGATACTACCATCCGAGCGTGCAGCCATACGCTTGATTCTCCTGTGGATTCTCTCAACTATTCCATTGCCAGATGCGCGATATGCACAACTATATATGTGTTCTACTCCCCATGTTTGCAACAATGACTCAAAACGATTGCAACGAAAGCAGGGTCCATTGTCTGAAAGCACTTTGACAGGAGGCCCTCTTTCTCTAAACACGCGAGCTAGCTGTAGTGACACTGCATCTGCTGTCTCATTTTGTAGTCTTACCCATATTGAAAATCTGCTTGGACCCAAATCTATAATAGTTAGATATGGTACATTCCTGTAGTGACATATATCTGTAGCAAGCCGTTCCCAAACTCCTTCTACCTCCAAATTTCCCTTAGTCCATTGCATGGGGGCAGGATCCACCCTTTGACATGCCGGGCAATTTTCAACAATGTTTTTTACAGACTTCCTGCTCACGCGTTTACCTAACCTTTGCTCAGCAATATACAATGTTCTGTCGATCCCAAAATGGTGCAGGTCATGGGTTTTCCTCAAATCGTCATAACTAGCGGCATTATCCACTACTGCTACATTGGCCACTTTAGTAGTATTCACTAACCATTTCTGCCTCACCCTGGTTAACACGTCAGCTTTGTTGCTGGATGAGTTAACCAATTTGATGGTTAACTCCACCTCACACTTATCAATCAGCTGTGCAATTAGCCCCAACCTACGCCTCACTATCATTTCGCACAACCCGCTAACCTTCGGTCGATGACTATCCGTTATAACAGACTGCACCCATGCATAAACTGACTTGGAATCGGTTACTACAGTTAATCTTTTCAGGTTCCATTTCATGGCCAAATTTTATCCCTTTACCACAGCATCCAATTCTGCTACATTTATGTCTGCTCCATCATCCTCTTTCCTTAACCAAGACGCATCCTCAACCACAACATCACCTACTTCTATACAAACCCCAATAGCAATGCTACTAGCATCACACCGAACTGTTCCATGGCCACAGCCTGACACCGTCCATACACCTCCGGCGGGATCATGTTCCTCTATGTATTTCAATGTCTCATGAAGCATCCCTACCACATCATTTGGTATGTCGCTATCCTACTCAACTACATTTGCTGAACGCTTCATATAACTGCAGGACACGCGCAGCCAGCCCGCTACTGGATAATGGCCGATTAGTTTGCCACAAACAGAAAACAGCTTTCGTTTTGTAACTTTAGTGCCCACTGCTGGCAAGGGTCCATCTTTTGACCATCTCACTTCAGCACCATTTGTAGTCACCCTTAACCCTAATACCCGTGCATCAGACAATGGTACAGGTTCCTTTGTGACTAACCCAAAACTTGACAAATGATGCTGCACTCGCTTTGCAGACACAACAGCCTCATTAACAAAAATTTCGTCGACATAATGATCAGTACCTTTGGCCACAATTTCGTCTAACGCTAAAACTTTTTGTAGTATAACTGACATAATTTTTGGAGCCACATTTAACCCAAACCCCATTCGAGTCATGACATACTACTTACCCTTGTAGTTCACAGCCTGAAACCTATAGAGGTCTCCATGTACATGTAACTGCAGGTAAGCTTTCTTTAAATCCAAAACACATGCATTGTCACCAAGTTTGCGCCAATTCGTTAGTTTATCCTGGCACAGTGCGACATCACACCCTGAATGATTGCTAATGTAACTGTTTAATTCTTTGCTATAGTCCATCACAGGGCGAACTTTGGTTGGTTTGTTTGGCTGGGCGGCAGCCATTAGCGGTATGACTCCTGTTACCTTTTCATGTAATTTCTCATTGTGAGGCTGTAGCCATCCATTGTTAATCCATTGATCTACTTCCAGTCTACACCAAGTCTTATAATGGCATCCATACCGAGAATCATGGAACTGCCACACACCAAATACGGCGCCACGAGTTTATTTGTTCAGGCACATACATTTTTATGTTAAACGGTTCGAAATAGTTGTTCACTCAAACTTTGCTGTAAGATTTATGACTTGCCCAAAAATATGCTTAAAAATGTTTTCGAAAGCTTTTGTTTTCAGTTAACTTGTGCAGTATTCACTTGAAAAGCACCAGTTAATGTCTTCATGAAACATATTAGCTTCTTTAGTAAGTATAGACAAGTAGGATGATGAGAATACTGGCTATATTCTCGCTTTGATGCTCTATAGACATTGATCTAATATTGAAATAGCTGCACTGATATATGGGTTTACTCACACAGTACCGGTGTAGCAGAAAGACAGGTTGGATAACCACCGGAGATGAAAGCGTGAAGAGTGCGCAAGTTTGTGGTTTCAAACCAAACACATGGGTCGGATGTGTAATAAGAGCAATCAATAATGCTAAGGAGCCAGGAGATGAGTCTGTTCTCTTGGCTACCAGCACTTTATGTGATGGTAAGTTTGAGATCCTCAAGTCAAACTGTTTAACAAGTTTGAGATGTCCATTAATGATTTTGTGCGACTGCTACTGGTTGTTGACAGTTGTTTTAGTAAATAATATTTTGAAGCGTTCGCTGCTTATACTACATTAGGAACAATTTTGTTACTTTGATGAACACATCTGCAATTTGATAAATTAGTTTCTACTCTGTGGTAGTAAGCAGAGATGATCACTTGAGTTAACATGCTTGAGTCAGCCTTAATGCTCATCTCACAAATGAATTGAATTGATTCTCTCTGGTATCTTTTACTTACTGCAGAGTTGAATTGACTAGCCAGATCTTACCAGTAAGAATTGAATTGACTAGCCATATCTTACCAGTAGGAATTGAATTGACTAGCCAGATCTTACCAGTAAGAATTGAATTGACTAGCCATATCTTACCAGTAAGAATTGAATTGACTAGCCAGATCTTACCAGTAAGAACTGAATCGGCTCTTTATTGTCGCCATAGACGAATTGACTTGATTCTCGATTTTCAGTAAGCGAAATGATTCGAGTCAAAATGCACCAATGCTTTCCTTTATTATTTCTACCGTTTATGGTTATTATTGCGTTGACGAAAAGCCCATCACGAACAGTGATATTTTAAGTAAACCAATTTGTTATTTGTTGTGCACCAGAGTGACGATGTCAGTGCAGTCCAGTATATCCAGTCACTCATGTTTCCACTAGACCTCGATATCACTACCTGTATTTTTTGGTTGATAGTATGTACTACGCGCTAATATATGATAGCTCTCTGATTTACCTGCGCACTGACAATAAGCTTATTCCTGCTGTTTTTATCATGGTGTAGTAATTCTGTTATGCATACATGTGCATGCTAGTTATCCAGATAGATATGGTTTTTTACAACTATATTGTCACGCATATATTTATTGTTTTGTTTTTATGACTATTGAATACTCACCTTAACTCGTACCCTATGGAAAGTCTTTATGCCGGCTCACCTTAGCACCTAGACTAAAACACTGATCACAAAGTACAGAGTTGAAAGATTCGCCAAAAACTTTGCCACAATAGATTCCGGATGTTGGGCTATCATTTTACCAAGTAAAAATGAACCAGTTAGTTTTACCTTTACTCAGAAATCACTGCATAAAATAGCAGTTTTCAAATTTGTTATTACTGGTTTAGGATGGGTGAAAAGAACATTTTTAAACAGTGACCTAAACGTAATTCTGCTAGTGAAATTCTTCAATGCTGGACCTAAGGTATTGCTGACTACTAAATTTGTATATTAAAGGGGGGGGGTGTCTAAAGGTGTGCATGTTGGTCAAACTTTAAAGATGATAATTCTTTTTATTTGCAGCTAGTTTCACTAAACTAGAAAACATATTAAACTTTTTTATATGACAGAAACTTTAGCTTCTACAACAAAAATATCAAGTGTATGAGAGCAAAAAATTGTCGGCATGACTTAATTCCATCCAAATGAGCAATAAAGTCCGTAGTGAAAGAGATAGTATTTGTCGTACAAACAGTCAAGAGACTGAGAATATGCGTGTGGATAAGTTAGTGATTGTGGTTTGTTATTATTCTGATTTATTGTAATTTCCCTGCAATTTAAATACAGCATTTTAATAGCAATATGCATCTATTTTTTGTAAACAAAAGTGACACAAACTGCTCTGAAATAGCAAAGTTATATATTTCTAAGAATTTTGAGCTTGATTGATAATAATTATTATAAACATATTGCTTTGTACATTTATATTTTTACCATCTAATAATAAAACCGCTCGTGGTCTTACAGTAGTAAGGTAGTAGTAGGACTAGTTGTTAGTAGTAATATCCTTGGAAAAATGAACTGCAGATTGCTAGTTTTAGTTCTTATTCCTGTAGTTGAACTCCCTAAAAATGTGAAATAGGTATGTATGTACATTACACTATTTTATATTTTGATTAATACCTCTTTTTCCTCTGATAAATCGATCTCTGCAGGATTTCTTTTGAGATGTTTATGAAGCCCTGATGTGTTTGAATCTTTATAGGATACATTTCTTCCACATTTTTTACAAATAGGCTGGTTAAATTACTCATCTTCTGTTTTAAAGCCAAAATAAGACCACACCACACTTTTAGACTTTGTGGCTGGTGGTGTAACCAAAAGTGGCAAAACTTCTTCTGCAGCCATGTTTTAACAGCCGTGCGCAAGTGCTTTAGTTCTATTTCCTGTCTCGAGTTTGGAAATAGCTAGGTTGAGACGAGATCGATCCGGGACGAGACAGGTCGACACCCGAGATGTCTCGTTCCACCTCTAGAGTTGATTTTGTCTATTTAGGAAAATTAAACTGATTCATTAAAGTAAGAATAGTTAAAGAACTGATAATTGAATTGTTGTGTTTAGCAATGAATTGTGAATTGAATCAACTCTTGCATGACCTATGATGCAAGAGTATGGGGAATTGAATTTGTAATTTTTTACAATCGAATTGAAGCGAGTCATTTTTAAAGCCTTATAAACATCTCTGGTACCAAGTCTAAAGGCTACTACGAGATTCTGAAATTACCTCCCACCTAAGATTTGGCCTCGTTACTTAATCAGGCTTATAGAATTATGAATGTAAGTTTTTAAGAGCGAGCTATATTTTATTGCTTTAACTCGACACAAGGACATACAGACAAACATAATACAGACAAACACTGAGACTTACATTGTATATATGTAAACGAGAAAATGAATAATGGAGTCAAGTTTTTCAGAGTAAGCTGTACTTTAGCTTACAGTTTATTATAAAGCTGTTTGATACTTTGATAAATCTGAAGAGCTTTGTGTAATCAATGATATACAGCCCCCACAAGGATAGGCGACGGGCATCATGTAGGCGGGGCTTAATGATCGAGCTCTGTTGGGATGAACCCGAGCATGGCACGCGCACAAACAAATATGCTGAACAAAGCCCCTTGTAAATTTACAAACATTATGAACAATAGTGGTTATTTTACTGATCTGTTGGTTTCATTTTGTTGTCAAATAATTATAGTTGCCCAATATTGTCACCGTTATGATCAGTCAGTTGCCGTTCCCAAGCATTCACGATATTAATAGTCGCAATCGCAAAATAGCCCAAATTCGGTTTTATATTTAGATTTTGAGTATGAAAACTACATTCTACAGTTTTGCCTGCTGTCCCATCTTATTGGCCAGGTAAAACAATGTGACAAAGATGAAAGACTTTGTCATTTTATATTAGGGGTGACAAAATATTAGTCAAAAACTAGGAAAAAAAGGTTGTGTTCGAGTGATTTTGGGTAAATTATATTTAACTTTAAGCATATACTACGACACCTACCAATTTCAAAATTAGTAAAAGTAGATAGTTTGAAATGTTTTGTTTTCCGTGGATCCATCTTTTTAGTTAGGTGTTACCTCTACATTGTAGAAATTCAAGGTTTGCTATTGTGAATTGCGGGGTCTACTCACTGAATGAGCTAATGACACGATAACAGCAAGTCGTGTTTTCTAAAACCTAACAAGGCAACGCGACTGCCCCCCCCTGAGAATTCTGTTAGCTCCGAAATCCAGGCTATCATGATCCTAACAGAGTACGATCATTAAATCCTGCCCACATAATAGCCGTTGCCTCTCCTTTGGGGCTGTATATCATTGGTGTAACCGTAGCAGCTTGCAAATAAAAATCAAAGTAACCAGAGATGTTGATAAACTGATAAACTGTGGATCATTTGCTGCTGATAAAAGATTCTATTAAGTAAGAGATGAACCTTTTAGTTCCAGGAGCTCCTGAGAACATAACCATCAATCAGCCAACAGAAATAATATCTGCGTCTGGTAAAAGAGAATGGGAATTCATTGCGAGCTGGCAGGTATCACAGTTTACAGATCTTCAGTTCTTCATGTTGTTTGGTTTCATAGAACACATAGAAATCTGTATGTTTCTTTGTTAATGGATAGTTTTCAATATTGTAAAAAATAACTGATGAACATTACACAACTTGTTGACTTGTAGAATTCCTTTCCATGTAACTTACATGCTTTATATCATTCTACTCCTGTATATCTTATCAGAGTAGTTTGATAGATTAGAAAAAGAGCTAAAAACACCTGTGGTAGTTTGAAATTTAAGTAAGACAAAGGAAATCGAAGGAACAACAGATTTTACTACTTACAGATTTGAATGGGAAATTATTAGCTAGGTTTTGGCAATATCTATCAAGGCAACCAACACTTTAGAACATCATACAGGTTACAATTACAGATTAGATTACAGTTTGTCACTGCATCTTAACCAAGTTACAGTAGTCTCAATTGTTTTATTTCCTTCTATTCATTAGCAAATCTAAGCTGGAGTTAAACATGAGCTATTCTCTATGCTCTTGTTATAATTCTAAATTATATGTCACCTCATACTAGCATAAGAAAAACAAACCTTGGCTGTTAATATTCTAAAATTGTTACAGATTGGTTTAGGAATTTTAAAGGGTAACAAAATAGCTTGATTGTTTTACAGGCACCAAAAGCGCTAAACTGTAAATCACTCGCAGCATTGGAGCCATACAAGTACATGTTAAATGATAGAGTTTTGAATGCTGTTGCTATGAACAATGCTACTTTCAAAGTAGCTGCTGGAACCAAATTTAAGTTTTCAGTTCAAACAGTAAACGATGGGAACTTTTCATCTGTCTGGAAAAGTATGACGGAAATTTCTCCAGATGCAGGTGAGACACAGGTATCACACAATTTCTGCCTTCGCTGCACTCGTAACAAATTGGAGATTTAGATTTTTTTTTGATAAACAGATAATTATGGGTAAATGAAGTAAGCAGGCAGCAGGGCTATATCATAAGACAAGAAAAGATTTGTTTGGTCTATGACTGGTTCTAATAATATTTTTCTACCAAACTCCAGCAACTTAAAGTGCTATACGTTGTTTTAATACCACGCAATTAAAAAGCATTCAATGTAGGCCATGACGCAGATACTTTGGTCTAAGCAGTTGTAAATGTTTTGAGCTGTAAAGAAAGCGTCGTTATAGTATTCCTGAAGTGAAATACAGCAATCTTTTTGAATGCGTATAGTATAGTTAGCTATTGCGGTTTTAGCTCCAAGCAGACCTACAGCAGTAACTCTTTTAACCAGATCTCCAGAATGTGTTATATTGAAGTGGAGAAGACCTTTATACAGCAATGGTAACATTACATCATATGAGGTAAACCATATGAGGCTTATTAAGTGTTGTTATTTATGAAGAAGTGCCACTCTTGCTTGTTGCATTGGAGTTGCCTTGACTTAGTTTCGCAGCGAGTTCAGCTAGCTTACTTTGGAGAAGTACCTTGACTTTATTTTCAGTTTTAGCTGTAGCCTAATTGTTTAGTGAGAAATAGAAATACTTGTGCTAATATCTTGTAAAACAAGCAAATCAATATGAAAATTAGACCAAATGGTAAAAAGTCCCATTTAATCAACAGTACAAATGCTCTGGAACAAAAAGATGGATACAAACAACCAATTCAACTTTACACAAAGTAAAGATCTGCGGCTACCAACCGTCTTCCCAAGTGAACTGTGATGTTCGTGCAAACAACCATGCAACAGACCCTGGTGATGTCTTTAGTACTAAAGTTGTCTTCACATTTTCACGAGGTAATATTGAAGCAGGATAAGGAACGCTCATGACTTACGATACCAGTCAGCACACACGTATTGGTGACACCTTTCAGCAATTAGATAAACTTGCAGTTGAATTGTATGAGAAACACCTTTTTCATATTTCACTTTCCTTTCAAAGATTACCATTCTAAAGAATGTAAAAAAACATTACATGATTTTGAGTCATTCTGCACTGGAATTTTAGACACGCTACACCTGCTTGCAATTGCTAGACTTGTTATTGCTAAAATGAGTATAAGTGGATTTAGCATCAGAAGGCTTGACATGGTAGACTTGGTGTTGATGGTCTTGACATTGGTGGACTTGACATTGGTAAATTAGAAACTGATAAATTTAAAATGTTTAGACTTGACATTAGTGGACTTGACATTGTTACACTTGACATTAGAACTTGACATTGATAGGCTTGGCTCGGTAACTTGACATTGGTAGACTTGACACCTGTAATATTGAAATTAATAGATTTTGCATTGGCTGAATTGGCATTAGTAGATTTAAAATGTATAGACTTAATATTGGTAGGCTTGACATGATAAACTTGATGTTGATGGACTTGACATTGATGGACTTGACATTGGTAGACATTGGTAGTAGAGTGATAGAGTAGTATTGATGAACAGGTGACTTGACTTAACGCTGTTAAGTTTATGTTAGTATACTTACATTGCTCAATTTGATACTATAAAAATGACTTAAGTAAGATGCTGCTTGGTAGCTGTGCCACCTCTAACAACCACCACACACAAGATATACACAACAAGTACCCCTATGAAAGTTCATTCATCAACAAAAGCTCACAATTCTACCACTTCTGCCGTCACTCTGAGACCTTCAACCATCAAGTCACCATTTGGTATGTACGGCATGATCAGTGCACCTAGTTTTCTCTTTAAACCTAAGTTAGAAAGACCATATCATAAACAATTTAAATCTTTTAGGTAAAAACAAGCCATGCCCTGGTGATAACAGCACTTGCTCACAACATGCATATTGCATACTAGAAGACCGATATCGATGTCTATGTAAACCAGGTTTTATTGGAGATGGGCAAATGTGCAAAGGTAAGGAAATACATAATTTTAAACTCTCGACAATTAGGATGGCTACTACACAATAATATCATTCATAATTTCTGTTTTTAATTAAATTAAATGGCCAACATGCTGCCTGTAGTGGTGTATTCTATCTGGTCAGCTCTAATTAAATGTGAATTGCTCAAACTTTAAAGGTTGACTAGCAACAAAATTCACATTTCCGTTATTTGATATGAAAAGATTCACCATGTCTTACTCTGTTGTGTTGTACAGTAGGTGCAAAATATGTGGAAAGGTGATTACAAGCTCTTAAAAGCTCAAAAACGAACAGTTAATCGCAGCCACACGAGACCGCCGTAGTTTGGATTCGCTTTCCAAAACAGCTTAAATGTGATGTAGTTGTGAGAGATGGTTTCTGTTTACACTTTCATGCAACCTTATTTGTCGAAATATTTTCACAAATATACTTCACGCATTCAATAAAACTCTGTCTATTGTTCTTACGTGTCTGTTTTATTTTCATTGTAATGCTGCCACTTTTAGCACTGATATCTTATAACTTACCGTAAAAAATCGTTAAACTTTTTAACCTTAGCTCGAAGGAGTACATATCATTGTCTGATAATCATGACGAGCCTGTTGGTTACCTGTGATAGTCGAAAAGTGCTGCAAAAATTATTTCCGAAGTATTGGGTCACATGATCAGATTACGACTTGACGATTGAATAATGACAAAACAAAACTGTAAAGTAGCCAGCATCTATATTTGATACGGTGTTTTCGGTAGAACCCGAAGTGTTTGTCATAAACTAGTACTACGATAAGTTTTATATTGAGCTTTTTATTGGCCTTTCAATTCACGTGAGAACATACGTGACAAGACAATAACCAAATTTCGTGGTTACGTCATCGAAATACAGAGATTCCAATCTACGGCGGCTTTTCGTTTTTGAGCTTTTAAGAGCTTGTAATCACATTTCCACATATTTGGCACCTACAACACAACAGAGTAAGACATGGTTAATCTTATGATACCAAATAACTGTAATGTGAATTTTTTTGCAAGTCAACCTTTAACTTTATTGTGCAAGTGTCACCTTGCTTTGAGAAGTTTTCCATAAATTTCTTAAGCAGTTCATCAGTTAAACAACTGATATTACTAAAAATATAGATGTAATATAAATGTAGAACATAGTGAATAAAAAACCATAATGAAAAGATTGCAAGTAGTAATGTTTTGCACAATAAACTCTCAAAAGGCTGCAAAACATGCATGGCTTTGCATCATGGTACAAGCTGAGTGTGGTAGAAGAACCTTTGAGTTAAGAGTGAAGTCAGCACACTGGCTCTACTCAAACTTTATGACCATAACTAACTTAATTGTGAGTAAGTTTGTATAATATATTACAGATGTTGATGAGTGTGCAGCCCTTCAAGACAACTGTGACAGCAATGCTGATTGCATCAACACATTTGGTTCATTTAGATGCGTGTGTAAAAAAGGATACAGAGGGAATGGCAGAAACTGTACAGGTACGTATATAGGCTGAGGAATATAAAAGGTAGCTCAAAATGGAGTAATGGGGTTGATGACCTAGAGAGTGCTTGACCTCCTTCAATTATATGGATTTTGCAGATATAGATGAATGCCAAGAACAGGGAGACAACTGTGACGCAAATGCTCTGTGTATCAACACTCCGGGATCGTTCCAGTGCAAATGCAAACCATCTTATTCTGGAAATGGTTTGAATTGTGAAGGTGGTTAATGATCAATCTTAACAGTAGTAGGTTAAAAGAATACTTTGATCTGTGAAGTCCTTGAAAAGGGGATTATTTCTGCGTTTTAAATCAGGGCATGGCAAGTCAAACGAGCCACTAAATTACTATATCTAAACGTTTTGGTAAGCACAAAGCAAACATTTTTTACTTCACTACATTTTACATTTGGTTTGTTCTGGCTGTTTTCAATCTATAATGTGCAGAAGTTTTGAAAACAGGCTACATGGTCTTCCCTCCAATCCACTCTCACTCATTCTTTTTGCGCTATTGTCTTTCTCAACCTGTCATTGTATTATCATGCTCTCTTGTTTTGCTATCATTTTCAGTTTCTACCCTTGCTATTAGATTAAACTAGAGGGTTGCATTGTACCATCCTGAGAATTGATTTGTTAAAAATTTAATTGTATGCAAAAAATATTAATTTAGAGAAATGAGGCATTTGCGATGATCATTATCTACTGGGTTTTATGCTAAACCCATTTTTATAAGTGAATTTGGGCATAACTTTAAGAGGAAATGAATGACAATGAAATTTCTACCAGTGTCCAATGGGAGTAGTCATTATCTGCAAGTTATGCCGTCATCAAATAAATATTTTTTTAAACTTTTAAATAATTTAATAACTATTTGCAGGTTCATTCCATCACCTTCAGTATAACTTTTGTGGGTAGGGAAAAATTGCTGTTTAAGGCTGGTTGGCATTCTATCACATTGGGGTTGTCTTCTCGCCAATTATAGTCAACTATGCGTACCATAAAGCAATAAGGATGCTAAGGCAACACGGATATGTTTGGGCAAATTGCTGCTGTGAAATTTTCTCGATATTTTGCCAAGCATCCACGACAGTCTGCCCAATGTGCAGTGCTTCAACAATGGTGGTTGTTGCAGTTTGCTTGATTTATATTTCATTTCAGGATAGTTACTGCGGGAATAGTATTTTATCATTTTAGCAGTCGCATTCAGTAATGTGAACACTATATGGCAAACTTTCACCGATGTTAACCCGGACAATTTTATGATAGCGTAAATAATATTATCGCAGACAATCACTGATATATTGTGAGATTAATGCCGACATACTGGGATATAGTGTAAACCAGCTATCAGCAGCCGGTCAGTTTTCGGTGTATTGCTAACGTCATCAGGAAACTCTCTTTAACAGCTGGTCTGCCATGTGCAGGAGGTGCTTTAACATGCTCAGTCCATGCTCTGTGTGGATTCAATACTCGACTCTTCAGGTACTATTGCCGATGTAAGGATGGATTTACTGGAGATGGGAAAAGTTGTACAGGTGTGTATTCGCTATGCACTATTAATATACATATAGAATCATGTGTGCTCAATTGCAGCAACTGCCATAAACAAAAATCTTTTGAGTATGTGTCTTAGTCATATTCTTTGGGTTTCAGATATTGATGAATGCAAAGCCAAGTTAGACAACTGTCATGAAAATGCTCAATGCATCAACACGATTGGATCTTTTAGTTGCGCATGCAATCAGTTCCACTCTGGCAATGGTGTCAATTGTACAGGTATGTGTAAGGTTCAGAGAAGATCTTTCATGTGCGGGTACTCAGTCTAAGGCTAAAGAATGGTACAGCCTGTGCAGGCCCTCATCTTTTACAAAGGTCATACTTTTCGGTATGATATAACAGTATGAGAAGGTTATGTTAGTTGAATAAGAGCTTAGAAAACTAATAAATGGTGGCATCTGTAAAGATTGGTCGAAGAAAAGAGCTTAAAAGTTTATTAGCCTGTAGAAACAAACTAGCCAACAAGTTAGAGACTGTCAGAGCAGTTGTTGTTACTAGTGTGGAAGTGCTCGTGAGCACTTCTTCGAAGGTTGAATACATTGTCCGCAGAGGCTGTGTGTCTTTTTTATGAGCAACACAATATCTCTGTGATCTAGACATGTCTGAGTCCAGTTGCAAGGAGTAATTTAAGGTTGAATGCTATTTTTTTTAAATATGACCCCAACCTTGTGCTCACAGGTCAGGTGTTCTAGACCTTTAACCAGCAGCTGCTTCCTTTTATGGAAATGTCAATATAATTATTGAGGCTGAGGTAGCTGTAAGAACTATCGAAGGCTTGCACATGATGTGGCTAGGAGAGGCGTGTATAGAGCTTTAACTTTGCATTCTTTTTATATTTTCAAAAATAATCTACACTCTTGTGATTATAACCAGTCTGATACACTTTGAGTTTTCAAAAAGGAGAGCACAACTCCATGTATAGGTTAGGGTGCTAATAGAAGGTAAACTACATGTATTATTAGTTGCTAATGAGATCCTATTGTTGACAGCGCACAAGCTCCTATAGGCTAATCATACAGATATTAAATTCGAGCGCTTAAAATTAAATTCTCTTTGTGGTTGAGTAAATTTCAATTATCAATAACCAGTAAGCCCGTGATGATTCGGAAAACTTCTAAACCCTCAACAAAAATCTTGAAGGAAAAATAGTTGTACATGGTATATGCAAGCGGCAAGTTGTTGAATGCCTATCTTATAGCAGGATTAATGTATGTCTGTTGTTAGACTTCTGATATGAGATCCTCTTAGAGTGATTTGCTAATGACTCAGACCAAGTTGAGCCGGCGAACACTGTTATCCCAAGTATATTAACTTACCTTTGCCATACGGACAAATATGCTAAGCTTTACATGAACAGCAGCAACCTTCATAAAACTAAGGTTGCTAATCATTTGTTATTTTATCATATATCAGCATTTAATTGTCTGATTGTAAAATATCTATAGTTATATTTATTGTATAAAAAACAAAATGTTAAATATGCTTGCAGAATTACTTGAATTTATTGATGGTTTTATTTGCCACAAGCAATGTTGTTCATTTAATTCTTTAAATTGCCGTTAATATTTATACTTTTTCAGCATTTTGTGCAACACATCATTGGCAATAAGTTATTTGTAAACCACTTTTGGCACACCTGTAGATATATCTGCATAAAACTTAGACAGTGGAATAAACACTGAAATTTATTTATTGCATAAAGCAGATAATACATTATTTTATTCAAAACCTTTTCTAAGTTAGACATCGAGTAGCGGAACATAATGCAATATATTAGCTCGTATGAGTATTACAGAGTTGTGACTGACAAGTATTTTTTGCAGATCTACGCAAGCCCTGCCCCGGAAACACCAATCCATGCTCACCGAATGCACATTGCGTTTTGGATGGCAAACATAAATGCCAATGTAAAAGAGGTTTCTCTGGAGATGGAGTGACATGCACTGGTGAGTTAATCTTAGCTATAGCAGGCTCATTTCTTAAACATTGTTCCTAATATCTACAATATGAAAGATTATGAATCTGTTAATTTTCCAGAAGTTGGAGCCCAATTAGCGCTTATTTTCAGCAGGATGTAAAGTTAATATTTTAGCCTTTTATAACAACAGGAATAAATTATAACTTCCTTTAATTCAGCTATCAGAACCATGTGCTTGACAAACGCAAAGGTTGAAAGACTAGAGCCCGAGTTCAGTACTTACTCCAAGATGAATTCATGAGTAATTTTTAACAAGCAAGTCAGCAGAAAAAGTAAATCACTACGGTATTACATTGACTGGGTGAATGATAGGTGAATGATAGGTATAACACAGTGATAAAATGAAGCAGGTCTGTTGGCCTCTCTGCCAAGAGAGATGCTCGGTTTTACAGATGTAAATGAATGCGCCAAAGGCACAGACAACTGTGATGAGAATGCTTTCTGTACCAATACTGTTGGATCATTCACCTGCACATGCAAATTCAACTTCGCTGGAGATGGAGTGACATGCACTTAGCTTCTTTTCAATTGGTTGACAATATTGTTCAAGATGTATTGCTAATCTGTAATTTGTCTATGCAATACATTATAATCTTCAAATCTGTGTCATACTTTGACCTAATTCAGTTTGGAATACTAAACATCCCATCAGCAAATCAGTTTGTAGTGGTGTAAAGGAACAGCCCATCAGTGAACTTATCGTCTATCAGCTATAGGCTTATGATGAAGCATAGCCTAAGTTTACTTGTTCACATAAAAAGCTCAACTATCCTACGTAGATTCAACTTTACCTCAAGCGGCTCAGGATAGTTGTTTCATTTAATTTTTACTGTTCAAATTTCGACTTACACAAAAAGCTGACGAGTAGATTTCTAAATACGTTAGTTTTCAGCTACATTGGCTGAAAACACATGTTTGAGAAGTGCCAGCTAACTTTGTTACAAAACATCTTGAGTTCTTCGGCCATGCATGTACAGAGTGGTTGCAGAAAATATTTGTTATAAGCCAGATGACCGCTCTGATATTACAACTAATTGTGAATCAACTGCACTTTTTACTATGTTGGATTATTAGTGATCATTCCTTGCTCTATTACAGCCAGCCTATCTTTATCTTCATGACGACAGTGCAATCCCACCTTTGCTCTACATACACTCGCTATATGTACCTATCTCTCTGCACGCTTTATGAGAAGCATGTGCTCTCTGTGTAACACGGTAACCACTGGTCTTTCATAACTCAGACCAACCGTATCTCTCTATGCAGCTAATGTGTACCAGTTACTGACATATGTAGCTATATGTAAGAAGTAACTGCCCATGCGCTGGCTAGAGATATCACATGAGTACTGTTAAAATTTACTAACAATCTACATGTTGGGGCTCTCAAGGTCAAGTTAATCCACTACCAGTTACTATGACCATCAATACAGCTAAACGACAGGTGACTGAGCTACTTTACCTGATACCCAAGAACAATATGGGTCCTAGTCATCCCACCCGTCATGGCTTCCAGAACTCTGGATATATTGTTCATGTTACAGCTTGAACAAATAAAATTTTGATGCTTTACATGACAATGTTTATTGCAGAAAATGAAAAAACTAGGCAGTATTCAAAGTGCCATTAATTTATTTTCAACAACAATAAGTACCATAATTGATGGCCTATGAGACACACTGTTTTGCAAAGAGAATGTCCTGAAAAATTACCATTGTGTCGTATGTACACAATACGGACTCGAAATTTTGGCTGAATTTCTACAAAAAAACTGTCACACAGATATTGTAACCTAGCCTAATATTCGATGAGACTCAAACGGCTAAAGTTGAAGCATTTTTATTTACTGGATTTTATCCCTGCAAATATGGATACAGGAGACAAGAGGCAAAGTTACACTATTTGCTTCAAACTTCAAGTTATAAATTATGCTAAAGAACAGGGGAATAGAGCATCAGCAAGGTATTTGGTCGTTCTTTTACTGAAAAAATGGCATACATATGTCCTTGGTGGCTGCAGGATAATACGGGGAGCAAAGAAAGGAAACTGGAACCTTCAGTTTTAAGCTCTATGTTAGCCTGTAATTGATGAGGAAATAAAAACAGTAGTAGATAAAAGGAGGCGTTTCAAGCAGGTGAGCATGTGTGTCTAAAAGAACCATAAGGAACGACGGCAGGAAATTTACACACAAAAATGAGATTGAAAATTTTAAGGCTCAGAAGAGTGGTGTTATCGTTTTATGAACAAGGAGAGTTTGTCAATACGGACAAAAATCTTAATTGCACAAAAAACACCAGCCAACTATGATGTAGATTAGTAGACTTTGCTACAGCTGCTAGAAAAAACTCCTTTTGAACTCGGCCAAATTGGAAATATGTATAAAATTCTAACAATTCTGCTAAGCCACTAAATAAAACTTTTACTAGGTTCTGGTGGGCACGAAGACAATGAGTTTTCTGATTTTAAAAACGAGTTAAAATGGATGACCAAATATGTTATGTTTATGCTAACTTATAATGCCTTAAGTTCTGTTTTATTCTCCTAATTCTGGCACTAGTTAAGTCTCTTTATGAATAGTGTTTTCTCCTTTCTCAAATATTTTCCATAACCATTCAGAGTGAGTTATCAGGCAATGAGAAGCAGAATTCTATGATTCTGTAGTAGCTTACTAAAGTCAATATACATGTCAATGAATATTTTTCCCTCAATGTCCTGCTGAAATTGGGGTGCGTCCTATGCAGAAATTCATCTTATTAGCCATCAAATACGATACTTGACCTTGCGAGAAACGTAATGAAAACTCCTAACATACCGATGTGTTTGTGTATCTACATTCTACCTCCATAGGTATCAATCTATTCACAGATAAGACATTATATCTAGATATAAAGTGGCAAAATTGTACAAGAAAAAGTGTTCACTTGATAATGAACTTAGAAATGTGACAGGTACAATGATTCAAACAGCATACAATATCAAGTCAACAAGTTTGCTGATTTGGAGAAACTGTGGGTTTAAAAATTAAGACAAAATTAATGAATTACCTAAACAACTAAAAAAAATGGAAGTACGGTTTTAAAAACACTAAGTAAAAATATTCAAAGCATTTAGTGAGAGATTTATGCTGCCGGACAATTATTATTAGGACAAAATATTGAACAAAAACCTTGAAATTCAATCCTCAGCGCTACAATAATAAAGACAAGCCTATACAGTCAAGACTTGCTAAATAAGTGCTGTGAACACGATATAAAACAATGAGAATATCTAGCAGACGTCTCATTACACTAAAAATATAAGTAGTATATTTACATACGATTCAGTAAATACTAGTAGCTAAATGCTGCCTATTGAAGGCTGTGTAAACGCTGTAAATATACAATACTCTGATTTTTACAAAGATAAATAAATTATAGCTACTGAAACACTCGTAACGACTCTTTGGTAAGCAGACCTCGGGAGAGCTAAGAGAAGGCTAAGGATTCGATGAAGCCAGCTTTAGAAGTCCCAGTAATCATTCAGCTTGTAGAAGGTCATCGGGTTATCCTCCGCGTCGCTATCATAGCCGTAGACGATGGGAGAAAGAATGTAGAAACTGTAAAACAAACACATGCTCGGTCGAATTTTAGTTTTCTGAATTGTTCTTTCTTGATATTTTAACAGAGCAGGTAAGATAACTCCAAAACATCTCTAAAACCGATACAAAAGAGCATCGATCACACGACTTCTACAATCCTACTCATAACTCCTAATGGTGCTTAATGCAAACATGTCCTCCATAGCACAAAATAATAAAGCCGCTATGATCACAAGGGTTCAGTGCTCACTATGATCACAAGGGTTCAGTGCTCCCTATGATCACAAGGGTTCAGTGCTCCCTATGATCACAAGGGTTCAGTGCTCCCTATGATCACAAGGATTCAGTGCTCCTATGATCACAAGGGTTCAGTGCTCCCTATGATCACAAGGGTTCAGTGCTCCCTATGATCACAAGGGTTCAGTGCTCCCTATGATCACAAGGGTTCAGTGCTCCCTATGATCACAAGGGTTCAGTGCTCCCTATGATCACAAGGGTTCAGTGCTCCCTATGATCACAAGGGTTCAGTGCTCCCTATGATCACAAGAGTTCAGTGCTCCCTATGATCACAAGGGTTCAGTGCTCCCTATGATCACAAGAGTTCAGTGCTCCCTATGATCACAAGGGTTCAGTGCTCCCTATGATCACAAGGGTTCAGTGCTCCCTATGATCACAAGTGTTCAGTGCTCCCTATGATGTACAAGGGTTCAGTGCTCCCTATAATGACAAGGGTTCAGTGCTCCCTATGATGTACAAGGGTTCTGTGCTCCCTATAATGACAAGGGTTCAGTGCTCCCTATGATCACAAGGGTTCAGTGCTCCCTATGATCACAAGGGTTCAGTGCTCCCTATGATCACAAGGGTTCAGTGCTCCCTATGATCACAAGGGTTCAGTGCTCCCTATGATCACAAGGGTTCAGTGCTCCCTATGATCACAAGGGTTCAGTGCTCCCTATGATGTACAAGGGTTCAGTGCTCCCTATAATGACAAGGGTTCAGTGCTCCCTATGATCACAAGGGTTCAGTGCTCCCTATGATGTACAAGGGTTCAGTGCTCCCTATAATGACAAGGGTTCAGTGCTCCCTATGATCACAAGGGTTCAGTGCTCCCTATGATCACAAGGGTTCAGTGCTCCCTACGATCACAAGGGTTCAGTGCTCCCTATGATCACAAGGGTTCAGTGCTCCCTACGATCACAAGGGTTCAGTGCTCCCTATGATCACAAGGGTTCAGTGCTCCCTATGATCACAAGGGTTCAGTGCTCCCTATGATCACAAGGGTTCAGTGCTCCTATGATCACAAGGTTTCAGTGCTCCCTATGATCACAAGGGTTCAGTGCTCCCTATGATGTACAAGGCTAACATGAGAGGTCACAAGACATGTGTAACATTACTTTTGCTCTTGTAGCCAATGATCCCTGCATTTTCGGGGCGATGTGGAAATTATTTCTCTAAATTATTATTTTTCTATTATTTATGAAATGAATGAACTTGGTAAATCTAGCTATTTTATATATCATTAAAAAGGAAATTTTGTGCTGAAAACGATGAGATTTCAAGTTTGAAAATATACCAATTACTTCTCCAATTATAAAAGATTACGTGTTGCTGTGTCGAATTTTGAAAAAAAATTGAAAATTAATTCCCACTTTAAAGAGTTATTGAATAATAAGCTTGCTTCCACTAATAATTGTCAAAATTGTTTGATGCGAATATTTATTAGCAAAAATAGCCATAAAGCCCTTACCAAGCCCTTACAAAAGGTAAGCTAACCATAATGGTTATATTGTGCATCTGACATTCTATGATTTTCCGAGAAACACTCGTCTCTCTGGAACTGTTGGCAGTCTGAGACAAATGTTGCAGTCAAAAGTAACTAAAACCCTTCAATTTCTCAAACGAGTCATTTTTAGCTTACAAAATGTATTGTGATGTCAACTCATAGAGAAAAAAATTGCAGACAAGTAATTACGCGATGGTTAATAACTTAGTCGACCAGTTCAACCGCAGTTGAATCAGGAAATGGGGTAGTACTTTATCTCACCTGTAAAAAAAACATCTATGCACGGCTGCTAGAACGTTTTGTAGATATATTTTATTTGCAGTTGGAATATTTTTAATTGGATGAAAGCATAGTTCGTTCACACATATGAACAGTCACATGAACAGTTCAATTAACGCGTAAACACCAGTCACAAACCATTTCTTCAACGGCAAAACACTAATGCTACACACGTGCTAGTGCACATACCCCATTATGTATTCAGTTTACCTGATAAAAGAGAATCACCTATCACCTAATTATACTTTACAAACTAACGGACTGGCTGAGGAAATGTCAACAGAGTAACATACCTGAGCAAGGAAACAGAGCACAGAGTTCCATAAATAGAACAGCTCAAAACCTTGCCAATGAGAGAAGAAGCAGCCAATCTCCGGAGAAGGTGATCAACAGACATGCCTGGTAAAAACAAATGTTTACTTATTATTGGATATTTCTACAAATGGAACTGTTATAGCCTATGTAATATTTGTTTACGTAATAGACAAATAATCTATATATTTAGTTAATCTATGTAGTAGTATGTTATAATCATTATATTATTCATAATGTCTCTTAAATATAAATACTAAAAAGACACACTAGTATCCGTACCTACGAGCTGACCTCTGAAGGCCAAGCGAGTATATTACTGTAGCTCTACTAAATTTGTTGAATATCAACTAAAGTCAGCAATCTGACAACATAGCATTAGTTCCAAATATACAGTTTAGTTGGCAGCGACTGATTCTTTATCATATCATACCTTTTGAACAATGTTGTTTCCATGTGAAAACACTTTCCACTGCATATTAACTAGGAACAGTGCAAAACCATGTATTGAAGAACGCAGTAATAGCTTTTGACTAGATCTTCAAGATGCTATGAACAGCAGCACAGAGAAAAACAAGCAATGTATTAAAAAACAAGCTATTTTTCGCTTATGGTGAAAAATAGCACTGAGATGCTGATGTGAACCTGTAGCCTGCTTACTGCAACAGAGTTTATAAAGCAGCAGAGGAAACACCTACCAGTAAACATAGCACTGAAGACATAAGCTGGGAGGTAGTGGTGAGCATAAAGCACTCTTGTCATAGGATAGAATGGGAGGTAGTGCATCGCGTACCCTGATAGCAGAAATCCCAGGCTAGAGTAAGTGTTTTGTATAGCCATATCTTCAATGCCTGAAAAGTAACATGAATGATTTATCCAGAATATTCTAGTGAATGTGTTTCCCTATCAACAAAGAGCTACTCCTAACATGTAATTATTAATATCATATATAACATAAAATCCATTAAGATAATACAATTAGAGTCAAAGATAAAGAAAACATACTAGGATTTGTATGATAAGCCTTGGATCGCTGCTGCTTCACCATGTCACAGAGGAAGACTATGAACACAGGAACAGCTAAGACTAGAATCATCCAGTGTGTAGCTGGGTTCCCTAACATCAAAATATGAGGCTCGACACTGAAGAGCTGTCCCTACAAGAGCCACTTAAAACTAACATCGAGGAAAAATGCGAACTGGATAGCAAATAATATGACTGATTTTACTGGAGCAGACTTAATTACAAACACAAACCATTCTAACCTTCCTGAGCCTTAAGAGAAGCTAGTAGGAGGAACTTTCCTGAAAACACTAAAGCAAAACTGGAGCCATTAAAACAAACCTTTGTATTCTTGTTAATTAAAAAATTTTGAAGTACAAATAAAGTACTAAAATGTATTTGTGCAGATTTAAATTCAAATTGTACATTAACCAAGCTCAGTGTCAAAAGTAATTAAAGTTGGGCCACCATGTGAAAAGAAAAGTTTGTACTAGAGCTAGGATACCTATTGAACAAGTAACATCAACTAGTGAACTGCACCATATTCTCTGCCCAATACAATAACATTCTTTATTAGTCCGATGAAATGAGAGTGAGTAGAGCCCAAATCTATCAGAAATAGAAAAGTTACTAAAAAAGAAGATAACCGACATCATTATCGTCGTTTGTTGCTCTGACAATGACTGTTTCCATTTTGATCTAACGCTTTACCTGCAAACTATTTTATTTATTATCAAACTTAGTCATTGGTAAAACTGAAATACCACCAAAAATAAGAAAATAAGTCATAATTCAGTCACAATTTTTACCCTGTGAGCTATTGGCCACATCCAAGGCCTTGAAATGAATTCCGTATCAGCCTTTGGCCTGAGGTCCCGATTATTGCTGACCATCAGTGTGTGTGTCTCCATCAGCTTGAATAGAAATCCTGGCTTAGAATGCTTCCAGTCAAGCCTTATATCTACAAAAGAAATGATAGAATCAGACATCTCTGGTTGACAATAGCGTCTGCAGTTGCCGAGTCCAGCAGTTTCCAGCATCTCAGAACAAGCAAGCAGAAACGGTAAAATGATGACAGTGGTACATGTGTATGTAAATGGATCGCTTGCCTTGGTCAGATAGCAGCTTTACCAACAATTGCATAGAGCATTGTTTATGCTGAGACGCATGACTCATTACTAATCATTCTGAGAACAGCCGTGCCCTAGTGTTCGAGAACGCTTGACCTGCAGACAACAGGTGGCGGTTCAATTCCCAAAAAGGTCACTAGTGGTGACAAGAATGACATCTAACCCTAAATTGCTTTCTACAACTGGGTATGTCTCCAGTCATCGAGGTTTCCTTGCCACTGGACTCAGACATGTCCAGCCAAAATCACAGAATCAATGTTTGTGTAACGATACTCTTTAAAAATACATACATCTTCTGCATGCTGAAAGCTAAGCAGACATACTCGGTTTCGAGGGATTGCCCACATACATACTACTCATTTGTTGGAGCCATTTGGCTGATCAACCAAAGTGGCTGGTGGTGATGATCAGCCATTGGACCGAATTGCTGGTTAGTAGAAGTATTTGAGCAGCTGGCAACCATTGGAATGTCTTTTCAGAACTTACCATTGCCAAACTATGAAACGGACATATTTAAAGTTTCCTGTGTCAAACTATAGAGAGGAAAGAGGAGCCTGGAGGACTATAGGAGAAACCTGACAATCTCACAAAGGTTAGACTTACTAGGCAACCGTGAATCAAATACTTCCTCCACATTCCACTGCGAGCTAGAAGTGACAATCTTATCAGGGTTGCAAGTCACCTCTTTTTGCTCTTGACCCCTACAACCAATCTAATCACAAATTACATATGCTACAACCGACCGGTTACATCCTGTATTCACATTTTTCAAAAGTACTATCCAATATTTTCAGCAAAAAATCATCATTGTTTATTGCTCATATATTTTAACTAGGTGAATGCCCGGCGTTGCACAGATGATAAAGTTGAGCTACTAACTTATAGCAAGGGCCGTGAAGCCAGCTTGAGGTAACAGCATGTCACGGTGTTACGCATCGGTTACGCTAGTAGTTTGCAAGCACTGCATAAATATGTGTCTAATTACAGGGGAACCTCGGTTTTCGAACGACTCGCAGTTCGAACAAATCGGAGTCCGAACAAAAAATTCAAGAAGTTTTTGCTTCGTAGTTCGAACAAAAATCGGAGTTCGAACACCGGTACAACGCGCGAGTGCGTACGTTAGGGTGGGATGCTGAGCGGCGTACGGGTGTAGATCGCTATCTCCGTGACCAACTGTTGTCGCATTGTCCGAGATTAAACAAATGTGTAGCAAATGGGCCGAGTTACAGAATCTCGTCGAATTCCACCACCCCGATAAAGCTGCAGTCACCAGAGTCATCAATGACTTTAACGACACTATCATGAACCACTTCCGAAAAGTGCTAAAAAGAAGGCAGAAGCAAGTGTCATTGGATAGATATTTTAAGAGAAAAGAACATCCTGTAGCCGAGTAAAAAATCCTATTCATAATTCTTTTCTTTATCCTTTTTTATTTTTACACATTCATGTTAGCGTAATCTTTCGTATGGAAGATTACGACAACGCGAATGTACGATTAGCCTGGGTTACATTTATGTTTATGTTTTTTGTGTCTTTGCCATTTTGCTTAACATTTTCTGAGATATACATTGCTTTTTATGTGTTGGTCAGCATTTTAATGGGCAATTTCATGCATAAAATAATGTATAAATTACTAAAAAGGTAAACATTCAGGGTGTTGGGAACGGATTAAAACTTATATAAATTAATTCTAATGGGAAAACCTGTTTCGGATCTCAAACAACTCGGTTTTCGACCAACCTTCTGGAATGGATTGTGTTTGAGAACCGAGGTTGCACTGTATTACTTAGTATTGCAAATTTATCGCTATAACTAAGCATCTGGACGACACATCACAAACTCTAACGACAAACACTGCGATTTATATATATATATATATATATATATATATAGATGCAGTGAGTGATTTACTACAACTACATGGTATATGAAACAGTCAATTATTATTCAAATAGTATTCATGATATTAGAAGAAGATTTTACCTTAGCCATACAGATAGAAGCGCATGGAAAAACTATGGCATGTACTTAGCGCATGCTGATATAACTACATAAGATCCCTATGGCATATATATATATACTCAGTATTATCCCAGAAGGAATTCAACCAAACAGGGAAGACAAGAACTAAAACCACTCCGAGCCACTTTTAGTTTTTTGCCTTTTAGCAACTTACAGAGTCGGCTTCATATAATCTCTATTTATGGTAGATTTGATCTCATCATAGCATAAAGTAAGGTTCTTATAGAAAGCAAGAGTTTACAGTATGATGACAGAAATTTGGTCAGCTACTATGAACATGGCTCATGTAGCACAACCAAGCTCATATTTCAATGTATCCGCTGCTTCCTAGAGCTGTTTACCAGAGAACGAATTGTTATTGTCGCAATTGGCCTTACGGCTAAAAAAATTTATTTTCTAGCTACTGATGTACTTCGTGTTTCACGTCATGACATGCAGTATGTCATGACGAAAGTTCTTAAAAACTGTTAAAATACATATGCATTGCTCATTCCTATTTAAGTGTTGCAAATAGTTTTGCCACTAAGGTGATAGACTGGCTCTGATAGACCATTGAAGATGCCTGAGATAGGGAGAAATTCAACACCCTTAAGAAGATTACGTGAAGCAGAAGAAATACTACAGCTCCCATTACAAACAGCCATCGAGTAGACAACTTGAAAAAAAACTAAAAAATTCTTACAAGTGCTAGTGTCATAAAAAAGATACTTTTTACCGCGAGTACTCCTGTGAAATAGTTTACCATCACATGTACGAGTGCCAGAAATGGTTCTAGTCTCTCAATATTTACTTAAAACGTGAACAGAGGTCAAGTATGATAAGCGAAGGCTGGATTTAGGTATCTGAAACATATTACTATAGGAGGACTGACCTTGTTCATCAACTGATTAACAGGTTGCACAATTTTTCAAATGACTGATAAATTTTGAGTTGAATGGTGCTATAACTGCTGACGCAACAGTAGTTCTCATGCTGGATGAACAAAGTAATTGAAAAAAGTTCTCATATTCGAACATAGAAAATTAAGGACAGCCCAACCTGGACGTTAGCAACAATCTGTTCCACAAAACTGTTCCGAAACGATTTTGTTCATCAAAAATAATGTAAATAATTTAAACCTATTACAAGATAACAAAATGACTTCCGTAAACATTTTGACATTATTTTTCACCATAAGTAAAAACTCTCTTAATTAACAGACAGAGCTAGTTGAAGGTTCTATTTCCTTATCAGTAGCAGCTCGTAGGGCCTACTGTCACGTAGGGCCTACTGGAACCCCAGTCTCTGTATTTTAAGTTAAATAAAAGAGTAAAAAAGTGTTTCATTGTAGTAGAGAATAAAAACTACACGAAATAAAGTCAGTATTTTAGAACGCGTCTGCATACAACGATTCAACGCTAAAGACAACAAGAGAGCATCAGCTGCCAACTGAATCCTGTCATTGAGTTTCCTCGGCTTATCTTCAGGTCTTTAAGTTTCGAAGCCAAAGGTCTAGAATTCTTTTTTGTGAATCATGATTGTTTTAATATTTGAGACGCTTGAAAACAGAGGCTGGACAGTAATGCATTGAGAGATGAAGTGAATAACTATACCAAGCTGGCAATTTTTTGCCTCTGCTCTCAAGAGAACAATCCTGAGTCTGGTGGACCAGCTGCAGTACAGTATGTATTGGAGTTATCCGACCCTCATCTTGTAGCCCAGATGTGACCTTTATACGGAACAAATTGTTTTCATCAGGACTAACCTGCAAGTATTGTTAGTCATGCATCACTCATGACAACTACAGACGAGGCGTCTAATAAAATAATCTGCAAACTCAAATCAAACCGTTCTATTGCCTTTTTTTGTTGTTATATGATCTTTAGATGGCATAATTAGGAAAAACTTTGTCTGAAATGAAATTATTGCCAATGAAGTAAGATATATATAAATATATATACCATTGTATATATTATTATAATGATTATATATTATATATAGTGATTACCAACAGCTAAGTCCTTTCCATATTATACTATACAAATATATATATATAAATATGCATATAAATATATGGATAAATATATGTATAAATATATATAAATATGTATGCAAGTATATGTATAAATATATATAAATATATATGTATATACCATATTTTTATCGTAGTTTATAAAAGTTAATTTAAATTGTTAAAGTCTGAGAGTGTTGTGTAATTGAGAATAGCCCCTATAACTAATTTAGGCATCAATATAATTATGTAGTCTCCTACAAAATTTAGCTATTTCTGTTAAAGTTGGGCACAAAAATAATTAATTACATTAAGTTATTATTGATAAGAGCTTTCAACATAAAAAATTAGTGCAAAAACTTTACATACTCAATTTCACAAAACTTTAAAACAGCATTAACAAGGCTTTAAACTGTATTTCTAAGGAGAATAACAAGTAGAAATAAAATAAAAGTTACTGAATGTAATTATTGTATAATATTGTGGAAGGTAAAGCATACAGCAACAATATGCAATCAACCATTGATTTACCATCACATCAGCATACATATTTCTCGACCCACCATGTAAAATTTAGGCAGATATTTGATGTGATATCGAACATAACTTCGGACACCCAAATTTTCACAAACAATTACATTTAGTATATCAGTAAATGTATGTAAGCAGCTCTATGTATTCCAACAGTTTCATTCTAGGATGATTCAAGGATGATTCTAGGATGATTCTAAGATGAATCTAGGATGAATCTAGGATGATTCTAAGGTGATTCTAGGATGATTCTAGGATGATTCTAGCATGATTCTAGGATGATTCTAGGATGATTCTAGGATGATTCTAAGATGATTCTAGGATGATTCTAGGATGACTCTAGGATGATTCAAGGACGATTCTAGGAAGATTCTAGGAAGATTCTAGGATGATTCTAGGATGATTCTAGGATGCTCGAATAATGTTACGCAGTACTTTGTACTGGCCTCTCATGGCTATAAAGTGATGGATTCCAAACTAGTGAAGTGGTAGTAGAGCTGAAAAAGGAACCGATTTCCTTAGAATTAAATCAACGAAGCAGCAATGAGAAGCAGGAGCAAACATTCTCAAGTAAATTGTTTAAAAAGTTTCAAATACTGATTGAAGCCATCTAGTGGTTATCGGAAAGAAGTGAAAGTGATATAAAGAAAAGAAAGCTTTAAATAAAAAAACAACATCAAATATAAACTAAAAAATATAAGTAACTTACGGCAATTTACAGTTCACACAATAAACCTTACTCAGAGTTTCTATTTTACTTCAACATGTGCACTGCCTTTCTTCAGTATCCAAGGCTATTCCTATGTTTGCAGAGGCAACTGACAATGAAGCCTTTTTTTTACAGATTAACACTTTATAAACTTCGTAATTTAAGGAACAAATCATATGAAATACTGTGAACGCTTATAAGAATCTTTGCTCGGATCATGCAAGAGTTTCGAAAAGGAAACGAAGCAGATCAGCTTACTACATTGATGTTACTCAGTACATGCAACTTTTTCACAGATAAACACCTGACATGCTCACATGTAAAATTTATTACCACATCTAACTAAACACTCACCTGACTAGCGCTGTAGGCTCCAACCTCATTGTGAATCTTTGTCATCGCTGATGATTTGTCATCACTATGCAAGTACTTATGAGTTCTTGAAATCAAAGGGAAAATAACTCAACATATGATAAGAACAAGAACTCAACATATGGGTCATGATCACAGAAACCATGGTTAAGTCGGGATTGTAAGATTTGGAGTTATTAGCATTAGCAAAAGGAAAAAATTCTCACAGTTATTTTGCAAAAAAAATTTTGATTCTAGCTTAATTACAGCAGATTTTATGGTCAATAAACTGAATGCGCGTTTACCATTAGTGCGAAAACATAGTTCCGAGAAAACTGGTGTTAAAGTTTGAGAAACGAAAACCACTGCCCAATTTTGTTCACATTTCAAAACGTCATAGCAACCAATATCAAGAGGTTGTGATATTCATCTAAATTTCTGTTTTTCTATTCAAAAATTATGCTGAATTCAAAAATCTAAACAGATTTTAGCTAGTTGTCACAGAAATAGCTGTATATTTATAAGAAAATGTATTACCTAATTTTGTAGATATTTAAAACGCTTGGCAGTACCGCGATATCGGGCACAGCCAAATCATAAGCAAAATCTTTAAAAAAGTAACAACAGTAACATATTGCACACGATCGGTCATACTAATACTCTGATCTGGAGAATTCAAATAATTATTCTTATAATTAAATATGATAATAATCCTATAAAATCGAATAATTGTTCTTATGATTAAATAATATAATAATCTTTTAAGAATTGTTAAATTATCATCGTAATTCCCTTTACTTTTACTGTTTTTGACATCAGTTGGAATACCACAGTGCTGTTTATAAGTGTCCAAAATGTCAGAGTTATCTTTAAAATCAGCAAAAAAGAAACGATTATATTTATCGGACGCCATTTTTCAGTACTTCCTGTTTAGCTTAGCAACGGTTTTAAGAGGGTTTTTCCGAGGGTTGAAGACTTCTATTGGCTAAACTGACTTCAGATTCAGAAAGATCACTTTTTGATTGGTCCAGATGCACGTGTTACAAAAATCGTGACCAATATTATAAATTCAGTTAGTGCAACTTCAAAGTCGGATAAGTCAACTTCGTGAGTTGCGACTTAACCATGGTTTCTGTGACCGCGACACATATAATACTTATACATTGTAGATTATAAAATATATTATGGTACTTTATGGCTACTGGAGCCAAGGTAAGTTTTAACCTACTGAGTGTGCTTGAGTCTGATCAGGTCTCCATCTTTGACAAAGACAACTGAACTCCTCTCTGTCGTCCAATCCTCACTATCCTCAGGCACAACTATCCAGCGATTGTTTAAATCCCTTAGTCCATAGGTTGTCACCTGCAGAAGAGAAATGTTTAAGACCTGTAGATCCATCTGCAGCTTTACCAAGGAAAGTTACCATCCTAATTCGAATGACCTCGTATATAATGAGACAGGTTTAAACCTTTGTCTTATGAAACCATAAAATATAAGACCTTTGAACATTTACACAGTTCAATTAAAAGTTGAGTCGCACACAGAGCAAGACCATTTAGTGTGAACTCTTTGAGATTCTGGTAAACAGTATTATCCAATACCTAGTTTCTGCATCAATCTGAAACGATTGGTTCCATAATTCTAACAACAAAATCTAGCACCCGATCTCCAAAAAACTGGAGAGTAAATTTTGAGTGAGGAACTACACATATTGAACTGCTTTTAAAACAAAGATTTCAAGCTACCAGTAACCTGTAGCTCCATGATATACAGTGAAACACGGATAACTCAAACTTCAAGGGACCGAGCAAAAGTTTTCGAGTTATTAGAGCGTTCAAGTTATCAGAACAGTCATAAGTGCACGTATTTATCAGTAGATACATGTACATATACAAACTATATATCAATCAAAAGCATAGATTGCTTGTTGCAAGTTAAAGGGTCTGTCGTGTGAAGTTTTAAACATTTTTAATCAGAAAGTATAGACATTTTTCTATCACTTGAGATTTGTTTGTTGTTTTAGGTGATGTGACTGCCAGGACGTTCTCAGATTAAAATTGGCAAAACTTGATCGCGATTAAAACGCTCAGAAAAAATACATACGTATATTTCTACCGAGCATTTTAACCAAGATAAATTTTGCAGTAAGTCAGTTATCACAAAACTGCTTTACTATTAAAAACCCATTATCAATTTTGCCGATATTACTTTAAAGTTATCCAAATTTTACCTCGCTTTCTTGCTTTCGGAGGGCTTATCGCTAGGCGGATGTTTGGTAAAATTTGATTTTTGCAATCCTTTAGAAAAGTCGTTAATGAAAATATTTGCCGATGTTGGTAATAACGAGGCCTAAAAACTACTAAAAGTCGATGTTTATCTCTATGGCTTGGAATAAAGTGATATTCTAAAGCGATAGTAACAACCATCTCGGTAGCCGTTTGGCAAAAAACTGTTCGAGTTAACGGAGTTTCGGTCGAGTTATCTAAAGCCATTTATTATTGCGTGGGAACGGACCAAGCAAATCCATTCGAATTAACCATGTGTTCGATATATCCGAGAGGGATTTATCCGAGTTTCACTGTACATTAGAATCAAACTTCAATGATCTGTTGTTTTAGCTTACTTGTTCCACAGCATCTGTAACTGCACATTTTTTTTTGAGCAAGTCTGGAAGGTGTAGAGATTAATTTTAGACAATCATATTATTAAAAATTTAACCGAAAATGGCACTCGAAGACAGTTTAAGCGGCTCTATTTAAACATTATGTAACGCTGCCGCAATCATGTAGAAATTAGAGTTTTGTTTAGACAGCATCTGTCATGACCGCAAATGTTGTAAACATCCGTGTAGAATATACCAAAAATACTGACATACTACAGTACCTGCTGAATGGCGGTGTTATGGGGGTACATAAAAGGATGGGAGTGCAGGTACCCGCCATTTGGTCTATAATTCTTCAAGGTTATTTCTGAGCCGTAAGCTATATCTACACGAGAAAATACAAAAGGAATGTGATCGTATATGTGAGCTTAATCACACACATTGTTTACTCTACGTATGCGTGTTCATAGCACATGAAATTGGCAAGGTGTTTCAGGAAGTGAAATGCACTATACACTCAATGTATAGCTATACTATTTACAACACCGTTTACACTCAAATAAATATACACTGAATTCATACAAACAGTCAAACCTAATTCAGACAGTCAAACCTAATTCAGACAGTCAAACCTAATTCAGACAGTCAAACCTAATTCAGGCAGTCAAACCTAATTCAGACAGTCAAACCTAATTCAGACAGTCAAACCTAATTCAGACAGTCAAACCTAATTCAGACAGTCAAACCTAGTTCAGACAGTCAAACCTAATTCAGACAGTCAAACCTAATTCAGACAGTCAATCCTAATTCAGACAGTCAAACCTAATTCAGACAGTCAAACCTAGTTCAGACAGTCAAACCTAATTCAGACAGTCAAACCTAAACTAACAGCTTAACCAAAAACTAACCATTGTTCTTCTCAGGGATATATATTGGATTCTCAGGGATATATATTGGATTCTCAGGGATATATATTGGATTCTCAGGGATATATATTGGATTCTCAGGGATATATATTGGATTCTCAGGGATATATATTGGATTCTCAGGGATATATATTGGATTCTCAGGGATATATATTGGATTCTCAGGGATATATATTGGATTCTCAGGGATATATATTGGATTCTCAGGGATATATATTGGATTCTCAGGGATATATATTGGATTCTCAGGGATATACATGTATATTGGACTCTAAGGGATATATATAGGACTCTAAGAGATATATATTGGACTCTAAGGGATATATATTGGATTCACAGGAATATACAGTATATTGAATTCTCCTCAGGGATATATATTGGATTCTCAGGGATATATATTGGATTCTCCTCAGGGATATATATTGGATTCTCAGGGATATATATTGGACTGTAAGGGATATATATTGGATTCTCAGGGATATATATTGGACTGTAAGGGATATATATTGGATTCTAAGGTAAAACTCGTGAATAAACTAAGGTCAAATATATTAGTATGTTAGCTAAACCTTTTCAACTTGCAAAAAATATTAATTATAACTTGTGACAGAATAAAATATAGAGAGCAATGCAGCAGGTCATGAAGAGGTTTGGTGAAGTTTACATTACTGAAAAAGAGGGCTTTTCCAATGCCTAAGTCTGAATTAAACTAGCCTGGGGTTTGAAGAATCAAATGCGTCTTAAACAGGTTATAAAAAAGGTAAATGTGTTCTCAGTTGATTGAGAAATCTAGAGTGCCGACTTGTCAGCGCTCTAGTGAATTGAAACAAACAAACTCCTTTTGAGTATGCTGCCACAGCTCAACACACAAATATAGTTCACATCGATATTTACTTTGTATGTTGAAATCATGCTCGCATATATTTTATAGGAATAAATTTTGTTTTATTTATTCAATAGCTCAAACTTGATAAATGCTTCAGATAATTACAGAAAGTATTAAAGCAAATGCAAGATATATAAAAATCACATAAAAATTGAATGAGAAAAGCAAAATTGTATATAAGGCAAATATAGTAAACGTAAATTAATAAAAAAATTAATTTATGGTCACTTTGTTTTTACCTTAAACACAGGTGAGTTGAGGTGAAGCCATGGTGAGACCAGAAGTGGCTGTTGCCCAGGTAACAATGACAATAGACATAGCAAGCTAATCTGAGGTATACCATGCTGACATTAAATTGCTTTTAAGTTGTTAATTAAATTAGTCAAGATGTGTTTTTTTGGTTTCATATTTAATAGATTTTACCAGGTTCAAGGATCTACTTTTCAGCACCACTTGCACCTTCACAATAGTTGTTATAAATCTTTGAAGACTTTTAGATAATTGATATAACAATGTTTGCTCATGATTTTTGATAATTTTTAGTTTCAATCCTAAAAAGGATCGTATCCTTTTAATTTTCATCACTGCATTTAATCATACTAATAGTCATGCTGTCTATGCTTTTAAAATTGAAAGCTACCTTGTGCTGTTTAATATTATTTGAGCGGCATCAAACTAGGCTCTGCCACAGAGGACTCCTTATATGTGCACCAATTTAAAAATATGCATTATTTAGAGACCCTCCCGGCATTATATGTAGGGAAATGTTTTGTATTATGGAACAAGTATGCGTTTTATATGACAACTAGTAGCTAAAATTTGATATCAGATGTCAAGAAGGTTGCGTGTAGATGACTATAGAGCTGGTTCTTACATTGGGGGATGTTGATGTGGTACAGAGGGTTGCCATCAATGGTGCTTTGGAAGGCCGAACTGTGGAATCCATCACCAACCCCACTGAAAATAAGCGGCTAACAGGGTATTTCGTTTTACCTTATATCACAGCTAGAGACCTTTACATATACCAAGAGACACTACAACTCTGATTGATTTTGGATCTCCTATGTATAACAGGTATGCTATGGGCTACGCGTATGCCATGAGGATTAAAATTATGTAGTCCTAACAATTGTAAAAATCTACCATAGACCTTGATTGAATTGAGTTCCCCATAGTCTACGACAACTGAGGCACAAAGCTGTTGTATGCCTCTCCATCTATCACTAAAAAACTAGCCCAAGATCTTTACAGACAGCTAATGTTTGTAAGCAACAATAACTGAGCCTTTACCATATAATAGATGTATTTAGTGAGCGCTCTCCTGTTATCATCCAATCCATAGATTAATTGCTAGATATCGCGCATCATTGTAAGTGCTATGGATAAGATAACTCCAAGTTTATGGATACAAACAGTTTGTACCCGAACATCAATGAGAGGAATATGCATAAACAATCTGGAAAGGAAACAATAATTGTTGTTACGCTCGTGTGTCATGATTGCAAGCAAAAGACGCACAAACCTTTTCCGGAGTGTGACAAAATGAATGACGAAGATGATGCAGTAGACGAAGATAGGGACGCATATCAAGGTGTATATCCTAGCCACTACATGCTGTACAAATTTCTCCTACAAGATGTAGCACTGTACATAAATTGTATAGGAAGAACATACGCTGGGAGTTAAAGACTCCTTGCTCAATGACCCCTTAACATCAAGAAGGCACAAATAAGTTGAATGGAAAGAAAGCAATGAAAAAGTGAAAACTACCAGAGGTTAAAAACTTACCAATGGTATCTCCTTCTGGTTGGCCATAGCCCAAAGTCGTTTGATCACACAAAGTCCTATATGAGCTATCACAAATACTCCCACAAGCTTCACCCTTAAAAAGTAAAGCACACAGGCTACTAAGACGCAGACAAAACAACTTACCAAGTATGATTTTATTAAATGTCAATTTTTTAGGTCTGGGTTGAATGCAAAATGACTACAGGACCATGTCTTTACTTAAAGGTTGACTTGCAACAAAATTCACATTACAGTTATTTGGTATCAAAAGATTCGCCATGTCTTACTTTGTTGTGTGGTAGGTGCCAAATATGTGGAAATGTGATTAAAAGCTCTTAAAAGCTCGAAAACAAAAAGCCGCCGTTTATTGGAATCTCTTGATTTCGATGACGTATCCGCGGATTTTGGTTATTGTCTTGTCACGTGATGTTCTCGCGTGAATTGAAAGGCCAATACAAAGCTCAATTTCAAACTTATCATAGCAATAGTGTAGGACAAACACTTCGGGTTTTACCTAAGACCCCGTATCAAATATAGATGCTCGCTACTTTACAGTTTCAGCTTGGCCATTCCGTCTGACATTCAACATAAGCGTACATGTCCGAGTTGCGATCATAAAAAATGTCAAATTCTGAAGAGTTAAGACCCTGGCGTTTCGAGCCTGACGCTCTATCTGAAGAAGATCCTCAACAGAATCAAACCTCCCAGCAAGTAAGCACCGCCACTAGCCAGCTTTTATGTGCCAAGCTAGCTAGTAGTAATAGTTTTAGCTTGAGAGTGATAGAACGAATATTATTATTATATACATGATTTTAATGATAATTATCGCTTCATATTGCGAAAAAATAATTACAGAATTTTTTCGAATGACAACATTAACAATTTTAATATTTAAATCTAGTGCTGCACTGATATACTGTTGGATAACATCGATCTGATGTATTAGCTATGGTTGCATAGACATATCTGTTCATTTCTTTAGGAGCTAATACCATCGGCTACAGAGTGGTGTGTCCGCAAGCGCTGTTAAGACATGCCATCTCTTCCTGAATGTTTGTGCTGCCATGATGCTGAGTTTGCGCATCGTCTCCATGACCCCGGGGAGCATGAATGCCTGTGTATGCATCCTGGTGTGGACGAACTTGTGGCGCCTGCACCCTTTGAGTTGGGGTGAAATAATTACCTGCGATATCATAGTGAGTTGGATTTTCATTTAATGCCAACAACACCAAAGCTATGCTAATGTGTCAAGCATTATCTACAATTCTTGTGTTACACATTTAATGCATCGGTTGAACACACATATTTTGAACTCGTGGAACACAAGGAGAACTGTTATATTTCGCTTGTACACTTACTACAGTATAGAGTGTATTAGTTTTATGATTTTATTATATAAAGATCGAGATTATTTTGATGATCAGCAATTATTGTTTTTCAATAATTGTTTTGGTAGATAATCTATTCCCATTTGGAGAGCCATCCCCAAATGCTCGGAAAAGGTTGTGTGCATACCGCAATCTTGTGTTTTGGCTTATGCCGCAAATTCGTCGTGGTGAGCGACGGCCTCTACCTGCCTGCTTGGTGTCTAAGATTCGGGCTCTTTTCCCACCAACGGATGATGAAGAAGAGTTTGCAGACTACGTCTTTAAGGGTTTCTGCTATGGCGATGAAGAGACTCAACGACTTTGGTAAGCGGTGAAACCAATATGCGTTCCTCTATGTATTTGTTTTTATTTTATAAAATCAGTGATGGCAGATTTATGCACATTAATCATGTGATTTTAAATATGGAAGCAATGTAACAGCAATTTACTAAAAAAAATTAGTTTGTTAGCTACATGGTGTGTAGTCACCATGTGGCTTAGCCTGAATAAAAGTAAAATAATAAAATGACAATGCAATAAAAATGAGTACTACCTATGATATAGAGTTGATCTAGAATTCTCAATCAAAGTCGTTGAGTCTCTTCATCGCCATAGCAGAAGCCCTTGAACACATAGTCTGCAAACTCTTCTTCATCATCTGTTGGTGGGAAAAGAGCCCGAATCTTAGACACCAAGCAGGCAGGTAGAGGCCGCCGCTCACCGCGACGAATTTGTGGCATAAGCCAAAACACAAGCTTGCGGTATGCACACAACCTCTGTAACAACATCCGTTGTAATGGACCTCACTCTCAGGCCGTGGGAAATTAGATCGGACTGGCATCGCTTGAAGCCTTCCAGCTCCATGGCGTTGGAGCTGGTGGTCTCCGCTGACTGCAAAGTAAAGAAAGTTACGACCAAAAATCACTTTCACATTATTTGAATGAATTATTTAGCTAGATCAGCAACTTCGTGTTTATGTATTGATAACTACTAAAAAATTTGGGTTTGTGTCAGGCGGTGAAGTAAAAACTATCAAAGTTTTACCTTGACAAGATGGCTGCTGACTATTAAACCGCAGCTCTGATCCATCATAGTGTAGGCCCCGTATAGTGCGCAATGCCCCGGACTATCGCATCTACCGTCACCTGTCAAATCAAGCTCCTAATCGATTGCTGCCATCAATCCCTCGTTATGCAGGGTGTACTGCTCAGCAATACACTGTAAAATATTGTAAAACTTCATTATACAAGATTAATTTGTATCATTATCATTAGTCTAAGAATGTAGAATCCTTTTCCCCCTTTTTGTGCTATATTATGATGATGAATCAGAATTTTAAATTATAATATATTTCGCTTGAAGAATGACATATTTTCATTTCAAGAAAAAAATTGTTTCTAAATGTCGTTATTCAATTAGTTTGCCAAGCTTTTACTCACATTTTCCAAGTTTATGGGTAAATATTAACACTCACACCATGTAAGTATTCTCTTTGTTGGTAGAGGCAAACACTGTGGCTTGGTATCGCGATGTTCAGGAGTGACAGAAAACGGAGGTTCTGCGTAAGGCATCCGCCAGAAAAGAGTGATGCAGCTGCCAACAGGAGGTTGATGACATGAGCTCTGTTCACCCTGGCAGTTGTTTCCCAAGTGTACGATCGGTGACAGGAGGCACATGTAATCTTAAACTCTATCCATCCGCCTTCTCGCACCATCGTGAATGAGCAGGGGAGGGCTCAGGCGTGGCAGTGAAATAGTCGCTGGAGTACTGTCACACTTACTATTATTTTCTCCACTTTGAAGGAGGATTCGGGTCTGAAATCACAACACAATAGTTGACTTGCAATAAGATTTGTACAACATCATTTCCTGTTATTATATCATATTTGCTTGATCAGAAAAAGAATAAATTTATAGCCATGCAATCATGACACAGATTTTACAGAACCTTATCAGAATCCATGATATTGTAAACATAAAAATGTGAGTAATAACTCTATGGATATTCTTTATATTTTGCAAAGTTTGGTTAAGTTCAGCTCTATCTGACATGTAATTGGAGAGCGTTTGACACTGGTCAACATAGCGCTCAAACTCTTCCTAGTCTTCAGTGGTTGGCACAAACTCTTCATCATCTAATACTAATAATATAATAATATTAATATGCTGTTAACGATGATACCAGAAAATGACAATAACTATTTTATATAACATATCTATAAGTGAGTGGGGTTAAGAAATTTGGCGAAATTAATCGTGAAACAACATTATTTTATCAATTATAGATTAATATACTACGTTTTACAGATAGATATGCAGTATGAATTAGTTTTGTTATTATAATAAAAATAATACACGTAATTAAGAAGATAAAATACTAATAATATCATATTACAATTAAATGACATTAATATTGTAATATTAAATATAGATTAATACAGTAGTATTAGAAGAATACTAAAAAATAACCCGAGTTACTACTACTAATACAAATGGTTCATAAAATAAATTACTCACGTGCTTTGGTGACATGGAGTATGCAAACAGGTTAGAAAACATGTCGTCTTTGAAATGGCGAAAACAAAGGTAAGAGTAAGCAGGCAAATAAATAAAGTTTTTCACATCCAGCTTCACCCAGTTGCTCCACGCCCGGTGAAGGTCTGGTCTTTTCTCTGCTCTTGGCCAAAAAAAGGTGCTTCTCAGCTTGCCAGCTGCACAAACACGATGTGGCCCGTTAGAGATTATGACGAATTGAAATTAACAAGTTTAATACGAGAAAGCGTGTCTGTTATTTGCGATAGATCAAACTTGAACTGAAACTAACATTATCTCATCATGTGACTTACAATTCCCGCCATATGGCGCGAACAACTTCTACAGCCTTTTTCGACCATCATAGCGGACCAAAAGGCTCATCATTTTTATCAGAGGATGATATGCAATCGTTCAAGCTAAGTTAAAAAAATTAAACATATTTGTATGCTATGTTTTGAGATATCAGTGCTCAAAGTTGCAGCATTACGATGCCGATAAAATAGACGCGTAAGAACAATAGACATAGTTTTTATCGCAAGCGTGAAGTATATTTGGGAAAATAGTTCGACGAATAAGGATGCATGAGAGTGTAAACGTAAACCATCTCCCACACATACGTCACATTTTAGCCGTTTTAAAAAATGAATCCAAACTAGGGCGGTCTCGTGTCGCTGCGATTTTCTGTTCGTTTTTGAGCTTTTAAGAGCTTTTAATCACATTCCCACATATTTGGCACCTACTACACAACAGAGTAAGACATGGTGAATCTTTTGATACCAAATAACTGTAATGTGAATTTTGTTGCAAGCCAACCTTTAAGTCAGTGTCTGAGAGAGTTACAATATATGGGTATCTTTTTCAGTCATTGAGTATTGTAAATCTGGTATTTGTAGGAGCTGAGGAATTCTGCTTCAAAGATGGCGAACTATATTACAAATAGAAATAACATATACATTTGTATTTATCGTAGAACAATATTATTTTATGCCTATAATAGTGCTCAATAGATATGAATAACAGAGAATGCAATGTCTACATTTAGTTTTGATCATAAGAACTGAAGCTGTGATTCAGTTCTGAGAAAAACACTCGCCAACATTTGCCATACAAGACTCATCGGTTTCTATAAGCATAAAGTAGCCCACCTACCCAAGAGAACAAGCAAGAGCGACTCCACATCCACAAAGATACAGCCACCACTGCCTCTCAAATGCTCTAAAACAACAACCAAAGAGCTCTACCATCAGCAGCCCAAATAACATCACATAGTCTGTTAAACACTACAATGCTTGGGACCACCGGCTACGTAAAGAGAAGGAGTAAAACAGATTGAAAACATGAGTGTATAATAAAGACTTAAATGTTTTGCTCTACAGAAACATATCATTATCAACGCAGGATATATAGTTGAATCACATAAAATTTTATCGCACCTTGGACACATGTGACAATTGAACCACAGACAAAAGACGTACAGCTAAAAAGCAGACAGCATTAACTATAGGAAACATTAGCATCTCACTTTGGTCACGTATGAAACTAGTGTTCATATCAATAGTATGTTTTAGGATGCAATTCTTTTGTCGGGCAAATTTTATTTTATGCTTAAAATCCAAAAGATTTAACTAGTGGTGTTCTACAAAAAAAGAAAATTAAATAATACCGTGTATCCCTGCATATAAGCTAATTCTAGAATGCAAAAAAATTTCCAAACTAAGAGGTCTGGCTTATATCCGAGTAACTCAAATTGAAAGCAAAGGAAATGGAATTATGCTAACTTAATTTCGACAACTACAACTCGAATTTCAAGGATTCTAAGACGTTTTTTAATATTATTAATAAAAAATAAAACAACAACAATAGTTACCACTATCATTAAATAAATTTTTTTACAAAAAAAATTAGATATTGAGTAAAACCAAACGTTTGACATTGGTACATATAATTTGGTATAACCTTTGACCAAATTAATTAGCACAAAATTTTACATCATATGCCATAAAAAGGCCAAAAATGTGTTGCACAATGAGTTCGGACATTTTTCAGTCTTCTTCATACTACCCTGGTTGACAAGCTGAGCATGTTCCGAGTCAGACGAGTTACTACTATTACTATAGCTTACAGCATTATTTATACTATTAAAAATACTCACTGTCACTACTGCTATTGCCCAATAGATAATCATCAGAAATCCATTGATCTACAATTCGTGAAACCTACTTAGCTGTCATGCTTCTGATCAGTCCGAAGAAGAAATAGCTATAAAAAAGTGTTTTTGCAAAGAGAAACTAGGAAAATGTGTGAGATGCAGAAACTGTGCATTCTGCTAACAACTCCTCATCAAAATCGTAAACGATTTGGTTCCCCAAAATAGTTAATGCGACTTCAACCGTAAATATCCAAGTCTTTCGAGTAACAATACTAGCAAACAAAATTTGAAGTTGGTCTGATTTGTGAACAAATGTGGCCTCAAACACTCACTAAAATAGGAAAACTAAAAGAGAGAGAGAGGCAATAGACAGCACCTTGATTTAAGAAAAACCTTTAAGCAAAAACCACATGAATTGAGTGCTGAAAAGCTGCAAACCCTCTAATTTTAAACATCATATTTTTACCAAAGGTAGTCGATGGAATTTCTAAAGAACTCAATTGCTTAGCGCATGTTTAATGAAACTCTAATACTGTCATACCTGAACATACGAGTGCCCCAACATATGACTGTCCCAACATACGAGTGTCTCATCATACGAGTGTCTCAACATACAAGAAAACCGAAATACGAGCAAATTGGCAAGCGAGTCACTGTCATGAGATACGAGAAACCTTTGAGATACAACCATACGAGCCAGTTCTTGATAGCCAATACATGGCCCACTATGTGAGAGACCTCTGTCAATAACCGCTCAGCCTTTCTCCTTAGATCAGTTTGAAATTTTTTTTAGAAAGGTTAAATAAAAGTTATACTGAAAGCGAGGCAAAAAACGCCAGAATCATAATAAGAATTTAAAACGATGAAAAAATTAATGTTATTTATTAAAATATTAAAACTTAGCTTCAAGTGTGTGTTTAGTAATATTTAGATAAATTCATTTAAATTAAATACAAAGTTTATGTTGTGTTATGTGGCGCCGCAACAGTCTAGAGTACCGAACGCATTGCCGTCATGTCTCTCTCTCTCCACCGCTCTTAGCCATTATGTCTATCTCGAAGACAAGAACTCCATACAGTACTTTATATACTAACGCTACACTTTATTACGGACCATAACCATTAAATAGGTAATTGTTCCGCTTTATGAGCGTAGGTACTTACAGTAATTAAAAATGTGTTTTTTCTTCATAATATCCTGTTTTAGTTGGTTTTTTCGTAATATGGGAACGGATTAATTTGTATTTAGTGATTTTATATAGAAAATATTGCATTGAGATACGAGCACATTGACATATGAGCTCAGTCTCAGAAGGCATTAAATTCGTATGTCTAGGTATGACTGTACTGTAAATTATTACATCTGTGTTTTTAATACCTTGACAAATGAAGAATATGAACGACACTTTAATGCTGCTCTGGCATGCCGCAGGAACGTACAGACACAACTAAAAAGAGTGAAAAACATTGCATCCAGGATGTACTCACGGAGACTTGCTGTGCTTGACATAAAGGTAGCAAGAGAGGAAAATAAAGAAAAGAAGGAAGGAGTCCAGGAGGATGAACCGAGACATGACAGTCAGAGCTGTGTCTACAATATGATAACCTGGAGTTCATCACAAGAGAACATAAATGCTGGACAGATGAAGATGTATATATCAGGTGTATATATATATATATATATATATATATATATATATATATATATATATATATAAGGTATATATATATATATCAGGTGTATATATATATATAAATATCAGGTATATATATCAGGTATATATATATATAAATATCAGGTATATATATCAGGTATATATATATATAAATATCAGGTATATATATCAGGTATATATATATATATATATATATATATATATATATATATATATATATATATATATATATATATATATATATGTATATGTATGTATATGTATGTATATGTATGTATATACGTATATACCCCACTGATATATACCACAGATGAACATATAATAATTATTCCTCAGCAAACCTCTCTGTTCATCCAATGGTCTGTGTACGCTATAAAATTCAGTCATAGGGAAAAATAAACTTAAAACTTTGGTTGGAATAAATTTAAATGAGCTGCCCATCATATCTAATTATATACTATCATAACATGCATTAGAATAGGTTGTCTGCTCCTACAAATAGAACATATTGAAATCGGTGACAGGAAAAAACCAGTGACTTACTTGTAATTTTTTTATTATCCCTCTAGCCTGAAAAAGTCTAGCCTCTAGCAAGGAAACACTTTTATATATGTACTTAGTGGACATTGACCTTTGAAGAGTTTGAATTAAAATTTTAAAGATCACAAACTAGACACTCTGATAATTGTTAGATCATGGAATTATAGATGTTGCAAATCTACCTGACATGACCAGAACACTGGTAAGGAGCATGGCAGTTAGAGAGGAAGACAATTCCCAAACTATCGCAGACGAAAGTGGTACGACGGCTGCACCAAATAGAGCGGAAGCCTACAATGATAGCATTAGTCAGCATGGCCAATGTTACAACCACAGAAGTTTCCCTTGAAAATATGAACACATGTAATAAATGGTGTTACTGAAGGATACAGCTCTTCGTAGACCTCGACACTGAAAAATTTGAAGCAACTTTATTTCAAATAAATTTGCTTTTAAATAAAGTATTTTGTTTAAAATACTTAAAAAAATTTGAAATCGTAAAATATTCCAAAAGTATTTTAAATAAAACATTATTTCAAAATTTTCTATTATATACATGTATATTATAATAAAATATATATTACATATATTATATTTTATTTTTCTGAAATTAAATATTATTATAAATGGACATTTTCCTCGAAATGTGGCTAGGCCTCACCTCAGCTTTCATTTTCAAGTATTTCAAAAATAACAGAATAAACCCATTATGAAAACTTTCATGAAAACGGACACAATGTTTCAACAACTGCAGTTGCTGCAACTCAATCCTACCAGCTTAAATATGTGAAACACAAACCTTGCATAATACTTTCCAGCATGAGATTATTGTGTTAGAGTTAAAAATGACAATTTTTCTGCTGATCTTGGCCATTCCCTTTCTAAATAGCGCAAACTTTTCTATGAACTAGAAAAGTTCAACACTCAGCTGATTTGAATAATTGATGACGTTAATTAAGTGTGTGATTGATGACGTTAGGTGTGTGGTCATGTACAGCGTAACGTCTTTATGTCAAGCAGGGTGCTGTTTATCAGTGTTTGATAGTAAACAATAAAATCTCATGGTTTTTGAAAAGTCTTTGCTTTTCCACATCACATTATCATGGTTAGGATTTTCTGGGAAAAAAAATCAACACTTCCCGGATGGCCGTACAAAACAGGACTTTTGTGGGGAAACATTGTGACTTACTGGAAAAATCGACAGAAACTGCAATTCATAAAAATTCTTTTTTCTGCTGTTAAGTAAAATAAAATTTCTTTTACAGCTTGGTGGAATTACTTAGAGAGCCAAAATATTGCTGCAAAGTCCGCTAGGAATAAATAAGGCTGCAAAGTTGGTAATGCGGGCCACGGATGTACTGTAAGAGGGTGGGGCTTTATATCAGATATTAATACAAACTGCATTTTATATCAGCTGAAATATCACTGCTGTTATGTCATAGGGATCAAGGATTAAACAAGGGATCAAGGATTAAAGAAGGGATCAAGGATTAAACAAGGGATCAAGGATTAAACAAACAGAATTCAGTGAATGAGAGTCAAAATGAAAGGATGTGTCAAAATTTTCGGACTTTTCCAATTTTAATTTGTCCCTCTATATTTTTCCTACCCGAATTTCACGACGACTTTTGCAGTGGTAATTCCAGTGGTAATTACTGGGCTAGAAATTATATATCAACAACCCTACATATCACACATTTTTGGTACATGAAATTTTGTATTTAAAATTCATTTAAATATTTATTTATGTTTATGAATTAATATTTAATAAATATGTTTCAATATATAAAATTTAATATTGCACACACTCAAAGTCACTGACAGCCAGCATAAGTTGTTAGCGATATGAAGTAATTTGCCTCATAAATACTTATTAGAAGTTTGGGGGACTTCAGTAGCAAAGTTACGTTAATAGTTCACAGCAATATTGTGCAATATAATATGGAGTAAAATACATGTGCCATGCTCCATGTACAATATTGTATGTACAATATCACATGGAATAAAATACATGTGCCATTTCCATGTACAATATTGTATGCACAATATAACATGGAGTAAAATACATGTGCCATGCTCCATGTACAATATTGTATGTACAATATCACATGGAATAAAATACATGTGCCATTTCCATGTACAATATTGTATGCACAATATAACATGGAGTAAAATACATGTGCCATGCTCCATGTACAATATTGTATGTACAATATCACATGGAATAAAATACATGTGCCATTTCCATGTACAATATTGTATGCACAATATAACATGGAGTAAAATACATGTGCCATGCTCCATGTACAATATTGTATGTACAATATCACATGGAATAAAATACATGTGCCATTTCCATGTACAATATTGTATGCACAATATAACATGGAGTAAAATACATCCGCCATATTCGATGAGTAATAGAACAGTCAGAAGAGAAGCATTATGACAGCTCTAAAATAGGCTCTAAAATTAATTAGTTCCACTCACTTTACAAACAGCGGCAGCTATCTATACTATTCATACTGGCAGCTATCTATACTATTCATGTCAATTAACAAAATAGTTTTGGTTTTGAAGTTGTTACAAGCAGAGAATTAGCATAATTTCTCCAACCATCACCCCAAAACATTTACCGTAACTGAAGACAGCAAATATCTGAGCTCTGCGCCTCTAATAGTAAATAACAAAGTGAACAGTAAACACAATATGCTCAGTTTTATTACTAAGGTTACCAAATATAGACAAACAGCATTGATTCAAGAATAGGTACATACGCTTAATAGATGCATTTAATAGATGTATTTAATAGATGTATTTAGTAGATGTATTTAATAGATTATTTAATAGATGTATTTAGCATATGTATTTAATAGATGTATTTAATAGATGTATTTAATAGATTACTTAATAGATGTATTTAGTAGATGTATTTAATAGATTATTTAATAGATGTATTTAACATATGTATTCAATAGATGTATTTAATAGATGTATTTAATATATCTAAATGTATGTATGTGTTATGAAAATCAGAAAGGCTCGCAGTGCAACTGATCAAAAGACATACACATACTACCAGATTTTTTAAACAGGTTTCTCTATCGAGTTGAGATATTTTATAGACTTGATATTTTATGGTGTTTGTACACTCTTTGGGGATTGCTAATGCTCAGTATCCCAGCTACTTAGATATAAATAGAATGCTTTAAATCAAGTATGCCAGGTTTTATGCTTTAACGCTTACTATAGGTTGGTACATGTTTATATAAAATTTCATCGGTTAAAAAATGGCTATGTGCTCGCCTATCCACTGCATCAGGACACTACACCAAAATAATAATTTGCTGAAAAACCAACATACTTCACCCACATAAATTGTCCCTGTAGTGTATTGATACCTTACAACACGCTTCATGCTAACATAACGCATCTACCTCAAAATGTAGTCATACAAGACAGAGTTTCCTCACCGGTCTCGGCAAAATAACACACCTGCCGCATCATGTCATTAAGAGCATGCATACAAAGCTAACTCACCTTTTTCTTACTAACATCATGCAGCTGCTCCAGAGTGTCACAGTAGAAAACATGACACGCATGACTGCTACATTATTTGAATGTACCAGAGTGTAACTATAGAAGGCTGACTACTCGCTCACCTGTCTCATGCCAACATAATGTACCCGCTCCAGTGAATCTCCAGGTTTATTAAAAGGAAATTTTCCATCATAACCAGTCATTCTGCCAACGAAAGCCAATATTATCTGCATAGAAAACACAAATGCATGTAATACAGCGGGTGAGGCGCACACCTAACTTCGCAAATGTCCGATTTCCACATGCAGATAGATTTGAGGTCTCATTCCAGTGATAATTCTAGCAACAACTACCACTAGGTTACTTTATCCACAATAGAGATACAACTCCTTAAAAACTACAGTCAAAACCTTGAAGAAATTAGCAAGATATAACAAAGATTATAAAGGTGGGAAAATCCTACTTGAGCATAAATATATATATAACCAGCTGCAGAAGTAAGCTTACCTTTCCGAGGGGTGGATGAACATCGAAGAAGAGTGTCTTATTTATGTAATATGATGCATATTTGCCAAAGTGTACCTCATCCCAGCTGCAACAAAACCAAATCATGCCGTAAGTAACATTTGGCTAGACCATAATCATTAGTCTATAAGATTTCCCTCATATGTATGATAATATCATTGTAAGGTTTCATACGGAATTACAATAACATGACAGAAAGATTTGATATCCATGTTTCAAATTGCTGGTATGAGTAACAATTAGAAGAACAAGCAATACAAAACAACTGCAAATGCTATAACCAAACACACAAAACTAGTGAGTGAGCTTTAATAACATCACAAACAACAGCAAAGCCACCGCAACAACTGATACGAAAGACAAAACAACATAGCTACCTAACTTTCCCCACAGATAATCAAAAGATAACCTTATCAGTTGTGTGTTAGAGTTTATCAAGTTATGAGCTAACTAACCAGACATGCTGAGGAGAATCTATTTGATGGAGGCGCAATCCCAAGGAGACGGCTGCGATTGTCACAAGAATGAGATTGTGAGGGAGGTTGTCCACGCTAGAAAGACTCATGGTTTATTTCACCTTCTTCAGCTTATCAGTGAACGAGTCCTTATTGCATAGCTGGCAAAAGGTGTATAAATCTATACAATTAAAACTTCATCCAAATAGATATTTTCTAGCCAGCAATCTGGGCAATAACTTGAAGGTGAATGAAAAGCAGAGAAAATTTTTTCTCTGACTGAAAGAGAACCTGTTAATTTATTAAAACAGCAAAAAATTATAGGCATTTTTTGTGAATACCATATACCATAAGTACATAGATTTTGTTTTTGAACAGGTTCACAGATTAATGAAAACTTTCGATACTTAAACAGTAACCTGCTTAAACAATAACAGGCTGAGTCAGGTAGTATTAAAAAGACACAATTAGTTATTGCAAACCGTATTGAGCCATAATATAAAGCCACTTAAAATGTAAACAAAAAGTAAATGGTATAGGTGGTTGGTAGTAAGAAAAAGAAAATTAGATAAACCATTACTAAGCATTGAATGCAGACTAGTAAGCCACTAGTACAAAAATAAACTACTACTCAGCGTTATAAGAAACTTATGAAAATTTGCTGCTTTGAAATGTCTGGTGAGACCGTGAGAGTGACATGGTTGATAAATGTTGACCTATATATCATGGTTGAAAGCATAGATTATTTAGATCTCTCATGTGAAATGTGTAAAAGGGTAGCAAGCCAATACATAAGTATAAATGTAGCAAAATGGTGGTTAATTTGCCCAAATAGTTTATTGCGATTACAATCGAACCGCATTGTATGAAATAAATCTGCTCTGTTAATTGCTTCTAGAAACACAAAATGGGAGACAACAATGGAAAACTCTTGTACTGAATACTGAACTAGCTGAGTGAGTTTTAACACTAGCCCTGCTGACTTGGGAACCAAAACCCAACTGGTTGATTTGAACTGGCATGACTAAATTTGTGTCGAAGACTAGTTTGGTTAAGTTGTCATCGAAAACTGGCCTGGCAAGCTTGGAGCGAAAGCTGGTCCAGCTGATGAGAAGTGAAGGCTTGTCCTGCAAACTGGCCACTGAGAGCGATTCCTACCGACTTAGACCAAAGGCTGGGCTAGATCAAAAGCTGGCTTGGCTGACAAAGACTTGTTGTTAAAAACCTTTTATGGTGACTAGGCCAATCACAAAAATGAACTCTTGTGGCAAGTATGGGTATCTTCACTGGGCCCAAGCTATGGGATTAGTTGAACATCATATAAAAGTTGTGTTACTACTTTTTTTCAACAAACTTGTTGAGTGGGGTTTGTACAATTGTGTGAATATGAATATAGTTCACTGCCTGATAGCATGTAGATGTGGTCTAGAGATGTGGATTAATCAAGCTAGCTTGTTGACTGGAGAAACCTCATTTAGCTGCAGCTCCGAGACTCTGCTCTATGCCATATTATACAAAAACAACTGGAGAAGATATAACTAATGTTCAATAATCAATAGACAATCGAGGAATTTACTCTGAGTTTAGTAGCATCAAACCCAGCAAACAGCAACAACAGAGTTTTCAAAACAACAGATTCATACTAATGACGGGTTAGAGCAAATGGAGTCCAACGACATGGCTAGTTAACACTTTAAGACCTAAGCCTGAGAAATTCGAGAAGTTGTTTTCTCATCAGATTTTAAAGCTGATAAAACTTGCCTGCATAGTTTTGCTTTGTTTTCCTCCATCTTATTCAAATTTGGCATTCGGTGTGCTTATTACATAAATAATAAGATAACAAAGACGCCAAAATTCTGTTCGCCAAAAACATTTTCACAAGCCTTAAAAAGAAACGATGACCGATTTCTCTCAGTTCAGTAATTCTCATGCGTAAAACGGTAAAATTTTCCTTTTAAATCAATAGCAAATTTGGAGTTGCAATCCCTTCCAACAGCAGTTCAGTGGTCAGACAACTTATCTTAACCTGCTAACAAAAATTCCCTTTATTACGAAAACATCGTTCAGACTTTTTGCCGATTTAGGTTAAAAAAGGTTTGAATGAGATTGGCTAGAATTATACTGAAATCAAAGCCAGAAACTACTAAACGTTAAAATTTTAGTAATAAACAGTTGAAGTTCAATAAATAGCTAGAAATACATAATAAAAGTTAGCTGTAAGTGAGTGTTTAGTAAGCTAAATTTGTTTAAAGTGAATTCAAAGTTTATGTTATACACATACCTCTGTATTAAAGGTAAGAACTTTCTACGGTACGTGATGGTGCTGTGCATTGAGCATTGCAATGTACCATTTAATGCAGATCATAACCAATAAATACACTAAATATACTTAAGTTACTGTAAGTAAATACAGTTACTAAGGTTAATATACTACTTTGTTTCTAATTTTTAATATGTACAGTACTTGTATAAAACTTTGATGATTTTCACCAGGGTATGTTTGCATTATATAATTACTATGGTTTATATACCCTTCCTTACCATTTTTTTTACAATCCGATGCCAAATAGAGTGCTAGAATTACAAAAATTTGGCAAATTTTCTGTGTGATATGTTTTTAGTATAATTGTGAAGTTGCAAGTCGATTGGACAACTAATTCTTGAAATATAATTAAAATACTGAGGGCATTTCACACTAGATGAGAAATGAAAAATGGCCGCTGACAGGACACTAGTTTTAAATGATATACTGATTGAAGTTTTTGGTAACGAAGATTCAGAAATAGACAAAACTAGAAAGCTTCTCATCCGCAACAAGAGCTTGCCGCTAAAGCCAGTTGTCTTTTAATGATAAAAACATACATCATTTATCAGATTCAGTTTACCGCCATAATTGTTTCGACATTTACCTCTAAAACATAACTTTTTAAAGAGAGTGTGAAATATGGACTATTTACTTTCTTTGATGTTTGGTTTTTCATTGTTTTCTACAAGCTTGAAGCATCAAAATGATATTTAGCCCAAAAGGGCTTGTACTTTCTAGGTGCTTCGACAGTTGATGGAAAATCTATAATTTGGTCAACGATCAGAGGACCAGCTTGTTTTTACAAGACAAGGCTTTAAAGTGCTAAGCACACATTACATGATAATAAAAATTATGAAACAAAAGTGAAACACAAATCAATAGAGTTACACTATAAATAGTTGATACTGAAAGAGCTAGTCTATGCTACCCAATTGAACAAATGATAGCTTTAGTACACACACTTATTGCCTATAAATACTGCACATTTACTTTTTAGATCACAGTACTATACTCCATAAAATATTTTTACAGACAAGTGTTCTCCATGATCTGAAAAAAGACTTTTCAAGCAGTGCTCGACTCCCTTCACAAGATGCGATGAAGGACCACTCAAAAACTATAGTGTGTCAAAATTAGGCTTCTGTAGTCATGACCCAATCATCACAAATGTTTTACCAGAGGCTACTAGAACCACTTCTTGCCAAAAGTACAGCATTCTGTCAAAACAGTTTTTTCATCAGGATGGGGAATACCCTCACAGAAATGTACCACTTATATGACAACCTATATAGCAGCCCACAAGAAGTCACAGACCAAAATGGCAAGTGGCTTGTCAATGACTAGGGGATAGCTTTACAAATGGCTTAGCCGAATGAGTGGTAAGAAAATTAATAGAAAACTTATGTGGTATGAAATACTCGATAAAAGGGTTAATGGATGCATTTGGGACGTGTATCAAATCAACAAAAGGATTAAACCTATTATTATTACCTCAGATGAGGTAGAACTTCCTAGCAATTTAATTTAAATCTAAAGGGAAGCCTCTATTTATTGGGTTTGTTTTGAGTCAGGGTATAATTTGGAGAGCAGCACAGTGCTGCTTAGGATTATTGAGTTTTGGTTGTGGGCCCTTTGATGTCTCGAATTGTTCGAGGCAAAAAGCTATTGTGGTAGATATTTTTGTTTGTTGTTACAGAGTCAAGTTCTCCCCTGGAGGCTCTACTTGTTGTTATTGTCATATTTTCTGTCTTGGTTGATTTCATCATATGCCTCAGAGAGGGAATGGTGTTTTTCTTCATTCTGAAGAATTCTAATGAGCAGACAGAGTTGGTGGCTTTTTCGCCTGTCTTCCAGTGATTTTATACCTAGCTGGTTTCTTGCTTCCGAAACACTTTCCCCACGCCCTTTCATGTTACTTATGAACCGTATAGCATCATTTTGTACTAGCTCTATGCATGCGTTGGATTGTGTTTTTATTGGTTGGGTCCCAGACTGCATCTGCATATTCTAGAATTGGTCTACATAGATTTGTGTATGCGAGTAGTTTAGCCTCGTTTGGGGCGCTATACGTCAGATGTTTAATACCCCCAGTATCTTCCTTGATTTACTTCATTTGCTCTTTATGTGTTGATCGAATTTCAGATCCGACTGGATGATCACACCTAGATATTTTGTGTCCGTTGTCCAGACAAGAGGCAAGTTTCCTAGGTTATACGTAAACTGCTTGCTCATTGTACCAAAGCATATTGCTTGGCACTTTTTCTCATTAAATGGCATTTTCCATTTTTTTGACCAGTTGTACATTTCATTAATGTTATTTTGGAATATTTTGGCATCCCTGAACTATTAACTACTTGGTAAATTAGTGTGTCATCAGCGTAAAGACGAACATTGCAGAATAAATTCTCAGGTCAATCGTTAATGTAGCATAGGAAAAGGGTAGGTCCCAGTACCGAGCCCTGTGGTACTCCAGATGTTACAGCACATTTCTGAGAACTCTTTCCGTTGAGTACTACAGACTGTTCCCTGTCAGATAGGAAATCGTGGATCCAGTTAATGAGTTGTGTGTTTATCCCTGGTATGTTTTGTAGTTTTTCAAGGAGCAGTAGATGTGGAACTTTGTCAAAAGTCTTTTTTGAAGTCCATGATGATGGCGTGAGTGGTATGGCCATCGTCTGCTGCTTTTGCCAGTCCGTTGTATGTGGCACCGAGCTGAATTTCACAGGACATTCCCCTCCTAAAGCCATGTTGTCGGTGATGAAGTACATCATCAAGTGTCTTGTTTAGATAATGCAACACTATGTGTTTCATCATTTTACAGGGTATGCTTGTGAGTGATATTGGCCTAAAGTTATTAGGTAACTCTAGGTCTCCCCCTTTATGTACAGGGGTTACATTGGCATATTTCCACTGATCAAGAAGTTTTCCAGATTTTAGAGAAACTTTGTAAATAAGGGCTAATGCTTTCGCAGTGGTTGGCAGGTCTATTAGCATATCAGGTTTCTTAATTCCATCAGATCCTGGTGATTTTCCATTTGGCAAGTCATATATGAGTTTCGCCACTCCATCAGTTGTTATGTTTAGACTGTCATCATCACTCTCTATCCTTTTAAAATCCCTGGCTAAATAACCATCTTGGAACTGGCTGTGGAAGAAAATGTTCAGTAGTTCAGCACATTGCTCAGGGTCTTCTGTGAGGATATTCTGACCATCCCTAAGTGTTAGCTGGCTAGATCTTTGGTTCTTGTCTGCACCAAGGAGTTTGAAAAAGGGCTTTGAGTTTCCTTTTTTTAGTGGTTGATATATTCTATTTGTATAATATGCTTTTCGAATAGCGTCTAGCTCCTTTTTAGTTTCTCTTCGTGTTTGTCTGTATTTGAATCTGTCAAATTCTGTACCAGTGTCTTTAGACCTTATATATGCCTTTCATTGTATATACTGAAGTTTTAGTGCCTGCTTGCTGAACCATTCTGGTGTAGATGAGTGTCTCGGTTTTATCTCCCCTGTTGGTACATACTGTTCAATACTTCTGGTTAGATTTTTAGTAAAGATATCCCACATTAGGCCAGGGTCAGTCAATTGAGCAAGTTCCTCATTTGTGTTTTGCATATCTATTTGAAATGCTTCCTCGTCTGCTTTGTTGTACTGTTTGATAGTATGTGGTCTAGGGAAAGCAGATATGATTTTTTGTTGAAGATACACAGTGATAAAAGAGTGATCACTTAGTCCTGGTGCTACAACTTCAGTATTATGAATGTAGGTTGGGTGATTGGTACACACTAAATCTAGAGTATTACCTAGTACATGTGTAGGGCCAGTTATTAATTGTTTTATCCTGTGGCTGTGTAACACATCAAGAAAGGCTTGCTGCACTCTTCTGAATGGAACTAATGTTTTGACCTTCTCTCCTGTCCAGTCAATACCTGGAAAGTTCATATCCCAACAAATAGTATATTGTGTCCCTGGAACTCTCTTTCTAACCCTCCAAGAATATCATCAATTAAATCTGTGTTCTGTAGTTGGACATGGGGTCGGTAGTAGCAGCATACAACTGTTTTTGGTTGTATTTTTACTGCGATGATTTCTTCATCACATTTACTCAGATCTACGAGCTTGGGTTTCAGTTGCTCACATGTAGCAATCAGGACTCCCCCACCGTGAATATTCCGGTCTCATCTGAATATAGTTCGGTGTTCCATAGGTACAATATTACTGTTGGGTATTGTATGGTCCAGGTGTGTTTCGGTGAGGCATATGATGCCAGATTTCGTAGTTAGAAATTGCAATTTTGTTGTTTTTCTTTTGGCAGATCTGATATTAGAAAGAAATAATTTTACAGTTCAGTAGTCTTCTTTTGTTGAGCTTGTTTCATCACTTTCCATTCCCCGATTCCTGTTTCTCTTGTATTTGCATGTTTCTTACTCTGTATTCCTTGCTTTCATTATTTTCCCTGAGCTTTTTCATTTCCCATCGTGGCTAAAACTGCTGGTTTCTAATAGCTTGACTTTCATCAAGCTTGCACTAGATTTTTTTTTCTCTCAGTGTGTGGTTGTTAAACCTACGAACATCTGATTGGGTCGGACTAATAAAAGGATTGGTGCAATGAAGCCAAAATTGTTCAGCCATCATAGAAATGCTACTAGTTATAACCCAACGGCTTGGTATAAACAATTATTTTAACAATGAGAAATATGGCATCCAACCGCTGCCACTAATGAGATGGAACTCGCAAGGGTCAGGGGCAAATCATGCGCACTTTAGTAACTGGGTCTTTGTCACAGTCATTAGTTAGTTATTCAAATTGTCTTCCAAGTCCACTTTAAAGATTCCATAAAAAGAGATTCCATAGCAATAACATACAATAATGCAGCAGGTGAGATTCAATCGATATCAATTATTGCAACAAGCACACCAAAAATCGAAATGCGACGTTAGACTGAGCACTTGCTGTGGTATCAGTGAAAAGCAAAGCAGATATTCTACCGTAAAGAAAACCGCACACACATCTTGCCAGGCAAAAATCTTGAACCAGGCAGCTATATCGCACAATAAAATTGCATATTATCGGTCCTGGCTTTTAGAAGAGACTTTTCTTTAAAAAGCTAGTCTTAGCGCAAAATTAGACGACTGCGAGAACAGGGTAACCATTCATCCAGTAGTTTTGGGACCACGGCAAGTAAATAAGAAAACTTAAATTGATTGACTCGCTACATAGAATCTATGGGTGCCAGAGATTACGCCTACAAGTGATTTTGCCTACAGGAGATTACGTCTACAAGTGATTTTGCCTACAGGAGATTACGTCTACAAGTGATTTTGCCTACAGGAGATTACGTCTACAAGCTGATAGACTATGCCTACGATCTAGGATATTGCCCCTACTTTAATTCTGTGAATTGTGATGCAGAAAATTACGAATGGCACGATGAATGCATGTTATGAACGTGTGTTGATGTATTTTATCATGTAAATTATTTTTTATATCAAATCCTATAATCATCCATATATCAAATCCTCGCAAATATATAAATTTAATTCGAGTTGATTATTGGGAACCATGTTTATTTAACAGCCATTTATTTGAAATAAACCGTGTTATTGAAGTTAAAACCACATTTTTATTGAATTATTAAGCAAAAAACAAGCGTATGTATTTTTGAAGTTGTTACTCTTATACATACAGACACATGTCAATAACTGAGTATTTCTATGTTATCAGCAGCCCATCACTAAAAGTGATCAATGGTTATTGGTAAATATATCATTTCATAACTTTGGAGTTGTTTTTTATCTCCTATTGCATACCATTATGCTTCACTTTTACATGGAGCCTCCCTCACAGCCGGTTGAGATCACCCTTGGGTACATATGCATATATACAGAGTAAATTACAAATACAAGTTATATGATTTACAATAGTGTCATCCATCATAAATGAGCAAAAGAAGGCTCTCATAAAAATTTGATTTTTCTGCATATAACCTGTTATTTCACTTTGATACAAAAGAAATTATTTACTAAACAATATTGTTTTAGCAAGAGAAAATATGATATATAAAGAGCCAACTCTAAATTAACAAAAAGACCACAAAACAATTAAGCAGGTTTGATAAAATTATGCTAGAGTGGCCATAGCTTCAACCACATTGTAATGCTGTAATAAATATCTTTGAAATGAAGTAAAAACCCATTTCTCAATCTCCTTGCATGGCTACTATAACTGCTCTTTCTCTTTAGCTTTCCTATATAATAAGCATACATTAAAAGACTATTTCGAAGTGAATATCATTTATACTTATACAAAATTACTCACTTTTGTATAATTTGGAGGAATTGGGCTACTTTTGTACACACAACAGTTCATATGCTAAGTACACATTCTTGCAGTATTTTTACTTGCTGAAGTTTTCCTATTTCATCAATTGAATCAATAGATAGATTATAAGTTTAGGATTGATTCTGCAAAAAAATACAATCATCCAGTTACAGATTTATTTGCTCCATTTTCTCATTCATCACATATAAGCACCATCATGTCAGTGATACATCTTGAAATGGTAGTATCTGTACTTGTACTAGTATTTGTTCAATAACGTATGTATTGTCATAGCACCCTATCTTCTGACTGTCATCATTCTTTCTCAATCGACTTTCAATGTTCTACAAAGTAGAGTAGAAGGTCATGAAAAAGCAATATGTTTTTTGAGAATATTAGAAAGTATGATAATGCAATTTACTTTCTCTAGCTCGATACATCAGAAACCCAACACTGAGCGGATAAGAAAATTTGCACAGAGATCAAATGCAAGATTTTTGCAAGATACAGAACAAATCAACTTAAGCTAGGTTATAGGTATAATATTCTAAAATGTTCAAACAGTAATATAATGATTAAACTTTTGCTTAATTTTTGTGAGCCAAAAGCCCTGCTAATCATTGTATGAGCTAGTTTAGCCTGTTTAGACTAGCTTTAGGAAAGGAGTCGTGTGTTCAACAACAGCAAAACTCTAACAGACAACTCCCAAATCGCTTGTTGAGAGAGTCTAGAGCTATTTTTGTGCCTGCTACATATTGCATAAAACGATGCTTGGTAGGCTAAGAAACGAGGTATTAAAGGACTCCATGCGAGTGCCGAGAAAGTGGCCGAAGATGAACTGACAACTTAGCTGATAACACAAAGCCTCAACAGCTACACAAGACAAAGCTCCCATGCTGCAACAAGATTTATGCTCTCTTGAATCTTGAGCCAAAATTTGGCACATGAAATTTAATCCACAAAAGTATTACCATCTTTCTATTGGCAGTCGTCTTTGCCGATGGATACAAATAACTTTCTCATCTTATATGATCACCATCTTCAAAGTGTGACTTCTAATCCTTATTTTGTGGTAGAGTTGCAGAATGATCTGAAATTTAATCAACATATTTTTAAAATTGAATCCAAGAGCAATTAATCGGCATGCTTACAATGGTTCTGAAAGATGCAGATCAAAAGACAAGAAAGATAGCTGATACTTCACGAGTTAGACCTGGTCCTGAGTATGGCTGCATGGTTTGGGACCTTTACCTTACAAAGGATATTACTTTACTAAAGTGAACTCAAAACGCTGCACTGAGATTTTTGTATAGACAAAAAAGCAGAGTTAGTTTTCTTCAACTATGAGAAATTAATTATTTTGAAACCTTGAAAGACAGATGAGTTAAACTTTGTCTTAATGTTTTTAGTAAAATTCTGGGTGGTGATATTGACTTATTGATCAGGACCAATATCAATATACCAATATTGACATTGGTCCCATTTGCTACCTGGGACTTGTAATTTAGATGTTGCATACAAAGCTACATACATGGAAAATGGTAGCGTACACCCTGCTACACGGTATTGGCGTTTCATAATTTACAGTTTTAGACTAATTGTACTGCTCAGAGGATGAAATTTTTAATGTAATGTTACTTATCACAATTAGCCATTCCAAGACAAACAGTTTTAACTCATGATTCAACCTTTCGATCAATCAACCTTGCTTGCAACACAAAATAATAAAACCACTACATAATTATATGTAATATATATTATGTATATGGTATAATATACCAAAGATATAATATTACTACTATGTATATATTAGCAATGCATAAGACATTGCTAAAACAATGTTTTACAAAGCAAGCTAAAACAAGGCAATGCGTAAAACATTAAAAGTGACCAGAAGAATGGAACAATTTAGTTATAAAACAACTATTTATTTTTTTGTTATTTATTCGCAAACAATCATATTATTTTGTCTCATTCATTTACCTACACTCGTTTGACTAGTAAATTACTATAATCAGACAGACCAACGCCCAATATATCGAAGTATTAATACTAGTTCACCGTTAGTTGCAGACTATTAATTAATTACAAACTATCAATAAATAATAATTCGTAGTACAACGAATGGTACTACCACCCTAAGGTGGTGATGATTTTATCAGACTCAAAGCATCTACCAAAGCTTTGAGATTTTAAGCACACATCTTAGCGTTCTTGTGGCTCCGAACAGCCACCAGTAGTAATAGTAGCAGTGGTAGTAATCGTTAAGAAAGCCAAGAAAGGAAAGGAGATAATAAATTGTTTTTATTTGACACTTCCACGATTTTCGTTCTGATTGATAGATGACTTTAATCAATAGTATGTTTTTCAATCAATGTAAAGTAAAAACACTATTATTGCATTACTTTTTACCATTTTTCTTACATTTTTTCTTCAACAATCATTTCTTCAACAATGGTATGCACCATCTCCATAACTGTAGACGTAACCTCCAGGAAGTGTAGACGTAACCTCCAGGAAGTGTAGGCGAAACCTCTTATAGCCGAATCCTCTTGTAGGCGTAATCTCTGTAACCCGAATCTATCAGTGTTCAGTACATGTATCGGCATCAGTACCATTTTAGCAAAACCACCATAAATCAATTTATCATTATAAGTCTATGATTAAATCTAAATCAAGGTTAATTTCCGGTCATGTTGCGCCATAGACAGATCATTTTTTCAGCGTTTTGTTTATTCTCGTACTAAAATGGATTCTTATTTGGAACAGCCAAAGGAAGAAGGCCCTGGATTTGTAGGAATAAAGTTTTGTCAAGAATGGTAGGAAATGAGTACATCTACGATAAAACTACCGGTTTTCTTAGAAATTGTAATGGGTCGTTTTTGCTCGCTACTTACTAGTTCATTTTGGTTTTTATTCAGGACTTGATTTTTTTATGTTCTTGTGTATCTATTTGTTTCAATGCAACTTTGTATTTAATTTTCTAAACCAATGAAAAATAGCGCATTCCTTGCGATATTTGTAATAAATTCAGACAAACGTTTAGTAGCCAAAGGGTCTGCATCAACTTTTATGGCGGTTAAATGCTTTTTGTTTGTGTTGGCTGTGTTGGTGTTATTTTGCAAGTGGGGGTGCGCCTACAAAACATGCGCTTGTTGATGTTCGCCTATCAACCGTTTTATTACTTGACCAGCCACATTAGAAATCTTTGAAGCTGTTTTTATTGTTATTGTATTGTTTTATACTTTCAGTAACAACATGCTCTATCCGAAGGAAGATAAACAGAACAAAGTTCTACTTTATTCCGTAAGCTATATTTATGGTAGTCGGCTAGATAGCTTCAGCAATTGTTTTTATATGTTAAGAGTAACTTCTCCATTTTCTGTTTGGAGACCCATGTAGGCTCATAGTATGTAAACGTAAACGTAAACTTTTCAATTGCATGTTTATCATTGGAAATTTTAGAAACTGGGTGCGTGTTTTCTAACAGTAGTTTGCAAAAACTTTGATTTCATATCACCAACTATTTATCTATGATAAACATTAATGGGCAGCTCTAAGGTATTGAGTCTTATACTAATGATTATATGTAGGTTAAATTCGCTTTCAGTTTCAATCTTTTGCCGTATAGGTCTATTTAAGAATTTGTGCTGCTGGTTTATGCCAGTCATCTGCATAATCAGAGTTTTGCTACATTTGTTCTCTTAGTGATTGCAATAGATTAATTTTGCAATTTATTCCTCTTTTTGCTTAACTGCAAAAAATAGGCCTACTTTGTCTGATTGACATTGATAAATGATTACTTTATTAAAAACGTTTTCAAGTTTTGACTGATTTGCCTTAGGAAATTTACTAGATAACTGGATAATACTGTATATATATAGCTTTCATCATTGAGTAATTTCATGCACAAGCATCTACTATCCTGCAAGTTAAAAGAGGAGTTTGGTACAAACAGAGGTGATGAAGTGTTTAACTTGTAAAACTTCTTGTTTGAAAAAATGGCTTGAGATATCCTGAACATGATTAAAAACTGGCGGGCAGAAGAATTAAAAAAATCATATTTTTTCGAGTTTTAGGATTTTTTTATAATCGATTTTTTAACTCATGTCCGTGTTATTGCATAACACATCAAAATGCTTTTAAACCTACTTTTTAGTATTAAGGACAAGCTTTAATTTAACAATTTCTTGTATTTCTTTCATTCAGTCATTTAAAATTATAATGTGCAAAATATATCTAAGCTCCAGTTTTTCAGTACCTGGCTGGTTTTTTATTTTTTAATATTTAGTCCCATAAAACCTCTATTTGAACGTTACATGTATTTGAACGTCACTTTTAGTAGAACGCCACTATAGAAGAGGGTTGAAAAATACAGCGCCACACTTTAATCGAACGTCAACCCTATTTGACAGCCACTTTCACATGTTTTGATCTTTGCGACTTCATGGTAGAAAGTGATCAGTAGGAAAGTGTCCACAAAATGGTACTAACAATTTTAGAATAACTATAACAATGCTTGCAATAATTATAATAATACTAATAGTGTTACATCAGTAATGATTAATTCTTTCGTCGTTGCCGTAGCGGTTTCCATAATTTTAGTGTCGGTGTACCTGAGAAGATCAATCGTCGCAATCATCAGAACTAACTACACTCGGATTTGAAGTTACTAAGGTCTAAATCATATCCATTGTTTTCAGATTTGTCCATAATGTGGTTTACGATCTGACATGAAGACGAGTGTTTTTGTGATCAATTAAAATGTTCTTCAGGAACACCATATGACGTAATAGCAACCATTGTTGATATGTCTGTGTTATATTTAGTAGCAACGATTAAATGTAGTCATTTGAAGGCATAATTTATTTTATAACTATATTTAACGATGTTGCTTTAAAGCTCATAACATTCATTAATATTTTTGCTACAGTTGGCAGTCAAAACTGGCTTTTTATGTGAAATAGGAGAGTTATGAGTGTCGTTCCATCGAAAGTCGTGTTTACATAATGGCAATGATGCTATTAAATAATATGCTTTAAACCTGCAAATTTATAAGATGTAATAATAATAATTTATCAAATGCTACAAATATATATTCAAAAGCAAGTGACATGAACAAACAATATTAATAATACATGCAGAAATATAAATTAACATTTTCTGAGCAAAAGTATTTGCATCGTTTGCTCAACCAGTTGCATTCTGTTTGTTGCTTTTGTTTGGACTCATTTTCTTCTGGCTTCTCAATATCTTCCACAATGTCTTCTTACTTGAACTCTTCTTTTTCTGGCTGAACTAGTCGATATTAGCGTCTTAACAATTTTTTAACAGAGGAAAACTTACGTGTTGCCATTTAGAATACATATACTTTTCACATAAATAAACAGAAACTCATAGTCACATATATCATTCAATATTAGGAGTTTTCTGGTCAAAGTGCGATCAAGGCAGATTTTCTCATTAGGTTTAGAAATGTGTATAGAAAAAAGGATTGAATGATGTTTAAATGGATACTCTATCGTACCGATGTAATATTGCCATATAGTTATTGTATAAGATAAGATATTACGTTTGTATTTCAGTGCAGAAATTGTGACTACAGACAGGAGGCTGAGAACCCATGTATATATGTAAATAAGATCACACACGAAGTTGAGTGAGTTCTCATCACATTGTCTTCTCCTTTGTCTCTGTCACTGATCGATAATCACTAGTAAAAAAAATAGACGATCTCGTCAATCGTTTAAGAGTAGAAAGTTAGAGTGATACCTAAGAGTTCGGATGGCTTATATCTGGTAGCTATCAGTTTAAACTTGATGCAGGTCTTGTAGACTAGAGTTTTTGTCACATCTAAATAACCTTTGGGTGTTTATCAGTTTTTAGTCAAATACTTTACTTTTGTTTCAAATTTTTGGAGTTTTCCCTTCTTTGGTTTTTACTATATTGATGGTGCCGACAACTCTCAGGTTTAGTTAAGACTTCTTGTTTCTAAGATTTGCAAGCGCTTTGCTGACTGTAGCTAAGAGACTGTGAGATTTTATCAGGAGGGTTGGGTGTAGGCTTCTCTTTTGGGTCTCTACCCTTTACTTTTAGCTGTATGGATGTAGTCAGTAGGTCTGGGTTTACCATAGCACAGAGAAGCATATTAGCCTGGGTGTGTTGGTAGCATCATACCCAGTTGTGATGTTAAGTGTAACATTGTACCTTCCAGGGGCTAGCTATAACTTCATACTAGCCAGTGGTGTTATGTGTAATATTATACAAGTCTGGGGCTAGCTATAACTCTAGATTAGCATGTGATGTTATGTGTAGCATTATGTAAATCTGGGGCTAGCTATAACTCCATACTAAATTGTGGTGTTAGGTGTAACATTATATAAACCTGAGGCTAGCTTTAACTTTAAGCTAGCTTACGGGCTAGTTGTGACGTGTTTTCAGCTGTAACATGGTAATCTCTCAGGCTAACTACAGGGATGTACTAGGATAAGTTTCATCAACCTTACTACATATATTCTATCTAACGGCAGACATTTTCTGTATGTTTGCAGTGAGTTGACATGCATAGTAGCAGATGTGATATCAGACCCAACTTTACCAAGAACACTCGATCATCCATGCCCTGTTTGCAAGCACCAGGAGGCAGTGTATTTCCAGTCACAGACACGGCGAGCTGAGGAGGGCATGAGACTCTACTATGTCTGTACCAACCAGGTCTGCACCCATAGATGGACCGAGTAGCGGGTGTGATTTATCTTTTATTCATTGGATGTGATGGGAAGGTCATCTTTTAGCCGACGGACTTCGGTCAAAAATCTTTTTTTCTTTATCATCGTATGCTAGTTAAGTTAGCTGTGCACTTCTTAAACTGCTATTTTATTCAGTGTGTTGTCTTCTCTTGATATCTTGTTTCATTTTTTTTCACATATACTTGCTTCAGCTACAAGTATGTATGCAATAATATGCTTATTATTCCATTATAAGCTTTAAATAAAGTTTATAATATATGCAACTTTGAATACGTCTAAATTTGCTGATTTGAAATTATAAAAACTATTTGATGAAAATTGTTGTGTAAGACCAGTTGCTAGTTGCTGCCTTATAAGTAATACCAAATGTGTTTCGGTGATGTTGTCTCGGTACCGCTAAAAGAAAAGGATGCCCTCTTATGTTTGTGAGTTGTCTTTTCTTTCTGTTTCATGATAAACTCTAGTATATGCATCTAATAAAACCAGTATGCCTTTGACTGCTTGGTTGGCTACCTGCTGATGTTTTTAATGCTGTTACAGTCAGTCATAAGAACTTTAAAGTACTTGGAGAACAATAATAGAATGTTCTACAAGCTTAGCTGCTGCTTTTTTTGACTTTCTCGTTCAATAGGAAGACAAAAACATTTCAGGCTGCATAGAATCTAAAAGATGACAACATTTGCTTTATACACCATTGCTTAAATCATTGCTTTGAGATTTGTGTTCTCACAAACTATAGCTACGCTAGAATTGTACATCCTTGAAGGCTCTCTTTTTGTAAAGGTGTGAGCATTGTTATACATACTGGTATATAAACTAGTATGCTTGGCAGGAGTGTGCACCATGAGAGATCATCATGAGTATGTCCCTGATTACTCCATGAAGGTGCAATGTGACTGAGGGGTGTAGCGGTTAGTGCGGTAGACTATAAATCAAAATACCAGGGTTCAGTTTTTGAGGGATGCATCTTCTTTTAACGCTTGTAGTGTGACTTCAAACAGATGGACATAGCTCTATTATAGGAAAGATTACTTTAGTTTAGCTCACTCTGATGACCTGAAAGGATTTTTTATACTTGTGACACCATCTGAACAAAAATGTAAATGTTTTTCTAGAAAGAGGCTGCCAGTAGCCGGCTGTGAGTGATATTTTCATGCATCTATGCGCCTCAGAATCTTGATATGTTTGGGTGGTGTTATCTCTATTAAAAAGTATTTTTCGCTTCTACAATTATGTTACAGTTGCGTGCCTGGGATTTTAATCACTTCTATGTCTTCCTCTCGCACTGCTTACAACACCTGAATTAGTTTAGAGTCATTCTTTATGAATCACATGTAGATATATTCACTGGTTGTTCTGTTTTCATCTGCCTTGGAGTAGTGGCTAATCATAAAAATATCACTTACAGTAGTATGAAATAGTCGCTATTCATAGAAATAACGTTTAGTGTGGTTTAGTGGCTATTCATAGAAATATCATGTAGTACGGCTTAGTGGCTATTCATAGAAATATCATTTAGTATGGGTTTGTGGCTATTCATAGAAATATCATTTAGTATGAAATAGTGGCTATTCATAGAAATATTATTTAGTATGGGTTAGGGGTTATTCATAGAAATATCATTTAGTATGAAATAGTGGCTAATCATAGAAATATTATTTAGAATGGGTTTGTGGCTATTCATAGAAATATCATTTAGTATGAAATAGTGGCTATTCATAGAAATATTATTTAGTATGGGTTAGGGGCTATTCATAGAAATATTATTTAGTATGGGTTAGTGGCTATTCATAGAAATATCATTTAGTATGAAATAGTGGCTAATCATAAAAATATCACTTAGTATGAAATAGTCGCTATTCATAGAAATATCATGTAGTTTTGGCTTAGTGGTTATTCATAGAAATATCATTTAGTATGGGTTTGTGGCTATTCATAGAAATATCATTTAGTATGAAATAGTGGCTATTCATAGAAATATTATTTAGATTGGGTTTGTGGCTATTCATAGAAATATCATTTAGTATGAAATAGTGGCTATTCATAGAAATATTATTTAGAATGGGTTTGTGGCCATTCATAGAAATATCATTTAGTATGAAATAGTGGCTATTCATAGAAATATTATTTAGTATGGGTTAGTGGCTATTCATAGAAATATTATTTAGTATGGGTTAGTGGCTAATCATAAAAATATTATTTAGTATTGGTTAGTGGCTATTCATAGAAATATTATTTAGTAGGGGTTCGTGGCTAGTCATAGAAATATAATTTATTATGAAATAGTGGCTATTCATAGAAATATCATTTAGTATTAAATAGTGGCTATTCATAAAAATATCATTTAGTATGAAATAGTGGCTATTCATAGAAATATCATTTAGTATGGTTAGTTTCAGGTTGTCATATAGCTGACTACGATGTGTGTACTAGTGGCTGATCCAGTAAATCAAAATTGAAGTCAACTTTCCAAGGATGTTTCTAAAAGCCCTCCTGTTACCGAATGCGTAGTCAGAGGTAGATCAATGCTAAAGTTGAGTATCTCTAGATAGAGGTTCCACACTCTGACCGAGCAGCAATCATAACTGGTTTACTTGGTATGAAATGCCCCTTTGTTGACCTGACTAACGCAACACCGCAAACAATTTGTCATTGAAAGACAACATACAATCGCTTCACAAACACTTGCCGCCTTTTCCATGGTTACCGCTCGCACCAGGCTGTGGTGAAGCATTTCCCTTTGTTGCTCTCGTTTGAACCGCAATTGAGAATGCAACTAACCAGCGCCGCTGAAAATACTCAAGTGTCTTAGAGACATTGTTATGGTAAAGATCTTAAAACTGAACTGTTTGCTGAAAGTTTGGTTGTTATGTTCAGCTCAGGCAAACTAAACTACATGCTACTATGTCCGCAAAAGCTTTTCTCAAAGTTTTGTTTTGTCTTTTATAAATCGCTGACTATAAAAGCTGAAGGCATTTCCGACAGCACAATACATCAAACCCGATTCTTAAATTCCTGTCTAAGTCTCCCACAATCTTCTTCCCGTGCAGGCCATTGCAGGGTGGATTTCCAGCAAGCCATTTTTTGGAATGAACTCCCTAAGTTTATTAAAGGCATAGATAAGGCGACCAGTTTCAAGAGAGAACTCATGTTGTATCTTTTAACATGTGAATAAAACCGATGACGACAAGCCCAACGCCACGACTAGCTATGCTATTGCGTATTATAGGCTTCATCACTCTTCCAGCTTTTTTCTTTTGCTCAACTAATTTTGTTGATGAAAATAAATCATAAATCAGCAACTATCTAAAACATAGCCAAGCTCCTCCATAATATTAAAGTCAGTCTTTTGTAGGAGTAATAATGGTTATTTTTAGTTTGTGTCAAACTAGGGTTGCGAGATTAATGAGTGGGTCAAAGCTCTTTTAAAGAGACATTCATGATATGAGCACAAATAAAAGGATGTTGTTATCTGTTTGTTAAATGCGAATATTATAAATTCGAGATGCTGAGTTTCACACAATCTTTGATCAGAGGTCGGTGAATATGCTTTGTCGTCAATAAATAGAGCTGTTTCACTGCGCAGAGGTTATGATACCCAGTTTTGTTTAGTAATAAATTCCTAGGCATTCATACGCATTGCACACAATTATCAGAGAAATAACAACAAAAGACGGTCGGCGTCATGGTTGGTGTTTTCTCAGCCCTCTAAAGAAAACTGATTTGTATATTACAAAATTTACATCATGCATCATTCCTATGGCTTGACACAAAACGCTTTATACGAGGTTAACTAAAAATCACAAGGCCTCTTTGAAACTCTTCACAAAAGGGGTAGCGTCAGGTGAAGGCTGAGGCGCCGCAGTGCTTTTATATCGTCCCCTCTATCTATTGTCATCTCTCTTACTCGCTTATGAGCTCTGAGGTAACAGGTCAGCCTATGAGCTAGTTGTATTCTAACTCCAAATACTGCGAAACTTACACATCGTTATACAAGGCTTTGGGTACGCGCCAGCATAGGCTACACTCTTTATTATAGCCTGAGAAGTTGACAAGTTTGTGTTTTCAGATATAAATATATAACTGTTAGTTTATTAGCTATTTGACCACAATTTTGAAGGTTTGGTCGAAATACGATTGTTTCCTAGTTTAGGTGTCCGACCACTCACTTCATAGCTACACTCCACAAACAGAAACCACCGAGCACACCAGACCAACAACTAACCCATCCTACATCTAGAGCATCCTTACATCATAAGCATTTCATTTTTAAAACTAGTGGTTTATCATGTCGTTATTTTATTTGTTTTTTCTACATGGCCTGAGTTGCTTTTGTCAGCATTGGTCTGGGAAATAAATTCAAAGATCAAATAAAAATGCAATATGGTCGCATCAACATATTTTAAGGCGTTCTGCTAACACTTTCTTTTAAGGCCATAGTTTAGGGCCTTAATTTACTAGTTTAAATTCATGGAAGAATGTTATAAAGTTACTATTCAAATTGCTGCCAGATTTGCTATCACTAATATTTGTAATGAGACTATTTATTATTTATTTTATTGATACTATTATTGATAGTTCACTTTTGTACGCTCAATAGTTCAGACCTCAGAAGGATGCTTTGCATGTTTTTCATAGTGCCAATTGTGCCAGTAAGTTGAACAATGCATTCCTCCCGTGTCTCTTGTGTATAATACAGATTGGTATCAGGGCAGGTCGGCTCGTCTCTTTGGTGCCTTTTCATTGCTTTTGAATATATTTACTCATTCCCATCATGGCTCACTAACCATTTTAAAAAATAAATTCGAAAACTTAAAAATCAAAAATTGCAAAAGCGTATACTGGCATTCCATCGTGTTATTTCTCTCTCGGCCACAAAAAGTGCCGCTGGCAATAATATTTGTTATTGTCTTTATATTTGTAAAGATTAAGATGCAAGTTTTATAATGGTATCAAATGACATGCCCATAGACTAGGTTCGTGGAATTGTAAGGAGGATGTTTTCGTCCGGTCAACAAAGGAAACACACTCTATTGTGCTTATCTATGCGGAACTAGCAAATGTGGTCAATGGTTTTATAAAAATGGAAATGAATATACATATCCTAGAAATGCTCATACAGGACATACACCTGCCAAAAAATTCTGAAAATAAACTTCCTGAAGTCTATGCTAGAATATTCTCCCCCTGTTTACTGATTAAAAATATATGGAGTAATCACTTTCAAAGGTTTTTTGCTTTTTCCCTTGGCATGTAATGAAAAACATTATTTTTCTGATGATTCCCAATGACGTAACAAGGTTATATCTACATACAAAGCCTTTTTGTTATTACGCGAGCTGCTAATTTGTATGAATTTCTTGTATATGAGGGTTTGACAAAATCTATCTCCATGTTTGTTTCAAATTCATCATTGCTAAATATTTGTTCCACGAGTTAAGAAAAAAGAAATTTTCGTAAAACCTTTCAAAGTTTTAAAAAGGTTTTCTTTTGTAAAACTTGTAAAAAGATCATACGGTGTGAGAAGCTACTTCACTATTCTTGAAGGAGCTGCCAATTGTCACTTCTATATACAAATAACGTTCGCTTTATTTAGCCTTCTGTAGCGTGTAGCCAATAGTATCCTATTGAGTTTATCCACTCACGTGTCAAGTACCCGAACATTGTCCACTCGTCTTTCAACCACAATCAAAGTGAAACCCGTCTTATCAAAGTGAAAACACTTCATCGAGGTGATATCAGCAAGGTATAAAAAGCGATTGTACTAGTTTAAGACAATCAGAAAAGAGAAAGGTCGCAAAATGCCCTTATCCACCAATAGTTGCAGCGATGAAAGTAACATCGGTAGTCCACTGCTGAAGAGCCCCAAGCTTGAAGGTCAGTATAAGATTATTTACATTCTCTCATCACTCTTTACTTTGCCAAATAGCTCTCAATATGTTTCTTTTCCTCTGTTTACCTTATGTCTATCTCTCAATTCTTCTCCTGCTCACACGTCATTGTTTTTATATTGGACTCCAGCTTAGCAATCAAAAACATTTTTAATGTTATTTGTGTCATTTTTACTATTATACCTACCACAGGTGCCCTTTTTAAACAACTCCTATTTGGCCTGTACTTCAACGATTTGTTATAAAACCTTTTCACATCGATATCTTTAGCATCTTGCTAATGGTGATATATTTTTCGCAACACATTCTAATTTATCCATTTAAACATGAATGTTCTGGAAAGCTGTATTAAGCATAAAATACCACTATTTGCTACAATGAGTCTCAGTGGCAACAGCTCTACTAGTCTGCAATGACATATAGCTAGTCATCAGATGCTTATCTCACTTTTCAAAGTGCAAGTTGCAAGTGCAAGTGCAAGTGCAAGTGCAAGTTAGCAAAGTTTCTATTACACGCAACGTCTGAAGTGAGGGCTGTCAAACTCACCCTCATCCGCTTATGCTACAGCTAGCGATATAATCTACACAAGCTTGTAAAAATTTGCTGCTGAATCATCTATGATACAATTTACAAACTTCACAACTTTTCTAAACTTTTATGTTTGCTTTTGTTTCTGATAGATGTCACATCTCTGTTTCATTGATCCAGATCATTGATCATTGTGTATTGAACTATTTCAATACACACCACAGGTTTTCTGGTTGACATTCTTAATCTGGTCTATTTTGGGCTCACATTTTATTGAGAGTTCAATTTTATTATCTTTCCGTTACTGTCCAAACAGAAGTTCGGTTTGTTGAATGATCGTTTTCCTTTCGCTATAATCTCAGCACAGTAATTATATTTTATGTAGATCCTGTCGGTAGAGTACCACAAGACGGAGAGCCAGTATGTTTTTCACCTGAGCAGATAGCCTGCGTCTGCGAGGCCCTCCAACAGTCCGGTGACGTGGAAAGATTGAGTCGCTTCCTCTGGTCTCTGCCACCGAGTGAACTTTTGAGAAGTAATGAATCTGTACTGAAAGCTAGAGCCGTAGTGAGTAACTTCTCTATCCGTCTGAACTATTCAGAAAGACTTCTCGATTCTGCCTTTGTTAGAAGTTATGCTTTTTGAATCATGTATAGTAGAGAGGAAGCAACTGCATTTGTGTTAGTTTTTTGAACAGTTTTTCATTAAAATAGTTGATTTTCATGTAAAATATTACATTTATTAGACTTTGAACAAATCCAGTTGTGGCATGTCTTCAGATGAGTATGAGCTCATTGATTGTCATTTTCCAACAATTTATGTTACTGCCATCGACCACCCAGCCATTACAATCATGTCAAAATGTCATGCGGTGTCATGGAGGGCAGCTGGTGCAGTCATATGACATATGAATTGATGAGCACAGCTTGTAAAGAAATTTTTTATGCTTCGCCACCATCTTGGGATGGATCATGAATTATCTAAGTAGCAAGTAATTTATAAAAATGAGAATAAATTCTTTAATAAAAATAATAAACTAACTACGTACTCAAAAAAGGGATAGTTAACATAGATGTAATATTGAAAAACCACGGTGTTTTTCGATTAGATTAATTGACGGCATGAAACCATGGAAATACAGAAAACTTGTGACATGAGCGTATTTGTTTCTATTTAATAGTCAGGGGCCTGAAGCGGTACCAAATATTAGCCATTTTAGTGAAAGTGACATCATGCGCTAAAAGCTTTCTGGGGGGTTCTTTATAAAACTGCTGATCATCTGTTTGTCCTTCCCATGGCACTATTCTCTCTCGGATGTTTGCTGCTCCTCGGTCGGTAACCAACAGCGGTGTCACTAGGTTGACAGTTACTGAGTGCTTTTGTCAATTCTGCTATTAAGTAAATACCCATTAGTTGAACAATTAAGTCGATACACTAGGCAAGGCGACTGGGCAAATAGTAAAGAAAAAATAGCAGTCATTTGTATTCAAGCGTTAAGACCAATTTCATATGTTTGTAGTTCATTTTTTTCTGCTAAAAATTTTTATTTTCATAATGAATTAAAAAGTTAGCCTTTACGCTCGTGCTTTCATCTCGTCATGTAATCACGCCTAGGAAAGTGTCAACTCATGAAATAGGCTGCTAGGTAAATAGATAACCAAACGAATGACATGGAACTATTAGGAAATAATAATACTTTAAACATTTGTTTAAGTTGGTTTCATATTGCACTCTTTTAAAAATGGGTCTAAAATTGACTGATAAAATCATCTCAAGGAGCCCCCTGTAACGGTTTAATGTAGCTTTTGGTCAGCGCAATCAAAATTTAGTTTGTAGATTCCGGCTGCATTTTTTATTTTGTGATGAAAAGCAATCAACTCGAGCCTGAGAGAGACGGCTTGTTGACAGTAACATGCCTGAAGTATTTATTAAATATTTTGGCAGACCAAAATCATATTTCTTTTCTATACAAATGTCCAGCTGCTGGCAGCTGCCTTGTGTCAGCCCACCTGTGCAGCACTCATAATTGTTTGCACTGCATGAAATTTTCTTCGTTTTATATTCTCTTGCGAGTATCAATATGTATCAATATAGTATCTAAATGTTGCCACTGCCCTCGGCAGCAACTAGCTACACTCCAACAACTTCAGCTTATTCTGATACAAAAATACAAACAGGTCGATTATTTTACTATTTGCTTTGCATTTTCAATAATTATTTGCACAAGGACGAAATGTGAAGAATTTGAGTCAGTGTTGGTACAGCGAAAGGCTTCTGTTTGATCTATGCAGCTGTATTAGTATGAAATGGTTTGTTTTTCCGTCGCTCCACACCTTGGGCTGTTTGAGTTGTGTGTATTTGTGAGCTGACCAAATAATTAACCCTACGGTTGCCGTGATTTGTAATGTTCGGCAGGAAATGAGGATCTGTTTGTTTCGAGTTCAGATTTATTTACCCTTAGATGTAAAAGTTGCAATTTTTGTTCAAACTAGTGCAATTAGACGTATTCTAAGGCATTGTTCGTATTGAGTATAATATCCGGACGTCTCATATGAATGATGAGGTGCATTGCGAGAAGAATTTCCTCTATTGTCTTTCATACACCTACAGCCATGTTTAGCCAAGGCTTGTGTTATAGGAAATAGCCATAATTGTGTTTAGTTCTTTAGAAAACATGCTTCAAGCTAGGTTGTCTTAGCAATAAACCACGCGACGTTTGTTTGTCTTGTTTGTAAGTTTGAAAAGCTAAACAAAATCACCTTTTGAATCCGACAATGAAGAAACATTTTACATTCACTGTGTTGAAAGATTCTGCCTAGGAACAGCCCAAACTTTTCAGTGAACTATAAATGAATCTTTACTTTCAGGTTGCGTTCCATCGATCAGACTTCCGGGACCTTTATACAATACTTGAAGGACACAACTTTGACTCAGTCAACCATCAAGTGCTCCAGCAAATGTGGTACAAGGCTCACTATGTTGAGGCTGCAAAGATCAGAGGGAGACCTCTTGGAGCCGTTGACAAATACAGGTTACAAGAGTTTACTTGCTATATATCATAATTTACTTCTCTTATTAAGCATTCTAGAATATTTTTACTGGCAAACACATAATTATTTATATAACTCAAATTTTTTTACTGAATACATATTAATATAATATTGTATATATTATATTATTATATATAATTATATATAATATCATATTATATATAATAATATATAATATATAATTATATATATTAATATAATATAATATATAATACATATTAATTGTTTTTACAATATTTGCAAAAATACAAAACATTTGCTAAAATTAAAAATTCAACTTCTTAGTTATACGTTAATAAATTTTAGAATACGACGAAAATATCCTCTTCCTAAATCTATCTGGGATGGAGAAGAGACTGTTTACTGTTTCAAGGAGAAGTCTAGACAAGCCCTCAAAGAGTGTTATAAAATAAACAGGTCGGTCCACTTTCCTTAAACCATTTTATTTTTATTTCTGTTTTGATATTATTATATTATTGCGGATAAGCAGATAAGTTTAAATAGAATATCAGGTTTATTTTAAAACCTATTTTAAAAACCCTTATACAACGTTAAATTTAGATTTTTAGATTTTTAATTTTATAGACTGCCATTTGTTAAAGACCTCTTCAATCCTTTGAGCGTGTATTCAAAAGCTATCTAAAAATTTATGCTCATCATCGATTCATCCAAATATTTTGGTATTAACCATAGAGTTGGCTGACATCTTTATTAATAAAACTGCTATGCAGATACAGTTATAACCAGCTTTTACAAGAAGGATTTGGTTTTCACAGAGCCCCTATTTTATCTATTCTGCTGGGCTGACCATTACACTGATGTTGCGTAGGTTACCCTCATCTGATTGTAATGAGCAAGTTTTCTGAACTAGTGGCGCAGTGGTCATCCGAACAGATGGTTTTTCTACTTGTATGCCAGTACAAACCTACAGGTTGACAGGTGTCACAGCTAGACTTGACATAAATAACAGATGTTATGGATGAGTTAAAACTATTACAATCATTTCAGATACCCTACACCAGAGGAAAAGAAGAGTTTAGCTAAGAAAACAGGACTGACCCTAACACAAGTTAGCAATTGGTTTAAAAACAGGCGTCAGAGAGATAGGGCACCTCCAATGCCCTGCCCGACGTAAGTAGCTCACTATACATAGATTCTCTCTCCATACTCATTTTTTGCTTTAAAAAAAGCCTAATAATTGAGAGACGCAAGGGTATATGTGTTGTTTTAAATCTCGATGCATTGCTAGAATCAAGCGGAAATAAGAACACTTACACATCCACTTCTATAGTGAGATATTTATGTTTTAAATAGATATTAACCTTATTATCAGAGGTCAATACAAATTATACCATAAGACAGTAACAAAAGTTAAAGATGTAAAGTAAATTATGGGTATTAAAATAAAAAGCTTCTTTTGCATAACTCTGTTCTGTAATGTGCTTTGGCAAGGTGTTGGTGTCTGGTATAAGGTGCAGTCGGAGTTTTTATCTTTTTGACAGAAATTGTGGGTCATCGAAACATTTTTAGAGGTACATATCACGGAGATGACCTAGTATCCATAGTTATGAGTGTCTTATGTCTGCCACAGAAATGTCGCCTCGGACAATTGATTGTCTGGGTAATATCTCTCTCATCTAAACGCTATTCAAACGGCAGTCATTTATTTGTAACTATCTTCTATTAACATTCCAGCAATATTACCCTGTTGTGTTCTGTATAACTAATAGCTCGAAAGGAAGAGGCGCTATTGTGTCATTGAACACCAATCTCAGCTCTTCCACTGTAGATTTGCTTTCAGCTCTCCGATTGCCACCCTGTAAAACGATCAGGCAGTTTACGCTGATAGCAAATTAGCGCAGCGTAACAAATGCTTGATCGCATTTCAAAAACAGAGACTGCGCATGTATATACTGGTGCCTAACGTATTAATATCATACAATGAAGTACAGAAAAGCTTTTGACATGAATAACAAAGCAATCGCCTTTTATCATCGCTTCGACCAGCCAGGCCCGGTGTATTGAGTCTTCTCAATGTGAACTGCTGTGTTTTATTTAGCAAAACAAAAAGTTTTAGAGTAGTCATGCATCAGCCTTCACCACATTTTATTATCCTATAAAACCATAAAATGAATATTGAAGGCTCAGCTCACAATGAATCGGTTTGTCGCATTGTTTGAATTCTTACACCACTTTTTAAAATAATTAAGGATGACTCGAAGCTGTTAATAATTAACAAAATTGATGCGCGGATTCGTGACTTATTTTGTGTTTGTTGTGGCGAAAGAATCTTTCTCTATCACTGACTCATTGATTCATGCCCCAGAACTAATACAATAGAGCCATGCATGTAAACATCACAAGATGCTAACAAGATGACCTCAACATCCGTGAAGACATTAAAGGTTCAATGGTCATTAAAGTTATTTGCTTAGCCAAAACTGCATAACAAGATTCTCTATCTAATTCTATAGTTGAAAATCAGCACTTATACAAATAGAACTTTTAAAATTTATAACTTTGTTTTCATTTTGCAGAGATATGAGGTTAGGTGATGGAAATCAGTACCGTATGGCTGGACACATGGGATATCCTATGCTAGACCGAGATCATGATTTTTCTCGCAAAATGATGGACATTAGCTACAGGCCTCCTATGCAATATCCTCAGCAGGGATTTGTAACCCATTCAGGTTATCCTTCACATCTACAGTGTTAAAGCCTACTTTTACAACTGTATTCGAATTTCAACCCAAATGTTTCTTAACAAAACAAATTTTTATATTTCTTAGGGTTTTAAAAATATAAAATAATCTATTTTTCAACAGTGAACTAGTTATTCCAGTCAAATACGCTGAATTTACCCTGATGATATTATATTGTACTATATGTTTTATACATTCCTGAAGCAAGGCTCAAGGGAACTTTGGACTCAATGTATCATATTTTTATGTATTAATTTTCTGCCATATTTTGTATATTGTGTTAGCTGACATCGGGAGAATTCCCATGACAGGTGAAGATAACTACTAGTTCTTTTTTATTGTACAAACTTAGTCATTTCTTGTAGTCAATATGTAAGAGTGATATTTATTTTGTTATGAAATGTGAGAATGAGTGCGGTGTCTTTTCTAAACCAACCAGTCACCTCTTAGAGCAGCTTCAGAATATGCTGAAGCCTAGAATGTTTTTGTGTTTATGTAAGTCATGGAGCAGTGTTATGTTAGCAGCTTGTCAGGTCACTACTGTTTCCCTGATGATGGAAAAAAGGTTTTTTTGTCAAAGTATTGTTTCTGTTGAGGTTATATCATGTTTCATCATTCACAAACTGCCAATGAATAAGAGGTGTCTGTAGGCAGACCTTGGCCTCTGGTTCTAGAGTGAAAACACAGCGTGTGATTGTGATGTTATGTATTGTATTTAGCCTAGCCATAGTTTCTACTTCTCTTGAATTGCCCTCGACAATCAGTCTGTCATTTTTCTATGTAATTATTCAATATGCTGGTTTTATCGTCATAATCGATCTAAAGATATTCATACATATTGATCAATAAATTACTGTTTATTGTTAACAAATTGCTTTCTTGAAAGTTTGTTTCAAATGTGTTTGAATATTGGTGAGAGTTGATAACCGCTAGAAACATAACGCAATAGACCATTAAGTGAGACACTCATATACATTTCCTAAAATAGAAAATTCAATTCCCGAGTTATATGTTGATGAATTTTAGAATAAAATGAAAACATCCTTTTTTCAAATTTGTCTGGGCCAAAGGGGATTGTTTAGTCATGGTAGAACAACTTCTCACACTATCATCAGGCTTTTCAACAGTTAAATATATTGTTCTATGGCTATTCTATACATAGTTACTAACCAAAAACTGTTAAAAGCCATAGAAGCCTTTTAGCAAAACAAACAAATATCAAGTTATGTTAACAAATCAATAACTGTCAGGTAGTCTTTAGGTAAACATTTGAGTTGTATTTGCATACAGTGAAGGTTTGAACTCAATTGACTGAATTATTGGTATTTAAGTTTTATCAGTGAATGATTTGGGTAGCTTGTATACATGTACAATTTTTATTGGCGTTAGTAATCAATCACCAACGAAAAGATGTTTTTCATTACTTGCCAAAACAAAAATCAAAAGACAGAAGTCAGGAATTGTTGAGTGATCTAACAGTATTACGGAAGTCTGGATAGTGAATTGGAGATTCTAGTAACAGAAGGTTTGTAAAGGGAAACTTACGGTGGTGGACATTGTATGTTTTTTTGTCACGGAATAAAAAACAATCTTTGTCATATGTGTGGAATGATAAATACAAATATTCTGGATAGGGTTTGTGTAGGATTCGGAAGCCTGCAACGCAAATGCTGAAAAAGCAGGTTTGGAATATGGCAACAGGTTCAAAGAATTTGTGATGTGATTGGTAGAAGTGTGGATGAGATTGGTAAAGTATGGATGGGATTAGTGGAAGTGTGAATGTGATTGGTGGAAGTGTGAATGAGATTGGTGGAAAAGTGGATGTGATTGGTGGAAGTGTGAATGTGATTGGTGGAAGTGTGGATGTGATTGGTGGAAGTATGAATGTGATTGGTGGAAGTGTGGATGTGATTGGTAAAAGTATAGATGTGATTGGTGGAAGTGTGCTGAGCCAGATTACTCAGCCATAACCAAATCCATAACCATAACATATCAACCATATAACATATTAACAACCATAACCATAATCACATTCAAGAGCAGTTCATCCCCTCACATAGAGATGAGTACCTTTGGTGAAAAGAACAAAAAATGTGAATAATCTAAATTTATGTTGCAAATATAAAATGGCATTAATATACAAATCAATATTGGTATACAATAAAATCTTAAAGTAAAAGGAGTAAATCAGAGTCCACCAGTACAGTGGTGTGTGGGCATGCAAGCATATTCCCACTGTCGTAAGCTTTGCATACAGACACAATCACTGCCAATCACCAGCCCGTTTATTTTAAATAAGTTTGTATGAGAATTCAGCCATTGGCTCACTAGGAGATAGCAAACTTTCTGGATGGAGGAACAGCTCCAGTTCGCCTCTTTCTGAGCCACTAGATCAAGATATTTTAGTAGCTTAAAGATTCTCATTTGTAAAAGAGAAATCTTTTGCTAATTCTACTGACAGCAGGTTTTAAATTACATACCAAGCATAAATATTAGTAACTTTTTTGCAACATGAAAAAATGTTCATTTTTGCAATGATTTTTTGTGAAGGGCCAGTTTATTGTCGGGTAGTCTGAGGCTTAGACTGGTGCTTCTTTATTCATTTTCATCGCCAATCTCTCTACAACTGACAAAAGGGATCTTGTACCCTCTTGTTTCAAATGAATATAAAAAGGCTCACAACCTAATAAAATACTGACATATTCAGAATATAGTTTATACAAACAATATGTTATTAGAAGGTCATTTTAAGAGTCTAATGTTTTCACTCATCAGTAACATATGAAAACAACTCACTTTATGGTCTTTGACATTTTGCCTGCCGGTCCTCCGCTATTGTCTGATTGAAATGTGCTTCCTCGTGAGTATACAGTGAGTATACACAAATTGTCGCAATTATTTGCTATTTGGACTTGTTGAAAGGTTGCCAGCAAGTCCAAATCGACGAAAAAATAGAAAGATGAAGAAAGTGAACTTGTTGCAACAAGATTCACTTTCTTTGTCTTCACAATTCATTCTTGCACCCCCCCCCCCTTTCCTTCGAACAACAGCTTACACTCCTTAGGGTTGCGAGCATCCCTGATGGAGAAACAAAACATCATCAGACACTGGTTAATTTATTGCAACTTTTAAGGAATGTTTAATTATTTCATTTTGAGATTAGTACGAACTCAAGCAATATGAGCTATGAATTTTTACTAATGAGCCATGTCTTTGATCTATAAATCATATTACTCTTAACACACAGTTTGTGCGCTGTCTTTAGTCGGTAGATAGCTGCACTCTTGTTTCTGTCGAATCATGCCTCACGCCATCACTTTACGTAGAGAAACTTTTTAAAGAAAGCGGAAAATGCGTCTTTAAGTTAGTGAAGGTAACAAGAGATGGAGTTTTTGGTTGCTCTACTTGAGTTACTAAAACTTGTGAGTTACTGCTATACTTGAAACCTGAGTTAGGTACTGTACTCGGTGTACTCACTTATCAAACAAACTCAAATAATGATTTCCATCGCTGTCAGATTTTAGTGTAATTGTGGATAACCTGAATTTTTGTGTTATTGTAAAGTCTATTTTTCAGAGTTTATTTCTAAAACTTACTCGCTGTATTGTCTCTCTGTAAATTTTTTTGCTGAGTCTCAGTTTATTTCTCTTCAGCCTTATCATTCTTCGCATATTGCTTTTTCAATTTTAGTTACTGTGAGTCACGTTTAGTTACTGTGAGTCACGTTTAGTCACTGATAGTCACTTTTAGTTACTGTTAGTCACTATCAGTTACTGTTAGTCAGTTTTAGTCAATGTTATTCACTATTAGTTACAATTAGTCAATGTTAGTCACTGTTAGTCTTTCTTAGTCACTGTCAGTCACTGTTAATCTTTACTGTTCATTGTTAGTCACTTTAAATCAGTGTTACTCACTGCTAGTCACTTTTAGACACTACTAGTCACTGTTATTCACTGTTAGTTTTTGTTAGTCACTTTTAGTCAGTGTTAGTTACATTTAATTATTTATAGCAATATTTAGTCACTTTGGGCAGAAATGACTGCTTTGCAGTGAAGGTAAAGAAAGACTAGGAAAGATTTAGAAGTAAAATGCTAAAAGTTTAACTTAATGTGAATCCTTAATATTCAGATATTTTTCCTGTAGATCATCACTAATTTTATAGCCCGTCGAGTGCTATATTTGCTATATAATTCTATAATTATTTCCTTTGTAGGACATTTCAACATTTAAATCAAATTTCGTTTCAATTTTTAAAAGTTGTATTCCAGTTTGTTGCTATTATAAAAGTGCTAAAAGTATGTTGCTGTGAAATGCAGTTATTTTAAGAGGAAAATCCATATGAGTGGGTACATATCAATAGGCTTGAGATTATATCTAGAGAATAGTTATGATAAAATATCAATTTGGTAAAAGCTCTTCATTTTACCAATTTATTAAAGTACCCTATAATATCACCATTCATAGATTAATCTTAATGTAATCATACACATTTCAGGCCCGCGTTCAAGTGTTCAACACAGAGTCTAAGTATTCAATACAGAGCTCAAGCCAGAGTTGAAGCCAGATTGTATGAGTGCAAGACAGAGTTCCAAATAGAGTTCGCCAGTTCAAGCCAAAGTTAAAAACTTATAGCCATTACGAAAGGTTGAATAAATTCGTTTTTGCATCAAGAAAAAGGTGTCCGTGTTTCAATTTTTGTGAGCATACATTGATCATGGTTAAAAATAATTTGTTGAGAGATTGATGGCCAGAGTACTTTGCATAACCACCTGGAGTTTGACTTGAGTTGTAGACAATAGTTTAAATGGCTATGTATTGGAATCACAGCGTTTCTCATCTGAGTAAAATCATTATCATCTGTAAGAAAACATCGTACAGCACATTTAGATTTCCTGCTCATGTGTTGGTGAATAATAGTTATTGCTGACTGGGGCCGTGAGATGAGGCATTTTTATCATTTGTTATTATTTAGACACTGCCTTTACGGACAAGCAATTACACTATCAGGTAAAATAATGGCCTCCAAACAAATCCAGTAATAACATTTTGGCTCTCCTCGAATACGTTCTGAATACAGCAAGTGGCTGGTTATCTAGCAAAGATTGCCTGTTGGAAAAGGTTTTGAGTTGGGTTATGTAATAATGCTTCGTAAAAGTGTATGTATGCCATCTCTCCGAGAAGGTTTTTTCACATTAATTCTAACAGTAAGTACCACAAAACTGTGATAATTTTTACGATTGGGAGGGGTGCTTGTTCAGAATTCGAGTACAATGAGCTCTTTATTTCTGTATTTATTATCTTTATCTCAAAGTAGCAAAAGCAAACATATTTTTTAAGTTATACATATTAAAAACTACGTATTTAGTTTTTTGAAGTTTTAAAAACCGCTATATGTTTGAACCTTTTTGCTTCTTAACATGTTTTGAAAATTAGTTTTAAAGTCAGCTAGAGCACATTGAAACTCCCTAAAAAACATCATATTTTTGTAATAAAATAAGTTAGGAATGACTATCAAATGGTGCTGGCTATCAAGCTAAAAATTTTTTTAGAATAATTGGAATACCTAAAAAACATCTGAAATTCTCTTGCTAAATGCACCTTTATTCAGTTAAGTAAGTACAGCACAGTCTCAGAAACAAAGAACACATTCTTGCTGGCAAGACATGAGCAACACATGGAAGCTGAGTTGAGGGTGAATAAATCTTTTAAAGAAAACCGTAAAACTATTCACTTCACAGTAACTTCAACAGTACTACATCTAAGGCAGCATTAAACTCTGGCTTCAATTTGACAGTTTAAAATTTCAATTTTTATGAAGATGGCGAGCGCTGCAGCGGAAAGACTGATTGTAACAACGGAAGAGGCTGAATTGCGTAAGAAAGGTTATACATTAGGTTCAACGCTAGGTGAAGGCTCTTACGCTAAGGTCAAATCCGCTCATTCAGATAAAGAAAAAAAGAATGTGGCCATAAAGATTATCAATCAACGTCGAGCTCCAAAAGATTTCCGAGAGCGCTTTCTTCCGAGGGAATTAGAGATTCTTCAGAGCATTCATCATGAGAACTTAGTGAACCTGTATGAAATATTTAAAATGAACGGAAAGGTAAATTCATGGATAACAATTTTCTGTCTAGGCATTATGTAGTTACTAAAACTTTTTATTTGACCTGATCAACTTTGCGATCAATATTTAGCTTAACGTTGAGCATGCATTCTCTCGCTTATGAGTCCTTCATGTAAAAAGCTTGGCCTAAGAGCAACTAGTTTGTTATCTTTTTCAAAAAGTTTGGGCTGCAGTGAGTAGATCTGACTCTTGCTCAGTGAACCACATGTAGATTAGCAGTGCTGCCTTAGGGCTACCTCTAATAATTCAAGACAATCCTCGTATTAACTAGATATGTAAAACCGGCACTGGTATACGTACCTCTATGTTACCTTAGCCAATGAAAAGACCGTATTGGGGATTCAATTGAAAAGGAATTTCAGGCATTAATAGATTTGTCATAAGCACATCAAGAGCTTGCAATGTATGTACCATTTTCTTTGCTTTAAATGTCGCATGTATCAACGAGTTACTGCCATACCCATTTTTAAGTGTTTGTATTACTTGGCAGAGATTCAACCATGTAGTGATGCAATGCTTTTTTCACTTTTCATTTGCAAGATAAGGCTGATTATAATTATGTGAAAAGTTTGCAATTTGTAGTGTGACAAATTTGGTAGCATTTTAATTCAATAGAAATTATGCCTGACATAAACCAAGTGAGGCTATATGAACCTGCTGCCAGTAACACATGTAATCCGGTACTATCTGTACATGGGTCCAGCCAGCGGCCACCAAATGGTCAACATCCATGTAAATGGGTAGTTTGAACTCGACACCCTTACAGAACCAAAAACACCATCTGTAAATGCACCACAATATACTAGTGATGCACCATGGCAGCATTTAGAGAGCAAGGATAAGCCTATTTATTGGCCAGCCTCCGCAACAGGATAAAAATGCTGGTATGCCCCAACCTGTTCTTGCCTGCTGAATACCATATTCTTTCTGTTGAAAGAGTAAATTTTGTCTAGCGAAAGCCAGAATTCACTTCAACATTTGCGTGCGGCTGAAGAATAAAATGACATATGAAGTAGCCACACCATAAGCAGTCTTAGTTGCCTTGACTGCAGGCAATGGCGAGAGAAAAACTCTATTATGCAGACATTTTGGAGAGAGAGTTTGTGGCACTAAAAATATTAAAAGCAGCACAAGTTCTGCAATACAGCTTCATCAAGCATTGAGTTAAATATAAACTAAAGCCCTCACTCTGTAAACATAGCCCTAGTTCATTGCCACAAATCTTTAATGGGTAGAGAGCCAAATAATACTATTTATATTTAAAATAATTAAAATAATAATACTATTAGTCTTTACTATAATAAGAGCAGCACCTGTCCAAAGCTGTCACACTGTCCAAGCACCTGTCACACTAACAGCATTAGGAAAAGGGGGTTGCACCTGTATCCAGTTGGTTGGTATCCAGTTAAACTCCTTGCGCAGGGATTTAACTAGATACTCCTGGTTACAGACCGGTGCACTAGCCACTATGCCACTCGGCTGCCATGCCACATCGGCAATTAATTATGCACCTACTGATTAATCATTGCGATATTTTGCGATGCGCAGGACGGCCAAGTGTAGTAGTGATAATATTCAGTATCTTTGGAATTATCCTTTCCTTGTTATGCTGGAAATAAATCTGTTATTTACAACGATCCAATAGGGAGTTTGGTAAGTGCATAGACACTAAGGAATGTCTTAGAGAAGGAGTAATTTGAAAGAGAAAAATGTTTTTGTGACCTTTGACCTAAAAATAGTTTTGGTCTGCCACAATTACTTGCTCTATGATCGCAATTTAATAATAATAATAGTAATAATAATAGCAATAATAAGACAGAGGAAAACTCTTGAGTAGAAGCCCAAAAGTGGAAATCGTTAGACAGTGTTTGGGTCTCACATACAGGCTTTGGTAAAAACATCTAAAGTAATAATGGTAGATAGCCAAACTAAAACTATATTCAAAGGATATATTTTCTACCAAAATTCATCATTGTAGTGTTTTTGTATTTTCATTATTCAAAGATCATTGACTTATGAAAAGGAATTGCATTGCTTTCCATGAATTAAAGTTTGTGAATTGTTAAAGATTGAATCAGAAAGATGGGGCGGGGCGTACACCCTTTTGTAAAACATTTTACTCCTTACCTTAGAACTTAGGGAATGGAGTGGAAGCTTCTGTTACTTTCATAACCATAGACAATCTCTGACACACCAATAGAGAACAATAATTGTGAGTAATGTTTAAATCATAGCAGGTAAATCAGCATTTTAGCAGTTATATGCTACACTCAAGGTCATTAAGTGTTAAGACAAATTAATTCCTAGCAAAGGCCTGTTTTGAAAAATTAACTAAATGACAATAAAGTTCCATTCAGAATCACTCTATGGCACAGAAAATTTCAAAAGCAGCTGATTTAGGAGAGCTGCTATTTTGAGATTTGTAGAACAGCTAGCAAACCTAACGCTACTTTCCAGTGTCTCCTCGAAGCACACAATTATCTGAAAGGTTATAAATTATACATCACTTTTAAGTATTTTTGGTTCTCTAAAACCCTCAGATCTTGAAGCACAGTGAGACCAGCAATGAGCTATTCTCACGTATTCTTCGTTCTTTAATCACGCCATTATATTAAGAGAAACTTGGTCATTTTGAAATATTTCCAGTTTTCGGCTCTGTTTAAAGTAATTAGCAAACATTAAGTCATTTCAGACTGCAAGTGAAATTTATTGCAACTTCAGTTTGCAACCCTTAAAAACAGATTCCCTCACAAATTATAAAACCATTATTTTATGTAGCGAAGTCAAGCAGTGATCATGACTGATAACTGCCATGTTCCTCATAGACATAAACATTGTCAGGCTGGATACTTGAACACCACAACAAACCTTCAAGAAAGTGTTTTCTCCTCTGTTATACCATATCCAACAATTTGTTATAATACCAAAGATTTCTCTTTTTAGGTCTACATATGCATGGAAATAGCGGGCCACGGAGACCTGCTAGAGTACATCAAGTTGCGAGGCTCCATTCCAGACCGTCGAAGCTGTACATTTTTTAGGAACCTGCTGGACGGAGTGGAATACTTACACAGCCATAACATAGTGCACAGGTAACTCATTGTCAAGTAGATGTCAATGTTTATGTTAGAGTAATTTATAAAGTGAGTAGCAGACAAATGAGAATGAATGGAACCAATACGGTGCCCTTATACTTCCAGTGACCTTACTTTCTCAGTACCTTGCTCGCAGAGACTGGAGTAAAGTATAACAATAACAAAATATCCATTTTTATTAAACTAAAAAGAAAAGTATATTGTTAAGACCGGTTTTTAAGCTGTCTCCAAATAATTTGTCTTTGAGCAGCCGACTAACTGTTCGTTTTGAGCTTTTAAAAGCTTGTAATCATATTCCCACATATTATGCACCTACAACACAACAGAGTAAGACATGGTGAATCTGTTGATACCAAATAAATGTAATGTGAATTTTGTTGCAAGTCAACCTTTAAGACCAGTTTATAAGCTAACTCAAAATAATTTGTCTTTGAGCAGCCACCTTAACAGAGTGTTTCTTGCTCACACAAGGTTTGTGTCAGAGGAAAGTATGGAAAGAGCGATGCCGCCTGAATTATAAGGGCACCACATTGGTTTCATTTGGGCTCTCTTAGTGACATTACTCTAGTTTACAGTTCTTATAACCTAATAGGAAATATAGTGTGTTAGATGCATGGGTTTAGCGAACTTCTCATGTGCTATATGCATATAAGTGCCTCTGAGCCTGCCCAAAGATGCCAGTTTACTCTATGATTTCCTGTGTCAAACTGTGTATACCAAGATAATTATGTGGTATATGTTGAGTTCACCCACAGTTGATCCGATGTATCATGAAGTACATTCTTGCAGCACTCATATTTTCATAGCGTGTAACTGACCAAATTTTATTTTATTGGCAACAATAACATAAAAGAAGTTTTCATGTAAGAACCTTGTTGAAAAAAAAATTATTTTAAGTTTAAGGATAGAATGAACTATTAAATTGATTCAAAGTGCAGTAAAAACTTAAATTAAATTTTGCTAAAATGTTGTAAATTTTCAAGACTGTTAGATCTCCTTTACGTTTGTTTGATAAGAAGCGTTGCAATGTTCAAGAATTAAACCTCATTTAGTTTTACTATAAGACTCAATTTAGTTTTCACGTTCTCAACACACTATGCCTGAACGCAAACATAATATACTGAGCATTTGCATAGCTACTGTAAGCGCCTTCTTACAGTAGCTATATGTGATAAACATTTATACATAAATGTTTGCTGTTTAAAATAATCTAATTGTGCATGTATCTCCAATCTACCTGACGATCCATTACATTCCAATTTCCCCAAAAAACTACTACACATACGTGTATGCCTAATAACAACATCTTGCCAATTTATATTATAGACCAGCGTTTTAAAAAAGAGCTTTTTATTTTTATCTCATGGTCTTATTTACTCAAAACAGCATCGATGTAAATAAATTTAATGTCTATCATGTTATGTATGTGAGTTTATAAATGTTCAGAGTATTATAATAATAGCACAACTTGATGTTTTTAATTGAATTTTATATTCTCATCATTTAAGGCAATTACTAAGAAATAAGCTATTAAAAACCATTAATGAAGACTCCGTGTGCTCGGTAGCTTAGCTAATCAAGGTGCAGAGCCCGACTGGTGATGAGCAGGGTGTAGCTCACATGATGAACAGTCAATGCAGTTTTAAGAAAAAAGAAAAAAGACAGCCCATCGACGACTCGCAAACTACTCTAACCGCGACAGCAGGTGCTGTTTAAGGACCATCATAGATTAGTGTCTCCAATGCTCTAGATGTCAGCAGGCAGCTGATTCCATGCTTCTAAGGCTTGCTATGAAGGATGACAATGTTCAGATGCTGAAGTACATGCTGGACGTAGTAGTAGATCAAAAGGGGACTTGCGAGTAGAGTAAGCGTGTTTGGTTTTAGGGAGAGAACACCTGGTATAGTACAGGTTGTGAGCAAGCATACAGATATGAGGGTAGTTTTAGGGAGAGAACACCTGGTATAGTACAGGTTGTGAGCAAGCATACAGATATGAGGGTAGTTTTAGGGAGAGAACACCTGGTATAGTACAGGTTGTGAGCAAGCATACAGATATGAGGGTAGTTTTAGGGAGAGAACACCTGGTATAGTACAGGTTGTGAGCAAGCATACAGATATGAGGGTAATATAGGTCAGAGATAAGAAGAATTTTAGCAGTTTTAAGCAATGAGGCTGAATGGATACGAGTAAATTTCTTAAAAGTTGTGCATCATCGTTATGGGATGATTATTGCTTCCTGGAAATGCAATTTGTACTAGCAGCGCCACAAGGAACTTAAATCTTTTATCTAATAATTAATAATAATTTCTTAAATCTTAAATCTGACCAATAGTTGGTGGCAATGATTTCAGTAACATAACAGTAGAATGTCACTGTAGATGGTAGATGTAGATGGTCACTGCTTGATTGATAACAAATACTGATAACAAGATAATTATTTTACTGTTTTAAATAAGAATATGGCGGAGAGGGAGTAACTCCCATCAATTTGAAGTACCTCTGAGTTGACGGTGTGGACCTCTCACTAGGCGAGGCTTTGCTTAGAAGGAGATGGCCAGGTCAGTTGGGAGGAGACATTCGATAGTAGCAGTCACTTGAGTAATAGTTGATCTCTTCCAATGCTTGGTCTGGCTGGGCAGTATAGACCAGCAGACTGATTCTTTCAAAGTTCTTAAATCAAGAGTTTGTTTGCTGCCACACTAATGGCTACAGTCTCAGCAATTGGTTTCTGTGTCTTTGGTGTCTAATCAAACTGTAAAAAACAGTTTTGGGTTACAATTAGTTAGTTTATGGTAAACAAACATGATAAACGTGATTGGGACTGGTGAAAAGAAGAAACACAAATCACGGCTTATGAAAAGCAGCTCGTGGTGAGATTCCATTGAAGATGCACAAGGAGCGATGTGTGCAATACCACAGTTGAAGCTAAGTCCTACCTTTTAAAAGCAGAAGAGGAGGTTTTATGCCACAAGAGTGGGTATAGCAAAATACTAAATAGTATTGAAAAATGATAGTTGAGTTGCAAGCAATCCAAAGTTATCAGCTATTAAAACTCACAGCTACCGACAAAAAAATTACATAAAAGGACTATAAACAGTATAGATATACCCAGAATGACATTAAAATTTATGTGTTAGTATGCAGCAATATGTATTATTGTTTGCATTATACGTTGTCTTTCATCAGAGAATAGGTTGCAGCAAGATGCATTTTACACATGGACCAACAAAAAACGTGTATATAGACCAATCAGAAAAGTTCATTTTGAGGATAAGTAACTTTCATTGTTTCAACCAGCAGAGAACTGTAGATTTGTGCCCTCAACCAACAGAGAACTGTAGACTTATACCCTCAACCAGCAGAAAACTGTAGACCTTTGCCCTCAACCAGCAGAGAACTGTGGACTTATGCCGTCAACCAGCAGAAAACTGTAGACCTATGCCCTCAACCAGCAAAGAACTGTAGACTTATGTCTTCAACCAGAATTATTTATCACTGTTTTCGTTGTGCGAATGATATGGATTGGGAGTTGTGCACTTTCAGTTACCCTGCGATAATTTTTTCAATAGGCATTCACATGTTGTGGATTAACATGGTCCCTTAGTTAAAAAAGATAAGGAAATCTATACCAGATCTGATAGTGCACCATTCTCATATCGCTTTTTAGCACGCTTTTGAAATAGGAATGACTGAAGCATCGAACATAATTAAAATAGAATAGCGACATTGTCTAGCGTATCATTCACAAGAGCAGTTTCCATCTTTTCTAAGCTTGGGACATTCGGTGAAAATTGGCGAGTGATAAAACTCGCTTGATTTGTGAGTTTCCGCTATTTCTATCTTGCAGATGTCGCAAGGTCGTCAAGTCGTCAAGTAACCAAGTCATGGAAACATAGTGTATGCTAACTATCATGCTAGCTATCAGACCTTGTCTGCTTTAGAGCTCAATCATCTCTACAAAAGTAATAAATTACTAAGTGATCTGACTATATCAGTTCTCCCAAATGCATTGCTTATATATTCTCACACTAGTGGAACGGCCGGCGCTGCACAGGTATTAAAACTTAGCTAATAAGCAATGAGAGGTGATGTAGTTGCTTGCCGCTTGCCAATAACCTGGCGCATTGCCAATGGCTAATTTTAGTAAGCTACTGTAACTAATAACAGCTAAATACTTGCTCTCACAAGAGAGCAAGCACAAAGTTATGTTGTGCCGTAATGGAGAGTAGTAGCGTATTTTCACCCACCTAGCAACATACATGGCCCAACGAATTCATCAACCTCGCATAGTTGAATTGGTAGGGTATTTGCCTGACAAACGGGAGGTTCCGAGATCAAGTCCTCTGCAAGATGGATTCTTTATTAGCTATAGCTGGACATACTGAATTACACAAAGGCTTTGAGAGTTATATATAAATTTACATATAACAGATAAATTGTTGTCCTCCATAAGTTCATCATAAAACAGAGACTACTTACTACCTCTGATGCAACAATCCTTAGTACAATAGGGCTGTGTCTATCCAAAAGTGCACTGACAGTGTTAGGGCAAAAATTTGCACCGTGTATGGTTCAAACCTGGATAGTCACACTCTCAGTCGGGCTCTCTACCATCTGCTCCACTCAACCACCTTTTCGCAGCTGGGAATAATTGTGCACACAGTTATTACACATGACAATCTCTCACGGCATGCATGACTGATAATGATTACACTCATTTGTAAGGATTCATTTATTATTTTATTCCATATATGTAACTATAATTAACTTTTTTCTAAATGACATAGCAATAAAAGGAACGTGGAATAAATATACTATTAATATCACTTTGCTATTCTCGCTACGCTGTAGTTTCAGGAAAGTTATCTGCTCTTAACCTAAACTTATGCAGACCCCAGTGTTTCTTAAAAGTGCAATTACCTCGAGGAACAATTTAGTGAGCAGATAACTTTGAAACAAAACTGAAACAACAAACTAACTATTACTGAAACAGCAAAACTAACGACTGAAACATTACTTTGTGAAATACTTTTTTCACCATTGTGTGACTTTCGCAGCTGTTGCTTTTCTGTTAATTGTGGTACATTTTTATGCATGCAAGGTGTGTGTGGTTTGTTTAAACTATGTGTATGAGAATAAACTGGCCAAAGCTCAATGGGACAGGACTGAAGTGAAGCGAAGACGGGTTCTATGCCACTCGTACCATTTGCAGATTGTTTTAGAGATCTTAAGTGTGAGAATCTCCTCCTAGATGTTCACAACAACATCAAGATCTCTGACTTTGGATTTGCTCGGCGGTTCGAAAACTCGGAAACATGTAGGACATTTTGTGGCAGCGCTGCCTATGCTGCTCCAGAAATACTGCAAGGTGTGCCATATGAACCCCGAGGCTACGATGTTTGGAGCATGGGTGTCATTCTCTACATAATGGTGAGAGCTAATAGGTCAAATACCTTTGCTCGCATAAGTAATGCGCTGACTTGTTATAATTTTAAATAGTTTTTGTCAAGTCGTGACACTATCTAACAGGTGTGTGGTTCAATGCCATTTGATGACTCCAATATTCGGCGCATGATCAGAGACCAAACGGAGAGAAGAGTAGGATTCCGACATTCAAAGCATGTAACAGAAAGCGCTAGAAATTTGATACACAGTATCTTGGAAGCAGATGTCAGCAGACGGTGAGAGGTGTTTTTACCATCTTGCTTATTGCTTTTTGTTGATTTATTCTTTTTTTACCAAAACACTGGCAAATAGCTTGCATCATTTTTGTAAACTGAATATTGTTGTAGATACAAAATAACTGAAATAAGAGCTCATGCCTGGATGCACCTGAAGGATGACAAAGATGCCAAAGAAGGGAAGGACAAAGATAGCAAAGAGAAATAACTTGTCACAATTTTTTTAGCTGGCTGAAGATCAATACCGACTATATTGCAACCAGACCTATTTCAAACTACCTTCACAAGCCCTGCACTTTCTTGTAGTACTGATGCGCGGTGAAGATTGAAGTGATAAGAGTTATTCTCTCTTAGAAAGATAACTCTTGCTTTCACAACCTAACTGCTATGATGCATTTAGCAATACACTAAAAGAATAACAAGCAAGTTCAAGCAATCATATAGCTGGGTGTTTATCTTTCTTTCTTCTCTTCAGCTCAATTTTTTTTCCAGTTCTACTGCCCACCAGCTCCTCTGCAATTCCATTTTGAAATCTTGTGAAACATCATTGAATTTAATTCATTTCATGTTACACAGGTGAGCTTTAGTTTTTATTGATATCTTCAAATCATGTGACACAATGCTCGTCTCACGGCTTATTGTGAAGCGGTTATAGACAATGGCAATGATCAGGTGCTGAAGCAATGATATAATAAATGGTGCATGTATTGAATCGCACTATAAAATTGCAGTCATAAACTTTTGTAAAGCAGCCAAAAAGATTTATGCTCTACATTTGCTTGCTGTAGTCTCTACATTTATGTGTAGCAGCCTCTACGTCTGTGCATGGTAGGTGCTATCTAGATTTATGTTTAGCACTTTCTATGTCTATGGGTAACACTCGTTAAATTTGTGCTACAACATATTTGAGTGACTTTGTATTCTACAAAAAAAACATTGGAAAGTTTTTCTGATTTCCAAAAGCTAAAAAATAAAAAAGGATTTAGCAGAAACCGCAGGTAAAAACTGATGGTAAGGACACACAACTCCTGTTTTTGCTTAACAATTTTCGGCCCAAAACTTCACATAATAAATATTAAAAACATTAAGTTGCTTTAAAGCCAAATAGCTCAAGTCGATCTGCACAAAATTGTACATAAGTAACAATTAATCTTCATAATAAAAATGGCAGTTTTTAGCTAGTAAATCTGCTACGTCATTCCACAGAACGCTTCGTAGCACTCTGTTTTATATGGATCTGTGTACTTGTATATATAGTCATGATCGGTGTCCCATGAACATCGAATTACTAACATAGAAATAGTACGCCCTCTGCAATTGTTATTAACTACTCCGTAGGCTTTAATGTACGAGACAACCATTATTTCACTGGGCATTGTTGCATCAGTCCAGTAAGGTTGTTGGGTTCCACAACTTCGTGGTAATGGACATCTGTCTAGCATGTGCGTTCCTACAACAGATAGGTTGGTAGTATGTGAGTTTCTATATGGGAAAAGATGATGGCACCTGAGTTGGTATGTCAGACAAGATGGTAGAATCAGAGTTAATATGTCAGACAAGTTGCTGGCTTGTGAGTTTTTATGCCGGACAAGGTGGCGGTATGTGGGTTACTATGTCAGACAAGATGGCGATATATGAGTTACTATGTCAGACAAGATGGCGGTATATGAGTTACTATGTCAGACAAGATGGCGATATATGAGTTACTATGTCAGACAAGATGGCGGTATGTGGGTTACTATGTCAGACAAGATGGCGGTATGTGGGTTACTATGTCAGACAAGATGGTGGTATGTGAGTTACTATGCCAGACAAGATGGTGGTATGTGAGTTACTATGCCAGACAAGATGGCGGTATGTGGGTTACTATGTCAGACAAGATGGCGGTATGTGGGTTACTATGTCAGACAAGATGGTGGTATGTGAGTTACTATGCCAGACAAGATGGTGGTATGTGAGTTACTATGCCAGACAAGATGGCGGTATGTGGGTTACTATGCCAGACAAGATGGTTGTATGTGGGTTACTATGCCAGACAAGATGGCGGTATGTGAGTTACTATGTCAGACAAGATGGTGGTATGTGGGTTACTATGCCAGACAAGATGGTGGTATGTGAGTTACTATGCCAGACAAGATGGCGGTATGTGGGTTACTATGCCAGACAAGATGGTTGTATGTGGGTTACTATGCCAGACAAGATGGCGGTATGTGAGTTACTATGCCAGACAAGATGGTTGTATGTGGGTTACTATGTCAGACAAGATGGCGGTATGTGGGTTACTATGCCAGACAAGATGGCGGTATGTGGGTTACTATGCCAGACAAGATGGTTGTATGTGGGTTACTATGCCAGACAAGATGGTTGTATGTGGGTTACTATGTCAGACAAGATGGCGGTATGTGAGTTACTATGCCAGACAAGATGGTTGTATGTGGGTTACTATGTCAGACAAGATGGCGGTATGTGAGTTACTATGTCAGACAAGATGGTGGTATGTGGGCTCGTATGTCAGGCAAGGTGTAGTAGGGTGCAAGTTTCTACATCAGAGAAACTGATATTGTGTGAGTTCTTATACTAAACAAGATGGTGGCCTGTGAGTGCCAATATCAGGGAAGATGGTATCATGGGAGTTGCTGTATCAGACAATATAGTAACACTATATGTTCCTACATCAGATAAGATGGTGGATTACTGAGATATTGTGAGCAATAAAAATAGATCTAGTCAAAAAAGAATTATTTAAAATTTAATGAGTATTATTATAATGCTCAATATTTAACAACTTAGCAAAGATTTCCCTAAATAAAATTTCTGTAAGGGCTGTTTAAAATTCAGTGGCTTATATAACGTTTCAGGAGATGATATAGTTAGCTTTTAATTATTTTATTTCTTTATTTTTTAAATAAAATATGTTACACATAAATAATCTTAAAGAAATTTTTATATTTTGTACAGATTGAAATTTCACAAGTTTCCACTTCTGCAGTTTGACTTTTATGAAAGGAAATTGAAAGCATTTTCCAAAAACATTGGAGTGAAAGCTAACGAAAGTTCTGTTAATTAATTTTGAAGTAAACAAAGTAAGCCTTTGGTGTCAAAAGCCATCATTAGCAAATGCTCATAGTGTAAGTCAACTGTTATAATAATAAACTGAAAGACAATTTGTTGCTGATTTTATCGCTGACTTAAGGTGACACCACGCCCTTAAATAGAGCAACAGCTTGCTGTTCAAGTTTTCAATTTTTTAGTTACCATGAATTGAAGACTGACCTACTAAACTAGATAGTTTGACTTGAAGGAAATAATCTAAAAACACAGACAATCTTTTCAGACTGATAGCAAGCTGGCAAGGTAGTCAGTCCTATCTAACAGAAAATTCTGCGTTAGTAAGGCAATATTTCCGCATTAGTAAGGCAGACTTTCTCTGTATTCTACAAAAAACTAGGTAGTGCATCAGAAAAATTTAAACACTGTTTTTACAATTTTTCTATGCCTAAGACTACTTGTTTTACTAAAACTCTCCAAGTCGCACCTGCATCTTCAGTGAATCTAAACCATTGTAATTCTTCATGAAGATCGCAGGCGTAACCGTCGATGGATTGTTTGCCAACGCCTGGCCGGATATCGCTGTCATTGTAGGCAAGCCTCCAGCTACTGCTCAGATTAAAGGCATTCATGCATTCTAATTTGGGGTTTATAGTAGTTGTTATATAGGTTGTTGCAGGTAAAGTAGAGGTAGTTGTAGAGTTGGAGTTATCTGCTTCTTGTTTCCTACCTACAATAGAAATAACAAACTGGTATAAAAAACAACTAAATAATAAATATACAATAATTTAATTATCACTAATGGGGAAACTGACACACAGTCAACAGTGACGCAACACTGCTACGTTATATACACATGTTTTCTTGGTCTTACAGCGATGGGCAGCCAACGATGTCGCATTGATACGTTACATGTATATACACATGTTTGCAGTGATGTCACAGAGATATGTCACAGGTATATATGCATGTTGCAGTGATGTCACATTGATATGTTACACGTATATACACATGTTTGTAGTAATGTAACATTGATATGTTACTTGTATATACACATGTTTGCAGTGATGTCACAGTGATATGTTACAGGTACATGTATATATGCATGTTTGCAGTGATGTGACAGTGATATGTTACATATACATTATATATGCATGTTTACCTTTAATTTATGAAATCTAAATTTCAGGATCAAAGTGTTTGCTCTCTAACTTTAAGCAAAACGGAAACAACATGAAATATGAGAGCATTCATCTGTCTGGCAATAAGCCCACTGTGATGAACATTTACCAGGTCTTCAAGAGATGAGTTTATGTCTTCATAATAAATAATCATGTGGGTGAAGGACATCTTAACATGAGGTACATTGTATACTTTATGGTACTGAGTTTATAATACAGGTGGGTGAAGGACATCTTAACATCAGGTACATCATATAGTCTATGGTACTTAGTTTATAATACATGTGGGTGAAGGAAATCTTAGCATGAGGTACATCATATACTCTATGATACTGAGTTAACAATATATGTGGGTGAAGGACATCTTAACATGAGGTACATCATATACTCTATGGTATTGAGTTTATAATACATGTAGGTGAAGGACATCTTAACATCAGGTACATCATATACTATATAATACTGAGTTTATAATACATGTGGGTGAAGGACATCTTTACATGAGGTGCATCGTATACTATATGATACTGAGTTTACAATATATGTGGGTGAAGGACATCTTAACATCAGGTACATCATATACTCTATGATACTGAGTTTATAATACATGTGGGTGAAGGCCATATTAACATGAAGTACATCATATACTCTATGATACTGAGTTTATAATACATGTGGGTGAAGGACATCTTAACATGAGGTACATCATATACTCTATGATACTGAGTTTATAATACATGTGGGTGAAGGACATCTTAACATGAGGTACATCATATACTCTATGGTACGGAGTTTATAATACATGTGGGTGAAGGACATATTAACATGAAGTACATCATATACTCTATGATACTGAGTTTATAATACATGTGGGTGAAGGACATCTTAACATCAGGTACATCATATACTCTATGATACTGAGTTTATAATACATGTGGGTGAAGGACATCTTAACATCAGGTACATCATATACTCTTTGGTACTGAGTTTATAATACATGTGGGTGAAGGACATCTTTACATGAGGTACATCATATACTCTATGATACTGAGTTTATAATACATGTGGGTGAAGGACATCTTAACATCAGGTACATCATATACTCTATGGTACTGAGTTTATAATACATGTGAGTGAAGGACATATTAACATGAAGTACATCATATACTCTATGATACTGAGTTTACAATATATGTGGGTGAAGGACATCTTAACATGAGGTACATCATATACTCTATGGTACTGAGTTTATAATACATGTGGAAAAAGGACATCTTAACATCAGGTACATCATATACTCTATGATACTGAGTTTATAATATAAGGAGTTATTAGACTAAGTTACAATCTGTAAGCATTATTTTAAGTTATTTCATTTAGTCATGTTTGATTTGAAGTAAAGAGGTAAAATGCAAAAAGCTAATCAGTGGCTGAGTAAAAATTGAGAGTTTCATGAAAGAAAACTTACCGATATCAGTAGTTGTCATGATATATAATAATACGAATATACCGAGCACGCTAAAACATATGAGGACCATTGTGACCAGCACCTTGTTCCTTCCACACTCTATCTCTAAAAGATATAAAATTATTTGTAAATGCTTGTATTTGTTTCACTTGACGATTGGTTTTAAGGCCAAAGGTAGCCCAGCCTCCAACCATAATACTGCCTATGATAGAGCTATTAAAATTTGGAATTTCAAATTTCAATAGTCTTTAAAGGTTGACTTACAACAAAATTTACATTACAGTTATTTGGTACCATAATATTCACCATGTTTGACGTCTCCGTGTTGTAGGTTCAAAAGATGTAGAAATGTTATTACAAGCTCTTAAAAGCTCAAAAAGGAACAGTTGACCGCAGCCATCCAGAAAACGCCGTAGATCGGTATCCCTTTCCAAAACGGCTCAAATGGGACGTAGCTGAAGACGATGGCTTCTGTTTACACTTTCATGCAACCTCATTAGTCAAAATATTTTCACAAATATACTTCATGCATTCAATAAAACTATGTCTATTGTCATTACGCGTCTATTTCATCATTATCGTAATGCTGTCACTTTGAACACTGACATCTCAAAACCTACCCTAAAAATTCGTTTAATTTTTTAACTTCAACTCGAAGGAGGGCATATCCTCATCTAATGAACATGACGAACCTGTTGATCACCTGTGATAGTCGAAAAATGCTGCAGAAATTATCCGCGCTGTTTGGCAGGAAGTATGGAGCACATGATCAGATCACGACTAGACGATTAGATAAAGCCGAAACGAATCTGTAAAGTAGCGAGCATCTATATTTGATTGGGACTTTTAGGTAAAACTCGAAGTGTTTGTCATAAACTAGTGCTATGAGACGTTTTATATTGAGCCTATTCATTTATTATATTTATTGGCTTTTGAATTCACGTAATAACATCACGTGTCAAAACAATAATCAAAATGTTTGAGAACGTCATCCAAATAAAGAGATACCAAACTACCGCATTTTCGTAATAGCTGTGATTAACTGTTCGTTTTTGAGCTTTTAAGAGCCTGTAATCACATTCCTACATATTTTGCACCTACAACACAGCAGAGTAGGACATGGTGAACCTTTTGATACCAAATAACTGTAATGTGAATTTTGTTGCAAGTAAACCTTTAAGAGAATCACTTTGTGAGTAAATTCTTAGTCCAAAATGGTGCTCTTCAAAAACTAAGTAAGCTGTTTTCAGTTTGTTGCCAGAGTGGCAAGTCGGCAGCAGTACTTTAAGGCTAACATGATTGGCAATGAGAATCATGCCAATACTTAAGTAGACTTATAGGCTGATCGTGCTGCTATTGTTTTATAGAAATAGAGTTGCAATGTGCTAAAAATTCTCAGGCTGATGATTTTGCCTAATAATAGGGATATATTAAAGTTCTCCACGCATAGCTGGTATACAATAGAATACACATTACTCGTAATGTGTACTCTATTGTATACTCCCTAGACATAGGGAGTACACAATAGAGTACATATTTGAAGTCTGGTTACAATCGCATACCTATCTCTCACAATCACAGAAGAACTATAGTGGTCATGGCCTTGACCTTGATTAGGGTACATAATAGTGAGAAGGCAGGTTTTGCAGACAGCGAATAAACACATGAGTGTCAACATGTCATTAACAGAGCCATGGTGCAAGCCCTTTACAAGTACATAGTTCATCTCTGTTGAGGAAGATAACCAAACGCTTGCAATGTAACAACCGCATTTGGTAAATAATAATTTTCAAGGGATTCATTTGGTGGGTGTCCTTTAACCAACAGAATAATTGTCATGCTCATCATATATTGCTGAAAACAGCATGTGGAAGATAACTCTGTGTTTATGGATTTGCGTAGGTCTAAACAAATGCCTATTCGATACTCCCATTCAACAGTAATTGTTTTAAACATTTTATCATGAGAACAAAATTGACCTGAAATTATGAGCAGAAAGTTGATTTCAATTATCTTTTCCCACTTATATTATTTGTAGCAAGAATTATTGAAATGATAAACTAATTAAAGAGATTTTTCAAAATAGAAAAAGTGTGTTCACTACTAGCAAATGTAATGTTAGCACTCGAAAGTCAAGCGAAACAATCTCTAGAGACTATGGCGAACGCATCTGGCAACAGCTTGGCAAACCACTTTTATTCATGCAGAAACTAGCAAAATTGCAAATTCCCGGTGTTGCTCAGGTATTAAAACCAGCTTATAAACAGTCATAGATAATGTAGTGCTTGCCATTAGCCTGGCATATTGCCAATGACTAATTTGAGTAAGCTAGTTAGTAAGCTTATTAGTAAACTTACTAATAAGAGCCGTGAGAGCAATCTTTAATGACTTGCGTAACGCAGAGCGGTCTGCGTATTTGCACTCACATAGCAACATATATCGCCCAATGAATTCATCAATCTCATGTAGTTTAGTTGGTAAGATATTTGCTTAGCGTATGGGAGGTTTCGAGATCAAATTCAGCATGAAATGAATATTTGATTCCTAAATTTTAATAGCTACGGCTGGACACACAGAATCGCGTACAAACTTTGAAACTTGTATATATAGATTATGGCTGTTCAATTAGATGACACTCTAAGCTCAAGCTTGTCATAAAATCCAGTTGACTTAGTCGATATAGCAGCTACATGTACTTTGTAGTTCTAGCTGCGAGCAGACTCATGGGTTTTCTCGTGATTAACTTGAGGAGCTGTTCTCATTAAGTATTCACTTAATAAGAAGATACAGTAAGGTAATGATGTTTAATAATTAAAACAGTAGTGGAAATTTTATTAGCTCTACTACCATATTGCAATGTTAGGTGTGTAAAGCAGTTCTCCTAGGATGTACAATTTTTCAAACGATCATTATTATCTAATAGAATGAAAGCACTCTATTCTCTTATAGTAGTTGGCCTGTTCTACTCACTTGCATTGCTATCTGAGGGAACCTTTTCATCTTCTGTTTCACTGTTATAGCTGGTTCCTGTAAGAAGATTAGTAACACACTAGCAAACTGGTCATCAGCTAAATACCATGACATTGTATTTATAACAAATAGGTTTGTTATGTATCGTAGAGGTAGAAAGGTCCTTCGCATATGTCGAAATTTGTCATTGAAATCTCCTTATTACTATTATTATTATATAATTATAGTATTCTTATTATTATGGTCATTATTGTTATTATCATTATTGTTATTATTATTGTTATTATTATTATATTATTATTGTTATTGGTGTAATACTACTGTTATTGATATTACTATTACTAGTCTTGCAACTGTTAGTTATTGCAAATAGTGATGAAAACCAGACCCCAATATCACACACTCATTAACTGAGTGAACAGGAGGAGAATTAAATAGTCCAAATAAAAACGTATATAAAAAATAAACTCAAAAATGTTTTATTCTTAGTCGCAAATTATTCACCCAATGACAGCTATAGTTTTGCCAAGTTCTTGTCAACAGAACGAGACAAGAAGATAAACATTTTGTGAGCATGAGTGGTGGATGCTTAAATATCGATGTACCAAATCAGCAACAAAAATCATAAGTATTGAAGTTTTCAACTGCTAATAGGCATTTCTACATATATCAATTCTAAATATAGCAAAACATTCTCATTGTTTTTTCTGAGTTCAAACACAGAAAGACACCAAACATGATGCATAAACACTGTTGACTTACCTGTCATTGCTCTGAACATGCTCTCTACTTCACTGACATCATTTGCGCATTGATTATTGTTGGATACAGTGAAGACGTTTGGACTAGAGTATTCAGAGCTCTGATAACCATTATTGTGTGTACCATTTTCTAAATCTGGAATCTGAAATTTTAAATAATACAATTATTTTATAATCACCATTTGGTAAAAATAGGAAAAAGTGATTTGAACATAGCCATATTTCTGTTTGACGTAAACAGAAATAGGGCAAAAGATAAAATATTAGGTTGTATTTTTAATCAATTATTTATCATAGCTTTAAGCTATAGCTTTCATCTCTAACTACAGCAAATTCCATCGTGTATAGACAACCATCAACACTTAAGACTTTTTCTGGTTAACTTTTGCAGCATTGCTGCGAGATACGAGTAATGAACCAAAGGTAAAAACAAAACGTGAGGGAATTTCTTCAAGGACAAATAGAGCATTGTCAGGTGGGGCTTAAATATTTTTATGTAAGTTTAGTTATATTGATAGTAAACTTTTTAATTATACAAGTTTTGCCCTATTTTAATTTGAAGATGAAGTTGGATTTTATTTTAACAAAGTTTAAGAGTTGTATTCTCCTAGACCTGTACATGAATACCACGCGCTTTATGCATGACTAACAGCAAGCCTGGCATTGCGTGAGATTTCTTTGATGTTTAATCAGATAGCCTGCAGCATGCGTGTATACTTTCCACACAACTTGCTACACTGTTTTTATAACAATCCATAGATGCATTCATTACGTGCATCTATGGATTGTGTCTATGAATATTGAGTGTATCTATGGATATGAGAGCATACATCCTTAATGCTTGCTAAGGAGCATGTATGAGTTTTTAATCTTATGGGTGTTTAAAAGGCTGGTATTCAGGAAATAAATTGAGTTCTGAAACCAAATATTTTTGCGGACCTCTAATATTACACTAGTTCTAACATCCACTAATATTACACTAGTTCTAACATCCACTAATATTCCACTAGTTCTAACATCCACTAATATTACACTAGTTCTAACATCCACTAATATTACACTAGTTCTAACATCCACTAATATTACACTGGTTCTAACATCCACTAATATTACACTAATTCTAACATCCACTAATATTCCACTAGTTCTAACATCCATTAATATTACACTAGTTCTAACATCCACTAATATTACACTAGTTCTAACATCCACTACTATTACACTAATTCTAGCATCTACTAATATTACACTAATTCTAACAGCCACTAATATTACACTAGTTCTAACATCCACTAATATTACACTAATTCTAGCATCTACTAATATTACACTAATTCTAACAGCCACTAATATTACACTAGTTCTAACATCCACCAATATTACACTAATTCTAACATCCACTAATATTATTAACATTCTTTATTATCAACAACTTTTCTAAACTTTTTTAACTTTCTAACAATCTAACTTTATGCGTAACTAACAGTAAGCTTGGCACTGCCTGAGAATTTTTTCATTTCTAATCAGATAGCTCCCAGCACAAGTGTAGGTTTTTTACACAAACTGTTCCTCGCTTTCACAACAATTCAAGGATGCATTCTTGAGGACAATTATCCTTAATGCATGCATAGGTGAATGCTTGATTGTCTAAGAGGCCGGTTTTTAGAAACCAAAGTTTTAAAATCAAATATTTTTGGGAACTTGGTCAAAGACACGGAGCAAATGCGTAAAAAATTTGAACATCATGTATCAAAATGTGGAAACGAATAACGTTAACACAGACTAACAGACAGACACAATGACAAAGTGGAATCTATAAATATAGATTCGCAAAAAGCTTGATTCACAGCTTGATTCATTGAAAGACACTTGATTCAAAGCTGTGTGTTTACATTTGATAACAATAGAAATAAACTTTTATTGTTGTAAGTTTATTAGTACAAACTACTTCATCTTGTTACTGCAATATATCTGACCATTGAAAAAACTGGTAATGATTATAATTAAAAATCTGTCCACTGTTTTTTAATAAAATTAGTTAAAATAATGCTCATTTATTTAATCAAGGGCATTACAGACATACATGTAGATACGGGCTTAAAAATGACACTCGCTCACAGCTGTCAATGCTAAAGATGAGAGTTTAAGCAAGCCAGCTGTTTTGATGAGCTGGCAAAATGCCTTTTTTTATGTCCTGTTTTGTGTGTGAGGCATTAGATAAGTGCAGAGTCTTTATGATATTACTACATAATCAACACTGTTTATTGCTTGTTCTTTCTAAAAACATAAGATTAGCCAAACCATAACCTTTTAAGTTTTTTGAAGGAGAAGCCGCAATCCGGAAGTAAATAGTGTTTCTTTTAATTTATTGGTATTTATTTCTTGGTTATTATTTTTAACTAACACCTTGAAATATATTTCAGCTTATAGCAATGTTTTAGACTAACAAGTGCCAATTAATATTATTATATACATTTTGATTTAAAACTTAAACAGTCTACATGTATGTTGCAGACGCTAGCGAGTTTGATTCAAAATAGATCTACAGCAAAGTCATTTTCTTGAAACAAAAGTATGTTTCAGAAGTAATTTAAGCAAAACAACTTACAGATATAGTTTCAACTATTTGTCTAAAAAATGATCTTTCACTTTCTTATCTTGCACTTTCACTTTCCTATCTTTCACTTTCACTTTTTTAGTTGAAAGCTACTGTTTGCCTTTCACTAAGTAAAAAAATTTTAACCAGAAAAAGATGTCACCATTATTAATTAAATAATAATTGAAGAATAAAGCTGGCCCTTGGAACTTTAAAACAATAAAGACATGTTATGCTGATATGCGATTTTATTCCTGCTTTTAAGATTTTAAAATGTATTATCTTTGTTTTTCAAGGTTTGACTAAAAAGAGTCAATGACTACAAGCGCTGGCAAGAACTGTTGTTATAAACACTACCCATCTTTACTATAATAAGCGATGTGTTTGTTTGTCTCTCTGTTTGAGACCATGGTTGGAAGTTTCGAAAAAAGATTACATTTTATAGCATTTGTAATCTCAACGCTCAGCCTGGTATACAGACACACCTGTGCCAATCGACCCCCGCCCTGCATTAGGAAATATTAAAGTGAACTTATTTTATGTGCTTTATCAGCACACCTGACAATCTCTCACAGCACACTAGTCTGGTAGGTTACCAATTAATATTATCAGGGTATAGTCCTACCTTTGATTCAAGGTCTGATGCGCTAACTAGAGTCCCCAGCTCTGTAGATTCTGTATTGATTGTATCGAGTTCTGGATCACTGAAAAAATATGAAAACAAAACACTCAGCAAAGCTGTTATCAGAACTGGATGAGACATTTGGTTGCTTTCGAAGAGACCAAACTAGCGAAGTTCTATTTATTTAGTATAAAACTCCTTTGCCATCAGACTCCAAAGCATTTGAATGTAAAGTGCAACGAAGCTCTCACCACATAAAATTTCTGTTTTAATACGCATTTGAAGTTGTTTTATTCTGTAAATTTAAAGATAGTAGAACACAAAAAGTCAATCAACATGAGATGTTAAGTTGAGGGTTCAACTCTGAGCTCGGAGCAATGTTTTTCTAAATTTCAACCAAGTATGGTACTCTGTGTATTAACAATTTTGAAATGCATAAATTGAGATTTTGGATTTTTTTTCAGTCTTTATACTATATGAATAAATTGGAAGTCTTTTGTAGTAAAATAATGACCGGGTTGTCTCATTCCAATTCAAAGCTTAAATAAAATTAACCAGATCTTTGTTCAGAGATGCGTATATATTCTATATATTCTTCTTCCCTTTCATTGCCATTTACAAAATGGTCACCACCTATTTATGGGTTATTAAATACACTTACTGTCTTTTATCACCGGCTGTAGATGAAGTGTCGAGTTCATTTATGGTAGTATAAACATCTATAGGTAAATATCGTGTTCTAGATACCTACAAATATATTTCTCATTATATATCATGCACAATATGTAAACGTCTACAAAGGGCCTTCATTTATTTAAATAGGTTCTAGTTCAACAGTGAAAGCGAATTAAAGCATTTGACAAATTCCTTGTAAAGAAGTGGTCTGAAGACTTTTAGATACACTTTATTTTTATGCAAGTGTAGCTGCCCAGCAGTACAAATATTCATGGAAAAAATATTGATGTTGGTCAAGATTTTGCGGAATACTCAAAAGCTGTTTATTGTCTGATCAAGAAAATGCTTCTTAAAAAGTAGGTTCTCACAATAATAAAATTGTCCCAAAAATCTCGTATATTTCAGGATTAACTTACACAACATTTTTGTAGATTTTATCAGAAAGTATCGGTATTTTTCTATCATTTGCGATTGTTTTTGATGTTTGAAGTGATCTGACCGCCAGGACATTCCAAGATTAAAATCGATAAAATGTGATCATAATTAAAAGGCTCAGAAAAAAACCGTGTGAAACAACATACATGTAATTAGTGGTTATTGTTGCTGTAAGTCATATCAGCTATTGTATTCAAGTCACAGCATTATATGTCTCCATTCTGTTGGTCTCTTTGCAACTATAAACATCGCAGTCACACTTTTGCTTGATCTGAGCGTTTTAATTACGTACAAGTTATACCAATTCTAATCTTTAAACATCTCGGCCATAAGATCACCTCAAACGTCAAAAACAATTGCTAATGATAAAAAACACCAATAATAATTTTTGATAAAATTTGCTAAAAATTGTGTGCAAGTTTATCTTTTATCTAAACTTAATTTGGAGATTTTAATTTTCTTGAAATGTTTTTTAACGGTTAGCTGCTACCTTTAAATACTTTTGCCAGCAAATAACTGCGCAATAGATTTTTTTTTAATGCGCAGAAAATAATTAAATATATTTATGTATCTAGTTTAATTTCTTATAGAGGTATTTTACAATGAGTAGTGATCTGTCTTGACTACTTTCAAGTTTCGTTTGCTGTTCTCGTATGATTCCCAAGCAGTCTCCTTACCTGTGTGATTTTGTCAAGACAGTTGTCAGCATCCATATCTTCATTACTCATAGTTACATTTCCATTCAGCGCCTAAATGAACAATCACGTCGAATTTACAATCAATATGGTGGGTGTCTTTCTTTAATCACTCACTTGTGTTTTATATTTTATCAAGTCTAAATATTACTCCAGCATGAAGAGATAGATATCATGAGTTTGGCTATCGCAAACCATGACAAACTTTTAGTACCAGCTTCTTCAAGTTGGTTGTACAATGCTCCAATAAATAATCACTCATTCATGATGCACATGGAAAGTCTACTAGTAAAAACCTATTTATATAGTTGCTAACCTAAAGAAGTTGTGGTATACCGTGCGTGATTCTAACAAACATCCGTTAAGAGGTGCTAATATTGCCTCACCCGTCATATCAAGATTCATTAGTGGTGATGAAATCTTTGTTTTGATTTTCACGCACTCCGTGACTGGTATTTGAGCAAATAAGACTTGTGAGTGCTTAGCTCTCAACTTAAGTTTTAGAACATGGAATGCATTACAATCAAGTATTCTTTTACTAATTTAACCTAAACCCATGCAACACACCTGATTGTTATAAAACTTAAATTCAAACCGAAATCAAGGTCACAACAGTTTCCAATTTTTAGTTTTCGTTATATACCTCCAGATGAGTTCCTAGTGTCATAGCTAATGACAAAAAATGACTTTCATAATATCAACTTTGACACATCCAAACCTCTAACCAGTTGTGAAAAACTAAAACAGAGGCATTTGTAACCAAACATTAATATAGAGCTTCTTCGAATAACAACTGGAAATAAGTTGGTGAACGCTAGAGCACATATCCTGACCTGTGATTTTGTAGCAAACCAGAAGTTACCGCTGCACCTGGTCGCTACTAATCTTGAAAAATGGCCTAGCCAAGAAAAATACTGTGAGATTCGGAGAATTTGATAACTTAAAAGCAAATGTTGACTTAACAGCCAATAAATGATAAAATTGGAACAAAATTTGAGTAAGTGGGTGAATGAATATGGCAGACTGCGACAATAAGCAAAAAGAGGAAGATTCGGCGAGCTGGGAAAAGTTGATAGCAAGCCCATACCTTACCAGCTTTTATAGTAAAGCACTGCAAAAACGCATGAATTAATTTAACGCGGTTTATATGACAGCTAACCTAGTTTATAATCAAACGCATATCTGAGGCGAATAAGTGCACCAGCTAGTAAATCGTCTACCATCTCTTCTTCATAAATCCCTTTTAAGCTCTCACTGTCATAACACTGCGTTCTCATCATCTACTACTTTGTCACAATTGCAGATGACATGACAAATCTCACTAGTAGAATGTAAAGTTGCTCAATATGATCTCTCGTTCTTCGAAGGAAACTTAAACTTTGGTTGAAATTAATGCAGTTTAGATTCCGAACAGCTAGGAAATTAAAAACAAAAGTTTAGATATATGCTTTAAGTGATAAACAACATAAATTTGTTACACGCAATACTTTAAATATAAATTTCAACAGGAATGTTCACACGATGTTGTTTTTTAATGGCTAGGCTAATTAAAGGTTGTGGCAAGAGCTATAACATGTGGAGACAAAAAACTTTGTGTGCTGATAGCTTTCTAAAACTTCAGTGCCATTTGAATATTTGCAATCAAACTACTTCAGTACAAATTCAGTACATAAATCTGGTGAATGCTCTTTTAGGCTGTCTGCCACTAGTTAACTTTGGATCAATGTTTTTGGTGACTGACGGGTAAAATCTATTTGTGTAACCTATATAGTGGCTATATAGAGGAGCCTACACTCAGAATAATCCTTACATAGAATTAGTTTTACAGAAAGGTTCCTATTTTAATCGGTCAACTTTCATTTTTAACTTTAGATTTTGATAGCATATATTCTTAAAATTAAGTAAAAGTTGGCAGCTTTTGCTTGAGCTGATTTTAAAGATGGATTTGTTTCAAGGTCAACTTTATAAATCCTGAATTCAATTTTGGAATAAGTTTTGTTTAGATCTTTTTAAGTTTTCCCCATCATTACTGCCAAAGTAAGACACCACTGGTAAAATAGAAAGTCTTCGGGTTCAGCATGAAACCTCTCACAAATAACTTACTCCAGCATCTTGGTTCATGTATTCTTTTTAATTTTATACCTCTGTCAACCATTGCATTAATATTAATGCAAATTATGTATATCGTAAAACCTTTATTTAAGCGCCACCTTTATTTGAACGCCACCTCAACTTGACTGTCACTTTGACATTTTTGTCCACAATATGGTACTAATAATGACTTGGTTACAGCAATAACAACTTATTTTTTCATTGCTGCTGTTTGTATAAAAGTCTATTTGCTAGCTTCTAAGCTTTACAGTTTTTTGTTAAAACTTTGAAAACAACACCAAAAAAATAATTAATAACTGTATCAGGCTGATACAGTAGTAATAGCAGTTACTTGTTTAACGCAGTCCTGATACTTCGACGTACTGTGTAAAACATTTTAGCACTTACAATGGCAATGGAATTTGTACTACTATTTTGAGGTTACAACTTCTATTTAGCATGCATGTCCAAGATTTCATGTGTTTTTTTTACTTTCGTGACGAGTTTATTCTAAATAGCAGCGCATAAAAGTTTCGCTGTGCTAAAAAAATGTGTGGACATTATGTATCGACAAGTTCATCAATGCAGAAAAAGAGTTGAGGTCAGAAAACTCTGTAAAAGATATTGAACAGCCAGAAGAAGTGGAGATGGTTCAAAATGAAAACAACAATCAGAAAGCCACTGGCTGAGCAAAGGAAGGGTACAATTGAAAAATGTAATCACTTTTGTGTTATTCTATTATCACACAAAAAAGTTTTATGAATGATTTACAAAAATTTAACCTTATACATATATTAAAGCAAACATTTCTTATCTATTAATTTCAACTCTTTAACTTTAGCCGAGCCATTTTTAGCAACTCAATATTTACCTGCATGGACTATTTACCTGCATGAAGTTTTTTATACAAATAATAAAGTTTTTAGAGTGGTTCTTGCCAAAAAAACTTTAATATACAGTAATATTAATTTAGTCCAATTTTACATGGTGTGCTTTTTGTTCACTTTCCAAGATATGCTAGACTTGTACCATTATGGAAGCTTTCAAAACATAGCCTTGTAACGCAAGGAAAGCAAGGGTAAGGTTAGCTCAAACTAACTGTTATCATGTCACTTACCTTCAATCAACACACCTCATCCACACTGAGCCATGTGGTGAGGCCAGTTAAAAAGTGCAGAGAAGATATTACATGTTTTGGCAATATATGAATATATGACTAGGTTATAAAGTTACTAACTTGGTTATTTAATTTGAGATAAGGAGTTGTTCTAAAACTAGACGCCATAGCCGTAAAATCATTCAGACTCTATTAAGGAAACACAAATGTGCTGGTAGAGCTAGAGTTAGCCTGACACAGGGAGAAGCTTATGACGGATTCTTTGTGTGAATTCTTACTCGCCTCACACGACACTCACCATTGCCCTATCCCCATTAATCATGATCACTCATCTTCAACTCATTAAATATATTTATTACTTTTACCCTATGCTCAAATATTCCTTGTCTTTGCTATCGCCACAAGCTTACAGTCATCCCTCCTAGTTGGACCTGCTGATCAAGTAGTTTTACATGTATTATGTCTGATCATATGCTTGCCAATTGCGATTCATTGTATGACCACCCATAATTACAAACAAGCTTATTTTGGCAGGTGTTTTGGTACTTCCTACCAATCTTCCATGGCCTCTTTGCTCCTTCCCTTATAAAATCAAGCAGACACATACTAGCATATTTTACTTGACAATCATAAAAACTTTTTTCTTTTGCGCTTTTTTAAAAAGTTTTTTATGAGCGTTAATTTTATCTTCTTTGTACTAGAATGCTTTTGGCTGATACTGTTAACATGCGTAATTGCAGATATCATTCCATCTTCACATCAATGTTTGTGCTTGTTTGGTTCTCTAAGTCAATGATGTATTATTATTAGGCACATAAAACATCTTAACAAATTAGAAACATACCTGTCATAGGTCTATAGAATATTTCATGTAGACCTATAACATATCATATATAGTTCTATAGCATATCATTTGTAGACCTATAACATATCATATATAGTTCTATAGCATACCTTTTGTAGACCTATAACATATCAGCTGACAGCCTATAACGAGTCTTATGTAACTTATAGTCATTCTACTCAATTTTCTTGCCTTGAATCATTTTACATATTCAGAAGTTCACCCCAAGAAACTGATAACTTACATGTGGTCAGAGTTGAGTTATATAATTAGCAGTATATCTAATTAGCTGTGGTCATTTAGTCATCGTTAACAACTAGAATTCAGCATTGCTTTATACCAAGGGTAGAGTGTACTTATATCCAACATCTTTCATATATCTAGAGCTGACAACAAATTACAATATTTTGTCATGATACTAGGCAGCGGTTTGCTTAATTGCTTTCGCTTTTATGGATATAAGCCTAAAGAAAAGTTTCATGAATGACTTCTTGTTGTACTTCTTTCTGTCAAACAAATGCAACAACAAGAACTTTGGTAAGTACTGCTTTTCTTACGAGACATACTATGTGAACTCAATATGTGCAGCTCAATGATGTTTATATCTATTATTATAGAATAAGGTCAGGAAATTTCTATTTAACCAAGTTAAAGCTAGAAGCAGTCATTGTATCGAGCTTCATATCTTGCTATTATATGACAGTTTGGTTACGTTACTTTGAGTATAAAGTAATGTATTGTTCAACATACTGTAGATCAGTGGTTCCCAACTACCTTGGAGCCATGGACCCCCTGAGCTCCTTATCTAAAAGTCACGGACCCCTTCATAAACATTATAATATATTGTGTTTATAATAATGCATTGTAAATTGAAATGTTTTATTTTTCATGGATATTAGTATATCGCTGAAATTGAAGAGGGAGAAAGAGAATTACTTGTTTGCTGGTTAGAGGTTTTGTTGTTTTGTACTACTAGCCGGAAATCAGGTACTCTCCAGCGATTGATGCACATAAGTGATAAAAGTCTGGACTCAAAAAATCTAAAAAAACCACGCGACCACCCCGCGGGAACTGCATTAGCCCCGAAACCCAGGCTAGCACAATCCCAACAGAGCTCGATCATTAAACCTCGCCCATATGATAGCCATCGCCTATCCTTTTAGGGTTTTATATCATTGATCCAACCACTATAAGACAGAAATAGCTGTAAATAGCTAGCTAGGAAAACCAAGGCTGGCACCAGCCTGTGGACCTCCTCAAAACCTCCTGTGGACCCCTAGGGGTCCATGAACCACCAGTTGGGAACCACTGCTGTAGATGGTGTAGAGTATTGCTCTAAGTGTAAACATAGCCGCTACGCAAAAGTAGTTCAAGTCCCAATTGAAAGTCTCACTTTTCAAGTTCTTATGATACTTGAAAAATTTATAAATAAAATTTATACAATTATAATATAATTTGTAAAACAAAATTTATACATTTTATCAAGTTATTGATATTTTAGAAAGCTATAAACAAAACCTCAAAAATATGCTTATATATAACCAACATAGAACAAACCTTTTAACACTTTACCTCTTTTATTTTCAGTAAATCTAATAACGCTTTTATGTCATTATGCTTGAGAAAAAAAAACAATAAATTAGCAAAAGAAAGTCTTAAATCAAATAAACTAGTATTGGAGCAGACATTGTTATCTGAAGTTAGGTTTTATATGAGTTATGTACACTGTCGTAGATTTTACAGCTAAATATTAGATGTCATTAATGAGTTAGCAAAAGACTAAAATGATAGTCTGACTACCAATAGAGGAAAATGCTTTCATTAAGTGATTCATTAAAAGTGGTGGGGGAGCATCGTTTGAAAATCTGTTTCAATGGATTTTTGATTAAGAATTTCAAGTTTTTGAAATATCATGTACATATAAGCCCAGATGGAGCTATCTGATAATTTTTTGCAATTTGCATATGTACACACCAAAGCGCATATATGTTGTAAAAATGAATTATACTCTCAAGCAGTAAGAGTAATAAGAGTGATAAGAGTAATAAGAGTAATTAGAGTAATAAAAGTGATAAGAGTGATAAAAGTGATAAAAGTGATAAAAGTGATAAAAGTGATAAGAGTGATAAGAGTGATAAGAGTGATAAGAGTGATAAGAGTAATAAGAGCGATAAGAGTAATTAGAGTAATAAGAGTGATAAGAGTGATAAGAATGATAAGATTAATAAAAGTAATACGAGTTATAAGAGTATTCCGAGCAATAACAGCAATAGGGAAGTTAAAAAATGTCGCCAAGAAATAAAAGTTGCCAGCTTTGATTGCGAAAGAATGAATTATCCTATAAATTTTCCTTAGGCTTTCTTGCATCACACAAAATATATAAAAACTTCATATATGATTAGCTAAGCACTGCTTCAATTGTCTGATGGCTTATAGCTAAAAATGTAACACTTTATAGACTCATGGAGACCACTCTTGGGTGGCTACTAGCCTTTCCTACTTTTTCGCCTTTTTATTTGTTTTTTGCCTCTTCCCATTTTGAAACAGAAATAGTTTTCATGGTCATTTCTTTAGCTGGCAAGTCTTCATAATTTTAGCGTATCTGTCTGTACCAATGAACTTATTTACTTGTTTTAGATGTTTCTAGTTGGCTGTTTAGCATTTGTCTATTTACTCATTTAGTTGTCTATTATACCTGTCTAATATAATAGTTGTCTATCATATACTATATTATTTTATTTACTAAAATACAGCCCAAGTTTTTTGGTAGTAGCTATTATATTCTTCACCCACCGTATTGTTTATTTCACTACTTTTTTTCTGATGACCTATCTACTGATTTATCTGCCGATTGAACTGCCTACATCAATTAGACTATCTATCTTTTTTTATGAATATACAAACTCACCTAGTCATACATCATTCACCTCATTATTCATTTGTGGTTCTCAAACTTTACTGCTCTGTTAGTTTGTCTGCCAACCATTCGGTCAGTCTAGGCACATGTGCGACTTTTTGCATGATTGTATTTTGCGGCTCTATGGAGCACCACTTTTATTTTCTAATCTCTAGTATACTGTTTCTATTACTTTGTCAACTTTCCTTATATCAATCTGTTGATCATTTACTCAATCATCTGTCTACTTACCTCCTTATCTATCTATCTGGTTCTTCATCTATCTCTTTATGTACAAATCTTAGTTTACCTACCTCTTCATTAATTTCTGCCTGTGTTAGTTCTAGAATACATTGTTGTTGAAGATCAGATTGATAGAATGAGCGCTACTCAACTAGTTAGTAACTGTTATAATGGCATTTTTCATACAAGCTACCGACAGGTTTAAACCTAATGCAAGATAAGTGACATTTAATAAAACCAACTCATGGATGTTTGAAACAAGCCATGAGTTGACTTTATTGTATATTAGGTGTAAATATTTTGCACAGATGTTAACTTATTTTAGAGTAATACGCAGCACCCGTCAATCAAAGTATTCTTGTAAGCCGCCAGAACCTGCTCTAACAAATAATTAGCAAAGAACGTTCTTGAGACCTTCTGACGCTTTATCTGTTCATCAAGCAGAATTTAGCGTATTTACAAATGTTGTTAGTCCAGTTTGGTCTATTTCTGTCTTCCTTGATTCGTATATGAGGTATATATTATCACGACTGTTCATGAAGGTGATCAGATGAGAATAATCATGTTCCATGTTTCATCATTGTTAATAAGCCGATGATTTCGGAACGTATGATAGGTACTCTAATATTTCCGCAAGTAGGAGCTGAGATCATTCAGAACCGTATCATATTAAAATAGTTTCCTTTAGTTTGTTCCACTATACGCTGTAAGAGCTCTCTGAACGCCTGCGTATGGATGTACGGTGCTGATCTGTAGGTAGTGATCATTTGCTGCCAAATAGTCCTCAGCTATTCCCATTAGAATGTCCCATTCATAATCGTATCATATTAAAATAGTTTCCTTTAGTTTGTTCCACTATACGCTGTAAGAGCTCCCTGAACGCATGCGTATGGATGTACGGCGTTGATCTGTAGGTAGTGATCATTTGCTGCCAAGTAGTCCTCAGCTATTCTCATTAGGATGTCATTTGTTTGTTGCATCACTGTTGCAGGTGTTAGTATAGCAAAGACTTAACAAGCTCAAATCATTTATGTTACTAGAGACATATATGTAACATTAATACAACAAACTTACAGACCAGCATCTAAATGTTAGCTAGTTTAATTTAAAAGGCATAAGTTAAAGTAGGTAAGTCATATTAGAGAATAGAAATATGCTGGCTGGCAGCTCACACTTTACTCACCCGATCGTGGTGGCTTTGTCTCTCATCATCCATACTGATGCGCAGTTATCGTTACACAGTCATAGTGCTTGCTTCTAAACCACGCAAGAAAGTTGTCAGATTAATCGAGATAATTAGCGTGTTGCTGAGAAGAGGGCGGGTTGCTCAAGAGTTATTCACTGATGCATGAAGACGCTTGGCACACGAGCGAGAGCGATCATGTCAGAAAAGAGAATCATGTGTGTTATGCTCCTTCATTGCGCCTGTTAGACTTTTGGAGTATTCCAATGTATAGATGATAAATACTCACCACCTTAGTTAAATTTATGTATATATAGAATATGTGGTAGTATATAGCATGTCCAAATGCCTGTTATATACTTACAAAACAATAGCATATCCAAACGTGTGTTATATACTTAAAAAACAGAATGAAATTAATAAAAAAAATGTGTGGAGTTGAGTAGCAAGCAGCCAAGCATACTGAAGTTTGACATAATTTTTTACAAACAATAAAGTTCTTGCTAATCCAGAGTCTACTAAAACCATTTACATATCATTTGCTAGAATCCGAGCTCAAATTGTGATAACATTGAAACAGGAAGTGCGCATGACTTGCACATTCGAACCATTTTTTACCTTGAACTGTATTTATCATTCTGTAAGAACTGTGTGAGTAGACAAAAATCTTTTTTAGTAGATGTAGAGGGTATAGATTGAAGAAAATTGTAGATGCTTTTGTCAGTTGCTTTGTAGGGTATAGCTCTATGAATGTAACTCTAGGAATATTGTTTTATGCTTATTACTCTAAATCTACAACTCTGTCTTTTTTTCTATCACTATTATTCTACAGGGATTACTATTCAGCTATTACTGTATAGGTCTTATTCCACTATTATAACTTTATATGCAGTGCTCTATAGCTGTGATTCTATGGGTCACACCAATGATATACAGCTCCCCAAGGATAGCCGACGGCTCTCATATAGGCGGGGTTTAATGATGGAGCTCTGTTGAGATGAACCCGAACATGGCACCCGAACAAACATATATGCTGAATAAAGCCCCTTGTAAATTTACAAATATCATGAATTATAGTAGTTGTTTTACTTATCTGTTGAATTCATTTTGTTGTCAAATAAATATAGTATCCCAATATTGTCACCATTATGATCAGTCAGTTGCCATTCGCAAGCATTCGTGATATTAAGAGTCACAATCGTAAATTAGCCCAAATTTGGTTTTGTATTTAGATTTTGAGTATGAAAACTACACTGCACAGTTTTGCCTGCTGTCCCATCTTATTAGCCAGGTCAAACAATGTGACAATAATGAAAGACTTTATCATTTTATATTAGGGGTGGCGGAATATTAATCAAAAACTAGGAAAAAAAGGCCATTGTTCGGGTAATTTCGGGTGAATTTCAACTTTAAGCATATACTACGACCTCTACCAATTTTAAAATTACTAAAAGTAGATAATTTGAAATGTTTTATTTTGCATGGATCCATTATTTTAGTTAGGTATCACCCCTACATTGTAGAAATTCAAGGTTTGCTATTGTGAACCGCGGGTCTACTGACTGAATGAGCTAATGAAACGATAACAGTGAGTCGTGTTTTCCAAAACCTAACAAGGCAACGCGACCATTCCGCGAGAGTTGTGTTTGCTCCGAAACCCAGGCTAACACAATCCTAACAGAGCTCCATCATTCAACCCCGCCCATATGATAGGCTATCCTTGGGGGGCTGTATATCATTGGTCACACCATGACTATAACTCTATGGGCACTCATTTATGGCTATTACCTAATGGGAATTTCTACATCATGGCATTTGTTCTATAGGTGTTGTCTTCTTTATGACTACCACTCAGTGTATTACTCTATGGCTTTTACTCTATGGTTATAACTCTATGTTTACTATCTATTGAGAATAAATCTATAACTACTTCGCATTTGTAACTCAAAGGTTATTTCTGCATGGCTTTTACTTTATGGTTATTACCCTACATTTGTTATGCTGTAGTAAGTGCTGAATCACGGCACTCCAAATAAATATGGCTGATCATGTCTGTAGATTTTAAATTTCAAGTCCTGTGTTGACTCTAGCTTTTACTGGTTCTTTGGCAACAGGCCAACATGTGCGCATCTAACAAGATAGCTTTAATATAAAGATTCACTGAGAGGCTTGATATGGCTGTTGCCAAGGCTACCAGATGTCACGCTTTCAAGTTTGCCCAAGTGCAAACCCATTTTCTAGAATCCGGTCAACTGTATATGTCGCTTTGGCTGTTTCATGAAAATGATCGTGTTAATTTAAATCACGCTACTAAGTTCATTCATGCCTAACAGGAAGTCATTCAGACTCGCTCTACAACAGGCCTTTTTAACAGCTTTTATACAGTATGTCACATCATCTTGTGCAGTCAAAGACTATAACTACTTCTGGCTTTCTTGTCCTAGCTAAGTGTTCATCTTATAGCTCGTATCACAAGATATACTGCACAATATATATCTCAGCATGTATCACAAGGCAAATATGTATCGTGACTGTACTATGTACCGTAGCTATTATAGCTCGTATCACAAGATATACTGCACAATATATATCTCAGCAGGTATCACAAGGCAAATATGTATCGTGACTGTACTATGTACCGTAGCTATTATAGCTCGTATTACAAGATATACTGCACAATATATATCTCAGCAGGTATCACAAGGCAAATATGTATCGTGACTGTACTATGTACCGTAGCTATTATAGCTCGTATCACAAGATATACTGCACAATATATATCTCAGCAGGTATCACAAGGCAAATATGTATCGTGACTGTACTATGTACCGTAGCTATTATAGCTCGTATTACAAGATATACTGCACAATATATATCTCAGCAGGTATCACAAGGCAAATATGTATCGTGACTGTACTATGTACCGTAGCTATTATAGCTCGTATCACAAGATATACTGCACAATATATATCTCAGCATGTATCACAAGGCAAATATGTATCGTGACTGTACTATGTACCGTAGCTATTATAGCTCGTATCACAAGATATACTGCACAATATATATCTCAGCATGTATCACAAGGCAAATATGTATCGTGACTGTTCTATGTACCGTAGCTATTATAGCTCGTATCACAAGATATACTGCACAATATATATCTCAGCATGTATCACAAGGCAAATATGTATCGTGACTGTTCTATGTACCGTAGCTATTATAGCTCGTATCACAAGATATACTGCACAATATATATCTCAGCATGTATCACAAGGCAAATATGTATCGTGACTGTACTATGTACCGTAGCTATTATAGCTCGTATCACAAGATATACTGCACAATATATATCTCAGCACGTATCACAAGGCAAATATGTATCGTGACTGTACTATGTACCGTAGCTATTATAGCTCGTATCACAAGATATACTGCACAATATATATCTCAGCACGTATCACAAGGCAAATATGTATCGTGACTGTACTATGTACCGTAGCTATTATAGCTCGTATCACAAGATATACTGCACAATATATATCTCAGCATGTATCACAAGGCAAATATGTATCGTGACTGTACTATGTACCGTAGCTATTATAGCTCGTATCACAAGATATACTGCACAATATATATCTCAGCATGTATCACAAGGCAAATATGTATCGTGACTGTACTATGTACCGTAGCTATTATAGCTCGTATCACAAGATATGCTGCACAATATATATCTCAGCAGGTATCACAAGGCAAATATGTATCGTGATTGTACTATGTACCGTAGCTATTATAGCTCGTATCACAAGATATACTGCACAATATATATCTCAGCAGGTATCACAAGGCAAATATGTATCGTGACTGTACTATGTACCGTAGCTATTATAGCTCGTATCACAAGATATACTGCACAATATATATCTCAGCAGGTATCACAAGGCAAATATGTATCGTGACTGTACTATGAACCGTAGCTATTATAGCTCGTATCACAAGATATACTGCACAATATATATCTCAGCATGTATCACACGGCAAATATGTATCGTGACTGTACTATGTACCGTAGCTATTATAGCTCGTATCACAAGATATACTGCACAATATATATCTCAGCAGGTATCACAAGGCAAATTGTACTATGTATCGTGACTGTACTATGTACCGTAGCTATTACAGCTCGTATCACAAGATATACTGCACAATATATATCTCAGCAGGTATCACAAGGCAAATTGTACTATGTATCGTGATTGTACTATGTACCGTAGCTATTACAGCTCGTATCACAAGATATACTGCACAATATATATCTCAGCATGTATCACAAGGCAAATTGTACTATGTATCGTGACTGTACTATGTACCGTAGCTATTATAGCTCGTATCACAAGATATACTGCACAATATATATCTCAGCATGTATCACAATGTGTGCTGTAAAATATATATTCTAGCATGTATCACTAGGCATACTGTACTATGTATATTCCACCTCGTATCACAAGATATACTTCACTAGGTGCTGCATATCAAGTAATGCATCACGAGGTATACTGTATTTTCTATGTTTCAATGTGTATCACTAGGCTGACTTCACTGTCTATATTCTAACACGTATTACAAAGTATACTATGTATAATCCAGCGTGTATCACAAGGTATACTATACTATGTGTATATTCTACTATATATTGCAGTGTGTGGTGTGCTATGTATATTCAAGCATGTTTAACAAGGTGCACTGTACAAGGTGTACTCCACCATGTATTCCAATGTGTAATGTGTTTTATATGTTCGAGTATGTATCGCAAGGAGATACATTATACTGGACTTTGTATATTTCACCATGTATCATAAGGTGAAGTGCTCTATATATATTCAAACATGTATCACAAAGCATACTGTAACATGTATATTGTAGCATATATTACAATGTATACTATACCACGTATTTTTCGCATGTATCGCAGGGTGTAATGTACTGTGTATATTTTTAAAAACTTTCAAGGTATATTATGCAAGATATATCAAAAGTTTTGGGCAGCTGACCATAGATATTGTTGAACATACTACATTACACTTGATGTAGAAGGTTTAGAGAATGAGCTATAAGTTATACAGTGATAGAGCCGCTGCTAGTCTCCTTAAATAACATAAAAAAGGGGCTGAGACTACTACTAGTAGCTGGTAGCTAGCTAGGGTGTCATGACTCATTGGATTTATCAGTTTCATTGCTTTTTTAATAGAATAGTCACATTAGTTTTTTGTTATTGCACAATTGTATTGTCCTCACTATCATCTGGTAGTCTTTCCTAAGACTACAGACTGTCTTAGGGTAATCCTACTGGTAGTCTTTCCTAAGACTACAGACTGTCTTAGGGTAAGTCTACTGGTAGTTTTTCCTGAGACTACAGACCGCCTTAGAGTAAGTCTACCTGATACTTACCTTAAGACTGGTAAAAAGAGTGTTGATACATGAAATAGTCGTATCATTTTAATGGCATGTACTTTCTGGAACTGTCACTCAGCAGACCTAAGCAAACTAGTATCACTGAGCTACTTCGAGACTGCTACATGTAGCTATGAATCATTACCATGTTAGGCGGATAGAAATATTTTCACAAGCACCACTTATAATCTACTGATACAGGTTCTCCGCCTCATGTTTCTAGTTTTAAAATTTTTGATATATACTTGTGGTTAGTGTGTCCAAGGCCAAAAGGTCATACTGTGCCAGTAGAGCATTAAATGTACATGTAAGCTATATGATTGTACACCCATTGCGAGTGGCTTCCAGTTAACCACTTTGTGGGTTTTGAAAAAAAGTTTTGTTAGGTGAAGTGCATTTGGTGGGTGTAGAAAGTGTTGTGCAATTGTAATATAAATGAATTTTGCCGGCTTACATGAAATTTCATAAATTTTAGGAAATTAATAAATATTTAGAATTTCTTTTAGTTTCAACTTAAAGTAACTTTGGTAACCAAATTTTTATTCATAAAAAAAGTTATCATAGTATATTAGTAATTAAATATAACTTATATAGAGTATAAACTACATGTATATTTTGTTGGTATTCTGTTATCTGTTTAGTAAAATCTCTTTTGCTAGTGAAATATGACTAATTGGGCAGTGGTCTAGTGTGATTCATTTACACATGTATATAGTACATGTAGCTAGTATATGAGGTTTCATTAGCCCACCTGGTGCGGTCACCCTCACCCCCTTCTCCCTAATATGGTCTTACGGCAAGGCTGAAACTCTTTGGTTGTATTTGACACTGCTAAGGAAAACAAGTGTCCTTATGTAACATATGATTCTTGGTTGCACAACAATGTTTTATTTAGTAAAAACTTAGCTGTAGAAATAATGTGATATTTATCATCATATTGTGAAACTATTACGCCGAGAGAAACAACAAAGGAACAATAAGGATAATGAGGAAATGCGTAAAAAGCTGTAAAATGGCAACTCGGACTGTATTAGGAACTCGGACTATATTAGGCTGATGTTTGTATATAAGAATTACTCAAGACTAGTAAATAGACAATAAGCTTGAAAGGGAGAGAACTTCTAGTTAGTAAAAAAGTAGCAGCCGTCAGCGATGTCTAGGCACTCCATCTTATGGAAAAGACAATAATGCAAAGCGGCTGTTAAAGCAATTAGTAAAAACTGTTAGGAAAGAAAGATTAAGTTCTTAAGGCGACGCATCTGCTTTTCTGACACTTTTTTCAAGGATGAAAAATATGACAAGCTTGAGTCTAATTCAGGCGCATTTGACAATTTCTAGAAAAAGCAGGAAGTGGTTTTTGAGAAAATGAGAGCTTAAATAACATCAAGTGTCTTCTAATGGTATGTATATATATATATATATATATATATATATATATATATATATATATATATATATATATATATATATATATATATATATATATATATATAAAATATATATATATATATATGTAACTATGGTGGTCAGTCAAAAGATGTACGTAACATGAGATCTAATAGTAAGATATCAGGTCATTTCTACTCTTATATTAACTTAATAAACCCAAATTGTTTCAGCTCACATGTTAGAAACATAAATCAGCTCCAAAAAGTACTTTATACGCCCGCTTTATGCTGTCATAATTCAATCAGATGTCTCGACTAGTGATGGAGAAAATGAAAGGGATGGAGGAATTTGGCTCCATTAAATCAACATGCTGGTGAAGTTAGAACAGAAGACTATTCAATCCTTTGGTGACTACAAGCTATATAGACTACAGGCTATAAGGCAAACTTTCCGCTCAGACAAAAACACAAACAGTTTCTAGTGACTCTTACATTATTTTTAAAAAACTGGCCTTGCATATTATTTTTAGTAGGTGAATTTTAATTATCGCTTTGTACGCTTGGGCAACTTCTGTTCTCAAGATTTCAAAATCACAGTTTTTGGGCTATATTAGTAGAGATCTGATTCGTAGAAAGTTAACCGCTGAAAAAACCAAACATTCATACAAACTCTTAAGATAATACAAAACAACAGGCTGGAGGAAATTGCATTGGGCAGTTTGACAAAACACTCAACAGCAAACCCGGGTTTTTGTTTTTGAGCTTAAGCCGTTCTACTAATCGAGCAAAACCAGCTATTCAGCTATTCGCTAATTCAGCTATTCGCTATTCAGCTAATTGAGCTATTCAGCTGCTTCTCAAGACTGACACTCTGTACTTCTCGTATTATGAGGTTGTGAACACTACAGAGGTTAGATGTGATCTGAAAATAGGTCATCTTTATTCCAGAGCAGGCTTTGCATTGTTGATAGATCTCCAACAAGATTCAAAAGCTTTCCATAACACTCTGACTCACTTATAAACTGTTCATATAACAAAAGTATCTGTCAATTAATCGGTAATACCAAAAATTCTTAGTTTAGTAAACAACAAAAACTGCATAGAGAACATATCAGAGACATTGGTTGAAGGAAGTAAGATGGGCTGAGAACCCATGGATTCAGTTTGTTGGGTTTTTAGATAGTGCCAGCCATGAACATGCAGCAAGCATTTTATAAGTCAACCTATGAAAAAATAAAAAAAGTTGACCCGTGGCTTCAAGGAACTAGGTTAATGTGCAAAAAGTCTTTCAGTCCTCTCTTCCTAAGAAATAAGTGACAGTTCAGGGAACATCAGTAGCACTCTGTCATCATGCTGTGAAGCAGTTAGCATTCTGGTGTCGGTGAATAGTTAGACACACGCAATAGAGCTGACTGTTATTCAGTTAAAACTTCTGAAATGAATGTTTGTGTGTTCGTTAGAAATAGTTCACTCGAGAAGTTGATTATACATCCAGTTTATATGCATTCATAAAGTCAAATACCTGTTTTGGGCTTAATTTCAGCTTTACAAATTTCACTAACCAATTTCTAGCAGAATTTATCGATGATTCAGTTTAATAATTTAGTTTTTAAAGTTTGGTAAAAGTTTTTTATTCACTTGTTAAAATAGTGTCCGAGTTAAACTAGTCAAGTTTAAGCTGTTGGCAATATATAAATTGTAGCTTATGGTACCGGTTCCCAAGTGCCTTGACAAATCTAAATATAAGTGAACTTGGCTTAATTGTAGTTTTGATAACGTGAAAATACTAGCATTCACATGTAAAAAGATTTTGGGAAGCGGCATAACTTGACTGTTATTAAAAGGGCTGATATTCAACTTTCTATGTATTTCAATGCAAAATATATTTGTATGTATATGGTAATCAGGTGTGTGATATATGCCAAGTGTTAATTTGGTCAACAAAGGATTAATTTGCTTAGATTATCAGTTGCATATTTAAATTTATATATCTTTAGATTTAAACAAAATTTTTTATTGATAATGTAACTCTAGTCACCATAGGATTTGACCAGGAAACTCATAAGTCATAACAGTGTAAAACAATGAAAATGGTAACCAACTAATTGCAAAATTCAGAAACTTCTTTGAGAGTAGCAAGTACAGAGAGCAAACGGAAGAAGAGTTATATGCTAAGGAAATAAGAACAATTTGTTAGGTTAAGTGTAATTAACAATAGTAAGTGCAGTCAAAGTAAGTGAAGCCAATTTTTGTTAACGCGTTAAAAATATTTTTAGTGTCGTTACGGAAGAATCTGAGAGCAATCTCAGTTTGAGAGAAGTAAATACTTTAAAATGAACACAGTTGATAACAGCAAATAAGTTCAAAGTAATTGAAGCAGTTAAAATTTAATAGCTTTAGAAGTTCAGTTAATAGTAATGAAAACAGACAAGAGATAACCATTTCTTAGAAAGCACCAGTATATAATAGCGCTGAGTAGTCTCAGAGAATGTAAAGGTGAATGAGTTCAGTAATTTATACATGTAGGTAAGTAGAACTTACATTAGTCAACACTCTCATGTTGATATCTTATTTGGTGACAAGTAGGTTTAATATGCTGATACTAAGAAGTAAGATAGAACAGACCCGTAAAGTAATAGCTCATGCAAAAACCTTAATAGCACTTATGAGCAGCCGTAATGGTCGGGATCTTACTGATTGGGTGCAAACTCATTACGGCCGCTCGGGTCTGCTTCTTTCATCGACTTTGCCTAGAACCGTAAACAGACATGTAGGACCATTATCTGGCTGTTTTAGACTGCTTCTAGTTGGTTTAAATAATCAACCGTTAAAAACAATTTTAGCAGCTTTACTTTTGGCTGACTTAGATGATATGAAATGTTGTTTTGACAATTTATTTTTAGTGTCAATTGGTAGGAAATCTCACAATAATTGTAGCGGTTTCTTGTGCCGAGAGTTGTAATTTACTGTAGATGTAACCAATAAACAGTAGTCTCCTCACTTTTTCCTTTTTAACATCCCAACCCAACTTTTGCAAACATATATGTAATAAGAGGCCTAGAAGGAAGGAGGGAGGACTGAATGCTAACACATACTTTTCCTCACCTCCATGAGTTTCTCTACTCAATGCGTTTAGTTTGTGGACAAACTTCAGTTTAGGTTATTAAATCGAATTAAATTAAATCAGTTTATAAACAAGATTGTTGCATTATGGTTATAATTTGTAGCAAGTGTAAGCAAGTGGTAGCTTGGGTCATACCTCAATCATGAGTTATCTTACCAGTTTTAAAAACATGGTACGTAAGTCACTTTTGTGACACCAACTATATACTTTATATTTGTAACTACACCATGACACAACTTTTATTAGTCAGAACATGCTACAGCATGACTGATGTTTAGAGCAGAGGATATGGCTCATGTTTGGAGCAGAGGATATGACTCATGTTTGGAGCAGAGGATAGGGATCATGTTTGGTGCAGAGGATATGATTCATGTTTGGAGCAGAGGATTTCACTCATGTTTAGAGCAGGGGATATGACTCATGTTTGGTCCAGAGGATATGACTCATGTTTAGAGCAGGGGATATGGCTCATGTTTGAGCCAGAGGATATGACTCATCTTTAGAGCAGGAGATATGACTCATGTTTAGAGCAGAGGATATGACTCATGTTTGGAGCAAAGGATAGGACTCATGTTTAGAGCAGAGGATATGACTCATGTTTGGAGCAGAGGATAGGACTCATGTTTGGCCCAGAAAATATGACTCATGTTTGGAGCAGAGGATTTGACTCATGTTTAGAGCAAAGGATATGACTCATGTTTAGAGCAGAGGATATGACTCATGTTTAGAGCAGGGGATATGGCTCATGTTTGGGCCAGAGGATATGACTCATCTTTAGAGCAGGAGATATGACTCATGGTTGGAGCAGAGGATACGACTCATTTTTGGAGCAGAGGATAGGACTCATGTTTGGGCCAGAGGATATGACTCATCTTTAGAGCAGAGGATATGACTAATGTTTGAAGCAGAGGATATGACTCATGTTTAGAGCAGAGGATATGACTCATGTTTGGAGCAGAGGATAGGACTCATGTTTAGAGCAGAGGATATGACTCATGTTTGGAGCAGAGGATAGGACTTATGTTTGGCCCAGAAAATATGACTCATGTTTGGAGCAGAGGATATGACTCATGTTTGGAGCAGAGGATATGACTCTTGTTTAGAGCAGAGGATATGACTCATGTTTGGGCCAGAGGATATGACTCATCTTTAGAGCAGAGGATATGACTAATGTTTGGAGCAGAGGATATGACTCATGTTTAGAGCAGAGGATATGACTCATGTTTAGAGCAGGGGATATGACTCATGTTTAGAGCAGAGGATATGACTCATGTTTGGAGCAGAGGATATGACTCATGTTTGGAGCAGAGGATAGGACTCATGTTTAGAGCAGAGGATATGACTCATGTTTAGAGCAGAGGATATGACTCATGTTTAGAGCAGAGGATATGACTCATGTTTGGCCCAGAGGATATGACTCATGTTTGGAGCAGAGGATATGACTCATGTTTAGAGCAGGGGATATGGCTCATGTTTGGGCCAGAGGATATGACTCATGTTTAGAGCAGAGGATATGACTCATGTTTGGAGCAGAGGATACGACTCATGTTTGGAGCAGAGGATATGACTCATGTTTAGAGCAGGGGATATGACTCATGTTTGGAGCAGAGGATATGACTCATGTTTAGAGCAGAGGATATGACTAATGTTTGGAACAGAAGATATGACTCATGTTTGGAGCAGAGGATATGACTCATCTTTAGAGCAGGAGATATGACTCATGGTTGGAGCAGAGGATACGACTCATTTTTGGAGCAGAGGATATGACTCATGTTTAGAGCAGAGAATATTACTCATGTTTAGAGCAGAGGATATGACTCATGTTTAGAGCAGGGGATATGACTCATGTTTGGAGCAGAGGATATGACTCATGTTTAGAGCAGAGGATATGACTAATGTTTGGAACAGAAGATATGACTCATGTTTGGAGCAGAGGATATGACTCATCTTTAGAGCAGGGGATATGACTCATGTTTAGAGCAGAGGATATGACTCATGTTTGGAGCAGAGGATATGACTCATGTTTGGAGCAGAGTATACGACTCATCTTTAGAGCAGAGGATATGACTAATGTTTAGAGCAGAGGATATGACTCATGTTCGGCCCAGAGGATATGACCTATGTTTGGAGCAGAGGATATGACTCATGTTCAGAGCAGAGGATATGACTAATGTTTGGAGCAGAGGATAGGACTCATGTTTGGGCCAGAGGATATGACTCATCTTTAGAGCAGAGGATATGACTAATGTTTAGAGCAGGGGATATGACTCATCTTTAGAGCAGGGGATATGACTCATCTTTAGAGCAGAGGATATGACTCATGTTTGGAGCAGAGAATAGGACTCATGTTTGGAGCAGAGGATAGGACTCATGTTTGGGCCAGAGGATATGACTCATCTTTAGAGCAGAGGATATGACTAATGTTTGGAGCAGAGGATATGACTCATGTTTGGAGCAGATGATACGACTCATGTTTGGGCCAGAGGATATGACTCATCTTTAGAGCAGAGGATATGACTCATGGTTGGAGCAGAGGGTATGACTCATGTTTAGAGCAGAGGATATGACTCATGTTTAGAGCAGAGGATATGACTCATGTTTAGAGCAGAGGATATGACTCATGGTTGGAGCAGAGGGTATGACTCATGTTTAGAGCAGAGGATATGACTCATGTTTGGAGCAGAAGATAGGACTCATGTTTGGGCCAGAGGATATGTCTCATGTTTAGAGCAGAGGATATGACTCATCTTTAGAGCAGAGGATATGACTAATGTTTGGAGCAGAGGGTATGACTCATCTTTAGAGCAGAGGATATGACTAATGTTTGGAGCAGAGGGTATGACTCATCTTTAGAGCAGAGGATATGACTAATGTTTGGAGCAGAGGTATGACCCATGTATAGACCAAAGGATATGACTCATGTTCAGAGCACAGGATATGACTTATGTTTGGAGCAGAGGATAGGGCTCATGTTTGGAGCAGAAGTGCCATAATATTCTGGTATTAATTGCATAGTAATGTCTCATTATGACTATCTTCTGGCGGTGTGATCTAGACCATTAGTGTTTGTGGTTGGTAAGCATACCTTTTACGTCAACTCGGTCTAATTTCTTTCCTCATATTAAAGGCAATAAATTACTTTCAAAGCTCAGTAACGGTTCCATTAGTAGCGTACGTGTGTAGGCCGCAGCAGGTGATATATAGCATCATATATCATGAATTAACCTCAATATATTGCAAATTGTTTTCCTCTACTTGCCAGTTCGTTTGTGCCTTTCTTGTGCCTCATTGCTGATGATTATAGTCTAACCTTATTACTAACCGTTTCTCATACTCAACACACTACAATATACACTTATAGTACCTTACATGTACCTACCTAAAACACTACAAAGATGAACTCTTTGCAAAAGGTATTTCTCTGAACTAACAATCGACGAGACTCGAACTCCAAATCAGATGTCTTATTTCTCCTAATTATTTTTGACAGTTAATGAATTTCTTATTTTCTCCCCTTTTCTAATGTCTCATTACAATTTTCAACCTATTTTTGTTTTATATACGAATATTTTTGTAATCTACTTCTAAGGAGAATAGATTATAGAAAAAACTCTCACAAAGGTAACACATTTTTTATTTACCACCACTGCATGACGCATTTTCCCTTCTCTCCTAACTCTTTCTATCTCATAGGCCTTAAATCATTGAAGTTAAATCAATCATCATATATTGTGCAGTTTTTTGTGTTTTGAAATGCATTGTTTAGCCAAATATTAGCTATGAAATGATTTAAAATGTCTCATATAATTTCCATTAGTGGCAAAATAGTTGATAGCCTTCCTGTGCACCGTTATAAATAAATTATTATCTAGCGTTAGTTGGTATCCGTAAAATAATACTGACCAATAACAATGCCAAGAAACTAGACAATATTCATTTCTGGAAGTAAGGAAGATCTCATCCAAGAAAATCAAACACATGACTATACAGCAAAAACTCAATAGTATTGCAAAATCATTTGCCACAAAAAATAGCCATTTGCTATGCAAAGGTTTTTTTTAGTATTTATTATAAAATTGCACTAGATATTATAAAAAAGAAGCCTGTCTGTTAGATGTATTCGCTGCTGAGAGTGTTCTGGCTCCAGCAGTCACTCTCAGTCTGATCAGACACTCACTGTTGTCACAAAGCAAGCCCAGTGGCTGAGCCAACAAGCAGATTACAGTCGAATCTCACTTCTTCAGACTTCTCTGGACTTTTAACAGTCCAGCAGACATCCAGTGTTTAGCAGATTGTTCGGTGTGACTCTGTTTGTCAAAAAAATGACAATTTTTGCTGATAGGTGAACTTGCAACAGAAGACACAAGCAGCATGTGCGCATAAGTTTTTTGTTGGTTTTCTATCCATCTTGCAAGTATCTACAAGTAATACTAAAAGAATTTGCGTCAATATTGTGCTGCACTGTGAAGTACTCAATTTTTAATGTACGTACATGTACCTTTTCAATGTCCGGACATGGCCATGGTTTGGTTATGCCAAGCAAACGAGGTTTGTCTGTACTTGCGAAGCTACTAGCTAGAACATTCCAACTAAGCATCGACTGCTGGTAAATTTGAAGCAATTCTTTTTTATGTAATAGAATTATTTTGGCTGTAAAAGTATGATATTGTGAATTAATTATAGATTCTAGCTTATTTTTTATAAAAATATTGTAGAATTACTACTGTTTTTTTCTTGATTACTAGAAATTAAGTTTTTTTATAATGATTACAAAATAATTCCAATTTGTCATCAAAAAATTGTTTTTTAAACTAAAGAACAATGGAGTATCCTACCTTTTGTCCCACATAAAGCAATCCATTACTGATAAACCTATTCTGACACATACTAGACCCTGGTGACCTGGTTTTGTTCACACACAGTACGCTTCGTGGAAAAATATCTCCTTGACTGGCTCAAAAAATTAATGTTTTTTTATTGCTAAAGTTTTTCAAGAAGAATCGGTTAATATTACGGAGACTACTAGCTTCATAGTTTTATACAGACTAGGTTTAACCCAAATCCTCAAATATTTGTTTGCAAAAAAATGAAATCTATTGCTTGCTGCTGTCTTTAGATATGTTTAACATTATATTATATTACAGTTTTGCAAATTTTGACATCAGCTGAATATTTATTCTGTTTTTCACAAACTTATTGAATAAGAACATCCAATGCAAAATCATTCATCTTTAGCTTCACTAAAAATTAAGGATTTTGGCTTTGGCATTATCCCTGGCTTCAGACAGATAGATGGACAGACAGACAGACACCGCTGTTATTATAGTTAAGACTAGCAGAATGTCAGGTGTTGCATGGGTATAAAAAATCAGCTTATAAATAGTGACAGGTAATGCAGTTGCCTGCCACTTGCCATTAGCCTGGCACATTGCCAATGACTCACTTGAGTGCGCTAGTAATTTGAGTAACTTAATAATAAGAACTGTGAGAGCAAGCATAAAATGACGTTGCACCGTAACGGAGAGCAGTATGCGGATTTTCACCCACATAGCGACATACATTGCTCATTGAATCCATATATCTCGCATAGCTCAATGGTTTAGCATATCATCTAGGAAATGGGAGGTTCCAAGATCAAACCTTCTGCGATAAGGATTCTTCAATCTAAGATTTTAATAGCTATAGCTGGACAAACCAAATCACGCAAACACGTGTTCATGCACGCACACCCGCAAGCACGCACATGCACTTTAATGTCTGTCTGTTGTATAGTTAAGCTTTGCATCAGCTCAACATGTATATGGCTATAGAGTGATTCGACATGCTAACTACACTAGTAGGAGTACTTGAAATACTTCCTTACAAGTATTTCAGTTGAATGATGATATTTTATTACTAGAGGGTTCCACTACTTAGTGAGCCAGCTTCTCGCTGGTAAACTGTTTAATGTCTGCTATTAGCTAGCAGATTAAAGTCTACTAACCACCAATAAACAGATCTTCTGAGTTTCCTGATAATTAATACGATGATGATGATTGGATAGCTTTATTTAATCTGGCTCGTTCGGAAGACCTTTAAAATTGCAGAAGGCCGTGGGTTAGGCATATCCGCATTAACTTATAAATTTTTTTTAGTCTCATTGATAAAAGAAGAGAAACAGCTGTCATCATTTGTGTTCCATGAAATAAATTTTTTGAAACTATTGTAAGAGGAATTTTAAGCTTTTCTGATTTTCGTTCTGCATTCCTGCAGTAAAGTGTTTTATCATGACACTGCTATAAATATTTCTTTCGTCTGAGGATCAATTTTACATTAGACTGATATTGCATAGCTTAAGTAAATTTAAAAAGATTTTTCATTTATAGCTGTCGCAATATGAAGTCATCGAGTGGCTCATGGAAGAATTTTAACCACTTGGTACAGTAATAACTTCTTCTGGATAGTATTTATGCCAATCTAATTATTTATTCACTTTTCTTACTCTGCCCTTTGCGCAATAGACTGCTGAAGTGTGGTAGCTAAGCAATTTAATGGCTGATTACACAATACTTCACATGAGCGTTTAAATGGAAAATCGAAAAATTTGGCTGTTTTTGTATTTTCAGTGAAGCTAAAACTTAAAGGTTGACTTGCAACAAATTTCACATTCCAGTTGTTTGATATCAAAAGATTCACAATGTCTTACTCTGTTATGTTGTAGGTGCAAAATATGTGGAAATGTGATTACAAGCTCTTAAAAGCTAAAAAACGAACAGTTAATCGCAGCCACACGAGACCGCCGTAGTTTGGATTCTCTTTCCAAAACGGCTCAAATGTGACGTAGTTGTGGCAGATGGTTTCTGTTTAGACTTTCATGCAACCTTATTCATCAAAATATTTTCACAAATATACTTCACGCATTCAATAAAACTATGTCTATTGTTCTTACGCGTCTGCTTTATCGTCATTGTAATGCTGTCTCTTTAAGCAGTGATATCTTATAACTTACTGTAAAAATTTATTTAAATTTTTAATCTTACATTGAAGGAGTACATATCATTGTCTGATAATCATGACGAGCCTGTTGGTCAACTGTGATAATGGAAAAGTGCTGCAAAAATTATTGGCGAAGAATTGGGTCACATGATCAGATTACAACTTGACGATTAGTTCAAGCCGAAACAAAACTGTAAAGTAGCGAGCATCTATATTTGATACGGGGTCTTCGGTAAAACCCGAAGTGTTTGTCATAAACTAGTGCTACGATAAGTTTTATATTGAGCTTTTTATTGGCCTTTTAACTCACGTGAGAACATCACGTGACAAGACAATAACCAAACTGTCATGGCTATGTCAGAGAAATAAACGGATTCCAATCTTCGGCGGCTTTTCGTTTTTGAGCTTTTAAGAGCTTTTAATCACATTCCCACATATTTGGCACCTACAACACAGCAGAGTAAGACATGGTGAATCTTTTGATACCAAATAACTGTAATGTGAATTTTGTTGCAAGTCAACCTTTAAGGATTTTGCATTTGGTGTTTTTAATAACCGAGTTTATTAAAAACAACACAAATATTCAACTAATCTCAAAATTTGCTGCTTTTTAAACAGTAATATAACATAATGTAGGGCATATCCATAAAAAACAGCAAGCAATAGATGTCAACCTTTTGCCAACTGATATTTGAGGAATTGGGCAGTTCGAAAGCTCACACATCAATTTTAAGAAGAAAAATTTGTTTTGTGGCAAATATTGAGCTATCTGTATTTTAAATAAGATTTCTCGAAGAACTCTAGCAATAAGAGAATTAATGTGTTTAACTAGTTTAGTAGATAGTTCACCACATAACTATAGCAACAAAACTATACATTGTCAATGCCCTGGTGTGTTGATTGTGCATAAGTGTGTTGAATTGTCATAAATTGGCCCTCTAGGAAATTATCATTGATGACAGTAGATTTGGCTGCTTTGTGAGACATTTGCCAACTGCAGACTTACTCGCTGTCGCTGTCTGCTTAAAGGTTAACTGACAGCTCAAAATATTATTGAATTTACAGTAACAGATAACCTCACAGATTGGGGTGTTCAATGAAATTTTTGTATAATTTTGTATATTTTCGATCAAACACCCGGCTGTACCAAGATTTTCAAATAGTGAAAATGGACAGAAAGATTTACGATCATTTCCAATTATTGACCGGAAATTTTGTGATAGTATATAAATGTATTAAAATCACTCAGTTTTTAACTAAGAATAGAGTTTGTTCATAGACATACACAAGTGTTTTATAACATCACTAACATCACTTATATAAAATGTGTCTATAAATGGAAAAAAGATTACGATGCATGTTTGATGGTGAGATGCAAACTCAAAAGTAGGCCTATGTCTCAGCTAAGGTCAAGGCTATAAAAAAACCTTTAGTACTCGTTTAACCGTGCTACCTGATATGCTATATTAGAACAACCTCAAAGTCAAGGTGACAAACTTATTCATGCTGTCTTTGTCTCAGACATTCAAGTTAAGAACAGCTCAACGATGTGATTATATTTTGGAACAAGAAATACATAAAACTTGAACAATTATATGCCTTTACCACTAGTCTTCTCACACAAATCATAGTTGATAGTTGACAAAGACTGGCAACCACCACATCAGCATCATTATGAGCTACCATTTTGTAATATTCCATAGAATAGCAGCATTTGGCAACAAGAGGGAGTCTGTCTGATTCATCTGTCACAAGCTGCGGGCCAGCTTTTTGTCAAAAGCCATTGGTGGTTCTAACACCTTGCTAAATTATCTTCCTTTCTCCTTCGCCTTCCATAGCTGACAATAGCGAATAAACACAAAAAAATGAAACTTTTCATTATTCCATTATGGCGTACATAATCCTAGATATAAGTCCCATGGATTTAATCCTCTAGCATAGTTGCGTTGAAATAATAGCAAAAAAGAAAAGTTTTGAAATCTAATATTCTTCCATCAGGAAGATAACGAATCAAGCGCTAAGACTGATCTCCCTCAATTTATTAATTATTACAAAATAATGACTTCTTACATACTTCTGCCACGTCTTTATTATTTGCATTTGACAGTTCTGACAGCTCATGGAACGGAGAGTGCGGAACATCGATAGTTGAATCGGTGCAAAGCTTTGTAAGAAAAAGTAATAAAGTCAATAGAGTTGTATAATGGACAATAGAATCATTTTGGCTAAAGTTTAATGAGTATGTTACACAGGTCTTGAAACTGTAAATTTAAAGGTTTTACTTTTCTCTAAATTCTGCTGCCAAGGACAAAAATACAGCGACACCAGATAAAAAACTGTAATAGGTAATTCTTTTTACTAAAACATTTATTTGTTAAGTTACTTTCTAGACTCTAGTTTTTTTGCTGATTATTGAACTTTTATTATTGAATTATTGAATTATGTAAAGTTTTTTAAAAATGTGAAAGATTTTATCTTTCTGCCATTTTAAGAGTAGGCTTTTGTCTCCACCAGAATAATGCTAACACGCTAGCAACTCCATAATGCTAATGAAGGTCAACTCATTGAACACTTATTGGCTTATGTTTTTGACCAAAGTGGATTAGAACAGCATCAGGGCTAATAGCCTGAGGTGAAGAGAAGAGCAATACCTGTAAAGGGAGAACATCAACAAACAAACTATATGATTAATGTTAGACTAAAGCAGGAATGAGGAAAACTGGAAGACTGTGGCTTCTATTTAAGCCCTATTAGTCAAAATTGTGGCAGACGGTTAGGCTGGTATGATACCAGAACCAGTGGTGAGTAATTTAAATTGTAGTACACTGATTGGCCAAGCAGTCAGACAAAACTTGCAAGGCTTTATAAGACACCGTTATGACAAGCCCTGATCTAAGTAGTGCCGACAAAATTATGCACAAACAAGAAGCTCAAAGTAGTTAGCTTGTGTTTGAATTGATCTTGAGATCTGGGAAGTTTCTGATCTTGCATGGTCAGTTCTCAACCCAGTTCATTGAGAAGAAGCTGGTGGTGTTTTGGAGTCTTGAAAGCTGTGGCGCCAGATGATTGACAACTGTTCCGTTATTAGGTTTATTAAGTTAAACTGCCACTTACTAGCAATCTTGGAAGGAAAAACTGTTGCACTAACGAATGCACCAAAAGCCCTAAAAAGGAATGGAAATAATTCAAATATTATTAATATTTTATATAGCTTTAAACTTGTTTTATTTGTATGTTAAACGAAAAGAGACGGGAAATAATTATCAACATTTTATGTTACTATTAAACTTAATTTTGATTTGATTCAATCTTAACTTTATTTCACTGGCCAATGCCAACAAACGCGAATCAAGCTACTGAGAAAATCTATAACGTGAGAATTCAATAGTATTCTTTTAAAAGTTTTATGATATAACGATGTTCTAGATATAGGACAGGCCAAACGTTCATATCTTTATATCTGGTGTGCTTGGTGATTTTCGTTTGTAGAATGGAGCTATGATATGATTGGTTGGAAGATTCATCAGATATACATGATGTTGAGATAGGAGGAGATAATTCAGGTGCTATTACATTTATTAGTACCTTATCAGTATCAGTGTTTGAAGCAGTCATTTTTATTGAGCATTCTATGTTTATATTTTTCTCTTCAAAAGTTCTAATTTTGAAGAATTCTACTTTTGAGTCTTGCATGGCGGTTAAATTCTACTTCACATAAAAATAATTTTATAGCCCGAGTGGTAATAAAAACTTTTAGATTATCTAATTATATCACTCTATTCCTCTGATATCCTGACAACAATGCAAACCTATATACTTCCAACAGTTCTTGTGGCTGAGGCAAAGCCTGTTTGAAAACTAGTCAGGTACTTTTTACTTATAGAACTGGTCATTAGTATTTAGGTTATATTTCTAAAAATGAGACTTGTATTTGGCTTAAGTACTTACATGTGTTGAAATACATCTGGATTCTGAGGTAACGCGTATTGTTCAAAAACTTTTCGGCTACAAGTCATGTCATGATGAGATGTTACGTGAGGTTCTTAAAGTTTATGAGTATGATTTTTGCTCATCTGTGGTGATTGAGAGCTCCCTTGGTTAATTACTCTATTGAATGATAGTTACTAATAACTGTACTCATTATTGCTTCCAATAATCATTAGTTTTTGTTAAAAAAAAACTACTATCAGAATAATCTATAGATCTTGTGAGTGGTTAAACCAAACGATTGATTGTGTTGGTACATAAATAGTAATGCAGGTGCTAGAGTTCAAAGTGTCACATTTTCTATATTAATGATAGCATAAGTTCTCTCTGTCCCATCAATTTTCTTATTAGCATTGTTTCCCACGCTAACCATTGTGAGGTAAAACCTCATTGGAATGTTTATTTATACATAAAAACAAACTGGTGCAACGCTAAAGGACTGGCTGAAGATAAGTAATTAGATTGTATTACACCGTGAATTGTTGTATTGCTCGTGAGGCCGCCAGCAAAACCTTTGATAAAATTCTGTCGGAGCTGATTTGTCAGTTTCTACATTTTGTCATAGGAGTCACACGGGTTCATCACCGTTGTAACATTTGCTGAAGGGGTGGGCCCTAAGTGATGCGGGACATTGAGCCGGCTGTGTGAAACAACATTTTTCTAGAATCATGTTTGAAGGTGCTGTCTGCTGCCTTGTGCTGAAATAAGCATACCATTTGTGAACCATCCTTATTGAGAAAATATAATTTATGCAGTGTTCTTTTGTGTTCCGTAGACCGCAAGCCAGTTTCTCTACAACTACTGTGTGAACAAATTAGAGCAAAGCTAATCAACAACTTTCGATGTCTAAATTTTGTAATAAGAATGTTTTTCTATCACTAACATGGCTAGCATAATATTACGTAGTGGGCAGCGCTAAGCAAAGCGTTCTTGACTAGTGAAATTGTCGAAGGCCTTCTAGCTACCATGTTCTTGAGAATTCTTGGTAACGTCGGAAACACCTTGAGCTGCAGATTTTTCGCAATAGTATTTAAACATAGATAGAATTCTAGCATCATTTTTGCTTGGTCTGTTGAGCAGACATTAATAACCTGTTCAAAGTTGTGTCTTTAAGCGCAAGAACTTTTTTCATTGTAGAAAGTATAACCTTTACAACCAATAGGCTGGTATCACACTGCTGTTTCATTGTAGAAAGTATAACCTTTCCAACCAATAGGCTGGTATCACACTATTGTTTCATTGTAGGCAGTATAACCTCTACATCCAATAAGCTGGTATCACATTGTTTCATTGTAGGCAGTATAACCTTTACAACCAGTAGGCTGGTATAACACTGTTGTTTCATTGTAGAAAGTATAACCTTTCCAACCAGTAGGCTGGTATCACACTGTTGTTTCATTGTAGGCAGTATAACCTTCACAACCAATAGGCTAGTATCACACTGTTGTTTCATTGTAAAAAGTACAACCTTTACCACCAATAGGCTGGTATCACACTGTTGTTTCATTGTAGAAAGTATAACCTTTCCAACCAATAGGCTGGTATCACACTATTGTTTCATTGTAGGCAGTATAACCTCTACATCCAATAAGCTGGTATCACATTGTTTCATTGTAGGCAGTATAACCTTTACAACCAGTAGGCTGGTATAACACTGTTGTTTCATTGTAGAAAGTATAACCTTTCCAACCAGTAGGCTGGTATCACACTGTTGTTTCATTGTAGGCAGTATAACCTTCACAACCAATAGGCTAGTATCACACTGTTGTTTCATTGTAAAAAGTACAACCTTTACCACCAATAGGCTGGTATCACACTGTTGTTTCATTGTAGAAAGTATAACCTTTCCAACCAGTAGGCTGGTATAACACTGTTGTTTCATTGTAGAAAGTATAACCTTTACAACCAATAGGCTGGTATCACACTGTTGTTTCATTGTAGGCAGTATAACCTTTACAACCAATAGGCTGGTATCACACTGTTGTTTCATTGTAGAAAGTATAACCTTTCCAACCAATAGGCTGGTATCACACTATTGTTTCATTGTAGAAAGTACAACCTTTACCACCAATAGGCTGGTATCACACTGTTGTTTCATTGTAGAAAGTATAACCTTTCCAACCAGTAGGCTGGTATAACACTGTTGTTTCATTGTAGAAAGTATAACCTTTACAACCAAAAGGCTGGTATCACACTGTTGTTTCATTGTAGAAAGTATAACCTTTACAACCAATAGGCTGGTATCACACTGTTGTTTCATTATAAACAACATAATCTTTACATCCAATAAGCTACATGTAGCTGTTCTATGTTATGAATCAACAACATACATGTATCCATGTTTACTTGGCACTCCTTTAATCTTGCACTCAATATCTTTATGTGCACTTCTACTATAAATAATATTATTATGTGATTCATCCATGAAAAACTAACCTCAAATATCTGTTACTAAACTGCAATCATGTTTCGTAAAGCTTTTGAAAATCAGGGAATATTGAGTGAGACAGCCATCACAAACTACTGCTCATGCCAGCTTCAATGCAAGTTCACAGAGAAACTCAATAATTTACAGATTTCGTCTACTACATACACTTATTACAATTAGACAAAATTATACATAATGTTGTTTTTTAGGTTAAAACAAACCTCAGATCTGTTTTAGATATTCGCGCAACCACAATTCCGGCTCGAAACTATTTCTTGCTTTGAGTTAAAACTATTTTTTACAAAAGGTGTTATAAATGTACCCAATTGTCACGCAGTTAAAATTAAATACAATACATAATAAATATGCAGTGAAGTGAACAACAATATTTAGCAAGTTGGGCTTTTAATTTTTTCTTGGTGGCACGTTGGCAGGTGGCATGTTTTTAAGTCCTTTCACTGCAGAAAACTTTGATCTAACCGGGGTAGCAGGCTTCATGGGTTCCTTAAACTTTAATATACCGTCAGCTCCCTTATAGTAGTAGTCTTCATTGAAAAGATCTGGACGCTGTGCTATCTGTAGCATTCGTGTAAAGGCCATCTCAAATCGCATCAGGTCTTTACAGTCCTCGAGCTCTACTGTGAGTGGCGCCATCCACTTGGAGGCAGCGATCTCTAGCGGAGGGATTTTAAACTTTCCATCAGGTCCTTGTTGCTATTGGATAATAAGAACATTGAGCCAGTGTACTTTTATCGGTATCAGTATTTCAACGTTTATAAAAACAAAAGTCAAACTGCTATACTTGATGCTGCTAATATTACAAGAGGGAAGTCGGCATCATAATGGCCGTTGAATAATGTTTTATGAAACGTCTGTAATGAAAAAATTTTTGTAAAATTTTAGATTGAACAGCCTTGTCTATTAAAGTATATAACATCTTGGTTAAAGCTGGGGTCGCGTTCATAGAGCTACACATGATGGTCATAAAGTAAGAGTTCATAGAGCTACATATGATGGTCATAAAGTAAGAATTCATAGAGCTACATATGATGGTCATAAAGTAAGAATTCATAGAGCTACATATGATGGTCATAAAGTAAGAATTCATAGAGCTACATATGATGGTCATAAAGTAAGAATTCATAGAGCTACACATGATGGTCATAAAGTAAGAGTTCATAGAGCTACATATGATGGTCATAAAGTAAGAATTCATAGAGCTACATATGATGGTCATAAAGTAAGAATTCATAGAGCTACATATGATGGTCATAAAGTAAGAATTCATAGAGCTACATATGATGGTCATAAAGTAAGAATTCATAGAGCTACATATGATGGTCATAAAGTAAGAATTCATAGAGCTACATATGATGGCCATAAAGTAAGAATTCATAGAGCTACACATGATGGTCATGAAGTAAGAGTTCATAGAGCTACATATGATGGTCATAAAGTAAGAGTTCATAGAGCTACACATGATGGTCATAAAGTAAGAATTCATAGAGCTACATATGATGGTCATAAAGTAAGAATTCATAGAGCTACATATGATGGTCATAAAGTAAGAATTCATAGAGCTACATATGATGGCCATAAAGTAAGAATTCATAGAGCTACACATGATGGTCATGAAGTAAGAGTTCATAGAGCTACATATGATGGTCATAAAGTAAGAGTTCATAGAGCTACACATGATGGTCATAAAGTAAGAATTCATAGAGCTACATATGATGGCCATAAAGTAAGAATTCATAGAGCTACATATGATGGTCATAAAGTTAGAATTCATAGAGCTACATATGATGGTCATAAAGTAAGAATTCATAGAGCTACATATGATGGTGATTAAGTAAGAGAGTTTGGTTATACACCAAGTTTAGCAAATCAACAATAACCAGGTATTCCACAGAGCCTAGGTTCCACAGAGCCTAGGTTCCACAGAACCAGGTATTCCACAGAGGCCACTCTGCCAACCCAAAAGTTTTTGTACTTCAATAAACTAAATATTCCCACTTCACTTGTTCTCTTAAGAATGTCTCAACTCATACAGTCATACAGTAAACAAAAGCACATCTATTAGGAGACAATGGATCTGTAAAAACACAAACTATTTGAGATATTTTACTTTCATAGTTCTAGAGAGTATTATGGCTTTTACTGTTGATTTCATTGGAAAGGACTTTGAACTGCATTTAGCCCAAGTGCACCAGCTTATGAAGGAGGGACCGAGACGGATGGCGCCTTCGCAGTTGTACAAAAGGATTTATTGAGCAAAAACTGGCTATAGATTAGCATGAGAGTGGTGCAGCGCAGCTCAACCACAAACCATAATATTTTGAGTTATTTTTAGCCTGTGCCCCACATAGACTAATCACCAATTACTAAATTTATTAATCAGCTGTAAATGATGATAGAAGGTCAGAGGCAATTAGAAAAGAGATAATCATGCCCTTTAACCAGGTAATTGAAGGTGAATCATTTTAAAAAATAACAAGATTAAATCCAATGGCACTACAAAAACATGGCGACTTTCACTAGATCTGAAGATGGCTGATTGAAAACTAACTACATTTTAGCTACTAATTCTACGGTTTCACATGTCAATGACTCAAATATTTCTGTAGCAGTTTTCTGTTTGAGTAAGAAGGCATGAACAAGAATTCTATGAGTGGCAACTATGAGCAGGTATTTATGTGTAAATACAAACAAGCATCGGGGTTCTATAAATACATGTATCTACTTACTCTCAGTAAAAACACATCAGCTTTACAGAAGGCTCCGACCAAGTTATTAATAGATTTATAATAGGAGAGTTCTTCTTCGAAGTTCTCTTCTTTGGCAATTTCCTTCCAGAGAGTAGCATTCGACCAATGGTAGAGCTGAACATCAATACTCATCCAATCAAGAAGCTTATTAGCAGTCTGTGTCGGAATCGGATCGGCCTTGTCTAGAATTGCAGTGAGCAGGCATGCAGCTATTTTAAGTGGACCACTGCTTGGTCTAGCCATTTAAACATACCAAATTACCTTCATGATTTAGCAATTGGAGTACAAGAAGTTACAGGTGCAGACAGATTAGGCTCAGATTAGACATATACAGGTTAAAATATATTTTAAAAAGTGCAGCTGCATCTCATAAATCGAACCGGTTTTGCTGACACTAGCCAGAACAGCCAACACAGCCAGAAGAGAAGCGAAAGGCAATAGTTGAGAAAAGGAAGGTGTCAATCAAACAAAACACAAAAGAGTAGTGAAGACTTTTGGTATATTCGTGTGTGAGCCATTCCTCAAAGATCGAGTAGGATGCCTGCAGAGGCTGTGCAGGTTTTAGAGCATTGTTTCACAAACATTGGCTCTGTGATCTTAGCTGGACATGTCGGAGTCCAGTGGTAAGGAAACTTCGATGACTGGAGACATGCTCAGTTGCGGAAAGCGATTTAAAGGTTGACTTGCAACAAAATTTACATAACAGTTATTTGGTATCAAAAGATTCAGCATGTCTTACTCTGCTGTGTTGTAGGTGCAAAATACATGTATGTAGAAATGTGATTACAAGCTCTTAAAAGCTCAAAAACAAACAGTTAAAAAAACAGCCGTTGGTTGGAATCTCCTTATTTTGATGATGTACTCAACTTGACATGGTTATTGTTTTAACACGTGATGTTATCACATGAAATGAAAGGCCAATAAAAGACTCAATATAACACTTTTCGTAGCACTAGTTTATGACAAAAACTTCGGGTTTTACCGGAAAGCCCGCATCAAATATAGATGCACGCTACTTTACAGTTTCGTTTCAGTTTGGTCTAATCATCTAGTCATAATCTAATCATGTGATCCATATTTTCTGCCAAATGGTGCGAACAACTTCTGCAGCATTTTTCGACTATCACAGGTGACCAACAAGCTCGTCATGTTTATCAGAAGATGATATGCACAGCCTCGAGCTAAGGCTAAAAAATTCAACTAGTTTTTTGGCTAGGTCTTGAAATATCAGTGCTCAAAGTGGCAGCACTACAATAATAATGAAATAGGCGCGTAAAAACAATAGAAATGGTTTTATTGAATCCGTGAAGTTTATTTGTAAAAATATTTCAACGAATAAGGTTGCATGAAAGTATAAACAAAGAGCACATCGTAATCAACTACGTCGCATTTGAGCCGTTTTGAGAAAGATTCCAATCTACGGCGGTTTCATGATGGCGGCGGTTAACTGTTCGTTTTTGAGCCTTTAAGAATTTGTAATCACATTTTCACATATTTTACACTTACAACACAGCAGAGTAAGACATGGTGAATCATTTGATACCAAATAACTGTAATGTAAATTTTGTTGCAAGTCAATCTTTAAGAAGGAGCAAAGTAACAATATGGTCATGCTTAGAAATATTTACAACAAATTTAAAATGGAAGAAAGAGCCTTCGAGCACAACTCTGTTGGCAGAAGTTACTTACAACTTAAGATAAGCTGCTTCAACTGTAAGACAAAAATCACCGAATCAGTCATACTTACTTTGGTATTTGAAAACATTTTTCTGTAGGAACATGATGTCTGCAAGCTCCCAGCACCACCTTCTCTTGAGCAGAAGAAGGCTTTCATGCATGTACTCCATGACAAGAAGGAAAGGAAACGTCTCATGTAGATCGTCCATGAACAATTTTACCTAAATTTTAAATGATTTTATGAATCAAGTTGCTACACTATAATATGTCACACATATTTCTAGCTTTTCTTACAAATCTAAGTATTTGTGTTTTTGTAAATACATGTACAGGATCCGCATGTTTAATTTCATATCCTAGTACCTTACTTTTACTTCAAGCACAAATATGCCGCAATGATGCAGCATATTTGTGCTTGAGCCAGTGGTTATTGCATGAACTCATATAAGATCATTTATATAGGTTATGAGCTATATTAATTTTTGTATTTATGCTAGCCTAATAAATTACTATTTCTGTATACTTATATCTATGTGGTAGACTACTTGATGTTTACACAGGAAGTATCAATTTGTATATTGGTTTGGTTTGTACTAAGCATCAAGGCTTAATATGCTATACATAATTAGACCAACATAACATCAGTTTGTAACTGAACCATTGAACAGTTACGAATATATTAATAAAATTAAAAGTGTAGCGATCATGTTTACAGATTAAAAATAATAGACACAAATATCTGGTAAAATGAGAATGTATCTGAAACCAAATCTGTCAGAGAACTTGCTGAAAAACGTCTCGGAAGCTTTGGAATGATGAGCGAATATAAAAGTAATTGATTTATGCAGTATATAGGCCTACAATTTATAAGTAATGCTATACTATATATTAGCTATTTATAAGCAATAAGTTATATATAGCTAATATAAATAAGCTATACTATTATTAAGCAATCGGGAATACTATACTATATATTAGCTATATATAAGCAATGAGTTATATATAGCTAATATAAATAAGCTATACTATATATAAGCAATCAGGAATACTATACTATATATTAGCTATATATTTAACCAATAAGAAGCAGTATTTAGTAGTCGTGTTAACAAATGCAAAAAATTTGATCAAATAAGAAAGTTTATCAGATGCATTGTGGTAACTAAAATTGGCATCGCTGGTTAGACTAAATTATATGTACATGTAGCACTATTATTAGATTCGTCAACTTTAAACTCATCAAAAACTTCAACATACAGTAAACTTTCTACCTTAAGATTTGTGGATTTGTTATCCGCAACTTCGTGCTGTTTGCAAAACTGTTGAGCTCTTACAAGATCATCAGTTAACACACAGAATAAACACAGACAGACAGACATAGTTGACAGACGTAAGTTGCAGGAAGCAATGCTACTCACTAGTCCAAAATAATTCGTAAACGGATCTTACGACAATTATCTTTGCCACTTGCCTGGTTGCAAAAAATTATAAATTAATGTTCTTTAGAATTTTTTGCGATAGCTGAAACTCTGTAACCAACTCGCCACTTTTAAGCAAACACAGTTATAAATATACATTTATCTCAGACATTTATATATTTATCTTATAACTGTGTTGACTAAAAAATAGCAAGTTAGTTATGAAGCTTCAGTTATCCCAACAAAAATATTAATGAATGAGTTAATTTATATGAATTTACATATATTTTCATTATGCATATATATGCATAAAAAATGGTTTACTCACCCCAGTTAACCCAAGGTGGCGGTAATGACTATATTTTCTCCTGTAGTAAATAATTATCTAAACGATAATTACATAAGTAAAGCCAATAATGAGTTCTCAACAGGAAGTATGGAGCTAAATATGTGAATAGCTTAAAGAAGTGTTTTTACTTGGCTTTCAATTACTGTCAGTTCCAAGGATATGGCAATCGTCTCTTTTTATCAAGCTGTTTTGAGTACATTTGTGGATTCAAAACGAATACTTTTTATATATTTGGAGCTAACTGCCAAATTGTATAGAGTTCTCAAGAACATACTCATCCACAACTTCTATGAGTCACACTGAATTTAGTATATATATCACTCAAACATCTCTTGTTAAGCGTTTTGAAAGAATCAACTTTCTAACTAACCTTCTCTGGGTCCGCCATATCGGCACTTTTTAAGCCAAAGTCGGCAGACTGGAAATTTCTGGTCACTGATCTAACATGGAACAATGGATCTGTGCTGTTCTTCATTTTATCATTGTAGCCATCGTAGTAATTGGGGTTGTCAGCAAATCTACAGGAAAAGCCGGTTATTGTGTACTTAGGGCAAGCTAAGAGTCACAAAGCATTGTGCAGTCACAAACTCTCAGGACATGAACAAGTGTTCCTCTCACTTACAGCCATTGCATGTTTAATAAAGAGTGCACTCTGCTGTCTAAAACTCTCAGGATGTGAACAGGTGCGCCTCTCATATACAACCGTTGCATGTTATATATAGGCATAGCTTTGTTTTATCTTGTAACACTGCTTGACCATCATTACATTTTGTTTTTTAAATGTTTCTCAAGCAACAATATATCACTCTAATATAGTTTTAATGTGTATTGAAGTTTACTTTGATGCACTTTAGAAGTACGTATATCAACTAACCATCTTTCATCAATCTCAGTATAAAACCCAACAAAAGATAATTTTGTTATAATGAAAATGTAAGTTATAATGAAGCTAGGAGGTTTGGTAGTGGAGTATCTTGCCAGTGTCAACCAACGCAACAAAATTATTTCTACAAGTTTTATCATATGTTGAAGATTTGTCAAGTTTGGTTTTTCATTTATCTGTTGGTTATGTCAGGGCACAATGCTCCAAAGAGAACACACTCAATGAACCAATGAGAACATACTCAATGTTCCAATGAGAACATACTCAATGAACGTGTTTTCATTCAGACACCGATATTATCCAGGTTTGTTTTAGAAGATATTAGTATTATAGAAGTATTGAATTTGAAGGCAGTCAAATTAAACAGCCAAAACAGTCTCTGGTGCCACACAACTGGTTTGAATAGTAAAAAATCGGTGTGTAAAAAGCATTATAAAGATTGGAGAGTTATTCATCCATGTTTGTATATAGCTATTATGGCGGTCATTTTCCCTTTGATTAGTCAGTTTGAATTTGCTTTCTATTAGATGCTAGCTTGAAAATTTGAACTGCAAAACCATCCTTGAAGGGGTTTCAGCGCTATGAACTAAACTTAGCATCAACTATCTCTACAAGTAAATTTATTGCTAGCCAGTATTTGAAACAAACAAACTCTTACGGCAATAAATCTTCGCGTCACTCTGTCACACGCATCTCTGGGTTATTACTAGTTGAGTGAAATACTGTACAAGCAGGTTACTCTACTTTATAAAAAACTTCAATATGTGACTTTACCTTCTGATCAAGGCTTTGGGTAGGTGTATATAACTCTTTATACCGCAAATGATGACTATTACCTTTCAATTAAATACATATCATTTATATTATAGTGCTCTTAGATAGAATTGAGCATCATTGTATCACAAGGTTCAAGACTGTATATAACATCCTTCAAGCCTAGGAGCTTGCTTCCTTTGATCGGAGTAGTTGTCTGCTATGCATTTAATGGTACATTTTTGCATGTCAACACATACCATGGCGTGTCATCACCTGCCAATGCGTGTCTTTGCATGCAATCAAATCTCTCTGATCACCCTACATGTCACAGCTTCATGATTTAAGAGTGCAAGACTGCTACAAGTCAGGGCATCTCATGGAACTTGAGCCCGTGGAATAATACTATTGTCTACATTACAGTTATATGATAGCTGTTGTTACTTTGTGTTGGTGTGACACGAGGGAATTTTTTTGTTTGTCGCATGTTGTTTTTTTGAGATATAGGAGTTTGCGAACAGAGATTAAAGCTACTTAGTATCTGATAGCAATAAAGTGCAGGTAGAGCACAGTCTGATAGCAATAAAGTGCAGGTAGAGCACAGTCTGATAGCAATAAAGTGCAGGTAGAGCACAGTCTGATAGCAATAAAGTGCAGGTAGAGCACAGTCTGATAGCAATAAAGTGCAGGTAGAGCCCAGTCTGATAGCAATAAAGTGCAGGTAGAGCACAGTCTGATAGCAATAAAGTGCAGGTAGAGCCCAGTCTGATAGCAATAAAGTGCAGGTAGAGCACAGTCTGATAGCAATAAAGTGCAGGTAGAGCACAGTCTGATAGCAATAAAGTGCAGGTAGAGCACAGTCTGATAGCAATAAAGTGCAGGTAGAGCCCAGTCTGATAGCAATAAAGTGCAGGTAGAGCACAGTCTGATAGCAATAAAGTGCAGGTAGAGCCCAGTCTGATAGCAATAAAGTGCAGGTAGAGCACAGTCTGATAGCAATAAAGTGCAGGTAGAGCACAGTCTGATAGCAATAAAGTGCAGGTAGAGCACAGTCTGATAGCAATAAAGTGCAGGTAGAGCACAGTCTGATAGCAATAAAGTGCAGGTAGAGCCCAGTCTGATAGCAATAAAGTGCAGGTAGAGCACAGTCTGATAGCAATAAAGTGCAGGTAGAGCACAGTCTGATAGCAATAAAGTGCAGGTAGAGCACAGTCTGATAGCAATAAAGTGCAGGTAGAGCACAGTCTGATAGCAATAAAGTGCAGGTAGAGCACAGTCTGATAGCAATAAAGTGCAGGTAGAGCACAGTCTGATAGCAATAAAGTGCAGGTAGAGCACAGTCTGATAGCAATAAAGTGCAGGTAGAGCACAGTCTGATAGCAATAAAGTGCAGGTAGAGCACAGTTTAACAAAAAGCTGGGCTGCGAGCAAAATTCTTTAGAAATATAAATTAGAAATAGAAAGTTATTGAGCAAGTGAACTCTCAGAGCTTTTGGACTAGATTTCTTTTTTAATTGCTGATTGGCTATCTTGATTGGTATTAAAATTGCTCGAGTGAACATTCTAACGACATAGGGCTATACAAATACAAACAGGGAGCTCATAAAGACAATCTGTAACTGATGACTGAGTTAATATTTGCAGGTTCTAAAAGGCTTCGTCTTCCATTTCCTATTTATTTGATACTCGTTACATTTTGGAATGAAACGGACTGAACCTTGTCATTGAAAAATCCAATCGATAGCATAAAAAGTAAAGCTATAGGTAGGTCAAAATTCATCATTATGTAATTTAAAGTTATTGCTAAAACTTTTCAATAAATAAGCTAATCTCTGATCTGTCATATAAACTAACTTTCTTTATCGCTGGTTGCCATGGCAACTTAAAATCTATAAACCCTTCAGAGAGGCTGTACAGCTGTACAGCATCAACTGAGCCATAATCTGCTCATGTTCAAATCTATACCAACATCTTACCAGCTGACAGCCAATTAACAGACACCAATTAGCTGACAGACTATTAGCTGACAGACTAATATCTGACAGTCTATCAGCCGACAGACTGCTAGCTGACAGACTATTAGCTGACAGACTATTAGCTGACAGACTACTAGCTGACAGACTATTAACTGACAGACTATTAACTGACAGACTATTAACTGACAGACTATTAGCTGACAGACTATTAGCTGACAGACTATTAGCTGACAGACTGCTAGCTGATAGACTATTAGCTGACAGACTATTAGCTGACAGACTATTAGCTGACAGACTATCAGCTGACAGACTATCAGCTGACAGACTATCAGCTGACAGACTATTAGCTGACAGACTATCAGCTGACAGACTATGAGCTGACAGACTATTAGCTGACAGACTATTAGCTGACAGACTATTAAATGACAGACTATTAGCTGACAGACTATTAGCTGACAGACTATTAGCTGACAGACTATTAGCTGACAGACTACTAGCTGATAGACTATTAGCTGACAGACTATTAGCTGACAGACTATTAGCTGACAGACTATCAGCTGACAGACTATCAGCTGACAGACTATTAGCTGACAGACTATTAGCTGACAGACTATTAGCTGACAGACTATTAGCTGACAGACTATTAGCTGACAGACTATTAGCTGACAGACTACTAGCTGATAGACTATTAGCTGACAGACTATTAGCTGACAGACTATTAACTGACAGACTATTAACTGACAGACTATTAACTGACAGACTATCAGCTGACTGACTATTACCTGACAGACTATTAGCTGACTGACTATTAGCTGACAGACTATTAGCTGAAAGACTATTAGCTGACAGTCTGTTAGCTGACAGACTATTAGCTGATAGACTATTAGCTGACAGACTATCAACTGACAGACTATCAACTGACAGACTACTAGCTGACAGTCTATTAGCTGATAGACTATTAGCTGACAGACTATTAGCTGACAGACTATTAGCTGACAGACTATTAGCTGATAGACTATTAGCTGACAGACTATTAGCCGACAGTCTATTAGCTGATAGAATATTAGCTGACAGATATTAGCTGACAGACTATTAGCTGACAGACTATTAGCTGACAGACTATTAGCTGATAGACTATTAGCTGACAGACTATCAACTGACAGACTATCAACTGACAGACTACTAGCTGACAGTCTATTAGCTGACAGACTACTAGCTGGCAGACTATTAGCTGACAGACTATCAACTGACAGACTATTAGTTGACGGACTATCAGCCGACAGACTATTAGCCGACAGACTATTAGCCGACAGACTATTAGCCGACAGACTATTAGCCGACAGACTATTAGCTGACAGACTATTAGCTGACAGACTACTAGCTGACAGACTATTAACTGACAGACTATTAACTGACAGACTATTAACTGACAGACTATTAGCTGACAGACTATTAGCTGACAGACTATTAGCTGACAGACTACTAGCTGATAGACTATTAGCTGACAGACTATTAGCTGACAGACTATTAGCTGACAGACTATCAGCTGACAGACTATCAGCTGACAGACTATCAGCTGACAGACTATTAGCTGACAGACTATCAGCTGACAGACTATGAGCTGACAGACTATTAGCTGACAGACTATTAGCTGACAGACTATTAAATGACAGACTATTAGCTGACAGACTATTAGCTGACAGACTATTAGCTGACAGACTATTAGCTGACAGACTACTAGCTGATAGACTATTAGCTGACAGACTATTAGCTGACAGACTATTAGCTGACAGACTATCAGCTGACAGACTATCAGCTGACAGACTATTAGCTGACAGACTATTAGCTGACAGACTATTAGCTGACAGACTATTAGCTGACAGACTATTAGCTGACAGACTATTAGCTGACAGACTACTAGCTGATAGACTATTAGCTGACAGACTATTAGCTGACAGACTATTAACTGACAGACTATTAACTGACAGACTATTAACTGACAGACTATCAGCTGACTGACTATTACCTGACAGACTATTAGCTGACTGACTATTAGCTGACAGACTATTAGCTGAAAGACTATTAGCTGACAGTCTGTTAGCTGACAGACTATTAGCTGATAGACTATTAGCTGACAGACTATCAACTGACAGACTATCAACTGACAGACTACTAGCTGACAGTCTATTAGCTGATAGACTATTAGCTGACAGACTATTAGCTGACAGACTATTAGCTGACAGACTATTAGCTGATAGACTATTAGCTGACAGACTATTAGCCGACAGTCTATTAGCTGATAGACTATTAGCTGACAGATATTAGCTGACAGACTATTAGCTGACAGACTATTAGCTGACAGACTATTAGCTGATAGACTATTAGCTGACAGACTATCAACTGACAGACTATCAACTGACAGACTACTAGCTGACAGTCTATTAGCTGACAGACTACTAGCTGGCAGACTATTAGCTGACAGACTATCAACTGACAGACTATTAGTTGACGGACTATCAGCCGACAGACTATTAGCCGACAGACTATTAGCCGACAGACTATTAGCCGACAGACTATTAGCTGACAGACTATTAGCTGACAGATTATTACCTGACAGACTATTAAATGACAGTGTTAATTTATCGGAGTTGAAAACTCGTGAGCGATTGTCACATTGTTAATTGCTCATCTGCACATGTGAACTAGTAGAACAACATAATGGAGGTAAAAATAAGAACACCGACACCTTTGCATCTATAGTATATCACAATACAGTACAGTGCGACACAATACAAAATATGACAATACATGACAGTGTGGTAGAGTATGGTACAGTACAATACTGTAAAATGTGATACAGTACGGTATGGTACAGTATGGTACAGTACAATACAGTGCAGTATGGTACTGTACCGTGCTATACAGCATGGTACAATGCAGTAGGGCCTAGTAAAGTATGGTACAGTACAGTGTGATACATTATGACATCGTATGGTACAGTACAGGGCAATAGCATATTGTATAGTACAGTGAGGCAGAGTATAGTATCGGCGCAGTTATGTAAGCCTAATTGCCGCTAAGCTAGGTTACCGCCAGCGTACTTAACAAAAGACTAAGTATTTACATTGCTTGTTTTAAAAGTACATACCAGTATGTCGTACTTCTAGAAACAAATATGAAATGCACAAAACCTGTGAGTTGCAGAATTACAGTAATTCTATTTTTTAAGCAATAGTCTGGCATTACAATTTAAACCTTTTATCCAATATGGTATGTCTAACAATATATATGAAAAGTATAAAAGTCAGAGAGAAGATAATTCCTACATGCTTGTGACCTAATCTCACCGCGGAGAGTTACGGTGATTTTAATATTAGTTATTAGTTTAATATTATTAACAACATAGTAGACTTGTTATTCAAAAAATAAACTTTGTAGAAATACTGCTCAAAGGAATTATTCTAGCAAACAAAATATGACAATGACAATTTTCTCTAGGAATGGGTCTACATTTAAAAAAACTAGCCCTCATTTTTATTTGCTTTAGTAGTTAGTTCTAAGACTACACAGCTGACATTTGTCTTGTTAAAGAAACGCCCCTAGCCATGTAGTTGACTACAAATGTCATTTGTTCATAGATTACAATTAGACGCATGACTTGTATCAGCCACAGCTACCCATATACATACACACACACGCACGCACACACACACACACACATCTCAACACAATGCAAGATAATATTAGCAACCAATATTCTAAAGTAATCAACTAATTCGCTACTAAGTGAAAATCATCAAATTAAATGGGAGTTTGCTGCACTTACCTGACGATCCGTTCCATCATGCTGTACATGTCTTTCTCATCAGGAGGAATCAGCATTTTTTGGAAATAGTTCATCACGGATTTGAAATGCGTCAGTGGATACCGCACAACTCCTATGGTATAAATTTATAAGTAGGCCTGTGATATTACTTAATAATAAGGGATATAAAATCTCTAATTATTAATATAATCAGAGATTTTATAATAATAAAATCATCTAATACGCTAAATAATTCAATATAATTAAGAATGAAGCGAAATGCTAATGTATTGTAATAGTCTTTACTATAATAATAGCAGTATCCGTCCATTTGTCTGAAGCCACACTGGGAACATTAAAAAAAAAATTGCCTCGCATAAGAATCGAACTCGTACGTCACAATCACATGTGAACAAGCTATCACTTACACCACTGGTGCGGTTTACCACTACACGGGATAATTCTCTATATACCGCTTACTCATGATGATCTCTCACAGTGCAAAGGACAGGCAAGTGTACCAGTATAGGATAGATTATACAAATGTAAAATTGCATGCGAAGTGTAGTGAAATTATCCAATTATGTGTAATTACTTTTCGTTAAAATCCTTATAAATCGGTATGGTAGGTACAAACAAACAAAATTATGTGAAAAAGATTACTTTCGACACTTTCTAACTTGTAAAAGCCAACAATGGAAAATGGTTCTATTGGTAATCTATACAAATAAAAAAATTTCAAAGTCCAACATTCGGTCTGTTCAGCTAGAGCTAGAGCTATAGCTGAACAGAAACTAGGAATGAAAGATCCGCTCCGCGCTGGATTAAATCTCAAAGCCTCCTGTTCACCAGGCAATAGCCTAACCAATTAAGCTACGCTAGATACAATGATATCATGAGGTAATATGAGCCGTTATCTTGGTTAAAATACGCATAGTACTCCGCGTTACGCAACGTCACTAAAGCTTGCTCTCACATCTCTCAGCAGTAAGTTTAGCAATACAGATACGAGCTTCCTCAAATTAGTCATTGGCAATGTGCCAGGCTAATGGCAAGTGGCAGGCAGCTACATTACCTGCCACTGTTTATAAGCTGTTCTTTAATACTTGTGCAATGCAGGGCATTTGCTTGGTTATCACAAAAAATAGATCAATTATATTTTAGTAATACTTAGGAACTTCTAGCGCAATACATGTACCGTAACATAAAATCGTAATAAAATTTTTACAATAATATTGTAAAAATATTACGAATATTATAGACTGTAGTAATATAACAAGCATAACATTGTGCATCAGAAAATATTTTACAGTGTCAAACAACACGCTACAGTTAAAATAAAACAAAGTAATATAGCCTAATACAACATAATGCAATACATTACAATAAACAGTGCCATATAATGTGGTACTAAAACATTGTGATAAATTTTAAAGCACTACATATAAAATCACACACAGTAAAACGGTATAGAAAAGTTCGGGATTTAAATAATATGCAAAACAGTTACCCGCCATACCGTGTAATGCGCAACTACATCTACAAGCTTATGGTAAAACTCAATTGACAAATCTTGTCGACTTATATTAGTACGTAATTTGACATCTTTGACACTTTGAAGGCTGGGCCAAGATAATTTGGAGAAGTATTTCCCCATCTGATCCTATGTCTGAGTAAACTTGCTGTAACTGCCTAGTTTTGCTTTGTTGTTGCGCTTTTGGCCAGTTTTTGTATAATATATTTATAAAATATTTGTATATATATAATATATTTCTAGTTTTATTCCAATGTTGCAAGTTGATTAGACTATTGGATCTTAAAATATCGTCAAAATACTGAGCGAACTTCTAACCAATCAAATGAAAAATGGCAGCTGACAGAAAATAAGTTTTTAAATTTAACACGCTTATTGAAATTCTTGGTAATGAAAGATCAAAATGAAAAAAGCTAGAAAGTTTCTTGTCTTCAGCACCAAAAGCTTTGCACTAAAACTAGATGTTTTTCTATTCATAATAAATATACGCATTATTTCCAATCGGAGTACTACGATCATTATGTTATATCAGTTATTTCTAAAACATAACATCACATCTTTAAAAGTGTGTCAAAAGAAACTATTTATGATATTTGATTTTTGTTTTTCTATTTAGTTTACATGTTTAAAGTTTTAATATGATATTTAGTTGACAAGGAACTCAGCCGCTTTAATTGTTTTCACAGTCGATGGAAAGTTATGAATATGGTCTAGGATGAGGGAACCCGCTACTCTATACAAAGTGTTACACACAGTCTTGCAGCTACTAGTAATTCAGCAATTCATCCCTCAGGTTTAGGCTACATAAATCACACACACTGTACGTACCTATAAACTTGGGGTTATCAGGGATAATGCTTGAGACAACATTTTTATTGAAGACAGCGTGATTGACGAGTACATTGAACTTCATCGTACCGTCTTGAAGAGGGAGGACATGCTTTCCTGGCTGAAGAGCGTATGGCCAGCCAAGAAACACATCTCCTGAGTAACAAAAGGAAAATGGTAAGAAGTAGATTCAATAAGGCATTGAATGCCTCAGCAGGAACAAAAGTGTATGCCTCTAAAACCCGCCATAACAAATTTATTTATCTAGCCTGCATATGAAATCAAGCCATGACATGGCCCAGCACAAACAAGGTAGAAGTTTGTAACTCGACAAATAAAAACAAGAGATATATGAAATCTGCACATAAAATAAAAAGAACTATCCTGAAGTCACATTCTTCTATCAGATGTTTAGTTTGCGAAGATAGCGGTAGAGTATCCCAGGTTAAACCTATTCTAAAACTAAACAAAAACAAACTATGAAATAATAGTAAGAAAATGTTTAGGAAGATATCATTGTGGTTGTATAAAGGTGCAGGTTTAACCCTTCTATATATGTTAGAGCTGGTAGAGGTTAAAGATTTGCGCATGACTTCTAGGGAGCCAAACCGTTTGCTAAAACCAAAGCTTTTTTATGGCACTGTGAATCATAGGATACTTAACAGCCGTCTAGGCGAGACTTGTTTGGTTGAAGCATAAAATAAAAGGTACATATACTTTACGATTATAGGAAAAAGTAGTTCCAGACTTCAAGGGGCTCATAATCAAAAACCTGCAGCATGTAAAGAGAAGACAATAACAAATTCATCTCTTATGAGAACAAATTGAACTAGATAAGCTATGGTTGAAATGAAAACAATAGCAGTCATACCTCGTTTAGGGAGAGCAAAAAGGAGGTTGTGGGTGTATCCAAACCGTTGCAGAATTGAGATCAAAGTAGTTGAACCTGCCTTGTGCGTTTTGACGAAAGCGAAATTTAAGATTGGCTGACAGGTTCGTACTGGCGCTGCTCCATGGTTCTGACTGAAACGGAAGAGATGGGATCACACACATCAACACTTAACCAGGCCACCTAACAGTCAGCCACACCTGCTCAGCGTGCTCAATGTAATTGATTGGAAAAACATCTAACCAGTTTTTTGGGCTGAAAAAAAGTATTTGAGATACAAAAAGTTTCATAAATTGTCGAGTTGGCAAGAGCACACATTCAGTAAAGTGCTAATAAAACTGTGACATGAAAAAAAGACTATGAGACCATCATTTACTTAGGTTTAATAATTCGGTTTAGTGGTTAGCAGAGCTGTCTACAAAACACCGCAATTACCTTACCATAACTAATGGTACTAACGAGGGGAGATTATCGGAAGATTATTCTCACCGTAGAAGTGAATATAGCTAGAATAGAGCGGGAATGAATATATGCGCAGGTAAATATAAATAGAGTAGAGGAGAGTATAGATAGAGTTGAATATAAGTACATTAAAAGTAAATATTTGAAAATTAAAAGCAAAATTAGGTAGAGTAGAGGTGAATTTAGGTAGAGCAGGAATGCCACGGTACGTTATTTTTCAATCCTTCCCCTATAGTAGCGTTCTATTAAAGATGACGTTCAAATAAAGGGTTGCGCTCTATTTTTCAACCCCTCGCCCATAGTGACGTTCTATTAGAGGTGGCATTCAAATAAGGGTAGTTTTCAAATAGAGGTTTTACGATAGGTAGAGTATAGGTGAATTGAGGTAGAGGAGAAATGAATGTCACCATAATAGAGAAGAGGTAAGTATAAAGCTGGAAGGCAGAACTGTAAGTTGACCTTCAGTCAATGAATTAACCACCAATTCATTTTGTTAATAAAATTGAATAAAGTTTTGCCTTTTTAATCTTCCTTAACCTTTCTAATCATTATTAATAGCATTTGAGCAACTAAATATGCTGAAAAACTTAGGACAAGTCCCCATTCTGTGAGGTGTAGCTCAGTTTGTTTGTGCTTGACAAAAATGCTAGTCGAAGAAATAAGACCAGGAAACCTTCAAAGGAAACACTAAGGGAGAAATTAGGCTATCAGATGGTCTAAAAGCATGCATGCTTTCTCAATTATTGTTTGCTAACATATTCCAGTTTCTCAACGACTCTAACATCGTAAGAAAACATAGGATTTCAATGAAGAGCATTATACAAAATAGGAACTTTCCAGAATAGTTGAGCAGCTCCTTTAGCTGACTGAAGCTAGCTGAACACGCATTATAGCAAATTTCTAAGGTGACAACTATTTTAGGTTGCAATGAAGTATGAACCAGCAAAAGCACAGGTTTTTATGACTTTTGCTGCAGTTTTGCAAAAAAGCTCAAACGCCACCCGTTGTTATAAAAATAGAAAAATAAATAGTAAATATTTCAGCAAGTATATAGAACAAAACAATGACTATAATCACATTGTTGCTACTTATATACAAAACTCTGATGAACATTTCTATACTTGATTACTTGCGCATCGCTATAACTTCAAGCAACTTGAAAAAAGATCTATTCTATAATGCCACTGTACAGTTTCAAAGTTTGAGTAAATTTTGTTAACCATAAAAGTATATAAATGCTAGTACCCTAGCAGTCTAGGGTGCTGTGAGAGACCATTAGATGTGGTAACTATGTGTACACGTACAGTTTTTTTTGGACTTTGAGGAAGCGGTCGGCTTGCGCAGCTGTTAGGTTGTTCAGCTGACCCAAGCTGTAAGTTGCAAGTTCGAATCTCGTAAGATACAACCTTTTTCTTTGCCTCAAATTTTGGCTTCAGACAGGTGGACGCGATTCTTTCATAGCAAAGATTGGCTACTTTCCCGCTTATTTTAATTTAGATGTAATAAAATTGCATTTAAACTTGAAATCATTTTGTACAAAAAAATTTTTTATCAGAAGTCGTTTCTCTAAAATGAAAACACAACACCGCATAGAAAACTTTAACTCCACTCTTCGATAATGGTTACAAACTTTGCCAATCGCACTTGTCCAAACAGTACACTTGCACATATGCCACACTTGCACATGCAGTACACGAGCACATGCAGTACACGAGCACATGCAGTACACGAGCACATGCAGTACACGAGCACATGCAGTACACGAGCATATGCAGTACACGAGCACATGCAGTACACGAGCACATGCAGTACACGAGCACATGCAGTACACGAGCACATGCAGTATGATGAAGAAGCTCAAATCAGCACTGCTCAGAATTAGATTTTTGAAAATTCTCAACATGAAATTAACACATAAAAAAACCGTAAATGCTCATATCTCGTAGAGAAATTATGTAATGACATTGGTCAGACAACTTTTGATTGACTCACTGAGTATTCATAAGACTAAAAGTGTTAATAGACCTTTTGAACCCTTAGCATACCAGTATGATAACCACTTTTAATAACAGCCTCTTTCAAGACTCTAACAAATGAGAACTGAGAAGAACTAAAGCTCATCTGTATCATGAGTGCCCAGTTTTAGTTTTGGGAAAATTCGTTACAATCGTTAGACTATGATATCACACTCAGAACTGTTAGCCATAAAAACTGCCTGCAGATTACGCAATGCCGGTCTGGATATCCTTAATACCCAAACTGAAAATCACTGTTTTAGTACAATTAAAAAAAGTAATGCGATAATAATTCCGCTGTGACACTAAAGCATTCTAAAACAATTTTAGACTAGTGATGAACCAGTCATTTATCACATAGAGGCATTACTACATATTCGAAGAGATGCTCATTTACATGAGACAGAGAACGCGACTACCTACTCAATTCAGTAAGGCTCATTACAAAGGTTGGTAAGATTTATCTCAGCGGTTTAATATTCAGCAGATATGCAAGTCAAGTGAAGTTATTTATGAGCAGGAGAGATCTGAATGCTAAGTTATGACTACAGATGTAGACTGAGTTCTCACAATAAAACAGTTGAGCTCATCATGGTTTGCTAGCGACCCTTTCGACAATTGCATCGAGTTAGGTCATTGCGGAGCTGATGAGCAGACTATGGGGTGGACATGAAAAAGATTGTGTGAGACATCGCATAGTACTATCCACAGATACACAGCACTATGCTCTGAGACAGCCAGGAAAATACAGTCATATATAGTAGAACACACAATCGTAGGGAGTAAAAGTATCAGATGAGGTCATTAGAACAATTGATGAAAAACTAATATAGCACTTGATACCAATAAGATCAACCAATGATAGCTTGACTATACCAACTTTTTGTAGCTTTTGTAGACCTTGTACACAAAACAGCGTTCAATAAACAACCATATAGAGGTTAGCCGGGACACATGGGTGTCTGGGTATATGTTCAGCGCTATACTGAACATTGGCTGCAATAGCTAACATGGCATTTTATTACATACCCAGTTAGAGCTGATTTACAGTATGTTATGCTATAGATGAACAGGAACTAGTTGTAGTCGACTAAACATTTCGGTAAAAGCTGTGCAACTCTGTAGAGAGAACAGAACGTCTAGTAAAAGCTAAATTTTATGCCATATACCATTCATACTTACTCAGCTTTGAATATATTATTTTCACTCATACTTGTGTCAGACGATAGACCCAATCCGAATGGATCCCATTTCTTCCGTTCATCTGTACCAATAAACGATTTGATATTTTTCATGACCTTCCCACCCTGAGGGATTACAATGTCATCATCGCTGCTGAAGAGTGCGAGAAATCCCAGCAGAACTATCAGTGCCACAAACACTTGTAGGATTCGGCTTGGCCGCCACCTCATTATGGCTTGAAATCCAAGATGATGACTAGAGCAGAGCTAAGTGATTGCAAACCGCATGCAAAAAATCTTGTTTAAATTTCAGCGAGGCATCTAATTTCTGATTCTTCTGTTTCTCACTAGCTGATGCAGTTTGGTGCGCAGTTGGTAACTTTGAATCTAAAGTAAAACAGTTGGGTAGAGTTTAGCAATCAAGTGTGATACAACTGACAAATTAAATGATTAAAATGTTAAGATAAAAAACAACTTACCCGCTAGTTAGAACCGTCTACTAACCATGACAACTCATCTACGTGGTAGCCGCAAGCGTATTACCTTTTTCTGGCCACAGGAATCATCTGTGATTAATCATACGTTACAAAGCTTCATCCGAAATCGTCATAAATGATTTGCCAAGTTGTCATGGCAACAATGGTTAAAATTTTACTAAGATGAATCTGGTGCCCGGCTATTAGATGGTGTATAAGCCTAAGGCCTAGAGCCTTAAGCTGGTCTCTTACCAGATAATAAGCGTAAACAAGTGAAGGGTGTGTACCATGCACCAACAGACTGCTAAAAATAAGATACTTTGTACAAAGACACGCAGATTTGAATTTTTGCTCGCTATGTCACACTATTCATTGTAAAAGATATGAACATAAAATAGCATAGCTCTAAGCCAGCAATCATACTTGCAAAAATATCTTGCTCTGGTTTGTGAAAGGAGAGCCAATGGCAGGATATCACTAAATCACAAAAACAGGTATGACTTGTACAAATGACAAGAGCCCGAGTATGGAGAGAGGGTGCTCATATGAATGCTTGTATTTATGACTTGCACTAGAAATATTGCAATTGTCACTTTACAAAACGAATGAAATTGGTAAAAGTGCTGGGCTATGCTCACTTCTCACTTCATAAGAATTGCATAAGCAAGTAGTAAAAATAGTACAACAGATCCATAACAAATCCAAGCTATAATTGCAGGAGTTTGTGTTTGATTATATTCATTGCTAAGTTGTTTATAGGACACAGTCAGTCTAGAACCTAGGCTACGGCGCATAGAGCCAATTTCTCTAACTATTGCTCGCCTCTATGCGAGATCGTTTGCTCGCAGTCAGTCCATCTCCATCACCTTCTTCGTCAGAATCCTCATCGGGATAATCAACTAAAGCCACCTTACTAGCTGGAAGGGCTGTAGATGGAGCTGAGTCTATGATCTGCGCAACTGCAGCTGGAGTAGTATGAGAACTGTCGGGCAATGAGTAGGTAGCTGAGGGTGGACTTCTGGGAGGACTATCCGTGGCGCTGATAAGTGATTTGAGGTTGATGCTGATAGCTCTTGCTAGTTTGGGACCGGCTGTGAAGGCCCCCTCATCCTCATCTACAAAACAGACAGGAATATTTGCTATGACATGAGCTCAATGACATCCGTGACACTGACACATCACAAGTCATTCCTCACTGCCAACAGAGCTTTGTCGCTGATAGAAATGATTGATTATTATTCCATCGCATAAGCCTGAAATGTATGGCTAAGGGAAGACAACAACTTGTAGGAGATGGTATAACGCAGCATATTCCACGGATGCATCTCTATAAGCTGCTATAATAGCTAGTCATGCTAGAGTGGATACCATATAATATTCAATTTAGTATTGTAAACTTAGCATTTAAATTGAGAGATGTACTTATTTTTATGGGCAGTAGATGACCGGACATTTGGAGGCAGCAGAATGAGTCCATGTAACATAAGTTCACCACAGGCCAATATTAAGAGATAGATGGTAAACCTTTAGCAGGATGTTTAGGCAAGGACAAGGTGAATGTAGGATCTGTATCTACATGGCCGACCCTGTCATCGGGGTCAGGAGATGATCGGTAGGGAGGGGTTACATCGCCTCCTCCTCCCTCTTCTTCCTCATCATCTTTATCAAACCACATCTCTTCCTCCTCTTCTAAGGCATTATTATCCCTCCGACACCGCCTTGTCTTCGCTAGCATGCTGCAAATACAAACAAATCAAATCCCCTGCTTACAAACGAGTAAAATCCCCTGTTTACAAACAATACTTGCTGGTTGCGAACACGACTTGCTGATAGCGCACATAAAAAACAAACACCAGTAAACGCTTGCTACATAACATAAAGCCCCTTTCAGATGAGAACTGCAAGAAACAAGGACTTACTTGTCAAAGCTGTCTGGATCTTCCAGGCCAGAGCTAGAAGCTGGCCTCGGACTGAATGTTTCCTTCAGCTGCTGAAATGTTTTTACATAAGTAATATCCTGGAACCCAGAGTTGTAGTGAACTTCAACAAAATGCGTAGCTATCATCCCTATAGATTCCTGTAAAAAAAAACAACCAAAGCTTGAAGTACGCTGACATAAAAAAGCTATTGCTAGCGAGGAAAGTAAAAACAAAAAGGCATAAGACGAACAGGGGCTAGACATTACAATTTGACTAACATTGCGTGTACGGCCCTCACACATGAAAGTAATGTTCTCGTCAAGGATGTCGCAAAGGTAATTTGCAGTTGGTAGTCAGAGATGAGAGAGGGTGCTATACTAACCGTCTTGAGGTATTCAAAGAGTTCAATACAGGCTGAATTGAAGAGGTTATATTTTTCTCCATTAGCCAAGAAGGCATCACAAACTGCCTTCAAATGGTTTCCCTGTACAATATGTCTATTGTATGTGTCATCTTTAAGGTTGATGAGCTTGCGAAGAAACCTGATGGCACCTGTAAGAGAGCCCACAAAACTGCTGCAAGTCCTCATACAAATATTTCAACTGAAATTTGCAAAAAATCTAGTGAATGTATGTATACTGATATGCGCATGGGTTGCAGGAGGGTGACAACTACACATGAAGTGATTGGGAACATAAATGATAGGATTGTGGATTACTTAAGTTTAAGAGATAGTGACAGGATAAAAGCGATAAAAGGTAGGTGAGATGAAGTAGGTGAGAAGGATAGAGGATGAACTGGGAGTTATGTGGTATAGTCAAGGTGTTAAATGACAAATACTATTGAGTGAGTGTGAGTGAAGGTAAAAGATGAGAACGTAAGACAGAATTAATAGAATGGTATAAGGTGCAGAGGGTGGATAAAGAAGACAGCATATATTAATAGAATGGTATAAGGTGCAGAGAATGAATAAAGAAGACAGCATATATTAATAGAATGGTATAAGGTGCAGAGAGTGGATAAAGAAGACAGCATATATTAATAGAATGGTATAAGGTGCAGAGAGTGGATAAAGAAGACAGCATATATTAATAGAATGGTATAAGGTGCAGAGGGTGGATAAAGAAGAGGATAAGAGATGAAGAGAGTAAAGAGAGTAGATAAAGGAAAAAGAAAATGTCAGAAGAAGATAGGAGTAAATGAAAGAATATGAACGGATGAGAGACTGAGAGGACAGGAAGCAAAGAAAAATAAGTGAGGAGTGTGAGAGGGTATAGGGCAAAAGATAGAATGAGGGGCGAGCGGAAATGGTGAGGGTACAGGGTGTATGGGAAAATATGCGATAGATGAGAGAGGGAGGGTGTGGACAGAGAACAGGGGCTATAGAGAGAATATGTGATGAAGGAGAGGGTGTGGACATGGAACAGGGGCTAAGTGTAGACAGAGAACAGGGGCTAAGTGTGGACACAGGATAGGAGCTAGTGAGAGAATATGTGATGAAGGAGAGGGTGTGGACAGAGAACAGGGGCTAAGTGTGAACAGAGAACATGGGCTAAGCGTGAACAGAGAACATGGGCTAAGTGTGAACAACGAACAGGGGCTAAGTGTGAACAAAGAAAAGGGGCCAAGTGTGAACAGAGAAGAGGGGCTAAGTGTGAACAGAGAACAGGGGCTAAGTGTGAACAGAGAACAGGGGATAAGTGTGAGCAGAATACAGGGGCTAAGTGTGAACAGAGAACAGGAGCTAAGTGTAAACGGCGAACAGAGGCTAGTGAGAGATAATATACTCACAGAGAGCAAGAAACATATGCTTTGACTTGAGCAAGCATAAGACTTTCTTTAGGATCTCATGTTTAATCATGTGCACACGAAACTGGTAAGAGTGGTGCTCTGAACAGAAAGAGAGCAACTCCACAGTCAGGTTGAGCAGCTGTGCGGTGTAGTAGTCACCTATGAGCAGTAAGGAAGGAAACTTCTTATCTATTCGTACAGGTGTGACAGATTTAAGAGACTACTTTATTAGGACACAAATGTAATCAACATCAACTTGGAAAACAATTACATCACAGAATTTACACTGGCGATTCCAACCTTCTCATCATGCGTGGTTAGTAATATACGAGATACCTACATGTAATACACAATTCATAAAAGCATCGACTCTCTGTGCGTCGAGTGTTAAAGATGAATATACACAAAACTTTAGTAAATTTTATCAGAAAGTATCAGTATTTTTCTATCATTTGCTAATGTTTCTGATGTTCGAGATGGTATGCCAGGATGTTTCAAGATGAAAATCACTGCCAGGATGTTTCAAGATGAAAATTGACAAAACTTTATAGCGGTTAAAAAGCGCAGACCAAGCGAAAGTGTGATTATGACATCTATAGTTGCAAAGAGACTGACAGAGTAGAGACTGTAGCACTGCAACTTAAAAGCAATAGCTGATACCAACTATCGCCATAATAACAACTAGTAACTTCATTTTGCATGTATTTTTCTTCTGAGCATTTTAATTGAGATAAAGTTTTGTCAGCTTTATTCTAGACACATCCTGGCAGTCAGATCCCCTCAAACATCTAATATACTGATACCTGGCAGTCAGGTCACCTCAAACATCTAATATACTGATACCTGGCAGTCAGATCACCTCAAACATCTAATATACTGATACCTGGCAGTCAGATCCCCTCAAACATCTAATATACTGATACCTGGCAGTCAGATCCCCTCAAACATCTAATATACTGATACCTGGCAGTCAGATCCCCTCAAACATCTAATAAACTGATACCTGGCAGTCAGATCCCCTCAAACATCTAATATACTGATACCTGGCAGTCAGATCACCTCAAACATCTAATATACTGATACCTGGCAGTCAGATCCCCTCAAACATCTAATATACTGATACCTGGCAGTCAGATCCCCTCAAACATCTAATATACTGATACCTGGCAGTCAGATCCCCTCAAACATCTAATATACTGATACCTGGCAGTCAGATCACCTCAAACATCTAATATACTGATACCTGGCAGTCAGATCCCCTCAAACATCTAATATACTGATACCTGGCAGTCAGATCCCCTCAAACATCTAATATACTGATACCTGGCAGTCAGATCACCTCAAACATCTAATATACTGATACCTGGCAGTCAGATCCCCTCAAACATCTAATATACTGATACCTGGCAGTCAGATCCCCTCAAACATCTAATATACTGATACCTGGCAGTCAGATCACCTCAAACATCTAATATACTGATACCTGGCAGTCAGATCCCCTCAAACATCTAATATACTGATACCTGGCAGTCAGATCCCCTCAAACATCTAATATACTGATACCTGGCAGTCAGATCCCCTCAAACATCTAATATACTGATACCTGGCAGTCAGATCCCCTCAAACATCTAATATACTGATACCTGGCAGTCAGATCACCTCAAACATCTAATATACTGATACCTGGCAGTCAGGTCCCCTCAAACATCTAATATACTGATACCTGGCAGTCAGATCACCTCAAACATCTAATATACTGATACCTGGCAGTCAGGTCCCCTCAAACATCTAATATACTGATACCTGGCAGTCAGATCACCTCAAACATCTAATATACTGATACCTGGCAGTCAGATCCCCTCAAACATCTAATATACTGATACCTGGCAGTCAGGTCCCCTCACACATCTAATATACTGATACCTGGCAGTCAGATCACCTCAAACATCTAATATACTGATACCTGGCAGTCAGATCACCTCACACATCTAATATACTGATACCTGGCAGTCAGATCACCTCAAACATCTAATATACTGATACCTGGCAGTCAGATCACCTCAAACATCTAATATACTGATACCTGGCAGTCAGATCACCTCAAACATCTAATATACTGATACCTGGCAGTCAGATCCCCTCAAACATCTAATATACTGATACCTGGCAGTCAGATCCCCTCAAACATCTAATATACTGATACCTGGCAGTCAGGTCCCCTCACACATCTAATATACTGATACCTGGCAGTCAGATCACCTCAAACATCTAATATACTGATACCTGGCAGTCAGATCACCTCACACATCTAATATACTGATACCTGGCAGTCAGATCACCTCAAACATCTAATATACTGATACCTGGCAGTCAGATCACCTCAAACATCTAATATACTGATACCTGGCAGTCAGATCACCTCAAACATCTAATATACTGATACCTGGCAGTCAGATCCCCTCAAACATCTAATATACTGATACCTGGCAGTCAGATCACCTCAAACATCTAATATACTGATACCTGGCAGTCAGATCACCTCACACATCTAATATACTGATACCTGGCAGTCAGATCACCTCAAACATCTAATATACTGATACCTGGCAGTCAGATCACCTCAAACATCTAATATACTGATACCTGGCAGTCAGATCCCCTCAAACATCTAATATACTGATACTTTCTGATAAAATCTACTAAAGTTTGGGGAAGTTCATCTCCAAGTAATATTATGCATACACGCCTTACCTGTTAGAGAGTCTGGATTCTTGGTGATGGCGCGGAATGGCGTTATTAGTACTGGCATGCAGTGTAAGTAAAAATAGTTAAGAAACTCAGTCTTTTCTGTTCTCATGGATGGTGCTCCATTCGCTGTCGTGTTGGCTAGCATATTTTCTGGGTCTATGAGGAGACGTATGGTGACAGAAAGTAAGACAGCACCTCCTAGCTCCGGATCAGGGTCATGTTGCATCTGCTCTATAGCTTTTGTCAGCAGAAGATCATCCTAATTTATAAATAGAGACAAATAAACAACTTCTAGAGATTTAACACACAGAAAATATGGAATGGAGATGAAAGCGGAAGGCCAGAAAGTAGAGTGACTTGTTGGAGTGATGCAAGAGGCACATGGGTGACCACTGACAAAAATAACTTTGAGTACCTAACTTTGCCATCAGCTGGAGTGCACCATCAGCGCCCACTGAGTCATATTATGTAACCATAAGTTTGGAGTTACCCTCTACATGTCATTTTCAACAACAGGTGATCAGCACATTAACTACTCCAGTGACCATAAAAAAGATTTGATCGGATATGTTTGCTATACATCAGGCAGTCAGCTATGACAACCTACAGATATTAAAGATTGATCAAGATGCCTATCAGGTTATATACCCTATAATACATCGTAAAGAGTGATGAATACTGTCTACAAGGCTTCCACGACTCAACGCTCATCGCCCGCCAACCTTCACAAAATCTACTGCGAATCTTTAATACAGTAAGAGCCATGTCCGACTGAAACCACGCCAAGAGCTTTAGGGAAAAAAAACATTGCACCGCATGGATTTCAAACCCGGATATTTCGGTTTGAAGCCAAGCGCTCTGCCACTACGCCACTTGACCCCCTTCCCATATTTAAGAATAATTGTGTACATAGTTATTACACACGATGATCTCCCACGGCGCACAGAACTGCAGGCGGACGAGATTCTAATAATTGTGAGGGCTATTAAAACCAGAAAACCCACATTTCCGTTACACCTAAGGAATTGAAAATCACCGGTGACCATTACAAAGCCTTACATATTTTATGAAAATGGTTACAGAACAGACAGCTTACTTCATCCAGGATAACTACACTTCTAAAGCAATTTATATATAATCATTCAGCACGTTGGCAGATAACCAACGAAGCAGGTCAATGACTAATGAAAAGCCTTGTTCTTATAGTTATGTAGAAAGTTGTCTGCTCGGCTAACTAAACAATTTAATGTGTTGGGCAATCCCTTTTTATGATTACTATGCCATTTGAGCAGCACTAAGGATTTTGAAGACTTAATTAATGATATCCCTGATTACAAAAAATGTTTTATTACCGGTTAATTATGGGTACCTTGTCATTTCATCTGATGGAAATGCTCCGAGAAAGGATTAAATTCTATTGTGTACCACAACAGAATTGTACACAATTTTATTGGTTGTTAATATGAGCAATATTATACTGCCACCAAAAACAGGTTGAAACGGCCTTGGTTCGGTGGTTAGAGCGCTGACTTATGGTCAATATTTCAGTGGTTCGAGCGTTGACTTCTGGTCAATAGTTCAGTGGTTCGAGCCCCACAAGGACTATTGGTGGTGTTAGGAAAGTTAACCAACCCCAATTGCTGGCATCTCCAAAGTCTGTGCACCCGCTCAAAAAGCCACAGGTAGCTTTTTGACTGGGGTATCAGACTAGAATTAACTTGTGAGTTTTTATAGTAATAGGTCAAAGGTCAGCAAAGTTGAATATTAGTTAAAGCATTTGTTTCTATAGAACCTATTTAAATATTATAAAAGCAGCAGAAGCAAAATCTCCTACCTTCAGCCAAATATGATATCATGTCAGGTTTTAAATTCCAAAGCTTATGAAGTACCTACTGCATGATTATTGGCACTTCAACAGCTATCACATAAGGGTCAGACCAAGGGAGGCAAATCTATAATCAGTTTTGGCATAAATCCAGACATGAAAGTTATTAACATATGAAGACATTGAAATTCTTGTGTTATGCCTTCTGAAACGCGTGAAACAAAGGCTATGTATACATTCGCTGGGATAGTGTACTATAATCACTTTAAAATCGCACCCATTGAAATTCCACAACATTGACCAAATTTTAAAGTAAATTTTACGACAGTCGCATAGAGTTGGCGTAGCGCAGTAACGTTTAGAACAGTTTTTATCATAATCAACCCACAGCCACCTAAGACACCATACAAATGTGTGGTGTCTTAGGTGACACCATAGAAACAGCTATCAAGGTGGTGAAATTGCTTATTCTGGACATCCACAAGATTAAATAGAAATATTCTCTACGAATGGGCTAAACTACATTGAAGTTGTCTGCCCACAAGTTTTTCGATTTTAATCTTCAAATATCTTGACGATGAGATCGCCTAACACAACAAACAACATATCAACTGATAGACAAAGAAAAATACTTTCTTTTAAAATCAACTCAAGTTTGACGCAACCACATCTTTAACCCACCGCAGCTGCTTATCCCTCAACAAGCCTAAAGACTGATTCACTCTATATCACAGTATGTCGGCCTCAATACCGCAATACATCCATAATTGTCTGTGATGACATTGTTCACACTATCACCAACCTATCCGTGTTTACATCAGTGACTAGTTCGTGACATAGCTGCGTTCTGATTATACAATGCGACCACGGAAATGATCAAATACTAGTCTCGCAGGAATTATTATGAAAATATAAATCAAGTAATCGGCAACAGCCAATCAGCATGGCCGAAGTGGTGAACACTGCACAGACTGTCGTGGATGCTCAGTGAAATATCGGGAAAGTTTGACAGCTACATATGTTTCTTGACATCCTTGTTGTCCGGCAATGCCATTGGTCTACGGTGCACATAGTCGACGAATAATCTCCAACAAGACAACCTCGACATATGGTGGTACAGTGTGCAACTATCCTTTATCAAACTAACCTCGACATCTGGTGGTACAGTGTGCAACTATCCTTTATTAAACTAACCTCGACATATGGTGGTACAGTGTGCGACTATCCTTTAGTAAACTAAGATTATGATAAAATTTTAAAATAGTCATAAAAGACCCTGTATTTTAAATCAGCAGGCATCCAATTAGGTGAGGATAACCATCTAACTAACATCCAGTCCTTTTTTTAAAGAAAATGCAAGCCGTTGGCAAAAGCCTGCCTATTATATTTTGAAACATAAAATGTCGACTGAGATTTAGGGTCTATAATAAAGAGCCAACATCCACATCAAATCTTTTCATCTCAGCAGTATTTTTAAAATGCTTGCTATAACGCCAATATTTGCCAACACGCATTGACGTATATAAAATTTTGGCAATCGGCGGGTGATTTCCTGTTCAAATTTCATTAAATAAACAACTGTACTCAAAAGTTACTTTTACTTTTATCAGCATACCAGCCGAATGCCCGCCATTGCAAGAGTAATAAAATAATAATTACCCATTGACTTTGAGTAACTTACCTAGAAAGCCAGTAAAGGTACGCATACCTTTACTAAAACAATTGCCGTGTTTGCAGACAACTTAATAATTGCTCCATACATCTAGCTATCAACCAACCTAGTTAATGACCCCAAGCTAAGCGTGAGTATTTAAAGTGATGTAACAAATATCATAACAGTCATTCACAGCTTCGGGATTGTAGTTTAGTGTACAGTGGTGGATTAATTTGCTGACTGGAGGTTCTGAGATCAAATCCTCTGCGATGCGGGTTTTTTCATTCCTAGAACTTAATCGCTATGGCTGGAAATGCACAGAACAGACTGAGATTTACATAAATGTAGATTTGTGTATATATATATACTAGATGAATGTCCAGCGTTGCGTGAGTAATAAAAAAGCTTTTGTACAGAAAATTTACTTTTAATCAAAATATTTAACATCAAAATTTACCATTCTAACTTTTAAACGAAGGCGTCTGTTTATTTCTGTGTGCTGTGCTATTTATATTTACTGTGTTTATTTCTGTGTCATTCATACTGTATTGGCTGCAGTGCCTGCTATAGATTTACAGTATGCTGACTGCAATAGTTTTGTTGGCTATATGAGTTTATGCATTTTTCTTCGCTTATGGGCTTGTATTTTTCTTTTGGTAATGCTGCACGCATAAAGCTAGCTGCGGTGTTTAATGTGAAGCCATGAAAGATTGGCATGTATTCCAAGTATGTCCCCAGGTTATTCCATGGTATAGCCAGTTGGACAATGTAGTGCATTGGATAAACGAATGTCTGCAGCAATGGAGGTTGTAAGTGCAAATCCAGTTCGCAGCGGATATCTTGTTCTTAAAACTTTATCGCTATAGCTGGACAGATAGAAGTATGGAAGTACAAACTGACAAACATTAGGATTTATATATAGATGTAAATATTTATGTTTGTCTCTGTGTTTGTCTGTTGTTTACCATTCGTCTATCCTGTGATAAAGTTTTAGCAACGAAAAATCACCTTTGTAATGGATTGGAACTCACGAAATTCAAATTGCCAATCAACTAACGACCGCACTTAACCACGAGGCCAAGCCATTCTTATCACACCCATCGCTCTTATTTACTAAATCATTTTTCATTGTTATCGTAGCAAAACTGACTTTGTTTAGCCATTATTTGCTAATTATTTCACATTTACATTTAGACACCTTCACAGCTGTGTAATTTTTTCTCTCAATATATTTCAACAAAACATTTTTTATATGAAATTTAAAAGTTACAGTTGTGTGAGAAAGCTTGAAAACCTTTATAGTTGTTTTATTTTTTATCCTAATTCATTTAAACTGTACAAAACGCTTTGCTCATGATATGAAATTTGAAAGTTAGAATGGTAACTGCTGTTATATGTTAAATAAAAATAAGTTTTCTGTGCAAAGACTGATTAACTGTGCATTCATGTAGTATATATAAATGTGAGTGTTCATCTGTCCAGCTATAGCGATAAAGTTTTGGTAATGAAAAATTCACTTTGCAGAGGATTTGATCTTGGAACTTCTAGTTCAGGAGTGTCTAGTTCTGGAGTAACATGCCTATCCATTGGACTACGACATTAAACATAGTATAACTATCAATACTGGTGAAGATATTCATCACAACGGTCAAAATATACACACCGACGGTGCATCACGTGAAACAATTACCAACTGGCCTCACTAGCTGAATGCTCAGCGTTGCACTGGTAATAAAAGCAACTGACAAACAGTTGCAGGTAATGCAGTAGGAAAGGTAATGCAGTAGGAAAGGTAATGCAGTAGGAAAGGTAATGTTTATAAGCTGTTTGTTTATTACCCGCGCAACGCAGGGCATTCATCTAGTCTATACATATAAATCTCAAAGACCGTCTGTCCAGTTATAACTATTAAAATCTAGCAATGAAAAATCCACTTCACAGAGGATTTGATCCAGGAAACTCTGGGAATATTGAAGACTTTTATGCAGCTAGTCAATAACAGAGCTAGCCCTGAAAGTACTAAACACGCTAGTATAATAATGTCTCGAAGTAAGATTATCGTACAGACCTGTCCGAGTTTAGCCTCAGATAGACAAAACTCGCGCACCATAGAGGGATTGGCTTCTACTATGTAGGCAAAGATATCATTAGTGGTAGACAGAATGTCGGCATCTTCGAGGTTCCACAGAGTTTCTATGGCATCCAAAAGCCTCATCTCTGCCAACATCTGCTGGTAGATAAAATGGCAGAACGACTTGAGGATTAGTCATGTGTTGGGACTAGAAGACCTACTTATGAAAGACAGTAAGCCACACAGAATTAAATAAAGTGGTGAGTCCCTTGTCTCCATCGTAGAAAACAAAAAAGGATGCGATAATTAGTACGAAATCGATTTTCGATAATATATCGTTTTACAAGACAAGCGGATTGTTCAAATTCCAAAAGAAAATTTTTCCACTATAAGTAATGCAAATAGTATTAATTATTCCAAGAGCATAAAACAATTTTTGTAACTATTTCAAAAATAACATTATTTTACACTATAAACTGTACCTTAATAGAATGGGTAACATGTAAAATGCACTAATTTTCTCATAAATACTGTGTTAATAGAAAAAGGATAGACCGGTAATGTATAATTGCTACATCTCTACAATGAGTGTACATTGCTACAATGAGTGTACTCCAGCCCTGTTTTCTTAGATTTTTGTGTCAAAGAAAAACGTGTAGGAATATCTTGTGCTTCAGTTCAATAAAAAATTAAACAGTACACTAAAGGCCTATGCAGAACACCAACTAAAGGCCTATGCAGAACACCAATTAAAGTCAATATCTCATAAGCCACAATAAATGTGTCTACATACGATTGAATACTAACATTAATAGTGAGAGTGCATCAGTTGACAACTGAGGCACATTGTCAGATTTTTTTAGTTATCTCAGAGGTGTCGAAGTAGCAAATTTTTGTTTGATATTCAAAGCAAACAAGTCTCAAGAGTTTTTGATTACCAAATTGTTGTCCAGCAACAAAAATAAGTCTCAAAGTTTGTCCTTAAACTTAGATTTGTTTGAGATCTGCGAGTGAAAACTGAGGCTTCCCTGCACATGGCTGCCCCAGCAGGTTTTACACAGTGCAATGAATTACCCGCACATATGACCTGGCAGCAAAAGTATTACAGGACTGACCTGAAAGAAGGCCTCCCGATCAGGGGCCTGCAACGTAGCTGAAAAGGTACACATCTCCTTGAGGAATTTTACCAAGTCTCGCCTGGCAGCGTCATCTGTCTCATCGTCTGTCAGCTGCTGGAACATGACCTTTATCATCTTCTCATCATCCTGAATAATGAACGAGAGGATTTTAGCGACAGTTATAGTATTTACATGAGTGATGATAACAACAATTTTGTTTCATCAAACACTGCTAAACAGCAATGCTCTACCTTCTTTAGTTTGATAGTAGCTGGCTATAATACCAAAAGCATTATTAGACGAAGGTGAAGAGAGATACAAACCGGACCAATGAATTCTAGTTCAGAGAATGAAACAAATGGCGCTGCTAGAAATAAGATGTAGTACTTAAGCAACCAGATTACACACTCTGTTAGATGATGAGCTGCACGTTTATTCTAGATGTCAGGGCAAAGATTTAGCTATGGAAATGAAGAGAATTAAATAGAAATTCCCCTGTCATACAGCCCATGACCAAAGTGATAATGGAAAAAAGAAAGGGTACTGATGGTTGTTGAAAAAGTAGTTACAAAAGGTCAGAATTCTACAAAAGTACAATTCTTTAGTAGATGTTGTAGGCGAAGCCTACAACATCTACTAAAGTATTCTTTGAATCAGATGAGTTGTTGTTATTATTTTGAGTAGCGTGTCGTTGATCATTAGCATTTGATGTTAAAGGTTGCTGTGAGGACCTTCTATTTCTTCTCCTCCATAATAATTGAAAAACACGTGGACGGCCACTGCGACGACGTGGTGTTCTGGGAGGTTGTATGTCCATGGTAGTTGTCAAGTTGGTTTGAAATGAAATTCAAAAGGTCAATTATGCAAAACAAAAAGTTGTATAAAAATCAAACCTAATCTACTACTATCTCAAACCTATGCTTTACAACAATAAAATAAATATTAATTCAAGTTGTAGGCTTAACCTACTGTAGGTAATTTAACTAACAACAACAATAATGAAATATGTTTATTATATCTCTGAAATGCAATATTAAAAGTAAAATAGCAAGCTGCCATGTAATATACACAGTTTGAAAGTTGTGTTGGAAAGTTGAAAGTTGGTTGTGTTGAATGTAGAATGGTTTTGACAGCGATATGTAACAGAAAGCAGGCATTAGCATTAACGTGTCTGGAAGTTTTCTGCAAACTGGAGTGAAATAAAGAAATATTCTTGTCACAAAGGGGCATTGTAGTTCGGCCCTAGCTTGTAGATAAGATGTAAAGAAATCTGGCTAATGTTCTAGATAATTCAATGAAACCTTCGGTAATTGGACAAAATACATAGGCTGATAAACTGTGTACCACATTTTCGTACCTGTAAATCGGTCTACGCCTCAAACGGTCTACGTCAATTAAAGGAACCTTCGGCAATCGAACAATGCCATAGACTGGTAAAATGTGCACGTTGTTCTCATGAAATTTGGACGACTTAATAATTATACTATCTGTCTCACGGCCTTATTGGCATTTAGTTGGCCGGTCTTAATTTTGATTAACAAAGGCTTCTAAAGTTTCTATTTCGATTTTAGGCTGAATTAATCTGTCTATTTATGTATCATCCAATCAGATGGGTTAATTTTAGAATATTGCGGTAACCTTTCAAATACTTGGTAACATATTTATTTAGGTTTATATGTGTTTTGTATCATTATTATACTTGAACGACTTTACACAAAAATGGTTAAATTTGTTGAAGAGATTTCGGTACAAGGGTTTGGTCACGGCCGTAAACGGATAGTTTTTCAGGAGTTTTGTGCACATGTGCATTTATCATACATGTAAATCTCCCAAACAATCGATTTGCTCGTGGGACAAGAATACTGAAAGTTTTCATTCCACTTGAATGCAACAAACACAGCCAAAAATCATTAATCGAATATAATTTAACCTCAACTTATGATCGTCTCAACACAGGAACTTTAGCAAATATTTGACTCAATTTCCAACAAACCAGCTGAATTTTATAAATTAGTGCATATGTATGAACATACAGTAGATCGGCTCTCCTGTGGTAGTCCCTATGCGACCCTCTTACCGAATCGGCCCTAGAGAAGGCACAGGCCGACCGACGACTTGGCCCAGCTGGACCGAGAAAACAAACGGTGGCTAAACCAAGGCAGCCAAAGATTAGAAGTAAGACCAGCCGATGCCTGAGCTGAAGGGATGGACCCCTCATGTATAAAAAGGGAAGCCAGAGCTCAACCCTATGCACTTCAACAGGAGCCCTCACATGCTATTGTACTACAGATAGTCGTCAACTTATGACCGCGTTTGGTTCTGGCCGGCGGGTCGTAAATCGATTTGGATGTAAGTCAATTCCGTATGTTCTGATCGAATTTAAATGAATTAAGCTTACTAAACAGTCTTGAAGTTTCAGCATGTATTTTAGAACATAAAAACAAGAAATATACATATAGCTTATAATTATTTAAAGTTCACGTAGTGTAAGTTAGAAAACTCTGTATTTCTAGGACTATCCCGACCTACGCAATGCAATCCCTATTTCTTCTATAGCTAAAGTACACCTCAACTCATGTGTTTTCAATGTAAAGGTGACAAGAAAAATTGATCTTCATTGACGATTACTTTATTAGTTTAGTTTCTTGCTTATAATTTAGTTTTTTACGTGGTTATACATAATACATTTGCTTTAATACTAAATTTAATCACCTGAAGAATTCAAAGTTAGGTTTTGGATTTGTAGAGTGGACAAAACCTCACTCTGTATTCCCATAAGCATATTTGCTCCCACAAAAACGTTGTAGTCATGAGAAGCACATCTCATAAAGGAGTATTTGCACAAGTTACGATTTGACTGCATAAGGTGAGCATATGATTATGCATTTTCTTGTGTAATCAACAATCTTTTATTACTTTGCATAAGAGTGCAGCACAAACTAACTTTTTGAGTGTAATATTGCCAGACAGCATCAACCCACTGCCACCAAGTTTATGATGCACCAAAATGTTTAGTCTTTGGAAATTTGGCAGCTAAACAATTTTGCAAAAATGACTGGCTTAAAGGTTGACTTGCAACAAAATTCACATTACTGTTATTTGATATCAAAAGATTTACCATGTCTTATTCTGTTGTGTTGTAGGTGCAAAATATGTGGAAATGTGATTACAAGCTCTTAAAAGCTCAAAAACAATCAGTTAATCGCAGCCACACGAGACCGCCGTAGTTTGGATTCTCTTTCCAAAACAGTTCAGATGTGACGTAGTTGTGGGAGATGGTTTCTGTTTACACTTTCATGCAACCTTAATCATCGAAATATTTTCACAAATATACTTCACGCATTCAATAAAACCATGTCTATTGTTCTTACGCGTCTGTTTTATTGTCATTGCAATGCGGTCACCTTTAGCACTGATAACTTATAACTTACTGTAAATATTCATTTTTTAATTTTTAACAAATTTTTTTAGCCTTACCTCGAAGGAGTAAATATTATTGTCTATCAAGACGAGTCTGTTGGTCACCTGTGATAATTGAAAAGTGCTGCAAAAATTATTTGCGAAGAATTGGGTCACATGATCAGATTACGACTTGACGATTAGATCAAGCCGAAACAAACTGTGAAGTAGCGAGCTTCTATATTTGATACGGGGTCTTCGATAAAACCCGAAGTGTTTGTCATAAACTAGTGTTACGATAGGTTTTATATTGAGCTTTTTATTGGCCTTTCAATTCACGTGAGAACATCACGTGACAAGACAATAACCAAACTGTCATGACTACGTAAGAGAAATAAACAGATTCCAATCTACGGCGGCTTTTCGTTTTTGAGCTTTTAAGAGCTTGTAAACACATTTCCACATATTTTGCACCTACAACACAACAGAGTAAGACATGGTGAATCTTTTGATACCAAATAACTGTAATGTGAATTTTGTTGCAAGTCAACCTTTAATATACTTAAAAATTCATATATCAACTCCACTAACAAATGATATCTGATAGACTGGCAAACATCGCACGTGCATTCATCCTTTATGGCAATCACACTTGGTGTGCTAGGAAAGTATTTTAGTGTAGTTCACTTTAAGTGAAAGTGATCCACAACAAATCAAAGAAAATAACTAAATAAAATTGACTGTCACTACAACCAGGCAGCACTATGCTCTTAGTGATTTTAACCAGTCAGCGGCCCTCGAAGGTTTTAATGTTTGCAAGCGGAATGAGCAAAGATTGCAAGAGTGTAAATGCCTCTTTATAGTTTGGTATTGCTGCCGCACTACAGGCAGCAGATGAACCCTGACATGTTAAGATATTGCAGTGCTAATCTTTTAAACATTCAATCATTAAACCATACAGACTAGTGTCATAAAATGAAACACCGGTTACAAAATGAAACGGATGATACTGACCACACTGGCCTAAAATCAAAACATAATAGAAATGACAGAGCCATGATTCTTTTGACTATTCTTAAACACTGAATAATGTTCAAATATGTTTTTGACTATTATTGCTAATGAAGAATCCCTTTTAGTTTAAGCCAACTTTCAATACCGGAACAGCCACATGAACATACCTGCAACATCTTGACGATTTCACATTTGTTGAAAAAAACAAAAGAATTAAGCGCTGAGAGTAGATTCTCATCGAAGACACTGGGAGTAGGAAGGATTACATCTTGAATGTACTGAACTCTGTATGTCTGATGAATCTTGTCAAGGAGAAGTTCATTTGTGAGGGCAAGTACTGGATGGAATATGGCCTGAAGTATATATGATACAGAGTCTATAGTGTGCATGAAGCATAATATATAGCATTGTCAGTAGTGTATATATAATATAGTCTGTAGTGTAGATACAATATAGTATGTAGTGTACATACAATATAGTCTGTAGTGTATATATAATATAGTCTGCAGTGTATATATAATATATTCTGCAGTGTATATATAACATAGTGTGCAGTGTATATATAATATAGTCTCTAGTGTATGCATAATACAGCCTGTAGTGTATGTATAAGATAGTATGTAGTGTATATCTATTAAAGTCTGTGGTGTCGATACAATATAGTATGTAGTGTACATACAATATTATCTGTAGTGTATATATAATATAGTCTGTAGTGTATATATAATATAGTCTGTAGTATATGTATAATATAGTATGTAGTGTATATACAATACAGTATGTAGTGTGTGTATAATATAAGCTTTAATGTATTTAGACTATTGACACTAAGCACGTAGCAGTAAATATAAATATTTACCAAACAAAACGAACAAATATGAAAAAACCCTAAGAGGGGTTCAACAAAACTTAAGAAAATAAATGATACAACTATGGTTATTCGCGCATATGGAGCCATGTTTTGCTGCATAATTCAAATGTCAATGTCATGTCATCTTGTCCAGCTATTGCTGTGTGCATCAAAGCCTCAACATTTATACATGTGTTGATAAACTTTTAGCCGCAACCGCATTCAGCACAGCATTTAGCCTATAACTAGACACTCATATACCCTCGTAAATGTAACACATGGACATATTTAAAATTTCGCATTTTATCTTGATTTTAAAATAATGGATTAAAGATGTTTATGGGAGTATTCACTAATTAACATTTTTTCCACTTTTTATCACAAAACACAAAAATATGGTTGAAACATTTGTTTCACATGGTTTATAGCATAGCAATTTATCTAACAATAAATAAGTAGACATACATAAAAACAAGGAAACGAAACCGCCCTCAATTGAGGACGGTTTCGGTTGTCAAAAACTATGGATTGAAAATTGAAAATGGTAATCACCTAGAGATATTGTCACCATATACTGGTCCATCCAGGTACTATTGACAATAGACAGAGTGACTGAGTGACAACACTGAGTGACAACGCAAAGTGATCGTTGTGCTAATCACGCTGATTATTAACGGCTTTATTTGACAAAAAGCATCACAATGTTTTCATAAGGGAGATGCTATTTGGTGCATGCTGCAATATACTGTTCCCAACATAAAAGCGGACCATGTTCAGCCTTTAGCCCTAGTTTAAAGATTAATGCCACACATAGACACAGTAACAATAATTAGATATACGATGCAGGCAGGCGAAGCACACAAGCAAACGCTGAACTTTAAAATAATGTAAAGGAAACTGCAACAACGAACTTTTTTTTCGAGGAATTCTCTGTGAGGTACGACTGACTTTTTGCATGGGTCATTCTCCAGTACTCCGACTACCTTCATCAGGTTGTCTGTCGAGAAAAGAATTTCAAATAAAGAGTTTCTATTTAACATGAAAATGGTCTTAAATATAGAATAGAGTTGATGCAGTGCCTCGGTGTTCTCTAGGTCATCACACATTGAGTAGAGATCGAGTAACTTGCTGATGTATCCCTCTGACTCGATGCTGCAACAGATGTAGAAATGTAATTGTAATGCAGCAGAGATGTCAAGACATACCAAATGCGTATTGAACAGGTTTTCTGGTCGCCATTTTAATTGTCATAAAATATGACCACCAACCAGCGTATTACACTAAATGATTGGCCTTGAATATTTGTCGAAAATATTGAAAAAGTAACTCTGACTGGATTGAACAGGTAGATAGAGACACTGTAGCTGTATAGCAGCGTTTATAAAACATGCCGAGAAATTTTTATTACTTTTGAAAAAAATAAAACGTTTGAGAGACCATGCCACTTTCAATTTGTTTTAGTGTTGCCATTCTGCTCATCAAACTCAAGTTCAGCAGTGGTGCAGGCTGGTGGAAGTGTGTGAAAGTAGACATTCTTTTTGTCACCGCCAGATGCTTTCATGGAATTGAACATCAACCAGGCCACAGCTGTTTCCTTCTTGTTTAAATATTATTTCAGACGTTATTTGTATAACTTTAAGGTATCTATTAAGCAAAAGGTTGTCCTTGACTGATCCTCCTTGAAGTACTTCCCTTTAACAAGCTTTTATTGATATCTAGCTTATTTATTTGGCAAAAGAGCACCTGTTGAACATGTCTAGACAAGTCCTCGAGGTAACTAATAATTTTTTTTGTTTATTTTGGCTCCAGTTAATCTATACCGACTGATTAGGAGTGTGATGAAATCTTATAATGAAACGACTATTTGACAAGTGGATAACTCTTGCTATTATCAGACGCTCTGTGAATACTCCGTGATACATGTAGCATTGATAGTGGACACCAGTCATGTAGCTAATACTCTGTGATAGATGTAGCATTGATAGTGGACACCAGTCATGTAGCTAATACTCTGTGATAGATGTAGCATTGATAGTGGACACCAGTCGTGTAGCTAATACTAGATGTGATAGATGTAGCATTAATAGTGGAAACCAGTCATGTAGCTAATACTCTGTGATAGATGTAGCATTGATAGAGAACACCAGTCAGGTAGCTAATACTCTGTGATAGATGTAGCACTGATAGTGGACACCAGTCATGTAGCTAATACTATGTGATAGATGTAGCATTAATAGTGGACACCAGTCGTGTAGTTATCTAGTGAGAAGCATACCGACAAGTGCCCTTAGCTGATCGTAAGCATAAAACCAAGGAGAGAACTTTGTAGTACAAAATGTAAGTACTCAAAGAAATACCATGACAGTTTTACGAATATGTGTAAAAGTGTTAGTAATAATAATGCAATAAGTACTAATGTTATCATATGTAGTGATTCTAAAAGTGGTTATATGACAATCAGCACGGCAATTGATATACAATGAAGGCGGGTTTAGCACAAAGACAACCTATACTACTACAAGCAGGGTTAGTGTAGAGCAACCTACCTGGCGCTTAGCTTATCTACCCTCCATTGTACAGCTCCACCTTGAATATATTCATTGAAGAGAGCTTGTATGTCAGGCAGATGCCGGAGGTCAGGGGTCGGCAGCTCCACCATACTGTTGGCAGCATACGGGTCTTCAGGATGATCATCATCGCGAGAGTCTTGCAAAGAGTCATCGGGTCCGCTGTCACCAGGGTCACGACCTTGCACCTGTGTCCCAGGTAATACAATTTGCCTACTCATGTTACTTTTACCTCTTGGGCTTATACAAATCTTATTTAGTAAAAATATGTTACATTATAGCCTCAAAAAGGTCTATCCATCACTTACATCACAAATTTTCTCCCAAATTTCGGAGCAGCTGTCCACTAGCTGGAAGCTGAGCGCTAATTCTTGTTCTTTTTCTGACCAACAGATGAGTGTTTCCTGTTGCTTTTGGTAGGTTGTATCAGGACAGACTTTGGACTCTAATATCACAGAATCTGCACAGAATACATGTAAAAGTCAAGGAAGTGTTCAAGTAGAATAATCTACTGTGGGGTAGGTATAATCCACAATTCGGTAAGGGTAATCTACAGGTGGGGTAAAGGCAATCTACAGGTGAAACAGGGGTAGCCTACACACGATATAAGGACTGCGACTGATGGAAAAAGCCAATCTATAAATCAGATATGGGCACTCTACAGAAGGTTATGGGTTATCTGCAGACATTTTAGGGATAACTTATAGGCAGTGTAAAAGGTAATCTCAGAAACTACAAGGATAATCGACAAGTGAGTTGGGGATTATATACACACCAACAAAAACCTTTGAGTGATTTGTCTTCTCCTGTTCATGATTTGAGAAACATCCTCCAAACTTTACCTATTAATAACAAACTGCTGGGTCTAAAACGTTTAATGCATTAGCTAGAACGCTTCAGTACAACTTACTCTCATCGTCTTCAGAGCGTACGATGAGTGCCATCCCAGAGAGACGGTCGATATAGGCGCAGCTGACATGTCCAGTGCCTTTGTCATCCCACGCCCTTTCAATGTTCAGCATGTACACCTAAAGAACAGGCCATGTTAGTAATACTTTTGGAATCGCATAAAACAACTCATAGCAAGCGATGGCAGCGTACTTCTGAGACACTGTAGTACTAATAAACACCACCTGCCTATAATAGATTATAGACTATGGAACCGGCTATCTTTGATGATTCACTAATATACCAGGTGTTCAAAAAACACTGAGTAGTCGACAAACATGAATATATATATGAGCGGTTTGTACACGAGGTTACAGTTTCATCGAGTCATTCACCATGCCGCCTGAAATTCCTGACACTCTTCATATTACCATAACAATCTAGATGAGAGTAGAATGGATGAACAGATTCTCAAATAAGGTAGTAGTGATAATACTTTATATGTTAGGTGAGGTTACTGGCAAATCAAGGATTAGTGTAGAGTTTTAGGAACATCCATAGCCTAATGCGCTACACCAGCCGAACACCTTCGTCGAAGATGTGCCAGAAAATGTGAGCAACCTTGAAGCAAAAAACAATTTGTATTATGATTTGCGCTAAACTAACCATAAATCGGTAGACTTTTTGAAACCATAGACTTGTAGAACGGAAAACTAATGCCTAGGCATATTTATAGTAGTCTATGTCAAAGTTCATACAAACTAATACAAAAGAAAATAGTTTCGCCATTTCATATAGTTATGTAATATCTCCAAAAGGTTGTAAATAATAATCAAAGATCACACTTTATAAGGCCTAAGCGTTGCAGACTGTTAAAATGTAGCAATAACATAGTTTGCACAAATGGCAACATGTGCAATTTACCAAAATTATCAGCAAGTCACAGAGTAGCGATGTGTATAGATTTAAGGGAAGCAAATTTGCAGATCCAAGACGCAGTTCCATAGAAACATTTACTTATAGAAGTGGTAGAACTGGATTAATTAAAAAATTCTATAGAGTTAACTAAACTACCTTAGCGTTGTCTTTCCACGATAGTTGTTGTAATTGCGCAGCGCTTGATACAGTCACCAATCTTTCAGCAAGAATTAGCAAACTAAGACTATAATCATCTATTAATGTTCACACAGCCCACAACCAAAAATTCTTGTCTTGCAGACACCTAATCTGAATAAAGCGAGGATAACTATCTGATTAGCATCCAATTAAGTTAAAACAACAAACTGCCGGAGGATATCTGTGACGAGTCAACTATTCATGCAATTTGTCACAAACTTGTCTGATATTGTTATGAGCGATGTACAATTCCCCATAAATCGCCTAGCAACTCATTACACAATATTTCTAAACACACCAAATCAAATTTAGAAAGTGACAAGGCTTCAAAGTCTGGACTAGACATCTAGCAACTTCCTCAATGTGGAGTTGCGTATATATTAAATATTTCTGTATTAATATTATTACTAACCTTGACCCGTCGATGTGGATTCTTTGTTGGAGGCGAGGTGTCATTGCCTGTCGAGGAGTCGACCGCGTTTGAGTCCATCTATTATGGACGAGTGTCGCGAGTCAAGAAGAATACATTTTTTGTTTCAGTAAATGATTGAAGACATCATTCATTTGTTGTATACTTGAATAGAGCTGAAATATAAATAACTACTTCATACTATAAGAAATAACGTCAAATGAACGCTATAACAATTAAAGTGATAAGCTAAACATCTGTAGTGAAAAAATTTCAATTGTCAACATGATCTTAAGGAATTAATAGCAATTAACTAAATCATATTTGACATAATAGCCTAGCTGTAAAAATTGATTTATAAAGTTGGGCGCAAGCTTAGAGCACATATTGGCCACATATTTGAAACTTGAATAGCATTATCATTGTATTATGGAAGCATTCAAAGCATGGCTAATCAAAGTTTTCATTTTTAGGAAGCCGACCAGCCTTTGTTTAGCAAGGCTTGGAAGCCAGGAAAAGTATTACTTATGAGGGACATGACAGGTTACAGATATTCTCAAGTACTGTATTACTGTCACAACACTATTAAGCTTTTATGATTAGGCAATTCTTTGAAACTGATATGATGTGTATCAAACAGAACAACATAACCACTTGCCTGCAATGCCCACTTAACTAAAATATCGCCAACTATTGACCATGCCTTCTATGGGGAATACTTAAACATTCAGTAGTTTTTAATCTGAAAGACACTTCCCATAAAAAGAACGTGATAAAAAAATCAGTAATCATAAGCTGCTATACTACATCGTTGCACTCACTAAAACCAATCGCTAGCTTTGCATTTTAATCCACGACGAGGTTAAAAGCTGGGCTATTTGATCGCGCCATGGCGGTGTAAAGGTTTATAGGCGACATAAGTCAGACATAGTACAAAACCGTAAATAAGCTTTACAAAAACGCGTCAATTGACTGACATGGCGTATATATTTAACGGATAACAAAGAAAATCTTTTAAGCTCATGTGGGCGGCAAATATTTGAGAAGGAACTTTCTGAACGGGCATTACTCACCTATGACCTTGGCGCCATATTGAAATAAAGCTAGCTAGACGCTAGAGCAGAAGCGGTATACGTGAAAGACAACTCCTTATTTGATCGCAGAATTACAATGCAGAAAGAGGACAACTCGGTAACACCAATTTCAACCTGTTAGTTTTTGTGCTTAGAAGTCACGTTACAAGACGTTACGTAAACGTCACGTTACGTCTTACAAGTCACGTTCGCTGAATACCGTACGTACTCATGAATCCGCATAGAGTGGATAGTATAGACTCGAGACCGGTATACATCGTAGACCTATTAACTATACAATAGGTAAGTATAGTTAATAGGTCTATGGTATACATATACTAGAAATTCCACTGTCATACAGCCCACGACCAAAGAGATGGCCAGAGATATTGGCAAAAAAATAAAGGGTACTGATGGTTGAGAAATGCATTATTAGCAATCAAATGGCTCTGCAGTGCAATAGGATAACTGCAATGGTAGCTGTAATGTACTGGGTGTGGGTGTTATTATATACAACAATAAGCAATAATGAATGGAAAAGATGTTTATATTTTCCCCCTGCAATAGGAGAAATGCAATATTGGCCAATATTAGAAGTAAAATGCACTGATATTCTTAGAATAATCAATTTTATTAATATAGTAATAATAGAAAACCAATACACAAGTTTGTTTACATTTCAAAACTTTATAGGTAACAATATCGAAAAGTTGGGGTATTTATATAGGTTTTTAGAAAACTTATTTAAAAAGTGTTTGGTCATGACAAACAACAACAATGAAAGGAAAATATTACACGTTTATGTCTCTCCCTTGCAATAGGAGAAATGCAATGTTGGCCAATATTATAAGTAAAATGCACTGATATTATTAAAATAACCAATATTGTTAATATAGTAATACAGCAATAATAGAAAACCTATAAGCGTTCATGCGTCTCGAAGATTTCTGCTAACTGCAGCAAAATAAAAGCTGTTATAAAAGTGTTATAAAGCTGTAGGCCTAATTTACTGTAATGTATGTAATTCAACAACAATAAAGAAATATGTTTATTATAACTCTGAAATGCAAAATTAGAAGTAAAATGGCAAGCTACTGTGTACTGTACACAGTTTGAAAGTTGGTTGCGTTGAATGTAGAATGGTTTTGATAAGCGATCTTTAACAGAAAGCGGGTAGGAGCATTCACGCGTATAAAAATGTAGCAAAATAAAAAATGTTCTCGTCATGAAGGGGCGTTGTAGTTCGGCCCTAGCTTGTACATAAGTTGTAAAGAATTTCGGCTAACGTTTCAAATAATGAAACCTTCGGTGATTGGACAAAAAACACAGGCTGATAAACTGTGTACCACAATTTCGTACCTGTAAATCGGTCTACGCCTCAAACGGTCTATGTTTATTACAGAAACCTTCGAATAAATTCGAATACAAGTAAAAAAGGCCATAGACTGATGAAATGAGCACGGTTTTCTCGTGAAATGCGCACTGCTAAATAGTTCTACAATCGGTCACACGGCTTTATTGGCGTTTCAATTTTCGGTCTTAACTTTTATTAAACCGAGCTTTTCAAGCTTTTTGTGGCAGTTTTCGTTCAAATTAATCTGTCTATTTGTGTATAATCCGATCAGATGGGTAAGTTTTAAAATAATACCGATGGTTTACAAAGACTTGGTAACATATTTAAACCTATTTAAATGTGTTTTGTATCGTTATTATACTTTAACGACTTTACATTCCGATGCTTAAATTTTTTGATGAAATTTCTTGACGAGGGTTCGTCTCATTGTTGATGAATAATTTTCGTAAGTTGTGTGCACATGCATTTATCATAAAAACTCCCACACTTCCGCTCCGCTCGTGTGGTCGCGGGATTACACGAGCTGCGCTACCCGGCGTTGTCCGGGTAATAGAAAATTGATTGATCTGGACAGAAAATGGATTTGTATTTAACATATAACAACATTTACCATTCTAACTTTCAAACTACATATCATGAGAGAAGTTTTGTGTGTAGTTAAAATAAATTAAGAGAAAAAAACAAAAAACAACTGTAAAGGTTTTAAAACTTTGTCAAACAACCGTAACTTGCAAGCTATTAGACTGCCACATTGCCAATGGAAAATTGCAGTAAGCTGCTAGGCTTCTAATGACGGTACTCCATGACAATGCGTCAGCATTGTTGTCAATCTGTAGTTATTCTAATAATAGCTATAGCTGGAATGCAGGCAGACATACGACACACGGACGACATACTTTGAGAAATATATATATATATATAGATTAAATATTATTACACAATATCGAAAATAATTATGATTAGAGCATCACTAAATTTTATGGAAAGCCTAAAATAAAATGTGTACAAATAATTGGTTAGTTAAAAGTAAGTTTTGATTATATGTGTATGTAATGCGTTATTTGATCTCAAGCGGTGGCACTAACCATGCTTTATCTGTATCGACTGAAGCATATATGATTTACCTGAAAAAAATGTGGGTTGTTTATTAATATTATCATTGGACTTGAGTGAATTTTGTTAGCATATTAATAAGCAACATTGGTTACAACTACAAATCGCGCATATATATAAACAGACAATGAAAAGATTTCGTAAACTGTTCTTTCCGTGATGAAACAAGTTATATAAGTCTTTGCCTGCAAAAGCATTCACTTTGATAGTCGATGATAAAACTCTTAAAGCATCTTTACTGCATAAGAACAATTTTATTATATATTAGAAAAAATAATGAGCTATGCAATGGGCAGCTGACATAGCAATATATTTATAAATTGAATTGGTATTATCACACATTCTAATAAAAATACACATTTGTTGTCAAAAATAGCTATGAGTGATTAAGGGTTAGCAATTAACTCCAAAGTACCAATAAAAATGTAAAAGACCACCAAATGGGCATCTAATAACATACAACCTTCTCAACTGGTTAAACAAAAATATCAAATAACACCATGTGTGAGTCTCATCCACATCATGAAAATGCAAATAAGCAATGTTACTAATTAAGTGTGCTGTTGGTGAGTTCCTCGAGGAGCCTCTCCGTGGTGGGCATGTTGTCATCATCCGTCACAAGCATGATGTCTGAATTAGTAGTCGACGTTTCATCTACAAGCACTGTATAGGAGTTGTGCGCTGCCAGTCTTGAGGTGAGCTCACTGCTAGTGCTTGCCGAGTCGGAAGGGGCCAGAGTCACCCTAATCATATCTGAGTCACCTGAAAAAAAACATGGGCTGTTTATTGATATTTTTCATTGGCCTCGGGAATTGATTCTAAAGACTAGGACAAAGATTTTAAAAACTACTTCTGTTTTTACTTTATTGCGAGTTGAATTTTTAAAACATTTCGAATTTGTTAAATTTGAAACTAAAATCACCTCAATACAAAAAATGGAGTAATCACATTACTATAATGAGTATTGGTGCAGTTGTGTTCTAGCCAACACATTGCAAAATGGAATGTCCTCTATATATATGCAGATAGATGAATTGGGAACCACTGAATTTAATCTAGTGTATGATGAAGCTACATGAATCCCTATGTCTAGTTGTATACTGTTAAAAATATTAACAATACCGCTGCACATAATCAAGTACAAAAATGTTTGTTTTCACATGTAAATAGATCTCAAATAAGTTTTCCCATGACGAGAATTGGTTAAAAAGCTACAAAACTATCAACCAATGCTACACATTAGTGAAACTATTGAAAAGCGTAGCCATAGCTCAGTTTGGGAAACCTTCAAACATCCCATAGGAAGTGCATTTATCTTCAGATTACAAATCATAGAAATAATGACAATAGAGATTCTGTATGAAATGATCAACCTCTCGAAATACATAGAATATCTAAACCTATGTGATATCAATACTTTAATATTAAAGCACTAAGAGGAAACAGTAAGGGAGCAGTGAGCTGACCTGGAGCTATTGCACATGAAAGAAAGCATACTAGTAACAATTGGCACAGCCAACTGGCTATTCTTTGCCAATGATTGTTGTAAAAAATTTAGCGTTTCAGTCAGAAAGATAATGATACAACATTTTCTCACTAGAGTTTCTCCAAAAAGATTGCCAGTACATAAATTGTACAGCGACCTGCGCTACCAATGAAGGTTACCCAAAAGGCATTAGTGACAAATTTTAAATAAAAAATTCAGTACATCAAATGAACTGGTTACAACTACTTTTTCGCTTGTCAATGCAAGCCATCATCGTAGCAGTCATTTTGTGTATTATCGACTATTTTTATTACAAGATTATCTAACATTCCCAGCTGGCTCTATCTCTTGCCAACCTTAGCCATATGTTATAATTTATGACAATTTTTATATCCTTTTCAACTGTATCACAAAATCGTTTAGTTTTGTTAAGTGCAGCTATTTGTACTGCCACATGCGCAGTCAGCTTCTCTGGATGATTTAGAACTGAATTATCTATCATTGTGTACACCTAACATTCTGCAAGCATAGCGCTAGGTCTCTGTCTGTCTTTCTTCCTACCCTTAGCACATCTTTTGCAGACAGTCAAAGAGTGAAAAAAAATCATGTTTTTAATTTTTGTTCCATTGTTTATCAGCAGATTTGTTAATCCATGCTCGTTCGATAGCAACTGTCGTGTAACACTCAGTGGTATAGCAACTGTCATGTAACACTCAGTGGTATAGCAACTGTCATGTAACACTCAGTGGTATAGCAACTGTCATGTAACACTCAGTGGTATAGCAACTGTCATGTAACACTCAATGGTATAGCAACTGTCATGTAACAATCAGTGGTATAGCAACTGTCATGTAACAATCAGTGGTATAGCAACTGTCATGTAACACTCAGTGGTATAGCAAATGTCATGTAACATTCAGTGGTATAGCAACTGTCATGTAACCAGTGGTATAGTCCCCTACTGACCTTTGAGATACAAATCACTCCTCCAAAACCCAGGAAGCTAAGTGACCTCATAGGTCTGGATTGTTTTACCCATAACACAGGTTGTACAGATTTTCATAGTCATCCGGTAGCCGGTAGGCCATGCGAACTGACCAGTTGTGAAAAATGCATGACTATCTAATTACAGTTTCCCAATTCTTAGCTGAGCATGAAATATTAAAATAACTACATCTTTAAAGCTTTTCTTGCAGTGGCTTGGTTATTGCGCGGCTGCAGCTATTGCTTTGGCAGCTATATAATTCAAACTCAACAGTCTTGAGTTTTTCAATTTAACATGTGACAAAAGGCACTAGCTTTACTATAAATTAACTATTACTAAAATCAATTCTTATACCAATCCTGATCATCAGCAGTCGATAATTTCATTAAATGTACGTAGTGATTTTTTGTAATATTCAAAATGATTTGAGAGACTAGAATTTTGAACACTTAATTAGTAAGTAAATACAGTCACAGAAAGTTTGAAATAAGCCAGATGTAAGGGAATAATTCTATTATTTGATAAAATAAGTTTTGCACTTAAAATTGCCGTGTCAATTATCCTGTATAGCCAGCACTCTGCAATATAAAAGAGCTAAAATATGTAGGTTAAAAACATCATTTGATTATCTAATAGGAATATTTGGAATTGATATCATGGAGCTGGTCTGACCAGCACTGATTAAAATAGAGTTGGTATTGATTAAACAAATGCTACATTATTTTTAAAACTCTGTTATAATAGAAATCATAATTTAGAAGTACATGTATAATCTGAACCATGTTCTTATCTAATAGCTGATATCTAAAATAGAGATAAAACTAAAATGAATAAACTATGTTGATGTTTCAGCATAGCCTCAGCTTGACTTAAAACTGTTGTGGTATAATACACTAGAGGGAGCAAAATTAAAACCAATACACATTAGGCAGTTACATGTTCAAAGAGGCATATTTTCACAATACAAACCAGTAAGTGATCTAACGATTTCGTTAAAACAAACTAATACATATCAGATGCCACCATTTATGTCAACTAAAACTTCAACAGATTTGTCACACTAACACCTCACTTATTCATCATAAACAATACAGGCAGTCACTAATATTACCGGTGGACACAAATCAAAACGACTTACCTCAGAATTCATACAGCATCTGATGGCTAAACTAGGGAAAGACGCTAAGCTTACCTTCAGAGCAAGTGACGTCATCCGGTAGAGCAGTAACATAGGCAGGGGCATCCCCGTCTCCTACCTCCACTGTGTGCATATCCTCACATTCCATAACAGCGCTGTCTACGCCAGCCTCGACATGAACAGTTGGCAATGACGTGACTGAATCATCCACACTCTCTACTTCTCCTATCAGATTTGCAGCTAGATAATATAAGCCATGGTATGTAAAGCTTAACTCAGTCAGCAGTAGCAAGCTTAAGCAACAGTAAAATAGCAACCAAACTGGAGCTTCCGCTGCCAGCAGCTTTGATATGTAAAAACAGCTAATGAATTCAAAACATAAAAACTCGCATCCAAACTGCTCAATTTGATTTGGTTAGGCGCAACCAAAGACTACATTGGATTGAAAAACATATGGCAGCAAACAAAGTATTCACTTTATTTTTTCACCAAAATTGAGTTTAATCATGATTCAGGACACGATAACAAATGGCTGAAACCGTATGGTTCTAATTCGTGTGACCTTTCTAGGAAACTGCAGTTGCTTTGGTAAAATATGATCACTTTGAAAGCTTCAATTCAGATGCGTTGTTGCTGCAGCTCTAATTTTTTCAATTGAAAGTTTATTAGTACGACGGTGTAAGGGGTTGCGCAATGATGGCGACTAAAATTTTAACATGGGCTTGAGTCACACCTTCTCAGTCTCATTTTTAAGTTCAATACGAGCATTCAACTGAGGTAAGATTGTCAGTCATGCTGGTCCCATGAAGAATTCAGCATGACACAGTTAACCAACTAAATAGCTAAACTGCAAAAAAATGTAAAATAATATTAATTTAAAAAATATGAGCACATGCCAATTTTAACAGAAACTTGTCTAAAGACCATTGATGCTGTCAAAGCATGGAGCCTACAACAACAAATCCATCACACCACCTTTGCAGCTTTGCCAATATAACCCATATATGTCACTGTACCTTTATATTGGTATTCTGAATTCCTTATAAACCGCGCAAAAACTATATGATTAATCATGATATCCTTAGAATCTAGAGTAATCCAAAAGCTTTACTTATTACTCCCTCCCGAGTCCATCATTGCAAAACTTACCTCCTGGTATGACTTGTTGGAACCGTTTAATTTGTGTCTCAAGTAGATCAACTCTGTTTGCCAGCACTTCCTGTAACATGATGTGACAGCCATAAAGTAATCTGTACAGAGAAAAATTGGTGTATTTATTATCCAAGAAGTTGAAACGAACAAACGATACCTTGCTCGTATATTCCTTCAACAATTTCAACCTCTTTCTTCTGGCAGTGTGAGTGTCCGGTACCTTTGAGCCATCCAGTAAGGAAAACAAGCCTATCAAATTGTAACATGTTACAGTGTATTAAAAGGTCGCTGTCGGCAGAGGTAATAGGTAATGGCTTGTCATATATGTTTAAATGATAACTTTGACTGTCATTGCAGCTTTAAAGGTGCTTTAAAATGCTTGAATGAGGGTTGGAGTAAACCAATGCCAATGACATTGCTGATAGCTTATGCGAGGCATAATTGTTCATAAAACAGTTTAATAAAATAGTATTTTTATTAAATTTGTGTAAATAAATTATTTTTATAATTACTCTAAAACATATAGTGACCTATAACCTTTTATTGACATAAATAAGAAACGATATTTTTCTTCACATACCAAAAGAAAAATGAGAAAACGGAAATTGGGAATTATTGAAGAGTTCAAAAAAGTATTTTAAAAGTTGGTAATCTAACAGTATTGAGAAGTAGTTGATATACTGAATTAAATACATAATTTTATCAAATAAACTGTCAAGCACCTGTCAGTTTTGATTGGTGATTTTTTCTGACATCAAAACATTCTGTGACTACTAACAACAGTTGACACTGCAGCAGGCGTAAAACAAGATTAAATGAGTTGTTACTGTCTGGCGCACTTCTATACCAACTCACCTCGCATGGAAAGCACGTGAATACGCATCCTGGAGCATTCGTCACACCTAAAGCATTCCTTAGCATCTTCGAGTGACATTGAAGATATATCACCGGGTGTTTTGATTAGTAGTTGGCAGCCATTACTTCTGATGGTGGAGTGGTACCTGAAAGTGAAGCAATACCCGAAAATCATAGATGTGGCTCACTTTCACCATCCATGATTTGTAATGTCATTATGCCCCTAGTGCAAAATAATACTAACAACCTTGTATTGACTAATAGTAATACCCTGTAATGAACAGACGCTCACACAATAGAGCTGTCAGTACTTAAACCCCTGTTACTATATGCTGTGTCCACTCTAGTAATGGGCAGTATTGCATAATGGAAAAATAGAAAATGCAGCAGATGAAGTATTCTTTTCTTCCTTTCATATGAAGCTGTCCAAATTTACTAAAAAGAACTGAATGGTTTTAAACAGCAAAAATACAGCAAAACTGCAATTATTATATTATAATATACTATTTTTAAATTGGAACACTGTCTATTCATATAATACTACACTCTAATCTGTTTGCACTACATAATAGTTCACAAAATCACGGGATCTCACTCTAAAGGTTGGCAACTTCAACATCAAGCTCAGTGACAGATTGAGTTACTTCCAAGTATAAATATGGAAAAAATTACTTATTAAATATTTGTGCAACACATTGCCATCCACTGTTAGTTTACAAAATGAGACATCTTGACAGAGCATAGTTCAGGACAAAGAGGATGAGCATGAAGCATCAAATAAATCTTTCTCACAAGACAGCCAACTAACCTGAGGGCAGCATTCTTTGCTCCCATATCAGGCTCTTGGTAAGCGGAAATAAACGCGCTGTAGTCAGTATATTGTTTGTGCGCCATCTCTTCTGGGCTCCCTATGCATGTTACATATTCATTCAGTCTGAAATTACAGAGCGTGCACTTGTGGGCTAAAAATGTATGGTTACAAAGGATAAAAACAGTCTTTAGGTGACCACGATTTCTGAAGAAGCAAGATTTTGGTCAGAGAGTTTAAGATAGAAGGGATAGACAACTTCAACTTTACTGCTCAAAATAACTAGTGGCAAGTAAATAAACCTTGAGTAGTGGTATCAATAGGGAGTGTATGATTAGCAGTGATGAAAAAGACATGAGACAGGGCTATAGCGTCAACTCACCGCTCCATCATGTGCTTAAATGACAGGGCAGATTTGATCGTCTTACCCTGCTTCTTAAGCAGCTCATGGCTTGACATGAGACTTCGGTTATGCACAAAGATTGAGTATGAGTAGTCTGGGGCAATGGTCAGTGCAACCTGCAGGTAGCAAAATTATTATAGTCGGAGCTAATAGTCAGCATAACTTGTAGAGTTTTACTACAATATTTTCAAGTCTCATTGTAGTTACTATTGAGATATAAAAATCCCTGACGTTGCATAGACCAAATAGCTTGACACAATCCAGTGTCCTAACACATGTTTTGCTAAGTTATACTATCAATAGAGTGATTAACTATTGAGGATGGGGTTGACTGTAGCTTAAACTGAATCTCTTTTTACTATCCACCCAAGCTAACTGCAAATAAGAGTTTGTTTCAAGGGTCTGACTCGGTGAATAGAAGAATTAAGGCTATTTTGTTATATGTAGTCAGATTTATACAAACACTATGGAACTTCATCCACAGATATCACACGGACTGCTAAAAGACAGAAGGCTATTACATTCTCGATAGAATTAGTCATTATAACTCTAAATGAATACTCATCATATTTTGTGTGATTTGCTCAGTCTATCAATGTATTGATACAATATAAAGTATCACCTCAACACTTGGCTTGCCCGAGTCATAGATGCGCACAACCTTAATGAGTTCTGTGTGTCTCACCAGCTGGAACTGAAGGGCACTTCCCTCCATGTCTAGCAGCCGACTAATGTTGGCCTGAGAAGAAAAAGCAGATCGTTTATCTATTAATAAAGGAACTAACCCATTCATCCTACCAGCAACACCCGGGCTACATTCATGCGACTCCACTATATAAACAACATTGGAAAGAACCATGTTGCAGTTATCTCAGTCGACAAACCTCATGACCGGCAAGTAAATAACAGTATCAGAATGAGGATAAAATCACATAGCATGCAGACGCTAACCACCATGTGACTCCTTAAAGTCACTCGAAAGACCACTAAGTAGCAACATGTAGTAGAGTATTTAAAGATAAATTCACTAGTAAAAACTTCAGATTTCTAATACGGTAGTTTAACCATAAGTTATGCTGGTGGAATCATACGGCTGTTGGTCAGACAACTTCGATACCAACATCCGTTTGTTAGGATTTTTCCTTCTACCATAGCCTAGCCTGTCTTAACCAACTGTTGCTTTGCGGAGTTGTCCCTCGTCGAGTGAAGGGAGCAAAACAACAGCATGTCACAATACGCAATGCACATGATGCATCAGCTTCACTGAAAGGGGGTTGTTCTCTTCAGTCTATGCGGCTTGGCTGCAATGTTATGCCGGTCACTCCATTAGTAATCATAACTGATTTAGCCCAAAAAGTAGAAAAAATAAGGTAAAAACGTTTAACCAGAGACCAGTCTCTGCGGTGAACTTTAGTAGAACTTAAGAATAAAATAAATTAAAAATAAAATCAATAAAAACAAATAAAACTGACTGATACAAAAATACAAATAAAACTGACTGAGTGCACAAATAACAACATGCTTAGTTGCTGTTTTTGCCCAAGTTTTTAAGTTCTACTAAAGTTTACCGCAGAGACTGGTCTCTGGTTAAACGTTCTATCTTATTTTTTCTACATAAATTTTTGGGCTAAATCCGTTATGATTACCAATGGAGTGACCGAAATAACAGCGCAGCGAAGACACATAGACGGAAGAGAACAACTCCCTTTCAGTGCAGCTGATGCATCATGTGCAGTGCCTATTGTGACATGCTGTTGTTTTGCTCGCTCCACTTGACGGGGACAACTCCGCAAAAGCAACAGTTTGTCAAAACAGGCTAACCATAGCCTCTTAATAGCCTGCTGCCTGCTTTAAAGACTTACAAACTTTTATAACCTTTACTATAATAATGTCTGTCCTCCTCAAAAAGCCCAAGTAAGAAGTTTAAGTAAAATATTACTTGACACAAGATTCAAACTCGAAACATTCAGATTCCTAAACCGGCACTCTAACACCCGCGCCAATCGGCCACCTTCCTAAACCGGCACTCTAACACCCGCGCCAATCGGCCACCTTCCTAAACCGGCACTCTAACACCCGCGCCAATCGGCCACCTTCCTAAACCGGCACTCTAACACTCGCGCCAATCGGCCACCTTCCTGAACCGGCACTCTAACACCCGCGCCAAGCGGCCACCTTCTTCATAATTGTGCAAATACTTATTCCCTGCGCTTTATCAGCACACATGGCGGTCTCTCATGTCACGACACAACGAACTGTCAGCGTACTAGTTACAATAATAATCACATACCTCACAGAAATTCGCAAGCCGAATGCCAAGCAATTCCTTTTTATAAGCACGTATGTGAGTTGGTATTAAATCGTTTGGGTTATTAAATATAAATAATTATATTTTTCATCATTTTACTAGACACACTACTAGTTATTTTACAAGCTAAACCAACTATGCATTATGCAACCTCCTTGCATTACCTTATATGGAAAAAAAGAATTTGATTAAGAGCAATTTGAAGCAATATTAACTGTGGAGTACTGTTACTCCGGTCCATAGTGGATCTATGCAGCAGTAAATGAACAGCGTGTCGATTTGAATTATTTGGGCTGAAAGGCTTCAAGTTGTTTCATTGGACCATGATGCATACAATCTCAAAATAGGCTTTTCCACTGACTCTCTGCTCTAAATAAGGCGCAAAGGGTGCCCTAAAAATTGAGTTATGTTCAAGGTCAAAATGAGAGTACAACAACGCTATTTGGTGCAACTGGTATGACATTGCAGAAGAGGTAGCGGCGGGTGCTAGTTTCGAATGATTGGACTGAGCAACCGGGTTGTCACACAGAAAGGTAGCGTAAAGAAGCTGAACCAAGTCAAGGTAAATTGAAGTCTAACAATGTGAGAACTAGAATTACCTTAAGATGCGCGTAGTCAATATTGGAGAGCATCTGAGGTGTTGGAGTAACAGAAGTGACAGATGTGCTTGATGATGACCCTCGGCTATTATTTTTGCTTGCTGTCAAATTTGTATCTAAAGAGACAGCAAATCATAAGCTGAATCAGATATATTTATTATTAATACTGTCTTTAAGCCACAATAACCCCATTCTAGGTCAAGGTAATTCCTTTCAGTGTCATGACGGTCTTTTTTTATGTCACACTAACCCATCTTTGGATAACAATAATCTATCTCAAGGTACCAATAACCAATCTTAGGGTCCCAGTAATCCATGGACGGGTATAACTGGAGTATCTCAGAACCTGCATGCAACCTCAGAACCTTTATGTATGCATGCATACATGCATGTATGCATGCATACATGCATGTATGCATGCATACATGCATGTATGCATGCATACATAGAGGTTCTGAGGTTGCATGCAGGTTCTGAGATACTCCAGTTATACCCGTCCGTAATCCATCTCAGGGTCACAGCAATACATCTCAAGATCACAGCAATACATTCCTAGGTCACAGCAATACATTTCTAGGTCACAACAATACATCTTTAGATCACACTAATCCATCTCCAAGTACCAATAACTAATCTTAGGGTCACAATAATCTATCTCTAGGTCACAATAATACATCTTTAGATCACACTAATCCATCTCAAGATCCCAGTCATCAATCTCAAAGTCTCAGTAATCCATTTCCGCTAACAACTGATTAGGCCTTGACAAATTATTAAAAGAAATAGCATAAGTTCCAACTGCTTGCAAGACAGTCTTGTGAATTATCCTTGCCAAATGAAGAACATACCCGTAAGCTATGCATAAACAGAAGTTGTTTTATGTATTATAGCCTCACCTGTATTGGAGGTTTTGGGCAGGTGAGTAACTATAACCTTATTCTCGGGTGCTGCTGCCATCTGTTCTGGAATAAGCATCTTCCCAGAGGGAGCGATGTTAGTTGGTTTTATCGTGAAAACTCTGGCTGGCTGGTTGCCCGCACTGGCAGCAATCTGCTGCTGTAGAAGGTTCTTGGGTATGAGGTAGGTGGGGTGCTGGCTATTCGATGCTGATGCATTTGATGGAAACGATTGAAGACAAACACCAGGTGGCAGCCCTTGAATCTGTGATATGGGAATTCCTGTCCAAAACAATAGAACGATAACTGACATTGATAGATAAATAACCAAGACAGAAGCTCATGGAAAGGATAAAAACATTACATTGTATTAACTCAAAAGCTTGTCAACTAAAGCAATATCAGCTAATATTAAGTCTTTTGGGCTCAATTGATAACGAATGTTGAAGCCCTAAACCACGGATGTAAGGGGTAGCACATGTGCTACACATTCTCTCACCTGTTTGGACAAATTTGGGTGTACTAGCAGCTGTCGTAGCAGCGTGCGTTAGTTTCACACTAAGCAGAACGTTTCCTGCTGATGTAGTGATAGTGGTAGGAGTTGCCTTTCCCTGGGCCACCGACCTGATGATAGGAAGTCCAGGTAAAATGGGTATAGGTGTGGCACTGATGGTTGGAGACTTTGTTACAGTCTGAAAATGTCAAGAGGGTGCTGTATGACTAAGAGAAACCTGTGCATTTGTTTGATAGCACTATAACCTTGAACCAAGAATAAGGTATCATCTTTCGGGTTTCAGCTAACTAAGAATGAAACTACAGTCATACCTCAACATACAAGTGTCCTTAAATATGAAAAATTGGAGATATCAGCAAAATTTTGAACAAGGCTTTGCCTTGAGATACACGATAAATATGAGATATGAGCATATGAGACCGTTAGGTGACTGAGTACACATGTGGGTGCTTATGAGAACAGCATCGGCCGATTATTTTTGCATGGCAGGTTTGAAAGAGTTTTAGAAAGGCCGGTTAAAAGTGAAAGTGAGACAAAAAAGCCCAGACAGAAGAAAGTGATAGGAAAAATAAAAACCAAAACAAAATTAGAATTAATTTTAATGTATGATTAAAAAATATTTTTCAAGTGTGTGCTTAGCAAGCTAAGTATATTCATTAGGTTAAATTTAAAGTTTATGTTATGTTAAGGAACGTCACAAATGTGTAACGTGCCAAACATGTTGCTGTACTGACAAATTGAACTGAACTGGACTATACAAACAAATTAAACATTAAAATACAATCAAAATACAGAATACTTTGAATGGCAGTGGACATAGCCTGAGATTGTACAAGTTCGTTGCTCCTCATATATAGCTACTAGCCAAATGCCCGGCGTTGCGATTTGAGTAACTTACCTGGTAAGCTAGTAAAGGTAAGCTTATCTTTACTAAAACAACTGTCATGTTCAAGTAAAGAACTTAATCGTTCCATTACCCGAAACTGTCAACCGTGCTAGTTAATGACTCCAAGTGCTTTAAGCATGAGAATTTTAACCCATGTAAAGAAGGTCATTTAGATTTTGGGTTGGAGTTATTGTTAGTTCTAATGGTTAAGCTCGCCGTCTCTAAACCTGCAAGTTTCGAGATCGAATCCGGAGCCGTGTGGATTTTTCATTGCTCAACTTTAATCGCTATAGCTGGACATACACACAGACTTCGAGATTTATATATATCGCTATAGCTGGACATACACACAACACACAGACTTTAAGATTTATATATATCGCTATACTGGACATACACACAACACACAGACTTTAAGATTTATATATATCGCTATAGCTGGACATGCACACAGACTTTAAGATTTATATATATCGCTATAGCTGAACATACACACAACACACAGACTTTAAGATTTATATATATCGCTATAGCTGGACATACACAAAACATACAGACTTTGAGATTTATATATATCGCTATAGCTGGACATACACACAACACACAGACTTTGAGATTTATATATATCGCTATAGCTGGACATACACACAACACACAGACTGAGATTTATATATAGATAGAGCGCTACTGGATGCTTGGACTAACTCAGACTAGGTCGAAGAAGTATTTCGCAGTATGCAAATGGATATGGTATTCATGATCCTGTGGAGTTGTTATTTCAATCATATCTACGTGGTCATGACAGTGCAAACACTACGTGACATTTGAAAGGTTTATATATAACTGCCTCTTACCTTTGTTCATGGCCAACTATAAGTGAAAACTTTAACCAGAACAAAGAATTCAAGCTAGCACAAGTGCTAACTACACAGAGGATTACTGACCATCGTCCCAGCCTCTCTGTTGGCCATCTGTACATTGCCCACAGGTCTGTAATAGGTGACAACATCTCCAGCTGCTGTTGGTGTAGATGAAGTGCTGACCACAGTGACGCCATCTACGCTCTACAAGAGAATCTGTAGAACGTTAATCTTTGAGGAACTGATAAGACTCTCTTAGCTCCACCACTTCAATGCAGTCAAGAGCTGTAGAAAATAATTGAATAAAAGCAAGCTAAGGTAGCAGCCAATCAGAAATCACAAAAACTCACGAGTGTAAAACAAAGCATCAGACATGGTGGCTAACTAGTAAGTACTAATGGTGTTAAGCTAAAATGAAATAGCAGTGAATAATTATCATTTATAGCTGGTTTTTCATTTTGTCTAATTTAGGCTGAGGTTAATGCCTCCAGCTTAATGCCAGGGTGAACATCTTTATAGTGTTTGCATGTTTATCCACTTGATGAGGTGGTCACATCAGATTCTAGTAGATTTTATTAGAATTGATATTTTTCTACCATTTGGGATTTAGTTTGTTGTTTTACGTGATCTGACAGCCAGGATATTTCCAGATTAAAGTATTTAATATTCAAAGTGTAAGTATTAAAGTATTTCAAGATTTCAACCTGATCACAGTTAAAATGCTCACAAGAAAGAGACGGAAACGATATCAATAGTCGCACGGCTGCCTGTCCCTCTCGTTCCTGACATCTGCTATTGCTTTCATGTTGCAGTGTTATGCGTCTCTATTGACATATATTTTATTTTTGCTCATGATTGTTTGATAGATCAAATTGTCTTCAGACAAAACTTCAAATATAGCCTCAGGTACATTGCTATACATGTCTTAAATGATTTAAAGTTATGTTGGTTAAAATTTGTACTATTGTTTTTCTCTAAACAATGTGTAAACATATGAGTCCCCAATGCTGATGAGACACTTATAAACAGAAAGCGCGATTACTGACATCTTTTATGGGTACATTTTTTTCTTCTGAGTATTTTCACTACGATAAAGTTTTGTCGATTTTAATCTTGAAACATCCTGGTAGGCAAATAACCTAAAATAACATACAAAATCTCAAATGTTAGAAAAATAGCAATTTTTTCTAATTCTTACTAGCAATTCTTGCTAAAAAATATCTCTGCCTGATAAAATTTACAAAAGTTTGATATGATCACATCTTTAATCCTTAAAAACCTAAATGTAAAGATGTGTGATGTATGCTAGACAGAATCATAGGTCAAAGTTCATGTAACTTTTTCAAAGTAAATATTTCACCTCCTCTTTAACATCTTCCTCTGGCACTTCATCATCCGCCATCATAGCCGCTGCTGTACACAATGCATCCATTCCATTGAGGGCTGTCTTGGGTCCACCCCCGGAGCCACTCCTCTTAGTCTTACTGCTGGTCACTGGGGCTACAGTGCTAAGCGTGCTGCTGGCCATCATTGGCTGGACGGCCGGTAGAATTCTGTCAAAACCCATGTGTACAGTTAATCATACTAGCAAAGTTATATTAACTCATTCCTAGTTTGTCCATGAATACTATGTACTATTCCTGTCTGTCCATGAATACTATGTACTATTCCTGTCTGTCCATGAATACTATGTACTATTCCTGTCTGTTCATGAATACTATGTACTATTCTTGTCTGTCCATGAATACCATGTACTATTCCTGTCTGTCCATGAATACTATGTACTATTCCTGTCTGTCCATGAATACTATGTACTATTCTTGTCTGTCCATGAATACTATGTACTATTCCTGTCTGTCCATGAATACTATGTACTATTCCTGTCTGTCCATGAATACTATGTACTATTCCTGTCTGTCCATGAATACTATGTACTATTCCTGTCTGTCCATGAATACTATGTACTATTCCTGTCTGTCCATGAATACTATGTACTATTCTTGTCTGTCCATGAATACTATGTACTATTCCTGTCTGTCCATGAATACTATGTACTATTCCTGTCTGTCCATGAATACTATGTACTATTCCTGTCTGTCCATGAATACTATGTACTATTCCTGTCTGTCCATGAATACTATGTACTATTCCTGTCTGTCCATGAATACTATGTATTATTCTTGTCTGTCCATGAATACTATGTGTGGTTTTATTGTTATTCACCTTTGCTGTGTTTTCTGATAATTCTATTGCATGTGGCTGGCACTTTGTTGTGTATGGACATATAACCATGGTTTGATGCGACTAATGCATAATTTACTTCATTATGCTCTGTGCTGACCACTGCATGACTCATCATGCATTTCTCTTGATTGCGCTATTGGTGTAAATACGCATGTCCATTAAAGAACTTTCTAGAAGTATTGTTTTTGTTTATAAGCAGGCAGTGCTCTGCAATATAAATCAATGCTATACCATAAGTTACTCAATCAGGTTACGTAATATTTTGCTGAGACACTATATAAACAAATTTAGTTATATTCCAATGACAGATCGACCTTGTTTCCTCTTATCGACCAGGTGACACCATCTGATATTCAAACCATAGAATCTATGCATGTGCAGACAAATCCCACAATGAATAATTGTTAGTAAATTTAAACAACAATGTAGATATACACACCTCTGTATTTTAGCTAGTCGAGGAACACCTGATGTGTTGATTATTTTTACAGGAGTTCCGCTTGATCTCTTCAAATGAATTTTTATGTTGTTCATGTTGAGAGCCATCTGCTTAGTAATAGCCTCAGCTCTCTCGATGTTGCCAGCCTCCGCTTGGCTTTTAGCATATGCCTTAAGCAGTGTCTCTCGTTTTTCTCTCCTTCGCTTTCTCGATGACTCTTGTTCTACAACATAAGAGGGTAGTGGAGGCATAAGATCCTCGTAGTCTACCAATTCCCTACATAGTTCAAAATGTGACTCGCTAGTCCGGATACGTACCGGCGATTTTTTAGAAAGTTGTTTAGATGCAAGCCTCGTGGCTTTGGCTATAGTGCCATAAATGTAACCATTTACAAAGTTCTTTTTAGATATGACCAAAATGATGTCAATCTGTGGTTCCTTCATTCTCCCAATTGTTGTAGATACATAGCAGTAGCTATCTCAACACACTGAACCAACCAAGCGCTTGCTCATAAAACTATCCAATTAGGTTATGCCAGAGGTGACGAATTCACAAATAAGGATTCTAATCATCCCAATATGGAACTCTAAGGCAAGAGGTACACCACTCGGTCTCACATTAAACTCATACCTAAAGCAGTGAGAACTGTGAAACACCAACAAAACTCGAACAAGTGTGAGTTGTAAGCATCCTTCAATGAATGCTACACACGATGTATAAATACGATAATAAATACATACAACTACCAAAAACATGAGAAAGAATATTGCATGTACTCGTATATCATGTGAAATACTAAAATATGTGAATCGATACCAGATGTACCATATCAACTGAATGAATTCCATAAGCTTTAAAACATAAATAAATACCACGAATACCAGTACATGTGAATATATACCACAAAAGAGCCAGATCATTGCAATGAATACCACTCGGGCAAAGCTATGTGGATGTATATCAAAACAACACTATGAATCATTAATTATTGTACAGGTTCTTACTTTCTCGAACTTTTTCTGGAATCTTCTCTGGTAAAATTTTGAAAACTTTGTAAGCATCCTTTCCCTTACGCACACACAGTGCTGGCACAATGATCACGTCGGGCAAACTATTCAGTGCGCAGCGGAAATTCGCTTTCCACTTTCTTGGATTCTCATTGTTGGCATCATATTTTCCTAAAAACAAGACAAGCACTGCGATTGGTTCTATATTTAACATGGCACTGCGATTGGTTCTATATTTAACATGGCACTGCGATTGGTTCTATATTTAACATGGCACTGCGATTGGTTCTATATTTAACATGGCACTGCGATTGGTTCTATATTTAACATGGCACTGCGATTGCTTCTATATTTAACATGGCACTGCGATTGGCTCTATGTTTAATATGGAACTGTGCAATTTATTGAATCAATAAATTAAAATAGGTCAAATCGGAAAAAAACATCATTAGGCCTACCTCTATCTTGTCCGCAAGAGGTTTTCGATTTATGCGAATAGTACACAGCCGTTAGCAGAACATGTGCCAAAAATAAAAACATTCCTAGTACCACAATTGGCACAAGGCTACCGATACGCAGCTTTGAAACCATTTGCAGGTTTATGAGAAGTAATGAAGATCTATAAAACAAAGAGGCAGGGCAACTAGATGAATATAGAGGCGTGTGCAAGAAAAACACGTCAAAATATTAAAATGATTACCATTTTCTTATTTTTTTAATGCTTCAAAGAACTTTTGCTGCAAAAAATAGATGAATATTGATTTGATTTAATACTAGACTTGTTTTCATGGGGCCTTTCATTCAAATTGGAAAGTTGAGAGTTGTGATTTTCATAGTTCGGAACTCAACAGACGCTGGTTAAACCTCACAATGGAAAGGAAACCATACCACACACTAAGGTCTTTTTTTCCCATTGTCAATTCGCCTGTTTCTTATAATGCCGTAAAAAGGGACTAAAACAAGATGAACCTACGAACCGGTATGGATGCACCATTCCTTGAATAAAGCACTATCTGCTGTTACTTCCCAGCTATCTGTAGCTTTGTGTAGCCACTTTATTCTGAACAGTCCTTCAGCTTTATTGTACCAGCTCAATGTTTCTGGTATCTCTTCGCTGTTCAACTTCTTTAACAGCCAGTGCTAAAAATAATACAACACATTGCTAATAAACAAATAACAGCATAGGACTACTGTACTGAAGCTAGCAAATGCAACTGCGAGCAAACCTTCAGTAACAGTCTCTGTGAACTTTCTTGTTGTGAAAGTTCACGAGAAATTTTTGCATCTTCTATTTCCTCTTCCTTAATTTCATCTTTGAGAAGCTGCTGATCATCGCTTGTAAAGTCAATAGTTTTCATAGGCAGCTCTGAATTATTGTCGATTTCTACTTCACATGAAGCTTCAATGTCTATAATCTCTACTGGCATGCTATCCAGATCCGAGCAGTCGATTGACTCGCCTTCCATCTAGGGCACCTAAAAAGAACAGTTTCAAATCAAACTATAGCAATATAAGACAAAGTTTACTCAAAACAACTAGCTAATCACACAGTTACTTAATCTATGTATGCACAACAGCTAATAAAAAGTATACTTGATAAAAAAATTTTGGTCTCAATAAAAAAAGAAAAACTATTGCTAACATTTTGTTTGTATATAACACATTGTTGTATATAAGCAAAAGCAGATAGCATAATGGAGAAACACCGGAAATGTACATAATATTACAACAATGAACATGACCCCTAACACATTAGAAGACCAACAATGAAGACAGTCATCATATACTCATCTACAAGCAACTTAGAAATCTCCTGTAAAAGTAGCCCATGCAGAAAGACACATCAATTGATGTGCCAGAAAACCATTAAAAAGAAATTAGAGCTCTACCAGACACGACCAAAACAATTGGAGTTAATCATTATTTCCAATCATTACACTCTTCTGACGTGCTTAAGACATGTCCACTCATTGCTAACCTTCTGCTATATGTATAAAGAGCAGAGCCTGAGCACCTAAACACCTTTTCACAAACTAGCAGAAACATCTATAAAAGAGAACAGCTCCAATGACTCATCTAGCTCTCTATCTCATTCTTTCTAAAAGGCCTGCTGAGGTTCCCTCTTTCTCCCTGTCGGATGAGGCACGTTCCTCTGCCTTCTCCATCATCAGCTGATCATCCTCTACTTCACTATCTCAACTGCCAAACCTCTATATCTAAGGACTCATGATTATTGTTTGACTGTTGAAACTCGCAGCCGTACGGGATCGAGCAAGCAAACATGGACAACCGTTCAAGTAAGGGTGTAACTTTTATTGGTTATTTTAATATTTTGCCATTAACATTATTGTTTAGAATTTTATTAGTTGTGTATTTTAATTGTTTGATTTATAAAATGAAGAAGTAACTTTTACTGGTAAATCTCAGTATTGCTTACAATAGCTCAACACATTCATTAACAATAATCAAATTGGTTCCTACAAGCTAAGCGAAAGTGCACAAGCTGAACATAGTCAAGATAGAATAATATGACAAAGCAAACTCAACACTGATGCTGTGTGTGGATTCAGGTTAGTTATGCATAGCATAATTAAACTATATCCACCCATGACAGCATTTACCATAAAAAAGTTGATTAAAATTGTTTAAATGCAACGATGGTCATGAGACATATATAACTTAACCGCCGGTAGTTTACCCAGTGTACCTAGTTTGTGCAAAGATTTGCAAACACACATTTTCAAGATGACTAGTTTTCCAGCAACATGCCGCTTTTCTGAGAGCAATCATCGATAATATAACAAAGGATAAGCAATAACAATTTGAATTTAATTCATTTAGACGAAATAAGGTTGATAATATCGCCAGATCAAAAGGAAACCCGCAACGTTGCAAAGGAAAACTGCGAGACATGTTCGTTGAAAATGAAACGACAGCCATATTGTAATGTTTTGCAGTTTCAGTTTCCTTCGCAAGAACTTGTTTTATCGTGAACATGAATAGCTGCATCCAAATATATATAACTGCATTAAACAACAAATCCAGTAAAATTCAATACGCAAATACTTTGCTTAGCAAATAATAAAACAGTATGTCACAAAATGTGATGTTTTACTGGCGGGATAAATGGAAACTAGAAGTAAAGTTGGTTTCACAATGGCCGAAAAGGGTATACGTCATAAAGTGAATAGACTCTCTTTTAGCCTGATTCGAGTATACTACGTTGAAGTGTTCTTCGTTGAAATGTGGCGTGCTAGCGCTTCACTTCACAGCCATACTTTAACTTCCGGCTCGCGGTCCGCCCGTTCGTTTTGTTTGAGGCGATAGTATAAACTTACCTTGGAGGGCACCTAGCCGGTAATAGTGGAAAAACTTTATATTTGAATTAAAATAAGATTGATGTTAACTTAAAATACAATATATATGTTTAGCTACAACTAATTTTTTGTAGATATTCTCATGCAAGAATTATGTAATATATAAAGTAATTTGTATATAATATATTTGCATTGCTGTTTCACGTTTATTAGACAGCCAGCGTAACTCGCGCCAAGCACTACCTAAATGCAGCAGATTATTTTGTTTATTTAGCTTCGTAACACTTTTGAGTATTCAATGAATATTTTAACAGTTTTCATCTGTCTTTTTATGAAGAACTTTAAACAATCTAACGATGACGGCATACATCACGAAGACACCAAGTCTTGTGTCATTTAAACACCAATAATTCAAGCTGGCATGTTGTTGTTTGACGCATCATTTGTTAAAAAGTGAGTTTTTATGCAGCAATATTAGGCACCGGTCAAGAGAAAACGACATTTTCCTTTTTTCCATATATCCTATGATATAGCTATACCTACTGTGAGTATTTGATAAAATGTTTTAAAGACTTTCCACAAATGGTAACTTTAATAAACTAGTGAGGGAAACAAAAACTACATTGTAAATACAATAGAAGTAATTAGAATAAGGAGACTTACAATAGCACTGATTAGCATTTATATAAATAACAACGTTACCCAAACTAGGCCGCTCGGTTCTTCAGTTCTCGATTCTTTTCTCACCTATTCTCTATTTGCTTTGTTACAGAGCGCCAGGAAAGTGAAACGCTCTCGATCTATCCTTTCTTCTCTGAGCATATTAGCACAGCGAAATTCAATAAACACTCCTTGATAAACTCTTTGTTGTAAAATGTCTTACTTTTTCTGGTGGGAGATTCATGAGAAATGGCATAACTTGTCCTGACGGTTGTATCTTTGGGAGTGAGAAGATCAGTGAAAAAAACCTGGTTTGGTGTGTAGGTTTGCAAGTAATGCATCAGAATCCCTTGTATGCTCTTTATGGAAAGATTTCTGCATTTAACAAGCACAACAATCTGCGTACCACTTGCTTAAATTTAAATTGTTTTAATTATCTGTCGATTACGTTCAAGACATGACATTCGTTATCAACTTTTCTTAAAGTGAGCTATCATCTAGAGGGTGACCTGACGAGCACCACTCGTATCTGTTAACCTTCACTCATGTTCATATATGTTCATACAAAATTATCGTAATAGTTTTCAATTATGAAATTTATGATTATACATAGAAGTACTAAGGGCTGGATGTGGCCAATTGGACGTAGTTGCCCTGAACTGTGCTGAAAGTTTGTAATTTATAAACTCATTTTCATCAAAGCATGTGCGAGATAATAAGGTGCTAGTTTGAATTATTAGTTCCTAGAGGCTCGAAGATTGGGTATTGTTCTGGAAAAAAGTAGTAGGCTTCACATTAGTAATTAACATACCAAAGTTGGTAGCTCCAAATTTTCTTTCAACACATCAGGCCATGAGCAAAACCGGAGCTAATAACTTAAAACAGTTTTCTGCGTTAATTCTCAAGGACATCCGTTAATTTTTGATATACATATGTGTCATCCTTGCATTACAGGACTAAACAATGGCAACTAACTTCAATGTTCAGACTAAAATTTGTATTACTTGTTATGTAATAATTAATCTATGTGCATTGACAGAAATATTTAATATCATATCTCAGTCTGTTTATACTGAAGCAGCATTTTCATTTGAGCTCTAGTATTTATCAGTTTATTACAAGCAATTCCAAAAGACCATTTGAATAGTGCCAATCGGGAACAATAACCCCCAATTATGCTTTACCAATTTTTTGACCACATATTGAATAATAACAATGATGGTGCGGGCACAGTCACCACCAACTTTCAAGGCAAATAGTCCTGCCTATGCAGCTATTAACCACCGCTTTAAACTAGTGTTGGGCCGGTATCTAATTTAGTGCCAGATCGGATATCCTTGCACTTTTTTATCGGTTTTCCCGGTATCGGTATCCTCGGTATTTACCATCTTCGGTATCCTTTGCCAACTAAGAAAGTTCGGTATTGTCGGTACTATTGTTCGGTATGTGGTTATCAGTGTGCGTCTTTAAATGGTTTAAAGTTTAATGGTTTAAACTTTAAACCATAACTGTCTCGAACAACTTTTATCGTTGTGCAAAAAGTAGCCTGTGCAAAAAACATTCTTTAGTCAGCAGTATATTGTCACGGCAAGGAGACTCCTTGTTTTAGCAAGCAAAAAAAATGGAAATATAAGTTTCATGATAGATGTTTTAATTGTTTATTCTATTAAAAAATATAGTTATTGATACAAACGTTATGTATAATAGAGAACAGATAGATAATGGCAAGGGGCTCTCTTTGTTAAATATACTGAGACAGTTTACAGAAATCTTACTATCACATATTGTAATCAGGTAATGTAATCACATAATTATACGCAGTCCAATTAGAGTCCAGTCCCGTTAAAATCTTTATACATCCTCCCATCTGTGGAGAACTCCCAAACCTTCGAGGCTGGTGGCATTATCAATGTAACGTAATATAATAGTAGATACAGTAAGCGTGGAAATTTTTGTTGAATTTGTTCACCAATGCGTGCTGAGATTAGCAAGTTCGTCAACGAAGCGTATCCGGATATTCGTATAACCATTTACCGATAGGCTTTTACGGATAAATACCGATCATATCAAACCGGCCGCGGATAACTAGCTGCCTCCGAAAATGATTGGTTTCCTCGGATACCGAGAATCCCTCGGTATCGGGAAGAGCGGATAACCCAATACCGGCCCAACACTACTTTAAACATGCTTACTTCAAACATGTTTCTCCCAAAATATGTAGTGAATTTCATGACATTAAGTCTAATACTGTTTTCAGAAATACAAATAACTCAATTTTTGTATTCTTTTGAGCTATTTTGTTGATTACTATCAAATGAAGGTCCTCTGTAGACAGTGCTCCATAACAAGCCTTATTGTGATGACAAACCAATCTTACTAAATATGCTAATTGAATATTATTTTTATACTGGACATGCTTAAAGCAATCTTGAAGTATTTCATGCGGTTGTTATTAATCGTCAACCTTGAAAGACTTCTTGACACAAATTTATTTGATTTTTTAGCCTCATTCTTTCGTTATTATTGTTCAAAATAAGCGCAAAGTATTTTAATTAAAAATTCCGCGAACATTGGGGTTGCCCACTTTGCAGTATTAACGAGCGAAATCATAACTATAAATCAAACGCTAATTTTGAATTTTTGTTCATTTTGGGCTTACACTGTAGTATGTAGTTTTAAACTTGATTTCATTTTCATCAATTAGACGTAAAAGTGAAGAAAATTTCTGTGGTATTCACAAAGTTGTTTCCCACACATGGTAATGCTCTGGGTAAATTATTTTGTATACTCCTTGTGTAGATTAAATATTCTGATCATTCTGTTTGTGATTAAGTTTAGTTTTTTATGACCTCTATCTTTTAATAGTGTTTAATCTGGTTATGTTATAATTTGTTTGCCTTTAGTTAGGCATCTCATAAATTTGTTTCTTCTCTTGTGTCTTAGGGTATCCTTGTATTACTTCAACCACGAAAAATGAGAAGTCACATATTGCAATTCTTATTATTACTAAATTTTCTTGATAAAGGCGGTTAGAAACACAGAATACATCTTGGCTTGTACATTATAGCTGCTAATGAACACGCTGCATAATATTACATAGCAACCTATCCATTTGCCTCGGAAGCTTTGTTTTATCATCAAGTTTCTCCTTTTCTCATAATTATTTCTGCACAAATTAAATTTTATTTATTTCTGTTTTCGTATCATTTTGTGCTGTCTCTATTTCATCAGCTTATCAAGGCATTGGTCAAAGTGCTCACAGGCTGCAACTTTGATCAAATATTACTCTCCACCAACTATGAGTTAGAATTATTAGATTTTTTTCCTACAATAGGTGACCTTTTAGTGGCAAGGTTGTTCTAGAACTTCAGCTACCAAACAAAGTATAAACGATGTCATTTCCTCGTCCAAACAGACCTATGGGAAACATGGGATTTCCGAACTTCACCAGCCGACCTCCTCCTGGTAATTGTCAAATACAATAACTCATTGACAAATACTAATTTAAACAACCTACCTCATCTAGTTAGCTTGTCTGTATATTGTGAACTTGCAGGAATGATGATGGGTAATCGAGGTCCACCAATGAACATTCCTCCTCCCAACATGGGTAATGGTCCACCTCCAATGATGCAACGAGTAAGTCTGTCAAGCTTGAATTGCATATTTTATTTCAACTTACATGTACATATTGTAAAGTTTTGGGTTATAGCTTTTTGACATGTCTCTTATTGTAATTATTTGTGGTGCCTTTTTGTATAACTTGTTTTCTTTTTCTACAGCATATGCCTCCTAGGCCAAATCTTCCGCCGAACCAGAATCAGCTAGCGAACAAAAGCAAGCTAGTAAAACAAGACATCTCTGAAGTTGAGGTATGTTTAGGCTAGTAGATGACGTTTGTTCTTCTCTTTTAAAAATGAACTTACACAAAATTTCAGTAGCTTTTATCAGAATGTCTCGGCATTTTTTTATCGTTCGTGATTGATGTTGCTGTTTGAGGTGGTCTGATTGTCAGGATGATTCAAGATAAAATCAACAAAACTTGATCGCTGTTAAAACGCTCAGAAAAAATACATGCCGAAATTAGTCACTATAGTTGATATCGGTTATTGCATTCAAGTGGTGGTATTACGCATCTATTCTGTTGGTCTTTTTGCAACTATAGATATCATAATCGCACTTTGGCTTGATCTGAGCATTTTAACCCTGATCAAGTTTAGTCGATTTTAATCTAAAAACATCCTGGCAGTCAGATCACCTCAAAAATCAAAAACTATCGCAAATGGTAAATACATACCAATACATTTTGATAAAATCTAAAATTATGCTTAAGTTTTGTTTTTAAATAGCTTGCTTCATCCTTGAAAATATGTTACCTCAGATTATGATTGGTTGCTTGTTTGTTTGTTGTCCGGTTCAAAGACTTGGGATTATTATCTATATTAGGCCATAAGATTTATATAATATGTAGCATTACGATTTGTGTCATTAACGATTATGCAATTATAGCCATGAACAGCCTTGGCAAGTGACAGCGGGAATGGTAAGAAAGGCCCCCTTATAAGTATGCACATACGCATGACTTCTGTTGCAGGATGGAGAGATTACTAAGCCACCGGTGACCACAGTATTTGTAGGTAGCATCTCGGACAGAGCCCCTGATAATATGATCAGAACACTACTGCAGGTGTGGATTACTTATTCATTCTTAGTATATTCTTGTGTCAAATAGACTCGCTCAACCCTTTTTATTGCTTCTCTCTGACGGCCATCATTCCTGCCTCACTCGGATGACGTGAGTCAGCTATACTTTGTTAGACCTTAGATTGTGATGAGGCACATTCTCCTGTTGCTTTAGAGGTGCGGTAACATAGTTAGCTGGAAGAGGGTGCAAGGGGCTGATGGTAAACTGCAGGCTTTTGGCTTCTGTGAGTTTGAAATTCCAGAGGCAACATTGCGATGTATGAGGCTGCTCAATGATTGGCCGATTGCTGACAAGAAACTCGTCGTAAGTTGTCACTTCCCATATTGATTGGTCATCTCCTATGGCGCATGGTCATTGTATTTATTTGACAGTATGGTATGAGGGTTACTCTATATACTCGTATATTAGCTGACTCTACAATTAGGTCAGTTTTGTTCACCTGAGTTTAATATCACACAAAGAAAATGACATGATGGAAGTTTCAAACTCTTGCAATATCACTGCTACCAGTAGCGGTAAAATCAAGGTAGCGCTAATTGAAGTTAATTCTTAATTTTAATATTAATTTGAACTTATCTTAGATAAACAAGTAAGCATATTGTGCATACTCATGGTGCAACCATCTTTCCTGCAGATCATACAGGATTTAGCAGTTTCTTTGCGCGAGCAATAGTAAAACGCAGAGAAATTTAACCATTTTATGATAATGATCCTTAATCAGTTTATTGCATATCAATATTTTGGTGTTATGAGCCCAAACAGCGCAATAGTATTTGGGGATCATCGTGTATAAAAGTTTTCACATCATTCTTTTTTTGGGTGGAAGACTAATATGTGAGTACATAGAGTAATAATTGCAGCATTTATCGGTCTTACAAAGTATTGCTATGTTCAACTTCAGATTCAGTAGCAATTAGTAATCAGGCTTCTGTAATGGCACTGTTTTCTATACAGTAACACTGACACAGTTGATATGGTCAACTCTACTGAAAGGAACAGCAGGTACCTGTAATTTAGATTAGATTGGCATAGGCAAAGATTAAATTGGCATCATCTTTGTAATGTTCTTGGTAATGTTTCTCGGGACAGGTAAAGGTTGATGATAAAACAAAAGACATGTTAGAGGAGTATGAGAAGAATCATGCAACAGAGGAAGATGAGGTAAAGAGGGAAGACAGGCTTGCTCTTGCAGCCCTCGATGCTGTCATGAGAGAATTCGCTGCCGAACTTAGACGTAATGCTCCTCCAGCTCCAGCGGGTACACCCCGTCACCCTCGTGAGCAGTTTGGTGTTGTGGCCAGTGGTCCTAAAGCTGATGAGGTAGGTCTTTGCTTTACTATCATCATCCTCGAAATTCGTCCTTCAATTGCTACTGTATCACTGTTTTTCTACGCTTTGAATGGGTTCAGAATTGCCGGCTGCTGATAAATTTGTACCCTGCTGTTTCAACAATTAGGAGTGGCGCTATAGAGCTCTCCAAGGTTTGTGATGTTTCTCTCAAAACAAAGCTTGTCAAAGTAGACTCACTTTCATGTTACGGTCACCATTTCTCGTCCACTAGATTTTCTAAAAACTCGTTGCTTCGTCATCCTTGTACGAGCAGCCCATTTAAATGTTAATGTAAAAACGGAAAGTTCAGTGGAATCAGTGATTAGCAGTAGAACGTTTTCATATCAGAGACCCTTGTGGTTGTATGCTGAATTTTTCCCCCCTGAGGAGAGCTTAGCTGAGTATCATTGATTCACATCCACCAGCAGTCAGCGTTGCTATGATGTCAAAGTATTCCTACACAAATTTAGAGAAGTGAAATTGCGTCGAATGCGTTCAGGTTTTATTGTCTCGGAGTGGAAGCAACTCCAAACCCATTCAAGCATGTAAATGCAGTGATTATCTGGCTAGTCAACTGTCTCTATGAACTATTCGTGTCCTTTGTTTAGATAGCTTTCGAGAAATTAAAAACTACCTGCTACAGCAGCTAGATAATATCCACCCGTCTGTTTCTCTGCAATTAATGTGATTGAATGATTTGTATTCCCTCAACTTATTTCACAAATACTCAAATGAAGACACTTTCTTCCTAGGGTCTTGACGGAGTCGTAAAGGACGAGGATGCTAAGAATCTTATAAATCGTGAGATAAACAGGTTCAGGGAAGCGTACAAGGTAGGTGAGACCGAGTGGAAGTCTGCTCATTCTAATATCTCTCTCTCTTATCTACCATCTTACTGTCTCTCTACTATCATCACTTGTGCGCAAAAACTTAAACTTGTTCCTGTTATGACAGGATGCAATTGAAATATAATATGAGAACTTAATACATTGCAGTACTCGATGCCTTTTATTCTTCAAGTTCATCCTGCCAGTTGTTGCGTGATCGATGGCATTCTGTTAAAGTTTTTGTGTTCATGAAAAATTTGCATTTTAATCTTCGTTGTTAGCGAGTCGTTTAATTTCAACTATTAGCTACATGCATGTTTACTAACATTGAAAGCATTCCTTGAAAGATAACAAAGGTTTTGTGTTACGCCCTTATATAGATTTTCATCTGCCTGCGTCCGTACGCTACTCTGTTACTGGTCAGAGTTTAGGGGTGGATTGCCAGAAGAGGCGTGCACCTTCATCCATGTTGATAAATTGTAGGCATTGTGCTTCATTAAGGTACGTCACGACTTAATGGTCACATTTGTAGCTCCCAGATGCACCTGGCTCTTTGGTGAGTCGTCTATACATTTGCAAGTTTTTTTTTCTTGTAAGAAGTGTACCATTTTATCAAAAACTGATTTAAATAAATATTACCATTTGTGATCATGAACTAGTAAAAAGGTAGGTTCGGGGGTCAGAAGAATGGAGCGACAAAGCGAAACCAGGTTAGTGGATCTACAAATAAATTTCACTGGATACTCTGTGGTTATTGTGGCTGATAGGATGCGATTATTGAGTGTTTAGTTGTTTACAATGAAACCGTGCAACTATAGCGGTTTAACCACCGACAGATCACTTGATATGTGCAGCAGGAACTTGCTGCGTGCTGTCCACCTTCTCAGTACTAGGTGAGGTGGTGGTACTTACTCTCTGTCTCTCTTTCTATCTCATTTCCATGGTAAGATTGTCTGCTGCCTCCCACCTGTTGAGCTCTGTTTTGTCAGGACGATGAAGTAGTCACTGAAATTAAGCCTGGTTCAAGGGATCCAACAAAAAAAGAGGCGCCTGTGAGACGCAGGGAGTCTCCAGAAAGGCGGGCAAGAGAGCGGGAAAGAGAGAGGCGAAGTGAGAAGCCTGTCGAGAGGGAGAGGGATCGCGACAGGAAGCCTGAACGAGAGGAGAAGGAGGAAAGACGAGTTTGTAGATCCAGGTATCGGAACACAGCCTCCTCTGCAATCATAATTATATGTTAGGTTGGCAGTGGTCAGCGCGATTTCGCAAAGCCAGCTGTATGAAAAAATTCAGCTCACATGTCTAGCTAATAATTACTGATCTTGCTTGTGTCAAGTTGGTTAATAGATTTTGCATTTTGATCAGGTCAAAGGAAAACATACGACGAGTAGAGAGGTCAAGGTCACCGCGGAAAAGAGAGGACCCGGAAGAAGATCCAGATGAAAGGTATGAGAGGCTGCGACTGGAGAGGCAGCTGAGGGATAAGGAACGGGCATACCAAGAGAGACTCAAGAACTGGGAGGTGCGTGAGCGGAAAAAGATTCGAGAATTTGAGAGAGAGCGTCAGCGATCAGAGGAAAGAAAGGCGGAAGAAAAGAAGGAGGCGAGAAGACTGAGGGAGTTCCTCGAGGACTACGATGATGAAAGGGATGATAGCAAATATTACAAGTAAGTTTTTCTAGAAAGCCGCATGGATGTATCTGTATCCTGTGCTTCTCGTTTCAGCTGTTTTAGTACATTTATTTCTTTTGTGTGAGAATAGTAGGAGTGTTTCAGACTTAGGTCTCTTATCCAGCCAGTTTGGCTGTGATTCTTACTAATGGTTTTATCCGGTCGTTTCAGGTCTACTGCATTGAATCGAAGAATGAAGGAAAGGGAGAAGGAAGCGGAGGCAGATGCTAGAGACAGACATAAAGAGCGAGAAGAGATGGAAGAGCTACGTAAGAAATTAGTCGCAGAGGGGCATCCAAACCCGGATGCTGAAATTAATAGGAGACAGAATCCAAACGCGGCTCCAGAGGTAGAGATACAAGACAGTCCGTCAGAGCAAGCACCTGCGACAAGTGGAATACAGGTGGGTGAACGAATCACAAGCATTGTTACTCTCACAGATCTCACTATCATGTTTCTGGCAGTAAACAGGTCTACTTTAGTGAGGAGAATCTATACTATTCGATTCATTGATTGCTTTCTTTCTAGGATAATATGGCATATGAACAGAACTCCCGTGTTGTGGAATCTATGCAGGAGATGTCAGTGGCCGCTAATGGTGACACCGTTGATAGCTCAGGTATTTTCAACCAATCATCAGCCTCGTTACATTTTTATTTGTGTTAACTGCAGCACCCTTTTTCATACCATTACTAGCCATCGTTCATGTATGTAGAAGAAATGTCTCACTCCGACGACGCCCACAGAAAGAAAAGGTTAACTGTTAAGGATGTATTCAACAATGATGATGACAAAACTGATGATAAGAAAAAACGCCCGCTCGTACCTCTAGGTAGGTGCCAGCTGTTGCTCTAGTTCTGCGTTAGGCGGTATTAGTCTTAACCTAGCTCATTAGGTCTATGTTGGGTTTGTCCAGCGAGCATTCGAGGGCATGTCATTGTCATTGAAACAATTTTCATAATTTGTTTCGGTGCATGGACGCAAAACATAGTCAGTTTCAATACCTGATATAAAACTTGTCACATTTGCAGCTAATCAGGGTCAATGCGATTTGTTATCACCAAAACAAGAATATAGTGTGAGTTCTTGAGCATTTAGTGAAAGCTTAATCTCCTCTGATTATTTAGCTTATTTTTAACTTTCTAGCTAAAATGTGTGCAAAGTTATGCTCCAAGGCTCATTTGAAATACTCAGATCGTAAATTTGAATTAAGTGTATTTAAAGTCAGCATCAAAAAATGTGTTAAATTTATTCTCCTATATCTAAATGTTCTGTAGTAACTCATATACAGTTTCATCTGGCTGTCAAAAACTTTGTATAAATGGGTTGAACAAAAGTTGACTTTTTGTGGCGACTTAAAATTGATTGTCACACCATAGTGAGAGCAAATATGGCCACTTGTAAAAATACAATAAATATCCATATCCATGCTCAGTGTTTTATATATAGTGTTTATATAAATAGTCTATAAAACATGTGTAAATATAACTTATCATGATTTGGAAAATCCGACCTATAACTAACTGCTGCGCAATAGCTGAGCTCTCTATTTCTTTGCGGAGTCCAGGTAAGTTTTTAGTGTTGCGGAACTTAATAACATAAATATATCTGTATTTACCTTAACATCTATGGACTCTGTTTTTTATTCGGTTATACGAGTTGTTGGTAGATCTAAAATTGTTAATGATCGGTATCTTCAGAGCATTGAAATAACTTTTAGGGATTTTATATACTGCCATAAGACAACTACAATCATATACAGCACACTTTTGGGGGTCCTCCCATGTTTTGTGACGATTCTGACGACCCGACGACAGGGATATTTAAAAAGTGACAGACGAGACGACCATTTACCAATGTAGGTGACGAGGATTGCGTAAATAGGATTACTAAAGGTACGGCTGCACGTAACGAATTTTTCGTTGGTTCGGAGTTCTGGCCGAAATCACGAAAAACGCAGAATTAATCGGTCAAAATTCACAGAATTATTTGAGCTGTGCATGCCCACCAAGTTCGTCGACGAACGCTTTTAACAGATTAAACAAATTATTAGCGAGCACGATTCTAGCGGCTTTAGCAATTAGTATAGTCCAAGACATGTACCGTGACACACAATAAAAATACGAAAGCATTTCAACATAGAACACACGATAAAACTGTCTAAGTCGCGCTATTTTTAGTTAGCGAACACGACTTGAGCAAATTTTAAGATATATGTAGTCCGAAAACATAATGCGACACACAAGAAAATTATTACAGAAAGTTATCATAGTAAATACGATGCAACTGACTTGTTTGCGCTAGAGATGTCGACATTCTCTACCGCAAAACTTTTGCTGCTAAAAAGGAAATATAATTAAAAAATAAACAAATTGTAGCTATAGCGTCCAAACAATAAATGCATTCAATAACGCAATCTAAGCAGTTGCATCGTGTGTACTATGTTGATTTGCACTTATACTTTTACTATTGTGTGTCATTATACGTCTCTTGGACTATACTAATTGCAAAAGCTGCTGAGATCGTGCTCGCTAGCACGATTCTAGCAGCGCAGAATAATTCTGTGTGTTTCAATCATTTCGTGATTTTGGTTAGAACCAACGGAAATTTTGTTACGTGTTGCCGTACCGTTACTAACTTATTATTTGTTCATAAATCACCACGGTCAACCGAAACTTCACTAGTTTTGGTTTGAAGCATCTGGCCCAGCATTTATAGACTGCCAAATAATTAAAACAATGAAATGCCACGACATTGACAGCAAATCCGTTTCCAAGTCTGTGACTGACAGTGATTATTAAAGGCAATCTCGGTCTATTTTCAGTACAAGAAATATAGCTCTAAAAACCTAAGACGGCTGTCACTCTTCGCGGAGTAATCAGCAACGCTCCCAAACATCACTAATATGTTTGTGAAGGTCGCTGGTTGAGCCATGCTTTTGGTTAGCAGAAGTTTAAACCTAGCGAGTTTCAGATTTTTAACGCAACCCAGTGCCACCAGTATAGATATTTGTATTAAAATAACGAATGTGAAGAAAGAGGTTGTTTTGGTTACCAATTTGAAAAAGGTGACAGTGATTTTAAAAGTGACGACAGTGATTTTAAAAGTGACGACAGTGATTTTTAAAGTGACTATTCTGACGACAGCTTTGTGTGGTAGGACCCCCACTTTTCTCAGCTTCATTAACCTAAATATAACGCTTTGCAAATCTCCATCAATTACTTTATTGGATGTTTAAAAATTCGATTAATCCTATGCTCAATAAGTTTGTAAGGGTTGATAACTTCAAAATTGTGTGATTTTTGTTCATTTGCATCGCTACTAAAAACTAACACCAGTTTGACATTGGGAGATTTTTTGTCGCCGGTTTCCTATTTGAAAGTTTATGGTAGCAACGCTGCTGTAACAGACAATAAAAGCTATAATATTGAAAGAGTGTTGCCTATAAAATAAGTTGTTGAGCTCAAAAATCTATATTATCTTTTCAGAAGTAATTTTAACATAGGGTCACATCATCTCAACTATTAGTATCAATGACAATTACAACAGGTGGTAATGCCTTCATCTACATGATAAACCTTACTAATACTCTCAGACTAGTACTGTCGTGTCACTAACCACAAGTATGTTTAGCACCCTTTGATGACATTGAAGCGTAATAATAATAATGATGCATGTTTTCTCCAGATTATGAGGAGTCAAAAAGAAAACCTAAAAAGCTTTCGAGTGAGGAAAAGAAAGCTGCTATAAAGCAACTGATAGAACAGATACCTACCGAGAAATCTGAGCTTTTTGCATGGCACATGAATTGGGATATGGTCGATAAGGTATCTCATTACACTTACTAGCATCTATTTCGCTTCGTCTTATGGTTACGTGTTTACTAACTTCTTTTAATCAGTCAGTAGCCATGTTTTCACCGTTTTACCTGGTGACATGTAGGGATATTTATGTCTACATGTATATATATTTAAGGGTGTATATATATATATATACACCCTTACATATATATACATATACATATGTAAGGGTGTATATATATATATATATATATATATATATATATATATATATATATATATATATATATATATATATATACATATATATATGTCTAGTCTATAGATTACAACTTTAGGCTCCTTCCATACCATTCCTGTTATACTATACTGCGTTCAAAACACCAATATTGTTGTATTTAAATGTACAACTGCTTTACTTATTGTAGACATACCACTGTTTTCACTTATCATTGTGTACATACCAATGTTTTCTTTGGCTGTTTTATGAATGAATAACCTGGGAAAGTTTTGACCAGCAGTATAATTTTGGGCTTACGAGGAGTAGGAAGTGTGTTTGTTTTAACATTTTTATGCAATCCAGAGTAACTTTGCAATAATTCGTTGGTACAAAAAAGTGTGTTATATGGATTATGGCTTGGCTTGTAGCTCATGGTCCTAGACTAGACCGAGGTGGGATGGCGATGAATTTTTTTTACATCTTTCTTCTGCTCTTTCATCAACAGGCATTGCTAGATAGCAGGATTAAACCTTGGGTCAACAAGAAAATATCTGAGTATATCGGAGAGGAAGAAGCCACCCTCACAGATTTCATATGTCAAAAGGTTATGGGTAAAAGCTCAGCTCAAAGTATACTTACGGATGTAGCAATGGTATGTTGCCATTTCCTGTTATAACACAATTTATTGTTTATTATAACTATGATAGTTTGGAGACACCTGTTGTATGTAGATAGTTGATAGACACCTGTTGTATGTAGATAGTTTAGAGACACCTGCTGTATGTATAATTGTAATACATGCATCAACAAAAATTAACATTTTAAAACAAATATTAACATTTTTAAAACAAAAATATTAGCATCGTTTGTTCAGTCAGTTGCGTTCTGATAATTGCTTATGTTTGGAACCATTTCATATTCTTCTGGCTGTTCAATGCCTTCCACAATGTCTTCTGACCTCAACCCATCGCGCGATTTCTACTATCCTCAACCTTGATTAGTAAAAATCGCGTTCAAATAAGTGGCACTCAATTAAAGGGAGGCACTCTATTTTTCAACCCTTCTTCCATAGTAGCGCTCAAACAGAAGTGATGTTCAAATACAGGTTCTACGGTATTTACGTATATGCTATGGATGTCTCTCACTGTTTCCATGAACTTGAATGGGTTCGAATGCTTTCTGGGCTCAAAGTTTCCCAATGTCGATGAATTTGTACCCTACTGTTTTTACGAATCAGAGTTGCTCTATAGATGTTTTTAGATTTGTGATGTATTCATCAAAACAAAACTTGTCAAAGTAGACTCGCTTTCAGGTTACAGTCACTTTTGAATTCATGTATTGTCAACTACATGTAGTTGTACTAAGAAAATAATTTCGTCATCGTACAAGCAACCCATACTCGGTATGTTAATGTTAGTGTAAAGGCAAAAGGTCAAGCAGAAACAGAGAATAACAGCAGAAAGGTTTTGTAGCATAGACACGTGAGTTTGTGTGCCAGGTTTCTTTATGTCTACCAGGGAGAGTTGTTTCTCCGACGTCGAAGTACGCTCACAGCAAAGGCCTCACGAAATTAGCCAAGCAAAATGGTGTTGAATGCCTTTGGATTTTATCATTTCTATGCTTGAAGTGCACTTCAAACTAGAGATGCCCCGATTCTAAATTCACCAGCCGATTCAGATACCGATCCGATATACTGATTCTTATTAAAAAATAATGCGATTTAGATGCCGATTCCGGTATTTTGTGTTGCATAGATAATTGTTCATTTTATTATGCAAATATAGATACAATGCAAAGAAAATGTTAATTTTAATGTAATCATTTGTAAGTATTTATGGAAAATATATATATTCACATACTGACATAGCGTGCATTTAGTAACAAAACAGTCCATGTTTCTTGTAATTTTTAACTAATAAAGGTAATTACTGTTAGTGCTACAGCTCTCTCTGTGATAACGAGGTCTCTCTTATATTGCTTAACGAACTGCTGCGCCCGTACAAGTTTAGAGCAAATCAATGTTTCTTTTAATTACCGTTAGTGATTCAATTCTCTTAGCAAGCAGTCTCTTTCTTCTATCACTATCAATGTAGCCAGTCGTACTGAAGAGGGACTCACTTGCCACAGATGATGGAAGACCGGCTAAATACCGATAAGCCATTGGGGTTACCGTATTTTGTATGATACAAACGATACATTTTATCGTCAGGATCAAAAGAGTGATAGATAACTTTATGCATCGACTGCTTAAATTACTTTCGTAATACTAGTAAATGGAAATATTACACTGTATTCTTGTTTCCCATCTTTGTTATCTTGTTTGTGATTAGCTGCAATAAATTGTGGAAATACCACACATTGAGATTACGTCCTGACTAAAATAAAAATGTTTCTCGGCTGTGTTGATGTTGATCCCAGGACTGATACTCCCCCCTAAAAGGCCCATTAGGTTCGGCCCAAAATCACGTTTTAGGCGGGGTTTTCAGACCATGGGGCACTGTCAGTGAATTTGCTACTTTAGGGGGTTTCCACAAGCAAGCCAGTAAAAGGGCCCATGCTCATTAAGGTTTTATTCAGCCAAAGTAATACCAAGAAATTGCACCGAAATTCCAGTCTTCATTTTAAAGCAGATTGGTGCTGCTTGCTTGCTAACAGGAAAGGAAGGGAAAAGAGACAGTCGACACTGCATCATCTTAGCAACCCTTTGGCAATATATTCAGAATAAATGATATGATATTTATTTCATTGATATTCATTGTTTTTCTTTGTAAATTAAAATGATGATCTGATAGTTGTTTGGAATCAGTTTTATTAACCCTTTTGCAGGCATAGCGACATTTTGTTGTTTTGCAATACTGACGTTAGTGGGCAGAGCAACTATTATGTCGCCACACGAACGGTTTATATAAATTGATTTATGGTTAGCTAATTGCCTTTTTTGTTTAATTTTTTTACCAATAACAAACTACAATATGTTTGTCTCTGTTAACAACAAAAAAATAAGCCATTTGCAGAAGAAAAAACGATAGTTTTTGCAATACTAAACAAACGGAGAATCTGAAATAAATACGTATTTAAATAAGATTGAAAATTTTGTTCGTAGCTTTTTTTTTCTTTATCGATGCATGAATCATATTGGATGTTTAGCGGGGCGTGGAACCTGGGCACTCTCTAGGGAACTCCCAGTGTTTAGGGGGTGTATTTCAAATTTATCAACCAGGTGATTGGGGGTACAATATCCAAATTCAAATTGACAAAACCAAGTGATTGGGGGGTACAATATCCAAGTCTGGGCCTATCCAGGTGGGTGTTTTTTTCAGAGTATCAGCCCTGGAATGTTGATCAGGCTAAAGACGTAAAATAAAATGTGTGGCATGCCCCGGAATTCATTAAGTAAAAGTAAGGAACTTGCAGTTAATGATTTTTATTGGTGTAGCAGGCTAAAATACTGTTTTCTGCTAAATAGTTGATCTGTAAAACATTTGAAATTTCAGATTTTTTAAGAAAAGATTGGTCGATACCGATTCAGATACTTGACACCCATATCGGCACCGATTCCGATACCAAAATCGGGACAACTCTACTTCAAACCCATTTAAAGCCTAGAAACGGTGTATCTAGTGTGCAGCTGTGCTATGAAGTTTTTCATTTTCGATGACTGCTCAATATTTGTAGTAGCATATCACTTGAACACTGACTAGTGGCTCATCCTTACTTTGTAGGTGCTAGATGATGAGGCAGAAACATTTGTAGTAAAGATGTGGAGACTACTAGTGTATGAAACTGAAGCTAAAAAGGCGGGACTTGTATGATATAACCCAATTTGACTAGTCTATATATTTTCATGTCACTAAGTCCTATACTTACACAGGTTAAAATGTTGTATATATGGAAATTTCCAATGCGTTGAAGGTGAACCAGTTGTATATATTATATTGTGTATGTTTGTTGATTAGTTAGCCAGTTGCTGGAACATTTTTGTACAGAGAATATAGAAGTTCATGCCAATTCATAAAACGACGTTAGGTAATATGAATGGTGGTGCCCATCACTTGAGCTATCTATAGGTAGCTTGTAGAAAATCTGTTCATTTCACGCAATCTCATAATTCCATATATACATATATACACTTTTACATTTGCCAGCAGACGTTTGCAAAATAATGAGTGCAAACAATGAGATCGCTTAAAAATGAAACATGGTATTAACGAAAGCTCCGCGGGTCATTAGGTAGTTGCCACAGATCGGTTAATGGCCTGACACGAGGTTGCCAAGCTTTGAGTGATTGGTATGTAACCATGAGTGCAATTAGTTTGATGTGTTTGGTAACTTATCAACAGATGTTATCCGTGGTAGTTCGATTTTCCTCCAGACTTGAGTAGCAGCTTGATATCACTTATGACTATGTTATGTGAGACTGCCTTGGTCATGTCATATATAGTTAATGCAGCCAGGGATGCAGCTGTTAAAGCTTCCATTTCTACACCCGTTACACCGACAGTTTTGGCCTCGGTTTTAATGTCTATGCTATTGTCTGAATCATTCATAGTAAAGTCTATAGACACTCTACTCAAGGCAATATTGTGACAATATGGTATCAAATCGCTGGTTTTTTTTGCACCAGAGACAGCTGCAACTCGTGCTACTGCCAGTACATCTCCTTTTTCATGCTGATTTAACTTCGTGAGCCTGTAGGCTTTCTCTCCTAGGTACACAGTAGCCGTTGCCTTGGCTAGCCTTGTGCTAGCAGCTTTGCCCGAAACATCGACCATTGATGCTTTACCATCGGAATCTGTGTGGGTCAAGGTTGCTGATGTAGAATCTGTCGGAGTATGGAGTAGAGGCCCTACAGGCGAGTTCGTTGAAGTTCCCATACGGTCTTCATACTGCTGTTCCCAATAGTCACCTGAATAGGTTACACCTTTGGAATGACTAGAATAGGCTCTGACTGAGATACAATGCCGCCGAGTTCTTCCATACACCTTCGGCGATACTTGCTTATTCTGCAGAAATATGTCATCAGGAGTCGGCGAAACGTTACCTGTGATAGCATAACCATGCATTATAAAATGCTATCAAGACGAAATCGATACATGAATAGGCTTCCTGGTGATGCATCATGGGAATAAGAATTGGATAACTAGATGAGCAGCTCCACAAAAGTATCAATTAGAGTTGTAAAGTAATTCACTGTTACTTGACTGCTCACCTTTCGGGGTTTCACTACTTCGTAGTTAAAAAATGGTCATAAAAATAAAAGTAATTTAATTACAAAAACAATAAAAAGTAAAATACATAAATTTACATAAAATATATGAATGTGATTTTCTTCTCACAATAATGCTGGAACTGAAGTTGAAACATCGACTGAAAGCGAATCAAGCTAGCTGCAATTTACATATTTCCTACATGTTATATAGGAAATAAATACAATATGTGTAGAAAACAGTTTAACTGTTATGGTGTTAAACTGGCTCATATATACTCTGAAAAATTAGTTTCTACTTAGTAGATTTTCGCTAATGATGGGGGCCAGTCTCCATTAGCGACGAAAAGTAAAGGATTGCTGTTCTCAAATATTATTAAAGCTTCCAATGAACAAAATGTACATACATTTGCGTCACCCACCAATTAGTATCATTGGCCTGTTCTTCATATTCACCAGATTCTTCATACCTACAAGGAGCATATTGGGGCTAGAAAGAGCCAATTTGCCTTTGTTAGACTAGTAGTATTACATACTTCCAATTAGCAAATTGGGGCTAAAAATGGCCAATTTGCCTTTGTTAGACTAGTAGTATTACATACCTACAAGGAGCATATTGGGGCTAAAACAGCCAATTTGCCTTTGTTAGACTAGTAGTATTTCATACCTAGACCTAACTAGTGGTACTTCATGCCTACTAGGTATGTACTAGGACTAAAAACTGCAGTTGCCTACATGTACGATAGACATGTAGTTCATGCCTACTGGGCTTAAGATTGCTGAGTTACCTATGATATGCTAGTAGTACATCACACCAGATGTAGTAAGTGTGAAGGAGCCCAGTTACAGTAACGATTAAGGCGCCACAACATTGAACTGAAAAGCTCTTTTCGTTCCAGCTTGCTGAATGTGAGAAAAAACAAGCTTTTACAGGCAGAAAAAACATGAAATCATAAAAAAATATAATATCTTTATATAATGTCTATAGCCATAGTAACGAGGAAGCAATTGATCGGCAATAGTTTTGATTGACCCGATAGCTAGTGTTACAATAGCATGTCTGAGATTTTAGACTTGCGAAGTTTACTAGCCAAATTATGCAAAATGCAACTAAAAGCATTTCAAATGGTGAACAAAGTCTAAACCTACATAGCCTATTGTATGCTAGGAATCCATAAATAGAGAAATGAAATATATGTGTGAAATAAATAGCTAAAATAGATTGGTGAAATTCTATTTTGAAGTAGGCCTTCGAGATGACAGGAGAGATGGACTGAGAGTCAACATGACAAACAGACATGAAAGTTGGGTATTGTGAGAAAGACAAATGAATGGACATTTGGGGGTGCATCGAAGATGAAAGTTAAACAAGCTCATATGATTGACATGTGAGCTGAGCTCATCCAATAGATAAATGCGATGAGCCCATAAAAGAACTGACAAAAACCTCCTGAATGTGCTGCAAGTGAATTTGAGCCAACTCATCTGCAGACTGAGCATGACTCTTTAAAAGACAGTGCATAGTGACTGCATACCAGCATGCTGTTTCTTCTTCCTGTTCACGGCGAGGCCAATCATCACCAGTAAATCCTCGTCAGAATAGCCTGATCTGAGGGCGTCTCTCAAGGAAACTTCTGAGTTGCCAAACAGGCACACCTGCAATAATATTTCATGTGGTAAAACACATACAAGCTTTATGGAATGCTGTTTAGAAAGCTGATTAATGCTTCGTTAACAACACTATCATAACTTAGAGCAAAGATTAAATCAGTTATTTGAGAAGTTGTCCTGTCTTCATGTATGAATAATGTTCAGAGAGCATACAACTCCAACTATACTTTAGATAAACAAACAGCATAATTAAAGCTGTGTATTACCAGGACAGCAACTGCCATGCTACAATGTTAGACTTTTGATCAATATAAGACTAAATTACATCTTTACAAACACACAGTTTAGCAAATTTTTACCAACTAATTGGGAATTTACAAGCAGCCTACCTTCAGATTGCCATCAGCGGTGATCCTGAGTCTATTACAACCACCACAAAAGTGCTGACTCATCGAAGTGATAAATCCAAGTGTTCCAGCAAAGCCCGGTACAGTGTATGACTATAAGATAGAAGAGTCTTTGCTACTTCAATGTCACAGGAGTTGTTTACCCTCACCAGCAGTTCACAACACACTATGGTTAAGAAAAGTATCAGACAAGTTCATCAGAAGAGTGGATGGTAATCTACAGCTGACTAGTACTGAAAACATCACAGGATGCGGCTCAGTCACGGCAATGAGGAAAAATTGACAAGATGTGTCAATCAGCGGAAGAGACATTAGAGCACTAGCGGAACAGATCATTGGCGGAAAATACATAAATCTGTCATATTCACTTTGTTTTCATGACGCGGTTAATCCACAAGTCATCCGCAAGATGGACGCGGCAAGAATCCGCAAGTCAAGCGAGTTTTGTTACTGGTAAATTTTTATTAAATGTTTTATGCTTGCAAAAGATGGAAACGTCACTTGCGAATGACACGCAATAAATGCCACACAAGCTTTTCAATTTTAAACACTGCATCGCTAATTGTTGATCTATGGCGTAAAATTCCTTACCTTTTTTAACAATGTGCCGGCGTTTATCCCCAATATGTGAATGCCTATCAAAACGTATCGCGTGGTAACTCAAAGTGCGCACAATTCCAAATCTACACCATTTGCACAATGGAAATATAGTGATAATGCAAAGAGGAATGTTTGGCTTAATCACACAATTTATTTTGTTCTACGCTTCGAAATATACCAACACTAAACCAACTGCAAACAATTTAAAGGTGAAATACTATCAGTAAAGGAATAACAATATATGACATATTGATATAGATATCTGAGAAAGTATCATTTGTGTTGCATCTCATAGCTGGCTATAAGAAATAATATCGTTTGCCCAGCTGTGGATTTGCCATGAAACCACACACACCATTCGTACAATGTAAGTTACAAGAGATGACATCAAACTACGGAGATGTTATGCTAAACCTATTGCTACAGGCAGTCTAAGTTGGCACTAAGACTACACAATCAAAAGAAAACCCCCTTTCATGAGTATGTAAAGAAAACTTCCTGAAAACATAGAATGTATTGTAACCCGACCAAATTTCAAATGGCTCCAAGAGTGAACTTAAGCTTGGACAAAGCAAACCTACAGTAACGGTAGGACTAATTTTTTATTGGCTATCGCTTCTTACTCAACAAATACTAGAGCAGCCTTGACCTAATCATCTAGCATGTCTGACTTGCAAACAATAGATTTGGTTCAATTACCAAAAAGGCTACTGGTAACGACATGAATTACATCCATGAATTAACCCCAAACTGCTCTCTGCTGGGCATGTCTCCAGTCGTCAAGGTTTCCTTGCCCCTGGACCCAGATATGTCCAGTAAGACCACAGAGCCATTGTTACCCAGATATGTCCAGTAAGACCACAGAGCCATTGTTACCCAGATATGTCCAGTAAGACCACAGAGCCACTGGACCCAGATATGTCCAGTAAGACCACAGAGCCATTGTTACCCAGATATGTCCAGTAAGACTACAGAGCCATTGTTACCCAGATATGTCCAGTAAGACCACACAGCCATTGTTACCCAGATATGTCCAGTAAGACTACAGAGCCATTGTTACCCAGATATGTCCAGTAAGATCACAGAGTCATTGTTTGTGCAACAATACTATTACAAACACACACGGCCTCCACTTGCAGTGAGCTACAGTAAACACACATCATCCTTGACCTTCAAGGGATTCCTCACACACTAGCCAATAAGTCTGTATTACAGACCTTTGCAGAATCATTCGGCTCATCTGTGAGCTTGTAAAGATCAGGATGTTCCTTTTGGATAACCTCAATCATCTCCTCATATGGAAACATCTTCCCTTCACTCCACTTGTTACCATCAAATGGCATATATTCAATGAATCGTACGTCTATTGGCTACAACATGTAAGTGAACTCTTTGAAATGAGGCTTTGATGGATTCAACAGCAAAATTATAGATCATGCTATGAAATTATAAAAAGGAAAACCTAAGATAGCTAAACATTCAGCCAATCCTAACCATTTCTTTGGCAAGGTTAACAAATCCTCCAATTTCTTCCTCGTTAAGGCCTCTCATCACGACACAGTTGATCTTGACCTTCCTGAAATCCTCTGCAACAGCAGCCTTGAGTCCATCCAAAACATTCTGGTGGCCTGTAAATAACAGCATTCGATGTAAGTAAAATTCCTAATTAGTAGGAGAAAATGAATATACAATAAAATTTTATAGCTATAAAAAACCTTAAAGCACATCAATTACATAAGTACTGTTTCAGCTTATTCAGGTCCTTCAATATCTTGGCTTTTAAACGAGCCATTGTTTGACATGGTGAGACAGACATTGGTTGGTTTTCATGGGATTTCCCCTGAGCTCTACCGCAGAAATGTTTAATGGTATTGGCTCGGAAATTGTGACGTCATAATTTTCACATTAGGTGTTGTGTGCTCTTACCGCTTATTTTATTGCTTACCGCTTATATTTATCAACTACGATAATGACGCTAGTGGCAGGCGAGTGTAGGACAACTCCAGAGAACCAATGAAGATGACAAAGGAATCAGTGTCATTAGCTCTCCATGTACAGATTATTTCTATGACAAATAACTCGGATTCCAAGCACCATACTATGTTTCCCCGATGATATTATGCACTAGCCCTCTCTTTTTATTGTGATGTTAATTGGCATGACTGAGACTAATTAATTTCAAGCATTGCTGTGATCTCGCGAAAGTGCAATTGACATATATAGTCCTATGGCCACGCCACTGCAGGTCACAATTTAATCGATGTGATTTCATTACCTTTATCAACGACAGTATATTTATTGAAGCATAATTAATTAACCCAGAACATGTGTTTGTATTGATCGGCATTGTTGATTATCTAGAATCCTAGTTTATTATTAGCGCTCTCAGGGTTTAACAGCACGGATTGTCACAGAAAAGCGCAGCCTGAATAGCAGCGAAAGGGATCAATGACCTAAGGCTGAATAATAATTATGACATCGCATTGTGAGAACCGCAACCAAGTGTTTTTTTTATTGCAGGACATACTTTTGACACACTGTTTTTCATAGTTCTATTATTCTTTGTGTATTGCATATAGGCTCATTCGAAAGCCGAGACTCGGATGTATTGAAATATATGATAAAACAATTATGTAATTTATGTGCTTTAACCAAATGAGTATTGCAGGTGACTCCAGTCAAATAAGACAACTACGCAACTAATGTTGCGATCGATTTTAGCCAAATTCACTTCCTGCAACAAAATGTGCAAAATGCAACACCAGCAATTTGTGAAAACTCGTAAAAAAAATGCAAAACCGCAAAAAGCTTGTTTTAAGAAATCTTTCTGAGATATATTGGAACTGGTACATTAAGTTTGATTTCTTATACAAGCAAGAGTTGCAAAGAAAAAGCTTTACAGCTTTCCAAATTTTTAAGGGTTTTGTTATATTTGCGCTAACAACAATGATAAAAGAAAGGAAATGCAGCACTTTAAAAATAATTAAACTCCAGGTTGCCTAATCATTGTCACGGTGCTGTTACTATTATAGACACAAAACCTCAGAAATATGAAGCACTCATTTTAAGTAGATGCTAATGACAAACTTTCAACCGTAAGCTTTTTTGATAACAGAATTGAAACATAAAACATCAGTCAAAGCCAACTGCCAGTAGATCGTCATGAACAGTAGGTGTTGAAAAGGGGTGTTCAAATGGCTTATAAAGGTTTTAGGTAACTTTTAGGTGTAAAAAACTTCCTTATTGGCGCTGTCTTCTCGCAAAACTCTTCCAGCAAAAAATGTTTTGTGCCTTTCAAGCAGCTAAGTAACTCATTATTCTCTCTCTATGAAGGTAAAATCTGTTTTACTTTACTGATCTTAAAATCTATTCAGATGCCGCTAGAAAACTTTAAAAACTTGCAACAGCCATGTTAATATAAACTAGTCAATAATATATATTATTGCTATTAGAGTTGATGAAATGTGTTAAGATAACGTAACTAGAGTTACAACCACCGAAATCAAAAGAGATATTCAGTGTTTAAAAGTATCCAGGACGGAACTAACTATTTTTTTGCACAAAGGTGAGAACTGAAGATTAAATAGACAAGAGAGTGTTAACAACTATTGAGTAATATATAAAATTCTCAAACTCTGCAAAATGAATAGAAGGCGATAGAATGTTTGAAACACTTCTCACCTCTTCGACGAGTGATGAATTCAAACTTCTCTGGAATGAGAGTGTCTAAGGAGATGTTAATGTTGGTGAGTCCGGCTTCCTTGAGTGCTGCTGCTTTTCTCTTTAGCGTCAGGCCATTTGTTGACAAGCCGATGGTTTTGAGACCAGAAGTCTTGAGTTCATTCAAAGACTCTGCCAAATATCAGAGTATCAACTTTTCCTTTTTATATACATCAGTTTTCCTTCTTGAGACTTACTCACAAGTTGACACTTTCTAATGTTTACCAATAAACTGCTTCAATACAAATTTATGAAATGTGCTCTTAACAAATGAGACTTGAAGAAACGCAACCTTAAAAACTGAGAATATTAGAGACAACAGCTACATTGCCACTTTAGATGAATATGCATTTGTAAAGTTAGACAAATTTCTCAACTGCATGATAGACCCTGCGTAATAGCAGGTTCAACTTCATCCTTTTATGTTTAAGTGGAGTGACAATGGGAACCTCTTTTTTTTTATTACTAGTACCCTAGCAGTTTAGGGTGTCGTGAGAGACCATCTGGCGTAATAACCAGACGCGCAATTATTAAAGTAACGCCAGGAGGCGGTCGATTGGTGCAGTTGTTAAAGTGTTGGTCTATCGTGCTGAAGGTCACTAGTTCGAGATCCACACGATGTGATCTATTTCCCAACCTCCAAAGGTGGCTTTGAACAGGTCAACATGACTAAAGTTATAGTAAATATTGCCTCCATAAACAAAAGTTAAACTGTTCACAAATCTTCCTTGTATGCCACAATCCTCATTGTTGGTGCAAATATTCTTATGAATGAATATTGTATTTCGTTTAGTTTGTTCCACAGCTTTAAAAATATGCTAAATACATGAGTAATTTTACATAGCACTAAAGCTAAAGCATTATATAAAACTACATACAAAGACAAATGTGGAAAACTAAAATAACCATAAAAAGTTAAATTAATGAATCGTAATCTATATATGAATTTCTAAAAATTGGTCATATGTGTATCCGTCATTTTGATTGTCCAACTATAGCTATTATTTTAGAGTTGCCCCTACACGTTACGTTATGATGCCCAGTTAAAAAATTTCGATCTAAGATGTTATCATACTCGATATACCGTAACCACACACTAATTATTTTAGCAATGCGCTCACACGTTACGATGCACCTGTTAAGAAATTTTTTTCCGTAAACTCCAATTAATATATGGGGTCAAAGCCAATTCTTCTCACGCGGATATTTATGGGAGGAGCTTCGATATTCTCTCTCCACTCGGTCAGACAAAGGCAGTACAATATTTCATTTTTACATTTGCACCAGTATCGATTGTGTAGTGGTTTTTTGTAGTGTTATGTGTAGTTGAAATAAAATTGAGCAAAAAAATAAAAACAACTGTGAAGGTTTTTAAACTTTGTCCAACGACTGTAACTTTCAAACTTCATATCATGAAAAAAATGTTTTGTGCAGGTCAAATAAATTAAAAAAATAAAACAACTATAAAAGAGTTTAGATTTAAATGTGAAATAATTTGCAAGCAGTAGCTAACTTAAGTTGGTTGTGCTACGATTATGATAAAAGATCATTCGGTAATGATAAAATTAATACAAACTGAGAAAACAAAACAAAAATCCTGAATATGTTGAATTAATAACAATTCTTGCATAGAAGTATGTGTGTATAAAAAAAGGTTACTGTTCCATCAGAAGCTATCCATCAAAACTTTTTTCATGATATGTAGTTTGAAAGTTAAAATGGCAAATGTTGTTACTATATATTAAATACAAATCAATTTTCTGACCAAAGACATTTTTTATTACCCGGGCAACGCCAGGTGGCATAGCTAGTCTTAACTATGATAAGAGCCATGGCCGTCCGAAGCCGTGATTGGATGTTGAGAAAAAGATCGCACCATACAAGATTCGAACCCACGACATTTGACATGTGACGTAACACAACCCAGCACACTACAACTCGCGCAATCATTTGTGTTCTAAAACTATAGAAATATTTAGGGAGTTGTCCTCTGCGCCGTTTAGCACACCTGAGGATCTCTTACAGCACACTAAACTACCAAATTCACTAACTCACTGATTATGGTGAGAATATCCTTGCGCACCAAAGGTTCCCCACCAGTAAGGCGTATTTTATCTACGCCTTCGGACACAAAGAGTTTGGAGAGCTTAAGAATCTCAGATGTACTGAGAAGTTTTTCTTGTTCCGAGAGAACTATTCCTTCTTCCGGCATGCAGTACTTGCCTACAAACATGTAGAGTAACAACTCGCTATGGTCTGTTTAAGTGAGAGCTGTATGGTGTGGGAAAACAATGGTTAATTGATTCACCTACAGCGCAAGTTGCATCTCTCGGTCAGTGAGATTCTCAAGTAGCTGTGCTGACGAGAGAAGGAGTCTGTAAGGAAGTGTGAGAAAGGGAGGTCAGGCTTTGCATCACTCTACAAGTCAGTTTCACATTGAGAAGAGGATATATGATGGCTGAAGAGATAATATATGCATACTAGCTGTGCCACCCGGCATTGCCCGGGTAATAGAAAAGTCTTTGGACAGAAAATTGATTTGTATTTAACATATGACAACATTTGCCATTCTAACTTTCAAACTACATATCATGAGAAAAGTGTTTTGTCTTATAAACAATGAGAAGTAGTGAGAGTTGCTCGCTGTTAGCCAGTTTAATAATGTGAGCGAACAGCTTCTCGTGACGTTATGCTATGACTCGCATCATACGCAAAGCAGTTAGGTATTTGCTCTCATATAATGACTTATATTGGCAAGCTAGCAATTCGATTTCTGTAGTCTAGTGGGAAAGGCGTCAGGCTGGAGAATGGATGGGTCTGAGATCGAATCTTCGGTACGGAATATTCTTGCCAAGATGTTAAGATCAATAGCCGGACAATCAATTCTACAAACCTACTTTGAGAATTATATATATATATAGATGCATGGATAACACAGAGAAGGTTACATAACTGAAGAGAGTATAGATATTTAAAGAAAACATTGAGAAAGATACTTTGCATCTAAGAAAGACAACTTCGATGCATCATATGCAGTGTTTCGACTGCAGCACTAGAACTGTTATCTTACCACGCCGAGAGATGGTTTACATATTTCTGCAACAGATGAGTATTTGTGAGAGGTGGTTGAACAAAAGCGAAACAACTTTGGTTTTCCTGCCTTTGAAATCACGGATCGCATGGTTCCTTGCATAGTCAGCACTACACCCAACAACATCTTGAGAAATTTAGCGAAATACTTTCAGCTTCAACCTTAAAAACACATACATAACCATAGTAGATAATCTGATTAGAGGATAGTGAAATTACAGTAATTAATAGGCGCCCATCTGCTGCAGTCTCTAAAACCAATCAAAATATCCAACATGCCAACTAATAAAACTTTTATGGAAGACTAATACTGAGATTACAATTCATTTCAAGATTTTATCTTTTGGTTATGAGGATGCAGAGAGAAGAAAATTTTCATACGGCCAAGATTTATCAGAAGCAATAGATACTTAAATGTTTTCAATGGTAGAGGCAGAATATTCCTTTAGTTCTTTGTGTAGGTCCAATACCTATTAGTAACTCATGGTGAGCTGACAATTACCAGTCATTCTGCATAATTATGAAACTACCTTTTTAAATTTTAAAACTCCTACTTGATGCTTTTCTGCTACAAGACTTGTCTTTTATTTCCATACAGTCGAATATCAACTTTCAATCATTTCTACAGACGAAGTTATCAAAATACAATGTAAAAGGTGAGCAAATATTTCTTTCAACATACGATGTCCAAAACTTCTTAAAACATTACAGTTTTGTACGAACGAAAACACCAGAAAGGAAATAAAAAGTTGAAATAATAAAAAAGTACAAATGAAATTAATTTAGATTATATCTATTGTAAGGCAAGGTAAGCCATGTTTTTCTGCTACCGACTCTGCCACTGAACTTATGGACTGCCATAGATTGGAATCCCTTTCCAAAACAGCTCAAATGGGACGTAGCTGAACACAATAGCTTCTGTTTACACTTTCATGCAGCCTCATTTGTTGAAATATTTTTACAAATATACTTCACACATTCAATCAAACCATGTTTATTGTTTTTACGCATCCATTTCATTATCAATGTAATGCTGTCACTTTGAGCACTGATACCTCCAAACCTACCGTGAAAACTCATTTAATTTGTTAACCTTAGCTCGAAGGAGTGCATATTATCCTCTGATAAACATGAAGAGCCTGTTGGTCACCTGTGATAGTCAAAAAATGCTGCTGAAATTGTTCGTGCTGTTTAGCAGGAAGTATGGGTCACATGATCAGATTACGACTAGATGATTAGTTCAAGCTAAAACGAAACTGTAAAGTAGCGAGCATCTATATTTGATACGGGCTTTCCGGTAGAACCCGAAGTGTTTTTCATAAACTAGTGCTACGAGACGTTTTATATTGAGCCTTTTATTGGCCTTTAATTTCACGTGATAACATCATGTGTCAAAACAATAATCACAATGTTTGCGTACGTCATTGAAACAAAGATATTCCAAACTACAGCGTTTTCGTGATGGCTGTGATCATAGAGTTATCTCCCCCTAGAGTGATAACTACACGAGCGTTTCCGGTGCCAACAAGGAGCGTTTAGGCCACGCCTCTTTTTTGTGCTAGTCAGTCGTAGTGATTGACTAGATCAATAACATCAGCCATGAGAAGGGTTAAACAAGGATCATGAATTCCAGTTGAGATAGTAATTAATGCTCATATTAAAGAAATGATGATTATAGTTTATTACTCTAATATATGCTTATTATTTAAAGCAATTCAATACCTACCAGGGATCGCTAAACATATTATGGAAATGTTTACTTTTTCATTTCCATAAACATAAATATTTCCATAATTTTAGGGAAATGGATATGGAAATTTTATTTTACAAGTATGGAAATGGTATGAAAATGGAAATAATATGGAAATGAATTATGGAAATGCTATGGAAATGGAAATAATATGAAAATGAATTATGGAAATGGAAATAATATGGAAATGAATTATGGAAATGGAAATAATATGGAAATGGAAATACTATGGAAATGAAGTAGGGAAATGGAATTAATATGGAAATGAATTATGGAAATGGAATTAATATGGAAATTGAAATAATATGGAAATGAGTTATGAAAGTGGAATTAATATGGAAATGAATTATGGAAATGGAAATAATATGGAAATGAGTTATGGAAATGGAGTTAATATGGAAATGAATTATGGAAATGGAAATAATATGGAAATGGAAATAATATGGAAATGAATTATGAAAATGGAAATTGTGACATACACGTAATCCCTGATACCTGCATGACTTGCCAAGGCACTGAATAGATAGTGAGTGAAAGTGAAGGTAATGCAAGCAGTTACTCATAGATAACATACATAGTCATACTGGGGTTGTATTACATTGGTGTGATGGGAAGCTAATCAACTGCCATCAACTATGAGCTGTACTACCCGGTGTTGCCCGAGTAATAAAAAAGTATTTGGACAGAAAATTTAATTTTATATAACATTTACTATTCTAACTTTTAAACTTCATATCATAAGAAAATATTTTTAAGCAATTTAAATGAATTAAGAGGAAAAAGAAAACAACTCTAAAGGTTTGCAAGCTTTTTCAAACAACTACAACTTTTAAATTTCATATCATGAAAGAAGTGTTTTGTTGAAATAAATTAGGAAAAAAAATAAAACTAAATGTGTTTAAATGTAAAATAATTAGCAAGTAATGGCTAAATATAATCTGTTTAGCTATGATTACAATGAAAAATTATTTAATAAATAAGGTAATAAAAAAGTATATTTTATTTTTATATAATTATAGTTAGTAGAATTAAGTATAATTTATTTTTATTTAATATATAACAACATTTGCCACTTTAACTTTCAAACAACATATTATGAAAAGTGTTTTGTGTAATTGAAATAAATGAAGAGAAGAGAGAAAATAAAAACAACTGTAAATGTTTTCAAGCTTATTCAAACAACTACCACTTTTAAATTTAATATCATGAAAGAAGTTTTTTGTTGAAATGAATTAGGAAGAAAAATGAAACTGCAAATGTGTTTAAATGTAAATTAATTAGCAAGTAATGCTAATTATAATCTGTTTAGCTATGATTACAATAAAAAATTATTGTAATCATAGCTAATTTTTATTACTTAATTTAATAAATAAAGTAATAAAAAGTCTATTTTATTTTTAAATAATTATAATTTAGTATAATTAAGTATAATTTATTTTTATCTAACATATAACAACATTTGCCACTCTAACTTTCAAACTTTTTGCTTGCTTACATCAAGCAAAGATGTCCACTAACTAGTGGACATCTTTGCTTCAAGCTAGTCTATGTATTTGATTGATATGTATTGAAATCTAAGATTACATGCAAGGGCTGTTTGTGAACTGAGGTGACAATGAATCACTCTATCACCATACAATGTCAATACTTTCAGTTGATGGCAGTCGATTAGCTTCCCATCACACCAATGTAATACAACCCCAGTATGACTATCTATCTTATCTATGAATAACCAATGATATACAGCCCCTCATGTTTGGGGGCTGTATATCATTGGAGTAACTGATTGCATTAACTCACTTACTTAACACCATCTATTCAGTGCCTTTTCAATGCGTGTAGGTATTGAATTGCTTTAAATAATAAGCATATATTAGAGTAATAAACTATAATCATCATTTCTTTAATATGAGCAATAATTACTCTCTTAACTGGAAATTCATGATCATTCTCATGGCTGACGTTATTGTTCTGTCGATCACTACGATTGACTAGCACAAAAAAGGGGCGTGGCCTAAACGCTCCTTGTTGGCACCGGAAACGCTCGTGTTGTTGAATGCACAGTTATCACTCTAGGGGGAGATAACTCTATGGCTGTGATTAACTGTTCGTTTTTGAGCTTTTAAGAACTTGTAATCACATTTCCGCATATTTTGCACCTCCCGCACATCAGAGTAAGACATGGTGAACTTTTTAATACCAAATAGCTGTAATGTAAATTTTGTTGCAAGTAGACCTTTAAGATTAGTTTTTAATGGTACCTCACAATGCAAACTAACTTTGTGTCATTTAGCTGCACCCCAAGCAATGCCAATTCCCACACGCCTTGAGAGGTTTTCTGCTTTTCAAAAAGAACACGAGAAACTCATTTACACTTTTGAACCAATGGATTTGAAAGAAATAATTTATTTTGTTTTGCCTTCCATGTCTTTCCAGCAGTGAATTTAGCCTGAGGAGTATTTGTGGCCTGTAATTGCTGCTGGCCGGCACGATCAAAGTTAGACACCAAAAGAACTGCTGGGTGAGTTGGTTGAGTCTGTTCTGTGGGGGGTTGTATGTTTAGGTGTGTATGTCATCAGCTGATCAGGGTTCCTGTTAGGTATGATGGCATGGGCGGCAAGATTAACTGGCAATATAGGCTGTGATAACTGAGAATTCAGCTGTGGTTCTGTACAGAAGAGGCGAGTAGAAAGGTGCACGAGTGAGCTGCGTTCCGCTTCCTCTGCTATCGCTTGTTCATATAATTGGGCAGCTGCTTGCTGAGCCTTAATTTCAGCCTTCAGTTTCATTTGAGTAAAACGATATTTTTGAATTTCAATTTAAGTTCTTATGCTTTCTTTTCTGCTTGTAGCACTACAAATTTTGCTGCAGTGGTTCAGCTTTTAGTTGTTTTAATTTTAGCGATTGGTTGGTGGAACTTGTTCTCGACGTTTCTGATGAATGTCTTGACACAGAGCAGGGTGTGTATGATAAGAAGCAACAAATTTGGATGCAAGCATGATATCCTCATTAGCAAGGCTACTATTAGTGTGTGTAGGCTGATTATTTCATCCGTTGTTCTTTACACATCATGGCTGAATGTTATCCATTTTTGGTTTAGTGAAAAGCATGAGTGTTTCACCTGATTCAGTTAGCATTCTATTGTCTTCAGTCACTTTATCAACTTTAGTTCCGATGCATTTGTTAAAAAGATTATCAATTTTGGCTTGTTTTAGACTGCTGTACTGTCCTGTTATATTTTTAAGCCATCTAATAGCTTAATGCGCATGCGCGCTGTGCGTGAGTATTCTAACAGCACTTCCTTCTAGTTTGGTTCCGTTTTAAATGACTTGTGGACTACACTTAAATCTTGAATAAGTTGAGTCAGTTCCTCGAAAAGTAGTTCTGCCGCTTAGGCGCTTAAATGTTCTCACCGGTTCATTATTAGCACTGGCAGCGGCCATGGCATTAGTTAAAATGCTATGCTCTGAGTTTATATTTTTTGGGTATAAGTATAAACTAAATATAACAAGCATCACAAAAGGAGAAATATTCATATAGGTCATACACAAGTAAAAAATTGGTTCAATTCATTAGTTACGTTTAAATACCTTTGTCTAGATAATGAGAAAGCTATGATAAGAATTGATAGAAAGATATGAGAAAATTCAAACAATGGCGTACTATTTATTGTACTTAACCAGTACAAGCTATTATTATATCCTGTCTGAGTATGTTTTAAACACATTAGTGTCTTTGTTTGTGCTAAGTTTCCTGTTTGTCAATTGGTTCAATGTTGTGGTGAAATTACGTGGTCAGGTTATGCATTAGCGAGTCTTAATATAACACTGTTTGTCAAACGCAGGTCTTTGCATTTCCTGAAAATTAGCTTTTCATGGAAACCTGCAAAGCTATTGATAACCTGTGTTCCGCACTGGTTTGTCAACTGTAAGCAATGAAATTAACATTATTCTTTATGAATACTGGCTTATAAAAAAGCTAAGGTTAGTGTTATTAGAAAAATGCTTACCTTTCTACTTTTTCTTTTAGGAGAAACCAATGCATTAAAAGAAAGTGAGAGTTTCATGACAAGTGACTCAGCATTCGTTTAATATACATAAAGGCTGTAGCTGCGAGTTTGCTTAACAGTTGAGCTTGTTATACATAAAGGCTGTGGTCGCGTGGCTCGAGTACTTGTATGCGGTTACGCTAATTTTCTCACTTTTATTGTATGTAACGATTTTTTTGTGGTAAATATCAACTTTCTAAAATAAACATTGTTATCGTGTTGGTCTGCACATAGTCTTTGGTTTTGAACAACTTGTTATACTCTTGTTCTTACAACAATTAATCACAAGTGTTAGTGAATCATTGACTAAAAAACGCAGTACACGAATACAACCACATTTAAATAATATAATAATAATCAAATTTGGTAAGATCAGCCAACTTGTAATTGATGCACATAGTAGTGTTTGCAAATTCGCATTAATCCGCTATACTAATGAGAAGCACACGCAAAACTTCAATACACTATTTTATTGAACTTTCTGACAGTATAGTATATGTATCAGAGAATCAACGGCTTTTCTAGGTTAGTACAAATAAAAACTGTTTCAAGCTTTCACATGGAATTTAAGACAGCTGGAAATGGCCACTCCAATTTCGTCAGTGTTTCTACGCATCATTATACTGGCAAAAATTGAAATAACATAAATAAAGTAAATTTACAGCTAATTGCCGTCAGTCTTCTGTTACCGATGCATGAGGTTTTGTTAAATTCCGCAATGCTTAATATGTTCCGGATTAAAACAGTACGGTCATAAGGTGATTGTACAACAAATAATCGCAGTAGCCAATGGTGGTGACAAGGTGACGGGGCGTTCTCGGGGAGGGGTTTTAGCTTTGCTCAGTACGCCTAAACAAAGTTTACTCAAATGCTTCAGTGGTAACGGTAATGGGGGTCAATTTGTATGTTTACCTGCGTTTTTATGTTTTGTGCATTGTAGTGAGTCCTACTTAAAATGCCTTTTACATAAAGAAGAGAAATGCCAAGCGACACGGCCCCCATAACGTCGTGCATAATGAAGCTATTACGAAACTATTCACGAATATATCACGGACGTTTGCGGTTTGGAGTTTTGTTAATAAAGAACACATGGCCTAAACATGTTTGCTGCAGACATCTGTTCCCTGTTACTGTTCATAGGCTTACGTGTTGCCTCAAGCTCATTGTTATGCCAATTTGTTTTCAGATTTGAACTTGGAATTAATTACACATAACAACCAATGCATATGGGTCAGTGCTTAGTACAGTTTCGGTGAGTAGTATACGCTTTCACGCAAGCCAACTGATAATTACGTTTTATTGCTTATGGAGATCGTGAGATGAACATTTTTCATGAATGTTTGCACAGTCGTGGAATTGGTGATCTATAATTTTGTGTGTGTTAGACATACATTTGTGCAATACTATGCGGTAGTTACTTGAGCAAATTGAATTAGATTCGTCTGTGTCACAGTTCATGAGTAACTTCGGGTCAGCAATATAAACAATCTGGTTTGTTTGTCTATATTTTTCTCTGATCAGTTATCATAGCCAAATTGCTGATTGGTTATGTTGGGGGACAGATGCAGTGTTACAGTAAAGAAAATAATTTCAGTTCAATAAACCTTCATGTATTAATGCTTTCATTTGTGTTTTAAAGTGACTCGAACAGTTTACTGAGCTATTGATTTTTTCAGTTGTGTTAGGATCCCAATGTTTATTGCATCATTCTATGTTTACTCTCATCATGCGAGTGGAGTCAGAGGTTTGTGTTGTTGTAGTAAGCAAAGCTTCTTCCTGGGTTAAAGCGCTATGAAATCTGCTGGATTAATCATCACAGTGACCTTTTTATGTAGTAAGTGACTGACTAATGTGAGGATGTTAATCTAGCCTTTAATGTTAAAGTGGTTTTCGTGGTTTGCAAGATATATTGACTTGGTTTATTTATACTTGTCAGTTTCACGGTTTTGTAATATTTAATGAGAAAACACAAACAAGCGAGATGAATATTAACATTTATTGTAGGCGTTTCCGTGTGGGGTACCGAGTATTCTGCCCAGGTAAGAAAAGAAAAGGTTCAACACATACTATTGGCTTTGCACTCTGCTGCAAAAGGCATTTTAAATGTGGTGACTGCATAATATTAGGGAATGAGATGCCTTGCACATGTCTGTAGGCTGTGTGTGGGTTCAGTGCGTCACAGTAAAAAGTAAACCTCAACTCATGGATCACAATTTAGAATAGAATAGGTCACAGGTGGGAACATATGCGTAATTGTCTGTCTGGACCTGCACTAGTTTAACTCGATGGTTGAAGTAGAGGTTTCATTTTTCACAGAGTTAAAAACTTTAAAAACAAAACTAATCTAGTCTCTAATTACAAATGTTCAACTAAGCGTTACATGGGCATGTTGCAATCTATTCAACACCATAGTATTTTGACTTGAGTAATTTTATAAAATAATTTTTATTTAAAACTCTAGGCATAATTAGTTTTTTAACGCCAAGTAAATGGGTTTTTCACTTAGCATTTATACTAAATAAATGCTAAGTGAAAAATTAGTGTTGAAAGGTATTTAGTATTTTTTTTAATTAAATGGTGTACGAGTCAGTGATTTACAGTCAGATACTTTGGGTGTGAGAGTTTTCATTCGCTCGATGTTCATGACAGTTCTAACATATCTATTGCTAGTTTGTTAACAGCAATGTTCATGGCATATATTAGTGCTATTATTAATACTTGGTACTGCTGGCTGAATTCAGAGTTGTACAGAAAACTACTACAGCTATTCTCACTCCCATACTGCATGCATTAGGAAGGAGGCAACTCCTAATGGAAAAGTGGATTGGAACTGTAAGTATTCATTCATTTATTCTAATATTACCTTCTGTTAGATTTAGGTAGATTATTGTTTCTCCATTTGTGTATGTTTACGCAACAAGTCTTCAAACACCAAATCGGGATAGCTTGAGGTCATCAGGCATCAATTATGCATTGCTTATCTTATCTGTGCAACCTTCACAAAGAGCTCATTTTTCAACTTGGGGGATTTTTGTTGCCTCTAACTATCTTCTCAGAACTGTTTGATCCAAAATACGTAATATTTGTATATGCACCTCTATCTCCTTTCACCCTTAATAATTTAGTTGTCTGTGAGGATTCACTTGCTCGGATAACCTCAAAACTAAAGTTGTCAGCACTTCATAAGACTTAGTAGGCATTTGTTGACCTGGCTTTTAGGTTGCCTTTAGGACCAATCGCAAACAGAGCCTGAGTTCTATAAATGTATGCCATCATTCCTTACGGTCATCCTTATTTGAATAAGGTCATTCTTATAGTAAATTAGGTACTAGGTTAGGACCAATGCAGTTTTTTAACAGTCGTCTTTAACAGTAGAGCAGACGACCTTGAGCATGACCAATGAATATTTTATCTGCAGCGATCGGCGATGAAGATCGAGCAGAGATAGTACGTGTGCATAACGAGTACAGGGGTACTGTGCATCTGTATAATGGAGGGAAAAAAGCATCCGACATGTTGCCTATGGTATTTGTTATATTGTCTTTCTTAGCTCACTTATTGTTTATGAACCAGATTATTGCATTTAATATTTTATTTCATTCGGCACTTGACTGATGAGCATTGTCCTTAACACAGTATGAGCGCTTTTGCATTTCTTAAGGTGATAAAATGTTGAGAAAATATCGCTCTCTGAATGTGAAGCAAGATGAGCATTCGTATAGTCCTACTCGTATCTATTACCTTCCAGTTATCTTTTTTATGCCACTTTCTATTTGCCTTATGCGAGTTACAAGGTAATTTCTCTATCGACTACCTGCGAAAAAATCTAGTAAAATTGTAAAGCAATTGTTCTTTGTCTTAGCTGAAAACATTAAAATCTTCAATGTTTTACTATAATAAGATGTTTTACTATAATAAGAGACGTGTCAGTCCATCTGTCTGAAGCTATGATTAGAGGTAGTAAAGAATGCATTCCACGGAAATCAAAACTCAGATTTTTGGCTTCTCGGCACTACCAACTGCGCCATTTGACTAACCACTTTGCTGCTGTGTCTAATAACTGTACTGATACTTATTACTTGAGACAATCTATCATGGTGTGCAGGACTGCCAGCGTACTTTGTATCTAAAAAATCTCTGATTATGCCTTTTGTTGATGCATCAACACACGTGAGCTCATCTACTGTCAGAGGCCCTTACCTTACACAGTTGTCTTGTAACAATGTGCACAACAGTCTAGGTAAACTCTACCATGTTTCTTGTAAACATGTTACTAGTATGCACTTAAAATCCAAACACCTCATGTTAACCTCAATCATGTAGCACTACTCATAGTGAATCTGTGCCACCCTAAAAACTCCTTCAGTAGTATTGTCAAAAGATTGCATTTCTTATTCCTTTGAGAGCAGCCTAATAGTCCTCTATGGGAATTGAACCTCTGTTTTACATGGAGTTCTATCATTGTGGCATAGGCTATTAACTAAGCACAGCTAATGTTGTTTTGGAAGAATGTTTATAAGCTTTGATGAATTGTACAGCTATCAGTTTTTTTGTTTTTTTGGAATTATACACTTTTCAGTTTAGTCCAAATCTGTGAGAACCAGCAGTCAAAATATAGCATCCTATCTGTTTTTTCCTGTAGTCATATGACAGGGAATTGGAGAACATAGCTCAGATTTGGGCTGCTAATTGTATATTCGCTCATGATGAGGGAAATAATCGCTACATACCTGGTGAGTAGTGAGTGTCTACTCTATTTTCCTTTTGCTATTCACTGCCTATTCTTCAAATGACCTTAAATATGAATTTACACAAGTTTTTTCTAGATTTTATCAGAAAGTATCGGTAATTTTCTATCATTTGCGATTGTCTTTGATGTTTGAGGTGATCTGACTGCCAGGATGTTTCTAGATTAAAATCGATAAAACTTGATCGCGATTAAAACGCTAATAAAATATATGCTATAGTTGATATCAGCTATTGTGTTCATGTCGCATCGTTGTACGTCTCTATTCTGTCAGTCCCTTTGTAACTATAAACGTCATAATCGCACTTTTGCTTGATCTGAGCATTTTAATCGCGCTCAAATTTTATTGATTTTAATCTTGAAACATCCTGGTAATCAGATCACCTCAAACATCAAAAACTACCGCAAGTGGTAGAAAAATACCGATACTTTCGGATGCAATTTACTATAAATTTTGTGTAAGTTTATCATTAACATTAAAAAGCCGATGTGCATATGTTTACTTTATCTCTGTACACTGCAGGCAAGTACGATGTTGGTCAAAACCTGGCCATTGGCACACCGGACTGGAAGAGCACACTTGACCTCTGGCATTCTGAGGTCAACTATTTTGTTTACGGCTCTCCTCCACCTAACTTAAGATCCATCGGTATGACTCATAGGAGCTTGCTTTAGTTAATTGAGATGGGTTGGCAGCGTATTACAACCAGCTGGTTTGTGCTGGGACTTACATTAATGTTTATCTTAACCGGTTATCTTTTTATGTTGTTGATTAGGTCACTATACGCAGATGGTATGGGCTGAGTCTACTAGAGTTGGGTGTGGTGTGCAAGTCTGTAATGGTACAAGAAAGTTCTACGTATGCAACTATGCTCCAGTGTAAGTACCCTAGGACACTTATATTTCGCTAGTATTTAGTTTCGCGAGTAGCACACAGAGTACAATTTCGCTGCAACTTAATTTCGCGGCTCTGATGAGTGCAAAAATATAGTGATGTGAAAATAAATGCAGTGGAAAAACATTACATTCCTCAGGTCTAGTTCACTAATAAGAAAAGAATTTAATTTGGGAATAGTTCGTATTTGTAAACCACAGGTTGAAATGTGTGGGTGAGATCGACAATTCAATTTGATCACTTGCTGCCATTTGTTTCTTAGACTATCAATGGCGTCTAGGTCCCTCCCGCCGTGACTTTCACACTCGAATCCCAAGAAAAAGATTGATAGGTAACAACCAACTTCACAACCAAAACTGTATAACCCTTACGCTGCCATAAACGCATTTATGTGTTTTCTAGGGGCCACTGCCATAAACGCATTTTTGGACTTTCTCAGCAATTGCGTGGTAACCTGATTTTATTATTTGTTGACCACATAACCCACGATCTTTAAGAGTTTCATGAAATTGACTGTGTTGTCTGAAGATTTCTCTATAAAATCAGCCTAAAACAACGAAGCAATTTTAAACTTTTGTTTGAGAATTTCTAATTTAAAAACGAACATTTTTCTGTGAGTTCATTAAATACCCCGCGCTAGTCATAAAACAGGTAATTAGTTGTTGATGACATAATAGCCAATTTAGATTTTCGTGATTATACAGATAATTAAAGTAGAACTTGAAAAAATACTGTATACATATCATGAAGCAATATCGGCAATTTTGGTAAAATGGCTGGCACTAGGCGGGTAACAAATTTGTACATGGTTGGCAGTGAAAGAGATAATGTGGTTGGACCTGATGAGGGTTGATATTGTTTGTGGATGGTAATAAAATTCATCACTACAATAATTATTCTTCAATTTTATGACTTCACCTACCAGACTTTCATCCTCATCAGTTACAAATTCGGTGACTAAACTGATATAATCTTAATTTGCTTTGCCATGCTGCTCAGTCGGTGTATTAGCTATAATGAGTTTACCAGAAATTTCCCATTTATCCTAACCACAGACGAAAATTGCCTGCATTTCTAATATTACGATTTTATTGTGGATATCAATGAACAAAGCTATTTAACTTCGCGTTCGTTATGATAGTTTAGTTTCGCTCATTAAATTTTCGCGAGAGGATGACACCGCGAAAACGCGAAAGTTAGATGCCGCGAATACATAAGGTTCCTAGGGTATGTCTACTTTTTATACTGGCTATAGTTTATAACTTTAGACAGGTAGGTATTTGTTAGACATGTAGGTATTCGTTAGACAGGTGGGTATTCGTTAAACAGGTAAGTATTCGTTAGACAGGTAGGTATATTGTTAGACAGGTAGGTATAATGTTAGAGAGGTGGGTATTTGTTAGACAGTTAGGTATTCGTTAGACAGGTAGGTATATTGTTAGACAGGTAGGTATATTGTTAGACAGATAGGTATATTGTTAGACAGGTAGGTATAGTGTTAGACAGGTGGGTATTCATTAGACAGGTAGGTATTCGTTAGACAGGTGGGTATATTGTTAGACAAGTAGGTATATTGTTAGAGAGGTGGGTATTTGTTAGACAGGTAGGTATATTGTTAGACAGGTAGGTATATTGTTAGACAGGTAGGTATTCGTTAGACAGGTAAGTATTCGTTAGACAGGTAAGTATTCATTAGACAGGTAGGTATATTGTTAGACAGGTAGGTATATTGTTAGACAGGTAGGTATATTGTTAGACAGGTAAGTATTCGTTAGACAGGAAAGTATTCGTTAGACAGGAAAGTGTTCGTTAGCCAGGTAAGTATTTGTTAGACAGGAAAGTATTCGTGAGACAGGAAAGTATTCGTTAGACAGGTAAGTATTTGTTAGTAAAACTAGTTTAAGTATGCCAGTAGTTTACAGACTATTCTTAAAAGATATACAGTGGTGATTGTAATTACAGAACTGCTTAAAATAAACTTGTTATTAATTCATAGTTTGTTGAGTATTTATTAGATGAATTATGGCAGCAAGCATATCAGTGGAAAACTTATGATGTTCTATGCTTGAATATCATTTACAGATATTGGCCTTTTTAGTCTGGCTTTGTTATAATATATCCGTTTCTGCTAATTATGACAAAAATCTAATAAAAGCGAAGTTTATCCTGTTCAACAAGATTGGCCAAAATTAATATCGTTTCTGAACATACACATTCATCTAACTATATGAAAGTCAACCATATTTGTTGACAAAATTAGTCAAATTTGACATGGTTCTGGAACATATCTATACATGCGACAATATGAAAGCAAACTTGTGGCCTCTGAAGTATTAGCCACATCTTGGTATTTAGTTGGCCAACTCTTATGGTCAATCACATGATAGGATAAAATGGGTGCTTAATGATTATATTATATTTATTGAGAATACTTTTGTTGGCAGACAGAGTGTGTATAAAGCTTGCTTCTCAAATATGTCTGTGTAGTCTGTATGTCTGAAATAATAAAAAAATGAGTATATGCCATAAATAACAAAAAAGTAAATTACTGTCCCCACTGTAGGTACAGCCTGAAACTATTCCTCTAAATACAGTTGCATTATAATCACCTCAGTATAAATGTTTTCATTATCTGGTGTGATGTTTGAGGTAGTATTTCACTCTGCAACACAGAACCTTTGAATGTTTGTAGAGATTGACTTGCAACGAAATTCACATCACAGCTGTTTGGTATCAAAAGATTCACCATGTCTTACTCTGCTGTGTTGTAGGTGCAAAATATGTAGAAATGTGATTAAAAGCTCTTAAAAGCTCAAAAACGAACAGTTAATCGCCGCCATCACAAAACCACCATAGATTGAAATCAGTTTATTTCTCTGACGTAGTCATTACATTTGGTTACTGTTTTGTCACGTGATGTTCTCATGTGAATTGAAAAGCCAATAAAAGGCTCAATGTAAAACTTTGCGTAGCACTAGTTTATGACAAACACTTCGGGTTTTATCGAAAAGCCGTAACCAAATATAGATGCTCGCTACTTTACAGTTTTGTTTTGGCCTGGTGTAATCGTCTAGTCGTAATCTGATCATGTGACCTATACTTCCTGCCAAACAGCCAAGCCCGTATTCCCTGGGGCGGCTGAGCCGCCCCAACTTTTTAGAAATTTTTGACGGCTAAGTACAGTCAAATTCGAATAACTCGCCCTCGGATAAAATGTAAAATTTTATCACGAACACTTGGTTAATTCGAACGGATTTGTTTGGTCTGTTCACAGGCAATGATAAATTGCTTTAAATAACTCAGCCTCAACATTATTAACTCGAACAGTTATTTGCCCAACGGGAACAGTTTTTATCGCCGTAGAATATCACTTTATTCCAAGCCATAGAGATAAGCGTCAACTTTTAATAGTTCTTGGGCGTCATTATTATCAACATCGTCAAAATATTCTTGCTAACGACTTTTATAAAGGTTTGCAAAATGTCAAGTTTTAACAAACATCCGCTTGGCAATGGCCCAACGAAAGCGTAGAAACCTTCGGATGAATTTAAAATAAAATCGGCAAAATTGGTCTTTGTTGAAACGCTAAAAAAGGCTGTCTTTTTTCTGAGCGTTTCAACTGCACTCAAGTTTAGCCTATTTTAATCTGAAAACGTCTTGGCAGTCACACTACCTAAAACAAACAAATCTCAAATAATAGAAAAAGTGTTTATACTTTCCGATAAGATCTTACTCAGTTATATGTGAATGCGCAGGCATTTTTTGTTTTTAAAATATTATTTTTGAGTATTTATCTGTTGTAAGAAATAATTTATATTTTGCTAAACATAGTAAATTACGCAAAACAAATAGGATAAAAGTTGGCCTTCATTAGTAAATTGTGTTTAGTTTCCCTTTAAAACTACGTGAGATGCCCGGTTGAGGCCCTACATAAAAGAAACATGTTGGGGGCTGACACCGCCTCCTCCAAACCACCAGATGCGCATAACTAATTGCCTAACATTAGCCGCCCCAACTTGCAACCAGGGAATACAGGCCTGCAAACAGCGCGAATAATTTCTGCAGCATTTTTCGATTATCACAGGTGACCAACAGGCTCGTCATGATTATCAGACAATGATATGTACTCCTTCGAAGTAAGGTTAAAAGGTTAAACAAATTTTTACGGTAGGATATAAGATATCAATGCTGAAAGTGACAGCATTACAATGATCATGAAATAGACGCATAAGAACACTAGACATGGTTTTATTGAATGCATGAAGTGTATTTGCGAAAATATTTCGACGAATGAGGTTGCATGAAAGTGTAAACAGAAGCCATCTTGTTGTACAACTACGTCTCATTTGAGCCATTTTGGAAAAAGATTCCAATCTACGGCGGTCTCGTGATGGCGGCGATTATCTGTTCGTTTTGAGCTTTTAAGAGCTTGTAATCACATTTCCACATATTTTGTTCCTACAACACAGCAGAGTATAACATGGCGAATCTTTTAATACCAAACAACTGTAATGTGGATTTTGTTGCAAGTCAACCTTTAAGCCTTGCAGTTTCAAGAGGGAAATTAAAGCTACTGATGAAAATTTAAAATAAAACATATAAATATGTGAAACTAATGGAGAATATGTATGCGGAGTTAGTATAAACTTTGTCTAGCGTAAGTTCGCAAATTGCTCCACATATCTCTCTCATCCTCTCGCCTAATTAACTTATGCATTGCCAAGCCTACGCTTCAAGTAAAACCTCGAATTATTTGTATTTCTTTATTAAATTTGTTTTGTACATATTTTTATAAAATACAGTTGTCTTAATTGTATTGTGTAATAATCTGCAGCATTTAGTAAGGAGTTGTCATACAGTTTTGGTGCTGCAGAATAAGTTAAGTAAAATACAAAGTAATCTATAATCTTACGGAGGAATCTGTGAATGAATCGTTTTATGTGTAGTGGTGTGACTGTGTTATATTGGAATTAACAAGACATTGTCATGAGGATGAGGTTGAAATTGTCACACAAACATGTTTTAGCGGTAATATGGCTGATCGGTTATACCAACCATACAAGCTTGGCTCGGTAGATGAGGACTGCCCGCAGCACTACAATCTTGAAACTGGGCTATGTGGTGAGTCTGTCGCTTCTGGTGACGAAATTAACCTACTCTTTGTAACTGACTAATATACTGCCAAACACCGTTGTCATGCTGTTAAATATACTATTAAATACTGTTAGTATGCTATCATACATGGCTAACATATCGTTGAATACTGGTAACTTCTGTTGCTCAGCAGTGACTATCTACTTGAATATTCCAAAATCATGTGACATGAGGTAGTTTGGTAAGTGTGACTCATCTCTCAATATTGGTTATGTTAGGAATTGAATCAAATCGCTATTTTGAGAATGTTTTGAACAATAGATAAAATGGTAAACTTAGAATTTATTTATAAGTTTAAAGAAAAAATGAACATTATTCTTATTTATTTTAGTTTATTATTTATTATTCTTATTAAATATATTCCCTTTTAGGTATTATAGTTTGTATTAAATAATATCAAAATGTATATTAGTATATATTAGTTAGTATGTTAATAAGCAATAATTTTATAAGAATGTAGATGTTTGTGAAACTCAGCAACATCTGAACGATGAGGCTACTAGTAGCTGTACTAAAAGTCAACTGTAGAGTTTTGCTTTACTGTGGGCAATTTGGATTTGTAGTTCGTAGAATATTGTAAGTCAGAGAATGGCATGTTTATGATTAAAGAAGGTCAAACTTTGGTCAAAGATAGGCAGGCCTTCACTAGTTCTACACCTGTATTAATTACAGTGGAACCTCGGTTCTCGAATGTAATCCATTCCAAAAAGCTGTTCGAAAACCGAGTTGTTCGAGATCCGAAACAATTATTCTCATTACAATAAATGTCTGTAAATTTTAATCTGTTCCAAGCCGAGAAAAAAACTTCGATAAAGTATTTTTTAAACATTTTTTACCATAAACTGTACTGTATACTACATACTATAAATAAAACAGGTAGATATAGATTGTGTTAATTTTTAATAAAAGATTTTCTATCTATGATGATGAAAACAAAAAACAAAAAATAAACATTTCGTGCGCTTTGCTTTTAAAACATCGAAAACATTCTAGGTTAAAGAATAAAAAAAGCATAATATTATTATGCTTTATTATTTATCTTGAGGTGTTGACTGATGTTCTAAAAAAAGAATCAAGGAGATTGACCAACCAGAAGCTGAGATATAGCCAGCCAAACACAGGTCTACCAAAAGACATAAGTGTTTTGGTAATCCTCATATTAGCATCAATATATGACGTTATGAAATCGACTTGTGTGCCATTGGTCAATTAAGCCAACTAATGCGCTCTCCTATAACAATCACAGAGTTTTAATTGGTTTAATCCCTTGAAGTATAGAACAATCAAATTGGGCCTATCAATCATTGCTCTGAGAATTCCGAACCAGTCCCTCTGACGTGTAGATTAGTTTTAGCATGAAATAATTACATGCATCTATTATTTTGCAATATTTCGCTATCTTGCTAGTTCAGCTCGGTTTTGTTGTTCTCCCACTTAACTTTCCTATTCAGACTCATCTTTAGCGCTGTTCAGATTTTTTTATCTATAGCTAATAAATGGAATCAATTAAATCAATCATCAATCTCGGTTATCACTTGGAATTTTCTACAAATTATATTAGTTACATCATTTGTTCTATACACAGTTATATTATTATTTTGTATAATATGTATTATGGTTATTATATTAATCATAAAAAATAATTTTTTAAGTTTATCATAAAAATAATCATAGATAAGATAATTGATAAATAGAAAAATCAAATCAAAAGTCATTTTTTTCTTTTCTTACAGCAAGAGCAGCACGGTCAAGTTATTCTTTTTAAAATTATGGCTGTAGTGAACTTACAGTCGGTTAATAGTGACGATAATCATGCAAATCAACTGAATGCTGCAGTAGGTACACAGAAAGATGATGAATGAACAAAAATTCACCTTCCCATTTCTTATTCTAAACAAACTGCAAATCACGGATATCGTATAATATAGACTATACACGTGCCCTTCGTTGAACAGAGGATCTTCGGAGCATATCCGTGGAGATCGAGTTAAAGTTTGAGGCACAATAGTGAAAATCTGCTCTTCTGTTTTGAAAAATCACGGCGAGGGGTTGTGGGCAAATGTCTTTACCACACAATGTTTGCTTGGTTTTCCTGAGAAACCAGAGCTAGTCTGTAAATTCTTTACTATCGCGAGAAGCGTTTCACATCTCGTAGCCTAAAACAATCAGTATATGTAATGGGGGTAAGGGTGCGCAACTCCGGCACATCTTCAATAAGTCGATTTCATACGTCACAATTCTCGAGATTTTCAAAGGGTTTTTCCTCTGATTTGTTATTAGGTAGACCTGTGTTTGGCTGGCTATATCTCAGCTTCTGGTGGGTCAATCTCCTTGATTCTTTTTTTAGAACATCAGTCAACACCTCAAGATAAATAATAAAGCATAATAATATTATGCTTTCTTTATTCTTTAAGATACAATACCAAAAATTGCAGAAATTGATAACGAAACAGCATAGAATGCAACAGATCAGTTACATCAAAAATTGTGTAAAAAAGAAAATATAAACAGCAATGGCACGATTACTTCACAAGTTCACCTATTTGAAGGGGAACCCTCTTCCAAAACAATTTACAGTAACTTGACTGGAGGAGTTGTCTCCCTAGCAAAACTCTGGTAGAGAGACGGCGTTCCAGATAGTGCCTTTTTTTGTAAAGAATTTATGAAGCGTAGCTTGCTTCTCTTTTTGTTAACGATTGGTTACATGCTGTTTCTGAAGCTGTTCTGAATGGTTCATTCTAATGCGCATGCTCCGGTTTGGTCGAAAACCGAATTCATGTTCGAGATTCGCGACGGACAAATCTCAATTTTTTGGTCGAAATCCGAATTGGTCGAGAACCGAACCGTTCGAGAACTGAGGTTCCACTGTAGCTACAATCCTGCTATGTGGATAGCGCTGTCCGTATCAACTCTAGCTCCCTCGATACTAGGGACACTCCTGAGCTTCAGCGGTCTTAAACAGCTAGTAGGCAACACTGCTCTCAACTCTGCGCATATATATTTGCAGAGTGCCCACAAAGTGTATGCTTCAACCAAGGGGTAGTTGACACCAAGTCCTGCACATGTAACTGCCGCAGAGCTGCCTGGCTGCAAGAAGACAATTGCGCCTGTGAGTATATGATCCTTTAGCTCTGCCCCTTTTTCTTCGTTTCTCTGTTTACTAGTACCATAGCTGACATTTCGCAATCCAATACAGCACCTCTGTCAAGAGCCAATATCAACCATTGTGTGCATACCGCCAAAGAGAGGCATCTATACTGGCGGATGTTTTATAAACGTGTATGAGGCAAGGGGCACACTTTGCCACACAGGCTAATCATACATTGTACTGCCTTATACGAACTGTTACTTGTTAAATATTGCTTATACTGATACAGATACTTGTACTGGTACAGATACTTGCACCGGTACAAATACTTATACCGGTACAGATACTGGTACAGATACTTGTACTGACCAACAAAATTCTATACTCATGGAGGCAATTTTTGGCTCACAATATCAGCTTTAGCTGACCTGAGGCAAATTTCAATGTTAAACTTAATCAAACATAGTTCTCATCTCACCTCATGCACTATCAACTGCAGCATCTGAAGGTGTACTACTATGCTGACAATGTACTACTATGCTGACAATGTGCTGAAACTATTACCATGTGGCATTTAAATGAGCGCTACAATTTCACAACAGAATTGCTCATTCAGCTTTTTAGCAAAAGACAATAATGACAATTATAGTTCTGAGGAAGTTGTCTTTTATTTATCAGACAAGAGAGCACAACTTGAAATTTTTTTTTAAAGTTAATTATAAAATAAACAATCATATGCACATGTAACTGAGGCTGGTACAACGCACGTCTCATATACTGAAACAATTATCACAATATTACGATGGCAGTCATAGCACGTTAAATTACTTTGAGGTTATAGTTTTACATGAAAGTCAAGCTCTGCATTTAATATAAAATTTACCAACAGGAAATACAAAATTAAACACGTTTTTCCTCAGTTTTGCATGGTATTATGTACTCACTAATCTGAACTAGCCCGGTTGCACTCATTCAAATAGTCTTTCTTGTCAATATTTTAGCAAGTATTCTGGAAAACCTTTTAAACCTTCGACACTCGTGTATATTTATTTTCAGACATCTTCTACATATCTTAGAAGATAAAAAACCTAGAATTATACATAGTAAATGTGGCATAAGTTCCCTAGAGAGAAGAGACACTCCTTTTAGTGGCTGCTTTCTTTTTATACTATCAGAAATGCCAAGTTTTTATAAATATTCAGTTTTTAATCATAACTTGTTTTTGTTTCAGTAAAAGGGGTTATTTCATTGGCTCCATTTTCATTTCATTGCATAATAAAGTTTGAATATTGTAGTAATGTGTGGGCGTGCTGAAGACCACCCAAACTGTGCCAGGTGGGGCACATCCTACTGCTCCCGTTATACAAATGTCAAGGCTGAATACTGCCCACACATGTGCAAAGTCTGCCCGGGTAAGTTACCATCCAACATGTGCGGAACATCTGCACCTACGTCTCTACAGTTTGCAGGTGGGAGATATGCTCTTTGTTTGGTGTATAAGAAAATCTGGTGGGCTGTTTTATTACCTCTCTTGAATACATTCATCATTCAACTGCTACAAGCTCTTAGAGCTGACTCAGATCTGAGTGCTCCATGGAGCATCCCAGTGGGACTAAAATTGTCACTAGATGGAGCTCCATCCTCCATCCATCATAGGATTGTCCACGATGGACCTTCTTGCTGGATATCTATTCATCGGGTGCCCATTAGTAGGCCCCTTACATGGGCAAAGAAAAGTCTTGTGCGGTGCTACTCTAGTTTATAGAGAGGTTTTTTTGCAATTAGCATACAATAACATGTTTCAGGTTATTTGAAATGCTGTACACACAGCTTCGGTATAAACATACTATTTATGGCTATTCTTAGTGGTATCATGCAATCAGAAGTAGGTAAATCAGCAGAAACCTATTCATATAACTACAAAAAATTATATTTACTTTTTTGAATACTTGATTTCTCAGACAAACTTTCAGCCATATTTTTCATAAAATTTTAACAATTACTATCATATTGCAAAGGTTCATGGTTGGTCTAAACCAACCCAAAACCTTCGGCCATTATTTTATGATTAACATTGTATTACATAGACAACTCCTGTCTATGTCAGATTTATTGACGTTGTGGATCTCGCAAGATCTGGTGTTTTGGGTTTTTCCTAAGGGATCCATGTAACATGATACCAGTAAATATATTTTACTTATTGTGTATGAGTTCCTTGCAATACCCTGTTGCTTGCAGTTGAGGTAGGGCCTGCCAGACCACCTCTTCCTCCCACAACTCAGCAGACACCTTCAGTCTTTATCGGTAGGATAACTCCTCATAGATTATCAACTACCAGTACAGGTGTGTATGCATGTCACTGTCAGCTACCAGTACAGGTGTGTATGCATGTCACTGCTAGAATGTTCCTGTATTTGTGTGGGCGTGTATGTATGGGTACTCACTTGTTTACTTGCTTTCACTCATGTCTTTTCATATTTAAACTCTAACTTCAGTGGCCTTGATAGTTGTCTTCACTTTTATGCTGTTGGACCACCTCTGATTGCTCCCGCTATAGTGATTTAGTCAGGCTGCAGGAGTTGTTTTATTACTTTTCCTCTCCCTCTTTCTCTCTTTATTCCTCTCTTTTTCTCCCCCTTTTTCTCCCTCCTCTCTCTCTCTCTCCTTCTTTCTCTCCCTCTATCTCTCCCTTTCTTTTTCTCCCCCTTTCTCTCCCGCTTTCTCTCTTTCTTTCCCTCTCTTTCTCTCCCCCTTTCTCTTCCTCCTCTCTCTCCTTCTTTCTCTCTCTCTCAAGTTATGTGTCACATTTACGTCTAACAGCGTTACTTTTTAGATGTTGTGTTCATCCTTGACAGATGCAGGCTTCATTCATCATATGAAATAATGTTTATTTATTCAAACCTTGACATACCTATGAAGCTAATCTGTTTCAATTATTGTTTCATACATTAAAACAGCTGTATGTTGGAACAAGTACTTTCATAAGAATACATTGTATTTTGTTTAATTCATTCAAGAACCAAAGGAACAATGATAAATACTTTGAATAATTAAATATAGCATTAAAACAAATACATCGTATAGGCCTATGTGAAAGGCTAAACCCAAATTATATTTTAAAATAGAATTAATAAAGTAGTAATCAGTAAGAGGTTGGCTTTAGAGACAGATGAACAGAAGTGCAGGCTTGACAGTGTCAAGGTTCGGTGCTAGAGTAAGTGATAAAGATACATCACTTACTCATACATCACTTACCACATACATGTATGTGGTATTTCATTCTCTCAATTACACTAGACATAGGTAAAAATAGTTTAATTTGTATTTTGTATTACTTTTTTTGTTTTATTTTTTATTTTAACAGCTTTTCATATTTCTTGAATTTTAATTTAACATTTAATTTTAAATCAACAGAATTTTAATTTTTTGAGGTATTTTGGATGTTATCCTCTTCTAAGTACTTCATATGTTGAAACAAACATTTACTCAATTTTTGTGTCATACGATGAAAATTTCGTATATACAGTGGAACCTCGTTTCTTGAACATTATCCTTTTTGAAGGTTGTTCGAAAGCCGAGCTGTTCGAGATCCGAAACAATTAATCCCATTAGAGTTAATGTATGTAAATTTTAATCCGTTCCAAGCCAAGATAATAACTTCAGTAAAGTATTTTTTAACATTTTACACCATAAACTATACCGTATACTACATACTATAAATAAAAATAGGTAGATATAGATCGTTTTTATTTTTAATAAAAGCTTTTCTATCTATGATGATAAAAACAGAAAGCAAAAAGTAAACATTTCGCATGTTTTGCGCTTAGAACATCAAGAACATTCTACTTTAAAATACAATACCAAAAATTGCAGAAATTGATAACGAAACAGCAAAAAATACGACAGATCAGTTACATCAACAATCATGTGTAAAAGAAAATATAAGCAGCAATGGCACATTTACTTAACATCTTTGAAGGAGAATAACTCGACTGGAGGAGTTGTCTCCCTAGCATGTCTCTTCGGTAGAGGGACGTTGTGCAGGAGGGTTCCTTTCTTTTTGTGAAGAATTGATGAAGCGTAACTTGCTTCTCCCTTTGTTAACGAATGCTTCCATGTTGTTTCCGGAGCTGTTCCGGATGTTAAATTCCAATGTGCGTGCTCCAGTTTGGTCGAGAACCGAATTTGTGTTCGAAATCCGAGACGAACAAATCTCAATTTTTTTGGCCGAAAACCAAGTTGGTCGAGAATCGAAGCGTTCGAGAACCAAGGTTCCACTGTAGAGGTGAACATCATAAGTCGAGGTTGGACTGTATTTGCAAGTCATAAACTGGCAAGGGATACTCCGCCATTGTTATCTTCTGTAGAACCCCCAGCAAGCTTAGCAATGTCCTATTGTGAGAAGGAGGAGCCAGCACTGTGTGGCCAACCCAACAGCAAGACGAGCTATTTACCACCATCTGTATGTCTAAATAAAAACACCGCTGGACTGTGCCCTGCAATGTGTGGCCTCTGTATAGGTGGGTTGCTGACTTATAAATATCTGCATGCTGTTTGCTAATCCTAATCTTTACTATAATAAGAGCCGTGTCCATCTGTCTGTCCAAAGCTACTGTTGGAGTTCAGAAAAAATGTGCTATCAACTGGAATCAAACTCACAACATTCGGTTTACGAGCCCACTTACGCTCTAACACCTGCGCCAATCAACCAACTTGCCATATTTTGTAATAATTGTGCAGATAGTTATTACATCTGATGATCTCTAATGGCACACCAGACTGTCACGGTGATAGTCTGTTATAAGAATGTATCTGTCATACCTCTTTTCACAGCAGGAGCTTACAATATCATTTACCGTAACAAGAAGTCATACAAGTGCATGATAATGTTGGTGTGAGGTTATACTTCAATGTTGCCATGCCCTGTAACATACTAACAAGTAAATGGATAGATATCAAATAAATTATTGTATATTTTCCTATTTCAAAAGCCATGGTTTAGCCTAAGTAGTCAGGAAACATCATTGATCCATTTAAAAAAAACATGTATCATGAATTTTAAAGAGCTAGGGTAACATCTACACTGCCAATTCTTTATTTGTTTGATCAAAATATCTGACAGCTGTGTATGACAGTAACTGAAGCGTACGTAAAGATGATATATGATTTTCAAAGTATAAAAACATTAGTGTTGGTGATATCGTTCAGGTAGGTGTGAACAAGTTCCACCCACTCAACTCGTGTTATTATTGGCAGAAAAATATATGCCTGAAACTCGCTCAATGTCTAGCTTACCGATTCATTAATCTATGGAAAATAACCTAGTCAACTGTTCCATAGCTGAAAAAACAATTTATCTCAAAAGGTTTATGAAAATGGTGAGAGATTGACCAGTTTTGTATGATCTAACCAAGTCTGACCACAAAAATATTTTTGTAAAATTTGTAAAAGCCCTCATATTCGACAATAGTAAATTGTTGTATTTTGCCCAACCACAATTCCAAAAGTTAATGCAACTAATTAAACATGAACATAATTTATTTTAATCTTTATACCAATTTATATTTTTACCACCTAGTTTTATAATCTTATATTCAATCTTGAAATTCAAACATTTTAGATATTTTATCCTGAATTATAACGTAGCAGCAAGCGGAAGAAATGTTTGTTTACTTCCTCATGGGACATGCATGTTGAAATAGACTGATGACTGAGTGATCGTTTTTCAATAAAAATGGATCAAAATTATCAATAAAAATAGGTCAATAAAACTATCAATAAAAATAGGTCAATCAGCCTTACCAGCATGTTCCATCAGTTGTGTTTAAATCAGTATCTTTTCACCATACCGAGAGCACTGGCTCTTCAAACAAAATGCTAAAGTCAACTCACCATCAAAACATCTACAATGAGTTTTGAATTTTTTTGAATTTATGATTTTGCCATTGATACATATTTGAGACATTCTGTTATGGATGTTACATGTAAAAAAACACACTTGCCGCAATCGTTTTAATAAAACTCAAATAGCCAATGTATACTGATTGCGCAGCCATAATTATGTTTAAAGCATTAAAACAGAAATAAAATTTGTGTTATTCACTTTAACTATGGAAAGCTTTCTTAACCTATTTTCATTTTGTTGCAGTAATTTTGAAATTAACTTCTATACCATTTCTGATAGAATAAGGTTTAAAAGGGAAGTGTTCATGGTGCTATAGACGCACTCGATTGATACAGTAATAGTGATTGGTCAACAACCACCAATGGCAGCACTCAGTATTCTTATTTTTCCTGCTTTTCACTGGCAGCGAGGACATGCCGTGACTATGCAGATAACTCCTACAACATCGGCGAAAGTTGGATTAACATGTATGGCCGGTTCACATGCACCGAGTCTGGAGTGCAACTGGAGCAGGGCTGCCAGACGGAGGACCGAAAAGATATCGTACCCCTTGATGCCAGTAGATTCATCAAACATGAGAATGCTAGTTACAGGTAACAGCTGTGGATAGACAGTTTAATTGCTATATATTGATAGAGGTGCCACTGCTTCAATAAACCTCTATTACCTGGTCTGCGTGTTCTATTATAAATGTAAGGCAAGGAATTTCTGTGATGTCACAGGCTCATAGAGAAATGTCTCATTTTCTTGATGGTAAAGAAAAGAAATGATGAGCTGACTTTATTAGATTATTAGTTATTTATAGCATCATCTCCTCATAGCATCACCAAAGATGTCTGCTTTAAAAATTGAGTCCTCTGAAAGATGTGTTCTTTATTAAAATATATGTTTTAGTTTATACTGTCATCAGTTTAATATAATTATTAAAGCTAATGAAACAAGGTGTTTATAAAACTAGCATGTTTGAACGCGCTACTTCCTTAGTCTTTTTAACCTTTACTCTCTGCTCTCTCACTAGAATCCGCCCAAAATATTATGGCTATCCTTTTGTCATACATGTTTGCATGTTGTCATGTTTAATTATAGTGATATGATGAGCTACCTGTATAGTGTTAAGAATATAAAATCGGTTTATCCTTTCTTGTCAGCTGCACATGTGAAGCAGGAGATGCTGTTGATGATATACAACGGCTGCACTGCATTCCTATCGAGCCCGAAGAACCTGCAAAACCAGGTAAGTTTGACCTGATTGTCTGTTGTGATGTTGGAGGTGATCATCTGTTGGGATGTTGGAGCTGATCGTCTGTTGTAATGTTGGAGTCGATCGTCTGTTGTGATGTTGGAGCTGATCGTCTGTTGTGATGTTGGAGCCGATCGTCTGTTGTGATGTTGGAGCTGATCATCTGTTGTGATGTTAGAGCTGATCATCTGTTGGGATGTTGGAGCTGATCATCTGTTGTGATGTTGGAGCTGATCATCTGTTGTGATGTGTGAGCTGATCGTCTGTTGCGATATTGGAGCTGATCGCCTGTTGCGATGTTGGAGCTGATCGTCTGTTGTGATGTTGGAGCTGATCGTCTGTTGTGATGTTTGGGCGATCATCTGTTGTGATGTTTGGGCAGGTCGTCTGTTGGGATGTTTAGTTTCATAATTATATGTTGGCAGACTCTTTAGTGACGTTTTTTTTTTTTTTAAACCGCAGTGTACTTTCACCAACCAATTGCAACCATTGTGTCTCCATTCGACCAATTAGAGTTTTGCTGATCGTCATTCAACCAATCAGAAGCATCATACTGCCAGTAATCATTCAATCACTCTTCACTGCCTTCAACCAAAACTAATTGTTTTAAATGTCAACTAAGCTACATATATATATATATATATATATATATATATATATATATATATATATATGTATATATATATTGTTTTTCGATTTGTTTTCAGTTCTTGAAACGTGCGACAGAGCTGAGGGGGCAAGGTGTGGATTGCCTAATCCCCAAGGTAGATACTGGCACAGATCCCACTGCACTCTAAGAATTGTGCGTAAACTGTGTCCTGCTATGTGCCGCCTTTGCGCAGGTAAGGGACCTTCTCACTTGCACTACCTGTTGTGTCTGTCTTACTGGTCGAAAGCTCATGACCTGTAACAATTAGTAGAAAGGAGCTCAGTTCCCATAAAAACTATTGGTGGTGAAAGAGGAGGCATCTAACCTTATACTGCTCTCTGCCTTTGGCATGTCTTCCGTCGTTGTGTCTGTTTATCTAAGATCACAGAGTCATTCTTTGTTTAACATGTTTGCTATTAAATTGTTTGTTTTTACAAATGCACAGCCTCTGCTTGCAGTTAGTAAAGCAGGTACCCTGCTCAATATTTGTGGAATTGTCCACATACCTGTTGTCCAAAGCTTGCTAAGGATTTCGGCAAACATCTATTTGCGAAGGTTTATAAGTTAGAAGAAGAGGTATTAAATATTTATCTTGTAGTTTCATTCAACGTAAAAAGTATGTCTTCTTTTTTAGCAAAGCGATGCCGGATGTATAATGGCACAGTTGTTGATGTTCTCACCGAAACTAACAACAACAAGAACAATTTGTATGTGTGCACACTCAATGGGTGGTCCATAGGTAGGTACACTCACTGTATATTAATATACACTAAATTGGTGGTCCATAGGTAGGTACACTGTCTGTATATTAATATACACTGAATGAGTAGTCCATAGGTAGGTACACTGACTGTATATTAATATACGCTGAAGGGGTGGTCCATAGGTAGATACACTCACTGTATATTAATATATGCTGAAGGGGTGGTCCATAGGTAGGTACACTGACTGTATCGTAATATATGCTGAAGGGGTAGTTCATCAGTAAATACAGTAAGTACACTGACTGTATATTAATATACACTCAATGGGTAGTCTATTCTTACGTACACTGAATATATATTAAACCATGTTGATTGAGACAAGATAAAATATTATATCAAACTTAGTTGAATGTAATATGTGTTTTTCTTTTGCAGGCCCTCTGATAACAATTGACTATAATCATACAACTCAGACTTCAGTTCATGTTCAGAGGCACCATAGTACAAATATTGTACTTCCTCCATCGTCTGCTTTTTCCACTAGTTCCATCATCTCTACCTCCGTTGTCTCATCCACAGTAGCTCAGACGAGCAGAACCATAACTAGTTCTAGTACTGTTTCAACTGGTCATAGTTCTACCACAGGTTCCACAGGTAGCGGTACCAAACCATCACTCCCTCCTGCTGCAGTAACAACTGTTAGCGCTAGAGGTATTGAAGAGTGGATAAATAGTGCCTTAGAGAATGACCCATATGCAGATGATTATCTTGAGGACGGCGAGCTGCTGGACATCGATCTTGATAGTACGACTCCAACCACCAGTACAGCGGAGGCCTCTGAAGGCTCTGGCATCATTCAGGAGTTCATTGATTTTGACCTTGAGCTTTTAGATCGGGATCAAACTCGCAAAACAGTAACAAGGTCACCTACTATTAGAACATCTAGTCCCAGCAGTAGTGGCCCTGCCAGTTTGACTATCAGCAATACTGCTGGCACTGTAGGTAGTACTTCTACACGCACCACAGCCAAATCCAAACCTACCACTCTACCTACCTCTCTATCTTCTTCTACAATTACATCAGCAGTTCCTCGTACGTTTCAACAGCCCTCACCGACTCCGCTTCAAACTACTTCTACTATCAGAAGGAAAATTTCAAATGGAAATTTCGTTGCTTCAAGAGCGAACCAGGAATTGGTAGATGCTATCTACCCCAACAAGACTGGTTGGTATTCAGTGCTTGATGCTTTGTTGATAACGTCATGTTGCAAATGGTAGGCTATAGAGAGTGCGCTGTGAGTACTAGCGGAGTCTTGAGTTCTTTGTAATTGTGGTCAGTGTAAGATGTATAGTGGATAGTACTTATCTATTAGTAGCTCTGTAGTAAACACATTATAAGAATATTTGCCACCAAAGACACACTTGGCATACAAAGCAAATATTAGAGTGGACTAGCTGTTTGACCATCAAGTAAAACTTTTGATTCATGCGTCTATGAAAGCTTATTATATGATTTGGAAGTTGACTTGAGATCAAACCTAAAAAACAGCAAATACATGTAGTATAAAAAATAAAGTTTAGTTGATCAAATTCCATGATAGCTCAACTATGATCCTTTCCAAAAGATTTCTATTTTAAAATATCCAACTCTGTTCATAATTGACCTATGCATAGTGAGCTGACAGGAAACTTCTTGGCAGTACGTCTGTTACTTTAAAATGTACTCACATTGGTTCTGATGCAGTTAGTACCGCTGTGGGTACTTGTTGTTGGTTCGAGAATTTGATAATTCTCCTAAGAGTCTGTTGGATCATTTTTGGGTTTACTGGTGGTTAACTTTCGAATAAATTTAAAAAACCATTTTGATTTGTTTGTATTTCTTGTATGAAATTGTCTTACAGCTCTCTCGAGTGTATTAGATGTTGTTGCTATTCGCTGCTCATGTTACCTTTTTATGAGCTCTGAATTTAACTGGTTCTAAGATTCCCCCGTGAGGGTCTCATTAAAGTCATACCTCGACATCAATTCTCTCGTATCCCAAATCTATTTTTTCTATATAGAATAGCAAAATACAACTATCCATTTCCATCCTCTGAAAACAAACCACCTAAAAGCATGATAATGCAATGGAAAAATGTGTTTTTAATTGATCTAATTCACTATCTACTTTTACAAAGTAACCCATATCTATCTTGTGGTTCTGATCTGCAATAAAGTGTAGCATTGTTATGTACAGTTAATTGTTTGGAGTTCTTACTTTCGAGACAGAAGTAGTGAATAAAGGCATTTGAGAGAGACTTGACAGCAATCTGTTCTGTACACTACACTTTTGTGACACTAAGTAACATGGAATAAACTTGAGAGAGACTTGACAACAATCTGTTCTGTACACTACACTTTTGTGACACTAAGTAACATGGAATAAACTTGAGAGAGACTTGACAACAATCTGTTCTGTACACTAGACTTTTGTGACACTAAGTAACATGGAATAAACTTGAGAGAGACTTGACAACAATCTGTTCTGTACACTAGACTTTTGTGACACTAAGTAACATGGAATAAACTTGAGAGAGACTTGACAGCAATCTGTTCTGTACACTAGACTTTTGTGACACTAAGTAACATGGAATAAACTTGAGAGAGACTTGACAACAATCTGTTCTGTACAATAGACTTTTGTGACACTAAGTAACATGGAATAAACTTGAGAGAGACTTGACAGCAATCTGTTGTGTACACTAGACTTTTGTGACACTAAGTAACATGGAATAAACTTGAGAGAGACTTGACAGCAATCTGTTCTGTACACTACACTTTTGTGACACTAAGTAACATGGAATAAACTTGAGAGAGACTTGACAGCAATCTGTTCTGTACACTAGACTTTTGTGACACTAAGTAACATGGAATAAACTTGAGAGAGACTTGACAACAATCTGTTCTGTACAATAGACTTTTGTGACACTAAGTAACATGGAATAAACTTGAGAGAGACTTGACAGCAATCTGTTGTGTACACTAGACTTTTGTGACACTAAGTAACATGGAATAAACTTGAGAGAGACTTGACAGCAATCTGTTCTGTACACTACACTTTTGTGACACTAAGTAACATGGAATAAACTTGAGAGAGACTTGACAGCAATCTGTTGTGTACACTACACTTTTGTGACACTAAGTAACATGGAATAAACTTGAAATTTAACTTAAATAAATTTAGCTGATTAAACACACACTTAAAAATAAGTTATAATCTTACAGGAAACTTGATTCTGATTTTATCCTCGTTTTCATTTTTAATGATCTTCCGGCTTGGCTCTTTTTGCCTCGCTTTCATTATACCTTTTAGCTGGCCTTTTTAAAACTTCAAACTGGTCTGACAAAAAAGATTGAGTAATGCTGTTTTTAATACAGCCTCGTGCATATTCGACCCCCTTGTGGCCGCATAAAGAACCGTCTCATACGCACGCTCATATCTTAAACTTGTCTCATAATTCTAGGCAAAACTTGCTCAAAATTTTGCTCCTGTCTCAAATGTCTTGTATGAGGCACTCGTATGTCGAGGTATGAATGTATTCTGGGTTATTATGTTTGCCCAACTTTTTTTCCATGATTCTATTTTATCGCATCTTGGCTACTTTGAGAAAAAATCAGTCAATGTAACAAATAACACGTTAAACATTTAAAATCTTTCAGAAATAGAGAGGTGGGGTATAAAATAGTCTACCATATTAAAACAGGTTTATTTCACTCACTTGAGAGGCTCATCAGCTGATTCTGCGAGCTATGTAGCGCGCTCGCCACATAAATATTTTATTATCATCAGGTCAAGGTTTTTACATCATGGTGAGCACGCGACTACAACTTTGTTTTAAATTTATGTATTATTAGCGTTAAGCCCGGGGTCGCTTGGGATTTTTCCACTTTTAATCAGGTAATCTGCAGCAAGTGTGTAGATTTTTAACGCAAATTGCTACACCGCTTTCACAACATCAACCTACGAACACGTTCATTGAGAGCAATTGTCATTAACGCATGCAGTGTTGAGTTTCTAATCTTATAGATGTTTAAGAGGCTCGTTCTCAGAAACCAGACAGAGTTTTGATACCAAATATTTTGATCTATTCGGCGGAAGGCCTGGAGCATATGTGTGTAAAGTTTGGATTAAATCAACCAAAAAAAGGGGAAACGCATAACATTTATACAAATGAACAAACAGACAGACAGACAAACAGACAGACAATGACAGTGTGATTTGTTAACTTAAATTACAGCAAACCAGCAATAATATTCGTCCTTCTCACACCTTCTATTCTTTTGTACATACATCTTGATTGGTCAATCAAAGTTCAGTATGGGAACTAATAAAACTATCAGTGGCCATGCTTAATGTGTCATGGTCATTAGCCTCACGACTAGCCTGTTCAGTTATAGATACAGTCAAGCCTTCATTTATGAATTTTCAAACATATGTTAAGTTCTAGCGACCAAATGAATTGGCAACATACACGTACAATTTTTTCCAAGTATTGAAGTTTTGTAAGCAAAAGTTAAAAGGGTGTTAAAATTAAAATCATAAAAGAATATATAAGCTGAGTTAGTTTAAATTTCACCAAGGTCAAGGTTATAGTAAGTTAGCAGAACACCATCTTTACCTCTTAATCTAGTCTTCATCTTTTTCATCTCATCTTCTAAAATCTTCGGATAGTCCACAGATGGATGTTTAAGGGGCTGGTTCTCAGGAAACCAGACAGAGTTTTGTAGACAAATATTTTTGGCAACTCGCCGGAAAGCACGAAGCATATGCGATTGAGCCGGCAAAAAACGTAAAAACGCATCACGGTAACACAGACTAACATACACACAATGACAAACTATAGTATATTTATATAAAATGTTACTATGATTGCAGCCCCTTGCGTTCTGCCAGACAGATCCTACTGTAACCAGCCCATCTCTGGCAATGTGTCTCTCATGTTCTCCCGTGAGGACTGTGCTGGCAACCCATTTTTTTGCCCCGGGCTCTGTGGTCTCTGCACGGGTGAGTAGTAATTAGCAAGCTCAGGATTCAGTACACATTCTACCTTTTCTTATATGAGATACGGAGGCATCATGGCCTTTTACTATAATACCAAGGCCTAGTTTTATAGCCGTTAGCATTGGTATTCCGTGTCTTTATCTGCAAGCTAGAAAGAAAATTTTGTTTGTACTCGCCCCAAACTTAGGCTCAATATTTTTGCTTGTTAAAGCTTTTAAAGCCAGCATGTGCATTTGTTCTAGTGCAATAAGCTATGATATATTTCATAAAATAGATGCAGGATTAGAATAATGGTGAGTTGATGTCATGGTAAAAGAAGATCGTGTATGAAAATGCAGACTGAGAAAAAGATGGCTATCTGATCGTAATTTCTATTGCACACTTGCAGTGGTCACGTGTAAGGACTACAGTAACCAGTTCTATAGTCCAGGGCAGACCTGGTACAGCAACTATGCTAGACTTACTTGCACTTCCGGAGGAGTGGTCGCCAAGAGAGGTAAGTGGCAGCGGCGTATGCATTTCTTCATCTCTTCATTTTTTCCTCCATCTTTCCACTCTTCATCTTCTCACTCATTGTCTGGTGAATCAGTTCAATGCCATCAGCTATCAGCTCACTATGCTGGCTGTTTTAGAATAGACACGTATTTAGAATAGATCAATAATAGACTATTAATAGAATAGACATCTTTTAGAAGGAGTCATAGTTGAGCAAATGAACTTGCTTTTTTATACTAGTTGCTATTTTGTAGCTGATTCAAAAGCTTTTTTGTAAAACCAGAAGTTTTCTCTCATTTCATCTTTCTAAATCATATAACAGGTTTTCATAGACGCCCCAGTCAAGAGTTTAACTTGACAGGTAAGCAGATTGCTGGTTCAGATATTTGCTTCATTTCCCAAATTTTTATTTTGAATAAAATGGTCTTTTAATAAGACATTGTATTTTTATTAAATTGTTTTTACAGCCGAATCAGTTAATGAAGTCTTCATTAGTTCACACGACTTAGATATACCTATAAAACTGCATTTTACAAAACTATATGACAGATTGATTGTAAAAACTAAATTAAATTCAGAAACTAGATACATGAGCATTAATCAATAAGAAATAATTATATACATGAAGTACTCATCAATAAGAAATAATTATATACATGAAGTACTCATCAATAATAAATAATTATATACATGAAGTACTCATCAATAATAAATAATTATATACATGAAGTACTCATCAATAATAAATAATTATATACATGAAGTACTCATCAAGAATAAATAATTATATACATGAAGTACTCATCAATAATAAATAATTATATACATGAAGTACTCATCAATAAGAAATAATTATATACATGAAGTACTCATCAATAAGAAATAATTATATACATGAAGTACTCATCAATAAGAAATAATTATATACATGAAGTACTCATCAATAATAAATAATTATATACATGAAGTACTCATCAATAATAAATAATTATATACATGAAGTACTCATCAAGAATAAATAATTATATACATGAAGTACTCATCAATAATAAATAATTATATACATGAAGTACTCATCAATAAAAAATAATTATATACATGAAGTACTCATCAATAATAAATAATTATATACATGAAGTACTCATCAATGATAAATAATTATATACATGAAGTACTCATCAATAATAAATAATTATATACATGAAGTACTCATCAATAATAAATAATTATATACATGAAGTACTCATCAATAAAAAATAATTATATACATGAAGTACTCATCAATAATAAATAATTATATACTTGAAGTACTCATCAATAATAAATAATTATATACATGAAGTACTCATCAATAATAATATAAATGGAATACTAATCAATTATAATAAATAACAATATACATAGATAGATACCCACCTACTGACATGTCTGCACACCTGGTTGCATTTATATACACTCAAATTTCTTGTTATGACAGGGTGCTTTTATGAGCAATTGAGGAAATTCATTGAGGCTGGTGAAACACTCCACCACGAAGATGGCTTTTTAGTTTATGATTGCACATGTGATGTGGCCTTGCAGAATGACATCTGGTCACATGATCTCGAGTGCCATAGAAGTGTCAGTTCTGAGCAGAAAATCACTGTCGCACCTCAGAAAGGTATTCAATGTTTTTTGGCCTCAGGGCTACCTCTTGTCATTGTGCTTGCTGCAGTCTATGCAACTAGCTGTCTGTGTTTTTACAGTTTGTGCTCTTACAGGTTAACAAGGAGCTCTCTCTTGCTAAATTGTAATTGTTTGTTCTCATCACTTTGTATGTTATGGCCTATGTTCTGTTTAGGTTATGGCTTATGTTATGCTTAGCTTATGGCTTATGTCATGCTTAGGTTATAGCTTATGTTCTGCTTAGGTTATAGTTTATGTTCTGTTTAGGTTATAGCTTATGTTTTCTTAGGTTATCGTTTATGGTATGCCTAGGTTATAGTTGAGCTTTTTTTCACAAACACAAAACGCATGACAGTGATCCTTCTGTTTTCATAGGTAATGAGGCGGCACAATAAGTGATAATCCATAAAAAGAAACTATTTTTTCAAGTATTTGTATGAGCCAAAATTTTATGTTGATGTTGATGGTTGCTGTGAGGACCTTCTATTTATCCTCCTATTGAGCTGTAATAATTGAGAGGCACATGGACGGCCACTGCGTCGGCCACGACGCGGTGCTCTGGAAAGTTGTATGTCTATGGTAGTTGTCAAATTGTTTTGAAATTAAGTTCAAAAAGTCATTTATGCAAAACAAAAGGTTGTATAAAAATCACACCTAATCTACTACTATCTCAACCTATGTTTTACAACAATAAAATAAATATTAATTAAAGCTGTAGGCCTAACCTACTGTACTGTATGAAATTTAACAACAGCGATAATGAAATATGTTTATTATATCTTTGAAATGCAATATTAGAAGCAAAATGGCAAGCTGCTGTGTAATATACGCAATTTGAAAGTTGGTTGTGTTGAATCTGGAATGGTTTTGATAGCGATCTGTAACAGAAAGCAAGCATCAGCATTCACGCGTCTGGAAGTTGTCTGCAAACTTGAGCAAAACAAAAAATGTTCTCGTCATAAAAGGGCATTGTAGTTCGGCCCTAGCTTGTACATAAGATGTAAAGAATTTTGGCTAACGTTTTAAATAATTTAATGAAACCTTGGATATTGGACAAAAAAAAACATTGGCTGATAAACGGTGTACCACAATTTTGTACCTGTAAATCGGTCTACATTTATTACAGAAACCTTCGGATAAATAAACTCAAATGATTATTTTTATAATTAAATCTTATAATAATTTTATAAAATCAGATAATTATTCTTATAATTAAATATTTTTGCAAGATTTTAAAAACGGAAAGATACTAGAAACCTTCGGCAATTGGACAATGCCATAGACTGGTGAAATGTGCAAGATTTTTTTTCGTGAAATACGCACGGCTTAATGGTTCCTACTCTCGGTCGCACGGCTTTATCGGCGTTTTTTTGGCCGGTCTAAATTTTGATAAAAAAGGTGGCAGGTTTTAATCGCGATTTTAGTCCAAATTAATCTGTTTAGTTATGTATTATCCGATCAAATAGGTAAGGTTTAAGATATTGTCTACAAATTTCAAAGACTTGGTAACATAGTTAAATAGGTTTATATGAATATATATATGGTGTATAAATGTTTTGTATTGTTATGATACTTAAACTACTCCATTAAAAAATGGTTAAATTTGTTAATGAGATTTCGGTACAAGGGTTTGCGACGGTGTTGATGAATAATTTTCGTGAATTGTGTGCAAACATGCATTTATCATAAAGCTCCCAAACAATTGCTTCGCTCGTGTTTGGTCGTGGAAATACTCAGACGTTTACATTGGTATGTCTCAGTAGGAGTATTGGAGTAATTCTATCAATATTTACGCTGCTTGAATGTAAATATGAATTTTTGGCTACACTGCTATCTGGAGTTTTCGTCTTTACGGTAAAATGAAGTACCATTTTATTTATAGATTTTAATTGAAAACTGAATAAGAATTTTGTTGTATTATTTTATAAAAGTTTAATTGTTTGGTATTATGCATGTGAAATAGTACATCGATGGTCAGATTAAAAAAATAATTTTATGATATGGAGGAATCTTCATAAATGGCCTCAACTCAAAAGCACTTCTTGCTTCTAACAACCATTTAAGAATGCATTTAAAATCCTTTTATATAGGGGCTTGGAAATGATTTAAACAAAAATACATTGTTGTATTACGTAAATTTTGAGATCTAGATATTACTTGTTTTCAGTAGAAGTTAACCCGTTATGATGACTGTAATGCAATTGTTCGAATAAGCAGTGGAGTTCTCTAGCTAAAGTTGGTAGTGTTTCATGTCTTTATGAAACACTTTTTAGTTGTAAGCAATTGATTGACGTAAGTGTCGATACTACGTAAGTGTCGATACTACGTAAGTGTCGATACTACGTAAGTGTCGATACTACGTAAGTGTCGATACTACGTAAGTGTCGATACTACGTAAGTGTCGATACTACGTAAGTGTCGATACTACGTAAGTGTCGATACTTCGTAAGTGTCGATACTTCATTTCTCCTTCCATAAAAGTAAACGTGAAATTTTAGTAGATTTTATCAAAAAGTATCGGTAGTTTTCTCTCATTTTCGATTGTTTTTGATCTGCTCGATTGCATCTGACCGCCAGGATGTTTCAAGATTAAAACGACAAAACTAGATGGGGATTAAAAATCTCAGAAGAAAAACATATGCGAAATGACATCACTAGTTGTTATCGTTGCTATAGTTTATATCGGCTATTATGTATGTTCAAGTTGCAGCGTTACACGTTTCTATTCTGCCGGTCTCGCTGCACCTGTAGATGTCGTAATCACACTTTTGCTTGTTCTAAGCGTAGCGTATTAACCGTGAAATTGTGTATTGAATTTTGAAACATCCTACTAGTAACATCATCTCAAAAAGCAATCGCAATTGGTAAAAAAATGTCAATACTTTTTTCTAAAATCAACTAAAATTTTGTGTAAGTTTATTTTTAAGAATTATTAAAAGATTATCTTGCTCAACATTTCTAATTTTATGTAAAGAAAACCAATTTATTACACTTTATTTTATTCTTTGAAATAATTTTTTAATGTTGGATAAATATTGACCATGTTTGGTAAAAGTTTCATGACAAATGGCCAAATGTTTCTGTTTCTCATGGAATAGTACTCTAACAGTTTGTAACTGTTCCTTTTAAATGTTTCTAAAAATTTATTACAGATCTGTTTCTAATTTCAATTGTTTGTATACAACAGCAAAAATTCGCAAGTCTTTGGGAGTTTTATTGCTTGCTGATTTTGTTTGGAGCCAAAAAAAGAATAAGCAGCATTGCATATGGCACCAGCCAGTACTCTCCTAATCAAATAAAGGTTAAGGGACTCAGTCTTCATAACTCACCCATATAACGGAACATTCATACCTTGGAGATCAATCAATAAACAAATGAAATAGCAGGAGTCATCATTTTTATATAACACTGCTATTGCATTATGGCTTTAAAAACCTCAAAGGGTCTGTCGTTAGAGGCTGGCAGTGCCAATGACATGATATAAAGGAAGAAGTTGGTACGACTTTTATTTTGTATCCATTTATGGAATTCTGAAAAACTGAGACAGGATTCGGCTTGAATTGTGACAAGACTTGTATTCATATTCGTATAATATCATTTATATTTAAGATAAATAAGATTTATGCAACATCAATTCCATTTTTTCCATTTTATTTTATGGCCGATGTTAAAGATGGACAAATAGTCTACTAGTACAACGTAATGCTTCATCCCCTACAACAAGATGAGGAGCTGAATAGATTATAAAGGGCTAAATGAATACCTGGGTAATAAAAGTCTGCGCACAGAAAATTTATTTTTATCTAACTTATAACTACAGTTACCATTCTAACTCACAAACTTCATATCATGAATAAAGTGTTTTGCGCTGTTCAAATAAATTAAGAGAAAAAATAAAACAATTGTAAAGGTTGTCAAATAACTTTCAAACTCCATATCATGGAGAAAATGTTTTGTGCTGGTCAAATAAATTAAGAAACAAAATAAAACAACCATAAAAGTGTTTTAATGTAAATGCGAAATAATTAGAAAGTAATATCCAAATTAAGGCTGTTCTTCTAGGATTACAACAACAGATGGTTTGGTAATGATTGTAAGTGATGTGTGTGTGTGTGTTAGTGCGTGTGTGTGCGTGTGCGTGTATGTGTGCTGTTAAGGTTATTGTACTAGCTATTCATCAAAACTTTGATGGATAACTGGTACTAATGTAAAAATGAGATATCGGGTGGTCTTTGTCCAACTGTATGAAGAAAAAATGTAAAGGCTATTGCTACTCGAGATAATACAATTTTCCGCATGAGAAATATTAGCCTTTACCATGATTTAGAAATTGAACCTTACGAAAAACGAAGAAGTTCACGAAAACATGAAAAAGCCTCATGTTTCATAAAGTTAACAGAGTTCATAGAGTATCAATTTATGCATCATTTAGCGTGTGCAATTGAGTAAAGGGTATGGGGTATATGATAAGAGCGATAGATTGCTAAGGATTGTAGGCCTATTAATAGTTCAGTGGCTAAATTCGAGGTTTTTAAACTTGTGGTCGCAATCACCGTGAGTTCAACTCCATAAAAGTTTGGTAGTCTGTTGTCTATGTATACAAGTTTGCTGTGCGTTTTACCTCTGCAGTTTTATCGTGTCCATTTTAAACCTTTTCCCATTGTTAGCCAGCCTGTATTTCGGTAGGCGAGTGTACCACTCTCGACGATCACAGATGCACAGACCCCTACTATACAATCACAGACTGTACCTCTATTCAAGTGGCAAGCATCTGTGGAGCTATGTGTGGCAAGTGCATAGCCACACAGTGTCAGGACTCGGCTGGGAGGGTGCATGCAGTAGGTGAATCTTGGATCACAGGCAATGGAAAACTTGTCTGTACTGAAAAGGGTGTAACAACCCTCAGAGGTTGGTATATCTCTGCTGCATTTTTAGTTTGTTTTCGTATTGTGGCTGTTAAAAATTGCAACGCTTCTCATCAAATGCAAATGGTTTTTTTGTTTTTCAACTCTTTTACTACAGAATTTTTTGCTTCTGACAGAATTAATTCTTGCCGAAAGATTTTTGCTGATGTAAACCCAATATTCTTGTTGTAAAAGCTAAAGCTTACGTCATAGAGTTTTTATCTGAAGCTTGTTTGTGGTCAGCAGAAAGTTCTGCACACAAATCAATGCATTTGACCAGCAAAAGTCCTCTTAAATATTTCGTTTTAGTTTAGTAAAGCTGGCTTCAAGAACGGCTTCAAAGACGGCTTCGTTGTTTGACCAAAACGTAGACACCCATTCTCTGATATAAATATATAGTTATTCAAAATATCTTAGGTCCAGTGCTGAAGAATTTCATTGGAAGAAATAGGTTTAGGTTGCTGTTTACAATTTTTCTTTTCAACCATCCTGAACTAAAAGTAATAAGAAAGGAAACTAAGTAAAACTGAGTGAAAAGAATACTAATTGGTTCATTTTTATGGCAAAAATAACCCAATATTCTAAATTTATTGTGGTAAAATTTTGGGTTAACTCTGTGATGCGTCATCAATGTTTTTTATAGGTACATGTACTAAGGCGAGGTATAAAAGCTTTCTGTAGCAAAAGATTTGACTTGTTCTATGACTTATCAGCTAAATCATAATTATTAATCTCGGCTGATTATTTCTTGTCATTATTAGCAATTTATTCTTCAAGAACTCATAAACAGTTAAATCACTCGCTAGCTCTCACAGACCCTTAGACCATTGATTTTACATTTAGGTGTAGGTTATTGAGCTGATTGTGAAGAACAAGGAATTCTATTCCAAGCATAAGATCCTGTAAACTTCTATTTGAATGCTATGGCGCTTTTTTTCAACCCCTTCCCTATAGGGGCATTTAGTTAGAGGCGTTGTTCAAATGAAGGGTGGCGCTGTATTTTTGCGACTACCTCGTCCAAACTTTGGAAAGATAAATTTAAGATAAATGGGCGAAGCTATGCTCACGTCACCTTTATTTTACACTCTCCTTTTTGCTAAACCGCTTTTCATTCACGTCAAAGTATCAGACCAAGGTAAACAAGAAACTACTTTGATTATAAAATATCGGCGTGGTGCTATATCGAGTATTTTGAGGGTGTCGCTTTCAGAGTTTTAAAGAAAAAATCGTAAAGCTTTGGAGTTAAAAAACAAACATAACTTTTTTAAAGACATTTTTAACAATTTGAAGTTAGAATATGCCATAAAAATGGCTGCTATTACAGCGTACGGTTTTCCTGAAGAGTATTCTCATCCTTCATCAAAACGCTTTAAATTCTTGAGGTAATATTGTAAACCACACATTACAGACGAACCCGAAAACAACAGATATGATTTAGACTTTAGTGACTTCGTATCAGTGTGTAGTTGTGATGATTGTGACGATTGATCTTCTCAGTACATCATAACTAAACCCATGGCACCACTACAGTAATAGCAAAAGAGTTATTGATGTAACCGGGTTATTATTAGTGTTATTTTGCAGACACTTCTAAGGATCACTTTCTATTATGGGTTTGTAAAAGAAAAAGTCAAAGTGCCGGTCTAATAGAGGTAACATTAAATTAAAAGGTGGCTTAGTATTTTTCAACCCTTTTCTATAGTGGCGTTATATTAGAGGTGGCATTCAAATGAAGGTGGCATTCAAATAGAGGTTTTACGGCAATTTTCTGTTAAAGCTTTAAAGACACACATCATATCAATCGGTTCAGTGATGGTTAATAATGGTTGATGGTTGAACCTGCCCTATATGTTGAGGGCAATATAACCGCTAGCTCTTCTAATCTATGGCCTCGTCAACTGCAGGTTGTAGATTTACTCAGAGGAACACGTTTATTGAGGTTGGAGGCAACTACACATACAACCAATCAGGAGCAGAGTACTACTGCAAGTGTGACCAGCTATCTGAGTACCGATATCAGCTTTCGTGTGAGGGACAGCGAAAAAAGTCTCGCCTCTCTGTCACTACGCTTCGTCCCGGTTGGTGCTATTCTTCCAATACTTGAATATTGTACCATGAGAGTTGAGATTTGTCAAACCTTGACTGAGCTGTCGATGGTAAAAGTACCTGAGCTACTTGTAGTTGTCAGACCTAGACTGAGTTGGATTATTAGAGCTGTCGATAGTAAGAGTACCTGAGTTACTTGTAGTTGACAGACCTTGACTGAGTTAGATTATTAGAGCTGTCGATAGTAAGAGTACCTGAGTTACTTGTAGTTGTCAGACTTTGACTGAGTTAGATTATTAGAGCTGTCGATAGTAATAGTACCTGGGTTACTTGTAGTTGTCAGACCTTGACTGAGTTGGATTATTAGAGCTGTCGATAGTAAGAGTACCTGAGTTACTTGTAGTTGACAGACCTTGACTGAGTTGGATTATTAGAGCTGTCGATAGTAATAGTACCTGAGTTACTTGTAGTTGTCAGACCTTGACTGAGTTGGATTATTAGAGCTGTCGATAGTGAGACTACCTGAGCTACTTGTAGTTGTCAGACCTTGGCTGAGTTGGATTATTAGAGCTGTCGACAGTAAGAGTACCTGAGTTACTTGTAGTTGTCAGACCTTGACTGAGTTAGATTATTAGAGCTGTCGATAGGGAGACTACCTAAGCTACTTGTAGTTGCCAGACCTTGACTGAGTTGGATTATTAGAGCTGTCGATAGTAAGAGTACCTGAGCTACTTGTAGTAGTTTCTCTCGAGAATGCGCAAAAATAATGAACTGATAGAGCTCGGTGTTGTTTGTTCATAGACTGATGCATGCCAACAACAGCTTATGTCTGGCCTCTCTAAACGTTTTGTTTAGTGGCACAATGCACAGCCAGATGAATTAAAATTTGACCTATCATATTTAAAAAACTAAATATGTCATCAAAATTTTGGTTCTTGTTTGATCATCACTCAATGATTAGCGAATGACCTGAGGAGACCTATTAGTACATATGGAGCAATCAATTAATCAATACATATTCAATCGAATAATTCAGTCAATTAAATATAGCAAGCCATACAATTTGCAAATTCCTTACTATTTGCTAACTTATGCTCGTTGGTTTGTGTATATTGGTTAGCGTGTTTCTAGTTTTCACGATATGTAAATCTATGAAATTTATTGTTATGTATACTAGTACACTGGGGGCCACGAGTACTGGGAGAGAATGTCAGGTGAGCCAATAAAGCTCAGAAAGTAATTATATGCACAATTGTTCAGTTATGTCTATTTGGCCGGCTGGTACAGGTGTTACTGCATCGGATTAACAACCGACCGCAGGCTAGACCCTACACAGTGTTACCTTTTTTTTATCAGTTTATGTTCTCTTTTTACCTCAAAATGTGACTGGATGGACACGACTTTTATTATAGTAAAGACTAGCTGAATGTTCGGCGTTAAACTGGTAACAAAAGGGTTTTGCACAGAAAATTTATTTTTTATCAATATTTACAACATTTGTCAATCTAAAGATCCAAACACACTAGGCGATTTTATCGCGAGCGTCATGAAGAGGGCGGAGATATCGCTGGCGTGGGCCTAAACACACTTGAGCGATTCACTAGCAAACAATATAGTGGGCACGCTCACAAACTGACAGTAAAATTCTGTATCATTAATTTCTTCGGAGTTAATAAATTTAGGTAAGTCAATATGGCACCGTCTAGGTGACAATGTAAACAACTTCCACTTTTGTTATTAAACTCATCTCACTTTCACGGATTGTACGATACAAGAAGACAATAAAAAACGGTTCTTGTATTTTTAACTGTAATATTTTATGGTTTTTATATATATTTTATTTTGTAGTTGTTTTTTATATTAAATATTTATCATTCTCAAGATGGTCAACCTGCGCAACGATTGACTCCACATGTTGGTTTTCAACTCGGATATTTTGGAATTTTTGTTTGCATTGGTGTGCAAGGCTGGGAGTGCTTTTATTAAATATATAAACAAGTCCGTGTTCATTCTGATGATGTTTCAATTATAACAAAATAGCAAAATGTTGCTGCTGTACGTTGGTGAACGTCGATAAGAAATAATTACCCGTCATAAAATTGCATTCTGGGGAAACATTAACCAATCGAAAAACATCTCGCTAGCGATAAAGTTGTGATGAGAATGTCTAGCGTTATCGCTCGCTGAGTGAGTTCTAGCGCAGATTAGCATCACACAGCGCGATATCGCGCTAAATATCACCTAGTGTGTTTTCACCTTAACTTATAAATGAAGGTGATTGTTTATTTCTGTGTGTGTCCTATCAATGCATTATTCAAGTATTTGAAAGCTCGAGGCGTAGCTAAAACAGATTATTGAAAAACATTTTTACTTACGCTACACATTTGCTCAAGATTTAAATCAACTGAATGCCCAGCATTGCACGGGTAATAAAAACACCTTTTAAACAGTATCCAGTAGAGTATTTGCCATTGGCTGAGTTTCTTTACCCAATGAATTCAAGTAACTTAAGCTAGTAACTTGTAATAGTCTCAAGCTTTAGTGCAATAAGAGCAGTGTCCATTTTTCTGTCTGGGCATAAAAAGGGTTGTACCTCATAGTACCTCACACCTCGAAAGGTTGCACCTCACACCTATACATTCAGCGAATGCACACATATAAAGCCAAGTGCGCTATCACTTGCATCGGATATTAATAATTGTTTTTATAATCCTCACGCATCTCTCAGACAATCATGATCTTCAAACTTGATAGATTAAACAATTATTCTATACTATGGCTGCGTAGCGCAGTGGTTAGCTCGATTAAGCGCAAAACTGGTATTTTAAATTTTAATCCAGCGCGAAGTGTTTTTTTTAAATTCTTAGCGAATTATAATCAATATAATTGGAAATACGACAGACAAACAAACATTTAGATTTATATATAGAGCTTAGCAATTTCTAGTCATCTTTTCTTTGAACAAGTTGTGAAGTCAAACTATTTGAACATTACAAAATAACAATTTAATCTTTGTGTTGTTGGTGTTTTATTCAACCAACGAAAATTTTATAATAACAGCTATGCAAAATCTGTGCCTGCATTTTATTGTAAAAATGAAAATATCTAAATTATGCTTTTATTTGGAAAGTTGTCTGCTATAGGCATAGTTTTTGAGGAAAATAAATTATTCTTTATATTTAATAATATATTGATTTGTGTAATATTAACTAATGTTCTGTTTCGAAGATCAAAATATGATTTCTTTTGTTACCTTTGTATTTTGCTGTGTTTATTAATTGTGTCATAAAATTTGCAGTTTGCCTTGCAAGATACAGTAGTTTGTAATTGATCTGAAGCTCTACACTAGCTAACATTTCATCATTGTTGACCACCTTTGCACAAAACAGAATTGTCAGTTGTTTATTAAAGGTTGACTTGCAACAAAATTCACATTACAGTTATTTGGTATCAAAATATTTACCATGTCTTACTCTGTTGTGTTGTAGGTGCAAAATATGTGGGAATATGATAACAAGCTCTTAAAAGCTAAAAAACGAACAGTTAATAGCAGCCATACAAGACCGCCGTAGTTTGGATTCTCTTTCCAAAACGACTCAAATGGGACGTAGTTGTTACAAGACGGTTTCTGTTTACATTTTCATGCAACCTCATTCGTCGAAATATTTTCACAAATGTACTTCACGCATTCAATAAAACCATGTCTATTGTTTTTACGCGTTTATTTTATCGTCATTGTAATACTGTCATTTTTAGCACTGCCATCTTATAACTTACCGTAAAAATTCGTTAAATTTTTCAACCCTAGCTTGAAGAAGTACATATCATTGTCTGATAATCATGACGAACCTGTTGGTCACCTGTGATAATCGAAAAGTGCAGCAGAAATTATTTGCGAAGTATTGGGTCACATGATCAGATTACGACTTGACGATTAGATCTACCTGAAACAAAACTGTAAAGTAGCGAGCATCTGTATTTGATACGGGGTTTTGGTAAAACCCAAAGTGTTTGTCATAAACTAGTGCTACGATAAGTTTTATATTAAGCTTTTTATTGGCCTTTCAATTCACGTGAGAACATCACGTGACAAAACAATAACCAAACTGTAATGACTACGTCAGATAAATAAAGAGATTCCAATCTACGGCGGCTTTTCGTTTCTGAGCTTTTAAGAGCTTCTAACCACATTTTCACATATTTGGCACCTACAACACAACAGAGTAAAACATGGTGAATCTTTTGATACCAAATAACTGTAATGTGAATTTTGTTGCAAATCAACCTTTATAGGAGATGTCACAATTGTTTTGGCTGGGCAAACCTGTGGGCTAACATGAGACAGTCATTCACCTGAATAAGCTATTTTAGTATGGTCAACATTGTACAATCAGCTTTTAAAACTAGCTGCTAATCTTCCTGTGCGCTCCATTATTTTAACACATTTACTGCAGATTTGTCAACAGAAGTTGTTTACCCCTGCCGCAGAGTAGACAACCCCAAATGTGGACAGCTTTCATCAGAGTTTTGGACTGATGAATTGTGTACAAGTAGCAGTGTTGGCTGGAGAAGTTTTATGGCACGTGTTTGCCCTGCACTTTGTGGCCTCTGCCAGGGTATCTACTAATTTCACTTTATAATAAAAGTTATAATGTCATCGCTGCTCGCTGGAGAGAGTGTTGGTAATGCAACCTTGAAGTTCAGAGAATATAGAATGTCTATTTTGGTTTTCGAGAAACATTGTGGATAAACACTGAAATATTTTAAGCTTTATGGTAGATACTTATCATTATACTCTGGTTTAAGCAAATTTCATTAGTTTTTCATTGGTTTCAGTATTGATATCTGCAAGTAGCAGCTGTCCGTAAACTCGTAAAAGTGTAAAGCAAATGAATGGATTAAATTCATTTGGATTCTTCGAATCGCAGCTCTGTTCTCTGCGTCTGTCTTTCTTCGATTTCCTCTTCATATCTTGTTACATTTGACTAACTATCCTCTCAGTTGCTCCATCGGCCACACCTCACCTGATTATGACTCACGTGTCTGCTGCAGCCTCCCAGTGCAGAGGTTATGATGGAAAGGTCTACGCAATAGGTGACAAGTGGCTGTCTTCTAACACCCTTCATACTTGCACTGTCACCGGAATAAGACAACTCTAGCCACTGGAACAGTGCGTAGCTTTGCCATGTGAGTGCTGCCAGTGTCCTTCGATAGCATTATCATCTCTCATTATAGATAAACCTACACAAAATTGTAAAAAGCATCGATATGTTTCTAACATTTGCGATTGTTTTTGGATGTTTGAGGTGATCTCAGATACAAATTATTTCAACATTAAAATCAATAAAACCTGATCGCGGTTAAAACGCTCGGAAAATGAATACCAGCCAGAATGACGTCACTAGTTGTGCGGGCTGCCTGTGTCTCTCCCGTTTTTGATATCATATATTGAGATCGGGTTTCAACGTTATGCTTTTCTATTCTGTTGGTCTCATTGCCAAAGTGCAACTATAGACGTCATAATCGCACTTTTGCTTGCATTTGAGTGTTATAAGCGCAGGCAAGTTTTGTGGATTTTAATCTAGAAACATCTTGGCAGTCGTATTACTTTAAACTTCAAAAACAATAGCAAATGGTGGAGAAATACTGATACTTTCTAATAGAATCTATTAAAGTTTTTCTTTTAAATATGTATTATTATATTTCTAGTTGGTGAACCAAAATTAATTGCTTCAGAAATTTGTACTTTAATTGAAAATAACAATTGACCTTTTACAGCTAATCACAGAAAAATTGAAATTTCGTACAAGTGAGATATACAACAGATTCAAAGCCTGTACAAGTGAGATATACAACATATTCAAAGCCTGTACAAGTGAGATATACAACATATTCAAAGCCTGCACATAGCTCAGAGATGGAGATGTACGATGAAGCTTCAATGAAATTGCTAATATTGCACTGATTTCCAGCATTGATTTTCCCCAATCCATTCTGATGAGTCACATATTGCTGCTTGAGCAATAATTTTGTATTTTTGCATGCAAATTATATTGAATATGAGTCATATACTCTTGCTGTATGAAGTTGCGCTTGTGTATTTTTAATCTCGGTGTGTGACTTATTCGATGAGAGTACCATTTTGTGCAGTATAGTTTTGAATATAGCTTCATTTTGCACAGCATTGTTGTGTTTCTTTAATAGTATGAGGGCTTTTATAATCATATACAAGGATGTTTCACTTGGACAAAGAAAATTTTAACCCATTTCAAAACTTCAGCATTTATATACATGTATATATTTATACATATATGGTGCACAGAAGTTGGTACAATTAGTATGACTTCAATAGACCACCTTATTGTCGCCAAATATTGTACCGCCAGATACTGTAGTGGTGGGCAAGTAGGTGTTACATCCAATGTTCCAATAATTACTAGAATCATGTGTAGTTGTTCTTACATACCAGCACTTGTCCATCTCCTCTTCGAGTCGGAGATATTTCTCCACTTTTTGTTGCTGGCTATGTTGTAGTCATTAGGTACTGCTATATCTGCTATAGTAGCCCTTTTGTTCTCCTTGTCAACCATCGCAATATCTGGCTGGTTTGCCATGACATGCTTGTCAGTCTGGATGTACAAGTCTCAGAGAAACTTAGCACGGTCATTGTCATAAGATTTCCGGTAGCTTTTCACTAGTGTTGTGGTTTATAGAGGCCATACTCATTGCATCAACCTTTGTACACTATATGTATATAGATTTATATATACGTATATATACATATATACGTATCTATATATGTATATATAATATATATGTTTATATATAAACTTGATAAAAAATATATACATTACACTTCACTAACTATATAATATAAATTGACTGAAAAAAATGGCTGCACTAGCATATTCTAGTACAGACTGAGGAATGCCAACACATGAAACTGACAGTAGATAAAAACAAATATAAGCAATCATTTAAACTTTTCGTATATATATAATATATTCCTTCTGTTTGGTGTTGCTAATTCAGGTTTGAACAATTTACCGTATTTTACTAATAGGCATAAGTTTGGCTATGTTTTTGTAGATTGGCGTGTGCTTTTATTTTCCAATTTTTATCAACGTTTTTGCTCTTTCAAATTTGCTTAGTCCTGTCTAAGTTGTGGTTACTCTTTGGATTGAATGAAGTTTTGTGTTATTTGAATTCTGTTTGAATCTGGATTTGATTTCTGTTTCCCACAATCCAATGTACATTTCTGTTTTCTTGTCAGTCTTGTGATTGCGGTTTCTAAGTGATGTTTTTGGTGGCACAGTTGCTGTCTAGCGGGCATTAGGATTTGTCTGCACTTTCATTTACTGTCCGGTTCATTGTGTTTTTTTTCTTCATTCAGTTTATTGTTCTGTGTATTTACTAAGCTCTCCATGTTCAGCATGCATAAGTAGCTGATTTATGGTGCAAGCTTGTTAACGATTTTGTGAAGACAGTGTTCTATTTGAAAGCATCAGGAAACCATCTGAAAACATTGGGAAACTATTTGAAGGTATCTTTTTCCTATGTTGGGGAGTTGTACCACATTGTTTTATGTTGTCTACGGTGTTTTTTTTGCGTATTGAAATTGGTGGTTATAGCCACTTTGTTTTAGTGTGTCTTCATTGATAGTTTTATTTTGTCAAATTTGGACACTTTTGATATCAATGTGCTATGCCATTTGTTTAGGTTTATATAGAGGTGTTTTTGATGAAAGTGGTGTTGAAACTTTTTTGTTGAAAGTGGTGTTCAAGTACATATAGTGTGCTGTTCTTGGGTTTAGGTAGGGTCTGTGCGTAACTGTTGTTTAAATTGAAAGTTAATTCAAAAGATTTATGATCTGTTTGCTTCAATTTCTAGTTTTAGCTAGTTTCTGAAGATTTTAGGTTAATTACAAATAAAGTTTATAATTTTTATTTGTGGATTTCCTTCACATACTGGTTACATACCGAGTTTGCATCTTGCGAGTAGATCATCTCCTTAACATCTTATGCTTGTTGTTAGTTCGTTAGGTAGAAGCAAAAGTATGCCAACTAGTTTGCAGATTTCAGCTCAGTTAAATCTGCCAATAGTTACATCAAATGCAAAATGTGATGTTGCCTATATTTTGTGTTCATGAATGGCCATCTGAATGCCCGATGTTGCACGGGTAATGAAAAAGGTTTGTGCATAGAAGATTTCTTTTTAATTAACATATGCAACATTCACCATTCTAACCTTTAAATGAAGGTGTGTGTTTATTTCAGTGTGTGCTATGAGTTTAATTAAGTTTATGTTATATATACATATATTTATAGCATTTTGGAGAATTTATGGCACATATTTTTCTTCTAGTAAAATTTTGCTTTTAGCGGATTAGCTTGAATTTAACCAATTGCCATTAAAGATTGGAAGGCGTGATAAGTATGTACACAATTATTCGCTGGTATGGCAAGTAGGCTGTGTAGCATAGTGGACAACACACCTGTGTGCAAAACTCGGGCCTTCGAGACTTATTTCAAAGCAGTTTTTGAGTTCCTCAAACATTATTACAATAACTGGACACACGAATGACTAATGATGACAGACAAACAAACACAGATTCATAAACAGAGTAGCCAACATTTTCATGCGTAATCATGTGTCCTTCCTCTTTTGTAATCATAATGGTTATACGTATACAGCATGATAAAAATTGTTAATCATTAGTCAAATTAATCTATAGTTTGTCAATTATTGACAAACAATAAATTGACTAACAAGTAGGACTCTTTTTGTAATCATCATAAGGTGCTCCAATAATTTTGGTGTTTTATTTTTATATAAAGTAACATTTAATTTTGTTATTAGTTTAGCGATTATGTTTCACCTCTTGATATAATATATATAAATATATATTTATATACTATAGCTCATCTAATATAATATCTATTAATAATATAGTTGACTTTTATAAAACCGTCAAAAAATTCTAATAAAGCCAAGGCCTATATTTAGGCTTTCTATTTGTATTTTCAACACATGTAATATTCGACAACTAGTCAAGATTATCTCCGTTAGTATTTTTAGATTCCCTGATTAGATTAATTTAGCTGATTGTTTTAGCAGGTAAATATAAATTTCTCAGGATTCATGTATTTTTCATGTAGCTCAAGAAGGCATTTCAATTACTGGAACATATATTTTAAGCAAAGCCAACATTAATTTTAACAGATATAAATACATTTACTGACAGGTACAACATTAAACACAATTCATTTACGCATATGAGTTCAGCTCTGCAATTGATGAGATTCTTCGAGATGCTGAGGAAGTCACACAGACACTCCTCGACATCCTCATAATCATAAATAGAACCAGAAGCCAGTTTGTGCTACCAAGCGACTCTGTCACTGTCACACTAATATTCGACTCATTTGGGGAAGATGTAAATTTCGCCATTGTCTTCCCTTCTTGATCATTTACAGCGAATATTCTCTGTGTAATGCCTTCGAAACTTAGCTGAGTGAGGAAGACAGTGTAGATTCGTTCTTTTTCGTTGCTAATATTTAGGCCATTGGTATGTCCTATCAAGTCCAATTTCTGGTCATATATCTCACAAGCTGCGCTACTGTAGACATCTTTGGCGACATTTGTAGCATAAAAGACCAACCGGCTGTTAATCACAAGTCTTGCTTCCAGTATATCTGCATTTTCTCCGATGTATTCAAACTCTATAAGGTGGCTGCCATCGTTTATCAGATGAAATACAGGACTTTGATTTGTCGTTAAAAGTGCAACAGGTTTTAACTCATAATTTGAATGAGTAATGAAGCCAAAATATTCAGGTTGTAGAGTTAAAGCCGGTCGATTTTTTTCTGGCTTCCAGCAATATGGCTCAGTTGTCCTTAACCGGCACCAAATGTGGCTGTCTAGCTCCACATTTGGAGTTTCGCGAGTAAACTCTGTTGTACTACAGACAGCTTTGGCAGCAAATGCTAATATTATCCTAGCCTCTGCAGGATCAAGGTCGGGATTAAAGTATATCAGCATTGTATTCTCTTTAGGGTAGACATGCAGCTCGGCCAGAATGTGCTTCGTTTCTTTACGAGAAAAAATAGTAAACACTCCATTTTGTTTGAATACGTCATCAGCGTTCTTGTATTCCGCTAGCATAGTCTGTTGTTGATCCGAGTCAAAGAGCTTAAATCCAAATACACCACCTATTTTACTGTTTTTAGAGTCAAAAATGACAGAATTACTTCGGGGGTTGAAAAGGTTGTCCGCGCTTAGAATAATTTCTTCCGAGTGCACATGTCTTACTGTCAAAGTCTGTTTATTTCTATCGACGACCAAAAAGAAAAGGTTTAGCTTGTCAGCAACTTGAACTTTGAAATAATCAAGCTCTTTGGCATGTTGTGCAAATTTTATTAGTGCGATAGGCTCGTATTTTAGCATAGCTTTCCAAGGCTCTGATAAGCTAGATTTGAACCCTTCATCATCTTCTGATAAATTAGGAACATGACAAGAATGTTTACCTTCGGTTAGGAGAGCCGCACTTGCTTCATCACTTTCCCGTTTGGGAACACAACCATAGTGCATTTTGTACTGGGAGAAATTCAGAAAGATTGCTAACGAGATTACTCTTATTCTATTAGCAACACTGATGTCACTCATCATCCTCGTACGGACGAGGCCTTGTATCTGGTCAGCGCTGATAATAGCAATGAATGGCCTTCGTGCGTTCTCTTTCTTAGGCGTACTGTAGCAAACTCTGTAGAAGACTGAAAACCTTCCCTCCTTTTCATCATGATACTGAACATCAGCATCTAGTATACTGTTCCCTTCACAATCAAAAACTCCCAACTCCGCTACATATCCAACGGGGTTATCCTCCATGTGTATGTAGTGCTTATCTTCCTTTGATGAAATTGAAACGGTGAACAGTCTTCGCCCTGTCGAAATGTTGATGAGATGTATATTCCGTACACCTGGGCTGCAGAGGTTCTCTGCAAGATAGGCTTCAACCAGATCTTTCCTGGTTGCTCGTATTATGTAAAGATTGTTTTGGTGCTGCTCTACACACTTTTTAATTAGGAAATCATCTAAGTTGTTCAACAACCCCGATGGGTCTGCAATGTCCTTGTCACTAACAGGGTGTATATTGATCCAGGGCCGAGCTGCTGCTAGCCGTCGTTTAATTTGCTCGGGCGTCTTGAACAATTTGTTATCAAAAACTGCATCACGTTCAAGTACATGCTCTAGTTTTAGTATCCGGAGGGTGAGAGCAAGAGAACATGCCTTCAGTAAATCGCTTACGCAGTTCATTTCGTAACCCAACTCAAGCACTATTTCCTCCGATCGAAAGTAAAGTGTGGCTAGGTCTGCATAGTCGTAATTTGGCACACACCGCGCCGCTATATCAAACGTTGTACTACCAGCGCGTGTGCAGCATAACATCGGTTTATCTTCCTGGTCATAGACAAATGTTTGCGCAAACTTAGCGATTACAGGCTTGCTCCTGTGGTATCTCAGTGAAAGATTCTGCCAATCTGAAGTGTCTCCAGACAATTGGAAAAGGTAGTCACCAGTATTAGAAGAGTAGAAATCGATAACACCTTTGCGGACGTCATGTTGTAGACTGAGTGTAGCGTAGTTATACTCAGGATCCTGACAGTACGAGTTGTACAAACTGCACTTGTAAAACTTTTGAACATCGCCGTAATAGTTTTCGACGACATCTGCCTTTATGATGGCGACTTGAAATTCTGCTAACAGCTGAAGAGATGATCCATCAGGCAACTTCCAGTTAGCCATTTTCCTTTGTTAGGGAAGATCAAGATGGCTTCATTACATGCATTCCATGAGTAGAATGAAGCAAGTAACTAAGGAATTGTTCAGGTTTTATGATTCTAAATTCTTAACACAACTATTCTGTCATTTCTCAAGCATTGTTTCGATGATTTCATATCACTGTTTTTATGTGCTTTTCACAATCTATTGGAGCACTTGGTGTGCATCTAAAGCTAATTCCTTGTGCCAAAAGCTGCTTTTTTTAGCTTTTTAGCACAGGCGATCGCTAACAATACTCTAGTACTGCTAGGGCTCATTATGATTGTTTGACAATCCTATAATATAGTATACATTTACTACTTTGTGTAGTGCCAACTACTTGTGTCAAACTATATATATAATAAAAATTTGGATTTATTGAACGACCTTCTCTGTAAATTTACCTTTTTTTGTATCACACTGCCATAGACTTACATAGGCCGATGCTATTCAAGGTTGCTTAATAATGTGAGGTATGACGAAGAGACCTTATTTCAGGTTACTTATTTTAGGACCAACTTATTCAGGTTTTATTGTAAACTAAAAAATTCACAACGCCGGCTAAGAAAAAGTATATTAGTGTTTTGCTTATTTTTGTATTTTGAACTGGTTTAGATTTACGCTGTAATTTTGTTAGTACTGCAAGTATTGCAGTAGGTTAGTGACTGTACTACTTATCAAAAAATCGTAGCAAATAGCTACTACAGCTGTAATAGGAGTACGTAGTATTACATATCAAACAAATTAAGTAAGTGTTCAGGCCTGCTTATGCATACTTTTGAATGGAGCAAGATCAGAATGAGTGATAATAAACAGATTGCATTGCAAAAGAACAAAAGCACACAACAACCAGCTAAATTCAACCTTTTCAAAACGAACATAAACTACTTTACGCTATGCTTAATGTATTGCATAGCGTCAAGCCTAACCCTGTATAATGGAAAAGCAAGAAGCAATAAATGTCACATATACAATTGTAGAAAACCTTTATATGTACAATATAAAATATTCCACAACATTCTGTATATATTTATTTTTTTTACTTTCGGACTAGTATTTGCAGAATTCTATTTGTTTAGTTTCATAATTGTGCTGTAATAAAAGTTGTGGCCATACGTCTGTTTGCAGCAATACTTGGAAGTTGGTAAAAAACTGCTTCATGTATGTTTTGAACTGTTGGTTATCAGTTTAGCCACCCGGCACCATAACACCTGCACCAATCAACTCACTTCAAACATCACCGCATAATTGTGCACATATTTATTCCTATTCACCTGATGATCTCTTCCGGCACATGAGCTTGCCAAGTTAATAGTTTTAAATAATAGAGCTGTGACATTTAATACACCCACAATTAGTTCTTCACTTATAAATTCATCTATTTGTTCATCTTCAATTTGTCAGGCCGAAACAAGTGTGTTTAGTGATGTTAAATGTTATCAACAGACAGCATCAGTAGAATTCTATTCAAGCTTCTCGAGGAGAAACTTTTTTCCCTTTGACCTTTGTTTGCTGCATCGTATCATGAGAAAATCACTACTGATATACGTACTGGCAAAACGTAATGTGATGTTTAATGGTGTAAAATATTGTTATGCGATGCATTCTTATTATACCATTTGCCATTATTTCTTACCACGACCTACAACGTTTTCTAACTTTAGGAGCAAAATCTCATCAGTATTAGAGTTTGTAATTTTAGCCAGTTTTTAAAACCATTTTGTTTACCCATACATGCTTGTTTGTGCGAAAGATTTTTAACATTACTGTCAGTGTTTGCCAGGAAGTCTAGTCAAATCTTGAGGCCAAGTGCAAACTAACATTATGAGCTCGCTGCAGTGCCCACCATGCTGCTTGTTGTAGCCATCGCCATGACTAAATCAAAATCACTACATGAATACTATTAGCCAGTGCTTTTGCTTATTGAATACAAAGTTTTTAAATTTCTGCAGTCCGGTGATGATACATGTTCCGACCTGCTTCCTAATGTAACACTTTAAATTGCTTTTTTAGCTCCAGCCACGACTGAAATTGGGCAATAGTGCACTCTGTACTCTTGTCTCTTTTCATCTCTTATCATAGCAAACAATAATGAGGTTAGCTTTCTTCTTACAAGTCAATAATTGTTAGTTTGTTTTTTGAAAATTAATGTTGCTAGTTTTTGAGGTGTTCAAATAATATAATTGTAATCTGGTGTTATTACAGGTTATGGCACAGCTTTTTGAACATAGTAGCACTTGACCTTCAAGAAAAATCTGTTTTTAAGCTTTTTTGTGTTATGAGAATGAATACTGAGTCACCGTTTACCAGAAAATTTACAATTAAATGTAAAAACCCTTTAACATTTTTTTTGTTTGCGAGTGAGTTGTCTTCACAGAGGAGGCAACTCTGATGATACTATAAGTTAACTGTGAAAAATAAATGGCTACTCGCATGAATTACACTAGAGCTAATCAGCATCATTCAGTCTGGTCTCATAACACAGTTATTATTATAAGTATGTCTTACAGCAGCAAAATTTACTTAGTTTATAAACATATGTTTTCATAGGGTCGTAAAAGGAAAGTTTTATAATGTCAGTCGAAACGCTAGCACTAATTCCATAAGCATTGTTTTCCCCATAGCTTCACTTACTGGTAGTATTATCATTATTATGAGTTTCTAAAGACTCTATTCTTCTCCTTTGACAATCGATTGAATAAAAGTGTTGTAGTGTATACAGAGTAGCCGCCCTAAAGTATTCTTTGCTCTATCCTGACGCACAAACATAATTACTCATTCGACGCTGCGTTCTAGGCACGAAAAGAATTTTATGGAGCGGCGCAAGTCCGTGTTCGTTCGACACACCCTACGCTGGCCACTGTATAACTAGGTTATATACCTGCCGACCGGTGTCATTATATGACACTTTTTCTCTTCTAGCTTGTACAAGCACTCGCTAGCACTTGCTAATAAGCATTAGTTTTTAAAACAGTTTAGTCGGTAGCCATGCTGCTATCAGCGGCTGTACTGCTGCTTCTGGCTGCTGCCCCACCCCAGTTGGTAAGTCCACTTTACTTTCACTTACTATTTGGTCTCTCAGACTCGCTGATGTGGCTAACTTATTGTCTTGCCCTCCTCTGTTAGGATTTCGCTGTATTTAACTTGTACATATAGGTTACAGCCAAGGTAGTAAGGCTAGTCAGTCAAACTAGTTAATGAATATTCACTCAGAAGTTGCAAATCAATACGTTGACATTGCGTGTTTTGAAAGACCAGTTTTAAATGGCTAGATTGTACTAGCACATGTTTTTAGTAGTTATTACAACTATACCTGCAGACAATAATTTCAGAGCAATATGCATTGCCCCCATCTAGATATTTCAACACTGTAATCCACAGGCTTATGAAATATGTTGCACTCTTATTTCTATTCCATTTTCTCCATTTATTCCATTTTCTCCATTACTTATTTCTATTTTAAGTTATTACTTATATCACGGTATAATGTTAGTCATAATGGAAAAAAATTAGCATATAGTATTCCTCATGCGAAAGCAGACATTTCACCATCAACCAAAAGCTTTACACATTGCAACAGGTTGCCCTGTCCTTGACCTAAACTCATACTGATATCTTTAGTCGTAATTTCTTGTCACTATCTCTGCAGCTGTCAGGCAACCTGTAGAATAATGTATGGCGCACATAATAGTACTGGACATAATGATATCAGTAATTTTCAACTCTCTGTTGCTAAATATGACACACTTCTTGGAAACCACTTTTAACAGTTTGGTGCCTTAGGTCTCCAAACTTTCACTTTGAATAGGCACACCCACCAAACCTTGACAATAATATTAGTTTGCTCAAACTATTGTGGGCGCTTGACTAGCCTGTGCTTTGATAAAGCATTCCATTCACCAAATGCTGCAACGCGAAACCTTGTATATTCTTCTAAAATCCTGTTCCACATCCATTGTGAGCCAATGAACCACTCCATTTAGGCTACAATTCATTTGTATGTATTGGGTAAACTCTAATTTATTTCCATAAATATTGCATATTACCAGTAACCACAAAAGTAGTTCTCTCAATTAGGTCTGCTAGAAGTTGCATCACTTTGTAGTCTACCATCTATCTTTTCATGTTTGGAATTACTGTTAAGTCTAGTCTGGGCTTAAAGCTGAAGCTAAACTTACTTTATCAGAAAACCTGCTTTATGAATGATTTTCTCGCAAGGCACTATTATTGTGAGGATAGTGCAGTTTTTAAAGTTGAAGACAACTGGCTGGCACATGCTTCTATGTACTTTCCACGTACATTCCTGGGTTTTGATCGACTTTGAGTAATTGATTTTTTAACTTAGTTTATCCCTAAACCTCCTAAGTATGCGCATGCTCTGGATATTTTAATAGTGGTTCAGAAAAAAGGAGTGTTTTTATAAATAGAGTAAGCATCACTTTTGACTTCAAACTTTGTGTCATATTTTAAAGCCGTGGAATCAGGAGAGCAAATGCTGAGCATTGGGTATATGTATAACTATATACACTCTCACTGGGCAGTCTATAACCCTTTTTTTTTATAAAGAAGATGTTTTACATATGGTGCCACTAAAATAAACAAATAATTAAAAAAGTATTTCCATAGGTTGTCATAAACGCAAAAACAAGAATTTAAACAAGGAAGATAATCTACTAAAGTTAGTATATAACTTATCTCTTTTGACAAAATATTAAACAAATTAACAATACATCTTTATTATTGTATGTAATCATTATTTATTAATGATCCAAATACATTGCATTGAGAGTGCATGTTGCATGTTGAGTGCATCTTTTGGTGAGTACAAAATAAAATCATCAGATATCTGGTACTTGGGAATTGAAACATATCAGGGATGCATTAAGTAGTTATACTATTTATTGAATGGGTAGGGCCTGTGCGCTCAAGAAGTCGAGAGTGGATAACTTTGTGGTAACGATTGAGTTCGTTGTAATATAAGCTTCATGGCTGCACCTAGAAGAATTCATATGAGTTCCTCATAAGAATGCATGCAAATATTTGTTGATCAGAGTGGTTCACACCGAGCAGACGAGCACACTATTGTTTCCGAATGGCCAAGAATGCTAAAGTAATTTACACTGGAAAGGGAGAGAGAGACAGCGGTGTCTATACTTATATAATTCTACTAGGCTGCTCTCTGTAAATCTACACTAGAATAAATGCATTCTATAGCACATTATCTATTTATCATTGCTTTTCAGGATTACTGATATAGCCAGTGTTTCATATAAAATTAATATAGGGAGAGATCAATAACAGCACCCTCTTCGACCTTAAACCTTAGTTTCAACTGCAAAAGTTTACATTTCAGTTGCATTGTGACAGTTGTCTATTGCTCTCAAATGTGGTGAGTAGACAGAGAGGGTAGCTAAAAAGGCTATAGAACATATATTACTATAATGGTTCAGCCTATCCATTACGAAAGAGGTTTTTGTTTGTGTGCGAGCCAATGCTAAGGCTATATTAACTTTCACATTAGCAGCAGTGCTAATTGCTGACTTCATAAAAGGTTGTAGAAATAAGCTCAGCTACTGAAATTGACTAAAAACCATATTTACAAATATTTTGTTGAAAAAGTTCAAAAGATCGTTTTGATGACAAAAAAATTGATCCTTTGGCCTACAATAACTGCCTAATATAAAGATTTACAAAAATGCTAACTAGCTGCAAGATGAAGAATAACTACATGTATTTCTCATATTTTGCAATGAATGCTTGTAGTGACAGCTTTTACCAAGAAAGTCAAACAGAACTTCATGCTTATCACATGTTCACTATCGTTGAACTCTAGCTAAGAGCAGCACAAGTAGCAGTCACTACTTACTGTGTGAACAGGCAGGATGTCAGATTTATCAATAGCAAAGGGAGTGAGCGGAATAGCACCAAGAATGTACAAAATGATGATGAGAGTGTACAAAATTATTACGAGAGTGTACAAATGGTGACAAGAGTGTACGAAATTACGACAAGAGTGTACAAATGATGTCAATGGTGTACAAAATGGCTACGAAAGTGCAAAATGACAAGTGAAGTGTGAAAGTAGAGTGTGAAAAATGGCAATGAGTGTGTACAAAATGACAATGAAAGTGTACAGAATTACTTAAAAGTGTACAAAATAGCTACGGGAGTGTGAAAAATGGCGATGAGAGTGTACAAAATGACAATGAAAGTGTACAGATTGACTTTGAAAGTGTACAAAATAACTACGGGAGTGTGATAAATGGCGACGAGAACAAGCAAAACATATAGGATTTTTAGCTTTACATCTGCACAGCACATCTTGAAAATGGCTGTACTACTTGATACGTGCATGTAATTCAAAATCTCTTTTCCCTTCAATATAGTTTTATGCTTATCAAGATGCATGACATTTTTGTACAGGGCAGGACCATTTCTCTATTGACTATTCCTTATGTATGAGTCACTGATCAATAGGCTATAGGCGTGTTTCTATAACTCTATTGTGTGATTCGAGGCAACGTGTGCAGACCCACCCATCATTTGCTGTTTCTCTCTTTATGGGCGTCGAGTTTAAATAGTTCAATTTTGTATTATTTTAATTTATCATCTTTTCTTTTCTCAGGTTACAGCGGCAGCGTGCCCAAACGGTGAGTCTCTACCATATTGGTTTAAATTTTCTTGTTGGCTTATTGCCGGAAGTGATAAAGATATTTTACCTACTTGGTTGGCTTTGCCTTTTCGGGTGCTTACGCCTTCTTTAGGCTAGAAATTGTTCACAAATTTTGGATGTGTCAGGGCTTAATTTAAATTTGAACTTGGCTACGCTTGATTAGCTTGCATGGGCGGCAGACTTTTCAACTCGCATGCTTATGACATTGTTGATCTGACGCAAATGGATATTTCCTTTGAAAGCCAAATCTCTTTTCATAATGAACCTTCAACCATGACTATCGCAGCCACTTGGTTGCCTTCTATTTATAGTTGGATCAGCTAAACTGATCTACTGTCTTGACCTTCTAAACTAGCCATGGCCAACTGTCAGACTTTGCTCTAATTCTCAGACTTTTCAAAAGTCTCTCTAAATTTTTCAGCTCTAATTTCCAGATATTATTGACATGGGCCAAAATGGATCTCTCCTTGCATCTTCGAGTCTTAGTCTGTGGCTATCACAAAATTTTTAAAACCATGGCACATGAGAATAGATACTCTGTTATAGAAATACACATATTATAGAAAAATAGACATATTATAGTAAAATACACACATTATAGTAAAATACACACATTATAGTAAAATAGACATATTATAGTAAAATACACAAATTATAATAAAATACACATATTATTGTGAAATACACGTATTATAGTAAAATACATATATTATAGTAAAATACACAAATTATAGTAAAATACACACATTATAGTAAAATAGACATATTATAGTAAAATACACACATTATAGTAAAATACACATATTATTGTGAAATACATGTATTATAGTAAAATACATATATTATAGTAAAATACACACATTATAGTAAAATACACATATCATAAAAATACACATATTATAGTAAAATACACATATTATTGTGAAATACACACATTATAGTAAAATAGACATATTATCGTAAAATACACACCTTATAGTAAAATACACATATTATAGTAAAATACACTTATTATAGTAAAATACACTTATTATAGTAAAATACACGTATTATAGTAAAATATATAAAAAGCAGAGTGCTTGATTCTTAGTGGATCATTAAATATTTTCCTAATTAGTGAGTAATACAGTGAATAATTATTAATGTTATTTGACATCTCTGCTTTAGGCTGTGAAGTATTGATTAAATACCATCACAAGTAACTTTACATTACTATTTGAAAGAACTGTAATATTAAATTGAGTGTAGAAGTATTTTGCGCTTATTCTATTTTAGACTATACAGCTATCCTTGATAGGTGCTTCAAATTTGTCAAGGACAAAAGAGACTTTGCAGATTCTCAGGAATATTGTGCCAAGTGAGTTTCACAACCGCATATTATGACATCGAATCTAGATAAGAATTTCTTGTTTGTCAAGGTTATTCAGAGCTGCTTGTTTATTACTAAGGGACAGCAAGAAAAATATATTAATAGAGTGTAGACTGTTCAATCCAACAATAGTAGTTTATGAACGCAAGTAAGCTAGGGGTGAAATAGCATCTCGTCACAATTGCTGTATGTAATGAGCTCAAGGAAAGACATTTTTTTGCTCATAGTATGTATGTATAACCTTTGATTGGCATTGGCCAATTAACAAAATGATATTTTTCATTACATAAGCTTAAAAAAAACCATAGTACATGGTCAAATAAAATTGTGACTAACATGCTGGCATGTAAGCATTTGTAGATAGATTTATTTTTAACTTTTGAGCTGATATATTTTTGACAGATATATATCTATTCTTTACCATGCTGTTTTGTGTAAAACCATGGTTACCATTGGATAATACATCTGGCTATTAGTGGTCCTGGCTTACATACAATTGATGCTTGCAGTGAGGGAGGAAATCTTGCCTGGCTTGGTGATTACACGATCACGCAAGCGGTGTTCAACGGTATTGACTTGTACAAAGAATTCTGGATAGGTAAGTATAATATACATTTTATTACTAATGTTGTTGACAAAAAACTCTAGCAAATAACTAAATAATGCATTTTTTAGCATTTTAGTTTTCAAACTACTTGCTAAACCAAAAACTTTCAACTGATAAAAAAACCTAACGAAACAACTAAGGCGCTTGTTTGCCAGGTAAAAGATTTCTATTTAGAGAGTTGGGTAGAATGATTGTTAATTGCGGCCTTGGTGGTTTACCCAAATGTACCTCACTGGGAAGCTCATTATTCTGTGGCTATTTAAAATCTTTTGCGAATATTAATAAGCAATCAAAACTAACTGGCGTTATGTATTTATTATATAAATTTAATCATATTAGCATTTACAGTGTATATAAACAACTGTACATTTATTATTGTACATATGTCGGTTCAAAAAGCTTGTATAACATGAGGTTCTCATCTCTTCATATAGTAAGTTACATCAACGTTATTTTAGGTTCTAACTTTGGCAATAGTTCAAAGTAATCTAGGATATTTATGTAGAAGAAGTCAACCCGTGTCTTGTGATAAACAGAAAGGACTTATTTGTGTATCTATAACAAATTAAAACATTTAAAAAGTCTAAAACAATAAAAAAAAGTTAATCGCAGTCAAAAGAAAAAAAGCTTAAATTGAGCCATTTCAAAACAATTTAGGTTTCAACAACTGCTAAATGTTATTTTTACAGAAAAAACAACACTACATAGGATTAGGATGTTAAAATGTTATTTAAAATATCTTGCAATAGATAATTTCATGAACAAATTGACAAACTGTCTTCCTTATTTAATTAAACAATACGTTGTTTTACTCATTGTTAAAACATTTAGAAAGCCTAGCAAAGACTAACGAATAAAATTGCTCATTAATCCTTTCATCAAATTTATTGAGCTGGTTACAAATCATGAGAAATTTCATTAAAAACTAAATTAGTTTTTTACATTTTTATAAGTTACATGCATATCGTGGCATTCTTGGCAGGTGCTCGACTGAGAGGGTTTTTACCCGGTGGAAGCAAAAGCCACAGTCATTCCCACAGCCATAGCGGAAAGAAAAAAAGTGGCAGTCAACCAGATGAAGACTACCAGTATTATGACATCATAAGAGAAAAGGACGGAGCTGAATTTAGCCTCGATCAAATCGGATTTTGGGGACCTCGCCAGCCCAGCCTCAAGAAAGACTATGGATGTGTTTTGGTCAAAGAAAAGAAAGGGAAAAAATCAAAGCACGGAGAGGAGGGAGGCCTTGAGTGGGAGCTCAAGAAGTGCAAGGACAAGAAGTACTTCCTGTGCGAGTGGTCGTGTTATGCAGGTAAGCTCTCTGATGTAGATAATAAAACACATGTGAATGTCTTAGGCATTTAAGTCATTGTTAAGACAACAACAGCATGCCTTATTTTATAAATAATTAAAATGTAATTGGCTAGTACACTGCTTAGTGATGTCATATCAGAAGCGATATTAAGTATTACAGCTAAAGTTGGGTGCACAAATCTTTGCTCATCTCAAAGACTGTCGGTGCAATATCTGTCAACTACCTGTCAATATCTATCAACTACCTATCAATATCTATCAACTACCTGTCAATATCTATCAACTACCTGTCAATATCTATCAACTACCTATCAATATCTATTAACTACCTGTCAATATCTATCAACTACCTATCAATATCTATCAGCTACCTGTCAATATCTATCAACTACCTGTCAATATCTATCAACTACCTGTCAATATCGATCAACTACCTGTCAATATCTATCAACTACCTGTCAATATCTAGCAACTACCTGTCAATATCTGTCAACTACTGTGGCTGTTAGTCCAATAACGCTTGAAAAAAAATTCTGCTCAGCTGTCTCTTGCATGCAGTTTTTTACGACACGCGTGTTCTGTCTTGCAGGTGAAGTGCGATGCAATGATGGTACCTGCGTTGATGAGCTCTCTCAATGTGGAGAGATTCCTCCACCGGAAGTATCATGCGACGCTCTCCATGACTTTGCCATAAGCTCAACTTTCAGAAGCACTGGCTATGTTGATGGCGGCTACCCTGCTGGCAGCGTGTGCATATACAAGCTTTTCACTTCCTCAGAATTTATTCTCAAAATTTTGGTGTGTTGCTTCTCTTTAATTTCTGTATAAGCTGTTAGCAAACTTGACAAAATGAAGAGCAGTTTCGAGTGTTCAAGTCTAAAAATACCAAAACTGATGAGAGTTCATTGATATTAAATTCCTAGCAAAAACTTTGGTTTCTCAAATAGTGTTACGGCACAAAGAGAATACAACTCTAAGCAAACAAAAAGAAATTTCATGTTTTTGTCGGTTTGAGAAAAATCTTGAAATAGAAACTGTATGTTATGGAAAAGATGACATGCTATATAATTTTTTTAGGATATAAGCTAATTGATTAAAATATAACACGTAACATTTTAGCAGCATACAAACAATTTATAACCTGAAACATAATATGAAAAGTAGGCCTACGTGAAGCATTGAACACATCAATTTAGTGAATTCCTAAAATAAGGCATAAACTTGAATAGCTTTTTCCTGTTAGATTATTCCTGACGCCTAACTAAGCGCCATTATCAATGAACAAAAAAGGTAAATAGCAAAGCTGCAGTTTGATGATTCACACATTTTTCTGCGAACAGGAAAACAGTCTACAGTCTTTTGTTAGTAATACATGACTTTTTATTCTGCTGGGAAAGTTCTTTAACATCTGTTAAATATTCAGCGCATGAATTGTTTTTCTAGTTGAATATGATTCACTAAACTATGGTTTAAACTCCTGGCCAGTGAGATGTGAGCAACGCTAAGTGGCTGCAAATAAATGTTGACATGCTAGGCCTATGACTGATAAACTCCAGTCACATCCAAGCTCTCTCTTGTTAAGCAAGGCTTTAAGTGAGAAGAAATTAAAATTGCTTTAGCGAAAGTATTTTGGTATATTGATTTAGTTTTATATTTAATGGTGTAACATCTATAAGTAGGCAACACTTCCTGTCAAATTGATGCGAATTCATAAACTTACTGATAATACTAAAAGCGCTTTGCAGGCGTCATTTGTACAGCTGCAAGAGATATTGTGAGGATTCTATGAATCCTTGCAAGTCAAACCAAATTTCTATTTTATAACCTTCTGGTTGTTTAAACTACTGATTATATACATTCTAATTGTAGTTTGATGTTTTTGAACTCGGCTATGACAATCAGGATTTCATAGAGATATACGTGGGCAGTCTAGACATAAGCTCAGCCATACTCTATGGACGCTTCACCAACGCTGCAGACTTGCAAGGCAGATTTGTTTACAGCTCTAATAACCTTATGGTTATTGTACTCCGAACTGATGACAGGACAAATAGAGATGGACGGGGTTTCAGCGTTACCAACCTGCCTTGTAAGACCTACAAGTAACAACTATCTGGATGATCTGTGATATCAGTTATATTAGTAACTAACTGAATGTCCGGCGTTACAGGGGTGATAGAATAATTACCTAATAAATTTGAGTAACTTACCTGGAAAGCTAGATCGCTACGAAAACATTTCCTAAAACGATACCAGCGTTTTGTGCCAGCTTAACAATCGTTACACATAACGGTTAACAGTGCTAGTTATCAACCCCAAGAAAGCGCTTCAAGTGGGAGTATCTTAACTAATGTAATGACTGTTTGCCCAATGTATCCATTGCATAGCTTAATGGTCAAGTTAGCTGCCTCTAGATCTGAAGGTCTCGAGATCAAATCCAGTGTCATGCACATTTTTCCCCGCTAGATGTTAATCGCTATAACTGGACAGGGTTTAAAAAAATACAAAATGACAAACACTGAGATTTATATATATACTAGATAAATGCCTGGTGTGGTGCGGGTAATAAAAAAGACAACAAAAAAGTCGACACTAAAAAAATATCAACATTTTTGTAATGTTCTCGTAGTCAGTACAACAATCGCTAAATTTTAAATTAGAGAGAAATTATTGTTGATGCTGTATGGCAGAAAACAAATTTGCCTGAGTATGGCGACGACAAAAAAACATCGTGTTTTATAGAGTTAGGCAAAAAATATTGTATAACAGGGGTATCGTAACCCGTGGGCACAATATATCGATTAATACGTCATTTAGCGTTCGCAATCGAGAAAAGGGTATGCGGCATATGATAAAAACAATTAAAATATAAGAACTGTGTAGCTCAGGGGTTAAATGTGTGGTTAGGAACTTGCAGCTGCAGTCTCTGTGAGTTCAAACTCAGCAAGAAGCGAGTTTTCGTTTTAAGACTATAATAGCTTTAGCTGGACAGACAGATAACTGGACAGACAGATAACTGGACAGACAGATAACTGGACAGACAGATAACTGGACAGACAAATAACTGGACAGACAGATAACTGGACAGACAGATAACTGAACAGACAGATAACTGGACAGACAGATAATTGAACATACATATAACTGAACAGACAGATAACTGAACAGATAGGTAAATGGACAGACAGATAACGACAGGCGATGACAAACTTTGAGGTTTATATATAGATATATATATATAGGTAGACTAGCTGTGCTATCGGGTGTTGCTTGAGTATTAAAATTTATCTTATAAACAATGAGAAGTAATGAGAGTTGCATGCCACTTGCTATTTGCCTGACAGATTGTACTAATCGGCATTTCTTCACATCAACTCTCAGTAGAGACATTCATTATTATTATTATAACTACTATTAATGGAGAACTAACTTACTATTTATTTCACAAGCTTTGGGTTAAATGGCTTTCGAGTTCTCATTTTTTTATAAATCAAAGACTATGCTATATGATTGAACTTCTTGTATTACAGTCAGCATACCTCCATCAAGGTTTGAAGTCTTCATAACTGTAACCATTTCTGATGGTCTCCGGTACATCGAATCACCAGGATTCACAGACTTAAGCGGAGAACTACCTGGCTACACTGCTACCTGGTACTTCACGGCTGACCTTTTCACCCAGATCGTCTTTGATGTAAGTTGAAAACCTATGATGCTCCCTCATCTGATTAACTTGATTGTAACTCTGCTTACTGATGTCACTGTCTCCTTGAGGTTGATAATCTTAAACTTTAACTGATTTCTGATAACAAAAAAATTGTTTATGAAAAACATTTTAGTGGTATGTTGGGGAAGTTTTTTTTGGCAATTTTAAAAATGTTAAAATACATTGTGATATAGAGTACGATACATAAAAATTGATAATACTAGATGCTAGTGGTGTTAAAAATATTAAAGGTATTAAAAAGTAATAAATCAGGCTATCTAGAAACAAAAAGTGCATCTGTGCAACATGTGAAAATATATTATCAAGTTTGCAGAAGTTTTTTTTAGAGAAACAAAATTTTCTTTAAAAAAATTTTAATTTGCTAGTATGCACAGTGAAGAATAGTTCATAACCCATATTGGAGTATTTTTGTCAACGGTATAAAATCATATTGCTAATCGTTCTATATATCTACCTAAAATATGTTAAGCATAACTCATACATAGTGGTTTACTGTAATACAATACATTTATAACACAACTTATACTATTATGAATAAATATCGTAACGATAATACTATAACAGACTTTAAGTTGCATTCTTGTTCCTAAGTACAACCTTTGCTCAGCACACCAGAGAGCCATAGACTGCTCCTTTCCAACTACTGGAACCCTGTTTAACCAGCCATACTAAAAGACTAGGCAGAGAGCTCAGTCTTGAAAACATACCTAGTTGTAGGTAGCAATAGAAGTAGTTCTATTGACCATAGTGAGACATTTCAGCTTGCATCTCGCTCGAGTATGTCAGAAGCACTTGAGCTTGTTGTTACCATTGATACGGCATATGTTACAGCTGGATGAAGGCACGGTACTAGATATAGGCAGCGTCCTTGAGATTTGGGGACTAGTTGATGGAGGAGATTCTGTGCTCCTCACGATTTTCAGAGGAGGAGAAGTTTTGGACTTTACCTCAATCATCTCTACAACTCATACGTGTTCTGTCATATACAGAACTGGTCCAGGACCTCACTGGCTGAGCAGAGGTTTTAAACTCTCCTTCATAATCAGCACAGCGATTGGTATGCTGCCTTGGTTTTGACTAGTAATGTATGTATGCATAGAGATCAAAACTGCAATGATGTCTTCAGTACTCTAACCACAAACTATGCGACAGTGTAGGTGTAGGTACAGGCAACAATCATATGCATGTACATGTATATGGCTTGAAATAGGCAAATACATGTAATAAAGTATGTGATGTAATCGTATCTGCACCGTTTGTCAACTTCAACCATTTAAGATGAAAGGTTCAAAATTTGGCCTAGATAATCATTAAAATAATTTTATAGCTGTGTAGTTTACATATTTAAAATTAGGACAAAATGTGGATTTTAAACTTTCAGTGCAAATACTTATGTCACTCGAGCAGTGCTGGGCATTCAATTAATTTAATATATAATTTATGACTATTAACCAAATTCACAATGAGTAATATTGCTGTCAATGAGAATTTTATTTTTCCAACAAGCTGATACAACTTATTTTGCACACTTATGTGGGTATAAACTTAGGCAGCAGTTTAGACAAGAATGTACATGTATATAGCTGTAGTATTTGACAAGTGGTAACATAGGTGCTTCGGTGGGGCTAATTGCTTTTGCGGTATATATATATTATATAATAAGCGCAGGTGTTCTTTACAAAGCAGCTTCTCGCACCCATTTTACTTTGTGACAATAAAAAGCTAAAACTTTTCATATAGCCTACCGCATATGCCTATACTGCATATTCAAATGCGAGGCTCGATGTAAATCTAGATCGGTAACTACAGATGTATCTTACTGTACAGTTATTGACACAAGTAGACAGTTTTATCAATAAATACATGTACATCTATGTTGTTCATGTATATGTATATGTATAAACAATATGTTTGCATCTTTATGCACAGCCTTTCTACGGGCAAGTGTCAACTCATAGATGTGTTTAATGACACATCTATGTTTCTGTATAGCTATAAAGCATGTATCTAAATATACAGCTGTATACGTATACAATGTAGAGTTCTGATTATACTTAGCATATATTCATAGATGTATTCTTTTAGATGTGTCCACATGAGTAATTATAGATATATCCGAGGTTCTATGTTTGTAAGCCGATGCAGCCAAATGAATGATTCTCGATTTTGTTAAGAAAAGTTACTCATGCTGAATTAAACAACCACATTTAATCAATTGAAGACCTCATAATGTGAGTCCTACAAGCTTTTCTTCCGTTTCATTTCTGTTGTTTCACTTTTGCAGAATGCAAGCAGGTGTTTTCCGCATTTGCTGGATACCTCACCTCTCCAGGATATAATACAACTAACAAAGGTGAGTTGATCGCATTATCCATTTTCATAACTGGAATCTGAAAATGGTCTAAAGCCTATTCCTAGCTGCTGCAAAAGATAAAATACACTGTCTTATTACAAAGACAACGTTTTTTCATGTGCTGGAGAATCTAAAACCTGATGTGAGAGATTACTGGAAGATAAAATCTTCCTTAAGTTAGCAATCACAAAAGTTATACAATTCTTAACATGGCTACAGCGAATAGGTAAACAAGGTCTCTAAGCTGAGCTCATAAAATCAATGAATACTCATCACTATTTTAAAAGAACCCTCGGAATTTTTTGGCGGAGGTTCTGTGTGAGTATGGAGCACAAAAGACACTCGTGTAGCAATTGTGTGCCCCTAGTGATTATAAAAGCATTGCAGTGTTTCTTGCGATGATTGGTGTACACAATGATATATGCTAACCGAGTTATGTAGACCTCATTGGTAGTGAGTTAAAGCAGACTTCTTACTACCACTAAATATTGTAGTGCAAAATTGTTGTAAATATTTAATGTTTATAGGTTTTATACAATCAAATTAAATTTTATTTTTTCCTTAAGTAACACAATTGTAAAAAAATAAACACCTTAAAACTCATTGATGAAAGCTCCATGTGCTCAATAGATTGGCTAATTGAAGTGAAGAGCCCAATTAGTATCTGACAACTTCGGGACAAACGGTGCTTGGTGAATACTAAAACTGTTTCTATTGGATTCAGCCGTGTATAGCCGTTTGTTTGAGAGAGTAATTGCTGTATCTACCAAATACTGTTGAAAGCGACTTATACAGAATAACTCTAAGTCTCTCAATGACTCTAACTCTAACATTCAATTGTATGTCTCATCTCACTCAGTTCCTAAAAGCTATAAAATGTGCAGAGAATCCAAGTTTTTTAAGTTTGATGTCAGCTAATATGATTGTTGGCATTACTCGGCAGGTGTGGCAGTTCCCTATCCGCTCAACTATGACTGCTCTTATGAAATCCGCATGCCAGATGATGGGAACTTCACTTTCTGGTTTGATGAGCAGTTTGGTATAGACCTTGACGATTCGCTCACGGTGAGATACATGTGTAGATATCTGTAGATACATGTGTAGATATCTGTAGATACATGTGTAGATATCTGTAGATACATGTGTAGATATCTGTAGATACATGTGTAGATATCTGTAGATACATGTGTAGATATCTGTAGATACATGTGTAGATATCTGTAGATACATGTGTAGATATCTGTAGATACATGTGTAGATACCTGTTTAATGATTTCAGGAAGCAAACTTATTCTGAAGTTTGCTGTATTAGATTAAAGAATAAGTTTATCTCTGTGGCTCAAATAAAACTGGAGCTACTTGCATTGGGGCGGAGTATGTCAGTCAGGTGATAAAGAGAAAAGTTTTAAATTCTGAATAAATAAATAGAGATAATAAGATGGTCAGAAAGTTTCTATTTTACTGAATGTTTCAGTGTGGTACATGGAGGCCTTTAACTTTTAGTATGAGTACTTTGCTATATTGAAAGAGTGTCCGACGTAAATTTTTTCTCAGTATTGAATCAGAAAGGATTTATTATAAAATCTCTGTCATCACAAAACTCTTTGTTGTCAACCTCTGATCACAAAGAGCTGCGTGTGGTCATCACTTTATGGAAAATAAATATAGCGATCTTATACTTCCTGTGATATAAATCTTTTTACACTTTACTTCGTCTTAAACTACTGCACATGCGCAAAAAACACATAGTTACATTTGCTCTGCAAAATATAGCTGTTTGCTATTATTCAAACACTGGTCTCTACAATATAATTTACTCTGTTGTTTGATAAAAGTAGATATTTTATTGTTTAAATTTATTCTAGTTTCTCAGAGTAAAGTACAGAAAAAGTAACGTCACCGGAAATATAAGGACACAATATTGGGCCCATTTGCGCTCCTTCGGTGACCTTACTTTTTTTTTGTCTCCCACTCTTTTTCTCTTTCTCCCTCTCTTTCTCTCTTTCTTCCTTCTCTTTCTTTCTCTCTGTACATTGTTCTAAACTTAAAATAATTGTCCTCACTATGATCGCAGTAAGTAAATATTCAAATTTCAGTGTATAGAAATAGGATACAAAAACTCAATCACTTTAGTTAGAATATCTTGTTATCTCCAACTACACACTTTTACTATCGTCAGCTACTAAACATTGGTTGCTGTAATGGTTAGTCACAAACTGCTGTAGATTGACACACCTGGAGTTGAGCTGAATGATGATCTACAGATAACATCGTACAGCACAATTGCTCCCTCGGGACAGTATCCTGCCATCGGTTCCATCATCATTCGCCTCGTTACAAATCCTGTCACCGCTAATGTTGGTATCGAAGGATTTAAGATCTACTTTTCTAGAAGTGAGTATGTAGTTATTTAATTGCAGTACCTGACATGACAGCTGCCAATTAGAAAGTTTAATTTAAAGGGATGTTGCCAGCAGCCAAAGAAATTTTTATTAGTACTCACTTTTGAGTTGAGTTCAGATAAGAAGATTCTACAAAATTTACTGTAAATCTTCTTACACCATACCTAACACTTATCTGTTCATACTGCACCATATGTTCACCACATACAACCTTTAGGGCTGGCTGTAGGCAGCTCCCACATTGATATCATTGTAGAACTAGTGTTATAATTATTATTACTGTCAGGTTATTAGCGACACCAGTGTTGAAGCTCAAGGTTTTCCTTGAATATTTAACTTATTCATCTGATTATATTGCAATACCAGGTATTTTCATCTGATTATATTGCAATACCAGGTATTTTCATCTGATTATATTGCAATACCAGGTATTTTCATCTGATTATATTGCAATACCAGGTATTTTCATCTGATTATATTGCAATACCAGGTATTTTCATCTGATTATATTGCAATACCAGGTATTTTCATCTGATTATATTGCAATACCAGGTATTTTCATCTGATTATATTGCAATACCAGGTATTTTCATCTTTTTTTGCTTCTAAAAATTTCCCTGATGTTAAAATTAGCATAATCCTAAAATTTGGAGCACCATAAATGATAAACATTTAATATAAATATAACTCTAATTTTCCTTGTTATACGAAACCAGAAAGTAAGCTCTTCTGTAAAAATTAGTGGAATCTATTATAAATGATTTAAGTGTGACCAAAAAACCACAGCTTTTAACGCTGGTTTATCTTATAATAAAAATAAATATGCATATATTAATATTACTTTATTGGCGATAATTTCAATTAAATATAATTGTTTTTCAAGTTATGCCATACCACAATAATCAGAAATAAGAAAAAAATGGCAACAGTTAGCCACTAAAATCAAATAAATAGTTTGACTGTGTTTATAATAAAGTTTATATAAAGTGTTTAAAATACTTTAGATACTTTAAAATACTAATAGGTGGAAGATTGTTAAAGCAGCTAAAGATAGACACTTTGCAGGAGAAACAACTAATAATGAGCAGCACGAGTGCTTTTGAAGGCGCAACCACGATAGTTCTGTGGTAAAGATCCTTTTGGTAGACTGTATTAAACATTTGTAGACGCTGAGTACATAGCTGGCACATTGTGGAGCTGTGCTGCTAGTTTGAATTGAAATAGTCAGCAAGCCAATTTCAAGATACCTCTAGTTCGAGTCGTGTTCAAGTTCACAGCCGTAAATCAATAAATTGGGGCAAGGACCAATCATAGCGAACGCTTATCCTAACAATTTCAAGTTAACAAGTCTAAATTTGAATTTTTTTTGGGATTTGTTTGTTTATAAATGTTTTTCGTCGGCCGTTGTTTCATTTTTATTATCCGTCGTGAAAACATTGAAATCTGTTTAATTGTTATCCAAAGCTCTGCCCTTCAGTATAGCCAACTATACATATTAACTGCTGTTTTACATTAATTCTCTCTCAAGTAGCACATCACAGTGTGTCACAACTTCAGCTACTAGATTTCTAGCCAATTAAATTTCTGGTTTTGATAAGTTCTCACAACTATGACAGAATCTACCTACAACCACTCTACCTCTGATACCATGTTTCGCTCGTGTAGGCTAAAAGCAAGAGTCATTTAGATTAGAGATGTGATGACAAACTGTGCATCACTGAGACCACATTCACTTAATGAAACCATGCTTTTTCATTTTGGTTAACCTTGACATCTCCTGAGACCTTTTTCTCTACTTTAGCGAGTCGGCCCACCTGCTCACAAAAGGTTGCTTTTATATTCTATCCGCTGTAAAATTCCACCCTAACTTACCGGTTTGATTTAATTTAGGTATTTCACAAAAAACAATGATTAAAAAGCTCAGAAACATTTGTTTATATTGTGTACAGCTTTCATGTTTGTGTTACATAATATAATCAGCTTTCATGCAATAATATTTGGAGTTGTCTGCTTGATAACCATGAGCATCTTCACGACAATACAGTTCTCCTTGTTTCATGCTGTTTCCAAACTTGAGTAATTGAATAAAGTCTAGGACTGTGTTATACACCCTCAGCAACAGTTACACTGTCCATCTCGCCCGACTCGCTAATCGCTCTTCTGTTTTCTAGTCTTCATAGTATCATCAACTATATATAGCTAGTTATGGCTGGAAAACATTGGTATTATTTGCTACAATATTTTTTTGTTGTGAGCTAGCTCCACTCCTATTGGTATAATCAATAATGTGTTGTTATAAAATGTCTCAATTCACTGATACTGATTCTTGCTGACAGATTGCCCTGACCTAATGCTGACACAAGCAACAGGTCTATCAGAAGAGTCGCCCTACATCTATGATGAAGTCGTAGATATCTCTTGTGCCTCAGGCTATGAGTTTCAGGACAATGGCTTGGAGGGAGTGACTTCAACCATTCAATGTTTGTGGAGTGGCCGATGGAGCGTTCCAAGAATTCCAGATTGTGAACGTAAGGGTGTACATTCTTTTTCACGCTGTAATGCACTTGTTTCTTTGGGTTAAACATGTTAGTATAGACAGATTGGAAAAGGTAGGATTGCTTTCTCAATCGTATCGTTTAGTCGATGTTCATGACCTAATTTGATTCTTCTTCCAAAAAATGTCGATTTTTGTAAAATATAAATTTATCGTTGGCCTATGATATTGTTCAATCTTTTTGATGATGACACGCCTTATTTATTACCATTCATGGTACCTCTTTCTATTTGTTTATCAACGCCGAGAACAGCGTGTCAAAGTCACTAAAAGCAATAGTTGACCCAGCCTCGTGTCTACAAATTCTTTGCCTTATTTATTACTTTATGATCCGACCACTTCTTTTTGGCACTGTAACGTCGATCTTTCCAGGCCGACTTTAACCTATGAACAATGTTCTTTTGGAAGAAATATATACAATCTGTATCCTTGTAACTGTTCATGTATTCTCACATAACGCTACTTATGCTGTCATTTCAGTGTGACCTTGGCATTGTGTTCTAGTGCTAAAAATGTTTAAATCTGTAAGTTTAAATGTTTGAAAATTAGCTCAAAGAAATCTACCATATTTATGTTGAAGAAGTCAACTCATGTCTTGTGATAAACAGAGAAGTCTTATTTGTATATCTATGACAAATTAAAAGCGTATAAAAAGTTTAAACAATAAAAAGCTTTAATTGGAGTAAATGGAAAGAAACTTTAAACTAAGACATTTTAAAACAGTTTAGGTTTCAGCAAATGCTGAATTCTATTTTTCCAGAAAAAACCATAATAAATGTTGCGGGATATGTTTACAATGCTGCAGCTATTTAAACTGTTTTGCAACCATTTTTATTTAATTAACCAAATTGTTGTTTGATTCTTTGTTAAAAATTTGAGCTTCTAACAAAAGGCTAACAAATGAAGTTGCACTACATGCTACCCAGGTAAAGTGGGCTCTGGCATCGGTGCTAATTCGTAAAATAGTCACGGCTGTTTGACTTTCGTCTATTTTCATCGGAGTGATGTCATTCCGTAGCTCAGGTTTTCTCTATCTTCTTTTGACAATCACAAATTTTGGAGCAGTCAGTGACTTGTTTTAAGGTAGAAGAGATCATTCACATCTAGTAGTTTTATTATGGCTCCACTATAAACAGGTGTGCACCAAGTAAATGCATTACTACTGTAGCCATCTTCTGTGGTCCACCACCAATGATAGAGGATGGGTACGCCTCCAACTCTACCGGAGTGCTTTTTGGAGACAACGCTACTTACAGCTGCTTTGATGGTAGAAGAGTCATAGGAACTAACCTTGTCACCTGCATGGCCAACAAGCAGTGGTCTGACCCACCCAGCTGTAGCAGTATGTTACTATTATAGTTATTACTGTTTGAGATGTCTAGCCGTACAGACAAGAGGTTTCCACATATGACTGACTTCTTGTTCTTGTGATTTTTAAATATTATTAGTCAGGGAAAAGGAAGCTTTTGATATCGGTCATTTTACTACCTAATAGAAAAAGTTTTTTTTGAGGCTATGTTGTACTATGCAAAAGTTTGATTAGTTTTAACTTTCCATATTCTTTTCTCTATATATAATTTGTTTTCATTTGTCTGTTTGTTTGTTCTCTATGGAAACTAGCTTTGAATTAAACTAACTGTCTAGAAATTTCCATGTGGTTTTTGATACTTTAAGATATTTTGAAATCATCATCTTTAAATGATTTTAAGGTGATGATTTCATCTTAAAACTGACCTTAAAGGTGAGGTTTTAACAAGACAACAAAAATCTTGGCTAATATAGGGTTTGAACCTATGGCACTGAAGTTATTAAACTGATGCTTAAACCAACAGAGCTAACCAGCCATCTTTTTAGAACCTAAGAATAATTGCGCTAGCTCCCTTAGGTAAATCAACTACTTAAGATTCTTCAAGATACTGCTAGAGGTTTCTTGAAGAATATATAAGTAAATCTCATATTTATTGGTTTTATTGAACACGACAACATCACTTAAAATTACATCTAGTAATTTGCATTTATATTATATATATATATTATATATATTATTTATATTCATTAGAAGTGATAGTGATTTTAAGAAAGTCATACAAAATGCCTTTTAAGAAAAGATCTACACTTGGCAGAGAATGTCCAACAGATAAATAAAGTTGGAAATTACATCACCTGCAATATTCATTGCATAGAAGGGACCCATTTTATATTTCCACAATGATATTATGAAAAACAATTTGTTTTTGTGAGATAATTCATACGCTTATGACATAAAAAAAGTTAACTTATATTATTTATAAAACTTTAAAAACATTAAATTAAGATATCGTAATTTATTCGAATTTGTTAAGATTTTCAATATGCAGTTTCGCTAAACTAGAATCTACATAAAACATTAGTGGAAATCTATTGCAAATTTTTTACTTCTTTGCAGATCTGACATGCTCACTGGCGCAGCCAACTGATGGTATTGCCTCCCACAAGCTTAGGGACGGTACCGCTGCCCCCATCAATGACACAACATACGGATTTGGAGCCGTTGTTGAACTGCAATGCGCTGATGGATACTATGTAGAAGGTGTTACATCTATAGTTTGTGAAGGGGGAGATGGGTGGACCGATGAACTTGGATACTGTGAAAGTAGGTTCTCAGTCTCAATGATGTGTCATAAATATTTTTAATATTAGTAACCAACAAATAAAAATTATTTAGACAACAACCTGTCTTCGAGTCTGGCCATCTGATAACCTAGAAAATGAGAAAATCCTTGATATGCTTTTTGTAGCATTTCATAAAAACCTAATTTTTTCCGCTCATTTGGTTGTTTACTTTAACACTTTAGCTCAGCTGTCAAGAGTTGTGCTTCACAAGCTGACAAGAATCTAATTGAAGTTTTCAAAAATTAGAATGAGATAATTTTCATCATTTACAACAATTTATGTTTACACCTGCTGCGCCTTGTTTCCATGGTTACATCTATACTATTTTACTTTACTTTGTTACCCTCTTGGTACTTGTATAATCAGCAGACCTTGACCTTTGGCGTAATGCTAAATTTATTGTGTCACAACGTAATCAGAAAAAATATGGCAGTTTATGAAATACTAGTATATCTTAAAGCCCAGTTACTCTATTATATAAGTCTTATTCAATATTGCTTTGCTTTTGATCTGGTTTAATATACCAGAGGTAAGCACGGGAGTAGCCGTGGTTCAATGTTAGGGCACTGATTCGTGAGCGGTAAGTCAGGGGTTCGAGCCCCATAAGGTCCATTAGTGGTGTTAGGAAAGGCATCCAGTCACAATCAATCCTGCACTACATTTGTCTAAAGTAAGGTGAACCTGTTCAGCAAAGCCTGAGGGTATCAGGCCATACGCAAGTCATCAATAGACGTAACTTCTCTCGATTGGTCAGATATTACTGTATACTGTTTCTATTATGCTATATTTTTTCTAAAGAATATAAGCTAACCTCGGGCTTCTATCATGTCTCTAGACATGTTTTCTGTTGTGATGGCTGCAGTATAAGGTAAGAATTGAAAACTTGTCTTTCAACAGCCTAGATAGAACTGCTCTCAAATAATCTCAGTCTTGCAGTTAAATAATAAATCAGTTTTACACAATTGAACTTGCATTTTAGGGGTGCTATGCTACTACCAGCCCGTAGTTGAAGGACTTATGACAAGAAGTACGCGTGACGAGTTGGTGGCTAGCGGTGGTGTTGATTCTTTGGTAGAGTCACTGAAGTATTTTTTCCAGCAATTCACTCTGGTGCCCGAGTTCCATGCCCTGTTGTTTGTTCGCTTTGAAGAAGAGGTAAGAATTTGACAGATCAACTTGTGTTGTCTCCATCCTTTACTTACTTATAGAATAGGCTAAACATCACAGTAATCAGTATGGGGGCCTTGATGTGAGCTCTCGCTGCATTTACGCAACGAAATGTTTATCTAAGGCAAGAGTGGGGAATCTACTTGGTACTGCGGGCCGCATGAATTGCATTATATTAATGGCGGGCCGTAACATAAACCTGACTTTCAAATTACGCACAAAACACTCAAAATACACGAGTGATTTTTATTGACAACAATACAACAACAATACAACAATACTACAACAATCAATTCTTTCACGAATTTTCCTTCGATGTGGTGTTTCAGCTTTTTGCAATTAGTTAGCTAATTTCATAACTCGCTTAAATAATATCATTATCGGTCTTGCAATACCTTTCAAAGCACTGCCCTGTCAACTTTTTAAGATTACCGTGGCAGGAATCAAAATGGCGCTGCAGATTTGACTTTCTCATTGCTGCTGCATGTTTGCCACAGACAAGAGAGACGGGCTTTACACTAATTTCAACAAAGAATGAAGAGCTTTCCCAATCTTTGTTGAACATTCTACCTTCAACTATCTTTCTCCTTTTAGCCGAAGCCATTTTGCAAATTCCAAATTCAATGGCAACTTCAACTAAAAATTAGTAACTAAATGTAGTTTGCATATTTACTAGTACTAGCCTGATGCCCATGCGATTGTGATGTCAGTGGGTGTGTATGAGCATGCATGCCGTGTGTGCCCAGCCAGTGAGACAGCATTGGTCTAGCACGCGAAGCTTGGCAAAACAAGAAGGCGAGGTTAGTTATAACGTTTGTAAAGTCGCCAATAGAAAATTATGCCATTACAAGGCTGAGAGCGACGTTGATATGAAAGCCAAATGCTGGCAAGGTCATCTCAAGAAAATATTTAATCGGTTACAACTTATGAACTAGGGCCACATTAAAACGTCTCGCGGGCCACATGCAGCCCGCGGGCCGCAGGTTCCTCACTCCTGATCTAAGGCCTGAAGCGTGAGCCTCCTCAGAAATATTCCTCAGGAGCCTCCTATTGTGACTGACTTCAAGGTTTTGTTGTCTGCCTTCTGTTGACTTCTTTTGTGTTAAGAGACTAGATTTAGTACATTTGCCTACAGATTTAGAATAGCCTTTCACATATTAAACTTTTTTTGGTTTACTTACGACCAATACGTATTGCTGCGTTATTCATACTCGTACCCTGGCAGTCTGGTGAACCATGAGAGATAGTTAAGTGTAGTCACTATCTATATCTGCAATTAGCCTCCAATGCTATTAGGTGGTTGATTGGAGGGGAAGGGGGTGTACTAGGTTGCTATAATGAAAGTTGGAACTTCCAAATTCCGTAAAGCTTTTTCAATCTTCAGCCATGGCTTTGGCCAGATTGGCGGAAAGACATGGACAGGCACGGCTCTTATTATAGTAAATATCATACGTAGTTTTATTTAGTTTTGCAATTTTGTTTTGGCAATAACAATCAGTGCAGTCTGCTAAATGGCATATAATCGATGAACAGTACAAAGCTGCGTGTCAAAAGGGGATCAATTGCAGGGAAAGTACACGCTTAATCACATACATTTTATATTATTCATTTAAAATGTATGCAATATGTTTACATATAAAATTTAGTATATCATATATACATATAACCATATCATTTGCATTATACATTACATTTTTAACTGATTGCTGGCTGGTTAATATTTTCATATGATTTTATTTTTTTGGATAGTAGCAGTTGTATAGATTCTTCATCTGCACCAAAAAGTTTATCACTGATTGTATGTATTTTGCAGTCTGGCCAACAAGTTGAGCCATAAATGTGTATAATAATAACTTTGAATCACAACCATGAGTAAGAATTGCACAATTTAATAAAACTGTATAATTTTGTTTTCAGCTGTTTGTTCACTGTCGCAGCGGCTTCGTTGTTGAAGACTCGCAGAATGACACCACTACGATTATGTGTACAGGAAAAGGGCTTTTTAATGAAATACCCAAATGCGTTGGTGAGTATTACTTATTTCAACCAAAGCATGCTCTTGAGTGCCAATGGCTTAGATGGGTAACTAATGCATTAAAAACATTGATGTATGTACTCGTATGGGTCGGTTTCTTTTTCAAGTACAACAAGAGAGAAACTGATTTTTAAGGCGGACTAGGCGTCCCTTGTTATTCATATCAGATATGAGAACTTGCATCGACTTGACTCTTTACATTACCCTAGGACACTTATGTCGTCGCCTCATCTAACTTTCGCGTTTTCGCGGAGTCATCCTCTCGCGAAAATTTCATGAGCGAAACTAAATTATCATAACAAACGAGCGAAAACGCGAAATTAAATAGCTTTGTTGATTGATAGTCCAAGAAACAAATGGCAGCAAGCGTTCAAATTGCATTATCGATCTTGTTCACACAATTCTACCTGCGGTTCACAATTACAAACTAGTCCCAAATTGAAATTTTTTTCTTATCAGTGAACTGGACCTGAAGAATCTAATCTGTTTGTTCCACTGCATTTATTTTCACATCACTATATTTGTGTGCTACTCTGTGTGCTACTCACAAAACTAAATACTAGCGAAATAAAAGTGTCCTAGGCTATATGGAAATTCTTACATAATACGAAGCAAAAGGTTAAAGGTTACAGGTTAAAAGGAATCTCTCTATGAAGATTGCAATGTAATTCTTTTTACATACCTATCATTAAAGTAACAATGATCATCTATTCATCTATTTCAATAAATATAATTTATGTACATTCACCTGCAACTCAACTTTGTAGCTCACTTCACTTGCTAAATCATAGTCATCATTTTCACACACACACACTTTCTTACCTTACCAGATACAAATGAATGCAACAGCGATCCGTGTGAGCAGTACTGTACAAATACACCTGGCAGCTACTATTGCAGCTGTGGCCTTGAATATGAACTCTCCGCTGATGGCCACAACTGTTCATGTAAGTATATTATCAAGTTGTTGTCACTCTCTTCTAAATGCATTTCCTGCTAAAGGAGGGCTGCATTACGTTGATATCAAAAATGGTTTCAAGCCTTGAGAATAAGCGACTTTTTTAAGCAGCGTCCTCTTAAAATTGGTGTTACAACATTTTTCAACCAGTTTCACAAAAGTTTTGTAAATTTGAACCAATTTCTTGAATTATTTTGACAAGTTGTTGCTGTATGCGTCCTGCGAGCTTGGCTCATCTCTCACACGCATATGATACAAATAAATAACTGAATGAACTCAGATTTACCGAAAGATCGAATCCGTTTTTGAATAGCTTAAATATTTTCAGCAGTCAGCTTTTAGGCTGCAAAGTCTTCTCTTGTTTCAAAATGGAAAATTTAACTTTATATTGAGATACCATCACATGGCCTCAGCACATTCCATATTAATAGAAATTTTAATTTTGCAAGTGAAATAGTATATTTTGATTTTAGTGATTCCAGGATGCACATTCAACTCAGGAGCTTGTGATCATGAGTGTGAGAGCGTTGCTCTACCTCAGTGGTATGTGTGCTCTTGCAATGCCCCTTATGTTCTCTACGATAGCCCAGGTTCTAATGGCTATGTGCAGCATCCGGCTGATACCTATGACAGACAGCTGAGAATCAATGAGTCATGCGTTTGTGAGTAGAGTATTTAAGGTCATTTGAGGTCACTTGAGGTCATTATTCGCTGTACAGTATTTACTATAATACTTTCCTTTACCTCGTTAGGGCATTTCTATTGGCTACATATTGTCCTTGGGTGCTTTGGAGTTCTCTGCTCAGAAACCTCTGAGTACGTGTGAAAATGATCTGTTAAGGTAGGGCCACACGAGACAAAATTCTCACGAAATCGGCGAAATTTGGACGAAACGATTCGTACGAATTGACATTTGGACGAATTCGTCCATCGTTGGTTGCGCACGATGAACGAATCCTGAATTGGACGAAACATCAGAAATTCCTACGAATCGTTGTTTGATTGGTCGGTTGAAAAGGTTAGTTGAATGTTGAAGGTCGTTTTCTTTGATTTTTCTGTTTGTACTGAAGCAAAGGATTGAAACGGAATCGGCTTCAATTTATCACCGCGTTCTGATTGGCTAGTTGAAAGTTAGTTTCGTACGAATCCGTGGTGAGGAAACTCCGTGTGGCAGGTCAGAAATTTCGTACGAATGGAATTTCCCAGATTAGTTGAAATTACACGATACGTGTGGCCCTACCTTTACTGTCTGGGAGTCAGCGTTGAACAAACGTTAAATATGAACTTGTACAAAATTTTAGAAGATGTTATCAGAAATTATCAGCATTTCTCTATTATTTGCAATTATTTTTAACGTTTGAGATGATCTGATTGCCAGAATGTTTCAAGATTAAAATCGACAAAACTTGATCGCATAAAAATAGGTGCGAAAATGACATCATTAGTTGCACGGCTGCCTGTCTCTTTTCTTATTGATATCGGTTATTGTGTGCAAGTTTTAGCGGTACGCATCTCTAGCATCTTTGCAACTATAGACATCACAATCACACTTTCGCTTTTTTCGACTTTTTCAAGTTTTTTCAATTTTAATCTTGAAACATCTTGGCAGTCAGATCTTCTCAAACATCAAAAACAACTGCAAATGATAGAAAATTAGTGATAGTTTTTGATAAAATCTTCTAACATTCTTTGTAAGTTCATTTAGACCTGGTTGAACCCGTGTGCTGGAAGTTATTACTTTATCAATTAGAAGATTGCCAGAGAATGAATCCAATAACACTGTTTTAGTATTCACCAAATGTGTCAGTGATACTTGAGTAGTTAGTATACCCTCCTACACATACCTCCTTCACACACCCCTACACATACCTCTACACTTACCCTCTACACATTCCTCCTACATATACTCCCTACACATACCCCCTACACACATCCCTACACACACCCCCTACACACACCCTACACATACTCCTTCACATACCCACTACACATACCCCCTACACATACCCTACACATACCACATACACATACACATACCCTACACATAACACATACACATACCCCCTACACATACCCCCTACACATACCCCTACACATACCCCCTACACATACCACATACACATACCCCCTACACATACCCCCTACACATACTCCTACACATACCCCCTACACATACCCCCTACACATACCACATACACATACCCCCTACACATACCCTACACATACCACATACACATACTTCCTACACATACCCCCTACACATACCCCTACACATACCCCCTACACATACCACCTACACATACTCCCTACATATACTCCTACACATACCCCCTACACATACCCTACACATACCACATACACATACCCCCTACACATACCCCCTACACATACTCCTACACATACCCCCTACACACACCCCTTACACATACTCCTTTGCATACCAACTACACATACCCTCTACACACACCCCCTACACATATCACATACACATACTCCCTACATATACCACATACACATACTCCCTACACATACTCCCTACACATAACCCCTACACATACCCCTACACATACCCTCTACATATACCCCTATACATACCCCTACATATACTCCCTACACACACCCCCTACACATACCCTACACATACCACATACACATACACCCTACACATAATCTCTACACATACTCCCTACACATAACCCCTATACATACCCCCTACACATACCCCCTACACATACCCCCTACATATACCACATACACATACACCCTACACATACTCCCTACACATAACCCCTATACATACCCCCTACACATACCTCTACACATACCCACCACACATACACCCTACACATACTCCCTACACATACCCCTACACATACCCATACATACCCCTATACATACCCCCTACACATACCCCCTACACATACCCCTACACATAACCCCTATACATATCCCCAACACATACACCCTACACACACCCCCCACACATACCTCTTCTACACATACCTCCTACATTACTTCCTGCACATCCCCTACAAATACCCCATATATATACCCCATGTGTAGGCAACTCCAAGGCACCTTTTAACTGTGCACTGTCTGTATCATTATTGATAAAGCACTAACTTCTAAACAAAAGACCCAATGCTATTAAAGAAGGGTTTGTAGTGGTCTAACCTTAACCAGTGAGGCATTTGACTTAGACTACTTCTCATAGCCAAATGTAAGAGTCATTTAATTGGTTTTGAGAAAATTTGAACTAAAGCGCTCCAGTTATTTAAGCTGATGAGCCAAAAGTGGATTGCCTTTGTATTATACTAAAGACTACTGCCAATGTTTTTATTAGTGCCACAGTGCCCCCTCGAGAACCTCGTTATGAAATTCAATGAGAACACAGAAATCCTGGGCCAGTACAACGACACAACTTATCCATTCTACTATGAAGACAGTGTGGAGGTCTTGTGCAAGATAGGTTACACTTTTCCTGACGGAGACCAGAGGAAAACCTTTTATTGCTCTATGTACAACATGAGCCTTGGCTGGTTCAATGACAAAAATGAATCTTTGGCGGATCTCATGTGCACTAAAGGTCAGTTACTATGCCTTTAGCTTGATGAAGCCTGAGAGATATGATTTGTAATTTTTGTGACTGATAGCTGTTGTGACAGCCTCTGCTAAGTATCTTATACATCTCTTTATAATTTGGATGACATAAACTGCAAGTGATATTTTTATACTTTTCAGAGGTCAGCTGTAATGGTGCAGTCATACCGGTGCAAGGCATCAAATATACCACTCCGTATATTCAGAACTGTAGCGTGCCTTTTTCTTATCAAATTGTCTCCACCTGTGATCTAGATATTGAAACTGGAACTTACTCTCTCTACCCAGATACTGTTTGTCAAGGTGAGCAAAATAAAATTGTCTGAATATTAAAACATTTAAAGCCCAAATCAAAAACAAATCAACAGAAAGTCACTAACAGTTCATGAGCAAATTAATAACAAATCAATCTCAAATCAATAATAAATCAATAGCAAATCAATAGCAAGCGCCTGGTACACCTATCGCCAATCAAAAATATGCATACAACTTTCTCATGCATATTGACAATAATAATTTCTTAAAGAAATGCAGTTTTGTTGGACAGTCATGGTCCTCCCTTTTTGAAACAGGGCGAGGTTTTTTGTAAGACGAATAGTATTTGCGCTGTTGAATACTCACAGATTACTCACTGAATCTACCTAGTATCAGGTGGTGACATACTATTCAATTTAATATCTATGTGTTCATAGAATGTAAGTTTGAATACATTGATTGATGCTAGTGTCACTAATTTCTTAATTGTAGGTTTTTAAGGCCTAATTTAAATAGCCAAAATTTGGAGTTGTCATCTTACGTTTGAACATTGGGAATCCCTGAAAGCATGAAAATCTTTAGATTTTTGGATTGCTTGTGCTAGATTTGATTATAATACTTATTAATGCGCAACGATAAAAACTCATTAACTTTTTAAAGCTTTTTGTAATGTTCTGATATATCCGAGTTGTTCCTTCCTTGTCACTTGTCTAGCGATAGCTGTTGGAAAAGATTCTACCCAAACAATCCTTAACTTAGTGTTTTAATAGGAGGTTTGATGCATCTGATGGTTTAGCACAATTTTGATGACTCAACGTAAAAACATCCAAATATTTGAGGATTCACAAAGAGTCACATTGTCCAATATTTAGTTTTTTAATTTTTTCTATAATCGGAGAATTTCCATGAAAGTTTCCCATGGTTTAAATAAATATTTTGTAAAAATATACAAAGACTATATATATAAGCAAAAAATTTTAAGAGTAAATTGCTAAACTATGACTAAAAGCTTAAAGAAGAAAATACGGCTCAGTACAACTCCAAAAAAAATCTAAAAATCCGACTTGAACAATTTGCAAAAAGATTAAAAGTTCGGCTTCTTCTAAACTCCTGGTGTTGTAGAACTTCTCTCAAAAGCTCCTTGTATGTTGTGGAACTGTTTTTAAGAGTTCCTGGTACTGTGGGACAACTTTCAAAAGCTTCGAATAAGTATAGAAATTTTGTTCAGAAAGACACATATCGATATTGCCATAGCAATGGCACAATTATAGACTGCGAGAGACTAGCTGTACAAAACCTAACACCAGTGTGCTTGTTAAAAAGTATGACTAACCCTGTGTATTTGCCTCCATTTTCAGTTGTCGACTGTGGAATGCCGCAGCCACAGCAGACGCTAGGCAGTGCCAACTTGTCAATAGACTGCACCACACTTGGATGCAGCTTTGAGTTTACTTGCGCTGACGGCTCTCAACCACTTCCATATCTTGAACCAATAACTGTCGTCTGTATGGAGAATGGCAAATGGAACTATTCAGATGTGTACTGTGAAGGTAAGGGAGGGAGTTGCCCAACCTCTAAATCTATGGCTTAAATATTCTTTAGTAACATGAGTTGCTAGAATCTTGCACAAGACTCTTTAGTGAACAGCAGTGTTAAAAGGTATGAACTTCGTTACCTTTTAACACCTTCGTTACCTTTAATGAAGATTTGATCAACATAAGCAAATAGGCAATATACTATACTAAAGCAACAATTATGTAATATATTACTATTTTATACATTACAATAGGTTACACTCTGTTGTATTATTATTTTGCATAAATAATATAATATTACTATTTAACAAAGTATGAAATATTCATAATTTGCTATATAACTTTAATGGAATAGTTTGGATGAAAACACCTACACAATTGACCTTTTTTCAATTAGACTTAAAACTGTACGATTGTTCTTAGTGTACCTATGTAATTTAAAGGGTTACTAATAGTAGCATAACTTATCAACTACTATGGAAAAAATATAATTTTCTTTTAAGTTAATCATCTATTACACAGGCACAACATGCAGTGATCCAGGCATGGTAGTTGGTACTCAACGCTACTCAACAGAAGACATGCTGCCAAACGTAACATTCTCTCTTGCCAACCTCAAGCTCGGAGGTCGAGTATACTATAAGTGCATAAAAGAAGGCTATGAGCTCTACAGCAACGGCAGCCCAGTCAACAGCACTTATTGCGATGGAATATCATTTAGTCCTTCAGTCGAAGATTTCGAATGCATAGGTAGGTGGCGCCACCCTCCTATAAGCATATTCTTAGCCGCAAACTCTCAGCTATTGTTGTAAATATCTCTCCATGGTCTACAAAAACCAACTTTGTAATAAACCATCTTTACATTTGTTTGGTTTTGTCACATGCTTAATACATATGTTTATGCATATTTCTGTTGAATATGCAATTTTTTCTTTACATTTGCTAATAAAACTAATGGATTTGATAATCTTTTCACCAAAAAAAACTATAAAAAAAGCTGCAGTTAACCGCTGTAGGAACCAGAACCTATGATTTTAAGCAATAAAATCATTTTTACGTGTAAATAAAATAAGAGCTGATAATGTTGATTTTGCTGATAATGTTGATGTCAAATCCAACGACGTACCTGCTGAGTTGGAAAAAAGACATTGTTTGTTCACTAAACATTATAATAAAAAAAAATTTCAATACAAAAGTGAATCGTTGAGATAGATTGCTAATAGCATTTCAGCTTGTTTTACAATCTGTACAGCACAACGTAATGTAGGGGGTCGTTAGCATGCCATCGTAAAAATATTTTTAAATGCTTATCAAATCTGCGATCTGAATATTTAGTTTACAGTATTTGTACTGGTTTTATTAACTTTTTTATTTGTTTTATTATAGTATTACATATTACTCCATGTTTACTTTGTATATTAAAATTTAGGCAAAATATTCCTTAAATCACCACAAATGTATCATGTCGTTTTTGTAACTAATAAAATGCATAAGAAAATCTCAAGAACCTAGAGGCAGTCCATTTCACAAATATTTGAAATCAGTCATCGCCCCTCCGGATGCTAAGACGAAGTTATGGAGATACTTTCAATATTTAAATTTAGTATCGATTGATATATAACATTAAAAAACAAATATGTGCTAATGAGATTTTCATAATTTTCAAGTCTATATATTTTAATCTATTGAATATTTATGAAATGCTTATGGAGATATTCAGCTATAAATTAAAAGTTCATGAATACCTTACTAGCAATCTCTGACACTCAGTTTTAAAGCCATTACTCATGACATACTAGGATGGAGCTGCTGCTAAAATAAGCATAAAGTATGGCAGCTAATTGCTGTTATCCGAGGTCAGCATCAGCTGTCACTGTCTAACTAACTTGCTTGCAGATATGCAGGCTCCTTCTATAGAGTACTGCCCTAGCAGTATAGAAGTTTTCAAGTATACGACATACAGGGGAGCTCCCTTTGAACAAGGAGAGTTCTTGGGCTATCCATCTCCAGTGTTTATGGATAATGGAGGTTGGTACATGTATGCAACTGTTCCCTGGCTTTTATAAGATCAAAACTAAGGTTACTTAAGATGCATCTATTATTCCATAACTTTTTGAGACATGCTTACTGTTTCATGGCTATCTGATATACAGCTATTGTTTCATAGTTTTCTCAGTTACATCTATTGTTCCATAATTTTCTGTGATACGTCTATTGTTCCATAATTTTCTGAGAAACATCTATTGTTCCATAACTTTCTGAGTTACATCTATTGTTCTATATTTTTATGAGATACATCTATTGTTCCATAACTTTATGAGATACACTGTTGCTCCATAATTTTTTGTGATACATCTATTGTTCCATAATTTTCTGTAATACATCTATTGTTTTATAACTTATAACTGCTATATTCTGCATACATTCATTTACTAAGGCAAACTGCAAGTTGTGAGACCTTATTGATAGATGCTCTGTTTGATGTCTTTGTAATAGTCTGTTCATATTACTGTGTTATCTTCTCCCTCATGTCACTAGGAGGCGTCTATTACTCCAGCCCAATTTATTCTAATCTTATTATCAAAACTAAACTAAAGAAGCGTCTGCTATTGCTGCTTCATGCCAGTCTATATCTGTTGCCACAAATCACCAATTGTCGTAATATTTTTGTTTGGTTATTATCTCCTTTGATGTTGATTGGGCTAGGATTGGCTTAATCCTGGCCAGTGAGAAAAAGCGGTTTTTCCTATTATAAGGCTCCTAAAAATAACACTAACAAATGTAGAAGTTGTATTTTATTAAACTAACAGTTCTATAATGCATTATAAAGTTTATAACATTATAAATTATAATTATATAACTAACAGTTTATATAATTTTACAGAACGTTTAATAAAATTTAGGATGGGTTACACACACACATGTCCTCAGTTTGTGAAAAAATGTTTTTCTCGAATAATGAATTCTCCTCTATAGTTGTTCACTCTGTCTGACAGGCATCCAGTCGATAGACATCAGCCCCTCGCTTTTCTCGCTAGACCATATCTTCTATGAAGAGGAGTTTTCTGTCGAGTTCACTGCTACCGATTTTGAAGGCCATAAGTCACCTGCCTGTCAGATCAATTTCTATGCAATCGGTAAGTCTGGCTGCCAACAATGGCTTGATGGTTCTGTATGTTGACTGCAGTGTGAAGGATACATGGGAGATAATTCTTGTTGTTATGTCTAAGATGCGTATTGTTGGAGTTGCCATATGAGGGCATGACAGATGGCATGACCCCTGTTTACCACACCCATTTATGGGGCATAAATGGGTGTGGTAAACAGGGGTGTGGTATAATAGATGGCTGTAGTAAACAGGGGTGCGATATAAATGGGGGTGATAAATAGAGGTGTGGTACAGATGGGTGTGGTAAACAGGGGTGTGGAAAATAGTAGTATAGATCATACAGGAATCTATCATGTAAGATTATCATGTACGAAGATGACAAGATTAGAATATTTTCCAGGCTTGACCAACATGTCAGCTAGTCATATTTCTTCTACATTCTAAATGTTAATCTATTGTTACTAGTCAGACCTTCCCAGAGTTAATTATCATAGAATCATTTCTTTCTGTAGACAGTTTGCTTTTGAGTAAAAACTATGACTAGGAGTGACTTTTACTGGCAATATAATCGTTTCTTTCAGTATGGTTATGATGGTTAAACTGTTTGCAGATGTGGTTACACCTGTATTAAGCTGTGAAAACCTGATCGTCGAGATCAATGAAACTCACCTTGAGGTAAGGGGTCATTGTTTGTGATTATCAACATGTAATGAGGTTCAATGATGACATATTACTGAGCACTCCATGAAATTACTGGATTAATCATCAGGGTTTTTACTGTTTGTTTAGCTTGTTTGTAATTGTTGGTAACCTAATGTAATCAAGAACGTGTGGGTAATCAATAATCTAAAATAACGTCAAATGTGATAGCTGTCAATATTTATATGAATGGTCACTAACTCAAACAGACTTTATTGTACGTATTAAAGAAATTTTATTTACTTTGATAAATCATAATACGGTAACTTTTTATTAAGCATTTGATAGTAAGTTACAACATAAATTAGGAGAATTTATACTTGTATTTGTTGACCAGTAGCTTGCAATAAATAATACAGAATGGATGTTTTTTTACAGCCAGTTTGCTAAATACTTTAGAGTTTAGGTTATTAAAAAAGAAAGTTGCAAAAGCGGGTAGCATGCTCAACGCTAAACCTCTGCAATTGGACTTTTAAAATGCAAGAAACAATTTGATGCCGCATTGTTGTTACTTGCAGGTAAATATCACTGTATACTGTTTTTATTATGTTATATTTCTTTTCTAAAGATTTTAAACCAAATTTGAGCTGCTAGATGAGCTATTTGTAGTGGCATGTTGCAGCATCAGCAAGTTCTTTAAATAGAGCCTTAGAGTTGATCTGAAATAGTCTTAAAAACAAAATTGCATAGTCTCAGTCTAAAGCAGTTTTCTACAATTGAACTTGCATTTTAAGGACACTATGCTACTACCAACCTATATACAGACATAGCAGATACATATAGATTTTTAATGAAATGAACCGCCATACTGGCTCATGGAAAAGGTCATGACCTTTTGCCTGTTGCGGTATTAGCCTATTTTTTGAGATCTTTTTAAAGACGGCTCGATAATGTTATTAAGAACTTTCTGTCAGTTATATATTCAAAAGAAAGAGAAACATAAAGCCATAAATTAATTGACATGTTACAATAAGCCTAAGATATCCTTTATGTCTATAGAATTGTCACAATCACTGATGCTTTTTTGCAGAGGACAGTAACGGAGGAGATGATTCTTTCAGTTGTTAGCTGGGATAACAATACAGATGGCTACGAAGAGGTAAAAGTGGAGTTCGGTCCCACCAGCACACTCATCAGCCCAGAGACCATGAAGTCCAAAATTAACCAGAATGCCATGGTGACGGTTTACAGATCTTTTTTCGTTGGAGACGTAGCCATGGGAATGAATCGAATGAATCACACCGTCTCAGCACACTGTAGTGTCGCCATTATTCCTAAACGTGAGTGTGTGGAGCTGAGGCTTTTGTCTCAGATTTATTGAAAAGTTTTCAAAATGACTGATGCGCTGTTTAACAACAATATTTTGACCTTGAAACCATTGATGTTAACCCTTAGAACGCTTGTAGGAAGAAGCCATTTAAAAATGCCGTAGTAACGCAATAAAGAAGTGCACTGATACTCACCTTGTTGTTTTTCAAATGCTTTACACTAAAGAGATCTCTCCCAGTAAAACATTTACTCAAATGCATAAACATTTTCTGAGTAAAAAGTTTATTATAATACTTCATTTAAAGGTAATATTATTGTTATTCATATTATTTAATAGATGCTGTCAAAACAGCAAAATAGCCACAACATTTCCAAATCAAACATCAATGGAAGACCATAATATTGTGTTTTACAACAAATAGACCAGTTGTTTCATTTTCTCATCATGATTGTTAAAAGATTAACAAACTATTTTAGTGATGTCAATATAAAACTGTAATATTTTTTTAATCAGAAGAACGACAATCAAGACAATCAAGCAAATCAAAGCCGTATTTCCTCTTATAAAATCACCTGATCACTGAAATACAGCAGCCTACATAAAATTACAGGGTGTTTGTAGTCAGCGTTTAGAATCTTGATGCTTCTGCATTATTGGGAAATAACAAACTATTTTTGGCAAATTTACTGTATGATGAATTCAATTTTAGGATATTTCCCTTTATCATTGAATGCATTTATGTAAAGTAACATAACTGTATTTATTATTCATAAATGCCAGTGTAGTACGCCGCCAGTGTAGTACGCTGCCAGTGTAGTACGCCGCCAGTGTAGTACGCCGCCAGTGTAGTACGCTGCCAGTGTAATACGCCGCCAGTGTAGTATTCTGCCAGTGTTGTACGCCGCCAGTGTAGTAAGCTGCCAGTCTCGTGCTCCGTGAGAGGGTGTTACGAGTAATAAGTATCTATACAATTAATCCGTAGCAAGGTGGTCGATTAAGACAGCTAGTAGCGTGCCTGACTGCAAAGCCGAATATCTGAGTTTGGCTTCCGTGTGATGCATTATTTTTTCTAACCTTCAACCTGGCTTCAAACTGACCGACACGGCTCTTATTATAGTAAAGATTATATTCAAACTCAAATTCAACAAAATACCTCGTAAGTTATATTATTATTAGTATGTAATAATAATCTATATATATATATTTATCAAAGTATGTCCGTATGTGTATTTATAAGATTGATTGTCCGGCTATAGCAATTATTAGAATAGTTGAAGCTGGACAACAATTCAGACGCAAAGTCATGGCTTACCGTCATTAGAAGCCTATCTTATTAAGAAGCTTCCTAAAAATTTCCATTGGCAATGTGCCTGGCTAACAGCTTGAAAGTTACAGATGTTTGACAGAGTTTTAAAACCTTTACAGCTGTCTTTATTTTTCTCTTAATTTATTTCAACTACACAAAACACTTCTCTCATGATATGTAGTTTGAAAGTGAGAATGGCAAATGTTGTTATATTATGTTAAATACAAATCAATTTTCTGTCCAAAGACTTTTTTATTACCTGATCAACGCCGGGTAGCACAGCTAGTATGATTATAATTGTAACTAAAATAATAAATGTAGTGGTAGCTCTAGCGTCAGTGGTAAGATTTTTATGTCTTTAGCATTCGCATCCGTAATGCGCTTCAAAAATAATACTAAAACAGTATATCTGTTATAGCAAGGGTAAATGCTCAGCTACCTAAGTCATTACTTTGGAGCTTAGGTGACAATTTGAGTTGTCAAAAAGTCATAAAGAAAAGCACTTTGAATATTCTTCGAAGGAAGTCTCTTCATTTTTCTTACCTTTTTATTTTAGCTGATTTGTGTGCTGAAGAGTTTGCTCCAGCCCCAGCAGACGCCAGCAGGGTCTGTGAAAGTCTTCCTGACGGCGGACGTCGATGCAACTACACATGCGACGATCCTTCATCTCTCTTCTTCCAGTTTGGAATAGACATTTTGTACAACACAGCGAGCTCGCTGTGCACTAATTCCAGCATAGGTTTTGAGCCTGTTAGAGACTGCATAGGTAAGTCATCTGAAACAGGAAGCTTGACAACGAAGTTATTGGGCTCTTGCTACAAGCTGCACACCTCTGACAGTTCCCTTAAATGTATTACTGTGATGCCATATATATAGATGCGCTCAAAATATTAGCAACGGCCTATCAGCATCTTTTAAACAGATCCCAAATTAGCCAGCGTACTACAAAACTTCCGATTTGGAGTTGTCCCACAGGATAAAGTTTGGACATGGTCTTGTTTTTTGATAAAGCCAAAAGTTCACTACATTAAATTTAAAAAGGAATGAGTTCATGATATGCCTCTATAAAGTACCATTATCGTGAGCCAGCTATATTGGATTTAAAACAATTTAAAAACAAAAAACTAATAATTGCTATTGTTTGTAAACAGTAAGACCAATTAATGATTTTTAATTAGTGTAATTAGTTTAATTATCTCTTGCTCAGTTGCAAAAACTCCTTATTAACATTTTTTGTGGCACTCAAAAAACTCTGCATTATAAATGTAGTGGTTCTTGCTCAGAATCTCCTAAATACCTTGTTTGAATTATGCGTGTAATAACTTACCATGAGGCAGAAAATTCTAAAACAATTTTTAGTCCCTTTTAATACGCTCGATGCCGAAGCTCTACTATTAGAATTAGAAGGCTGTTGAATGTTTGTCCAATTTGATAGAGAAATATTCAGTTGTTTCAGCACCTTCAGACACGCTGCTTTGTTGTTACACACTCAACACCACACCAGTAAGATACAGACATCAATATTTCTAGCTAGAATATAGCACGAGTATAATACCTGCACCATAGATATATATATCTATGACCTGCACCAACTTATTGCTGTCATTCTATAAGAGCCATCACAACCTCAAGTGTAAACCAAGTCCAATTGCAAACTTTTTATTTTAGCAATGCCTCGAAAGTCGAGAAAGATGTTTGCTTGGCTGCCTACAAACAGTGGCTGTGCCTGTACCCTTTAATGGTATTTTTAATTGCTTGTTGCACAAATAATGACTCTAGACTAGAATCTAAACTAGACATGTGTGAATGCAGCAGCAAGACAATCTCAATGACTGGAGATATGTCCAGTTGCAGAAAGCAATTTAAAGTTTGATGTGGTTCCCATCACATCAATCTTGTTAGTTACACTCACATACCACACGCAGCCAGCGCCTTTTTTGGGAATTGAACCCTGTCCTGAACTTGTTGTTTGCAGGACAGGCATCTAGACCACTAGGCCACTAGGCCATGGCTCCTCTAGCTTTGTGAACTCTTAATTTGTAAATAGAAAAATGATTGGCTGTCTAATAGCCTTAGTTACACTCACACATATCATGGAGGAATCTCTGTTAGTCTGTCTTGCTGCTCCACTGACAGGCTGAAGGCTGGTTCACGCTATATCCCCATATGTTGGTGTTAATCCCACGATACTTCGGTGACCGTCTGTAGTAACGATGTTCACACTATCACAGACATATCCACGTTTACATCAGCAAATAGTCCACAATATAGCATTATCATTATACAATGCTGTCACGGAAGCGATGAAATACTTGTCATGCAAAAACTGCCATGAAATAAAATGTAGATTAAGCAATCCACGATGGCCAATTACCATTGCCGAAGCAACTTGTACATTGCACGGGCTGTCGTGGATGGTCGGCGAATCATCAGCAAAGTTTGACGGCCAAATCTTTCTCGACATATCCGCGTTCCCTCGACGATGCTATCGGTGTATGGTAAAAATAGGTGACAAATAATCGTCGAGAGGACAGCCCTGACATACGGCTTTATAATGCGAACCAGCCTCATGTGTCTCAAACATCCACTTTACCATTGAGACAACTTTCAGGAAATACATGTGCCATATATTTATTTGTAGCGTCAATGTTTTAGCATAGTCACCTGCCTAACAATTGCCATTTAATGATCTAGTTTCAGAGATTGCGACTGCTGTCTCCAGCCACACATTTATAATCAAGAGTGAAGATGACTTTTCGCTAAACTTGGCTTGCTATGAGAAACTTGTTGAAGGATATCAAAACTGGGCTATCACCCAAGTCTGCAATGATTCTGTAGCTGATGTCACATTCTCCGACACACGGGAAGGGCCAATAGTCCCGCTTGCTGATCTCTTCTTCTACGTAAGTGGATAGCAATTAACAGAGATAACGATTAACAGAGATAACGATTAACAGAGATAAGAATTAACAAGTAGCGATTTACCAGTATGTGTAGAAACAGCGTAAAAAAGGGCGCGTATTATATGTACAGTAGAGCCTCTTTTTACGTGAATTCCACTTAGCATAAAAAATTATGTGAAATTTTTGCATTGTATTATATAAGAATTTCAATACAATGCAAGGCATCAAGTCAGTGCAAGTTGTCAAATTCAATTTAAATAACAAGAGTTCTATAGTTTGCCTTCAAAATACCATTTTAATTTTTTTGTCGCACTTGGGAGAAAAATGCCATGTAGGGGTATTTCTATTATATGTAATAGTAGCAAGGTAGTCTAGTTTAACATGAGAGATCATCATGAGTGCCAATAAAGCACAGGGAATAAGTATGTACACAGTTATTCTTAAATACCTAAAAGTGGCCGATTGGTGCAGGCATTGTTGTTTCCTTCTACTAAGGAGAATGTCTTGAGTTGGTGTTTCGTTGGAAGCAATCTTTCATCCTTACTTTTTACCTTGTCGTCAGACGGACTTATAGACACCACTCTTATTATAGCAAAGATATATTTGTCGATACAAACCTATAATACTACCGCTATTGTACAGCCATTGAAATAAGAAGTTAGTTTTAGTTTTTTTCCTATATGAAGAACCAAAGGGATGAGTTTAGGACATTTTTGAAACAGATTAGGCTAATTTCATGTATTTTACTGTTTGTATAACCAAAAATCCTTAGGATACTACGTGGGTCTACCGAAACCCCTACTAGCCTTAGAATACTAGCTAAACACAAATAAATCAATTGTGGCCTGACTAAATAATGGTAGAATGAAATTACGTAATTAGGATAATTTACATCGTCGGGGTATCTACTGTGATTTCTAAAGTAAATAGCTTCAGTCAAATAACAGATGTTTGAGATCATTAAAACCTTCATCAATGTTAACGTTAATCTGATTTTATTCATTCCTGGTAGCTCACGTATCACTACTATGACATGCCTATTGTTATATCTAGATGCAAATCTAACTGTATGTCTGTGGTCTATCTAGTTAAAGTTCTAGCAATGAAAAATCACCCTTGTACTGGATTTGAACTCATGGCATTCAAGTCACAAGTTTACTGACAAGCGGGCATAACCACATGGCTACGCCATTTTAGTATAGGCTATACTGTATATCCTTTGCGCAATTGCACACGCTAAATGTGTACTTTTTATTACTAAGATTTTTTTGCTTTACTATATGGACACGATATTTTTTCCATCCTCGCTATATGGGGGGACGATTTTTTTCTGCTTATTTCTCTCGCCATACAATATCAACAAAAATTTATCTTGAAATTAAAATTTAGCTGTTAGTGCACTGATTACGACGAAACAACGAAGATGCCGATTTGCTATTCGCTGAAATCTCTTCCACAATGCCTGAAAGAGGTATACGATGCTTGCTGTCTCAGTTCATCATTGTTCGTTATAGACATAGACCTATTAACTATTAAGTATAGTTAATAGGTCTATGGTTATAGATTAGAGTAAAAGTGAAACCGAAAACTGATAAGTGATAAAACCTTTTCCTATGACAAAATTGAAGTTTATTTTATTAAAATACATACAAAAAGTTGGCTTTAAAAAGTATGCGTTTAGTAAGATAAACTCATTTAAGTTAAATTCAACGTTAATGCTATATGTAGCCTACGTCTGTCTCGAAGGTAAGAACTTCCCATGGTATGTACTGCGTGTAGCACATTGTAATATTAAAATTTATTATAGGTCATAACCACTAAATACATTAAGGTTACTATAGGTAACTATAGTTACCAAGGTCAACATATTGTTTGGTTACTAATTTTTAATATGTACAGTACATATATAAAATTGAGATGATATGTACCAGGGAGCATTTGCATTAGATAATTCCTATGGGTTTTTATACCACTCTATACAACATTTTCGCTTTACGATGCCAATGCTGAAACGAATTAAAATCATATAATTGTATAACAAATAATTTTTCATTGTTATCTTAGCAAAGCCCATTTTATTTACTCATTACTTGCATAATTATTTCACATTTGCATTTAGACACCTTTACAGTTGTTTTTTGTCTTTTCTAATTTATTTAAACTGTACAAAACACTTGTCTTTTGATATGAAGTTTGAAAGTTAGAATGGCAACTTGTTATATGTTACGTAGAAATAAATTTTTTGTGCATAGAATTTTTGTATTATTCGGGTGATGCCGGCCATTCAGCTAGCATGAGAATATAAATCATTTTATTGGAAAGGTTGATTAAATCACTTGAAAATGTCTTGAATCTTTTCTATCAATATTTTTGTTCTAAAGAGACTAACATAGAATGTGCTTCTTTTTCATCATCTTTTCCTTCTACATTAATGTAATTTCAACAGTCTGCCGGTGCTGGGTCAGCAACAGGTTTCACTCTGTGGAGCATCAACCCCAAAGAGAACCTCTGGGGCACTGAGGCTATCTGTGACACCGGAGCCGGAGCAGCAAGGAATATTGAGAACATCGACCCAAAGTTTGTTGACTTGATTGGTATGGATGAATGCTTACAGCCGACCTACTTCTTGCTCTCTACGTTTGAAGAGGTTTCGTTCATCTGTGCAGACAGCGGGCTCACGCCAATAAAGGCAGGAGAAACCCTCTTTGAGGGAATCGCCTATGACTATTATAGCTGCTGTAAGTCACTACTCACTAGTCACCACTCACTAGTCACTAATCACTGGTCATTAGTCACTAGTCACCACTCACTAGTCACCAGTCATTAGTCACCACTCACTAGTCACCACTCACTAGTCACCATGCACTCACTAGTCACCACTCACTAGTCACCACTCACTAGTCACCCGTCATTAGTGACCACTCACTAGTCACCACTCACTAGTCACCCGTCATCAGTGACCACTCACTAGTCACCACTCACTAGTCACCACTCACTAGTCACCCGTCATTAGTGACCACTCACTAGTCACCACTCACTAGTTACTACTCACTAGTCACAACTCACTAGTCACCACTCACTAGTCACCACTCACTAGTCACCACTCACTAGTCACCACTCACTAGTCACCACTCACTAGTCACCCGTCACTAGTCACCACTCACTAGTCACCACTCACTAGTCACCACTCACTAGTCACCACTCACTAGTCACCACTCACTAGTCACCACTCACTAGTCACCACTCACTAGTCACCACTCACTAGTCACCACTCACTAGTCACCACTCAATAGTCACCACCCACTAGTCACTACTCAATAGTCACCACTCACTAGTCACCACTCACTAGTCACCACTCACTAGTCACCACCCACTAGTTACTACTCACTAGTCACAACTCACTAGTCACCACTCACTAGTCACCACTCACTAGTCACCACTCACTAGTCACCACTCACTAGTCACGACTCACTAGTCACCACCCACTAGTCACTACTCAATAGTCACCACTCACTAGTCACCACTCACTAGTCACCACTCACAAGTAAGATTTCTCTAGTAAGAAAAATACTCATAAACTCCAATACATTTTCAACTTTGATTTTTAACATATTAAAAGTTTTTGTGTTTCTATTTTTGCTTGTTTTAACTTGTTTCTATAATGCCAACATGTGTTTGCATAACAAGCAAAGTGCCATATAAGCTAAGAGATTTTGAGCTATTTTGTTACTCCAAGTACGTGCACAGAAGTCTGCCCAGTTTAGTACATTACTTAGCTAAGTTTTTGGGCTGCTTCTGAACAGCGCTGCTTGGGTAGTCTTTAAAAGACACCTGGAAAACTTGCAAAGAAATTTTATGTCACATTGACATTACACTGCGGCAACTCTTCACGCAGTTGGTTAAATATCATAACCCTTCCAAAGGATTCCTCAAGCTAGATTTTTTTGCGTTTAAATGATCTTAATATATTGCCATTTTAAAACTACCCCAAAAAGTGCATATTGTATCCATTTGTAGTTGAGTGTCCACCCGGCTCTTACTTATCAAATACTCAATGCTTGCCTTGTCCCATCGGAGAGTACCAAAGCACTTCGGGAACTCAGACTAGCTGTGAAAAGTGCACACCTTTTGTCTCAGTTGAGGAAGGACAGGCCACCTGTGTCCGTAAGTCACTTTTTTCTTACTTCTCGTGATTTCCTTGAGCAGATTTAATTTGTTTTCATATTGGAATTTTCTAGCCATGCAAGAAATATTGCATTTTAGTTGAATGCCCTGCTGGGTTTTATGGAGAAAATGGAGTTTATCCATGCTTCCCCTGTCCTGTCAACACATACTCATTGAACACTAGCTACTGTGCAGAATGTCCTTCTAACACTAGAGGGCACTTGAACGCGCAAAGTTCCAATGATTCTTGCAGGTGTAAGTATGCTTTGCTACAATACAATGAGATAATATTCCCCATGTACTAACCGGCATAAAATTTTAAAATTTTCGACTAAACAGAAAAAAAGTTTAGTTATTTTTATGGATACTGGCTGTTTCTCTGACCTCACCTACCATAAAACCTCTATTTGAACTCCATGGCACTGTATTTTTCAATCATACTATAGTTGCGGCCTATTATAGGTGGCGGTCAAATAAAAGTTCCTCTTGAATAGAGGTTTTACAGTATTTAATTTTGTAATTATTGATAAGCTGTTATCTTCTATAGAATCGTGGGCACATTTTATAGTCTAAGACGCACCATGTTTGGTTTTACTTAATGTTCTCAACTGCTCTAGCATAGTGATATCTAGTGAATGCTCATTTTAAGCACCTGCTAACTCTTGTCAACGATAAAATAGTAGTTTTTTATTATCCTTCTCTCTTGGACAATGAACATCCAGTATTTGAGATAACTATGTTATTTTATATGCACAGCTGCCTGTGAGGCAGGGTTTTACTCAGAGACTGGATTTGCACCTGCTGATGGTGAATGCACCCCATGTCCTGTGAACTTTATCAGCACGAGCCCAATGAGCACTTCTTGTGATCCGTGAGTAGTATTCATTGTTGTATCAAGACCAAATAATTAAAAACTTAACATAATTTCAGTGGATTTAGCTGTCTAAGTCATAGAACAGGGTGGTAAATAGCTACTGCTACCTTACAGTTGTGACACAAAGATTATGTTAACTCCACCCCACAATAACTTCTCCGTGCGCGTTATATGTGCACTAAGTATGTGTGACCTTGAAGCAATGTTATGGGTGGTCCAGCTTGTGTTATCTTTATGACTCATCAGTACTGATCAAGCAGTCTAGCTAAGCAGTCGTCTTGAATTATCCTTGTCAACATTCATACAATAAAACCACCTTGAGGAAACTTCACATTATAACACCGTGTTTATATTTATGGCACTTTTATGGCAAATTTACCTCCCTTGGTTTGCCTTTCATACAATCGTGCATTTGTTTTCGAGATAGCTATTAGGCTCTCTTAAACATTGCTCTTTAAAATCCTCTGACAACACAAATGATGCCAGGAATAACGCTCTGTTCACACCTTAAAAATATTTCAGTTCGCTGATTAGATAGTCGGCTACATAACTACTGTATAACAAACAGACATTCAGACATTTTTTGTCCTTGACCTTCATCACTGCTAGTGCGCAAACACGCTGAATTGTTATAGGTTGGTTCACTTAGAAACTTCCAACCATTGGGCTAACCAGGGTACCCAGCTAGTACCCTGGTAGTTCAGGGTGCTGTGAGAGATCGTTAGGTGTGCCGATAAAGCACTGGGAATAAGTATGTGCATAATTATTCTAACATGGTGGAGTGTGAATGATTTTGGCAAAGCTGAATATAGCAAGTGTGAATTTCATATGATGTGACCTTTTTTTAATCTCAGACCCTGGCAACAGACAGATGGACGGATGCGGCTATTATTATAGTAAATATTGTCTATTCTGTAATCTCTCGTCTTTGCCACTATCACACCTACATATTCAGGTCTCTCTCAATCATCTTACAGTCATTTAGTAATCTAAATAGCTGTACAAGCTTGTGGCCAATTCTCACATTCTCACTTATGTTCAAGTAGGAAAACTCTGTGAAGAACTTTAGTGAATTCCAGTAAAGTAATCCTGTACTTTCATGAGTAGTTTTTTTACATATCCATTTCCTGTAGGTGAGCTGATATGCATAAGGATTAATATGTGCTGTCTAGCAGGGGTCTAGCAGGTGTTTAGCAGGGGTCTAGCAGGTGTTCTACGTAGAATAGGACTTCATATAAACCGGACCTAAAAAACAGCCTTAAAATCAGGCTTATGTGCAGGAATATACGGTAATATCTTCAGCGGTTAACAGAGCAAGTGATTCTTTCTTTTTAAAATAAACACTTGCCTTAAGATGTCATGATTGTGCTCAATGTATTCCCACAAACTTAACATTCATGCTTGACTAATGTTTATTGCCAGATGCGGAGATCCACAGGATACAAATGGTTTAGTTGGTCAGACTTCCTGTACTAATTCAGCATTCTGTGCTTTTGGGAACTGCAAAAATGGTCGCTGTAACACTTACCATGGCAGGTCGTATTGTACTCAAGGCTGTAACAACCCTGATGGTAGGTTACGAGTAATGAACTCAGTTATAACTAAACTTGCATCTTGGTATATTCTTTCGCTGTCACAACAGTTCCATAAGCTTCATAATCCTCAATACTAAGATTTTCTTGTCTTTAGACAATTTCAAAATCTATATATATATAATATGGGTAAGGAAAAATATATTTAGACATAAGTCACTAAAAAATGGTTTTGCGCTATCGTGCTCTTCAGGTGACAATTAGGGACTCTCATACATGTTGTGGAACTCAGTCTAACTTTAGGCAATTTTAAGGTTTCGAATATTAAACAGAGTATCGACTGGATGGTTTAGTTAGAATCTACCTGGACCATGATTATGTTAGGGATGATAGACAATCTAAAACAGGTGCTCCGTGGTTATGTTAGTAATTGTCAAAAGAGTTAGGGCAAGTGCAAACTAATTTTAGAGTAATGAAGTTGCTCAAACAGGCATGTGGTTGTGGCCCAACCTAGGTATAAGTAATTTCATTCATTGGCCAACCATTTAGGAAAACATGTTCAACTAACATGCCAGAACTTTGGCTACAAAACAAAGCAGAAATTTCTTCTTGATGATTTTACAACAAGTATGACTGTGCAAAAATTGCTGCTTTTTAAACCAGTTATCTAAACTTCATAAACAGTTACCTGCTCTCGAAAGACAGCACTAGCAACCGGTTTTGTTTAAAAGATTGCTATGAGCAAACAACTGTTCTGTAAATTTATAGTAATGGCACCCTTTGTTAATATTACAGAGTTTCAGGGAATTTACTGTGAAGATGATGTTGACAATTGTGGCAGAATGTCATGTGACCCACGAGGAACGAGTTCTTGCGAGAATGGAACGTGTATTTGTAATCGAGGTAGGAAATTCTTGACATAGTCGTTGTGTTTGCTACGAGTAGGCTGTGGTTATACCAAAGTTTTGTATTGACACATGGTTATTAGCTTCTACAGTTATGTGTCAACGTTATGGTTGAGGTTGGCTTCTGTGATAAAGATGACTTATCTGTGTGAGAGCTTGCACCCCATGGTAATATGGAGTGAATCGAGTTTAAGTATTATATTACTCAATTTAACAGCCCTGTTTACCTCAGTATAAAGCCAACACGCAAGCAAAACATCGGCTAGAGCAAAGGCAACCCTATTTTTTTAGAATTACATAACGTCAGGTGTAAATGCTGTTGGTACAAGCACAATTATAAGGAAAAGCAATAGCCGTAGTATTGTGAGAAAGCTCAACAAGTCTAGTTAAATATGGCCAGTTCACACGTAACATTTCCTCTCAACAGCTTCCATCTTTCACCAAGTGGGCTGATTTTATGAATTTGCTGCTTTTCCACTAGCGATTGGCGGTAGATGCCTACATGTAACTTTAATAAGCTTTATAACGAGCCAATCATGTGATAGAGTTTCTGTGTAGCATGCCCGGCGCGTTTCTGCGTTGCGTGGCAAGAAATTTTAGAAAAAAACATTTACCTAGTTGTTTCTGACCTCGCCAACAGTAAAACCTCTATTTCAATAAAGGTTTGACCGCCCATCGCAACATGTTCTCTGATCATTGCAGACATTGCTGGTGGAGAACTGTGTGACAATATCACAGTCTCTTGTGATGGAATAGACTGTGATAATGGTGGTGAATGCTTCATCATCACTGATGGCAGCGGTCCTGCAGCTGACCTTAATGCAGTCTGCCTGTGTAGTGGGCCGTGGAGTGGAGAGTTGTAAGTAATCTGCAGCTGACCTTAATGCAGTCTGCCTGTGTAGTGGGCCGTGGAGTGGAGAGTTGTAAGTAAACTGCAGCTGACCTTAATGCAGTCTGCCTGTGTAGTGGGCCGTGGAGTGGAGAGTTGTAAGTAATCTGCAGCTGACCTTAATGCAGTCTGCCTGTGTGGGCCGTGGAGTGGAGAGTTGTAAGTAATCTAAATATATATATCTCACTGTTTAGCTGTCGTCCGTGTGTCCAGCTACAGCGATAAAGTTTTCGACACGAAAAATCTGCGCCACGCTGGATTTGAATTTGGCACCTCCAGTTCTGGAGAAAGGCGATCTAACCCACTACACTATGTTGTCTATGCCATACTATGAAACAATAGTGTACCTACTTGGGCAGCGCTTGCAAAAATACTAGCACACTTCAAAATTCATGATTATTTGAGATATCATTACTTGTAACGTAATGAGATGACTTCAGACAAAGGACACAGCTTTTATTTTAGTTTCTAGCTTAAGTTACTTCAATTCATTGGGTAATTATTTTATCTGTGCACCGCCGGGCATTCAGCTGGTATCTTATAAGGCAAGCATTTTCTCGCCGACTATGATGGCAGCACAGCTCTTGCCATTTGGTTTATTTGAGCTGACGAATCAGAACTTTGCTTTTACATCAAGGTTATTTACTATAGCTAAAAGAGTAAAAACTATGATTAAAATGACTTTGGTCTGTAGCATTGTTATTTAACATTATTTAACTTACTTTTATTATTTCGTAAGAGTTGTTTCATTTCTTAATTTTATAATATGTACCTTGTATAGAAGCTTGATGTATCTTGTGTTGGGATACAAAGTGTTCTTTTAGTAAACATGTTGTTAGCGCAGCCTTGTGAAAGAAGATATGACATGTCTTGTAGGTGCACAGAAGTGGAGGACAAGTGCCTCACAGCTGGCTGTGTCAACAGTGTTTGCGTCAATGAGGATGTACGGGGTCGGTGTGATTGCAACTTAGGATTTGAAGGCTATCTCTGTGATAGAGATATCGGTGAGTTGTTCTCCCGAAGCCTCCTAGTTTTGTATAATTATTTTTCATACCACATGATCTTAGCTACGTAGAGCAGATAATTCCTTCCAGTGGCCCAACGTTATGGCGTGCTCATTGTAATCATAACTTTGTTATATTGACCATGGAGTTAGCCTATCTTAGAGCGAACTGATATAAATGCGAATAAACACTTGTTTTAGACGGCTGCAGCAGCTCTCCGTGTTACAATGGAGGAAATTGTAGTGATGTGGTTGGTGCTGCGGTGACCACAGATCCTTATGCCTTCACCTGTGACTGCCCAGAAGGCTTCAGTGGTGACCAGTGTGAGATACGTAATGATGAGTGTCTTGAGCTGGCTTGTGGAGACTATGCTTTCTGCCTAGATGACTACAGTTCCATAAATAGTGTCTTCTGTATCAGCATCTACTTCCAAATCTACGTGAACTGTGAGTACATATTGCCTTAGACTAGGCTGTTCACTCGTTGATTACAAAACTGTATTTAGGTGTACATCGCTGTGGTAACTTGCGCACAATTGTCGATGACATCACTGTGATAGCTTGTGCACACTTAGCGATGACATCACTGTGATAGCTTGTGCACACTTAGCGATGACATCGTTGTGATAGCTTGTGCACACTTATCAATGACATCACTGTGATAGCTGGCACACACTTATTGATGACATCGCTGTGATAACTTGCGTACTCTTATCAATAACATCACTGTGATAGCTTGCGCAAGCTTATCAATGACATCACTGTGATAGCTGGCACACACTTATCGATGACATTACTGTGATAACTTGCGCACACTTTTCGATGACATTACTGTGATAGCTTGCGCACGCTTATCAATGACATCACTGTGATAGCTGGCGCACACTCATCGATGACATTACTGTGATAGCTTTTGCACACTTATCAATGACATCACTGTGATAGCTTGCACACACTTATCAATGACATCACTGTGATAGCTTGCGCACACTTTTCGATGACATTACTGTGATAGCTTTTGCACACTTATCAATGACATCACTGTGATAGCTTGCGCACACTTATCAATGACATCACTGTGATAGCTTGCGCACACTTTTCGATGACATTACTGTGATAGCTTGCGCACACTTATTGATGCCACTGTAAGGAACTGTGCTCAGTTATTAATGACATCACTGTCATAAGCTATAGTCATCTTATTGATAGCATATCTGTGACAAGCCGCATATACTTATAGATGATGTCACTGAAATGGGTCATGCTCACTTGCTGATGACATGAGGATTACTGCAATAAACTATGCTCACTTACCCACTTAATAATGACATCACTGCAATAGGCTGTGCTCAGTCAATGAAATCACTGCAATAGCTTGTGGTATCTTTTGGATGGTATCACTGCAATAATTTGTGCTTAGTTCTTGATGACATCTGCAATAGGGTAGACTCAATCGTCAAAAACATTCACATCACTGCGAAATTTTTTGCACAATTATTAGCATAGTAAAATGGTTTTCATTTATTTTTAGTTATTTTTGGATACTATGTTCACTTTATGTTGCCATGTAAACAATGACTAGTGCTTATTTGCTAATAAGGTGTAAGGTGTAAGGAGACTCTCTCTGCTTTTGTGCACGAACTGAAGTCTGTGCTGATATAGTGTAGTGAATATGATCACTGTTGCAGCTTATTACAGTTTTACCTTGACATAGGAGTTTAGGGCATAGGAAAATTCTCTCGTATCTCAAATCAATTTTTCCTATATAAAATAAATAAATACAAATTAATCTATTCCAACCCTCTGAAAAAACATCTAAAAACAGGATATTACCATGGAAAATATGCTTTTAATTCTTTTAATCATCACTTACGCTCACCAAGTGCGTATTTAGTGGTTATGATCTGCAATAAAATGTAACATTATCATGTACAGTATTGTGTAGAGTTTTTGTCGTCGAGACAGACAGTAGCTACTAACGGCGGTGTGAGAGAGACTTGACGACAACACATTCAGTATGCGACACATTATGTGATAATGCGCAGCATAACATAAACTTTAATTTAACTTAAGTGAACTTAACTTTCTATACACAAACTTGAAAATAAGTTTTAATCTTAAACGAAACATAATTCTGATACAATTTTGTTTATTGTTGATTATTTTATATTATTTATTCTAATATTGTTTTCAACTTCAAGCTTGTTTTTTTTCGTCTCGCATTTTGAATCACTTCCCTTTTAGCTGAACTTTTTAAAACTGATTTGACGAAAAAGACCAAAGACAGCCTTTCACGTACTCGGTCACCTAGCGACCTTGCCATGAACCACTTCGCATGCTCATATCTCAAATTTGTCTTGTACATCAAAGCAAATGTTTCATATTTCAAATTTTTTGTATGTCAGTACAATCGTATGTCAAGGTATGACTGTACCCCATTTTGCTGTTACTCTAGACAAGGTATTATGTACATTTTACAGTCACTATTTCAATAAGCACGCCATCATTCTGCCAGTCACTTGGAATTGAGTGTCAAAATGGAGGAGTATGCGTGGATGATCCCCTTTATAAGTTCAGATGTGATTGTCCAGAGTCTGGCATCTACGGAGGACTTTTTTGTCAGTCAAGAATAGATTTTTGCGATCCTCGCCCATGCGGAGTTGGGAACTGTACCAACAAGGTAACTGCGCCGTAACTGTCACATTTAGATAGGCATTGGCACGAGTCAACAGAGACCAATGTTTTTGGCATTGATGTATGTCTTTCACACTGCTTGAAGCACATCTATGAAGCATTTTCTATAGAAATTGTAGGCACAGGGTCAATCCGTAGTTAATGACAGACAAGATTGATTTAAAATCAAAATTAAATGTTGCCAATTAAGCACTACAATTGTGCAATCGTAAGATGGAAGGAGAACATAAATTCATTCATGATTAAAATATTCTATCATAGGCAGGTCCCTTATGTCATGGTTGATGTCATGACATAAGGGACCTGTAGATCACCTAATGAATGACCTTGTGAATACCTCAATGGTATCCACACGGTTTAGCGGTGCCTCTCTATCTCCAAGTAGGACACCTTCACTCCTAATCTTATCCCTTCACGGGATGTTTTCCATTTTTCTCCAGATTCGCATCTCGAATGCATCTATCTTTTTTATCCAACTTCTTTGTCAATGTAAATGCATTGTGTACTAGTAAAGGTCGGGTAGCTCGTTGTAAAATTAAAAGCTCATTGATACCGGGCCAGCGTGAGGCATGCAGCTGCCGGCCTGACTTTTTAGCCAACTAGAATAGTTGAAACACAAACTCGTTTACCTCTGTCCTTGAAGATTTGTTTCCCAATAAGATTGACTTTCTTTCATTTGTTAAGGCTCCGCTAATTATTCTTAGTGTAGTAGCAACTAGCCAGTAGCTATCATCTAATAAGTTCAACTGAAGAGCTTTATATATCTTGTTGTTGCTCATCGTAATGTCTTTGACATACTGAAAAGTGAAAAGGACATCTTACGGAAACACTACCACAGCAGACAAATCGCTGCGCATTGGCTGCTCAAAGCTAGGTCTATCAGTAAAAGCAGCCTGCTATCTTGAATTGAGCCGATATAATACTGTTCTATTTGTGATTCTCACCTGTTGATTAAATAACACCCTGACATCTGCAAGTTAGTAATATTTCAGATTATAACTTTATGGAGAGCTCAATAGAGACACTTGTTGGTTGCAGGAAGACATAGCAGGATACACTTGTCAATGTCCTGATGGGTACGAATCAGATGGAACAACTTGCGTAGATGTAGATGAATGTGACCAGGTGGAGAATATATGTAACAACGGTATCTGTGAGAACACTGTCGGCTCATACAACTGCGAGTGTGTAATAGGATGGGACGGCCGCAACTGTGATGTGAGTAACCCTTTCACTACTAAGGTCTGTCAACTACTGTGATATGAGTAACCCTTTTCTTACTAAGGTCTGTCAACTACTGTGATGTGAGTAACCCTTTTCTTACTAAGGTCTGTCAACTACTGTGATGTGAGTAACCCTTTTCTTACTAAGGTTTATTAACTACTGTGATGTAAGCAAACCTCTCTCTACTAAGGTTTATCAACTACTATGATGTAAGCAAACCTCTCTCTACTAAAGTTTATCAACTACTGGGATGAAAGTTGCATTTCTACTTCCCAAAAAAGCCACAACACTGTAACGCCTACCAGACACCAATACTTTGCCAATTTACTTTGTGGAACAGCGCTATGCAAAAAGAGCTTTCTCTGTCAATACACATAATTTACTTCATTTCATTATTTTTTGTTTGATTTGCCTGTCTCATGATCTTATTTACTCTAAACCTCATGAATCGGTATAAATAAAGCTTATATCTACCAATCTACCTTATATCTACCTATCTACCTTATATCTACCTATCTAGGTTTGAAATACTAAACCCAGTTTATTTATGACTGTAAACATGCCACAGCCTAAAACTAAAACTAGCTCGTTTCAGTCATAATGTTGAATGTGCTATTCCATTTCGAAGATTGGTCTAGTTGTTAACCTCTATTCAGTTAGTAGGTTGAGATGAGACTCAACCTACTAACTGAGAATAGCATTCTGAGGATTACGCTACAGTTAATGAACATCATGCTCTATTTTATAGCTTTATATGAGTTACTTATGACAGTGACAGCTGTCTGGTAGTAGAAGATATTACTAGCTATTGGTTTACTAAAAATACTCAGTTCATCTCTCTCTCCCTCTTATTTGCCAACCCATGATTGTAAACATTTCTTACTTTGTCATGCTGATTAACTAATTGCTTGATGGAATCAGCTCAGCCTGATTCATCCCTCAGCCTTAATTCAAAAATGATTTATTGTATACTGATTTACTTCTGCCATTGTCTATGTTGCTAGAAAGTTATGTTGACATACCATATGTATACAGGTACTTCTTACGACTGCTTAATTGTGAGGTTGATTCATACCCTGTTGATAACAATAGCTTTTACATGTGCTTAGAATTTGCATAGATTTGGGTTATCGTGATAACTGGATATTAATAATTTAGGTTCACAGCATTAAATGTACATTGTGTAGATCGTAGGTACAATTTTGTACAGACTTTGTGAAACTTTGTGTGACTTGGAGGAACACAGCAAAGCAATTTCAGTTGACATCTTGTGACAGGTGCTCATGCACTTATTACGCTAGTTTGCGCTGTGAAGTGCCATCAGTTTTATGTGTGAACCATGAGAACCATGAGAACCATGAGAACCATGAGAACCATGAGAACCATGAGAACCATGTGAACATGAGTGAACTAGTTTTATACATTGCAACTTTCTGAATACAGACATGAAATGCTCTATTCATTAATGTATAACTTCAAATCTGTACTGTTTGTTGTAGACATTCATCAACCAGTGTCTGTTTACCACTTGTTATGGAAATGGAACTTGTGAGCCAACAGATTCTGGCTTCATGTGCCATTGTACTGAAGGCAGAACTGGTAAGTTAGGATCACATGCTTTTCTTACACTTTATGTTCATTGATATTCAAATTACTCTTTTATACACTGTCCGAGAACGAAGGGAACTGGCAGCGGAATGGCTGACTCCAGTAGCTAATGTGTTTTATATACATGTATATACCTTGTACTATTCCATAGCTTTATAACAAGTATCACAAAGAGGTGTGGAATATTTGACTTTTTGGATTTTTGGCATCATGTGTGATAATAGTTCTTGGGTATCTAGATGTATATATACAAAGAGCGATGTTTTAGGGAACCAATGCTTGTCAAATAACTCATGGTCTTTCCTTTAGTGTCTGCATAAGCAGGTTGCTCTTGTTTTTCATTACTTTTTATATTTGCACATTCTTTTACTATTCTTCCTTTTGAACAATAAGTCATCTAATGAGTTTAGAAGGTTAATTATTTAATAGAAGATGGTTTAACTTGGGTCACAAAACGTATTTTTTCAATAACTTTTTACAAAGAAAATACTTTTAAAGAACTAGATGCGAGTAATAAAAAAGCGTATTAACAAATGCGGCCTTCGGGTTTTAATACAAACTAGGTGAACCCGAGAAAGTTTCATGGTTTTTTTATCTTTGTTTAGTTACTACTTTTTCACACAAGAAATCGACGGCCTCTGTTAGTCATTGGTTGACCATTTTTTAAAGCCATCTTTTTGATTTAATACAAAAGCTATGAAAACCATTTGCCATTCACATAAGGCTAAACTTAAAAGGCATTTACTATCCTTTAATTGTGGAATGCTACTCTCTTTATATTTCTCACAATTTTTTAAACGTTTCTTTAGGGCAGAACTGTGAGACTGAGCTGTCACTTTGCACTGGCCAATGCCAGAACAATGCCGTCTGCAGCGAGGCTTTTGGTGATTTCTTCTGCCGGTGCCCTCAGCCAGCCTACGGACGCTTCTGTGAGTTCCTCCCTGACCCGTGTGAGACGCAGCAACCATGTCCTTTTGGTGGTGTTTGTACTCCAGATGGCCAAGACTTCACATGTGAATGCGCAGCAGGTAAAACGATCAGATGCTAAAAATAAGTCTCTGTAAGCTACCGTTGGTAGCATAAATTGAGACCATTCAGTGAATAAAAAAAAACATTCAGGACAAAAAAGATCAATATTGATCTCGATTCTCAAAGTGATCTATGACTTATAAAAAGCTGAGGCGTTGGGATATTTCTGTGGAACTCACAGATAAAGTATTTTGCCACTTCAGGTTTTTTTACATATCCAGAATTTTTTTAGAACAAGTTATTTTGCTTTTAATGTAAGCCCAGTATCTGCTAAGTTTGCTACAAAATCAAATCTGAAAATAAAATTTAATTTGCTATTTAATGTCAAAGAGTGTATACATTATGGCGAGACATCCTGTATGTAGTGAATGTTCACAATTGCTTATGACATCACAAAGCAATAAATTTGGCAGATGAGCTGACGTCAAATTTTAAGGAATGAATTAATTTTATAAATAATAGAACTAAAAATATGCTGACAGAAAATTGAAAAATTTGAATTGTGCAACGTAGGCTCTTTTTCTTGTCACTGCAGTTATTTTACCATTCAGCAAAAGAGATTTGAGTCATCCTAGAGCTGGTTTCAGAAGTTTACCTTACAAAGTCTTATTTACCAGCTGAGAAATAGTGATATTTTAGTAAGATGAAGTTTTTATATTTTCATCACATTTAAAAATGTTTACACCGTAAACATTTTTAAATGTGATGTAAATACCATAAAACCTCTAATTGAACACCAAATGCCACCTCTATTTTAACACCAAATGCCACCTCTATTTTAACGCCACCTCTTTTGACCGCCATTACGAGAGAAGGGTTGAAAAATAGAGCGCCACTACCCTCTATTTAAACATCACCTCCATTTGACCGCCACTTTGACTATCTTTGATCTTTATCATCCCATAATATCAAGTGAGCAGTAGAAAAGTGTCCGCAAAATTGTATTAATAATGAATCGGTTACATTATTAACAATCAATTTGCTCGTTGTCCAACTCCACAACTTTTTGATTTTTTTTGTTAAAACTTTGAAAGCAACACCATAGAATTAATCAATAACGGTCTCAGGATAATAGCAGTTCCTTGTTTAACGCGGTCTTAATACTTCGAAGTACATGAACCTATATAAAAACTGGTTTAAATTTACATTGGTGGACGAACTTTGAAAGCACCACCATAGAAGTAATTAATACCCTAACTGTCTCAGGCTAATTGTAGTTCCTTGTTAACGCGGTCTTAATACTTTGAAGAACATGCGTATAAAAACTGTTTGCAAGTTTTGGGCCAAAGGTTACTTTTAGCAAACAAACTTTTACGCATTGCATTTGTGCTAAATGCAGTGCGTAAAAGTTTAACTCTGCCAAAAAATTGTTTGGACGCTCATATCGAATAGATCAGCAGTGCAGAAGAAGAGTTGGCGCCAAAAGATATTGTGGAAGATATTGGACAACTAGAAAATGTTTGTTCCATTGAAAGCAACAATCAGAACGCTATCCGAGCAAATGATGCAAATATTTTTGTTTTAAAAACGTCAATTTTTGTTTAATTCCATCGAGAGCAACAATCAAAACGCAGCTATCCGAGCAAATTATGCAAATATTTTTGTTTTAAAAATGTCAATTTTTGTTTCTGCGTGTAATATAAGTATAGTTTGTTTATGTCATTTGTTCATGAATATATATTTGTAGTATTTGATAGATTATCATTAAATAACTTAGAAATATGCAGATTTATAGCATGTTATTTAATAGCATTCCTGCGGTTGTCTTAACACGGCTTACAATGGATCCACGCTCGTAACTGCTCTTCTATTGCACAAAAAAGCTAGTTCTGGCTGCAAACTGTAGCAAACATATTCATGAGTGCAATGAGCTTTTATGCAACATTGTTAAATATAAATATAAGATAAAAGTATGCCTTCAAGTTTAAAATGAAATAAAAATTGAAAATGCCAGCAAATTGCAAAGAAGGAGACAGGCTATATTATCATCGCAGGTCAATTGCATGCATTAGATATCAAGTGGTAGAAATATTTCTCGGTTTTTCGATGCATATTTATTAAGAGATCTTTGACAAGTTGGAGGTAAGTTGGCAGATTTATTACATATAAAGAGTTTAATATCGCTCTACCGAAAAAAGAGGGCAAATATAGGCGACATTTGCTTCACCAGTAATAGTTCTAAATTTATCTTCCGAGAATTCTGACGAGCCATTTGAAAAATACACCACCAGCCTCTATTTGGACGATGCCTCCAATTGACTGCCACTGCAGAGGAAGGGTTGAAAAATAGAGCGCCATGGCGTTCGATTAGAGGTTCGCTCAAGTTAAGGCAACATTATGTCATACGAGCTTAATGATAACTTACACCCATCTTAATATTGACCTAATTTGTTCATCAACAGCGGCTGAGTAAAAATACATACATATGTTGGAAGGTTGTATACTCTGAGTTTATAACTTGGCACTCCTAGTGCTGGCATGAAAAGGTTTTCTACTGTTATGTAACTTGATTTGTAGCAATTTTGGATAATGGAAACCTCGTGAACTTACTCAAATATCCAAATACTCAAATACTCAACTTACAAATACTCAAATACTCAACTACTCAATTACTTAAATACTCAACTACTCAACTTACAAATACTCAAATACTCAACTATTCAAATACTCAAATACTCAAATACTCAACTACTCAAATACTCAACTATTCAAATACTCAAATACTCAAATACTCAACTATTCAAATACTCAAATACTCAAATACTCAAATACTCAAATACTCAAATACTCAACTACTCAAATACTCAACTACTCAAATACTCAAATACTCAACTACTCAACTACTCAAATACTCAAATACTCAAATACTCAAATACTCAACTACTCAACTACTCAAATACTCAAATACTCAACTACTCAAATACTCAAATACTCAAATACTCAAATAATCAAATAATCAAATACACAACTTACTATGTAATGAACTTGAAACCCTTACGCACACCAGAGCCTTTTATCTATATTGTAAATACATTTCCAGGTCATGCAGGCACTGAGTGTGAGATATGGATAGATGAATGTAGCGACAACCCTTGTGGAGAGAATGGAGTCTGTAAGTTGAACCAAGGCACTGGGTTCACATGCACCTGCGACGCAGGTGAGAGATTTTCAGATTACCGTTTGTCTTATAGTACTACTAGATGATCCTGTAGTACCTAAAATGCCTGAATCATTAAAGGAGGTATGTCAACCACTATATTTATGCATTTAACATACTGTAACTCTACAGGAAAGACAACTTAAGTTGAATCTAGAAGACTTTCTTTATGGAATGATGTATGACATACGAGCTTAATGCGTTCTGGCGTTGAGCTCGTATGTCAATTTACTCGTATTTCAATGCACTATTTCCTATATAAAATAACTAAATACAAATTAATCCGCTACCATACTATAAAAAACACATAAAGCAGGATGTTACGGTAAAAAAACGTGTTTTTGCTTGTTGTAATTCAGTACCTACCTACGCTAACAAAGTAACTAATACTTATTTAGTTGTTAAAATCTGCAATAAAGTGTAGCATTACTGGGTGCACTACTATAAGTTTTTACCTTTGAGACAGACGTTGTGGCTAATACATCTAAAGGTCGGTTCACACTATATCGCCGTTTGTCAGCGTTTGTCATATTGTTTATCAATTCAGACAACATTATAATATATATATTACATGTACTGGTATATTATATTGTTATTGCAAACAATTAAAGGTTAGTAAAACTTTACAAAAAAAATTACAAAAACAATGCCTGCAAAATCTTTCATTTTTAACTGTCCAATACATTTGAAAAAATATGAAAGCAGCTATTTCAGGTTTTTATTATATATGTATGGAAGAAGTCTTGCTTAGACAGCAGTCTAAATGCAGACCAAGGTGTGTAAATCTAACTTTAATTTATTCACAAATTGAAATCCAACAAAGTTGTTACCGTGAAAATTATGTACAATTCTTGTGTCAAACCTTTAACAAACTAGTAATTTTTAACACATATTGAGTCACCGAGCACATAGTCATGCAGTTGAGTGGAATTATTATTTTAACTGTCAGCCAATCCCAGAACAGAAAATATGGCTCATAACTATTTATTTATCAAAAACTATTGATTTCTTTTATTATTAATAAATAATATTTGTCAAACTTTCTGTACCAAATTATTGTCATTTTATTATTGCAGCGTATAGATTTGAAGGATTTGGGAAAACTGGTCAATGATGTCATTTTTTCTGCGAGTGTGTTAGCTACTCTTAGATCATAGAATTAAAGAGTTGATCAGCAGAAAATAAGGAGTTGTTGGCTCGATGCAGCTCTTCAACTGACAGCCCAGTAATGCAACTAATGAGTTAGTTAGAAAGCACAGCTATTTCATATCTCTGATGTCAGTGACAAGGAATAGGCGTTTAGTATGGGAACAACTAATATTAGCTTGTTCTTCCACATTCTTAGGATACGAAGGAGATCTTTGCGATGAAGAACTTGACCCATGTGACCCTGACCCATGCCCGGAAAAGGCTACGTGCGTTAAGCAAGGCTTCACAGACTATACCTGTACCTGCGATCCAGGGTTCCTTGGTGACTTCTGTGACACACGTGAGCTCTTATTGTGCATTTTCAATAATGAGTTGAGAGATCATTGATAATGCATAAGCAGAGTGAAGTTTAATTTCGACTCTGACAGTTAATTTTATGGATCATGCTACGTTAGTCATAACCTTTGGGACCTACTCATGTGATTATTTGTTTCCAGATCTTTTATTGTTTATCAGAATAATATGCTGAGGTATGGCACTTGTGTCAACCTGCCGCCCTTGTCATAGTTCTGATCACCTGTTGTCTCCTTTCATTTGACATTGTTATTCTGACAAGTTGTTTGTTTTAGCGATTGAAGAAGGTACATGTATTTGTGTTTGGTTCAGTTGTTTGTCCATCCATTTCACCTCAATATTTAGATCTGACTCTTTAGCAAAAGCGGAAATTATCTTCTCTATTCTTATATCCACTAGTACAAATAACATCTGTGATCATCAAGAGTTGATTCCTTGCCATAAATGTAGCATTTCCAATTCCTTTCTTTCCTTTACAAACTTTTACCTCTGCCCATCTGTAGGTAGCACACACTTTTGATAATGTGAATATGTTATTTCCTATCTCACATGTCTAAGGCAGATGAGATGTAAGTCTTTTCAATTGATGTTTTTATATTTCATTGTTGCTTTTGAGGAGATGTTCCTAATTTTTAGACATTTTACTTTTTACTTTCCTAATTCGCAGTCTTTGGCCGAATTAGGTGGTTGGGGCAGGGTGGCGCATGCTCCGCATATTATTTGATTAAATAAGTCAGCTGCCTGACTAGGTATATCTTTTGTTTGCCTTTCTCATACTGTAAGTAAAGCCATTATTAAGCTATTGATTTGAAACTCCGCAGTCATAACACATTATATGTTTCTGCAGTAGACTTTTAATTGTTGTTTTCTCTACTGCTACCAGCTAATCTAGAGCAACCATGTTATAACGCAAGTAATCTTGATTGTTCTATAACCTGCCATAATTTTTTTTTCTAAATGAATAGTCATTACTTTACAGCAATCGATCCCAATTTCGACTGCTACCTGAAGATTGGAGACATTATTCAGGTTTTGAAGCCAACGTCCTCACAGTTTTGGACTATGAGCAAGTTTACCATTTCGGCTTGGATCAGACCTGATAGAACATTGGATCAATATGGCAATTTCATTGATATCATCCAGGTCACAATAGAAAGGTACATGTAGTTGAAAGGTCATCTTTGTTACTTTTATGAATATTCTTCATTTCGCAGTTTAAGCTATTGATGGCTCAAAAATATTTTCAAGTTTAAATTCTGTTTGTCTTGATACATATTTTCGAAGTTTTTATATTTTATAAACTCATTTATACAATATAAACATTTACATGTAAATGTAAATGTTGCCTAGAGTGCCTTTAGTTAGGTTTTTATAGGCTAAATTATTTGCTATGCTGTACACGTTGCTCGCATTAAAAGGCATTATTCTAATGTAGATTTCTATTTTACCTGACAGCAATCTGACCAAAAATCAGAAATACTGTTGGTACGGGGTAAATAGCCATGGCTGGGCACTTGAGCCTCATTTGTTAGGGTACTGAGCAGTGATCAGAAAGTCGTAGTAAACTTTCACAAACGTTGACCAGAGTCTAGTAAGATATGTGACTCGTATATGTTTGTAGTACTTACAGCATGTACTTACATATTTGTTGTACTTCCAGCGAGATCATCTTGAGCATAACAGCCCACGGAGTGATATTTAATGGCGTGGCCTACAACTACAGCTCCATCCCTAACTACTCCCTCGATGTTGGTTCTTGGGCTTTTGTCGGAGTTAGTGTTGAGGGCTCCACCATAACTCTCTACAACAATGTCTTGGTCGTAGAGCATGACCTTGTTGGAGGAATTCCATCTGAGAAGCTCGGCAGGTGAGGTGATCTGATAGCCTACTAGGGACAAGTTTGTCAGCGATTCTGCCAATATAAACGGTGTGGCAAAGGCAGCAGTGAGCAGCAGCAAATTCACAGTATTCTATATTTATTGTGATGACTGGCTCAACAATTGCCAACATACCTTCAAAAGAAAATTTCACTGCACTAAAAGAGAATAATTGTGTTTATAATTACGATAACATTATAATTAAGAGTTATAATTGAATTACTAAAAAGTTAAGTTAACATCATAATAAAAAATTATAATTAAATTATTAAAAAGTTGCAGTACCATTATAATTAGAAATTATAATTAAAGTATTACAAAATTACAATGGCATTATAATTAAAAGTTATAATAAAGTTATTAAAAATTACAATGACATTAAAATTAAAAATTATAACTAAACTGTTAAAAAATTGCTATAACATAGAGTAACTCATTACAAGATTATTAAAAATATAACTACTAAAAATTAATAGCTCCTATTTCCTTTCTACCTGCTCAAGTCTTTAGTGTGACATAAAAGGCTGCTTCATGCACTCTGGTAGTTAAAATCAGAAGACATCAGAAAAAATTAGAAGACAAGTGATGTTTGGTGTTTGTCATTCAAATAATATAAATTGGTTATGTAAAAGTTCTTTGCATTTTATAATCGTAGATGTAATACATATTTTTTGTGTTAGACATCCTTTCATTTTGGTTGCAAAACTAATTTTTTGCTAAAACAAGAGACTGCCTGTTCGGGTCTGTATGCGTTTGTATCTATCTGTTCAAAGACATAAAAAAAGATTGTATCATACAGAATTCGAACCTACAACAACAGGATTCACTACCCAAATTCATAATCACCTGCACCTCTCATGATATTCAACTGCGGTGCCTATACTCATTATTTGTGCTTTATTGGTACACCTGATTGGTCTTTCACAGTGCACCAGACTGCGAGGATATTAGTGATTATAACAGCCAACAGAGAGATAGTGTTATAACTAGCCTTCTATGACGGACCAACCTCATTAGTTATTCAAGAGCTGATAAATCCTTGTGAATGCTGATGAATATTGTCTCTTCTTCGGCGGAATGTTTTCATCATTACAACACTGCATGCCCCATTAGAGAGTGCTTACAATGTTGGACCAACCACCTTACCGTGGAGTTGATAGTGTTTTCAGTCAACGAACCACACCTCTTATTGAGAGTTTTTTCAGTTCTAGACCACCCACATCACCCAGAGAAAGAGTGTTTGTAGTTTTAGACCACCCACATCACCCATAGAGAGAAAGTTTGTAGTGCTAGACCACCCACATCACCCATAGAAAGAGTGTTTGTAGTGCTAGACCACCCACATCACCCATAGAAAGAAAGTTTGTAGTGCTAGACCACCCACATCACCCAGAGAAAGAGTGTTTGTAGTGCTAGACCACCCACATCACCCATAGAAAGAAAGTTTGTAGTTTTAGACCACCCACATCACCCATAGAAAGAGTGTTCGTAGTGCTAGACCACCCACATCACCCATAGAGAGAAAGTTTGTAGTGCTAGACCACCCATATCGCACATAGAGTGATATGAAGTCAAACTATAGCGGAAATAATTAACTTTACTTTCGAAAGTCTTTCATGTTGCTTTTGTCCATTTGGTGTTTGACAGGATAAATGTGATCATATCGCCGTACAAGCAGTTTGTGGGATTCTGCAGCCAGGTCTACCTCTGGGCTGGTGCCTCTTTCTCAAAGAGCTCTGGACCTTCGCTCAGTGGCCTCCTCAACTTTGGAGTTGGACAGCGTATGGTTATCTCTTTCCTTGGATTAGTTTTTGTACTCTTTTGTACTTTTTACTATTTTGTTTTTGTACTTTGTATTAGGAGTTGTACTGAACTCACAGCGTTGATCTTGGTACAATTGTATTAAAGGTTGACTTGCAACAAAATTCACATTACAGTTATTTGATATGAAAAGATTCACCATGTCTTACTCTGTTGTGTTGAAGGTGCAAAATATGTGGAAAGGTAATTACAAGCTCCTAAAAGCTCAAAAACGAACAGAAAATCGCAACCAGATGAGACCGCTGTAGTTTGGATTCTCTTTCCAAAACGGCTCAAATGTGATGTAGTTGTGAGAGATGGTTTCTGTTTACACTTTCATGCAACCTTATTCGTCGAAATATTTTCACAAATATGCTTCACGCATTCAATAAAACCATGTCTATTGTTCTTACAAGTCTGTTTTATCGTCATTGTATTGCTGTCACTTTTAGCAGTGATATCCTATAACTTACCGTAAAAATTCGTTTAATTTTTTAGCCTTAGTTTGAAGGAGTACATATCATTGTCTGGTAATCATGACGAGCCTGTTGGTCACTTGTGATAATCGAAAAGTGCTGCAGAAATTTTTTGCGAAGTATTTGGTCACATGATCAGATTACGACTTGCCGATTAGACCAAACCGAAACAGAACTGTAAAGTAGCGAGCATCTATATTTGATACGGGGTCTTTGGTAAAACCCAAAGTGTTTAGCATAAACTAGTTCTATGATAAGTTTTATATTGAGCTTTTTATTGGCCTTTCTATTCACATGAAAACATCACGTGACAAGACGATAAACAAATTTCATGGCTACGTCATCGAAATAAAGAGATTCCAATCTACGGCAGCTTTTTGTTTTTGAGCTTTTAAGAGCTTTTAATCACATTCCCACATATTTGGCACCTACAACACAACAGAGGAAGATATGGTGAATCTTTTGATACCAAATAACTGTAATGTGAATTTTATTGCAAGTCAACCTTTAAGATCAATGATACAACTGTACCCACTACCCTGATATGTGCGATTTCTACATAAATACATTCTGATTACCTGAATATTTATCTGAGTAAAATAATTCAATAGAAGCGAGAAGATAACCTTATTAGTTAAATAACTATGAAAAGTGATCTGTCTGTTTTTGACAAACCCTGATCATCAAATTTTTACAGTTTTCAGTGTGAAACCATTCATCGAATTTCAAAAAACATTTTTATAGCCGTCACACAATAGAGAATAGCATTTAAGACATACCTAAGTGTACACACACTCTGTGTACACTTAGGTATGCTAGTACATGTACACACTGTGTGTACACTTAGATACATGTGCACACACTGTGTGTGTACATGTACTAGCGTAATGCTTTCAAGCTAATTGTGAAAGAGTCATTTTGGAATAATTTCCTTATCACACTAATATCATCCACACAAAATGATTACATACTTGTTCTATTAAATTTATGTTTTTGTATTGGTTAATGATACAGTTCATCAAACAATAATTACTACAGACGTAAAAAGTTGGAAAACATTGATATATTAAACTATAGAGAGCTTAAAAAGGGGTAATATTATCGAGTTTGTTTTATGGTTTTGTGTTCACTTGGTTATTTTGACTATCCATGGAGATGGTCAAAATACTATATTGAATACTTGGGTTCAGTAATGAAGCAATTAGCATCACATGACAAACAGATTTTCTCTGTTTCCAGACCTGTCTACAGGCATGCACTGACTGAACAAGCATCACTAAACTTCACACTTTATGTGCAACTCGGTTAAGGTTTAGATGTTCTATTACATCATTTCCTGTTTTTCAAGGGATTGCCACCACTAGCTCAACTCAAGGCATGCTACTAGCGCAATTATATGCATACAATGTATTTGCATATACATGTAGTATACATGCATTTGCTATGTGGTTTTCAGTGTTTAATCTGGAGGACTTCGCTGGTGCCAATATCCACTACTACTGGAACATTGGACTCTATTTGCTCTCTCCTTTCTGTGAAGTAGGAAGACCATCAAGCTATTGTGTGTCCAACTGTGAAGGCCAAAATAACCAAGGAAGTATGTGAAATAATCAACTATTGGCATCATTTTCTTGTAGAACCGGTGGAAAGGTCTTAGAAGTAAGGTCATACTTGGAGTAATTTGACACCTCAAATAAGATATCACTCTCAGTAAGAAGACACTCTGAGTAAGACAGCATTTTTATAAAGCGGAATTTGTTGTAAATTGACACCCCGAGTAAGGTGATACTTTCTGTAAAGCGGCGCTCTCAGTAAGGCGACATTCTTAGAAAGGCGACATTTCCTGCAGTTGACACTTTCAGTAAGATGACATTCTCTACAAGGTGACACGACCAGTAAAGTGACATTTTCTATAAAGTTGCATCCTCCGTAAGATGACACTATCAATAAGGTGACACTCTTTGTAAGGCGGCACTGTATGTAAGCTCACAAACACAGTAAAGTAACGTTCTCTGTTAGGTGACACTCCATGCGATGACATTCTACATTAGGTGAAATTTTCCATAAGGTGATGACATGCCTCAAAAAGGAGTCATTTTTATTCTAACTTTCAATGAGCCTTTCGGGAATGAACTTCTTTCTTAAAGAATCTCACTGTGATATACCTAGAATGTTTAATTTTATTGCTTGATATGTCTTAGCAAGAAGCGTGAAGATAACCTTATTAGTCAAATAACTAGGAAAAATGAGCTGTCTGTTTTGACAAATCTTGATGAGCTTTTTACAATTTTTACTAGGAAAACATTCATTGAATTTCAAAAAACATTTTTACAGCCATTACACAATAGAAAATAGAATAGAAGATAATTATGCCCAAGTGCACATACACTGTGTGTGTACATGTACTAGTACTAGTACTCTGTACATGTACTAGCGCGATCCTTTCAAGCTAACTGTGAAAAACTCATTTTGGTATAATTTCCTCATCACACTAACATCATCCACACAAAATAATTACATAGTTGTTCTATTAATCTCATGTCTTTGTCCTGGCTAATGACAGTTCATCAAACGATAATTATTACAGCGATAAAAAGTTGGAAAATATTGATATATCATACTGGAAAGAGGTTAACAAGGGGTAATTTTATTGAGTTTGTTTTATGGTTTGTGAGAATCAGACTAAAGCACGAAACTGTGAATGTTTTTGTTAGAACCCTATAGGCTATAAGCAGATACAAACATTTTCAGTTTAGTCTTTGTACGATTGGCATTTCTAAAACTAGGATAGGGTGAAAAGTTCACTTAATAGATGTATTTTAACACATTCTAAAGTTGTGTCATGGATAAGAAAGTAGAACTTACTAAGAATCATGAAGATGTAGGGTGGTAGTTACCCGTGCAAATAAAAAACCAAAAATAGGGGTTAACATTGGGTTAGATTCAGTGCATTGGTTGCAGTTTGACAACAACTGATGAACACAGCACATATACGCACAGCAGAAACTGAAGCTTTGTTTTAAGAAATAGACCTTAATGAATAGATTCGATGTCTATGATGTGTTTCCAGCTCCTGTATGTCATACTTGTAGTTGTTTTTATTTCTTTTAGGATTGAATAACCAGATTATATTATTATCAAAGAATTTTCAAGACTGTGAAATAAATTCAATGGTCAACTTGCGGCAGTACAGTGATAGAATGTCTCAGATTTATCTAAAGATAAATATTGTGCCAAATTAAATAGTGGAATAAGGTTTTTTTATGCTTATAACGGGTTGAATGTAAACTCTAACCTGATCAAGTGTTTCAGCATTCTTGGAGTTTGAGAGAGACTGTCCCTCTGATGTAATAGTCACTACTTCTTCAAGATCTGTTGCTGTTTCGTGGGATCCACCAATATTCCTTGCCAATGGAAAGGTCATTGAACCTGAGACTCCCAATATTATTCCAGGTATGTGGATAACCATCTGCTTACGTAGGACTCCATGAGTGCCTTTTAGGCTTTAGAATCTGCACATACGTGTATATTTTAACCACAAGAACTCACAAGAATTGCATCGGTTTAAACTTTCATACAGGCCCCTGAGAACAGCATTAGAGAAATTGGTGAAAATAATAATTGGTGGAAAATGTTTTTACTGGTCTACATAACAATAGAAAAATGTTTAGAAACCTCATCTTAGATGTTACATTTTTTATTTAATTTGTGAATGTTACATAGTTGCAGCATGAACTGTAAAGTAATCTGCACCGTTTTAGCATTTTAAGTGGCTAGCAAATTGCTTAAAAGAATTAAAAAAATTTGGTAGATTTCAAACCATTGAGCACGCTTTACTTACCTGATACATGTAGCTGCCTTTTTATGATTCCGTGATAGTCGTAACCATGCAATAAAAATATATGAGTATATCAGTAATATAATACTAGGAGTATACCTCGTATATCAGTAATATACTAGGAGTATACCTCGTATATCAGTAATAGCTACTAGAGTTATTATTCAATGTTGTTTTGTTTGGTGCGCTTGCAGGAGACATGGTAGCTATTGGCAAGCATGAGGTGAAATATTCTGTCTCTGTTGGACGGAAAAAGCTAAGTTGCAAATTCAGCATCTATGTTCGATGTGAGTAATTGTCTACTCTTTAAATATAAGATATTCGGTGTTGCCTATAAGTTAATTTACTCTTTTTGTGAATACTTCTATTAGAATACTGATGTTACCTACAGTGCCGTCCTAAGATCATGATTGTTCATAATTGTAATAGTTGTTTATTCAACAAATATGTGTCACTAGATGGATGTGATGGGGTGCAGCTTGCTGGAAGGTGCATACGACCTTATGAGCAGAGTGGACTTACCTATGCCAGAGCTCTCTCTAGATGTAGAAACTTTGGAGGTAATTGAAACGCTTTGTTATCCTCCCAACACAATTCGCTCTTTTTAAAGGTTTTTTTCCTCTCAATACTCTAGTACCCTGTATTGACCGGTCCTTCCTCTCAACATTGTCCGTTTTTTGTACAACTAGAACAGCTTGTCAGTTTTGTTGATTCCTCTTGTTGCCCTTCATTACAATAGACTATATGTTCCTCTCTGTTTATACATTTTAGATATTTAGGGAATGTCGTCAGTTTTACTGAATCTCTAGCTATTTTTAGGAGTTCTAATAGAGGTGGAAAGCCAGAGTCAAATCAGCAAGGTCATTAGCGCCATTATGGAGGCAGGAATTTTCAACCAACAGCTTATGGTCGAGTCCTTCATTGGTTCTGATGATCGCCCTGCTTGTGTGTCTGTTGATATGGATGGCCAATATGTTCTATCAGGGTGCTCACTAGCAGTTGCTGCTGTCTGCGATCGCGAGGTTTCAGGTAAGATTTTTACTCTCTGGATTTGAACAAATCATCGACCTTGGTCAGCCATTAGTCAAAAGCACATTGGCAAATCACGACTGCTAATGCATTCAGATCACTGAATATTTCTGCTAATAATGAAAAAGTGTTTCTTAGTCTGCATAAATATGTATATAGGAGAAGAGGCTTGCACGCTGCCAAGGTTCAACGATGATTCTGTCGCTGCTGACCTCATATCTTCCGCAAGTTCGCCATTTATTAAGTACCAGTTGTCATGTGTGAATGATGCCACAGAAGTTTTGCCCAGCTATATACCAAAATTCATCACCTGCTACCCAGAAGGCAACTGGGATACTATCCTTGGCAGTATTCCAGACTGTGGTAAGTCAGAAGGTCATACAGTAGGTTGATTTAGTGAAATTACATCGTTTGCTTCTCATGTGGTGATAAAGCAGCAAATTGAGATACGGTAAAACACGGATTGGGCAAAATTTGGTTCATTTACAAAATACAGGCAACTCACAAGCTGCTTGAACTGTGTGTGATCCGCTACCATATTTTATTGATTTTATTTTATTGATTATAGAAAACTTGGGTGATAATGTGACTAGTTTAGGCTTAGTCTCCCAATAAGAGACGTACATCTAGATCGAGATGTATATCTACTTTACTTTTAACCCTTCTATGAAATCAAGTCTGTTCTCATCTTCTCCAAATCAACATTAAATCATCTGGCATTAAACTGATCAAGCGACCATTAAAATTTAACATTTAAATTTAAAATTTAATATTTAAATTTAAAATTTAACACTTAAAGTTAAAATTTAACATTTAAATTTAAAATTTAACATTTAAACTTAAAACTGCTCTGCTTGTTTACATATACAGTGAAGTTGTGACATACAAAATTAGTTTCTACTGATGTTTGTTTAAATATTTTGAAGCTGTTGTTTGTTGGAATAAATCTTTATATGAGTGTGCATCATGCTTTGTTTATTTGTTTAACCTGTATGCAGAGATAATCATAGAAAGAGTGTTTCTATAAAAATTATGGATCCTCTACTGATGCTATTTAGCCGATCATGAAGTGGTATATATTCTTACATACACCTATGAACGATTAGATTAAGATGGTTCTCAAATGATAAGACCTTCTAGCTGGCTATTTATTACCTGTCATTGAATGGCCTAGGAGGGCCAAATGTATCTAGCCACATTGACACACTGTTCTCTAGTCTGCTATGAGTTAGTATGGTAGCATTGACTTTTGTCATTATATATTACAGTGGTACCAGCGCCTCCCACTTTCCGATTCAGGTTTAGAATTGTGATCAGATTTCGAGTGCGAATCCGGAGCAGATGCAGCGTTGGAAGCTTTTCAGTTTTCAAATCTATACTGAATGCTGTTTTGGGTAGGCTGAGGTCATTAAGCTCTCGATGGGGAAGCAGTCTTCTCGCCAATGACCGAACACCTAAAAGTAAGCATGGAGTACTCTTCCCAACTTTAGTATGATGTAAACACATATGCGTCAGCTGCTTGTCTACCTATACAACTGTGAACTATTTTATTCAATTTCTTTAAATGTCCCCGTAAGTTCATTTTATATACAAATATCAAATCTAGATAGGAAAGTGCTTGTTTATAAAGCCCACATCTAAAAGTTTCCTTCTTACTGTAGAGTGTTGCGCCGACAGCAACTTCTGCACCGGCACCAGCAGTCAATGTGAGAGTGAGCCGCTTGCTCTTAGTTGTGGTTGTCAGCAGGCAGCTCGCAGAAAAAGACAGACGGCTGATGACTCTAGTGAAGTGGACCTCGGTCTCAATCTGGATCAGCTTCCGTTAGTATCTAAAAATAGAACAACTTATCTGAGTAATATTGTGAATATTCTATATGTATAAATAATGCATATAATGTATAAATATAAATTTAATAAATATATATATCAATATATGTATATTAAAATATATATATATATGCATATATATATACATATATATACATATATAGCATACATATATATATATACATATATATTTATATATATATATATATACAATGTATATACAATATAAGATATGTATAGATATATGATATATACACAATATATATACAATATATATTTATGTACAATATATATCTGATATACAATATATATGCGGTATATGTACAATATATATGCGGTATACCGGTATGTACAATATATGATACATTTATATGATATACGATATATATATTCGATATTTATGTGATTTATATATGACATACGTACAAAAAATACATATACGATGTATATATATTCCTGACAAACGACAATTCTTGCCAAACACTGCAGTTATTTCGGCAATAGTCTGCACATGACGCAAAACACAAAGCCTTTCTAAATGTTTTTAAAATATTGATGTTAGAAACTGTAAAATGTGTGTAAATGAATCTATTAAACACGTTTTAGCAGCTGAAGCATATTTATTGGTCCTCATACTTTTCACATACTTCTCAGCAGTTGCTTTATGAGCTCATTTTGTTATTAATAATAACTTGGTAAACATTAAGTTGTTAGATTGGGTTCAAACAATTATAGTTAAGCTCTATGTTGTCTTTTTTGCATGTGCGTACAATATAGAGTTGTGAACTAAATTTGCTAATTACATTGACATGCAGTGAGTCTGACTCCCTCACTGGTTAACAGACAAGTTTAAACTTTTTAAAAGGTTTCTTTTGTCAAATATTAAAAAGTTTAATCAGAAAGTAGATATTTTTCTATCATTTGACATTTTGTTTGTTGTTTTAGGTGTTTTGACAGTTTTGAGAATATTTCAAGATTAACAAAACTTAATCGCAGTTAAAATGTTAAAAAAAAGACATGCCCAGATTTCTCCAAGAATGACATGAATAGTCATGAATATTGTCTATAAGTGGTAAATATTACCTCTCATCAGTATTTGGTAGTCATAAAATTATGTTTACACAGCATTTAAAGAAAAAAAGTGGCAAATTCTAACTAACTTATCTGTAAATCATTTGAAACATCTACAGCAATGAATCTGAGGCTATATTTGAAACATCTATAGCAATGTATCTGAGGCTATATTTGAAACATCTATAGCAATGTATCTGAGGGTATATTTGAAACATCTATAACAATATATCTGAGGGTATATTTGAAACATCTATAGCAATGTATCTGAGGCTATATTTGAAACATCTATAGCATGGTATCTGAGGCTATATTTGAAACATCTATAGCAATGTATCTGAGGGTATATTTGAAACATCTATAGCAATGTATCTGAGGGTATATTTGAAACATCTATAGCAATGTATCTGAGGGTATATTTGAAACATCTATAACATTGTATCTGACGATTTATTCGAAGTTTTATTCCAACAATCATGAGCAAAAACCAAATAAGATACATGCCAATAAAAGCTTGTAGCAATTTGAACGCAAAAGTAAATATCACAACGAGAGGGACAAACATGAAGTCTGACTATTGACATCATTTTGGAGGTCTTTTCTTCAGAGAGTTTTACCTGCAATCAAATTTAGCAGATTTTAATCTTTAAACATCCTGGCAGTCAGATCATCTAACAAAAAAAAAATCTCAATGATATAAAAATATCTATACTTTCTGATTGAATCTTTTACTCAATAATTTGATGTAAGAATAATAAGAAGGCCCTTTAAGAATAACAATAACAGCAACTGTATTTAGTTTTATTTACACGGAGAACTTTATTACCACCATGATGACTCGCAACTCGTATATGTAATGAAGATGTTTGACATCTGGTGAAAGACCGTGTCTTTGTGTGGTAGAGAGATGCTGAGCGCAGGAGGTGTGGACTTGTCGCCTGAAGAAGTCATTTCGCAAGCCGTAGCGTCAAGAGAGTTCATGGAGGCAATAAATGACGCGGGTGTGGAAGTGGTTGAAGAGGACAACCCAAACCCTCTTGAGGGTTATGAATCAGCTAGCTTACTAGACTGCGCTGACGGATATGAGCCAATTGATGACACAGAGTGTGGTGAGTGTTTGATATCATCCTTTCTTTTTTATAGACAAGTCTTACATAGCGACAAAAGTTAGACAACTCCTGTTACCACAAATGTTCGTTCACACAAAGAATTAAAATTGTTTTGTTTTACTAAATATTTAATAAATCATTCCTTCAAGCAACTGTAAGCCTTACATCTTCAGCAGATTTTCCATTATTGATTACTGAAAAAGAATAAATTATAATTGTTTAACTCATTGGAATGTGTGTTTAGGTTTTATGTATTTTAGTGCCCTGTAGTCCTGGAACCTACTTTGTTAATGGTACATGCGCATTCTGCCCTCTGGATACCTATCAACCAAACTCTACCCAATCTTCTTGCATTTCCTGCGATCCTGCCACGCCTATTACATACTTTGAAGGATCTGCTTCATCTGATGACTGCAAAAGTAAGCTATTAACAAGGTTAAGATTACACTAGCAGAAAGACTGCTGTCAGGTTATTTGTTAGCAATATTTGCTATAGTTTAACGTTTCATAGACACCCTGTTATTTTAAAGAAGCATCTGCTGTTACATAGGATTAAATGTAAACTTCATTTATTAACTTACAAGGGAAAGCCGCATTGACATCGCTTCAAGTTTACAGGCTAAATAATTGCCCAGTTCTTATTACATTACAGCCAACCTCCATTAACATGGACTAATAGGGTTGGACGGTTGCACGGTTTAACCAATTTGCCTATATGCAAGACAAATCCTATCAATAGAGCCTACATACATTGCACTATATGATACATGTATATGTACTTTGAAATGTTTAAAAAATTCCTTAGCTGTGAAAAAGGTTTAAAAATAGCGACAAAATTTGAACAATTCTTTTTCTACAAAGTATTAAAAACGTTTTGTTTTAATAACTATTATATAAGTAACTCTTAAGTAAACTTAAGTTGCGGTTTTCAATGTATTCATAAATCATAAATCATATAGAATATGCATGCAGAAGCGAATTCTTCAATTCCTAATCAAATAGATCATGGCACATTTATGCGAAAGACAAAGGTTCTAAGATTTCCAATTGAGCCCAGTGTTGCTTGAAGTAGACCTGATTGTTCACATTAGAAGAGCCATAAGTAATGTGTGGAGCTCTAGCAGTCAATGCCTATAATTTTTTTACATATTTAGACTTTTTATTTATATCTATTTACATTTTACTTTTTTGTTTAAACTACAAAAATTTAAAATAAAAAATGACAAATGTTAAATCAAGAGTACCATTGAAATAAGAGAAGGGCCTATGGTCATGACTATATAGGTTTGAGTGTCTCATCAGGTGTCTGTGCCTAGCATGTCTGTGAATGTCTGCCATGTTGTTGATTATAATGCAGGAGTGGCCGGACCAGGAGAGTTTTACAATTCACTGTCTAGAGTAGTTGAAACATGTGGTATTGGTTACTACCAGCCAGGCGAGAACGCGCTTGAGTGTATAGCCTGTGATGTCGGTCTTACCACCATCTCTACTGGGAGCAATTCCTCTGATCAGTGCATTGGTGAGATCACAAGCTACTGTCTCTTTGGTATCTTGTCAGCATGGTTCAGATTACAGAAGAGGGTTCAACTCCTATTTAGAAAGAAATTTCATTCTAAGCCTATTTTGTTTTCTGCTAATTTTAATACCGGCATAGTTAGTACACAGCAACTGTGACAACCAACCAAGCTGTCACTCACCTTGACAAACTATTTATAAGTTGAAGCTAAATATGCTGTCGGGCATTCAATTAAAGAACAGTCAACAGTGGAATTTTCCAGTTACTCAAGAGCTTTCTGAGATCTTCACTACCTAACTGGCAGCGTATTTGAGGCAAACACACAATGACTTTAGTTATTCTACAAAGACATCTAAAGCATCTCTTAAGACCATTTGCTTTACAAACAGAATGTGCTGCTATTGTCTACATACATTTCAGATATCTGTGAAAGCGGAAAAGAGTATGAAAATTTTGTTTGCGTTAACTGTAAAATTGGATTCTATCGGGATGCTGCTGCTGATCCTGTTTGCCAGGCTTGCCCTGACGGCTTCTACTCGGAGTTTGAGGGCTCAGTCTCACTTGACAACTGCAGCATAGGTATGTTTACTTTAACAGTAGGTATGTTGACTCTACCAGCAGGTATATTGACTCTACCAGCAGGTATGTTAACTCTACCAGCAGGTATGTTGACTCTACCAGCAGGTATGTTGACTCTACCAGCAGGTATGTTGACTCTACCAGCAAGTATGTTGACTCTACCAGCAGGTATGTTGACTCTACCAGCAGGTAGGTTGACTCTACCAGCAGGTATGTTGACTTCACCAACAGGTATGTTGACTCTACCAGCAGGTATCTTGACTCTACCAGCAGGTATGTTAACTCTACCAACAGGTATGTTGACTCTACCAGCAAGTATGTTGACTCTACCAGCAGGTATGTTGACTCTACCAGCAGGTATGTTGACTCTACCAGCAAGTATGTTGACTTCACCAGCAGGTATGTTGACTCTACCAGCAGGTGTGTTGATTTCACCAGCAGGTATGTTGACTCTACCAGCAGGTATGTTAACTCTACCAGCAGGTATGTTAATTCTACTAGCAGGTATATAACCCAATTAGCTCATTAGATGTTTATAGTTCCAAGGTCAGTAACGAGACATCTTCAACTAAACTGCAACTTCCAGTTTTGCAATGATAAAACAACCAAGGCTTCTATCTTATCCTTTCATTAGTAAACCCAGAAAGTAATATAGAAGTCTCTACATGTGACTTGACACCTATAGATCTTTTTAGAGTTAAAATCTTACCGAGTCAAGTGTGTTTTTGTTATTTGGTTGTCATCGTAACAATGATGACCGCCAATTACGGTATATCACATTTTAAGAATATCGGTTTCTGTTTCACCCATTTTGTTTATACAGAACTGATCTTTGTATTTCATTTATAACTACTCTTACCATGAAGTCTATTTTGGCTGATATAATAAGGATGGAAACAAAGATGTAAACAACAAATATATATTTACCAGCAACTGATGATTCATAATGTACTGAAAAATTTTAAATCTCACAATAAAATGTTCTGAAGGTCAGATCAATCTATCAAAAGACTATTTTCTTGCGCTATGATGTGTATTGTGGGTAAAAGTGTAGGTTTGCTCAATATGGCTTTTACACACCTGCTTCTTCTGACCAATCAATGGGATGCTTACATGGTGTTACCCGATGATAGTGACTTTATCCATTGGAGTTATTTAGAAGGTTCAGCCTAAAGATATTTTCAAAAACCAAACTAACGACGCTTGAGATGTTTGTTTTTCGAGCCACAAAGTTTCTAGCAAATTGAATTCTATTAAAACATGCGTCAGATTTCTACCGTACCGTGACGGTACTAACTAAAGATAACTGCACAAAGTGATGTCTCTAAAAGGCATGATTTACTACCGGTTGAACTGTTTAAAAATAATTATTTGCTTTCTAGCAAATTCCTTTCTAGATCAGTAAAAAGTCAAAGTATGATGTTACAATGGCATAAGTGAAAGCTGTTCCGTAAATAGTAATTTGACGAGTCCACAGTTGTTCTAGAGTCGTTTTGACACATATATTGGCTGTAAAAGTGTAAATTATCTTTGACTGTATCCTGGCAGCTCAGTGCATAGTGAGAGTTGGTCATTTCTAATGAGTAGCTGCACAAATAGTCCTAAATGGAGCAAGGTGATTGGGTGGTGCAGTTGTTAGATCTGTTGGTCTGCCATGCTGAAAGTCATGAGTTGGAATCCTGTAAGAAGCCGTTTTTTTCTCAACATTTAACCGTGGCCTTGGATCTACAGAAAGACACAGCTCTTATTATAGTAAAGATTATACGCTATAGTAGAGACTAGCCGAATGCTCGGTGTTGCATGGGTATTAAAAACGCCTTATAAACAGTGGCAGGTAATGTAGTTGTCATTGGCTAATTTTAGTAAGCTAGTATACATATAAATTATACTTTCTAATAAGAACCGTGAGAGCAAGCTTCAGTGGCGTTGTGCGTAACGCAGAACCGCTATGTGTATTTTAGCCTACATAATGACTCATATTGCCCACTAAATTTATTGCATCCCGTGCAGCTTAATGGGTTAGCTTGTTGCTTTGTGAACGAGAGGTTACAAGATCAAATCTTCTGTGATACTGATTTTTTATCTCTAGATTTAAATCGCTATAACTTTACAGACACCAAATGACAACAGACGATGATAAACTTTGATATTTATTTGCTGTATATAAATTAAGTGGGTCATCATGCTTTCATCTTCCACTCACTAAAATTTAGTGCAAAATATTTAACGTGTTCTTGTCATAGATATAGTAAACCGTAGATTGGCAAATAGCTATCATTACAATGGAGCAAAAGTGAGGCAAATAATTGGCTATTGTTTTCACGACGTTACGTTGCGGTGATGTGCATCACAGCATCAGAGCCTTCTATTGAGCAATGAGTTTAGTAGTGAATGCATGCTTGTCATACCAGTTTTTAAGTCATAAATGTAACAATAAGACCAATAAGGGTTGACTATATCTATGGTTCTTGTATAATAGCCGAGCTTGCAACAATGTTTTATAATAATACATTGCTGCTATTTATCTGAACAAATTCATGTAGACGTTGGTGATTGACCACCAATATCGCAGATTCCTTTGTGTCATTTTGGAAGCAGAGACACTACTTTGTCTCAAAAACTATTGCACGCAGGAAATTCTTTATGCTTGCAGCTTTTACTGGCAACTATTTCAAGCCATGCAGAAAATATTTTTATCACTTGAATCACATGTATTATAATGCTTCGCATGGAGTTGCCTCCACTCCAAATCACGAAAACGTAAAATTTGTGTGAAGGCATTCGACGTGAGAGTACTATTTGACATCATAAAAATGCTCACTGCTGATGAATCTGAATCAATAATAATCAGCTAATCTCTCTCAATAGTGAAGATAAAAATTTCAAAACGCTTCAAAAACTATGATCAGGCATCCTGGCTTAGTTAGTGCAACGAGTTGACTGCATAAATTAAAAAGTGGCCAAAGCAAGTCTGTTTTCGCAAGTTTTTGCAAATTCTGAAAAGAACCATAGCGCAACTCCAAGTCGTTAAAATGGCAGGGCACGAATTCAACAATAGCAGAACAATAGCAGAATAGTGTTCAATAACTCTGAGCACATTCGAAGCATGGAAACACATTGAATATGCCATAACAGTCAGGATACTTTTGACCAAATGCATACTAAGTTATTCTCTATCAGCGCACCATAACAGAGTTAAACAACAATAGTCACAACTGCTTTAAGTAAGTGGTCTGGTCAGTGGTGACCTGACCGGCTCACCACCTGAACTCCAGCGTGGATGAGGGTGACTAGCAACCCTACAAGACTTGAAACAAAACCTGACAAAGGTCAAAAGAGCTCCTCAGCTAGCTAAGAACCAGCTAGTTAGAGATGGTGTCCCAATAAAAACACCCAACAGAAGGTTATGGCAAACCAAAGTTGAAGCCAGCCAAGAACAGTCATGGTTATAGGAAGTCGAGAGAACCATGACGGCTTATGTCCTCATGGAATATGGCACTTGGAGAGAGACTGTTATTAAGATAACGCAGCTGTAGTTTGGGCTATTCAAGAACGCAAGGTCTCGCCCGCATGCAAGAGCAAAGAGTCCGGCTGCAAAGGAATAAACTGAAGATCTTTTAGCTAAAAGAGCCGGGCTCCAAAGGAACCAACTGAAAATCTTAGCTTCAAAAAATTGGACTACAAGCTTACCATCACACTTTTGTACTGAGCCATTAATTAACACTAGGTGTTAAAATTACAGTTACATATTATATAAAACTAAAATTATAGAGCGTGTTAAAAATTACAGTTATATATTTTAGTTACTTCCTCTTTCGATTGAACGTACTCAGGATAAAATTTAAAGATTTTTTTCTATTTTGGTCTATATTTATCCCATAACTTGTGATATTACAATTGCTGACTTGTATAGCTTTCTTTGTCTTCATCAGTTGACTGCGGTGTCGGGACGTACAGAGATGTAGCAAGTAACACCTGCATGAACTGCACAAGAGGCTCCTACCAAAATCAAACTAGACAGGAAATGTGCATTTCATGTGGAGACAACTTCACCACAGCTGATATCATGACTGTTGCCCAATCAGATTGCATTTGTAAGTCATACAAATCTTCATATAAGTTACTAATATATAAGCCTTTTCTTTGTAAAAGCACCTGTCTCGTGTTGCCAGTATTAGCCCTAACAAATATTATTTGTTATATTGTGCTCTGTTATATTTTGTTATATCTGCTAGTATTTTTATTTGTTTAAGAGAAAACAACTTTGTACTTACATATAAGTGTTTATGTAACTACTGTTAAATAGATGCAACCTATTATAGTTGTCTGTCCGGATGGCTATGAGCGTGTATCGGGAGAAGAACAGTGCACCCTCTGCGCACTTGGGACATATAGAATGAAGGACATTGATGATCCTGAGGCTAAATGTAAAAAATGTTCAACAGAGTACTTCACCACTGCTTTGATAGGCTCCATAGCTGATGACAATTGCACTGTGTGTGAGTATGCAATGGGACTGAGAACTAAGAGCTTTTTTCCAGACTGTGGAGATATAAGAAAACATTATTTTTATGCTTAATGAAATTTTTAATCTATTTCTGGTGTCTTGCAAACTTAGTTCACTTTGAAACTTATTAGAGATCGATAAACTACTATGTTTAATAGTCGTGCAAGTAAAGAAGGGTCTCTTTAACCTTTTAAAAAGGCCAATCTCACATTACAAAAGAGTGGATAACTCCCATTGTAAGTTTGAAATGCTTGTCAATAAGGAGAAGTATAGGCGGAGTGGCATCAAAAGCAGTGTTCAGTAACATATGGTTAAGTCTGCTTTCTGACAAGCAGCTCTATTAAAATATTAAATTTCTTTTGGCAGTGGAATGCCCTGCAGGTATGCAATCATCTATAGACAACAGTACCTGTGAAGTCTGCCCTAAAAACACATACAGTGAAGGAATAACCCTGGCCGGAGTCATGTGTGAGGCCTGTGAGATGGACTACATCACTCTTCAGAACAAAACTATGTATGCTGATAACTGCACATGTGAGTCATTTTGCTAACATCTTTGAGGGAGACAATATGTGGCGCTCTGAGACCTCGAGGAAAACAATGTGCGCTACTATAAGACCTTAAGTGAGACAATGTTTGTTGCTCTATGACAATGCATGATGCTCTAAGACCTTGATGGAGACAATGCGTGGCGCTCTGAAGCCTTGAGGGAGACAATGTGTGGTACTTTAATACCTTGATAAAGACAATGTATGGTGCTATGAGGCCTTGAGAAAGACACTGTGTGGTGCTCTGAGGCCTTGAGGAAGGTGGTGTGATATGCTCTGAAACCTAGAGAGAGACTTTGTGAGGTGCTATTAGCTAAAGCAATATGTGTTATATGTAAATGGTGAAAAGTTCCAGCCTAAATAAAGGCTTGAAGACTATCTGAAGGCTGTATAAGAAGTAGTATAAGAAGTTCGGTAATCTAAAATACTTTATATTTTCATTTGTTTGTATTAGATTGTTCAAACTTCTTTAATATGTTGTGTTAAAAGATATAGTAATGCATGCATTTTCTTCTTGTACTAATCTTCCATAACCCCCCTCCCCCCACTCACATGATGGTACAGTAGACGCTCCTACAACATAAATAATCCGTTCCGCATATCCTTACGTTATATGGTTTTTACATTATACGAACAGTAAAATGCATGTAAATTGCCTAATCTGTTCGAAGATTTTTTCAAACTTACTCCTTTGGCTCTTGAAAAAGCTAAAAGGCTAGAATTATCATTTTAATTTATTGGCTGTACCATAACTGTAGTATTGTTGGTTCGTTTCGACAGCTTCTCTTCTTTTTCTCTTGATTCATGGTACATGATTGTGAAGATTTTGCAATAAGTTAAAGAAAGCGCACTCCTTCAATGTCAATTTCCAACGATTTGTTCATTTTTTTAGACATCAAGCTTTATTCAGCAAAAGAAAAACATTAAAAAAATAGTTTATAGGTCTACAATGAAACAAGACAAAAAAAATTTTTGCTATAGTAAGAGCGGCGTCAGTCTGTCTGTCTGTCTGTTTGTCTTCAGGATTCAAGGTTAGCATAAATTTTAGCGTTTACCAATGCTCAACTCGTGACAGTCCGATTAATAGCCCAACACCCTAACACTTACAAAGATTGATCGTCTTTTAAGTATTTTTGAATAACTGAGCGGCTACTGATTCTCCATGCTTTATCTACACGACTGATGATTTCTCACAGGGAACTAAACGGCCAGTTTACTTGTTGATATATAATAGAGATATACATTGTTTTCTCTCCCATGCGTAGCAAGAGAGAAAACGACATTTTTAAGACTAGCTACAAGACTTTCGTTATTCAAATAGAATTTGAGAACCTGCACAAACTTGACATTTTACGTTAGATGGAAATTTTCACATAGTACGAAGCAAAAGATATACATAAATTTTTTATGTTATGTGGAGCTTACGTTATAAGAGCACCTACTGTAATTCAACTGTTTAATGGGTCACCTCTGACCCGATTATTACTTTTGTAGATTTAGCCAAGATTTGTGATAAGTTCAAACAATTTAGGACATACATTTTTGGACTGTAAGCTTACTGCTAGGTGACTAGACTCTAACCACTTATATATAATTTGTTTGAATGTAGTGGACTGCCCTGATGCTGGTGAAGAGACAAACAACGACGTGTGTACACCTTGCAAACAGGGATTCTATGCAGTCGCGGGACAACAAACATGCATTCCATGCGATCAGCCGCTTATTAATAATGTTTCTCGATGGGACACGGTTGGTGAGGGCAGCGATGAGCAGTCCGACTGCAGTGTAGGTAAGATGGCTATTTGATAATGATTACCGGTATAACAATTTCATTTATTATAGGGAATGTTGAAAAAACCCTAAAATTTGCATTTTTTAATTGGCAGTGCTTAGTCTACTTCACAAACATCTTTGTCCTGTAGCCAACAACTTCTGTAAGCACACCAAATGTGGGGCTGTAACTATTGTTCAATGTTTACTGGTTCTGATTTCTTTCCTTATACTTATAGCCATATGCAGTGCAGGCTTCTTCAGAAAGAATGATACGATACCAGAGGTATGCGAGCCATGCCCTATTGGCTACTACCAAGAGATGGACATGACAACTGTCGGCATGTGTCTGCAGTGTCCTAAAACAAGTAGCAATGATAGCCAGACCACCACAGCAATTGCTAGTCAAAGTATTATGGATTGCAGAGGTTAGTTCACTGTGTATTACTAGCTTCTCTTTCTGTTTCTCTAAAGAAGTTTAGCGGAGTTATCTCTGCTCTCATTACTACCAGTTCGCTTGCCGATTCCGTGCACTGAGAGATCGTCTTGATTAATCAGTATCTGTATAAGTATTCCAGGTAGTGGTGAGGCGACCAAGTGTTGTAGTGGTAGTGTGCCAGCCTTTGGATCTGATAGATGGGTTTGATTCCCATGTGAGGCAATCTTTTTTCCTAACGCTCTTAGCGTAGCTTCAAACGGACGGAAGGACTAATGGACACGGTGCTTATTATAATAAAGATTGTCTGCAGTTCTCTTTGGCCAGCAACTAAAGCGGGGATTCAAGATTCAAGATTAGCAGCTCTGTGAAGGCAGGCTTCAGAAATAGTTCCAATGTTTTTTTGGTTGTTCATGTCTAATATTCAGTTCAATTACAACTTTATTGCGTTATGCTACTGTTAACACTTCTCAAACGGGTTGGGTTGGAGATTGTCTGCTCTTTTCTTTTTATTTGATGTCACTCATGTTTGTTGTACAGCTCTATGTTATGAGGTGACTGGAAAATTAGGACTTGTAAAACGTGCAATAGATATGCACAATATTTTCAAGTGATTTGATCCATGAAAAGTTGATAGCCACGATTCTTGCTCAAGTATTATTATTATTAGCAAAATACCTATGATAGATCTTTCTAGGGAAACTAGTGAAACAATACCTACACTAATAAAGTATACAAGTGATAGAAATGACATAGTTATTTAAGCCAATTCTGATTGTATCATATACAAACAACTTATAAATCATGTGTTATTGACAAAATATACTGTTATTCGCAAAAACAGACACACAATTACTTTTAGATGTGATGCGTGTGTATATTTTAACAGTAGAAGTGAGATTTTAAAAAGCATAATGAAAACAATCAGATGAAAAAATCTTTTCATAGTTTATACATTATAAAGGTTACTAGTAGTGTGCTGACATCTCTTCCACAAGTTCTGTACTTGAAAGTCTGTTAGTTTCTTTTTTGAATTTCATCTTGTTGTTGCTCATTATCCTAGCCACGAGACTTCCTCTTTATCACTGTGCCCAAATCTTTAGATATGGCTCTTCTTGTCAATTAAAATGTCTTACATTTATTGTGACCTGTCCTGTTTCTCTAGTGACACTCTTATCTCTCCAGTGATATGTCCTATTTCTCTAGTGACACTCCTATCTCTCCAGTGATATGTCCTATGTTTCTAGTGACACTCCGATCTCTCTAGTGATATGTCCTATGTTTCTACTGACACTCCGATCTCTCCAGGGATATGATCTACTTTTCAAGTGACACTCTTATTTCTCCAGTGATATACCCTACTTCTCTAGTGACACTCCTATTTCTCCAGCGATATAATCTACGTCTCTAGTGACACTCCTATTTCTCCAGTGATATGATCTACTTCTCTAGTGACACTCCTATTTCTCCAGTGATATGATCTACTTCTTTAGTGACACTCCTATCTCTCCAGTGATATACCCTAATTCTTTAGTGACACTCCTATTTCTCTAGAGATATACCCTACTTCTCTAGTGACACTCCTATTTTTCCAGCGATATAATCTACGTCTCTAGTGACACTCCTATATCTCCAGTGATATGATCTACTTCTCTAGTGACACTCTTATTTCTCCAGTGATATGACCTACTTTTCTAGTGACACTCTTATTTCTCCAGTGATATGATCTACTTTTCTAGTGACACTCCTATTTCTCCAGTGATATGATCTACTTTTCTAGTGACACTCTTATTTCTCCAGTGATATGACCTACTTCTCTAGTGACACTCCTATTTCTCCAGTGATGTTACCTACTTTTCTAGTGACAAGTCTTACTTTTATAGTGACCTGTCCGATGGGAGAGGAAGATGTTGCAGATGCATGCACAGAGTGTTCGATTGGTTCATACAAGGAAAGTGCAGGCCCAACCCCATGCATCTCCTGTCCAGAAGGCCTTACTACAGCAGATACTGGCAGCATCAATAAGACTGACAACTGCAGCATTGGTAGGCAATAAAGTGTGTGCTACACTTGTGCTACACTTTGATTTTCTCTCTGTAATATCAAATTTATCTATCTAATATCAAAACTTGGACAAGTCATTTTTTGTATTCATTATTTATGATCAGTATGTTTGTATCTAGCTAGTCGAATTGCGACTTGATTACTGAATTTCCTACATAGCAAGGATATGTATATACATACTTGACTAATCTTTACAAAATTTTGCCTTTTCATGTGGTCACAACAAACATGACTGTATGCATTGTATCAGAAACTCTTGAATTTTTTATATGGTAATGTTTAACTGCTATGTAGTTTCAATGACTTGTAATCGCGTGATTTATTGTGTTACACAGCTGTGTGTGGTCCTGGAAACTTCTCAGATGGCAGAGTCTGCACACCATGCATGATGGGCTTCTACCAAGAAGAATCTGACTTCACAGGAAACAGTTGCATGCAATGCACACCTATTGGTCCCTTTAACAGGACAACATCAGCTGCTGGAGCTACGGATGAAGATGACTGCGAGGGTAAGTGTACTCAACCCTTCTTGCATATGATATTAAGACTTCTCAGGCTATGTTTCTGTAAGTCATGACTGGAGTACATTAATAATATTACTGCAAGCAGTAAGATAATAATAGAATTGAAAAAAACATAATTCAACTGAGAAATGCTGTCAACTGTAGAAACAAAAATAAATTTCAATATCAGCAGACATCAAGAAGCGGTTTCAAGTTATTTCCTTTTTCTTAACCCTTCTACATTATGCAATCAATTTATCCATTTTACCCGGCTTTTGGCAAGTTTGGTTTCACTCTCCCTTTTTGTGTTTTAGTTATTTGTCCTCCTGGTTACATTCCACATGACACGGAGGGCTGTCAGGCTTGTCCAGAAGATACTTACCAGCAAGGAGATGAGTGTGAGCCATGCGATGGATTTATTACCAATGGAACGACTGGAGGAGTCAACGAAGATGCCTGCACACACAGTTAGTATTCTATAATATTCTGTATTGCTTCTGCTGGGTTTGGACAGTGTGGGCTGCCGTCCGTTCTTGCTTTAGATATGCCCAGCAGTATTGTCTTTCTACCCACAGTATTATATCATTTTCATAAGCATTCTGCTGACACGACTAACTCTTTGAGCCATACTCCATACTGACACAAAGGTAGCAAATCACAGTTTCTTTAACATCTTTGTGCTAATCAATTTCATCAATATATATAGCTGTAGCGGTCAATTCTAAATAAAAACTAAAAAGCAAAATTTTGGCTGCCATATTTTATTTCTAACCTCTTTTTTATTGTGCTATTATAGAGATCTGTGTACCCGGAACTGAGAATGACCCAGCCGACAGTAAACAGTGTAGAGCCTGTGCTCTTAACACCTACAGTGTGAATGGTGAACAGTGTGAAAGCTGCATGAATGGAAGAATAACTAAGGAACAAGGAGCGAAGGGTCCGGCATTTTGCATCCGTAAGTTAGACAGATCTTTGACAAGTCGAAGATTTTTCATTTCATGAACTCACACTTAGCTTTCCTTGACATGAACACGCCGCTGTTTGTAAAACAAATTTCAGTATTTCAGTGTAAATCGCTTGTAATTCTTTTAGAAATAAATCAAAAGAACATTTCTACAACAAATGAAATGATAAAATATTGAAGCTATATGCACACTGTTACCAGATACTGATGAGACTTCTTACACTTGGTGAATCCATTCAATCTTGTATTGACACTCTCAAATTAGATATTCAGATAATTTATTTACTGTATTTATATTTTATTTACCGCATTTACATGTAATTTAATATTTTATTTACCATATATATATTTTTAGGTATTGTTTAGCATTTCCATTACTAAAAAATCTTAATCAAAACAGTATTTGAATCTTACATTGGGCTATTGTGAGTACATGTGATTATATCATTTAATCCTGAGACTATGTGCTTTCTGAAACGCGCAGACATATCATTGTTTTTGTCAAACTTTTAAGATCAACTCTGGCACTTTTTATTTGGGTCACTTATATAAATATATACGACCAGACTCGTTGCTACATTTATTCGTATTTACATTTAAATATATGCTGCCACACCTTTATATATATACTAATATACAGTGTATGCAGCTGGACATATGTGATGTGAATATTCATTGGTAGATGCTTCGAGATTACAAGTACATATTGTTTGTGAATAGTCATCGTTATGTAACTACACATACTGTTATGCTAGTCTATATTATCTGTTTTTATGTCTTTGTGCTGTAATCATGTCTGTGTACTGTAACCACATATATTATCTGTTGTTAGTGCTGATGAATAACTGGGCAGTCAGTTGTAAATTTGCTTGACTAGTGTACAGTAATATTGTTGAGTCATGTGGGTAAATAAGGCGTTGAGCTGCATATTCTGAGAAACACACTACAACGTACTATATGTATAAAATGAATGTATACATATAACTTCATGAATACATGTGTACATGTATATATATTGCCGATACCTATGTTTATAAGGTGCCCGGATGTATATATTCATGCTTCTGATGCCTATGCATTCATGTGGATTTATATATATTGTTGTCATTTATTTATACAGGTCTTGTTGGTATGTCATAGATGTATGTCTTTAGCACATTTATGTTGATTTCCCATGTCTGTAGTCAATTACATGATTTGCTGCTGTTTGAATTTAGTTGATTGTCCGGATGGAAATACGTATGCCATATCAGATACCTGTGTGCCTTGCGCAATCGGCACTTACCGTAAGCGAGGGGACAGTTTTGATTGTCTCAACTGTCCATCAAATGCAACAACGGCAGCGATAGGATCATCTAGCTGCCTAATACGTAAGTCGACAGCCTTCTCACATATATTCTGATATAGTCTAATAGTATATCTGAACATACACCACATTCACCTCGTCGACTGTTTTACAGCGTTATGTTCTGCTGGAGAATATGCAAAGGAGTTGTTTGGTTCATATACCTGCACCTTGTGCCCTCTCAACACGTATCAGCCAGCTAAAGGAAGTCTTTCTTGTGTTGATTGTGGACCAGGCAAATACACGGAGGTGATGGGAGCAACCAATGAGACATCTTGTCTTCTTGTACCAACATGTGTTAGCACTCCCTGTCCAGACTCTAAACACACTTGCACTGACACGGCTAATGGTCCCCAGTGCTCTTGTCCTTCCGCCTATGATGAGGTCGGCTCAGCTTGCAGTCGTAAGTTTTATTAAGAGTAACCGTTATTGCTACTTATTGCTACGATAGTTTTTACTCCAAGTGTTATGAGATCTTCAAGGTTCATTTCTCATCGAGCTGCTAGTGATAGCCTCAAAGAAATGAAGCATTGATTTCTATACACAGTCATGCCTCGACACAAGTGCCCCAACATATGAGAAACTTGAGATTTGAGCTGACTTTCTAGTTTCTAGCAAGTTTCTTCTTTGAGTTACGAGTAATCTTAAATATATGAGCATACGATCCGATTATCGACTTGATCTTTCACTTCAAATCAGTTTGAAAAAGTTTTTAAAAGGTTGGCTAAGAGTTATAGCAAATGCGAGGCAAAAGCGCTCAACCAGAAACAAATACTAAAAAAACAATGACAAAATTAAAGCAAGTTTATTAAAATATTAAAACTTAGCTTCAAGTGTGTGTTTAGTAAGTTAAATTAACTGAAGTTAAATACCAAGTTTCCTTTACATAGACTCACAAAATTTTAATGTACCAAACTCGTTGCTCTCAAGTCTCTCTCAGACCACCGTAACTATTACATCTGTCTCGAAGGTAAACACTCCAGTCGATAGTGTAGGCCTACATAGTGATGTTATATTTTATTGCAGATCGTAACAACTAAAAACGTATTTGTTACTTTGTTAGCATAAGTACTAGTGAAATATAACAATTAAAAACACATTTTTCTACCGTAATATCATGTTTAGGTGGTTTTTCATATTATAGTAACAGATTAATTTGTACTTAAGTAAGTACAAATTAATCTATTACTATAACTCAACATACGAGGCTAATGCGTTCTAGGACTGAGCTCATATATCAATTTACTCGCGTTTCAAGGCACTATTTCCGATATAAAATTTCCGAATTAAAAACACATTTTTCTACCGTAATATCATGTTTAGGTGGTTTTTCATATTATAGTAACAGATTAATTTGTACTTAAGTAAGTACAAATTAATCTATTACTATAATATGAAAAACCACCTAAACATGATATTACGGTAGAAAAATGTGTTTTTAATTCGGAAATTTTATATCGGAAATAGTGCCTTGAAACGCGAGTAAATTGATATATGAGCTCATATATCAATTTACTCGCGTTTCAAGGCACTATTTCCGATATAAAATTTCCGAATTAAAAACACATTTTTCTACCGTAATATCATGTTTAGGTGGTTTTTCATATTATAGTAACAGATTAATTTGTACTTAAGTAAGTACAAATTAATCTATTACTATAATATGAAAAACCACCTAAACATGATATTACGGTAGAAAAATGTGTTTTTAATTCGGAAATTTTATATCGGAAATAGTGCCTTGAAACGCGAGTAAATTGATATATGAGCTCAGTCCTAGAACGCATTAGCCTCGTATGTTGAGTTATGACTACTTATTTCATATAATTACTTTCAATACTTAAGTCGTATACTCACAATACTTCATATACATGTAACTGCTTCATATAATTACTTCAAATATTATTTTGTATGCTCACTTTGTATACTTACTTCGAATACCTACTTTGTATCTTATTTCGTATACTTACTTCTTATACTTACCACTATAGGAATTCTTGTTTAAGCTAAGTAATTCAAGTAAGTTTTTCCTGTTTTGTTATAGTTCAAATGTAGTGTATAAAACTATAAATTACAGACATATGCAGCAGGAATAGTCAAGCAAGCTTCTGCGCGAATGAGGGCAAATGTAACCCTGACGCCGAAGACATTTCCCTTGTCTGCACTTGTTTGTCAGACTATACAGGTGTCAACTGCACCAGTTTTGCAGGTAACGAAGTTGTTGCAATGCCAATAATAATTTTCTGATCGCTTCATTGAAATATTCCCTGAAACGCTTATGTCAACGTTTTAGTGATAAGATAAAAAGGAAAAATTGGATTCGTTTCTTTTACAGATGGTAGAGATCAGCAGAACCAGACAACTCTCATTGTAGTCGGAGTTGTGACAGGATTGGTGGCTCTCGCTGTTATCTTTGGAACCATTGTCGCGTTTAAGAAGGGGTCAGTTATCGGAGTCATAAGTACATGTAGTTCTCTATTTCATTAAACTTGTTCTGATCATAATTGACTAAAGACTTTCTTGACATTGATTTCGGTCGGTTTACAATGAGAAGCAAGTAAATCAAACTCATTTCTTAAGACAAATTCAAAATGTGAAACTGTAGCAAAGAGGTGACAATCAAGACTACAAGTATGCTTTGTGTTGGAGAATCTAATTGGTTTAAAGAAGACCAAAACTATGAGAGAGAGAGTAGCATTTTGTAGGTGAGCTACAGTAGATTGACGAAATGAAGCAAAAGATTTGTGCTTTCTGTTGAACTATGACCATAGGCTGTAGTAGTTGGACATTTGGCTGTGAAAGTTGAGCCATAGGCTGTGGTAGTTGGGCCATAGGCTGTGGTAGTTGGAGCATAGAATGAAGTAGTTGGGCCATAGACTGGAGTAATTGGACCATAGAATTCAGTAGTTATGCCATAGACTGTGTTACTTGGACCTTAGCCTGTGGCAGTTGGACCATGGACTGTGGTAGTTGGACCATAGACTGTGGTATTTGAACCATAAACTGTAATAGTGGAACCACAGACTGCTAAATTGAACCAAAGTTTGTGGTAGTTGGAAACACAGATTGTGTTAGTTGAACCATGAAGTGTGGTAGTTGAACCATAGACTGTGGTAGTTGGACCATAGACTGTGGTAGTTGAACCATAAACTGTAATAGTGGAACCACAGACTGCTAAATTGAACCAATGTTTGTGGTAGTTGGAAACATAGATTGTGTTAGTTGAATCATAAAGTGTGGTAGTTGGACCATAGACTGTGGTAGTTGAACCATAAACTGTATGAACCATATTTCATTTCTCTATCAGTCTACAACAGCTCGTGGGATTTGTTTAAAATATTTTTGCAGTTTCAATAAAACTGGGACATTCATCAGGTTGATTCATGTAGTAGCGCTTCAGATAAAATAATGTGGTAGTTGGACCTTAGCCTGTGGTACCACTTCAGGTAAAATAATGTGGAGAGTATCTGAATAAATACTGCGATTCATGACGGAGTTTAGCCAAAACTTTTTGTCAACACATATTCGTTGTTATGCTTTCCTGCTTTGAATGTAAAGATATATATCTAGGAGCAATTTTCTGAGCGTTTTGAAAATGGCATTGTTTTGCTATGATGATGGTTTTTCTTCAAATACAGAGTAGCTGGTGCTGCCACAGGAGCTGCCACAGGATCTGCGAAACAGGCATATGTGCAGTTCACACCTCAGCCACAAACACAGGTACACTTCAACCAGGGGTACCATCCTGAACCAGCACTTCAAACCACACAGCTGCGGCAGCTTGGAGGCATTGAAGAGATTAGCCATCACCAAGGTGGGCTGACATTAAATATTCTAATGAGTTCTTGTTCCATCAAGTGCTGTGCTGACTAAACTGATGATAATACATTACTGTGGGTCTTAGCAAAAATAGGTCATGGTGGAAACAAGTTGTGGTGAAAATAGGTCATCATGAAAATAGGCCGTGGTAGAAATAGGTCATGGTGGAAATAAGTAGTGCTAAAAATAGATCGGGATGGCCATATATCATGGAGATAGAAATAAAGATAGTGAACACCGGTAAACAGACTTTTTCTAGAAAGATTAATGAGCAATTTACTAGTAAGTTAGCAAACTCACAGTTTACTAACTTTATTCAGACTATGCATGACTGGAGTGACTGTTTGATTCTATAGTTATGATTATTTTTATACAAGAGAGCCAGCTGTTGACACGAACCCACAGCTTTTTTTGATCAAATAGTCCGATCAAGAATGTTCTGAAATTCCAAGTTCATAAATGAGCGAATGTTAAACTTTTTCATTTCTAAAAATTGCCTTCATTTCTAAAAACGTCAGTCGACAATGATAAGCAATAATTGTGACTCATGTTGCCCAGTTAACCAACTACAAATAATTTAGAGTTGTTCTATTGAAGTATTGAGATAAAATTTACGATATAATATATAAGATATAATATACGATACAGCAAAAATATGGTTGATAACATTGCTATTAATGTGCAGCGAATAACATTGTGGCAGATAGATTTTAGCTAACGTATTATGAATAATATATTACTGTTAACATTTGACTTCTAAGTTTCTTATAACATGTACAAACTTTTAAACCTTGATGAGTTTTCCATTTTCATGTCTTCTTTGATTATAAAGCAATTTTTTGAACCAGCCTCTTGTTTCAACATCGTCTGTCTACTCGTCTCTAGTTTGTTGTCAACTGTTAGTATGAATTTAATTGCTGCCTCACAACCTCTTATAGAGTCTGCAAGTGAAGTCTATAGTAAGTGATTCCTTGCCAAATGTTATCTGCTAATACGATGGCTGCCTGCTAACAGGCTGATCTTACAAAGGTCATCTAACCCTATCATTTAGTGCGGTCATATCAAACAATATGGCTGGAGTTGTCTAATCCTTGTATGTCCAAACTTTTACTTAGAAAAACTGCGACATACAAATTGATTTGTGTACATTGCAAAAAGCTCCCTGGTCTCTACTTCATGTTGACAATATTATTTTGAATTCTACACCGAAATTTGAGCTTGGAGTGCCTGTAGCTATACATGCATACATGTACTTCATTGTTAGACAGCAATATTTTAAAAGCATAAATTGAAAAGATGTCGATTTGAGAACCAATTTCTTTTCAAATTTGATATGATTAAAAGTTGAAGTGGTTCTACCTTTTTTTATAGTATTAACCCCTGTATTCTGTTTCATAAACTTCTGATTTCTTAGTGTGGCCGTTAAAATCGCCAGCACAGCTAGTAAGCACGGCAGACACTGTGTCTATGTTCCTGTGGTTGTGAGACCATTACTTCTACTCCTATAACCATGACCTCTCTTCCTGTATGGGTATTTGTGCTGTCTACACAATCACCCATGGACCTTTTGTATCTATTGCTGTCTATCTAACTGTCTATCTATATAGCTTTTCTATCTAACTGCCTACTGTTCGCATGTCTCTAAGCTACCATTTTCCATCCACTCGTTTTGATACTGTACTACAACCCTCCCACTCAATATTTCTTTAGATCGCCCTCGAGGATTCTACATACAGTAAGTCTAATAAGCTAACCAGAATTCAATATGGACTCACACCAAATGCCTTCTCACCAGATATTCTCTCATGCTCCTTAGCATATGTCTAGTTGAATATTGTTTCCCTTGCACCAATCTGCTTTTTACCGAGCATTCGCAATATCTCAGTCTGTCAATGTAGTAGCTTGCTACTTAAAGAATAGAGAAAGCATAATATTATTATGCTTTACTAGTAATCTTGAGGTGTTGACTGATGTTCTAAAAAATCAAGGAGATTGACCCACTAGAAGCTGAGATATAGCCAGCCAAACACAGGTCTACCTAATAACGAATCAGAGGAAAACCTTTCGAAAATCCCGAAAACTGTGACGTATGAAATCGACATAATGTTCATGTGCCGGAGTTGCGCACCCTTACCGCCCTTACGTATAATGATTGTTTTGGCTACGAGATGTGAAACGCTTCTCGCGATAGTAAATAATTTACAGACTAGCTCTGGTTTCTCAGGAAAATCAAGCAAACATTGTGTGGTAAAGGCATTTGCCCGCAACCCCTCGCCATGAATTTTTAAAACAGAAAAGCAGATTTTGACTATTGTGCTTCAAAGTTTAACTCGCTCTCCACGGATATGCTCCGAAGATCCTCTGTTCAACGAATGGCGCGTGTATAGTCTATATGCGACATCCGCGATTGCAGTTCATTTAGAATAAGAAATGGGAATATGAATTTTTGTTCATTCATCATTTTCCTACTTTGTATCTACTGCAGCATTCAGTTGATTTTCATGATTACCGTCACTATTAACAGACTGTAAGTTCACTACAGCCATAATCTTAAAAATAATAACTTGACCGTGCTGCTTTTGCTGTAAGAAAAGAAAACGATAACTTTTGATTTGCTTTTTCTATTGATCTATTATCTTATCTATGATTATTTTTTATGATTAATATAATAATCATAATGCATATTATACAAAATAATAATATAACTGCGTATAAAATAAATGATGTAACTAATATAATTTGTAGAAAATTCCAAATGATAACCGAGATTGATGATTGATTTAATTGATTCCATTTATTAGCTATAGTTAAAAAAATCTGAACAATGCTAAAGATGAGTCTGAATAGGAAAGCTAAGTAGGAGAACGACAAAACTGAGCTGAACTAGCAAGATAGCGGAATGTTGCGAAATAATAGATGCGTGTAATTATTTTATGCTAAAACTAATCTACACGTCAGAGGGACTGGTTCGGAATTCTCAGAGCAATGATTGTTAGGCCCAATTTGATTGTTCTATACTTCCAGGGATTAAACCAATTAAAACGCCGTGATTGTTATAGGAGAGCGCATTAGTTGGCTTAATTGACCAATGGCACACAAGTCGATTTCATACGCCATATATTGATGATTACTAAAACACTTATGTTTTTTGGTAGACCTGTGTTTGGCTGGCTATATCTCAGCTTCTGGTTGGTCAATCTCTTTGATTCTTTTTTTAGAACATCAGTCAACACCTCAAGATAAATAATAAAGCATAATATTATTATGCTTTCTCTATTCTTTAAGCCATACTCACACCTAATGACTGCTTTCAGAATTCAAATATTTAACAAAATTAACTACATGTAGCTGTGTTTTTGCCATTTCAGCTATAAATTGCTAACTATTTTATTCAAATGAACTTTATTAATTTGCAGGTAGACAATTCCCGGACAGCTCACGGTACGTCTCTACAGTTTTCAGGTTTAAAGTAAAAAATATGCATAAGATTGTCAATATACACTAGTTCTATAGTAACGCTAGTATCATATACACACTAGTACTATACTAACAATAGTATCATATACACACTAGTACTATAATATCAATAGTATCATATACACACTAGTACTATAGTAACACTAGTATCATATACACACTAGTACTATAGTAACACTAGTATCATATACACACTAGTACTATAGTAACACTAGTATCATATAAACACTAGTACTATAGTAACACTAGTATCATATACACACTAGTACTATAGTAACACTAGTATCATATACACACTAGTACTATAGTAACACTAGTATCATATACACACTAGTACTATAGTATCAATAGTATCATATACACACTAGTACTATAGTAACACTAGTATCATATACACACTAGTACTATAGTAACACTAGTATCATATACACACTGGTTCTATAGTAACACTAGTATCATATCTACACTAGTACTATAGTATCAATAGTATCATATACACACTAGTACTATAGTAACACTAGTATCATATACACACTAGTACTATAGTATCAATAGTATCATATACACACTAGTACTATAGTAACACTAGTATCATATACACACTAGTACTATACTAACGATAGTATCATATCTACACTAGTACTATAGTATCAATAGTATCATATACACATTAGTACTATACTAATACTAGTATCATATACACACTAGTACTATAGTAACACTAGCATCATATACACACTAGTACTATAGTAACGCTAGTATCATATAAACACTAGTACTATAGTAACGCTAGTATCATATACACACTAGCACTATAGTAACGCTAGTATCATATACACACTAGTACTATAGTAACACTAGTATCATGTACACACTAGTACTATACTAATACTAGTATCATATACACACTAGTACTATAGTAACAATAGTATCATATACACACTAGTACTATACTAACACTAGTATCATATACACACTAGTACTATAGTATCAATAGTATCATATACACACTAGTACTATAGTAACACTAGTATCATATACACACTAGTACTATAGTAACACTAGTATCATGTACACACTAGTACTATAGTTACACTAGTTATGATATGTTATATACACCATGCTTACTTACATGTATATGTTTCTCTAACAGCTTTTCCCAAGCTCCATCTCGAAACGGTCTTTCTGTTCGAATCGAGTAACAGCAGCCCGACCTCCAGCTGAAGTTGGAGGAGACCCTTCACCCAACTCAAGACATACATATCAAATCGTAACTAGCTGTAAAAAGGAGTGTCATATCTTCTCGTCTGCTTGTACATACGACGATAACAACACCATAAACTATTTTGAGAATTTACGCAACTATTTCCAGAGTCTATTTTATTAATATGAGGAACTAATATTTAATACTTTATTACACACGCATTTGTTTTGTTGACTGGGTTACCTGCAACTTCAACTCACAAACTTTGGCACTGTCTATTGTTTTTTACTAACACGAATATAGCATAACGGTGTAACTAGTACCTTCTCGATGATATATTTACAAGTGTACAGAGGTGATAGCAGCCATGAGCACTAGATTGCTGTCCAGCTTGTACAGTCATAAGCTGTTATTAACGCTGCGCTGACATACTATCTGGTGAAGCATTCATAGAAAATGTTGCAAAATATTAGACCAAGTTATAGCTAGTCTTGTTGGGCAGCTGCTTGAGCCCGCAAAATGTCACCAGGACTAGGGTAAGGTCTCTGTTGAAATAGCGGCCCACTAGCTGTAGTATCTACACCAGTTTTAGTGTCAGCCTTGAGGCCTGTACTCCAGCTACCTCTCTCAACCTGTGCATAATAGTAACAACCATCCGAACACAGCAATAATAGTGGGTGGTACTGAAGCTACAATGTCAGGGATATAATTTCATTGGAGACAAGTCTTTTTGTAGGCATTAGTTTCCACCAGAGAAACAAGTACAGTATCAAAGTAATTTGAATTGTATGTGACACTTCAGCCATTATAAATTGTATGGAACGGGACTTATTGTTGCAGACAGTCTTACGCAAGACCTTTTGGCGCAGGTACAAGTACTGAACTTATCCATCTATAGTTGCTACTTATGGCTCAACAAATCTTAAGTAAAAGTGAAGAGATAAATTGGTACATAACAGATGTACGTACACGTAGTTCATGAGATCCTATCAAATTTTGGCAATGCGAACATGAAAAATTTTTTTTTGCCCTTCAAAAGCAAACATCACGTGGGAAGTTTCATGAATCAAATGTTTTTTTTTCGCATTTGCGTGCTATTATCATTATGTTAATTATTTACTGCATATAAACAAAAATAATTTATTTGGTGTAAAAGCAGCAGCGCTAAAAGGTCTGGTGCCAGAAAGGCCTAGAGCATAAATTGTCATATAAAGAGCTTATCACATGACCAGCACTGGCCAACTAGTTGAGCAACAAATAAAAGGACGTGTAGTTGACCTGTAAACCAAAACCTACCTCTGAGTATGAAGCGGGGTCCATAGGGTCCAGTTCTTCTCGAGTCTCTCGTCTAGTGGTTCTCCTTTTTGGCTCCTTAATAGAAACACTTACAGGTTTGCGCCTTTCCATGCTCGCCAGTCCCCCCTCACCGCTGCCCACGTTGGTCACGCCAGCCAGTCGAGACTTCAACTTCTCTACTGATACAGTAATCTTGGCCCTAGGGTGCTGAGGTGGCAGCCATGATACCTGCAGAAAGTAATCAATTATAATGAAACATTTTAAACGCTAGACGACGCTGTTAACTGAAATTCATATTTAGTTTTCGAGCAAAGAAAGTTTCAAAACTACATAACACTTCCAAACAAATCAATGATGACAGTCATACGTACCACTGACAGACACAGTAAGTAAAAAATAAAGAATAGAAAATGACACACCTAATTACAAACAGGTTAACTATAGAAGTGGTTCTTGACCTGGCTTCCATAGAACCCAAGTGATTCTTGACCTGGCTTCTATAGAACCCAAGTGGTTCTTGACCTGGCTTCTATAGAACTCAAGTAGTTCTTGACCTGGCTTCTATAGAACTCAAGTGATTCTTGACCTGGCTTCTATAGAACCCAAGTGGTTTTTGACCTGGCTTCTATAGAACTCAAGTAGTTCTTGACCTGGCTTCTATATAACCCAAGTGGTTTGTGATCTGCCTTCTATAGAACTCAAGTAGTTCTTGACCTGGCTTCTATAGAACCCAAGTGATTCTTGACCTGGCTTCTATAGAACTCAAGTAGTTCTTGACCTGGCTTCTATATAACCCAAGTGGTTTGTGATCTGCCTTCTATAGAACCCAAGTGGTTTGTGATCTGGCTTCTATAGTATCCAAGTGGTTTTTGACCTGGTTTCTATAGAACCCAAGTGGTTCTTGACCTGTCTTCTATAGAACTCAAGCAGTTCTTGAACTGGCTTCTATAGAACCCAAGTGGTTCTCGACCTGGCTTCTATAGAACTCAAGTAGTTCTTGACCTGACTTCTATAGAACCCAAGTGGTTCTCTACCTGGCTTTTATAGAACCCAAGTGGTTTGTGATCTGCCTTCTATAGAACCCAAGTGGTTCTTGACCTGGCTTCTATAAAACCTAAGTGGTTCAGTGAGTCAGTCTCAGGGGTCCTGTGAATTTCTTTCAAAAGCAACAGCAGAAATCACACTGATTTGCAAGATCATGTCTTTATAAAAACATACAATAAGACTCCTGCCATACGGCATTAATTTGTTTCAATGTTGGCATTGTAAGGCGAAAATGTCATGTAGAGGGGTGTAGAAACCCATAGTGATTATCTAATGCAAACATCTCCTTGGTAAAAGCACCACAATTTTATATATGTACTATACATATCAAAAACCAGTAACAAAATAGTATATTAGCCTTAGGAACTATAATTACCTATAGCAACATTAGTGTATTTGGTGGTTTTGATCTGCTTATGGTTATGGTTTTGATTTTTAATTTTTTTAAATGTCATAATCAATCTTAGGACCCATGGCTAATAAACTATAGTTATATAAGTATGCAGTTATATAGTTATATACGCATAAGAAATTAAAGTTTATAGGACATATATTAAACGCTAAAATGCGAAATAAATTTTCATTTTCACTTACTTTTCACTAGTTTTTATTTCACTCACACATTATCAAACATTTATGAAACACAAAGAATGCTGAACCGAGAGAGAGAGAGAACATCATATATTTTTCAGACGATGTGGAAAGGATTTCCGCATATCAGCATATTCGTTATTACGACGTATTCAGAACACCGACCACCAAATTTGAAGTTCGAGAAACATTTTTGTTGATGTCGTATGGCGAGAAATATGCTGTAGCGAGAAGAGGAAAAATATTGTGTTCTGGAACGTAAGATGAAAAAAACTGTAAAACAGGAATGTCGTAAACCGGGGTGCACTGTATATGCAACTTGTATATGTATATGTATTGGTTTTGTTTTTTGGTCCACTTTTTATTCCCATCCATGATGTGGATTTGTCTGCACATTGAGTTACCGTGCCAAAAGTACTACCATAGACATTTGCATGTTGGGGATTAAAACGGGCTCTTTGTTAAAAAAAGATAAGGATTTTTATGCCAGAGAACTGCTCAAATCCAAATAGGAATGCCTGAAGTGTAGAAAATGTTTCAAAAGGATCGCTTGCCCGTCATTTTTTGCGCATCATCGGGAAGTACCCTCTCCATCTATCGCATACATGAAACATTCAGTAAAAATTTGCGAGTAACAAAGCCTGCTTGACTCACAGATTATGTTGTTTCTATCTTGTAGATTATGTAAACTTGCCGATTAACTGCATCGTAAAAACACAGTGAATATTAATGCAGTTTATTTTGAGCACCAGTAAAAGATATACCTTTATCTTGAATGTGAAAAGAAACTTTTTTTTGATAAGAAGCGTTCGGTGAAAGCGCCAATGAAACTGGTGGATCTCAGTATGGCCAAGATAAAGAACCATTGCTATAAAGAAAGGTACACGCCACTAATACAGCACTCAACCTAAACTGCCACTAATCTGTCAATAGTAAAGTTAGTCAGCCAGACATCTGACAATTATTGACAGACCATTCAAGATGCCAATGACATGTCTTCCAAATCAGTGGTTATTAATCTTGTTGGACGCACTGAACCAACCTAGTTTTATATAGGCCTACACCTTTACCAAACCCTTCTTTATTAAAAATTAAAATATGATTTTTTTACATTCAAGACATAGGTATATGTTTTACTGGTGCACAGAATGAACCTTGCATGAACACCACTGTGTTCAAAGAGCAAAACCAATATATGCATAAACTCATAACAATTTACCTATCTTTTTATAAAGACATGACCATGCGAATCAGTGGGACTACAGCTCTTGCCTGTGAGAGAACGAACACCTGAGACTGACTTAGCAAACCCCAAGGGTTCGATGAAACCCAGGTTAAGAATCACTGATCTACACAGAACTAAAAGGAAATGATGATAGGCAATCAAGTCAAATATTCGATAAGCAAACAAGCCATTTATAGCGCTTTTCCTAAAATCGGCTTATATGCGAGGATATACAGTAATTAAGCCACGAGGTCTGACCTTGTCAGTCTCAGGATTCCAGTAATAGCATCTACCAGATTGAGGATCTCCAACTTCAGTCCAACCTGTAGGAAGTGGATACTTTTTCAACATCCTGATGCGTTTTCTCTCATCACCATGTTTGTGCTCAAATGTCTTTATACCGAAATACTCCATGCAGTATTTCTCACATTCATGATACGGGTTTGTTGTATTGGGACAGTCAGCCATCTCATAAACAACCTACAAGTCATATAGTGAGTATTTCAATGAATACTGTTAGAACAGATTGTGATTTAGAGTTGTCTTACATTGTCAAAGATTTTTACTATTTAAACTATGAATTTAACTATTTAAAAAAGTGTAAGTTGTTATTCCGCCTAAAGAAATCCCGGACTGCTGAAAGGGTAAACAAACTTTTTCCAAAATTTTATGACATATTTTAATATTAGCGACTGAAACATGTCCCAACTATCCAGACACAATTCATATTATTAAACAGGATACACAAATGGAAAGAAATAAACATGTATTGTATTCTGGCGAAGTTAGTCATAATTAAACTGGTCGATTTTGGCCAGTCAAATCACAGAGCCTCTGACAAATTCTCATCAATAACCTTTTCCGCTTGTCCTTATAGAGTACTCCACCGACACATACACAGCGTACACATAGGTCTTATCAACGCCATATGCAATCGCTAAAAGCTCTGTACGCTAACATCTTTACTGTAGTACCAAATTCACATATCGAGTTAAATCTGTCCTGAATGAACTCAAGTGCTTTAATAAACTAGCAATAAAAAATATTTTTATTGGAAAATATTCTAAATGCCTTGTAAATACTTTTTATCTTTGATGCTTTTTTGTGCGAATGAATGTAAATGAATTATTCTATGTATGGACATTATTTCATTACTGTGGCAGTATATTATTGCATATGATTGATAAGTTAAATAACCACATTTACTTTGCCTGAAAATAACTTATTCTCACACAACATCTCTAAATGATTCGCTTTCATAATTTTTCATTGTTCACAGCTGCTCATTTCACTACACCTTCTAACATTTCCAAATGGTGTGATTAGAATAAAAATGAAGCTGTGCTAAGGCTAAAATTCCTGCCATGACAATGATCTCAGACTATGCTATTCATAATGTCTTCTGGAATACATGAAGTTTTTATGAATACTTGATAGCTTTTACCAACTGTTACAGGAGGCACACTTTTTGAGAATTGTCTGATCCACAGTTACGGAGTACTTATAGAAAAAAGCTAGCTTTAACACAAAGGATAGCCTTAGCATTTCTATTGAGAATATACTAACGTTAAGCTGACAAAAATTTTCAAACGCTAACTTGAAACTAATGCTGCTGCCAAGGAAATCCCATCTCGCGATTATTTAGAATTGCCAACAATGCTGCAGAATTCATTGGATACTACAGTCATACCTCTACATACGAGTGCCGCAACATACGGAAAACTCAGGATCGAACTGACTTTCTAGCAAGTTTCTTCCGTGATATCCATGTAATCTTTGAGGTATGAGCAAGCCGGTTCTCGATGGCCATTACACTATATGGCTAAGTATACAAGAGGTTGCTTTCGAGAACAGCATTGCTCGGTCTCTTCAAATCAGTTTGAGAAATGTTTTTTAAAGGCTGGCTAAAAGCTTTAGTGAATGCGAGGCGAAAATCGCTCAACCAAAACCAGATACTAAAAAAACGCTGATAAAATTAAAGTAAGTTTCGTACAAGATTAAAACTTTGTTTGTAATGTGTGTTTAGTAAACTTAATTTATTGAAGTTAAAATCAAATTCAAAGTTTCCATTACAAAGGGTCACAGAAGTTCAGTATACCGAACGCGTTGCTCTCAAATCTCTCTTCGATCTCTGATATCCACAGCGTCTGTCTCGAAGGTAAAACTCTATACACTAGTGTACAAAGTGATGTTACATTTTATTGCAGATTATAACAAGTAAATAGGCAATGTAGGTACTGAATTACAACAATTAAAACACGTTTTTCTAAAGTATTATGTAATATCCTGTTTGGGTGGTTTTTCACAGTACAGTAAAGAATTAATCTGTATTTTTATAGTGATTTTATATAGGAATAGTGCCTTGAGATGAAAGTAAGTTGACTTACGAGCTAAACGCCAGAATGCATTAGGCTAGTGTGTCGAGGTATGACTGTAATTAGTTAGTCATATTTCTATTTTCAGGTATATTAAGACACTACAATACAGAGTGAGTTTAATCATTATATTGTACTCATAAATGCTGACTAGAGCTCATCCAACAAACTAAAATGCATTCATGTTCTGACATAATATTTGTTAGTAACAAAGAAGGTATCTTTACTCACAGTAAACTATATATAAATCAGTCAAACCTCTACAGTTATCCTGCTCACAGTAAACTATATACAAATCAGTCAAACCTCTACAGTTATCCTGCTCACAGTAAACTATATACAAATCAGTCAAACCTCAACAAATATCCTGCTCCCAGTAAACTATATCTAAATCAGTCAAACCTCTACAGGTATCCTGCTCACAGTAAATGTATATAAACCAGTCAAACCTCAACGGGTATCCTACACACGGTAAACTATATATAAACCAGTCAAACCTCAACGGGTATCCTACTCACAGTAAACTATATATAAACCAGTCAAACCTCAACAAGAATACTGTGAGAGACAGTATTTGTCATGATAGCCAAACAACTTTCATATATCAACATCTATTAACCTATATAGTTATAAACATATAGTGTATGTGACTCGCATCCACTAATTTCTCACCATTCTGAGCTGCGAGCTTATTGTTCAAATACTCCCTGAATATTAGATTTTCAAAGACAACATTTAAAATCTAAATGGAGTTCATCACCATTTTTCCGGCTTTTCCTCCAAACAAAATCAATACTAACATGAGGTGAAACTAACAGCAGCAATGAAAAGGGCAATCTTTTTCACATTTGAAATTTACTCATCATGATGCTCTTCATTACCTCCAAAGAACAGAGAACGTTAAGGTACACAGGCTAATCGTTTAAAAAACACAGACTTACATTTTTGGAAATGAATTCATGTAGTACAGCATGTAAGATGAAAGTGGAGAGAAAGCGTATAAGAGAAAGCAAAGAATTTGGCTTACCTTGACAGAAAAATCTTCTTTGGGTATTTCAGGCTGCGTCTCCATTTGTTCTGGCTGGTCCTTTTCATCATAACTTTCTGCAAAGACTTCTTCAACCTGGGCATAGAGTTACTAAATGTTAGCAAAGACTTCTTCAACCTGAGTATAGAGTAACTAAATGCTAGCAAAGACTTCTTCAACCTGAGCATAGAGTTAATAAATGTTAGCAAAGACTTCTTCAAACTGGGCATAGAGTTACTAAATGTTAGCAAAGACTTCTTCAACCTGAGTATAGAGTAACTAAATGCTAGCAAAGACTTCTTCAACCTGAGCATAGAGTTAATAAATGTTAGCAAAGACTTCTTCAACCTGAGCATAGAGTTACTCAATGCTAGCAAAGACTTCTTCAACCTGAGTATAGAGTTAATAAATGCTAGCAAAGACTTCTTCAACCTGAGTATAGAGTAACTAAATGCTAGCAAAGACTTCTTCAACCTGAGCATAGAGTTAATAAATGTTAGCAAAGACTTCTTCAACCTGAGCATAGAGTTACTCAATGCTAGCAAAGACTTCTTCAACCTGAGTATAGAGTTACTAAATGCTAGCAGACTTCTTCAACCTGAGTATAGAGTAACTAAATGCTAGCAAAGACTTCTTCAACCTGAGCATAGAGTTAATAAATGTTAGCAAAGACTTCTTCAACCTGAGCATAGAGTTACTCAATGCTAGCAAAGACTTCTTCAACCTGAGTATAGAGTTACTAAATTCTAGCAAAGACTTTTCAATCTGAGCATAGAGTTACTAAATGCTAGCTACAAGGTACCCTTATGGTCGTCTCAATACGTGATGAAACAAGAATGAACATTCGGACAAATTGAAAAAATTGCAGGCACTCATTTGGATAATCACAGCTGAACTGGTAACCGCTTTCAAAAGTAGGAATATAAATTCCTGTTATTTTTATTACTCTCATCTAAAATAGAATATGTGACTTAAACTAGTCTAGACAAAAACGTCTACATGAAAGCTGCTATCAATATGCAAAATTGAGATGATAAATTTTTTTTTAAAGAATTTTATAATTTGAATGTACAGAAAGATGAAGTTTGATCACAGTTCTGCTGCGGATGGTGCCTTGAAGGTTTTCAGTGATCTAGAGGAGCTAAGATATAACTAACCGCACCTGATCACCGCCATCTTGATGTACAATTCCTCTATTCTTCAGCTTCGCAAGTAGTGCTGCCGGAAGTGGCATCTTCAACTAAATATTCTTGACTTCAGCTTCTAGAACTAAGTAACAACCTTGTAGATAAAATGTGAAACAGATTATTGCCATAAAATCAAAGATTAATAAAGTAAGGAGCTGTAATATATGCCCCCTTACCGCTAACTAGCAATAGTATCAATTGAGCTCTCATGTCACCCATAGTAGAACTCATGGTAATGATGAGTAAAATATTAGATGCCTTTGTATTAGCTTCAGGGCTGCTGTCAATAAAAATGTTTCACCAAAACAGTCTTTTGAATAGTTCCACATTTTAATTGTTTTGAACTGTGAAATCTTAGAGAGTAGAGAGAAAATGGCTGTTTTTTGAACAATTGCTGATAAATTTACTGCTATTCAACTGTATTTTAAAATTAATATGAGTTCAAGCCATAGAAGCTGAACCAGATCAAGGTAACATTTCTGGTTTACTCCATACCAGCTATTCGGTTAAACATCACGCAGTATGTCAAGACTGAACGCTCCTGAGCATACTTGTAAATATGTTTAAAAAGTCCATGTCATTATCACAAAGTATTTGATGAAGGATCCAGTCATTTTAGTTGATCTAAGATTATATCACAGATATAATTAATCGCTCCTACAAGTATACAACATTAATTTAATGAGTTATGTAATAAAACAAAATAATTACTACATTACTTAATGAAAACTCTTTTTGACAACTTTGAACAGATATTACTTATATTAAAGTAACATTTGGAAGGCTCGTGAAATTACTAGTGAGCCTTGTTAAACGTGTTGCAAGAAACAAACAATGAATAACTAAAACTTATACCAGTTCTGACATTCTGTAAGCGTATACACGGTTCTTGAGTGTAGACTATACAAGCTCGCACTCATTGGTGTGCTCTAAGCTACTCCATTTGTTTTACCTAACTTGTGAAACATATGGCATCAAACCCAAAAGATGTGGCTGAAAAGCAGCCCGCTAAAACAACCAGAGTGATAGTTGAAACTATTTTAGGTTGATTTTAGTAAACACCAAAAAGCAGTTTCTGACGTAATGAAGCGTTTGTGTTTTCCTAAGCTTGAGTAGCATAAAACTGATTTTTTAGATTCTGCATTTATTCTGCTTAATACCTTGATCATCCTATTTGTGTGACATACAGATTCCCTGAACAGTTTAATACTGACCCATTTAACAAATTACTCTAAAAATAAAAAGAATGTGCCACGTTTTAGTATAAACCTTATATATTGACTAAAGTATATACTAAAATACAAAAGTGTATTATTTTGGTCCTTATGACTGGCAGAACAACTAATTTGTATTAGTAAAGCACCAGTATTAGTAACTAAATTATTAGTTAAAGAGCACCAACACATTCGCTTTCACTATGTGCTGTTCTTTTTTAACGGGAGAGTAACAGTGTGTGCACATAATTTGCAAAACAGTTTTTTAATGATATACACCGCAAAACCTCTATTTGAATGACACAGCGCTCTATGTTCCAACTCTTCCCCAAGAGTGGCGTTTCATTAGAAATGGAGCTTAAATAAAGAGTGGCGGTGTGTTTTTCTACATGCTCATGAGAATCTTGGAAAGATAGATTGATCTTTCCAAATTTATCTTTGAGAAGATAAATTTAATCCATCTTACCCTTTCTCACCCTTCTAAGACGAGAAAGGGTGAGATAAATTTTCGCCTTTTTTGTCTTAAAATGGCAAAAACACTTCACCCTTTTAAGGCGAAGGAGATGCTAATATTGCCTAAATTTGGTTCTTTCCTTCAGGCAGATCGACATGAATGCCAATGGTCTCAGCATTTTGCTAAACCTTTTTTCATTTTTTCATATACAGGCATACCTCGACATACGAGTGCCTCAACATAGGAGAAAACCAAGATACGAGCAGCATTTTGAGCAAGTTTCTTCTTTGAGCTATGAGTAGCCTAATCCTTCAGATATGAGGTGGTCACAATATGACGAAGTATGTGAATGATGACTTTCAAGAACAGCATTACTTGGTTTTTCTTCTTGAATCAGTTTGAAAAAAGTTTTTAGGTTGGCTAAAAGTTGTAGTAAACGTAAGGCAAAAAGGGCCAAACTGGAAACGGATAATAAAAAATTAAATCGACAAGATTACAGTAAGTTGAATAAAGTATTAAAACTTAGCTTTATGTGTGTATTTAGTAAGCTAAATTCATTCAAGTTAAATTCAAAGTTTCTGCTATGTTTAGACAAGTTTAGTGTCCCGAATGTGTTGCTGTCAAGTCTCTCAGACCTCCATTAGCCACTATGCCTGTCTCGAAGGTAAACACTCACAATAGCGTACATAGTAATGCTGCATTTCATTGCAGAGATTAACAACTAAATAGGTATGCGTTACCTTTTTAGCCTATGTACTAAATTATCACAGTTAAAACACGTTTAAAAATATCATGTTTTATGTGTTTTTTTCATAGTATGGTAACAAATTAATTTGTGTATAGTTATTTTATATAAGAAATAATGCCTTGAGATGTGATTAAATTGACATATGATCTTAGTTCCGGAATGCATTAAGCTCATATGTCGAAGTTTGACTGTACGTCGAAGTATCAGATCGAGAAAACAAGAAACTACATTGATTATAAAATATTAGCGTGGTACTGTTATTAATTATTTTGATGGTGTCGCTATCAAAGTTTTAAAGCAAAAAACCGTAAAGCTTTTGAGTTAGAAAATGGACACAACGTTTTTAATTAATTTTCAAAGACGCTTTTAAAATTTCAAAGTTAGAATACACTGTAACAATGATGGCTATTACGTCGTACAGTGTTCCTGAAAAGTATTCTCATCATTTATCAAAATGGTTTAAAGTCTCCAGATGAGATTGTAAGCCACATTATGAACAAATCTAAAAACAATGAATATGATTTAGACCTTAGTGACCTCGAACCAGAGTGTCCTTCTGATGATTGTGATGACCAATCTTCTCAGGTACACTGTCAGTACAACCATGGCAACCACTATAGCAACAATGAAACCATTAATTGTTGTTGATGTAACCATATTATTATTAGCACTATTTTGTGAACACTTTTTACTGATCCCTTTCTGTTAGGGTTCGTAAAAACCAAAGAATGTCAAAGTGGCGGGCAAATACATTTTAATAAATGTTCAATTAAAGTGTGGCATTGTATTTTTCAACCCTTCTTTTATAGTGACATTCTATTAGAGGTGACGTTCAAATATAAGGTGGCGTTCAAATAGAGGTTTTACGGTAGGTACTGTTCTGTTTTCTCACTTCTAGTTTTATGTTCGAATTTTTTCTTTCAATCTTAAAACCAACAGCTACACTGAAAAATACAACAAAATAGGTATTAGAGTACTTCTTTAGGTTACATTTCTGTAGCTTCCAAGCTTTTAATGTGTGATTTAAAGAAATTTTGATGCCTTTGAAACGATGACTGTATGCCACCCTAATTTTAACTTTTTATTTAACTCAATACCAAAATACAAATGAAACATTAAATTTTGCAGTCAGCTGTTAAAATATAACAAAAAAAGAAAACTTGGTACTTTTCAAGTTTTAACACTAAACTAGAATTGTCACAAACTAGCCGATGTCTCCAACGATATGGTCTAAACTGAAACAGTCATTTGGGACTCACACAACACATGAGATATGTTTCTACAACGACAGATAACTAACTATTAGCCTAATTTACAACAAAGGTTACAATGTAATATCATGAGACTTGAAATCAAAGGCCCTGGCATTGTAATGTAGACAAGCAAACGCAAGCTAAACGGATACGGTTAACATACATACAGCTGCATACAAACAAACTTGAAAAACAAACAGTAGCATATTCATATGATATATCTTTACGACAAAGGTATTGGCGTTTTACTAAAAAGTAATCAGCTAAAGCGTAATTGCAATTATTGGAGTTCAACAAAATTGCTTTAGAAAATGGCAAAATGTACTCGGGTAATAAAATATAGCCAAAGATTTTATCAAAAACCAAATGCTTTATCAGGGAACTCTCAACTTCAATCGCACTTGGCTATACTTCACAGGCTACAATCAACTTCACTCGATGAAAATTTCGCCTCTAAGCTGCTAGTAAGTTAGTAACGCTCAGTCATACATCGTCATAAGAATTTTCAGAAGAATCATGTAAAGTTATTAAAACTGCGAGAAATAGCAATTTAGACTTCATGCTTCTTGTACAGCATAAAGATTTAAACTGATACATTAAACCATCAAATGTCAGTTTGTAAAGATGGAGTATAAAATTAATTAAAGAATGAAAAAGCTCCATGAAAAAGATAGTTTTAAAAAGGAAGACTTATGCATAAATATTACCAATACAATAGCAATATTAGCTCAAATTTTCAATTAGTCTATACAAAAATTTAAGTTGCCAAATAGCTGGAAAGTAGCAAATGTCTATCCTATAGTGGAAGGTGAGGATAAACATGATCCAAAACATTATAGACCCATCTCACTTACAAGCATACCCTACGAGTTACTTGAACATATTGTTTTACATCAGGTGTTTAAAGAAGCTGATAACATGATAGTCGAAAACCAATATGGCTTTAGAAAAGGTTTTTTGTAGCACTCAACTTTGGACTTTCCTAAATGACCTGCAGAAATCCTGAGACAAAAAAAAACTGTACATAGTGCCATTTTAAAATTCTCAAAAGCGTCTGATAAAATGTCTCATAATAAATTAATACTCAAGTTACAACCTCAGTACAACGTATAGCCTAAGCTTGTGTTGTGGATACAAGATTATCAGTACAAAAGGTATTAACTTGTTGTGATGAATGGTAAACTTTCAAAAACATTTCCAGTTAGATCTTCAAATTACATCTTCAAGAGTTCTTCTAGGCACTGTTTTAGGTCCATCGTTGTTTATCCTATGCATAAATCGCATCGTTACTATGATTAAACATTCAAAAATCAGGCTTCATGCCGATGTCTTGCTTTACTGTGACATTAGATCAAAACAGGAGTGCATAGAATTTCAGGATGACCTTAATATACATGGGCAGGTGAAAGGAAGGTACAGCTCAGCTTTATTAAATCTCATGTTATAGTATTTGGACAAGACATGCTTGAAAATTACCACCTGTGCAGTCAACCTTTGAGCTATTTGGATTCTATAAAAAATTTAGGTGTGAATATCAGAAGGAATATTACCTGAAATGTGCATATTAAAACAGTGTGTAAAGAAATCATCTAGGATACTTGGATTGATGAAACATGCACTATTTCAAGCTCCCACAAAGTAATGTATGTAGCGTACCTCTCCTTAGACCGTAGACCATATCTGGAAGATACAATGAAAGCTTGAGATCCATACAGGGTAAAGCACATAAATATGCTTGAAAGAATTCAGTCGCAGGCTCTCAGATTTATTGAAAATGCAAAGGAAAGAGATTTCTAGGTAAAGGTGGCAAGAGAAAAGTTAAATCTAGATTTGCTAAAAGACAGGATGACTAGTGTTCGTAGAAACATACTTTTCAAAGTTTTTAAAGATCAGGATGAGTTCCTAAGTTTAATAATTTTTATAACCAATTTATTGAGACTCACCAATATACAAACAAGATTTAGCACAAAAGCCTTTACATGCAACCTTTTCAGTTTCTTCCCATACACCACTAGGGAACTTAGACTAAATTAACACCATATTTTAAAATTCTGTATACAGCTTTTTCATGCCTTACATATTCTTACTAGACTGCGCTAATGTTGTACTATGTTTTATTGTGGTAAAAAATTGATATTTTAGTAACAAAGAAAGGAAATTACAGACCATCAAAGAGATTCTCCCCTTCCCCACTAAATGGGGTCTAGAGGATGAATGAAGAAGAAAGAGATTCTAAATTTTGAGGTCATTTGGTTTTTTGCATAGCTGCTGCGTAAATGATCTATTGATCTTAAATTATTATGAATGTTGTTTTGAGATAATCTTTAGTATGTTTAACTTTGACTGGCATGGTGTACAATGTGTCTTTTTGAATGGTAGTCAAATGGAATGAGAACTAGGTTGTGTGGTAAATCAACAGTGAATCGATGAGTTGAAATCTCTTTAATTCGACACAATGTCTCTTACCATAATTACTGCTGCTGTTAACTTTACTAACGGCTTATATTCTAACTGCAGTTGTTGGAGGACTTATAAAAATAAGCTGTAATTTTTTGACTAAGAATAGATATGATTGATTAGAATCAGACAAAGAAACAAGTCTAGCAATATCACTGAGGTTATTTAAACAAAGCAAACTACAAAGCTAAAGATATACTATAGCTGGTTGTACTAGAAGGAAGCAGTGCCAAAAGTAGTCATTAGCAGATAACTAGAATAACATGTAATAAATTATTTAATTAAATGTCAAGGTTTTATGCCTTATGCTTGTAGTGGAAATTTTATTTACACAATATTTTTAAGACAGCTTAATTAAGTGTCCTATCTTGCTCTTCAAAAGCAGACAGCAAAAAATATAAGCATCACAGCGGTGTTTGCTTGCTTTGTAGCATCTGACTCTGTAAGTCCCTCCAGAACATTCGTCTTGAAAATTAGCAGGTTTCATAAATTTATTCCTCAACAGCTCATTTTTGAGTTCCATCCTGTAGTAAGTAGTATGTAAAGTTCCTGCGGTAAGTTTGGTGGTAGTATTCATACTTAAATTGATATCAAAGATTTGATATTACATGGTAAGATGTAGAGTTTAAAGCAGCACAAAGATGTACGGAGAGTAATGCAGTAAAGAAAACATTCCTCATGAGTAGGACAATGAACCTGGTTTTGGGTTTTGAAATAACTCAAGTGTTAACTGTCCTAGTTAGTAAAACTGAACGATATTAACTGGCAAGCTCACAAGATTAGTTTTCAGGTAACAAACTATTATTGAGATCTCTGGTTCTAGTGCTCCCTTTTTCTGTCTGATAATTGAAATGTATAAAAATGCTGTAGCGAGCTGAATAGTGTTCCATTGACTAATCTAACTTAATTCTGAGTAAACAATGAAAACAAGTTACTGTTTAACAACACCTTTATTAAATAAGATATGTTAAAATCCATATGCACTGTGCTGATTAATCTCATTCTACCTTAACTCTTGCTCTGTGGTTTTTAACCTTCAATCAAACCCTAGAGAATCAGCGAGTCAGTCTCAGGGTGTCAGCGGAGATCTTTCAAAGACAACAGCAGAAGTTACACTGATTTGCAAAATAACGTCTTTATGAAAAAATATGTAATTTGTTGTCAGTCCATGCATTGTACTGGTTTTGTTCCTTGAACATTGTGATATTAATGCGCAGTTAATTTGATCACCCACGAAACATATATATGTCTTGAATGTGAAATAAGTATTATATTATTTTTCAATAAAGAAGGGTTTGGTGAAAGCGCATATGAAGTTGGTAAGGTTTAGTACATCCAACAAGGTTAAGAACCACTGCTCTAGTTGAACTGTCTTCTATTGGTATGTTTCAGTCACCTCGCTTATGGATAGACCGAAGCGCAAACACACCTTGCCAGTAAGATATAGTCCTTCTGGTGCATCACCCTGTACCAGCAGCAGGAAAAGGAGCCGGGTGATCAAAGAAGAGATTGTATCAGGAGACTTGCTTGCAGATGGTTAGTAAGGTTCCACTGCAAAGCTTTAAAAAATATAATCCAATGTTTATGGGCACCAAGCGGTATTGGCTGGTGGTCTGTCATCATTTGAGATTAAAGCTTCATGATATGGCGATTTTATAGTTTGGTGGCAATTTTTAAGGTAGCCGATTTGAAAATCGCCAATATTTAAAGAGATACCACCAATAATATAAACGATATACTTGCGTAATGGTGATCTATCTCTTACATGACAATTTTTACAGTGAGCGATACTGAAACTAAAATGCATGGGTCTTCTAGTCTTATAATAAGCCTTGGCCTGATTCATGGCCTTCCATGGCTATGAATCAGGCCAAGGCCTTCCATGCACACAGGTATTCATAAAATAAATGTTTCTAATGATCACAAACAAAACAGTTTGTTTTTAAGTTAATATATGCAAAGAATATTAACAACGATTTTGAAGTTGTTAACATAATGATATATCGCTAAATAATAATCGTTTATTTACAATATTGAATCGTCTGATGAGTTTTGAAAATCATGAGGCTCTATTTAAGATCTGTATGCAAGCATTAACTATAAAACATGCTATTTAGAATGTATGATATTAATCTAGTCTGTTGGTTGATATGTATTAGGTTGTATACTAGTTGTTTGGTGTGGCGTTACAAGCCTAAAGTAACAAATAAAAATATTTTCCTTGGAACTTTTGTGGCTTGTGAGTTATGCAAGACTTGAAACTCCATGAAATTCTGAACACAACAAGTACATCGGTCATGTACTTTTTGGATCCAGCAGTTTATAAAAATCTCCTTAATCTACTGCATTTGTGTAGATCTAATTTTGCTACTACCACTCGTAGGCCTACTTGATTTTGCATGGCTAGTTTTGTAGCCAATTTCTGACTTGTCTGTATCATGGCTGCCACAGAGTGTTTGTAACATGCTCAATGGTGGCTTTAATATCTGAGTATAGATTTGATATACTCTAATCTGTGTGTAACATGTCTGACGCTGGATTTTATATGATGGAAGCTTCTTTAGGTTCACTTTTTCTGTGTGAGAAGTGCGGCAGCCGATTTCTGGACAGCCGGAGGAGAGGCCCCGCAAGGAAAACTACCAAAGTAGTGCATCCTACTCTAAGATATGGGCCACACGGAGAAGAGCTGCTCTACTGCTGTCGCTGTGGTATGAGTCCCAATGGAGTAGTCTGTCCTTGATAGCACTATTCAGAGAGATGATAACTCTAAACCCATGTTGCTTCTTATTTATTAGCCTGAGAGATTGAGACGAAAAAGTATCTCTCCAGCGATTTGCTTCTCTTAAATGTTTGGAAGTTTAATGTTACAAGCTACAGATATTTAATGGTTTACATTTACAGCCTAGATTATAGTTTAGTTGGATTTTCCACTTAGCTTTCAGAAAATGTCTGCATTGTCCAGGTTTCATTGACAACTTTTTGATTTATTGGGGATTAGCCACTTGCCTTAATTATCCCTGAAATGAGGGTCGATTGAGAAATTTTTATGGTCATTACTAGAGTTAAATGCATGCTCATGTGCTCATAGATTGAAAATCCTAGACTGGGTTTTGAATTCTTGTCACATGTTATAATTCGAGCTTTTTATTGCACACATGCTATAATTTAGTTCTTCTACTGAGAAAGGCGAGCAGTGGAAAAAGTTATGGTTACTCTTGTTTGCTGTTGAGCAGGTGTAGATCATGATAAGTCATATTCCATTACTAACGCTGACACTACTAAATCAAAGAAGTCATCACAGAAAAGCCAACCAGATGAGGAGCTGGTCGAGTTTTCTCACAACCTAGAAACTGTGACTGGCATGCCCAATGGTAAGGCTTACCACTAGAAATCTAATCTCGTTGAAACCTGTGTCCAGGGTAACATATATCAGTCAGATGGGTCATATACTCATAGTTTAGTCCAGGGTAACATATATCAGTCAGATGGGTCATATACTCATAGTTTAGTCCAGGGTAACATATATCAGTCAGACGGGTCATATACTCATAGTTTAGTCCAGGGTAACATATATCAGTCAGATGGGTCATATACTCATAGTTTAGTCCAGGGTAACATATATCAGTCAGATGGGTCATATACTCATAGTTTAGTCCAGGGTAACATATATCAGTCAGATGGGTCATATACTCATAGTTTAGTCCAGGGTAACATATATCAGTCAGACGGGTCATATACTCGTAGTTTAGTCCAGGGTAACATATATCAGTCAGATGGGTCATATATATCAGTCAGATGGGTCATATATATCAGTCAGATGGGTCATATATATCAGTCAGATGGGTCATATACTCATAGTTTAGTAACTTCATTTCTTGATTGGCTTTTGTCGGCCAGTGAAATAGAGCTATGATCAAATAAAAGAAGTACGTTACTTCTTCTATTTTAAACATGACTTGTTCAATAAACTTCTATAGTTTATTTACTTTAACCTATTTTTTAGTTTTAGTGGTAGTTAAGTTTAGATTTAAAAGCTAAACTTTCCAGCATGCGAGGGTAGTTTAAATCTGATGTTGATGCCGCCATTTAAAGGGCAGATTTAGTATCTGATGCATAGTATTGTATACATCACTGGAGAACTAGTTTTAGGCAAAATATTTTAGTCTTTAAAGCCTTTCAAACATCAACTGTTTGTTTTTGTCTTCTACACCATGTTTGTTGCCTCCAAATTCCAAGAACGATTCTCACCGTAAATTATTAAATAATCATTATTGGGCATTATCTATTTTACTGTTGGTACAATGAGAGAGAGAGAGGAGAGAGAGAGGGAGAGAGAGGGAGAGAGGGAGAGAGACGGAGAGAGGGAGAGAGAGGGAGAGAGAGGGGGAGACGGGGAGAGGGAGAGAGAGGGAGAGAGAGGGAGGGAGGGAGAGGGAGGGAGGGAGAGGGGGAGAGAGGGAGAGGGAGAGAGAGGGAGGGAGAGACGGAGAGAGAGACAGTCTAACAAAGAATGGCTTATGGTGTATAATTTAGTTTAATTTTTGCTATAATAAAAGCCATGTCTGGCCGAAGCCATGGATGGAAATTGAAAAAAAAAGATTTCATAATTCTGGATTTGAACTGGTGACATTCAGCTTTGTAGATCCATACTCGAACACCTATGCCAATCTTCCAGCATTTTGGAAAAACTGCGCTGATAGTTATTTTCTGTACTTTATCGGCTCACCTGACCATCTCTCACAGCACCCTGAACTGCCAGGGTACTTTACTGTAATAAGAACCACTCTGTCTGTTCAAAGTCACGCTTAGAGGTTTGGAAAAAAGGTCACTTTCAATGTACTCGAACTCGTGACTTTGGGCTTAGTGGACCGACATTCTACCACCTGTACCAATCGTCTGTACCAATCGTCTGCCAACTAAAATAAATGTGCAGTTTATTATTACGCTCAATGATCTCACATCGCCTACCGGACTGACAGGATATTAGCAAAAATAAAACGATTTTTTGCTTTTATTATCCTGTTTGTGTCTCGCTAATTATAATCTACTTGGCTCTACATTGTGGGAATCTTCCAAGAGAAGACAACTATCTTAAACTACACATGAATGAAATGGTTTTTTCATTTGTAAGATTGGATTAGTTCTTCCTGTTTCTTCATTTTAGCGTCTAAGCTGATATGTTACAACACATCCAGGAGCTGTCAATGCCTACCGACATATCTAAAAAATGCTGAAGATACCAATTCTGAGGTGCAGTCACTACTCGATATCATGGCCGAAGGAGAGCGACTGAGGTCTCTTAAGGTCAACAACATGCCTGCAGGCACGAGGAATCGGTAAGAGGTTGTTGGGTACAGAGCTTACAAAGTTTAGTTACATAGTTGTCTCAACTTCTTATAGTCAGTGCAGTTTGTTTTATTTTTGTGGAAATGATTTGAGGCTTTGTTTAGTGCTTCTTTTTGGAAAATGTGAAAACAGATTTTAGGTTAGCTTGTTCGCAGATTAATTCTGAGGGTCCGAATAGCTAGCTCCCTTAACATCATCAGAACGTGAACCAAGGTGATGCTCATTCTCTGAATTGGCAAAGTTCCAGACTGCATTACTTCGTATTTTATGAGCTTATTTGGAGTGAAAAGCTTCATATTATTCAGAATTTAGTTTATTCAGAATTTAGGCTATTTTTCTAGGAGTTTTGACTAATTTGGCCAGACTGTGGCATCCTTTGCTTAAGGCCTATGATTATGACTATAAAAGGTACATGTAGTTACTTCATATAAAATGTGAAGGAAAAGATAAAGTTAATGAAGCAGTGCTGCCTTTTGGAGACAGGAAAGGCAGCGAAAGGAAAGCTAGAAGCGATAAGCTCACCTACTAAAATGATATCCACAATTTCCTGTTTGCTTTAAGTAAATTCCACTCTAGTCATTAAGAATAGTTAAGTGAGATTATATTAAATGTTTCTTATAATAATCTAATAATAATTAAATAAGTTATATAATAATATTTAGATCTAAAGATCTATTAGATTTTTAATTTAATAGGAGCCCTGTCTGTTCATCTATTTGGAACTTCAGTTACGGGTTGGAAAAAAGATTGTGTCATACAGGATTTGAGCTCATAACCTTCTGCTTGACTGCCCAGCACGCTATCACCTGCACTAATTGTTCAGGATTGCACAGATTGTTTAGGATTTTTGGAACCGCATTCCAGGATGTTAGAATAATTGTGCGCATACTTATACTCTGTGCTTTATTGGCACGCTTGACAATCTCTCACTGGACTACCAGGGTACTAGTAATAATAATAAAACTCGTAACGTGGTGAGTGGCGGTTCAGTGCTTACAGAAACAGCAAGTTTCTCACTCGTCTCTTGAACTCAGGTTCTATGATGTTTGCTGCCTGCTCTATCCAGTGATGTTTTCTGTTGTGTAGAAATGTCTGTTAGAATATTTGATTTACTAGGCTATGTTCTGTTACCCATTTGCTGGAAGATTCATAAAACAATTGACTCATTACACAATCATCCTTTTTCTGAGACCAACCTGAGTAGATGAAGATTTGTTGTAGAAAGTTGTGCTTATTCTGAGTGGACTTACTACGAAATTATATGTGTGTTATTAATATTAAATGCCCATTTCAATTTGTCATAAACCCAAATTATGGCATTTTGATTCTAGGCTTAACTTAAATATTCGACTGCTTCTTGTTAGGCATTTCTCAGTTGATCCATAAATCCATGACTTGTTAATGCTAGGTGACCGCTGCCCATTGTACACAGTTAACATCTACTTGTAAGTTTTATAGTTTCAGATAAACTGCTTCATATGTAGAAACTGTCGTATGTCGAGACAAATACTTTTATAAGATTACATTTTGTTTAGTTTAATTCATTCTCGGACCCAAAAGCTACAATAAATGCTTAATGTAATAGCATACAACATTAAAATAAGAGTGTTACATAAAACTATGTAAAAATTCAATGGGAAGACCTACATTATATGTAAATATTAAATTAATATAAACTAAAAATCAATAAAAAAAAGTTTGTTGCTTTACTTTAGGGATGTCTAAATGGAGGTTATTAAAGTTTGGCTATGCATATGTTCAGTGGTAGAGTGAGTGGTAGGACATATGAAGCAGAACTCACTCTAACTGTAACTCACACTAGACATAGACGGTTGTTTTTACATTTAATTTATAATTTCTATCAGCTTTTTTACTTCCACTTCTAAAACTAATATTTTGCGAAATTTCAAGAATCCTATGTTGGAAATTACTTTGTATGTCAAGTCAAATATTTGCTCAACTTTAACTGGGCTTGTCGCAAAAAATGGTATCTAGAGGTGAGCATAGGAAGAGGTAAATAGGTATTTGCATGTTTTTACTGTTGGGACAAACAAGGTTTGACAAAAACTAATCCTGTCAAACCAGTATGTTCTGGTAACATATGGTCTTGTATTAAGTAAACCTACAAACCCTAAGGAATTAGTATGATCTTACTAAACTCTTTGTATTTACGCTAAAAAGCGCATATTTAGCTGTCGTGGTGACCAACATTTTATGAGACATCAAGGTAAGAACACTGGGTTCATGTGCAGGAACATTGGTTTGGGCAATGGGAAGAAGAGGAGCAAGCTGTATGAAGCCTATGTTCTACAACACAGACCTCGATTGAGGGAGGAGCTTCAGCTTTGCGAGTCAACCGCTCAGAAGATTTTAGGCTACTCTAATAACTTTCTTCACAAGAGCCTAATTACTGAGGAGGTGAGCGGCTAAACATCACCATTGACTCAATGCTAATCAGTACCTACCTCCTGGCTGTTTTTTATCGACAAGCGATGGTGTTGGTAACAGTCATCTTTTAGCGATTAGACTTTGTAGTAAATAACGGCTTGTATCTTACTAATTTTTGTTGTAGAAACGAACTCGACTAGGAGGGAAGAAGAAGGACCAGCTACAGCCTGTCACGATGCTTTGGAAGAATGAGTGCTGTCGAGACAACTGTACACGAATAGTTAAAACTCACCTCAACCTTGTTGCCAGGTGGAGACAACTAGCCCTGGAAAGTCGTCGGGGCTTGCAGCAGGCTGTGGCTGAGCTTCTCACACCGACAGGTACCACTAAAAGCTGGTCCACAATGTATGCCGGAGTTGTCTTCTTAGCAATTATTTGTCGACCATGTGCACTGTAAACCAATGGCATCGCGGAGGCAACATGTCGTCGGGAAATGTGTTGGGAAATATTGCAGCCATCAAACTTTTCCGATATTTCGCCGAGCATATGGTACTCTGTGCAATGTGAACCGCTCCAGCAATTTTTGATTGGCTGTCGGGATCGCTTAATCCATATTTCCCTACTTGTGGGACTAGTATTTCCTTGTGTATTAGTATGGCATTAGTATCTCGTTTCATTGTGGAATGATGGAAACACTGTGTTGCTGACTATCTGCCAATAAAATGCTCATCGGTTTGTAAGTGTGTACACTGTTATCACAGACGATCACCAATTTACTATGGAATTAATGTCACTATGCAGCGATATAGTTGGAACCAGTCTTGATGGTTTGGTTAGTTGTTGTACTATTTGAACTTGTTCATGAGTAACATTCTGTCTTTAACAGCGGGAACTAAGGCTAATTGTTACAAGTTCATCGCTATGGTTACTGGCTGTAGCACAGCTACCATTGCCAAAGTGGTTGGCAATACGAGGAAAAATGGAGGGGTGCTAGGAATGCATGAACATGGTAAGCTGAATTGTATAGTAGTCAGTAACTAGCGCACCTGAGACCCTAGTACTGCAGTTTAGTAACTTAGATTAATCTAATCAAGGCCAATATAGTGCACTCACTAACAGTTAAAGTCAACATGGTTGTAACTTATGCTATGTGTATTTGAGGTCTATTCTCAATTAAAAACATCTGCTGCTGAGTGGAAATCCAGCTCAATTGTTTCACACTAGAAACTGAAAATATAAATAAACATAAAATATAAAAAATAGACAATATGTACGAAATAAACAAACAGAAATGACAATCCACTTCTTGGTTGCGCACTATCTAGACTTTCCTCATACATATGTTTTCTGTTTGTGCCAAGACATTCCCGTGATGATATCTAGCCAACAAGTGAACTAGGCTGAACTTGGTGAATGTGGTCGTAAATGCAGGTGGATGTAGGTCATGCAGATCGTAACTCAGATAGTTACTGCATGTATGACAGCTAACATGAAGTGGGCTGAGGATGAGTTGTAATTAGAATTGATGAGTAACAATTAACTTGGATATCTACTTGTGTTCCTCACAATTATGGTGAGCTGACTTCGTTTAACATTTTCTTATTTCTTTCGAACAATCTTATCCTCGCTGTTTGTTTCTTACGTTGACAACTGAGGATGAACCATAAAGTTACCAAACATGTAGGCATGAACAAGCTCTGCCACTTTGTATTTATGTGACTGCTCTTGTAATACATGCTATGCGATTTCATTTTGTTAAATTTAAATATGATTGCATATTTTTGTGTAAATTGAAGCACTCTCTTTATTCTAATTTTTATGCATTTCTTAGGCTTGAGAAAATATTGGAGGAGAAAGCGGGAGATAGAGAATGGCGAAGATTCTGAGGAGGAACTACCTAGTGTGTGGACCTTACCGCAGCATCACGCAGAGGAAGTTAGCTTGAGACAGGTAAGGGCTGCATGATATTTGAGATGGTTAGCACTTGTCACCGCAGTGGCTAATGGAAGGGCTCACAGGTTCGCAAAACTAGTAACTACATCCAGAAAGTCATCGGTCAGACAGTAACTAGGAGTATTATTTAGTGTTTTCCAAAACTATACGTATAATGGTAACTATCTCGGTGCCGGTTAATTTGCATAGATTTAGCAAACATCTATTAAGAGGAGGCTATACACAAAACCCTATTTCGGCTCAAAAAGGACACAGAGACTAACATGACCATAATAGACTACTAGTATGTTATTTTGTGTGTTATTTTCCGCTCGGTCGTGAGCATATTGTAGCTGAATATTTGAGGTTAGCCATTTTTAATAAATAATTTGGAACTATCATAACAGTTCAGTAATCTATGCGTCAATAATCTTGTAATAACAAAATTGCATGGCTACTCTATGACACATTTTAACTAGCTCCTAGCTCCCTCTAGGAACATGAATAGACGTGACAACCACTGAGTTCCTATGAGACAATAGTACATGCATGTCTAAGATTAGGTTTGCCGATATGTGAGTCATAACTACAATGTAGGTGGGTAAATGTATTCTCGCTACGCTGTATGTGCAAAATCATATTCCTTCTGATTTTCAGTAAATTCTTACTGATAAAAGAAATAACAATGGCATCGTCCAATATACGGTAACATGTTTCATTTCACAGAATAAACAAACCTCTGCTCCACAATTGTGACACTGAAACACATAAATTGCATGCCATCCAACATTTGTGACAGAAGTTCGTTGCATAGTTCTATGCAAGCAATGATATAAAACCACCCACAAGGATAGGCGACGGCTATCATATGGGCGAGATGTAATGACCGAGCTCTGTTGGAATTTTGCTAGCCTGGGTTTGGGGGCTAACACAGTTCTCGCGGGGCGGTCGCGTTGCCTTGTTAGGTATAAGTTTTTATTGCAGATGGGCGACAATCGCAGATAACAAACCATGAATCAGCAAACCTTGAATTTCTACAGTGTAGGGGTAATACCTAAACAAAAAAATGGATCCATGGAAAGTAAAACATTTTAAATTACCTATTTTTACCAATTTTGAGATTCGTAGGGGTCGTAATATATGCTTAAAATTAAATATAATTTACCCGAAATCACCCGAACAACATCCTTTTTCCTTAGTTTTTGATTAATATTTTGCCACCCTTAATATAAAATGAAAAAGTCTTTCATCGTTGTCACAGTGTTTGACCTGGCCAATAGGATGGGACAGCAAGCAAATCTGTGCAGTGTAGTTTTCATACTCAGAATCTAAATGTAAAGCCTAATTTGGGCCATTTCACGATGGCAAATATTAATATCGCGAATGCCTGTGAACGGCAACTGACTGATCATAACGGTGACAATATTGGGCAATATTTATTTGACAATAAAATGAAACCAACAGATAAGTAAAATAACCACCATTGTTCATAATATTTATAAATTTACAAGAGGCTTTATTCAGCATATTTTTTGTTTTGGTGCTATGTTTGGGTTCATTCCAACAGAGCTCGATCATTAAACCCCGTCCATATGATAGCCGTCGCCTATCCTGTGGAAGGTTTATATCATTGATGCAAGCGACTTTGCAGGCTAAGCGGTTTTGTTTATCAAACACTTGCTGTCACATTTTACAGACAGTTGACAAGCAGAGACAGGAGCTGGATCAACTTAAATCTTTGCTCTTGGAAAAGGAGAAGAAAATAGATGAGCAGCATTCGGAACTCTCAGCCTTCAACAAAAAGGGGGCCACAATCAGTGGTGTCAAACCCCCACCACTCATGCTCCAATCACCTACTTCTGGTGGCTGGAGGTCAGATGTAACAAACAGACTAACTGTGGATACAACCTCGATCCCCTCTCCTCAGTATCCACATAGACATACTACTAAAACGTTACTGCAGCCTAGTAAACTAGACAGCATTATCAAACAACGAAAGGAAACGGAGCCACCATCACTGAGTACTGTCACAGCTACCGCGAAAAACTCCTTGATTGCGCAAAGTTCACAAGATGTACCGCAACCTATGCTCCAAGCAATGCAATATTATTATGGTAACAATTTAGAAATGGCTGCCAATATGTTAAGCAAGCCCGATTCCCTTTATATGAGTCAGACGGTTGCACCAGGTGAGCATATGCACAACTTGAGCTCAGCTATGACTTATTCTCAAGACCTCTTGACTCACATGCCCTCAGCGTGTACTACTATGGAGAGTGCCCAGACAAGTGGCCATTATCATAGTCAGTTTCCATCGGATACTACTCATAGTCAATTTCACTATTTATGATGTACAATACATTGAGAATGTGTGAAGCAAATTTCAGTAGTATATAGTTCTTGACTGTCATGTTGTATTCGTTTGTTCTCTTTAGTATGGTGCCTTTTTTACTTTTGCGAACTCATTGCCAATGGAGCATCAGCTGAAAAACGCTGACGACCAAGTCTACATTTGCCTCAACACAATGGTTCATGAGCATCTCCTTGAGAAGTAACCAAAATGGGCTCACTGTATTTACATAGATGAGAACTAGACAAAAAGCAACGGCTATTTATAAAATGCTAAATATTGTGAAGAAACTCAACATTCTTGCACCAAAACCACCTTGCCAGTGCTAAAACTGGGACACTTATTTACATCGAAAATTAAAATAGCATAATAAGATATTTCTAAGAGTAATTGTGAACTGCAACTTGTCAAACAACAATAGCAAAGCAGACGAATTTTGCATCCGCACATTAGGAATGACTATAGTCGAAGGAATTTGTAGAACTGCGCAACAAGGCGAAAGTTCAAGGTTTATGTTCATTCGATATAAAATATTCAAAAGCAACCAAGAAATTCAAAGAAATTATTTTATGGTGATAGGGCATTTTTAACAGCCCTTGATTAACTAACTTCTAATCATAGAGTGCTAATAGTCCATAAACAAAGCTTCTATTGCGAATAGAAAAGTCACATTAAGCAACTGCATAATACTCAGTTGAAGGGAGCTAAAATGACTATTCTATCAAGTCATCTGCGTTGTCATAGTCGATGTCATCTGCGTTGTCATAGTCGATGTCATCTGCACCATCTCCGCTGCCTTCATTAAGTTTAGTAACTTCAGTCTTATCTACATTCATTCCTAGAAACTTCTTAAATTTTTGCAACCACGACTGAGGAGGCTCGGTTTCCCGCACCAACGTTTTAGTGGTGAGATTGTGGAAAGAGCCAAAGGCCAGGGCTACCACAGTGCAGGCTAGGCAAATAACATTATATGGCATGCTAAAGTCTGGAGTGGGCAAGAGAACTAATAATTTCTCAGTATAAAACCTAACTATGCTGTAATTGTCCTTCAGAGTCTGTATAGCTGCATCCGGAGGGGCATCTGGCAGCATGACTGTGATTATTGCAGCTGGTGTGTAGAAACCAAGGCTAGCATCAGGGTTGTATTCCGTCCACTTGAGAAATAGCTTATCCACATCAAATTGTATCACAGTTGTAGCATTTGCAGGAATGTTGAGGAGGAGTTCCAAAAGATAAGGCTTTTTGCGTTCTAGCCCAGGGGAGTAGGACATCTACAATGTAGCCAAATATGTTACGAAGTTTTGAATATATTTCCAACAATACCATAAAATTACAAAAAAACATCAGTATAAGTTATGCACAAAAGGATAATTGAGATAAGTACCTTGACAGGAGTAATTTTCATTTCCCCACTTCGTATAGAAAGTGTGTGGAGGTAGAGCCGGAGAAACCAGGGTATATACTCTGTATACACTAGCTGCAAGTGCTCTTCCTCGCTGTTCGTAATTTCACAGACTATAGAGCCGTATTCCTGTCCATAGCCAGTGAGATATCGCTGAAAGTGAATGACTGGTGCAGGAGGCGTCCTATATACAGGTTCCTGATGATAAGTAGCCTTCATATTCAAATTGACAATTGACACATATGTTGATATAGCAGTGCTTTCCTTTTGGAGTGTGTCATCACCAGGTGGGTTCAGAGATAGTGACAAAGGACCGTCACTTGGAGATTCGACAAGTATCTTACTGTGTCTTGCGATATGACACGCTTGAGAAATGGTCGAGTGAAATAATGATTTGAGGGTAAAATGCTTTGCTGTGTGCTCGAGTACGACTGAGAGAGACTGGGTTAATGACAAGGAGCGAGTCGAACAATCTGTTTGATCACATTCAGGCCTAACAACTAGTGAGAGAGAGTGGTAATGGGAGCTGTACAGTGGCTTTGGATTAAGTAGAGATGACAGTCCAGCTTTACCTACACAAGGTAGTAGCTTTTTCCATGGCGTGAGATTTTCAGTGCAGACATTTTCTTGAGGGAGATTGGCATATCTGAGAAAGGAGTTATTAAATGGCTTGTCTACAGAAAATGCTCCTCTAGGGTAAAATGTGTACTTTGGAATCGTTGTCACAGTCTCATCCACAAAGTTTAGAGAAGCGCAAATAAGACCCGACAGAGAATTCACCAAGCCTTTCCACTGAGCTTGTACATCATTTGTGTTCGATGAAAACAATACCAGAATTGCAGCTCCGGATGGAGTAGCAGCCCCATCTGGAGGAATTCCCCATTGTGAATACCGCCAGTTGCCTTGAGTTAATGACAGTTCCAGCTCCTGAACATTGTACTTGTGCAGAATCTCCCCCAATGCCTTGGGAAATAAGTTGTAATGGCCAATAGCAGGAGTGTGAGGAGAAGACTGAACGATGGATTTAAAGTTTGCATGAACGAGCTTATTATGGAGAGGACGGAGAGTAAGGGTCTCATCAAGGACTTCACTGTTTATTACTGTTGCGTGCAGCAAAATGACTATGACGGCCCCTGAATAGCTTGTCCCGGAGCACCCGAGCATGTTGACTAAAATAGAGCATAACAAAATATTACTAAACAATGGCTCCCTTCTTTGCACACGTAAATGACTTAAACCTATTCTAAACCAAAATATAGCTTCAAATTTCTTCTGAGGTCAGACATTGTAGAGCATAAATGAGGCAAACCTCTGAAATGATTAGCAGTTTCAGTAAAAGCACATTTACTACAAGTTTTGTAATGCAAACCTGGTTTAAATTGGTCGCCGTTCACACGCAAAAGACAGAAGATACGGGTGGAAATGTATGGTCAAACACTTCCATCTGTATCATACCGTAACTTACTTTGTAAGTTTAGAAAGCTGATAAAAATAAAAGAAGTCAACTTTTAAAAAATAGACATAGCCTCTATAAGCTATGACACTTGAACTGTTGCTCAAGTCAGTGAAAAAACCTAAACAAAATGATTAATATAGGAATGACAGTGCCCTTTTTCTTAGTAGTCAAGCACTTGTAAAAGATTATCCAGCCATAAATCCCGTTTTCATGAGAGGAAGAGAAAAAATATACCTCAAACATTATGACACGAGTTTGATGAGCTTCTGAGGGTTTCAAGATGAATGTTAATATAGTAAGTTTAGTGTCATCCGCTTGCAGTGAAATCTTTATAAAAAAGCTTTTTCAGTCGATAGAGGTTGAATGCATCATCAATTTTAAACGAAAATGAAAGGTTTAAGTTTCAGATTGTTTTTAACAAAGAAAACGACTTTGCTAAAATGATACCAATTGAGATAGCTGCCTGTAGCAATGGATGGACAAGCCTGAATTTCGAGTAAACCTGTGTGTGGTATGGAAAGAATTAAAACTGTACAGAGTATTAAATCGTTCTGACGTGTAAGCCAAGGTTTGATGACCTAAGATTGGAGCAGTTGGAGTTCGCTAAGTAGCACCTTTGTATGAACAATATTTAATAAGACAAAATAGTTTTACATGCTAAGCAGTTGACTGATGTTCCTTTGAAATGCCACCTAACATGTCAGCCAGACTCAAATTTTAGTTTTTGTAATTGATGTAGAGTTCTTCATGGATTCCATGAATGAATATTACTGTTGTGCTGAGTTTTGGTTTCAAAAGCCTTTCAATGTCAGCAATAACTTTGTCTGAAATTGAGAGAAGTGAAACCCTTGCAGAGGCCTAGATATTATCGGTAATTGTCTACACTTGATTAGCATGTTATACTTGCACTGAATAGAGCATGTATCAAGTCTATTATTACTGCAACACAATGTTTTCATTGACATACATATACAATAACTCATGGGCTACTTTACGTACTTTTGGCAATTGACACTTTGATAGAGTAAATGACAGTAGCAAATTATTATTCTGATGATTAACGCGCTGTCAACCAGCATTTCCAAACTCATTAAAATTGGTGAAGCCAAATTGAGTCTGCCAGCGCTTAATTTTACGGATTCAATACCGCTCGATTAGTATTTGCAAAAAATGCGTCATAAGGACTAGCATATTTAATTTTTTAAAGAGCTGAACAAAAAAAATAATTGGCATTTAGAGCACCAATGAAACAACCTTGAAAAACCTGGTTTTCATGGCTGTATATCAACAGAAAACCTAAAAGCAACTTTTCATAACCCTGCCAAGTGCACAGCAGTGAAAGTGGTTTGTCAAATTGAGAAACAATATAGACATACTACAACTACTTATTTTAGCTCATTGGATTTTGAAAGGGTTAGTAGTTCGAATCGATGTAACTAAGTAAACTAACTTTGCAGTAGTTCATTTAGCCTAGTGCCAATGGACTCATGATTTTCTTGAGATTCATGAGGCCAATGGCCTCATGATTTACAGCCTTAATTAAATCGCATAGGACAAACCAATGTATTGAGCCACTACAGCGATTGTGACATTGAGTTTAATAAAATCGGTGAAGAATGTTATGTAAATTATTGCTTCCAAAATCAGCAATGTATGTATTTACAAGCCAAACTACTATTATTTCACCTGCTCATTTTCATCACCCTGTAATCTACTGGTTTAGCATAGCGTCTACTGCAGCATTCCAAGTATTGCTTGAAACTATGTCTTAGATGATACACAGAGGTTTCTTCCATTTTAATAATATGGGGTTGTAGCTTTTGTTATAAAAAATTTATTCAAATGTCATTTTCTTTAATCATGCTAACATTATTTTGGTATACTTAGTTTACATTAATGATGAAAAAAGGCTAGTTTCCTATGCAAAATTTCCGTAAAGGAAATAACATAAAAATATATACATCAAAACAAAATACCTATAGTTGAACAAATCGCAATTGTAAATGGTAATAAAAGGACAATTATCAGCAAAAAAGGTGAGTTTTTAGTGTCATCAAACTATAAACATGACAGTTATTTTTTCTGCATATTTTATTGCTTGCACAGTGGCAACTACAGTAGACATTCCCATAACGTAAACATCCTATAACGCGAATTCCACAAAACGCAACGAACTTCTGTAAAGTTTTTGCTTCGTACAACGTAAAGAACTCCATATAACGTAGAGTGTCAAGTCAGTCCAAGTCCTCAAACTGGAATTGAATAACAAGAACCTTGTAGTTAGCATTAAAAATATCGCTATCTTTCTTGCTGTACTTGAGAAAAAAAACGACGTGTAGGACTCTGTCGAATATATATACTGGTACCTTGGCAATCTAGGTCGCTGCTAGAAATCGTTAGTTGTGTCAACAAAATACAGAAAATCAGTAATCACGTAATAATTGGTTATTATACGCTATCAAATGGTGCAGGCGTTGGAGTGACGATATATCAAGATACATGTCACAAATTTTAGTCTCGTCGAAAGCGATCTTTTAGCCTCGAACTCTGGCGATGGATAGACAAACGGTCAGACAGAAGCCGCTCCTAATACGTATGTATATATAAATATTTTGCAGTATTTTTCTTTTACAGAATAGACATTACTGTCTAGAAAAAGTAAAAAGAACCAGTGTAACTTAACATTGAAGGTGTGGGCTGCATTAACTTGTAAAATTACCCTAATCATGGACCATAAACCTTAAAAAATGAGTAAAATTACAAAAGAAAAAATTAAAAAACTTGTCAATGCAAACTATTAATGTTACAGCTACTGTAGAGTATTTAAATTAAAAAGATTAGATTAAATCAAACATCTAGCATATTTGGTTTCTGATGCCTAGTGTAGTTTTCATTGCGTATTCCATAAACTAAGCAAAGTTACTGCTACAATGTTGCAAGCTGGCAGCAGCTAGACTACCGTTTTATTTATCTGTGTTTCCGAAGATACCAGATTAAACCTGTATAGCTGAGAAGTAAAGTTGGGAAAAGTGGAGCTGGGTAAGTAAAGCTGAGAACTAAGCAAGCAGGAGAATGCCGAGGCACTTAACGCAGCTAAAGAGCAGTTGGGGGAGGAGAAGTTCAGAGAATAAAAGCACTTATGAATTTTCTACATTAAAGGCTACTCAATTGGGGTAAACACCAACTGTTTAGATTTGGCTCATATTTTCTTGTTCGAGGTAGGTGGTGGTATGTGATAACTGAGTTGGGTAGGGTGTGTTGATAGTGAATAAGCACATTAGTGATGATTTTCAAAAGCTACTGCTGATGATATAAATTTTATAAATATTTGATACTTGCTTTATAAAAATCAGTCAGTGTATGTTAAAAATGCGTTATTGGAGTTGTTATTGATAGAGTAATTATGATTTCAATCGCATTGATGATAGCGGTATATAAATTATAATTCCAAATTCATGAATACACATACGATTAGACAAATTATGCTTATCGTTTATCCATTTTATGATAGTTCATTTTTTATTATTTTTCCATGATAGGTATTTTTGGTATGCATAGGGAACTAAAGATGGCTCAACCCTAAATCTCATCCGCAAAAGCCTGTATAAATAGGCTTCGGCCTATCCCAATACGTAGGTTCATGGCGACACTCCTTGTGCAGACAAGCATGATGCAGAGGTAGTAGATCTACCCAGGAGTCAGAGCTGAGGAGTCGGAGCTGAGAAGTCAGAGCTGAGGAGTCAGTATTGATCTAACTTTCTTTAGGCTAGACTGCAGTGGTTACAGCAGTAATGATGAGGATACGAAAGATGAAAGTGTAGTTGAGCAAAAAGAGAGAGTGTAGTATTGTTAGTGATTTGCCGCTGGGACAATCCTGAAGCCAAGTTTTGCTGATGAAAAGTGGAATGCCGCGAACTGTTGACGATTTTGTATAAAGAAAACAATTGGCTATTTGTATCCCAGCTACAAATTTTAGGCAACTACTTCACCATAATGATTACATAAACTCGCATACCTATCAAGCCGTAGTAAACATTTAATGCCACAGGACTAATCAAATTGATTTGCAAATGTGTGGTGTCGGAGGCGAGCTTACTGCTTTGATTTCACTTCGTTCAAATAACACGACATGGCCTAGCTGCCTGTAAGTTGGTGTTGTTCTTTTTAATGATAACTTCGGGATTGACATAGCTGTCGCAAAAAGGATCACGATAAAAGCGTAACGAGCTGATCGGCTCAAAAATTATTTATAAAATCTGAAAGTCATTTGAGACTACCGAATAGCTAAACTAATTTGTGTTGAGCAAGTATTAATTCATACAACACTAGTCTCACACCATGTTTTTACTTATAGTTATTTTCATTCACTAATCAATCTATTATCGAATTTTAGGTTGACCAAGATAAAAATGTTAGATCAACCTTCAACTTGATTGAAGTACCTAAGCGTCTTAGCGGTTAAAACCATAGAGTTAAAATTACAGGCGGAACGCTAGCAATAACATAGAGCGCTGCATAATAGTATTACCCCGCACCAGATAATCATGGCTCAAGGGGTTTACCATGGCCTTTTCTCTAAGCCATCACTGATATTAGGAACAGCAATCGCGCCAAGTTGAAAGGGAGTTGTATGAATATGGCAGTTTCTGTAGGCTAGAAGGTTATGATTCTACTACTGGATAAGCACAAAATTAAAAGTGTGCCTGACCTCTGTTTGTTACATAGGTTTTTACCAAGTTATTTCTCTTAAAAATTCTCGGCAAAACTATATTCTAAGGAGTTATTTCTTCAAAAGAAAGGACAACTTTTAATAAATGCTGTTTGAATCTGTATTTTTTTTTATATTATCATTTCATGGATGAATCATTTTTTACACGTGCAATATCAAGATCTTCATGCTTTTGCTAGTACTGCATAAATACCCATTCACCACAAAAGGTTAAATTTTGGATGCCATCTCTACTTTGAAGTTCAAAACACTTCAGTGTAAAAGGGACTCCGCATTTAGTATAAAGCATACTCACATAAAATCTACTTCCAAGTTTCTTGTTAAAAAAGAGGTGAATCTTAACGTAAAGTTAGTGACATTTCCAAAAAATTGATAATAATTCACATAAGTATTTTTACATTGATTAAACTTTTGAACGACTTTTGCTAGATTAGCAAAGCATGTATGAGTAATGTAACCGATTGAAAACAGGAAAAAAATATATAACATATTCTGTAAATCTATTTACATCTCATACACATCTTAGCCTTTTAAAAATATGCTTCATTTTCTTTTATCAATAGCAGATTCATTTATATTGCAATAATAACATCTATGAACAAAATGATGCAAATTAGAATTCCACCAGAGTTTGTACAGATAATTCTTTCAATTTTGTAACGACTATTACAATTTCTTAATCATAATAATTCAGTTATAAATACACAATATTTACACAAATTCTAGTACAACATATGTACATTATGCTTAGTAATTGTCATGAAATGGAATTTAGACACAATTTCAAAGGACAAGAGCTAAACACATCACCAGTTGTTGTATTATGGGATTTGTTAGGCTCAGGCTATATTGGCCTTTGAGCTCACGGATGGTCTTGGCTCACAAGCAGTACAGGTGATCTTGGCAATTATGGTGAGTGAATAAAGCTAGTGGGTAAAGCTAGTAGATTAAGTAGTATAAGACAGTATGGGGAGTATATAAGGAAGTGTAACGGAAGATGGCATCTCTAATTTGCCTTCTTTGCATCAATACATGTAAGTCCATTCATTTATACATCACCAGAGATGAAAATAGTGAGCTGAGATTAATAGTTTCCGTTACAAGATTGTTTTTTGTTAATTAAATCTTTCATAAAAGCCTTGCAAAATAGAGCCCAGATAATAGTCGTAGAATGTGTTACACCTCATTGTAAATCTGTACCAGATTGCAATAAACCAAAACAAAGGTTTGCAGAAAATATAATAAAGAACAATGAAACTACACTGTACAATAATAAAGCAAAATGATGCAAAACATCTTGACATAATATTGAAATAATATATAAACTTGATATTAATATCAAAATCACATTAAAACAAATGGCATTCAATCAAGTCAAATAAAATATATATAGGTATAAAAATTATAATGAAACTGACATTTTGCCTCATGAAGCCTACTAGCATGTTACTGATGAATTTGTCACTTATTTGTGCTGGTGATAAAGCTTTCTGGGCTGTGTTACACATTATACACAGCACTAAAATTGCCACTGTTTGGCCAGTCTGTAACTAGAGTATATATATGTAAAAATGACTGTGACTCAGCACCCATGATGTCACCATTATGAAAACAAGTGGAAGTCATTTAGAAAAATCTGTTCCTTATAAAACATAATGGGTATGTTTTGATAAGCAGTGTAATTATGGCAAACCCGCAATATTTCGTTTCACGTGTGGCCCCAGAGGTGGCAGCAAACTATAGATATAACACCTAAACTGCAATTTTTGAGTACATAGGAAATACTACTAGCAGACCTGAAACTTAACACTCCCATCTAGATTTGCTTTAAAATTTCAGTTGAAAGTTGTCAGTTTTTTGGTTTGTTTTATTATGTAAATAAATTGAACTGTAACATGCATTCGCTAACGAGGGTGCATAATGATTATATATTACAATATTATATATTATAATAATTATATGATCATATGATGAAGTACTATGTAAGCAGTAGAATAAATGCAATAGATAGAAGTCTAAAGGTGACACAAGCAATATCAGTCTACCGGTCAATCCATAACCTTTCTAACATATGTAGGTTTCCCATAGCTATCTGCGATATATATATATATATATATCTATATATATATATATATCTATATTTCTCAAAGTCCGTGTGTCACATGTTCGTTCGTCGGAAATCCGGCTATAGATCTTAAAATCTTGAAACAATATTCCGTACCGAAGAGGATCCAATCTCGGACCAATCCGTTCACAAGTCTTACGCAAAGCCCACTGGACTATGGAAGTCGAATTGCTAGCCTCCCAATATGAGGCATTATATCAGAGCAATACCTAACTGCTTTACGTATGACGTGGGTCATAGCATAACGTGACGAGAAGATGTTTGCTCACATTATTAAATTGCCTAATAGCAAAACTCTCACTACTTCTCATTGTTTGTAAGACAAAAAACTTTTCTTATGATATGTAGTTTGAAAGTTAGAATGGCAAATGTTGTAATATGTTAAATACAAATCAATCTTCTGTCCAAATACTCTTCTATTACACGGGCAACGCCGGGTGGCACAGCTAGTATATATATGTTTCTCAAAGTCCGTGTGTTGGAATTCCGTCTGTTGGAAATTCGGCTATAGCTATTATTAGAATAGTCATGGCTTACCATCATTGGAAGCCTAACCTTATTAACTAGCTTAGTGGAGTTTTCCATTGGAAATATGCCAGGCTACTAGCTTGAAAGCTACAATTGTTTGACAAAGTTTTAAAACCTTTACAGTTGTTTTTATTTTTCTCTTAATTTATTTCAACTTCTCGACACACTTTTCTCATGATATATACTTTGAAAGTTATAATGGCAAATTTGGTTATATGTTAAATACAAATCAATTTTCTGTCCAAAGGCTCTTCTATTACACGGGCAATGCCGGGTGGCACAGCTAGTCTTTATATATATAGATATTCTATAGCCGGTCGGCAACAACGGTTTCGACAATTATCTCTTCAATTAAACCTCTATTTACCACCTGATGCAATGTACCGGTCAGATTAAAAATATTCAGAACATAGTCTATGGGGTGTGAAGGTCACCCTTTTCTGGACAGTCTTTAGCTATTTACTGAGATGTGGCTCATTTAGGAGAAAAAATGCAAAAAAAATTTAGATATCAAGGATAGAAAGAGTATTGCGCATTGAGCCAGGCATAATCCTTAATAATGGCAAAAATTTTTATCAGCACAAAAAATATTTAGCGATTATTACCAGGAATTAAATTATATTATAGCATATCTACACAAACGAAATATTTATATAGTTTTAAACTCCCACCTATTAAATTTGCAATATGCAAGCAATTCTGGCTCATTGTGATATAAACTGGTACAAACAATAAACTATACATATCCTTACTTATTCCTTTTTGTGTGTTTAATCATTGTACATGTATGTGTATATTAGTAGTAGTGATTATGTGATAATGCGTTGAGGCTGGGGCCTGTTTTTGTTGTAGTTCTTATAAAACTAGCCAACATGTTTACCCTCTTGAAATTGTTAAGGCCTGCCCTCTAAGATATAAATACCACTGCATGCATGGTTATTATATTCCTTCTGTGTACAACACAAGACATACTACAGCATTCGCTGGATATTTTTCTAAGCATAAACTATCTAGAAATCGCTTGTGTTGCACTATCATTCACAGTGCACTAGCAATCATCATCAATAAGTGAGTTGGGTGGCAATCTCTCAGATTGTGCTAGCCTCTCAGGCTGCACCAGCATCACAGAGCACCAGCAAACATAATGGCCTATAAGTGACTAGGTTGGCAACCTCCTAAATTGCACCAGTAACACAGTGTATTAGCAAGCGTCATCTTCAATAAGCAACTAGGCTGGCAATTTCTTAAAAAGCATCAACGTCGCAGTGCACCAGCAACCCAGGTGTATCTCTTTGGTTATCTCCGCTTGTAAGGACCCAGAGGAAGTGGTATTTTTCCAAAAAGCAGTAGCAAGTTTGGAGTTGCAATCTCTGCAAACAGAAAGTTAGGGATCAGACAACCTCTCATAGCCTGCTAACCAAAATCCACCTCAATTGTTACTGCAGCCAAAGGGCTGTACTTTCTTTGATCGTGCTTAGAGTTTTGGCCGCTTGCGGCTTTTGAGGACCTTGGGCAAATTCTGCGTTAAAGGTCGCAGTCAAAATTGGCGTGTATGATATCCAATTGGCTATTTGAGGCGTATGTTTTTGGTGTACATTGTAAACACCAAAACCATCAATTATCAAATGAACTTATAAATGATTACATGGCCACAAGTCAGCATTCCCATCGAGCTGTTTAATAACGGCATGTGGCATGATAACGGTTGGACTTCGGCTTTTACACGAATTGGACGAGCATAACGTAGCCTCAGAACATTAAGAACACAGCTATTCCGATACGGTCATTCGGTATTTTAAAAAGTCAGCTAGTAACCAGAGCCATCGAGTTACACTCGATGGCTCTGCTAGTAACGTGCCTGTATAATCGTGGGCTATTATGTAGTGCGTCGTATGTTTATAGTGTCAGATTTAATAATACATGTAATACAATATTACTGTCAACAACCTGAAACAACTAATGTTCTCGCTGTACTCTTATGGTCGATATTGTTGTAGTCAGACATGCTCTCACATTTCTGACCTGTATTTCTTCGGGAAATGTTCATATCGCTTCATGCTTGTCTACTTTTCCGAGTCGTCGTTCCAGGGTTGAAACTACGTACATTTATTTCATCACTTTTTTTGTCATAATTGTTAGTACTACAGGATCTGGTAAGAATGCATAAATAGAACAAATAATCTGCTAAATTAAAATTAGTGAAATACGTGTAAAGCTTGTGTACAATTTGCACAAAGCCTAAGTGCCAAGTAGAACGTTTGACACATCCATAAAAGTCTCTCAGGTTCTTACGTATAATTAATTATTTTGTTGTGACACATAATCAGGCGAATAAAATGGTTTTTTTCTGAATCAACAATGCAGTTTAACTGGCTAAAAAAGCAAAAAAAACATAAGCTAACTAACAATGCATATTAATAACATAACCCATATGATACCATAGACATAGAAAACTAATGAACGCTGTAATTACTGCAATTGAATATACTGTGTTGAAGTTGAACAGTCGGTCGTTACATATCGATTACGTAGTTGGGGGAGTGGTCCAGCTCTAAGTTCAATGTCATTGTACGCACCGTGTTAGTAACTACTAAACATCCCGTAAGCGTTATGATTGAGAGCTTAATAGGTATTCTGTTGACATATAACTAGCATAATAAAAGTTATTTAGTCTTTTAAGACTCGTAGTCTTTTAAGTAAGAGGATGGTTTACGGGTTCTATCAGATCGCCTAAGTATTGGCGGGTTAGCTGTAGCTTCTCCATTGTGACCGGGTCGGTGGGTGTACTAGGTGAACCTCCGTCACTTGGGTGGGGTGCGTTCTGGTTAGGTGTGGTATCTTTCTATTGTTCGTCATTATTAACAGGTCTTATGTCATGCCTGTTTTTCCTTATGAGGTCATCACCGGTTCTCAAAGCATAAGAACGGTCTGTTAACTTCTATTGTACAACTGCTTCTTTCCATCTGCTGCGGAAGTTCTGCCAGTTCATCACCAACACCGGTTGGCCCTCCTTCAGTTCATGCAAGTCTTTTGCCGATTTATTGTATTGCTCCTGTGTGTTTGCCTTCCTTGCTCTCTTGTGTTCCCGTTGCGTCTCAGCCTTTACCGGTGGATGTGGGATTTGGAGAAGAACCGATCTAGTTGCCCGGCCGAGCAGTTCCTGAATTGGGCTGTCTTCTAAGCCTTCACAGGGCGTGTTGCGGTAATCCAGCAGAGCCAGTTCGGGGTCCGCGCACCTTCTGAGCAACCGTTTGGCAACCTTTACAGGTGCTTCCACCTTGCGGGTAGTTGGGAGAGCTGGTGGTGTGGTTGAATCTCCCATTCTCGCTGAATTGGGAGAACTGATGGGAAGCGAATTAGGGACCATTATCTGACTGGATGCACACTGGTATGCCTAGTCGCCCAAAACACTTCATTTTGTGCATAACCTCCTCAGCTGTTTCATTGAGGAGCTTTTCGTACTCAAAATAGCCAGAGCAGTAGTCTACCAAACTGAGGTAGTGTTCACTGTAGAAAGTGAACAAATCGGCCCCCACCTTAGTCCAAGGAGTCTGAGGGACTGCGTGTTGCCTCATGGTCTCCTTCTGTTGCTTAGGCATATCTTTCTGACAGTCCATACAGTTTGAAATCTGGTTAGTGATGTCTTTCATCATGCCTACCCAGAAGATGGTGTGACGCGCTCGGCGTAGAGTAGAGTTTATGCCGTTGTGAGAAACGTGCAGCAGACGTAACATTTTTCTTTGGAGTGTTGCTGGTATAATCACCCTCAGTCCTTTGTAGACAACTCCATCCACCGTCATGAGGTGCCCAATATAGGCTAGCTCCTCCTGGAGAAATTTACACTTCTCTTTGTTCAGTTTGAGTCCAATTTTACGCGCCCTTGTAAACAGCGCCCTGAGATTGACGTCGTGAGTCTGCCTGGTGTCCCCATAAATGAGAATATCATCTGCGACAACTGTTACGCCGTCAAGTCCAACAAAGCCTTCAGTGAGTCGGCGTTGGAATTTCTCTGGCGCTGAAGCGATGCCAAACGGCATTCTCAGGTACTTATATTTGCCGATAGGCGTCCAAAATGTAGTCAGATCGGTGAAAGTAGCGGCTAGTGGAATCTGGTAGAAACCCTCTTTGGCATCGCATAGAGAGAAGAACCTGGCCTTGTTAAGTTCTGGCAGCACATCTTCCAATGTCGGTAGTACAGTGTGGTTACGCTTGATCGCCTTGTTCAAGTTCTGAGGGTCGATACAGACCCTAATTTTGCCGTTAGGCTTCCTCACAGGCTGGCGGTGGCTTATCCAGTCTGTTGGGTAGTCAGCCCTGGCAATGATGCCCCGCCGTTCCAGCTCCCGGATTTCCTCAACTACATCATCCTTTATCGACAGCGGCACTTTTCGTGGGCGTACTCTCACTGGCTTGTAGTCGTCGTCTACCTCAATATCGTATTCGCCCCGAAGTCTACCTAGCCCGGTAAAAATATCACCAAACTCAGTGAGCAGGGTGTTCACGCTGTCATCAGTAGTCGACAAAACGTTTGCCTGTTCAACATCTATCTGTATTAGTTTCATTGCCTGGCAAGCCATCCAAGAAAGGAGGCTATGTTGTTTGGTTTCCGCCACCAAAAATTTGTATATAACAAATTCCCCTACATGATTCTGTAGTTCAATTTTTGTCCAGCCAAGAGGCACACACTTACTCTGGTCATAGAGCATAAGAATAGTTTTGGTTTTAATCAGACGTGGCTTTCCTAAACGATCGTAGTCAGCAATATTCAGAACATTGCAAGTTGCTCCCGTGTCGAGCTGGAACTCGAGGTCTAGAGTTGTTGTCTCAGATTTTGTTGTCACTGCCGCTAGCAATTTGCGATCTCTTACAAACATAGTGATGCTGTGAGCTGACTTCTCTTCATTTCCAGAATCGGATGAGTAGTTCCAGGATACCTGATTAGCTGACTCTCGGTTTGGGCCTTTGCATTGAGATCTACACATGGAAGCGAAATGATTGTATTTTTGAAAGTTCTTACAACGGCAGCCGTATGCTGGACAAGAGCAAGGCGCGTGGTTGCCGCCACAGTTGCCACACTTTGAGGAAGGCAGGTTAGTTGGTTGTGAAACCACTGAGCCGTCAGCTCGAGACTGTCTTTGGCGCCGGTGTCCAGCATGGGTGGCCTTGAAGGATGTCTGTGCTTTGTGCCTTAGCATATTAGCTTGTTCGTCTGTTAACTGATTTGTTACCGCCTTATAGTCAATTGCTGTGGACTCCTCCCGTCTACAAAGCTCAATGGCTCTGTCTAAGCTGGTGTCACCAAGCTCAAACAGTTTCTTTTTTATACGGTCACTGTCCAGTCCCAGAATCAGAGCATGTAGGACCATCCGATCATACATGGTTTTGAAATCACACAGCCTAGCGATAGTGTGTAGATTGTAATAAATTCGTCAATAGATCTGTTACCATGTCTACAGGTCAGCAGAGAATGTGTTTTGGCTACCAGATTGACCCTTGGTTTGCAGTAGTCCTCAAACATTTCCACTACCTTATCATAATCAACATTGTCAGTAGCAATTGTCCGCGTAAAGGACTCATATATTTGGTTGCCTCTAATGCCAATAGTTCTGAGTAGCAAGGCTGTCTTGATCTTGCCAGCCACGTCGTCCTTAGAAGTGGCAACTAAAAAGAGTTCAAAGTCACGTTTAAATACCTTCCACTCATCTGGTAAGTTCGGCCCATCTGCTAATGGTTTCGGTACTAATAACTGTTCCATCTTAAAGCAAAAGAGTCAATTACGATATCAAAAAGAAAACTCGCTTGTGGGCACCATGTATATGCTGATGTATTGCTGATGTATATGGATTAGTGAGTTTACAATTTATGCGAAAACATTTATTATCCTTAACTTCCAACCGGAAACGTCACACAAGAGTTCTATATCCAACAAAACTAACAATGCATATTAATAACATAACCCATATGATACCATAGACATAGGAAACTAATGAACACTGTAATTACTGAACAATAAAAACAATAGGTGCAATTGAATATGCTGTGTTGAAGTTGAACAGTCGATCGTTATATATCGATTACGTAGTTGGTGGAGTGTTCCAGCTCTAAGTTCAATGTCATTGTACGCACCGTGTTAGTAACTACTAAACAGCTACGATTGCATCTTCTCAGAAATAGAAAATAGAAGACTGCATTTTACATCTGTAAAAACTAGTTGTTGCGTAGTAATTTGGGCTATTTTGTCAAAAAAGCCTTTAGTAGCTTCTTCATTACATTACTTGCAAATAGTCAAAATATTTTTACATTAATGTTTGCACTTTATCCAAAATGCTCAATACCGAAGTTGATCCTCTATTTTGCAACATTGAAAGATGTATTTTAGTTTATGACATGTTGAGTGAATACATATATTTAGCAGCATCCCTTTCTAAGTCTAAAAATGATAGCTTAGTATTCTAGTTGCAACTTGACAATTTATCAGTAATGATGTAAAGGAAACTGTCGGTTCCCTTTACTGCTCCACAGGAGTCAAAGCCACTGAGTGCAAAGCAATAAAACACACATTTTATAAATATATATGAAAGCATGCCATTCAGTGTGTGCGTATACAACAGAACAACATGCAAGAAACTGCCAGCATTCTCTGACTTTCTTGGTTTATCTTGCCTCTTTATGTATTCTTTTTCTCTTGGCTGTATCTGCCTCCTTTACTTTCGGTTGGTCCTGCTTACGTGGCTTGTCTCCAGTATATAAGTCATCATGTGGTCGGCTTAGCCGAATCGAGATAGCGGAGCCAACTTTGCCCTTAACGATTGACGGGTCCTAGTTGTGCCAATTTGGTCTTCTTAGTCGAGCTGGCTATTATGCTATCGCTTGGCTGATCGTGCATGCCACTAACTAGTAAGCTTTCAGCTGGAACACTCCCCCTATTAAGGACACCGGTGTTACTAATGATTTTTTGGCAGTGGACTAGCCAGCCGAAGATAGGGTCAGTGTTGCCAGCCTCGTGCTCCAAACTTCTCGTATCCTGGTCTGTTCTTGGTTGATCATTGGAAGGCAAAGCGCCAGCCAGGTGCAACTCAACATGAGCCTTTGTGACATTAAATACAGAGTTGCTCATGGAGGCAGCCTGGCGGAGACACTCTCTTTCTCCGTTGTTGAAAATCTCCACTGCATCATGCGAGTCTGTCATTCCCTTGTTCTGACCCATGAACATCGACTCCTCGCCCTAGCATAGGAGGCTCCTAAGGGTCCTTCTCCTTTTGCAATCAATGGGGTATTGGGTGTCATGGCTGATACCCATGTCCACTCTCCATATCAGTCCGGTTGCTGAGTGGTCCGAGCAGATCGAGGGTTGTGCCAAGTGGCACCAGGTGCCCTTTGCTCTGGACTCAAGGGTCAGACCGGGGACGGACTCGCAGGCTAGGCTGGCTCTCCAAGAACATTGCATTTCTGCTCTTCTAGCTGCCTCCGAAGTTCTTTCAGCCGAGCCTCAAGTTCTTTGCTAAACTCCGGGTTTTTGGTAGTTTCAACCCTGTGTCTTGCCAACTCCAACCCGGCCTTCAACTCAACTTGAGCTTTTTGGCCTTGACGCTTTTCATATTAGGGCTTCTACAAGGTTCAAGGGTAGCTGAAGCTTGTCTTAGCTCCTCTGGATAAGCATCTTTCAATTTGCAGAGAAGACTGCCCCTGGTACTCTATCAGGCAAATGTGGTTGGACCAGGCTTTAATGACCTGGTGCAGACCCAAAAACTTGGACTGTAGCTGTGGGTTATCTCCCTGCTCTCCCTTTTCATTTAAGAGCTAAACCCAGTTTCCTGGGGCTTACTATAGAGGCTCATCTTGATATTCCTGGCGAGTGACTATCTGTTCCTCTCTGAGGACTGTATGCATTTCCCCCAGCTTCTTCAGTGTCTCCTCCATGTACTCATGTGAAGGCTGGGCCTCCATCGGTGGTGGGCTGAATTCTAGCTGGTCATGCAGGCTCAGCTCCCAGCTGAGCATCAATAGATTGGCCGTGTCTTCTGGGGCCAAGTGTGGTGTAACCCCACTCAGAGGGAAGTGGGGTTGCACCACTTGCTCCCCACGTAGGGGAGCAACCTGTCTCGCTTCTCCTGACCTCTGGTCAGTAGTAGTGCTCGCAGAGAGTCGCCCAACTGTCTCCTATTGCACTTGACTAATGCTGGGACGATATTAGAAATTCGTTTTGGTACGATATGATGGCGTAGCCAACCGATATATCGAAATATCGTCATGTTATTTGGAGTTGTCTTACCTGCCTAAAAAGGCTGCCATAAGAGAACAACTCCTTAATAAGTCCATGTACCAGTTTAATTCTTTGAAGAATCGTGTATCAATTCGAGTAGAATATATATCTTATCGTCGATATCGGCAAATATCGATGATATACGATATTTCGATATGGGCAAAAAGCACTTGGTATGGTCGGTATCAGAAAGTGGTATCGAGGGTATACCGAAATATCCTAATATCGTCCCAGCACTACGCTTGACTACACTGTTGGCTTAAGAGTGGTAAGGAATCGTGTGAGTCTTTTTCACTCGCCAGAGCTGGCACAGTTCAGTCATTAACTGACTCTCAAACTGTGCCCTTGGTCGTGTTGGGTTACTATGGAAAGCCCATACAGCAAAAGAACCGCTCATCCAAGGAATTATTCACAACTGCGGCCGTGGCCTCCTGGAGAGCTAAGCATCCTGCCATTCTTTGAAGTGATCTGTTAGCACCAGGATCCTTTTTTTTCTACTCTGATGTTTCTGGCATCGGTCACACCAGGTCCATTGCCATCTTCTGCCAGGGGCTTCCGGCATAGAGTCTATGCCTGCCGCCGATTGGCAGACCTCAGTTTTGATCAAGTTAGTCACAATCAGCTGATCGTTCTATCTACCCCAGAGTGAGCAAGGGTGGGAGTTTGATGCACGGTTGTCTCTCTTATGGATGTTTGGGCCTCCAGTACACCATTCAGTCATAGCCTGATAAACGATTGAATTCTTTGTAGGTGTGAGTGTGCCTGTCTTTATTACTTCTGCTGATTCCGGGTCAATTCCTCTGCTTGAGCGATTGCATGGTACATGGTAGCCACCGGTACCTGGCCATCAGCATGCATCCGGGGCAGCTCCTTGTCGGTGTCACCCTAAGTCATCACCCGAGTCATGTCTCAGGGTGGCCTCGGTTGGTCCTGGGATAGCTCCCCTGGTTGTTGTGGCAGTTGACAGGCCCATACAACCGACCATCTCGCACGCAGTCCTGGCGACCTCTGACATGGCTGTTGGGCCTCCCTTGAGTCTAGCCAATGAGGCCTGGATTTCTATAGCAAGCTCCCTCAAAGTTGGTTCGTTGTCACTCAGTTCAAAAAGCTTGCACTGTCGGCAATCCTCACAGCTATGTCGGTTAAGCTCATCAGCGTTCTTGTGGTTGAGTCCGGCTCAGTGTTCCAGAGTATACTGGAACTTTGTCAGGATTTCTAGCCACCTGGTTCGAGGGTTCCCTTCGCCAGCTTAGCCATTAAAGAGAAGCGTGGTCTGTACACAGAAGGAACTGCCATCCATCAAGGTTGGCCCGGAAATGCTTCACAGCTTTTACCACCGCCAACGTCTCCCTCTGGGTAACACAGTGATTCTTCTCTGCTGGTGCCAGGGTCTTGCTGAATGACACAGACCACTGGCGTTCCGGCGTAATGACGTAATAGCCGAGCTGGCTAATATGCAATCGCTCAGCTGATGTGCATGTCACTAATTAGTCACGTTTCAGTCGAAACACTCGGTTTTAGTGCCCGTCTGGCTTCCACCACAATGGTATACTTTAATACAGATCTTTTTACACTTTTCAAACAGAAAGTTTAACAAAGATGCCAAACCAACCAAATTGTAACATAGAATGTTACGATTGGTAATATGTGAAATATTTCGTTTCATATTTTTATTTGAAAATTTGTTTTAATATATCTAATGATAAAAATGAAAGTCTTAGAAGGTTGACCTGCAACAAAATTCACATAACAGTTATTTGGTATCGAAAGATTCGCCATGTCTTACTATGTTGTGTTGTAGGTGCCAAATATGTGGAAATGTGATTACAAGCTCTTAAAAGCTCAAAAACGAAAAGCCGCCGTAGATTGGAATCTCTTTATTTCTCTGACCTTGTCATTACAGTTTGGTTATTGTCTTGTCACGTGATGTTCTCATGTGAATTGAAAGGCCAATAAAAAGCTCAATATAAAACTTATCGTAGCACTAGTTTATGACAAACACTTCGGGTTTTACTGAAGACCCCGTATCAAATATAGATGCTTGCTACTTTACAGTTTTGTTTCAGTTTGGTCTAATCGGCAAGTCGTAATCTGACCATGTGACCCAATACTTCGCAAATAATTTCTGCAGCACTTTTCGATTATCACAGGTGACCGACAGGCTCGTCATGTTTATCAGACAATGATATGTACTCTTTCAAGCTAAGGTTAAAAAACTAAACGAATTTTTACGGTAAGTTATAAGATATCAGTGCTAAAAGTGACAGCATTACAATGATGACAAAACAGATGCGTAAAAACAATAGACATAGTTTTATTGAATGCGTGAAGTATGTTTGTGAAAATATTTCGACAAATAAGGTTGCATGAAAGTGTAAACAGAAACCATCTACCACAACTACGTCACATTTGAGCCATTTTGGAAAGCGAATCCAAACTACGGCGGTCTCGTGTGGCTGCGATTAACTGTTTGTTTTTGAGCTTTTAAGAGCTTGTAATCACATTTACACATATTTTGTACCTACAACTCAACAGAGTAAAACATGGTGAATTTTTTGATATCAAATAACTGTAATGTGAATTTTGTTGCAAGTCCACCTTCAAGATTTTAATTTTTGCTGTTTACTTAGAATACTATATGAAGAGATTTTGTTTTGAATAAAAATCACAATAAATGCCAGTTACAAGGGATTAAAAAAGCCACCAGCTATTTGTGTACATTTTAACAAAGCGTATAAGTAGGCCTACCCGCATTTTCTTCCTAGAATTCTTCCCCATGTAAATCTCTATTTTTGAATGGTATTGAAAGTAGCTACTTGTAGATTATGGAAGTATGCTGTGCTGTACCAATAATCACTTAGCTCAAGACCATATATGGCCTTAAAAACCGTCATCAAGGTTCACTTGGACACACTTAGAGAGGAAATAAATATTCAAGCATCATGGCAGCTTTTTAAAGAATATTCTAATTAGGGGCACGGCATGTGCTAAATGAGCTAGAGATTCATTTTTGGAAATTTTGTAAATTGTGCATTCATATTGAATTCTATCTTTTCAACTTATAGATTTATGTATGTTCTAGAATCATTGCCATAGCAGAGATAGCAGTTACCTGTTAAGTTGTCTTATCTACTCGCCAGTCCGATTCTTGTAGGACAAAGTCAACTATAGTTACTCTCTGGCTGCTATTTGATGTCATCACATAAATGTGAATAGTCTTTCGCTATTTTTTCATGACGCGCATAATTTGCGGCATAAATCCGCGAGTTTTGCGATTCGCAATACTTTATCGACTCCATCATGCTTGCGAATAATGGAAACAGCACTTGCGAATAATGCACATTAAAATGCAGTGCCAGCTATTCAATTTTAAACATCTTCAATACTTCCTTGTCCTTTCTCGATAGAGTTTCGTGTGTTTGCATCGCTAACACTTGCGTCACTTACTGCTTCGCTAATTATTAACTTATAGCGTACAATTCCATACCTTTTTGTAACAAGGCGTCGGAGTCCATCCGCATCATGCGAATGTCCATAGAAATACTCAGTTTGCACGGTAAGGCACAACGCCAAACAAGCATGATGCACTTCATGCAGGTCATCACGATGCACTTCATGCAGGTCATGACAACGTAGTCTTTGTAGAGTACAGTCATTGAACATATGATTGCCAGCTTTATAGCATCCTTGTAACCAAGGTGTTTTGATTATTTGTAATGAATCACCTGACAGTAGTAAATTTGACCACATTAGATGTTTGGATTGTTTTTATATCGGTGGCTCATTTCCTTCGCAATGACCAACTACTAACCCTTAGCAGTTCAGAATTATGCCTCAGCATGTTAGGTCATTGCTAAAGAGCTTTATTCAGGGGCTCTGCTGACGGATACTGTGTCAATTGTTCCTTAATGCTGTTTTATAGTAACTAAACTGCTTTCTTCTATTAGTAATTAGCTGTTGAACAGCCAAATTATTTTTCGAAACCTTAAGAGATGATCAGCTACACTTTTAGACATTTTTTTATTGATGCAGTTTCTAAAGAGTATCGTTAGTGCGTACACAGCTCTGGCACAAAGAAGCAGTATAACTCCATCAATAAATGAGCAACCAGTGATGTATTTCCAATGCTATTATCATCTACACAAGCAAAACAATTAAGCCGGGAGAACAATAGCTCTAATATTAACATCATACTCTTTGGCTGGCAATAGTTATAGTACTTATCACTACTACCCTCGCTAAAGAAATGTGATATCATCAGAGCTACATGTGGTTAAACATGTTTGGCTGTGAGCTTGAAATGTCTTCATAAAATGAAGTACAGCATTCAAGTGCAATCATATTCTGTTATTCTCGTTGAAAAGACCTTGGACTGTCTCTTGTAGTGGCTTTTGTGTTAATTTTTCTGCGCTAAGACCTTGTCATTAAAGGACTTGTCAAGCATTTATCAGCCAGTATGTGGTTATTAGCTCAGTTTTCTAACCTATAAGTTTTAACGTCTCTATCTCGTCAATAGAATGTTTGCTCGTCAATAGAATGTTTGTTCGTCACTTCATGCCTGACTGCCCAGCTGATTAAATATATGCGCGCTCTTGCGTAGACTGCTGCGACTGCATTCTCATTTACAAGTTTGATATTCTGTACTATTGCTTTTTCCTCTCTTTGTTTATTTTTAACTTTTCCATTCGCTGGAGACTATGCTCACTCCTCATTTTTTATTGAGTTTGGCCAATGTTACCTGTTGTAGGTCTGAGTACGTCAAATCGCATCGCTTTCACCATTCACTGTAATTAAGCACATCAGAGGGCAAAGCTACTGAGCAGTATCGCTTCTCGGCCTATTGGCTAAGATCAAAGTGTAGTATCTGTTCTAATCAGTTTAATATCTGATTCGTGGCACATTGTGTCACTACGATATTAATCTGATTTTTGGAACTAGACGAAGCGCAGAAGCTTGCTTCGGCTTTGTCACGGGTTGTCCTGGTATTGCAGTACCTCCAGGTACGGCCCACTCCCTTCATTGGGAGAACCTATAACAAAGAAACAATCTAAACTTCCATTGCATCTGCAGTTTTTGTTAATAAGATCTCTGCAGTTCACAGCCTGATGTTTGATTGTCTCGAAATTGTGGTTGGAGCTGCCTGCTGTTGTAGAACAGCTATTTTCTAACCATACATGAAATTTATTAAAATATTTTTCTGTAATTATTATCTACTAGTACACTGGTAGTCCAGTACGCCATGAGAGATCATCAGATGAGTCAATAAAGCACAGAGAATAAGTATGTACATAATTATTCAAAAAAATGGAAGGGGATTGAGTAGTGCAGATAGTAGGGTTTCTTGTTGGAAATCCTAATATCACCGGTTTGAATTCCGCATTATGCCTTTCTTTTATCCAACTGTGACAACGGACTGACAGATGCCGTTCTTATTATAGAAAAGATTTTAGATATTAATACAGGAAAAAAATTAGTCAGGCTATTGATTGTATCGGTATCCTAAGGATTTGATGATTTTGAAGAAGCAAGATTTGTAAGTGTGTAGCATTGAAGAATTCCTCACAGAAACAACACCTAACATTTTTTCAGACTTCCTATGCATAAAGGATGTAGCCTAAGCATGTGGCGTTTATGCGACATTTCTATTCAAGTTTTGTTCCCCCCTACAAATGTACAAGAGCTACTGTTGTTGTCGTGATGCTTGCGTAGCATAATAATACACAAAAACCTAATTTGGCTTCATTGAGAAGGTTACCAAGATGTATTATTAAAAATATTGTAGTCTTCATTTATATCTAATGTTTACAGGTTACAATAATCAGCTGCTTGCTGAATATCGACTGTGTTCAGGAAATGCTAAAATTGTTGCTATTACATTTACCTTCCAGTCATCCTTTCATCAACAGATTAGCTACTTTGTCCAATGCTCCTTTAAAGCCATTTGTAGCAGACAACTCTAAATTTATAGTTGCGCATATACATGCCTCAATAATTACTCAATGCATTGCTTCATTCAAAGATAAATATTTTACAATTGTACTACTGAGCCATGCATATGGGGCATTCAAAGGCGACTTTATTACGGAACGAAGCTGTCTTTTTATTTTCAACCGAGGCACCTGATTGTTGTGTAGTATTTAAATGTGTCGAGATCAAAATCAACAGCTTTATATTTCATTATGTAAAACATGTTTTTGGTTTTATCGTCTCTCGTTGCTCTCGTATGTGAATACTGGGGTAATTGCTGATTGTGCCTGGAGTCCTCTTAGGTTGAGGATGCAGTTTTGCAACGTATGGGAATGAGTCGGTCTGTTTGGGTCCTATACTGCTGGTTTTTACACCGGATACCTTGAGCTGTTTGGGCAATTGTTGTGATATGTGAATTGAGATTATATTATAGTAGTACCTTAACAAGCTCTTCAAGGAGGCACAAACATGGCATCACAAGTGAAATATTAGAATTGTTTCTTTTTCAAACATTTTCTGCTTTTCAATGCATCCATATTAAAATTCGAGCTGCCGGGTTTTGGTTATACTTCACTCATAGGTTAACTGCAATTTAACATGAATTTGCCATTTGAATCGAAATACCATTGTCAGACGGTTTATTGAAAGTGACATTTGTGTCTCTTCTGTGTCAGTCTATATGTAGTATTTATGTTTATTCCATATCTAAGTCTATGTGACACCTCTGTTTATGTAGTATCAATGTCTGCGGTGCCAATGTCGACACAGCAGCAATGTCTATGCGAGACCAATTTTAATGTATAATCTATTTCGTTGTAGCAGCAATGTCTGTACATCAGTTATGTCTATCTAGCGCCCATGTCTGTGGTCATGTCTATGTACCATTTATGTCTATGTGGTACTAATTTTATAATAGCACTCATGTCCTGTTTCTTTTCAGTGCTGTCCCCTGTTTTGCAGCATTGCACCATGTTGGCTGCGGACTATGAACATATCATGCAGGGTGAGTCTAAAGTTATACATTTATCATCCAACCTAGCCTTAGCGCACCGCTTTATCACCATGAAGGTTTCGCCATAATTTCTCTCGCATTTCTTTGCACAGATAAAAAATATTTCATTAGTTATAAAATTTTTACCATCTACACGCCCTTTCTAGTTGCATCATGTTCATTTCTCTTTACTAACTAATGAGGCAGTCAACCATTGACTTGTAAATAAAATCATCTCTGCAAATTAATTTTTTGACATGCAACACAAAATTTGAACAAATATTTATTTCAATATGCAAATTCCAAAAAAAGGTTTCGAAATTTCTCAAAACACTACATTGCTATTGGTAATTTAATAAGGCCTTGGAAATTAAAGATAAAGTATACAAATAAATTGCATTGCTTTAAATTAAATCTAGTGTATTTCTATTGCTCGTTCTACCACTGTATGCTGAACCTGCATTTCCGTTTACACGCGCGTAAGAAAAACTAACCATAACAATCTATTTTAACTGATTGTGAACTACATCAATTTAGTATCATCATCAATTTATCTATAGTAAATTTTTATGTATTTTAATCCTAAATGTAGTCACCTCAAATATTTATAACTGTTTTTTGTGCTGTCATACGATTTAAACCAAAATCAGTGTACATGTACTTTATTTGCTTCAATATACAACCGTTTCAACATGCAGGGCAACTTTCGAAATGGATTGATTTTTGTATGTTATGTTTTGGCTATATTAAAATCTAATTTTATCATTTCTTGGCTGGTTATTAAAACTTTAAAATCGGACATCAGTTGACTTGATCACCATAGCATTCAGTACCTGTGTGGGCAATCTCTCGAAGACCGAGTGTGATGTCTCCTTAGCTTACAGTAAGCAGAGGCTATAACAGTAATGTTTTTATGTGTAATGTTCCACAAACAATGGCTCAGTGAGCCTGATTAAACATGTCTGGGTCCAGCGGCAAAGGAACCTTGACAACTAGAGACACGCCCAATTACAGAGAGTAATTTAAAGTTGGATGTCATGTTTGCCACTAACTGTGACCCTTTTTGGGTATTAAACCTCACCTATAGCTTGCAGGGCCACTAGACCACCAGGCCTCGACTGCTTTCCAAGTCAGTACTTAGGTCCTAATGAAAAGCAGTTTTGTTAAATAGCATTGGAAATATATTTATAACTTATATTGCATATTTTTAATACCATAGAAGTTTAATATGCCATTATAGATATCCATCACTATATCACCTTTCTGGTTAATAAACGTATTTTACCATTGTGAGAAATTTAAAACAGTTAACTAATCCTAAAAATGCTTCTTACCTTTGGCACACACTTTAGACCACATTTAAAATATATTATAAATATTTACAAACTGTTTTGGATCCTAGTCACTAAGATTTAATTTCATGGCCAGAATACAAACATTATATTATTTAAACTGTTTGCGGTAAAGTTTGATTATGACTACAGTGGTTTTTGTTATACAAGCAAGAATATTGCCTTGACAGTGTTCACATGTATTCATTCTACACAACAAATTATATAAAGCCTCAACTGCTTCTTGCCCCTGTTGGAGCCCACATCCACGAAACACGTGGCAACAGGAATAAAAAATAAAGTACATGTACTTGAATCTTCAGGAACCCGTCATACCTAGTCTAAGAAATAGATGTCTTAGCTGAAATAAAACAGTTGCTCCAGATTTTATCAAACTAATTTAGTTAGGTTTTTAGGCGTTTTGAAAAATAATACTGTTTGTTAAATTTAATGCGGTGCGCCTAGTGAGTTTATTGCAAATGGCAGTTTGAACCAAATGCCATTGGAATAGTGTTCGGTTTGAATATAAGTTTGAAAATACACTTATGAAAAAATTTAAAAGTATTTATTAGGGTTTTTGTAGCTAATTTAAATGCGCTGTGTATTAGATCAAAAGATAAAAATTCATGTAGATTTTTGGCAGCGCTCATGTGAATTACGATGAATAGTGTATTAATTATATTATATACGCATTCATTGTATTATTCAAAGTGTATTATTGTGAATGATGAATTATTAGTGTTGAAATGAGCAACTGGCCCTGCAGCTTCAACATGTGCCTCCAGCAGCAGGAGGGTTAATATTTTTAGAATACCACACACAGCCTTTTCCTCTTTTTCAGCACAAAAACTATGAACAGTGTCAACTTTTTAAAATTTTTTGTTTTATTCATTTATATCAAGTATGAATAACAAGACAAGCTATAAAAATATGAAGCTATTACCATCTAAATTGTACAGATTGTTGCATCACATTTCCAGTACACTCTACACTTAGTAAAGTTTTTTTCCAACCTAACTAGCCATCAAAAGTAGACTGTTTAATATTTTGCAGAGCTTCGTGAGACGCTTCAGAAACGAATTTTAGTAATGGATGGAGCCATGGGCACTATGATACAGAGACACAAACTCTCTGAGGAGCAGTTCAGAGGGAAAGAGTTTGTGGGACACCCTAAACCTCTTATTGGTAACAATGACCTCCTCAGTCTCACTCAGGCTTCTCTTGTAAAGGGTATTCACATGGTAAGAGATTCCTAGTCGCTTCCATGCAGTAGCTAGCCTTTCATCGGTTGCGGTAGTTAAAGCAAACGGAAATGCTATTGCAGTTTACACAAAACTTTAGACAAGGATATATAGCAAGAAATGTAGAAACTGCACTGTTGTTAGTGTAACTAAAAATTGAAGATTCTTGTTGTAATATTTAAACTTTTTTGATAAAAACAAAACGATTATTGAGGCAGTATTTAAATGTAACATTGCTGACTTTTGCACTGTGACCATAGCAATATAATATTATATATATATGGGTATATTTATATATTATATATATATAGTTTTGTCGCCCTGGTTTATCCAAGTGGGTGGTAATATCTACAAAAGCTCAGGTCTCTTACCGTAGACCCTGTTAATATTACCATTGATTTATTGTCGTTAATAATACCCATTAATACATATATATATATATAATATCACTATAATATTGTTCATTGTAACGCATGGGTTCATATATCTTATATAATCCACTCAATCTATATCAATATATCACTCAAGGTTTACTTCAGCCTCATCTAAATGAATACAGTACCTAATTTCAACCCAAGTGTAGTAGGGAAACTGCTATTTGATCTTGTTATATTAAGTAGTAGCAAAGAACAAGCATACAAGGTCAACTATGGCATTAGCTGACCTTTTAAGAGTTAATAAATATATGCAGTAAATATACGTGCATTGATTAGGAGGGCAGATAGCTCCATTTCCAAATAATTTTGATATAATAAAAGCTTCTAAGGAAAGACCGAATCGGTTACACATTCCTGGCCTATCGGATGATATAACAACTATTGCTAGATTTTGGCACTCTGCCAATAAATGACATCGATTTTTTCGCTTTTTTGGCAGCAAATGTTTCTACATCTGGCTGATGAAGTGTTGTGTTTTTTGTCTTTTCGTTAGATGTCATTTGTGATGGGCCAGTCACCCTGCCTTTTTCAGTAATTATAATCCTAGGTAAAAGATGCTATGTTATATTACACTTCATAGCATCCATAGCATTACATGTACAGTATAGTCACTGCATGCTGTAGTGCTATTAGTTCCTGACCATTTGTGTTATACAGGCTAATCCAAAATATAGTCGATATCACCATGTTTTACTATTCAATTATTCAAATCATTGTCTACCTTTGTTATGAGGAACCTTCATTTACTACCTCTAGCAGATCCAGGTCTTGTGGCTGCTCATTATACTTTTACCAACGCCACTATTCAGACCTGTATTCCCTGGTTGCAAGTTGGGGCGGCAAATGTTAGGTGACTAGTTATGAACACCTGGGGTTTGGGGGGTGGTGGAAGCCCCCCCAACAGGGTATGGGCAGCGCCCCGAAGCTCTTGGAGTGTCATTCATGCTTTTTAAGCATCAACAACACTCCAAGTATGCATAAATGCAATTAATTGTAAGCATTAAAATCTACATAAGTATATTGTTTATGGTTCATGGTGGGCAAAACTTTTTCTCGATTTAACGAACGATAATAAATTTACGATATAAAACTCATGAAACTACAGATTTCTGTAACGGACATTGACAGAACAAGAGCTATTACTTTTTTATTGCAATAGCTCTTGTCCTGTCAATGTGTGCATGGCAGAAATCTTTCACAACTGATTAAGTATCTATTTCAACATCTTTATATTATGTGTAATATTAGAAGATTATTTAGATGAGCCTGCCCCGTAGTGCTCTTCATTGATGTTTTGATTCCGTTATGTTATGATAAGAAAATGCAAGTTTGGGGGTCTTCTTCACACTCCCACTATAAGCAATAAAGTCCAGTTTCCAAGTCTTAACAAAGTCTCACAAGATCACTCATTTGGCGAGATCACCACGGAGACAATATAGAATGTTAGTAAATTAGTTGTTGGAAATTCCAAATGAATGAACTTAGACTGCAATTTTTAGCACTTAGCTGTTGAAAATCACTAAAAAGTTATGGCAGCTCAGCCGACCAACCAGGGAATACGGCCCTGCCACTATTAAATTTTGCGTTGCAAAAATGTTGTTAAACTGTTTTTCTGTAAAAGTTAGGCATTACTAATCGATTATACTCAGTTTGTTTTTTCTGTTTCTTCCATAATTGCGATCTTTTGTCTGTAATTATGAGTGAAACCGAGCACTGTCATCAACAAAGTGCCTTAGAAACTAAAATCACGCGAATGCCTCGTGCTGCTTCTTTTTTCACTTGGAGTGGCCCACTCATGATATCCTCGTGCTATGATGGCTGGCACTCATATCACTGGCTCATATCACACACAATGGAGCACGCGAAGCGGGAGCACCAGCCAAGTATGTCATAAAGGCTCAAGGTTAATAACCTCGTTGTCGGGCAAACAAAAGGATTGCTACCAATTTTAGACCTTGATGTGTTTACACAGTATGTAAATTTCTGTCAGGGCTACCCTTTGTATTCTGACAGGTTGTAGGTTGTAGAGTTATTGATTAATTAACTGTTATAGTCTCTTGCCAATGATGCTAACGAAACTTGTAGAAAGGTTGTAGGTAGTACATTTAAATCTGTGTTATTGACAGGCCGATGTCGGTGGTCTCTCTCTTTTTCTCTTTGGAGATTATTTTTATGAATTAGGTTCGACTTGAGACTTGAATGAAAATACTCTATGTATTTTCAGGTAGAATATCAGGCTAGAAATTTGATCTTTGGATGATTGTTGAACATCATTGACTTTTATGTCACAGCGCCGTCACCTCCGACACTTTAATCGTTTTTCTAGTAAAAGTCGAAAGTACTAACGGCGTCCTTATAAAAAAGATGCCGTTAGTGAAGAACTTTTCAAAGAAAGAACCATTGTAGTAAAAAGTTGTATCATGGTGACAAGTTTTTCAGGTATTGCTTGACTAAACATACTAGTTGTATGGTTATAGTAATAAGGAATATCTGAAAAGAGCCTTAAAAGTTGTTGTTGTATCTTCAGTGACCTTCACCTTGGCATTATAGACTAGTAAACAACCAGCTTTGGCAAGTCCTCCCACCCCGACTAAACAAATGTGTTCATCATGTTTTCAAGGTTGACCCACTAGCCTACGTTGTAGAAAATGAAACAAGTGGAATGGCTGCTGATGTTCTCTGTGAGCAGACTTCCCTGTAATTTATACATTTTCATTTGTTATACGGTATATCTATATTCTAACTATATATATAGTGCACCTTCAGGATACGATTTCAATCTGTTCCAGGGTTGGCATCATAATTTATGATGAAAAAATCTTATGTAGAGGCATAGAAACCATAGTAATTATATAATGCAAAATTTCCCTGGTAAAAAATGGTCTTATATAAGTGCTGTACATATTAAAATTAGTAACAAAATAGTATGTTAACCCTAGTGTCTATAGTAACTTACAGTAACTTTCGTATATTTAGTGTATTTATTGGTTATGATTTGCATTAAAATGTATGCCATGTGCAGTACGTACCGTAGAAAGTTCTTACCTTCAAAACATACGTATGTATAACATAAACATTGAATTGACGTTACATAAGTTTTGCTTACTAAGCACAGTCACTTAAAGCTAAGTTTTAGTATTTATTTTTAATTATTTTTCTGAACTTCAACTTTTTATCACTAAAATTGTACCACCTATCAGTTTCCGGCTCCGTTTTCTCTATAACTTTTAGCTGATCTCATTAGAACCTTTTTCAGCCTAATTCACCAAGAATCCTGAGCCAAGCTGTTCTCGAAAATGTTCTGTTTAATCATATGATGAAATGGATTTTGTTAGAAGTTTAAAAGAAGTTGTCTGACCTTTTGTTTGGAGGGATTGCAACTCCAACTTTGCTACTGGTTATAAAGGGAAAATATTACCGTTTTTACACGAGAAATGCTGAACTGGGTAAAAGCAGTCATCGTGTCTCTTTCATGCCTTGTAAAAGTGTTTTCGATGAACAGCGTTTTAGTGTCTTTGTTATTTCGGCGAACGTAATTCGCAAATAAGCACACCGGCTGCCAAATTTGAACTCAGGCAAAAATTTTGTTGAATTCATATGGTGAAATAAGATTCGAATGGTGAGGTGAAAAAATCGCCATACTTCACCTTTTAAGGACAAAAAATCGTATAGCAGGATAATCATATCCTGAGGGTGCACTGTATATAAATCCCATTGTTTGTTGGTTGTCTCTCTCTCATTCGTGTGTTCAGGTCTAGCGATAAAGTTATAGGAATAAAAATACCGATCAGCAATAAAGATTGGCAGGTGTAATATGGCCATTTGAATGCGTATTGTAATGGATAGCACGCTTTTCTGCAGAACTAGAAGTTCTAAGCTCACTTGTTTTGCGAAGCAAATTTTTTGTTCTTATAACCTTATTGCTATAACTGAACACACAAAGGACAGACAGACGACGGACAAACACACTAAAATCTATATGCATACATTGGTTGAGATACTCACTTTTCAGCTGGCATGCATGAAGATCATGATTGCGTGAGAGATCATGACACAATCTTTCTCCTAACGCTGGTTTCAGTTACAATAATAATATAACATGTATAATATTGGCTTTTGTTATAGTAAAGATTTAGACTAGCTTAATAAATTAAAGCTGAAAACACAGAAAAACCTCCAGCATAAAAGCAAGACATGTAAGACAGCAAATGGCAATATACGACTGTAAACAGATAAGCAATGTAGCTGCCAAAATATTACACAGAAAAAAGAAGCTTCATAAAAAGTCACAAAGCCTGTGGTCATGGATTTCTTTAGTCAAGAAAACGCTGGAATCAACGAGCTAAATTCTGACCTTACCAAATATTGGTGAAAACTATCAGTTGGTGCAATGTACCCGTGCTGGTGCTTAGCCTTAGCTATTAAAGTCAATGCTTCGATGCTGTACCATTAGCGGTATGAGCAACAGCGGCTGCCAAAACAAGAATCATTTGCCAAAATTCTTAAGCACTTCTCGTTGTTGGCCAATAGATATAGCGTAGACGTATTGTCAGCCTGTGAACTTTCGTGTAAGTCAGGTCTATTTCTTCATCAGAGTTAAGTCAATCGGCACAACCTTCAAAGTGTGTGGTGTGATAAGTTAGCCAGAATGGAACAGAGTTAATTTACAACTTGATTAAACAGAACTACATCATGACATTGGAGACATGCAATTTTTGTTCTAGTTTTTTTAAATAGAGAAACTGTAATACAGTATATTATAATTATTAACTTAATCATGTGGGTGAAGCATATAAAAACCCAATAATTGTATGCTTTTTGAAAGTTCCCGTTTTCGTGTTCACAAATAAAAGTTAACTTTACTAATCAGTGTGTGTTGTTACACACGTATATAATGTATGTCTAAAGAAATTACATGACAGCTATAATGTTGCCCATGTATCACATTAATCACATTACAATAATTTATGTAAAATGTATACAAGGTTTTTTCAGCTTTTAATGTATATTTTGGTAATGTCAGACATTGTATGTTTTTATCATGCATAAAAATACTACTGTCATAACCATTGCGAATGGTTCGAAGTTTCTGCCAATGGATTTGTGCTGATTTGTAAGTTCATTGTGTGAATGTACAATTCCTTAGAATTGTATAAATTCGCAACATTCTTTCTTATAATTTTTTGCATTCACTCTTTGGTAGACTAAACAAATGATCTATCTATTCATGCTTGACCTCATCAAAAGTTCATTTGACAGCATCATTTATGTCCTTTTGCATAATTGAGTTTCCATGTGTATGCTCTGAGCCAGAGGGCAAACTGGTGAAATATTTAGTGGTTACATATCCATTTATATTGGTTGCCCTTATCTTTGCACACACTACTTAGAATAATGAGTTGTTTTATTCAATATATGACCACATTTATAACAGTTTGCCGTTTTTTGTATATTTGAACAAGTAGAGCCGTGTTTGTCAAATATACTTAGCAATAACAATATTACCATTTGAGAACATGTTATATAAATATGGTTTCTTCTGTAATGATCAATTTCAGAGATGTAATGTGTAGCTGCAATTTCTAGACCCAATTTTTATGCTTTAGTAGGTGAATATACTAAAAATCTAATGTACCACTGATGCTTATTCACGTATCAAAACATTTATGTTCAACGCGCCAATTTGCGCGCGGCAAATGTCTTAAAGTCTTCCGCTTCAGAAAGATTAAAGTTCAGAATGCCATGTAAATTCTATTTATTACTAAGTAAAAGGAAAGTGGAAAATGACCATGATTCATATAGTATAGCCTTGTTCTTGCTTGGAACACATACCATAGCAGCAAGTCACACAAAGCGTAGTTATCGATAGTGATGATTATTTTCAAATAATGAATATGCTGTTGTATTCCTTGTTTCAGTGTCCTAAAATTGCACCGTCGTTAAACAGGACTTAACATTTTTGGTCATTTGTTAAGAGTATATTATTGGTTAGATGTTGTGTCACAGATTCTATCACAGGACTGCATAATGCACAGCTGAATGTTAGCTTCGGAGACAAAAAACAGAGACTATTCATGAGTCACACCCTTTTTGGACTGACTTACAGGAGAGGATACACAACCAACCCAATCCTTTCATTATGATCCATCAATGCTATCTGTTTAAATCAATCACACAAACGCGCAACGACACATTTTTTTGTAGGAGTACCTGTTGGCAGGTGCTGACATTATAGAGACTAATACATTCAGCTCTACCAGCATCGCCCAAGCTGACTATGGCCTGCAGGACTTCGCCTATCGTCTCAATCTAGAAAGTGCCAAGCTGGCAAGAGAGGTCGCTGATGAGGTTTCGTTGACCACAGGTGGAGTTGTGTGATCGTTATATCTCATTCGCAGAAAATATGCCCACTTTTGTATTTGTGATTGCTATTAAGCGATTCGTTACTTTCTCACATTCACTTGTTTGATAGAAAATGTCAATCATGAAATTCAGAATACTGTCAGCTAAAAATGGCAGATTTCTTTTGTTATAATATTTAAACGTGTTTAAAACCTACGCTAACAAGTTAAAAATGTCATTACCGGTGTGTATTGTTTTTCAATAATTGCATAAATTGGAGTAAAGCATACTATTTTTAAATTTTAAGAGAGTTTGTTGTTAAAAAAATTGTAACATGCATAGTTACTCATATAACAATACAACCTGAATCTGACATATTTACGCAAATAGTGATGTCTTGGCTATTATTAATCCATGGGGGTTTATTTCCTCATGCACCTATATTAGTTAGATACCGTAAAAGGGGAGTCTCGCTCCTGTCAAAGCCTCAGCTTTCCAATCTTTGTCCAATTTAGGCATTGACATTCCTCTAAATATTAATCTGAACTGCTGAAATGCAGTAATTGAGTTGAAAATACAAATTTATGCATTTGCCTTTAAATATTTGAAATTATTAATGGTTAACATGAATGGAAATAATAATAATTGTATCAAAGTGATATTATGGATAATTTTTGTAATGGTTAAGCCAACAAATAATATTCTTTGCTTGTGTTCAAACAGAAATACCTACAATCCAGTTGTATACAATGGCACCTTTACCTATGAGAGGTTCTGAGATAAACTATCATGTAGGTGCCGCGTTCTTTATGCTGCCCAATAATTTGATATGTAGCCTGTTGTGTACGGTTGCTCCAGTATATACAGGTATATACACTGTATATACAGTCAAACATGGATAACTCGTCCACGGATAGCTCGCACACATGTTTAATTCGAACATTTCCTTTGGTCCGTTCCCACGTAATGATAAATTGCTATAGATAACTCGAACTCAACACTGTTAATTCGAACTGTTTTTTTGCCCAACGGCTACCGAAACGGTTGTTATCGCTTTAGAAAATCACTTTATTCAAAGCCATAGAGGTAAACTTCATCTTTTCGTAATTCATAAGCGTCGTTATTACCACCATCGGCAAAATATTTTTGTCAACGACTTTTCTAAAAGTTTGGTGAACTTTGATTTATACTGCAATACGATGAATAGCACGGGCTAGACGGGTCACGCGCGCAAGGATTTTCGCCACGCACATACAAAACAAAAATCGCATGTTGTTTTGTATGTGCGTGGCGAAAATCCTTGAGTGCGTGACCCGGCTAGCCCGTGATGAATAGTTTTCCGACGTTGATTCCGTGTTGAATCAACGTCGGAATGTTGAATGTTTAAAACGTCTTAAAATTGTTGTAATACGTTGTCTGAGCTACAAAAAACTATTCATCGTTTGACCTAAACACAGAATACGTGTGTACATTCAATAAGTATCTATTAAAAAAGCGTGAGTGATATAGAATGTACCGTAAAACCTCGTAAAACTTCTAATTGAACTGCCTCGGAGTGTTGCTCTTAACGAATCCCAGGTAAAGTAAGGTAATCTGCATAAACTTCAAGAAAAAACGGCAAAATTGATCGTGGGTAAAACCCCAAAAGAAAAAAATGTCTTTTCTTTTGAGCATTTCAACAACGATCAAGTTTTGCCAATGTCAATCTGAAAAACGTCCTGGCAATAACATCACCTCAAACAACAAACCAATCTCAAGTGATAGAAAAATCTCTATACTTTTTCATGAAAACGTTTTAAACTTTACATTAGAAGCATTTAATTTGAAACAAGCCATTTGTGCTTTTGATTTATATTATAGTTTGTATATGTACATGTATCTACTAATAAATAAGTAACTATATGGACTTGTGACAGTGCTCTGATAACTTGAACGCTCTGATAATTCGAACACTTTTGCTCGGTCCCATGAAGTTCGAGTTATCCATGTTTGACTGTACTGCAGAATATGTAATAATTTATTGTCATGTTTGTGTAAATAATGGAATTGTCCGTGTAGTAACCAAGAGAAGATAACTACAGGTTACAAATACAATCATGTTTGCTATTATACAGGGGTAAAGAGATATGTCGCTGGTGCCCTTGGACCTACTAATAGGACCCTTTCTATATCTCCGTCTGTGGAGAGACCAGAGTACAGGAATATCAGTGAGTTGATCATATCTGTTGATTTTAATGACAAGTGGATTTTTCTGTTACAGTTTTTGTGCTAGGAAGACTTGGTACTAACGGCATAGATACATGTGCAAGTTTCTTCTGATAAAAGGTTCAGTGATTGGTTTTAAATTTGCTTTCATACAATAGAGAAACCATGACAAGATTGAGCTAATCATAAATCTCATAACCTGGGGATTGTGTGATGTGGTTAACTGTGTGTGTGTTTTAAAAATAGTTGGGTGAAGCAGAGCGTGATGATTATACAAAATTACTTAAACATGCAGAGAGTTTTTGTTATGCTGAAGACCGGTGGTGTATGATAACAAGTCAGTGTTCTTCGGCTGAGGCACATTTAGTATCTAGTTTTGATGAATTTACCGTTGCTACGCTCAGTGTACAGAACTGTGGTGCTATTTATGTGATAACATCATGTGTCAAAACAATAACCAAATTGCTTGAGTACGTCAGAGAAATAAATTGATTCTAACCTACGGCGGTTTTGTGATGACCGAGATTAACTGTTCATTTTTGAGCTTTTTAGAGCTTGTAATCACATTTCCACATATTTTGCACCTACAACACAGCAGAGTAAGACATGGTGAATCTTTTGATACTAAATAACTGTAATGGGAATTTTGTTGCAAGGCAACCTTTAATATAATTGAATTCTCAAAGGTTTATATTTTCTGAAGCAAGTGGTGATGTGGATCAATATGAGTTTAATATAATATATACTACCGGTAGGTTGGATAACAATGCACTACACTGTAATTATTAAGATGGTAGTGAGATATATTTCAATGGCGAATACTCGTGTCTCTAATGAGCAAAAACCCCACAAAATCCTTCAATATAAGAAAGCGATACCGGTAATGATCACAGAAAAGGTTTGGTTAGCTAAGTGAATGGTTTGCTGCGTACAGCGGTGATCGTAATTACGGCACTGCTCAAAATAAACATGTTATTAATTAATGTTTGTTATGTATTTATTAGACGAATTACGGAAACAAGCACAGCAATAGAAAGCTAAGGATGTTCTACACATAAATATCATTAACGGATATTGACCTTTAGTCTGGTTTTGGTATTATATAGCAGTAATTGCACTTTAACAAAATCCTGTATAAACCAAGTTTATATTCATCTACAAAGTTGGTCAAATTTAACATGGTTTTGAATGTATACATACTCGTAAATATATGAGAATAAATAAGTTGATGAGATGGCCTTTGGAGTATTAGTCGCATCTTAGTATTTAGTTGGCCAGCCCTTATTGTCAATTTCAAGATAGGATAAAATGAGTGCTCAATAATTATATTATATTTCTTGTGAATACTTTTGCTGACTGATGAATGCCTGCAAAACTTGCTTCTCAATTATGTGTAGTATATATTATACATGGTCTGAAATAATAAAGTGTGTTTGTGCCATAAATGATCGACAGCTTGACAAAGGTTGTTAGATAGCCCCATAATTCTGCAATAGCGCTGCCGCTATAGCAATAATAATTCCCCATTGTCACTGACCTAGCTACTACTCATAAGCAAGCATGATCAAGGATTATGAATTGTTCAACAAAGAAGTTGTCCGCCTCTGAACCATTTAATCTAACTGTTGAGACTTTACAGCTTGCAGACTGCTCAAAGTGTTAGCTGAAGTATTCAGACTTTATCAAGTACAATATAAATAAATTCTTTGAATATAACCTATTTCTGTCTTTTTCGTTGCCAGCAATCCTGTGAAGCTCATCATTAGCTTCATTAGCCTTTATTTCTGCTAAAGACATTTTCATCTCTTTTGCAGTAAACGAAGGATGTTGCACTTTAGGAGTAGAAATTATGGCTAATTTTATGGCTTGCACAGTCATAGAAGAGTTTACTAGCTCAAAAATACATGAACATTAAACTTACCAAATTTAAATGTAATTTCTGCTTTAGTAATCTCTTGTGTCGGTCAGACCCATTTTCTTTGAATTTTATGCCGCAGGCTAAATTTAACAATAAGAGCACTTTGCTAGAGTGCTTGGGTCTATGCGGCCAGCCATTGTGCGAACAAAAGATCAAAGAATGGGTGAGAGATATTCAATAGTTTCACAAAGCTAATTAAATCATGAATTTTGTTATTTTGCAACTACAGGTTACAGTTGGATTCATCTTTCCATTGTTCACCAACAAATAGACAAAAAGTGTGCAAACACATGCCTTTTTGAAATGTAATATTATCACGTTTACTGTTGGAAATTACAGTCAAACATGGATAACTCGCCCACGGATAGCTCGAACACATGGTTAACTCGAACGGTTTCTTTGGTCCGTTCCCACGTAATGATAAATTGCTATAGATAACTCGAACTCAACACTGTTAACTCGAACTGTTTTTGGCCCAACGGCTACCAAAACGTTTGTTATCGCTTTAGAAAATCACTTTATTCCAAGCCATAGAGGTGAACCTCAACTTTTCGTAATTCATAAGCGTCGTTATTACCACCATCGGCAAAATTTTTTGTCAACGCCTTTTTTAAAGGTTTGGTGAAATTTGATTTATACCAAACATCCGCTTAGCGATCGCCCTTCAGAAGCAAGGTAAAGTGAGGTACTCTTTGCATAAACTTCAAGAAAAATCGGCAAAATTGATCGTGGGTAAAACGCTCAAAAGAAAAAGATGTCTTTTCTTTTGAACATTTCAACAACGATCAAGTTTAGCCAATGTCAATCTAAAAAACGTCCTAGCAATAACATCACCTCAAACAACAAACCAATCTCAAGTGATAGAAAAATCTCTATACCTTTTGATAAAAACGTTTTAAACTTTACATTAGAAGCATTTAATTTGAAACAAGCCATTTGTGCTTTTGATTTATATTATAGTTTGTATATGTACACGTATCTACTAATAAATAAGTAAATACATGGACTTGTGACAGTGCTCTTATAACTTGAATGCTCTGATAATTCGAACACTTTCGCTTGGTCCCGTGAAGTTCGAGTTATCCATGTTTGACTGTACTTTGTTTTGCTCTATTACTATTGATATTATCATTATCATCATGTATTATCAACGGTTGCCGCTACGAATAACTGTTTCATTTCACGGTTTGTGACAAAATTCATTGAACTTTATCAAAAACAGTCTACCACTCACTCCCATAATATATAGCTAGATTGATTCTTAGCGTAAAACTTGCTCTAATTGATAGCCTTTGATGAGCTTGTCTTGGCATACACGATGCAGACCGAAGGACTGATAGATGGTGGAGTAGACATACTCCTCTTAGAGACCATCTTTGACACAGCAAATGCCAAAGCTGCTCTTTTTGCTGTTGAAAATGTATTTAAAGACAAAGACCTGAGGCTACCTATATTTGTAAGTACATGTACTCTAATAAATTCTGTTGCACTATAAATCTGTAGAACACGCATATTTGAATGGTAAAATACCTTTCTGATATATTTTAGATATCAGGGACCATTGTGTACATGAGTGGTAGAATACTGTCTCTTCTGTTGATGTATTGTAGCTATCAGGGACCATTGCGTACATGAGTGGTAGAATACTGTCTCTTCTGCTGATATATTGTAGATATCAGGGACCATTGTGTACATGAGTGGTGGAATACAGTCTCTTCTGCTGATATATTGTAGATATTAGGGACCATTGTAGACACGAGTGGTAGAATACTGTCTCTTCTGCTGATATATTGTAGATATTAGGGACCATTGTGTACATGAGTGGTAGAGTACTGTCTCTTCTGCTGATATATTTTAGATATCAGGGACCATTGTAGACATGAGCGGAAGGACTCTTTCTGGTCAGATGAGTGAGGCATTCCTTATTAGTACATCTCATGCTCAGCCCCTCTGGTGCGTTCTCTTCAGCCTTTCTTTTTTAATGTGTGGTTGGTGAGGGTGCAGAACTTAGTTATATATCCATGATGGGAGCATAACAGTTCCACACAGGAAGTGGATTGAAATTGAATAAAAACTTGCAAACTGAATAAGTGAGAATGACAGAGCTTTGTCGCAATCCTGTTGAAATTGTAAAGGTGTTTATAAAATCCTTTATAGAACAGTGCTAAACTGCAAAAGTCTCTCATCAGCAGTTGACAAAAGTAATGAGAATTATACGCTACTTTTTCAAACTACACGTACCTCCCAATTATGTGAAAGCTACCAAGTTCCTTTTTTCTGCATTAACAAACAATATTTTAACAATATATTGAATAGAGCATGTAAATTAATTTTATTCTTTATAATGAGTATATCATCATCCTATCAGGAAATCTTACAAAGAAGGCTACAGAGTAAATTCTTGTAGCTTTAATAGGGCAAAGATGTAAATAGCTTTTATTCGCCAAATGTAATTTATGGTGAAGTTGTTAGTCAAGCACATTGGCTTTTCATGGAATGTCTTTTTACATGTAGTTATGATTGATGAAAGTTTTGAATGAAAAAGTGTTCTAAGAAATTTTATCCTAGAAATGTAGGTAGTTGCCTTTGTGTTCAGATATGTACATGAGTACATGTAGTAGTTTGATATCTTTGCATTTTTAAGTTTATTTCGTCAATTCAAGAGGAGATTGGTGAAAGCACAAAACCTTGAATTATCTCTTTGGTTTTAGTGTTGAATATTGGAATAAACATGGTGATGCTACTATCAACTACACAAATTGTGAGGAATCATTTAGCTAATGATGGCGATGTAGAGCCACCATTTTGGAAAATATGTTGTTTTATATGTTACTAGTTGAATGCCCGGCGTTGTTTGGGTAATAAAAGTCTTTGCGCAGAAAAGTTATTTTCATTTGACATATACAACATTAACCATTCTAACTTTTATATCATGAGAAAATTGTTTTTGTACATTCCATATATATTAAGGGAGAAAGTGAACAATGAGTACATGGGAGTGTGTGTATAACAAAAGGTTATTGTTGCAGCAGAAGCTATCCATTAAAACTTTGAATACGACAATACTGGCACATCTCGATACTGGTACAAATGCAAAAATGAGATATAGGACTGTCTTTGTCTAATATTTTGTCTGACCAAACGTAGAGAGACTGTAGAAGCAATTCCTGCTCGAGATAATGCAATTGTCTATATAAAGAGTATTTTGCCTTTACAGATTAAACAATCGAACTTTAGGAAAAACCGAAAATAGGAATGTAATGCACATTTAAAATTAAAATGGCACATTTAAAAATTACAAATTAAAAGAAAAAGTAATTGTAAAAAATTAGCTTTTAAAAATATCTCTAAAAAATAACAAACACAAAAGCTAATATTAATTAGTAATAAAAAGTGCACATTTAGCATGTGCAATCGCCAAAAGGATATACAGTATATGGTGAGAGCGGTGAGAATGGTAAGAACGGCTTCGACTTGCGGTTACGTGCCCTTATTAGTAGACTTCTGATTTGGATGTCGACTGTTCGAATCCTCAATGAAATAAATTTTTCCTTACGAAACCTTCATCGCTATAACTGGACAGACAAATGACGACAGACAAACACAGAGATTTATATATAGATTTAATATAAACTTCTAAGAGGGTTCTAAGAGTGGTAGAGGAAGAATTAAAACGTTAAAAGAAAGGACATTAAAAAATTATTTCATTGCAATACAAATTGTACTGCAGATTATAATTACTAAATATACTAAAGTTACTGTAAGTAACTGTAGTTTTTAAGGTTAATATACTATTTTGTCACTAATTTTTAATATATAAAGTACACATATAACATTTTCATGTTTTTTACCAAGGGGTGTTTGCATTAGATAATTACTATGGGTTTCTATACCCCTCCATTTTTGCCTTACGATGCCAAAACCGAAACGACTTAATGCCGTATAGCGGGGCCCACTCTATATAGATTAGCAGGGAAGCAGAACTGCCTAAAATAATTCTAAAAGGAATGCCTAAATGCTTTTTTGGTAATTCTTGAAACCAATTTTTGTTCAACAGCAATAATAGTCTTGGCTTATTCTCTGTTAATTGAAATGAATACTCGGTTTTACAAATGTCCTTCCGTCAAATATTTTGTCATTACCAAGACTATAAATTGGTGGTTATCTGGTATGATGTAGTTACAAAGATTCATAATATATGTAGGGTTGCAAGGATTTTTCCAATATGGTAAATACCACTGGAAAAAATATGATTTTTACCATCCTTTTTAAATACCATGGGATAAATGGGGAAAAATATCGAAAGTTAAAATAAAATGATTAATTTAAATTATTAAGCTTCTTGCGGTTTCTATGGTCTAACTGAACTAAATTTTAGTAAGCTATCAGATGGTCTCACACAGTTTCACTAGCCATAGTAATAATACACAGTTTCACTAGCCATAGTAATAATACACAGTTTCACTAGCCATAGTAATAATACACAGTTTCACTAGCCATAGTAATAATACACAGTTTCACTAGCCATAGTAATAATACACAGTTTCACTAGCCATAGTAATAATACACAGTTTCACTAGCCATAGTAATAATACACAGTTTCACTAGCCATAGTAATAATACACAGCTTCACTAGCCATTGTAATAATACACAGTTTCACTAGCCATAGTAATAATACACAGTTTCACTAGCCATAGTAATAATACACAGTTTCACTAGCCATAGTAATAATACACAGTTTCACTAGCCATAGTAATAATACACAGTTTCACTAGCCATAGTAATAATACACAGTTTCACTAGCCATAGTAATAATACACAGTTTCACTAGCCATAGTAATAATACACAGTTTCACTAGCCATAGTAATAATACACAGTTTCACTAGCCATAGTAATAATACACAGTTTCACTAGCCATAGTAATAATACACAGTTTCACTAGCCATAGTAATAATACACAGTTTCACTAGCCATAGTAATAATAGTAAAAAAATTTCAAGTTGAGTTAAGCCTCAATAGGGTATATGACAGTTAAGCAATAGTGAGACAAGACACTATTCCAAGCATATGGAGACTTGGACTTCATTTTCTTTATATAACTTTTATAGATAACTTGAATATTAGTACGTCGTACTATTGGAGGAAGATCACTTTATAACATATCATGGCTAGACATTCTGTGAGCATTAAATTGTATCAGTATTTTGAGTAAATTTATTTCAATTAATATTTGAATTTAGTGAAATCATTTGGCCAAATACAGACTAATTGTAGCAATAAATCCGATCCTTGTCATTAAAGTCGATGGTATGAACTTAACTTCCAAGCATAACATGACTGTAGGTCTTTTGATTTATTTCAAGTTTGAAACCTATTCGTATGATAGACCCGAGACAGCTGCATCAACTGGTTCAATGTTTATAGTTGAGTTTTCTAAAGGGTTCATGAACAACGCAAACCCGTAGTTTTTGCGTAAAACTTTGAAGTTTGCCATACTTTTCTAGGAGGAATACAATTTACCATTTTTCCGACAGTATTTGCTGGTAAATATAACTTTTTCCCAAGCATCCAGGATAAGTTCAATAATTCTCGCAGAAAATCCAACCCTGATGGTATGGTTTCGGTCTGAGCTACCTAAAATCTGACTCGCATGTAAAGTAATGTGATGTGTTTTTACCCAAAGCATTCAGCAGTTGAGGCGGTGTAAAAACATTGCTGTCAGTGCCGAGTGGTTAAAGATCCTTTTCCAGCAGGATTGATGTTACATATTCACCCATCGATGTTTTGACTGTAAACATGTATTTCCTATTAGTAAAAACTTGTACACACTTACCATAGAATAAGATATTCTAAAATTAGCTTTGGTCTAAGTTTTTGAATTGTTCCGATTTGTTAATCTTTTGCTAAGTGTTAGCTGCAATACTGAATTGCCTTTTTTAATGCTATGTTAAGGTAATGCTTTGCTTTAACCTACTGATTGGTAGATTTGTGTTTGCTAGCATTTAATGTAATAATGTTGTGCATTGTGTCTGTGGGCATTAAGCTATGGCTGCACATACCAATAGAATGCATACATGTAGCTAAAGACCAACTCACACATGTAAACATCTGTTAGAGGTGTAGCATAGACATGTTTAATAAATTAATTATAAAAAAATGATACTAATTTTGTATTTTGCGAATCAGCAAAACTACATGTTGACAAAAAAGGTTGACCGACAAGAATAGGTCGTATGACATTCTCGCCGAGTTTTTCATCATTGTTATTATGATCAACATATTAGATATTTATTACGGATCAGGTTTTTGCAACTAATTGCACTGCCATATTTGTTTGTTGATGGGAAAAATTATGCGTTCGGCATACAAGTCTGGCTACTACAAAACGAAAATTCAAGTTCATGAAATGAACCAAACTCGAGAAACTTCGGTGTTTAATAAATCCGGTCAGCCAAAAACTTAGCCTTGAATACTCCTGATCAACACATGAGGCCTTCATAAATCTGTTCCAATAAGAATATCTTTGGCTATAGCTAAATAGTCTTTTGCGTGAAGCCCGGTCATCATTATTCAAAAGTGAATCTACAGTATAATCAACAAAATAAAATTGGGATTTTTTCCATTGAATAATCAAATTGTCAACCTATCACAGATGTGTCAGTTTATGCTGTTCCGACGAAGACAAACATAATCATGTGAACATGGCACTATACATCTGTTAGCTTTGAATCGGCTTCGCAAAGGCTGGCTTTCTTTACGAGTACATATATCCTCAGTCTGCCCTACTGTGTGTGACACTGACGAGGATATTGCTAATATGGATGGTAACATTATGTGTAGAAATATTGTCTAGTAGGATTATGTTTGTTACATTTACTTGTGAAGCTACTAGATGTCATACTACTATGTATCACTAGGTCCAAGTATTATATGTAGTACATGTAGCACTCCGTACTATTTATCCGTATAAATGTGAGTGTTTTTTATTCATATATCTAGTTGAAGCGCTAAAATATGCACAAACAACTGCTCCACTCTAGACTTGGAACTCAGGTACCCCAATTCTGCAGACAAGCATACAAGCATGCTATTCGCTATGCCAGCGGCCATATTGCTATGCAATAGAATAATTGTGCACATAATTATTAAACTTGCCAAGCTTTAATGGCAATTGGTTAAAATCGGATGCTTCAGCAGCATGCGGGAATTAATTTACTAGAAGAAAATTTTACTAAAAGAAAAACGCGTGCTCAGACTTTCACAAAATGCTACAAATATATGTAACTATAGCATAAACTTCATTAAACTTATAGCACACACAGAAATAAACAAACAGCTTCATATAAACGTTATAATAATGAATGTTGTGTAAGCGATTATAAATAAACCTTTTGGACCAAAACTTTTTTAACGCCCATGCAACGTAGGACATTCAACTAGAGATCCATAATCACATAGTAATCGATTACTATGTGAAAAGATACCATATATTGTACTACTGTGTGGTAGGACTCTGCGTGTTATGTCTGACTGTTCTATTGTACTAGACATTATATTGAGCATAACCTTGTGTCTTGGTAATCCATTGCACGGTGGACCTCTTGGCATTGTATTACACTGAATTTTATATTTTACTCTGTTTCTCAGTGTAGGACTAAACTGTGCTCTTGGGGCCACAGAGATGAGGCCTTTTATTGAAACTATTTCTCTCAACACAACAGCATTTGTACTTTGCTACCCTAACGCTGGCCTTCCTAATGCTTTTGGAGACTACGATGAAACCCCGCAGATGACTGCTGACCTGCTCAAGGTGATATTTATTTGATTTCTGTATATCGACATTTATTTTATTTATTGTCAAATAGTATTGTCATATCTAGACCTGCACGATGTTTCGGTTTGATCCGGTGGTTGCGGCTAGTTTCTATTAAATCGAGTCGAATCTTTTATTTTTTGACATCAGACTAAACCAAAAACTCCGGTTAATCAGTGGAAGTTTGAGGTGCGATTTTTCGGTGTGGTTTTCGTTTCCATATCATAAAAACTGCGCCTGTGTGCTTGGACCGGATACACAGAATCTTCCATCGAAATTGACACTATTTTTTTTAAAGGTTTTTTAATCTTTGCTTTACATATACAGTCAAACATGGATAACTCGTCCACAGATAGCTCGAACACATGGTTAATTCGAACATTTCCTTTGGTCCGTTCCCACGTAATGATAAATTGCTAAAGATAACTCGAACTCAACACTGTTAATTCGAACTGTTTTTTTGCCCAACAGCTACCGAAACGGTTGTTTTCGCTTTAGAAAATCACTTTATTCAAAGCCATAGAGGTAAACTTCATCTTTTCGTAATTCATAAGCGTCGTTATTACCACCATCGGCAAAATATTTTTGTCAACGACTTTTCTAAAAGTTTGGTGAAATTTGATTTATACTGCGATACGATGAATAGCACGGGCTAGCCGGGTCACACGCGCAAGAATTTTCGCCACGCACATACAAAACAAAAATCGCATGTTGTTTTGTATGTGCGTGGCGAAAATCCTTGAGTGCGTGACTCGGCTAGCCCGTGATGAATAGTTTTCCGACGTTGATTCCGTGTTGAATCAACGTCGGAATGTTGAATGTTTAAAACGTCTTAAAAAATGTTGTAATTAAACGTATACGTTGTCTGAGCTACAAAAAACTATTCATCGTTTGACCTAAACACAGAATACGTGTGTACATTCAATAAGTATCTATTAAAAAAGCGTGAGTGATATAGAATGTACCGTAAAACCTCGTAAAACTTCTAATTGAACTGCCTCGGAGTGTTGCTCTTAACGAATCCCAGGTAAAGTAAGGTAATCTGCATAAACTTCAAGAAAAAACGGCAAAATTGATCGTGGGTAAAACCCCAAGAGAAAAAAATGTCTTTTCTTTTGAGCATTTCAACAACGATCAAGTCTTGCCAATGTCAATCTGAAAAACGTCCTGGCAATAACATCACCTCAAACAACACACCAATCTCAAGTGATAGAAAAATCTCTATACTTTTTCATGAAAACGTTTTAAACTTTACATTAGAAGCATTTAATTTGAAACAAGCCATTTGTGCTTTTGATTTATATTATAGTTTGTATATGTACATGTATCTACTAATAAATAAGTAAATATATGGACTTGTGACAGTGCTCTGATAACTTGAATGCTCTGATAATTCGAACACTTTTGCTCGGTCCCTTGAAGTTCGAGTTATCCATGTTTGACTGTATGTAGATATCACATCCACTCTCGAAAGCTACTTATATTTCATTACAAAAATCTGAAGTTAAGGTTCATGAAATGAGGATGTTCAGGAGGCCTCGGTGTCAGGTTAACCGCAAGCAATTGTGACATCGTTTGACACCGTGGTGAGTCATCATGTGTGTCGGTTATATACGATGTTCGATTGAAGTCTATAACCGAATTGGCATGGGGAGACAAATCGTGTAGGCCTAGTCGTATCTGTGTTTCCGATTCTTAATACAGTAATTCCTCGTTACTTTGCAGCTCACCTTTTGCGGTTTCACTACTTCGAGTTTGAAGAATTAAAAATTAAAACACAAGGAAATTAACTTTAAAAAACATTAAAACAATTAACACACAGTACATAAATATAAATACGTAAACTATATTTTTCACACATGTAACTCCCTTCCCACAATGAACCCAGTTAATCAAAAGTATGGATATTCAGACCATTTGAAGATTGAACTACACCCTTACTACGTAAGTGCATTCTTTGGTTTAATTGAAATACTGGGACTGAAGTTGAAATATACCATGAAACCTTCATTTTGACGCATGGCTCTCTAATTTTCAACCTTTCTTCAGTAGTGGTGGTGGTCAAATAGAGGTGGCGTTCAAATAGAGGCTGGTGTTGTATTTTTCAAATAGCTCGTCAGAATTTCGGAAAGCTAAATTTAATTCATAGAAGAGGAGTTATGAGCGTCGATCCATTGTAAGCCAAATTTATTCAACCGCAATGGCGCTATCAAATAATGTGCTATAAACCTACAAGTTGATATAATATATAATAATAATCTATCAAATACTACAAATATATATTCAAAAACAAGTGACATAAACAAACCATAATTATAATACCTGTATAGAAACAAAATTTAACATTTTTGAAACAAAAAATATTTGCATCATTTGCTCAGTCAGTTGCGTTCTGATTATTGCTTTTGTTTGAAACCATTTCATATTCTTCTGGCTGTTCAATACCTTCCACAGGGTCTGCTGACCTGAACTCTTTTTCTGCACTGCTTAACTAGTTAATATTGTACCCAAACAATTTTTTAGCATAGCAAAACTTTTACGCGTTGCTATTTAAACAACCTTTCACAAAAATAATAATAAACTTTTAGCCGGATGCGCGTCTATCACAAGTTGTTCAAAGCATCATAAATGCTAAAAAAATTTTCACATACGTCAAAGTATCAAGACCGCATTAAACAAGAAACTACTATTAGCCTGATACAGTTAATAATTATTTCTATGTCATCGCTTTCAAAGTTTTAAAGATATAACTGTAGGCTGAAGCTTTGGAGTTGAAAAACGGACTTTGATACGAACGACAACTACGAACAATTTATTATTAATGATGTAATTAAGTAATTATTAGTACCATTTTGTGGACACTTTTCTACTAATCACTTGCTATTATGGGTTTGTAAAGATCAAAGAATGTCAAAGTGGTGGTCAAATAGATGTGGCATTCAATTAAGCGGTGGTGCTCTATTTTTCCACCCCCTACTCCTAATAGTGACGGTCTAATAGAGGTGCGTTTAAATAGATTTTACTTTAAACTGAAAGTCAGTCAAGATAGCTTCAATTTACTTAATATATAGGAAATAAGTACAACATGTTTAAAAACCAGTTAAGTGTTCTGGTGTTAACATTTGGCTAGTACATACATATACTTTTAAAAATTAGTTTCTATTTCGCGATCTCTCATCTCAAACTGAGGGACGCCGGTTCCCCTTGACGTGAAAAGTGTCAGATTACTGTAGTCAGCTCAAATGTGGAAGAACTTGAATTCTTACCCAACTGTATGAATTGATTCGGTATGAGTTGATAACTTTATGGTTGTTGTAGGGTTTTGCTCAAGAGGGTCTTGTAAACATAGTCGGTGGGTGCTGTGGTACAACCCCTGACCATATTTATGCTATCAAGGAGGCAGTAAAGTCATGCAAGCCACGAGTTGCACCTGCAGCAGTACGAGAAGGCCACCTTAAACTTTCCGGTAAGTGCAATATTCTAGCTTGGTATTATGATACTTCTTGCAATTTGGAGTCGTCAAAACCACTCGTGGAAGTGTTTCTACTATTTCGATAAACTAAATTGATTCAATTTTAGTCGGAACTTCACATAATACTTGATAGCAACAGACTTGAAACGACTGATGATTGCTGTCAACTGGTACCATGCTGTTAAACCTTTGCAGCTTGTTTGTTACAATGCACATTACTTCCTCAGCAATACTGCATTGGTGCCAGCTGTAATTGTCCTAGGTTAACTTTTTATAATATTTTGGAAGTTTCATTCAAGCCCCAAAATGACACTCTGAAAAAAAGTAATTCTTAGCCATTGTGTATTAAATAAATTTATGTTATTACCTACATTCTGTAATGTTGAACTGGATGATTACACTTTTATTTATATGAAACTCTGCATCAAACTGATAACATTATGTTTTATCCAAAAGAGTAATCCAAAGAATGCATTAATTACTTCCTAGGAATACTCAACTTCGTGAATGATAAGATTTGCCTTCTCACTTCTTCTTCGTCAGGTCAAGCTTTTTATTTTCGTAAGTTAAGGCTATTCGATGCAGTCAACTGGTTTGCCCTTTTCTTCATAATCAGTAGTTGCATTCTTTTCAAATTGTCACGTACTCGTCTGATATTTCTCGGGTGTCTCATTAAGTTTATCTCTAGACCTTCTCGGCAATTCTCTTGTGAGTCATTCCAACCTTTCTGTAGACAGGAGGTAAGTAGGCAGCTATCATCAACTCTCCAGCACTTAGTAAATCAATTTTGAGTTATAAGTTTTATCATTTGTTGAATTTTGGGTCCGAAAAATAAGCATTGACATCTCACCTCGCATAAGAATTGGCAATAAGAAATGTTGTAATTGTGAAATGTGTCACCACAGCCGGTACAGCCTGTCAGGCACTCACATTCTCTTCCTATGTCTATGTTTGTATCGGCCCACACACAGCCAGCGGCTAGCGTCACCTGCATCATAACAAAGAGCAAGTCTATAACAACTGAGGCGTTCAACTAGGCCCACTTCATATTTAGTTTTGTAATTAGATTACTATTAATAGTTACCTGATCAGTTGATTGTTTTAAAAAGTGGTTTATATTAAAGTGTATATTATTCTTTATATTATTGTTTATACTAGGTGAATGCCCGGTTTTGCCCGGGTAATAAAAGTCTGCACAGAAAAGTTATTTTTAATTAACATATAACAACATTTGTCATTCTAACTTTCAAACTTCATATCATGGAAAAAGTGTTTTGTGCAGTATAAATAAATTATGAGAAATATAAAACAACTGTAAAGGTTTTCAAACTTTGTCAAACAACTGTAACTTTCAAACTTCATATCATGAGGAAAATGTTTTTTGCTGGTCAAATAAATTAAGTCACGACATGAAACAACTATAAAAGTGTTTAAAAGTAAATGTGAGATAACTAGCAAGTGATAGCTAAATTAAGTCTGTTTTACTGCAATTACAATAAAAGATACAATGGTGATGATACAATTAATGCGAACTGAAAAAAAACAAAATAAAAATCCTATATATGTTGAATTAACCCTTTTGCGAGCAAAGCGACGTTTTTGTCGCTTCGCGATACTCCTTCAAATAGGCGGAGCGACGTTTTTGTCGCCATAGTAACATATTTCTTTTATTGCGGCTTTTGGTTAGCTAAATGCCGCTTTTTGTTTACTTTTTTGATCGATAGCAAGCTACAATATATTGGCTTCGGTTAGCCTATATAATAAATTTTCTATCTGCACAAAACGATCGTTTTTAGCGGTAATAAATGAATAACAATTGCGAAAAAAAATTATAAAACTGTTCTAAATAATTTTTAAATTTTTTTGTTTTTTGGTTCTGTTTTAGCCGTTATTTACTGAAAGCTTTGAGAGTTTTAATTTAGTTTATCGTTATGACGACTTCTAAGAGAACTCTCCGAGATTATTCTCATACAGCAAGTACTAGTACCGGAGTTCCTAAGAGAATCACATTCACAGCTGACTATGACTTTTTAGATTTAGTAGCCAGAGATGACAATGAATCAGGTTCAAATTGTGATTGGAATGATTTTACATCTGGAAGTGATATTGATGGTAGCAGTAATGATGAGGTGGGTGGGGTGATGCCAGTGCCTGGAAGAATATTACCAATATGAAGAGAGATGAATCTCCTAAAATTCATCAGTTTGTAGTAGTGACAGGTCCAGTATTTACTCCAGCAGATGCTGTGTGATGAGTACAAAAAGACAAGAATAAGCACGCGGTGCAAAGACTATAATGTAGGCCTTTGTAAAGGAGAATGCTTTTGGATATATTATACAGAAATTGTGCATATTAAAGTGCACACTTGTATCATAAAAAGGTATACAATATATATATTTATCTTGGTTGATCTATATATATTAATATTTTTATGTTATACATTTTTTTTCATTTATAATATATATATATATATCTGGACATATACATGTATACATATGCATGTTTATACATAGATATATGTACACAATAACATACAAAAGAGTGTATAAACCTTTTTAAAAAAATTGATTTTCCGGAAAATTAATTCGCCCAGGAGGATCTGATATAGTCCTGAAAATTCGCCTGCTAAAGGGTTAATGATAACAATATGTGCATAGAAATGTGAGTGTGTGTGTGTATAAAAAGGTTACTGTTCCAGTAGAAGCTATACATGTATATCAAAATTTTGAATACAACAATACTGGCACTTCTTGATACTGGTACAAACATAAAAAATGAAAATCAGGCTGTCTTTGTCAAGGACTTTGTCTGACCGAACGGAAAGAGAATGTTGAGGCTATTCTTACTCGAGATAATACGAAATCAAAAGTGCACATTTGGCATGCATTTTGCACCAAATGCGTGTGCATACGGTATACAGTATATGATAATAGTATTTGAAAGCCAAGGAATGTAGCTCAGTGGTTAAACGGGCAGTTTGAAACTTGCTGTGGCAATCTCCGTGAGTTTAAATCTAGCATGCAGATAGCTTTTCAATCTGACATTTTAATAATTATAACTGGACAGACAGACATCCGAACGGACGCCGACAAACTTTGAGATTTGTATATTTAGATTATTGTGTTTGAGTTGAAGATAAATACATGTAGATATATCATATATATATATATGAATATCTGCTTGATATTCATTCATGGGTAATGACTGACTGGTTTGTGACTACATAATCACGAATGCTATAAATCAATGAAACTGTCAACTTCTTTTTTGATATCTCATTTCTTCAATAAAATGTGCTATCACTCCTCGAAAACCAAAATAAACAGGAAATGCTTTAAACACAAAATTGAAACTTGCTTAGTTTGATTTTTAGCAATAAATTACTTCTATAAAATTTTCCATTCAGACTTCAGGCTCATTCAGCCCTTCTTATAGTATTTTTCGCACATTGTGGAATTGTAGGTGGCTGAAATTGTTAACATTTGCAATAATTATTTTTGACAATGAATTATAGGTATATAGTTAAAATCATAGACTTTACTGTTTGTTGTTTCTTAGCCTATAGTTTATTATATTAGGCAAGTGATATTACAACAATCTATAGCAAGTGTATTGTACACAAAACCATCAAAGTGAATACATGTAGGCTACGTATAAGAGATCATACTTACAGTTGTTAGCACAATTGTGAGTAGATACAAAGGCTGCGACCTTGCGCGTTTCATTCTGTCCTCCAGCTTGTGACGTTGCGTCGGGCGTTGAGTCATGCACGACGGCATGACTAGATAGTTCTGGTTTGTGACTTGCTGGCTAGTTTGAATCAAGCGTCGTCATTGCAAACGTTTTAACCAATCAGCAGTAAATGATAGCTTTGAACATTTAAGATAATTTAACAAATGATATTCTTTGTATTTGTAGTTTAGTTATACATTGTTGTAACAATATTTTCGTGCCACTCAATTTGAAAAATGTGCTTGCTTGTATGCTATTACTAGGTTTATTTTCTGTCACATCAGCAGTTAATCCCAGGGCTGATACTCTGAAAAAAACACCCACCTGAATAGGCCCAGACTTGAATATTGTACCCCCAATCACCTGGTTGGTCAATTTGAATTTGGATATTGTACCCCCATCACCTGGTTGGTCAATTTGAATTTGGATATTGTACCCCCAATCACCTGGTTGATCAATTTTAAATACACCTCCTAAACACTGGGAGTTCCTTAGAGGGCGCCCAGGTTCCACGCCCCGCTAAACATCCAATATGATTCATGCATTAATGAAAAAAATAAAGCTACAAACAAAATTTTCAATTTTATTTAAATACGTTTTAATTTCGGATTTTTTGTTTGTTTAGTAGGCTACTGCAAAAACGATCGTTTTTCTTCTGCAAGCGGCTTATTTTTTTGTTGCTAACAGAGACAAACATATTGTAGCTTACTATTAGCAAAAAAATTAAACAAAAAAGGCAATTAGCTAACCATAAATCGATTTATATAAACCGTTCGTGTGGCGACATAATAGTTGCTCTGCCCACTAACGTCAGTATCGCAAAACGACAAAATGTTGCTATGCCTGCAAAAGGGTTAATAAAACTGATTCCAAACAACCATCAGGTCATCATTTTCATTTACGAAGAAAAACATAATGAATGTCAATGAAATAAATATCATATGATTCATTCTGAATATATTGCTAAAGGGTTGCTAAGATGATGCAGTGTCGACTGTCTCTTTTCCCTTCCTTTCCTGTTAGCAAGCAAGCAGCAGCAATCTGCTTTAAAATGAAGACTGGAATTTCGGTGCAATTTCTTGGTAATACTTTGGCTGAATAAAACCTTAATGAGCATGGGCCCTTTTACTGGCTTGCTTGTGGAAACACCCCCTAAAGTAACAAATTCACTGACAGTGCCCCATGGTCTGAAAACCCCCCTAAAACGTGATTTTGGGCCGAACCTAATGGGCCTTTTAGGGGGGAGTATCAGCCCTGGGCAGTTAATATTCAGCCTGGCCTTTGGATTTAAGGCTAGATTTTTTGTGAGCGAGGACATATCAGATTGGTCCAAAATATTTTATAAAGAATTCCATGAATTAAGAAAATTCTTACAAATTCATTAATTACTTTATAAAATATTTTAGGCTACAAATTTTTGTATAACCTCTGTAATTGTACATACCATTTGTAAGAAGTTGTCCTCTTCTGTGTGAGCGGACAATTTCATTGAATCATTTCTCCTCTAACCGCAGACATAAATTTGTTGTCATTTTGTTGACTCTGGGCAGTATTGATTGGAGAGCCATGGTATTTAGCAATCTGGAATAGATTGCAATAAGCTGTTAAGTCGACCTAAACATTTTAGCGAAATTCAAGATACAAGAGTGGTTTGTTTGTGTTTCAAATAAAAAATTATGTAATTTTTGTTTAAATGTTTTTACTTATTAGGAACTAGCTTGAATGCTAGTAATAGTATTAGAGTGAGATTATGGGAAAAACTTTTGATGGTTAAGAGAACAAATAATATTCTTGATTTCAGAAATATTTGCAATTCAGTTATATACTGTGGTACTTGTGCTTATAAAAGGCCCTACAATGATCTATTTAAGTTACAAAATAATTTTCAGTAAGGTGATATCCCTCTAGTTGCAAAAGGAGTCTCAAAATACAAAATACACAAAAATATTTGAACATAAGAACTTTTCGTATCAGCCATGGATGTAGATCATCAAAGACTCAGTTCCAGGAAAAATAAGCTTTCCTTTGAACCTTTTCGAAGAAAAAAATTATAGGTATAGTTAAAATCATATACGTTAATGCTTGTTGTTTCTTAGCCTATAGTTTATTATAATAGGCAATGGATATTACAACAATCTATAGCAAGTTTCCTTTGAACCTTTTCAAAAAGAAAATGGTCCGATGTTGTTGCCATCTGAAGTTTTACTGGGTTGGAGTCCGCAGAGTGTGATGAGGCAGGAGTTGATGAGGTTTTTTAGCCAGGAAATGGCTTAAGGCTGGTTCAAGTATGTTCACGCAAGAGTTGTTGGAGTTAGAATTGACTTAATATAGGAGTTGAGGAGGAGCTGATTAGCGATGGCGAGTAGGAAACAGCTGTTTCAGCTTGCCGGATTAAAGGCAATTTGAAAGATTCTTTTTTAATATTTGAATGTTGAAAAACACTCAGAGCAAGATTTTACCTCGCGATTGCTCACTCCGGCAATGAACTTTAAACATTCAGTCAGCCCTAACCTCTTATGATGTTATTTAACTGGCAAGAAATCTGCCCAGCACCATACTCACTAGCCTGTTTTGACAAACTGTTGTTTTGCGGAGTTGTTCCCCCGTCGAGCGGGCGAGCAACACAACAGCTTGTCACAAGACGTACTGCACCTGATGCACCAGCTGCATTTATAGAGAGTTGTTCTCTTCCGTCTATGCGGCTTAGTTGCGATGTTTTGTCGGTCGCTCCATTGGTAATCATGACGAAGTTCGCGCAAAAATTTATGTAGAAAAAATAAGATTACAACGTTTAACCAGCGACCAGTCTCTGCGGTAAACTTTAGTAGAACTTGAGAACTTAGGCAACAACAGCGACTAAACATGTCGTTATTTGTGCGCTCAGTCAGTTTTATTTCTATTTTTGTATCCGTCAGTTTTATTTGTTCTTATAGATTTATTTTCAATTTATTTTATTCTTAAATTCTACTAACGTTTACAAGACTAGTCTTTGGTTAAACGTTGTAATCTTTTTTTTCTACATAAATTTTCAAATGTTAAATGCCTCATTGCATCTCATCTAATGTCTCAAGCATCTAAACCGTTCCAATGCACCTAATCATAGAAGAGTCTTATTATGCTGGGAGTATGCTGTCATGTAGGCAGCGTACTCACACTGCCACTATATATAAATACAGGTATGAGGCAACATCCTCTTCCCTAGTCTCTCAACAGTTGGAGCAATATTTGCTGCAAAAGGGTCATAACAGGATATCTGGAGATTTCCACTAGAACCCGCCCTCCTCACAACGTTTACGTTTTTCTAAATCACAACTACAAAATATTGCAAAAACCTTGTATTTGCTGTGACCAAAATTGAAGCTCTCTGTTAGTTTTAAGTTTTCACAGTATTTGTCAATAGTGACCTTTATAAACTCTGTGTCAGCGAGGTTTACCAGTGACTACCATAGATAGCATTTCACGCAGCTGTAGCCAATTTGATTTTTGCTCATCATGCATTACCAAATTACCATTGAACTCTTGAATTGAACTCATTGAATTACCATTGAGCTCTTATGTAGTATTATGTAGTATCTTAAGTATTATTAAAATCAAAGAGCGGGAGTTTTTGAATTTTAGAAAAGTTGTACGTTGTGTAACAATGTTGGTATAGGCAATACAATGCTCCTATTGCTATCGTGAATATATGTGAAAATAAGACATGGCAATTGCAAGAGAATACTTGGGTATGGATGAGTGTTGAATGCAATTTTTAACCAGTAATAATAAAATGAATGTCAGTATCAAATGGATTGCTTTATTAAAGTGAATTAATGTTATACATTAAGTTATAATACAGAAATAAGCTCGAGAATTCCTTTGGAATAGGAGTTAAAAGGATACAAGGTGAGAGAAAGCTGTCTGTGGTTGAGCAACAAAAACATTCAAGAGTTATCTTGGAATCATGGACAGTATATCAGGCCATACCATAGTGGTATCATCACGTGTAAGGAGAAATCTAACTTAGGTAAACAGACTGGCAGTGTAGCTACCCCTTGCTTCTCGTCAACCTACAGCGGCTGTTTCCAACAATGATATGAGTAGAAAATTCACTAAAGAAAAACTGGCATATTACAATAAATATAACACAACATTAAAAAGTTAAAATAAATACATTAAGTTACATGATGTCGACTGCAATACAAGAGATTCTAAATGCAGAGCTGATTGATTGTATCACAAGGTGTGTCAGGAGTGGCCTTGAGTAGGGCTGGTTAGTTAGCTGGAAGAAGAACAGCTGTTTACGTCTGGGTGGTCTACATAGACCGCTTGGGTTCTCTGCAAATAAAAAGGAGTCTAGTGAGGCTTGGTCATTTGCTAAAAGCCAAATCTGTGCATTGTATAAGTATGCTTGGTATATTCTATGAACAAATTAGTGATGGTACATCACTCTGTTACATTGTATCGATCAAAACTGCCGCTTTTTCATGTGGAAGCATGGCCACTGGTATTCTTCGCATTTATCTAGTGGATCTGGCCGATTTGAAAAGGCGATTTCAAGTCCAAGCGATGGAACTTGAAATTTTGACAATGTACCATTAACAATATTTAGTAAAAAAATCATACAATGTGTCTCGATGTTTAGGCAAAACTTTTTGACAAAACATTTTCATAAAAGCAATATCTCATGTTCCGCAAATTCATTTTGCTATTGCCTCACAGCTTTTCCAAAAGTAGCTAATATAAAGAACGCCTAATGTTAATGAGGGAACTTTTTGCTAGGCTGTTTCGTCTTCAGCAAGATAATATTTTTATAATAGTTTAGGTATTCAGTTACCTTTCCATATTTAATAACCAAATTAGCAAAAGAAGTTATTAAATTTAAAAAATTGTTTTAGATTTATATGTAACCTTAAATATGCTTACCATGCATTCGCTCACACATGTGTTGAAATTGAAGCCTACAAATGTGTCACGGCAAGCAACACAGCCCATGAGGCAGCTGCATTTTAACTTGTCTTCCCATTCTGGACAGCTCATGGCTGGGGCAGCCATCGTCTGTCAATCAGAAATAAGTCAAATGAATTTTGTGACATATAGAACTTTAGTAGCATTTACATTTACTCTGCAAAGGACATAAAAATCGAAAACATACCGTTGAGACAGAACGCTATGAAATAGTAAGCTAAACTAATGCCTTTTCTGTTATGCGACGATATTCGACCATGTAAAGCACTTGTTAGCATGCGCCATGTTCAGCTATCTCAGCATCAACCACTCATTTGTCACTGTCATAGTCAAGAAAATTGACACAGCAGAATGTAATGATTTTTATGCTTACCTCAGCTGTTAGAGATACCAACACAAAAGCCAAGCAGAGTAGTGCCACCTTCATTTTGTCTTCGTAGATTCTGGCTGGTTTTGAGCTTATTGTCCAGTGCTTGTCGCAGAGTTAGATGCCTGCCCATGGTATGACAGCTGCTTATATAGCCTCCTCCAGACCATACCGCCTTTGTATTCATTAATAACACCATTCATGACCTACTAGAAGAATGTCTTTTGTTCGTTCAATGGTAATCCAGTCTTTCAGTAGGTAACCCTAATTGGACACTTTACACAAAGTTCATGTAATCCCCCAATGAGACAAAAGGTCTGCCACACGGGCTCCTCCTTCTAAGCTTGTATCAATCATTTGGGAGAATATAATCCTGAAGCTCTTATAACTGATGGTTATTTGATTTGAAAGTGGTAACGCTCAAAGGGTGGCTAATGGCATTTTAATAATCATGGGCTCCTCTGTTTGAACAGAGCCAAACAGGCCGACTCCAGAGATTTGTAGACTTCCAAGTTGGTCCGCTTCAGAGATTAGGAATACTAATGAACAATATGGTATTGTGGCGGATATTGAAGCGGTTAAAATTACTACTCGCATTATTTTAAAACCTCAAATTTTAGAATCCAATTATACAAATATTCGCAGAAGGATATAGCCATATCCGACAGACATGGTTGCGCGATAATCCGTACTTTACTCACGCCAAGTGCGCACGAGTTGAATATTTTTCATTCAGAGATAACTTTTTGAGGACGGATATTGGTAAAATACGAATGACTTCAATTTATTTCGACATATTTGATTCTGTTTCAACAAGTGGTTTCTGTCAGGCTTTACCACACAAAGTACTAAAGGATATGTCCCAATGTATTAATAGTTGGCTCTTAGGCTGTGTTTTGTAGGTTCATTGGGGAAGTTTTTAGGCTAGTTTCCGGAGTTCGATTTACCAATACAATACAACATAATTCGGCCCAGTTATTTAAAAGTATGGTTTATGGAAACGTTCAAAGTGTTGGACTCAGTCTAGGCAAGCTAGGGCCAGAACTCAGTATGAACATAGTTAGATCGGTCTCTGGGTTGGTCTACACTTGATATGATCGCGAAGGTCATACCCGATTGAACTCCTCACAAACCCGAGGAGAGAAAGTTTTTTTCATTTTATGTTGTAATTTTATTTGCATATTTTTAATTTTATTATAGTCTCCAATTTTAAACTGCAACCAGGAAGTCAAATCAATGCCCACTGGCAAGATATTTTTTGCTGTTCATTATCATGCTTACCATTTTTTATCAGTGGGAAAAGCTACTGTGTTGCGTAAAATAATATTTTTTGCTTTCAACTCAGTGGAGAAATTCACCTTGCCACATGAAATATGTAATATGAAGATTCAGAGCATTGAAAGATGTTTATGAAGTAGTCTAAGTTCTGTCATGGTCTTATGGTTAGCCTTAGTCCCTATAAAGGAGAGTGACAAAAATGTTTGTAAACTTCTTATAAAATAGTACCATTTTCTAAATTTTGATTTATAACAACTAGTTTTATGTTTGCCTTCTCTCAGTCTGCCCTCTGCCTATGTTTTTAATGCTATAGACTACACATTTTCACTGTTGCCCACTCAATACTTCATATAAACGTATAGATGCTCAGTAGAGAATCGTTGAAATGGATTGTTTTCGTATTTCTAATGCTGCTAAAAGGGCAGATTTCGCTATCAATGTTATTTTCGTAATATTCAAGCAAGTTTGATAAAACTAAAGCGAAAGCTCGCAAAACAAAACTCAGGTTTGTTTAGCACTAGTACAGTATCGATATAGTAATGCTCGTTGTGATGGGACGTAGCGCGTGATGGACTTCAATTCCTTAAATTCCAAAAGTTTACGGGTGGCAACAATGCATTCATAATTATTCCAGTAGTAACATTTACTGTCGAGACAAATATTAGGCTATCTTAAACAAAGCTCTGAAAAAATTCTTGAACAAAGGAAATTGTGCTGCAATAATGCATTGTCTAAAATATTATTTAGTTATAACAACATCAATGTGCATTATGCATTTTATTACTCAGAAATTGCTAGTGAACAAAATAAAATTGTCTACCGTAAGCATTTTCACAGACTGCGTAGACTTTCACACGTCCTTTGAAACTGCAAACTATCTAATATAGATAGATAGAGGCATCTACAGGTAACTTCAACTGTTGTTTCAGTCTCTCACACCCAAAATGACTGTAGCAAGTGAAAGGTTTGAAAAGCTGCAGAAGTACTGATTAATTTGAGAGAATCCCAGAAGCCTTGAGTGAAATTGATGGAAGAGCTTACTTGTTGCTATAAGTAATCTTTTAAATTGTCAGTAGGCTGGGGAGTCAAATTTATATGAAGAATATAAACATTATATCGCTGCCTCTAAAAGCATCCTCACAATTTTTGTTAACTTTGTTGCTACCTAAAACATTTACTCTTCTAGCAAAACTTTCTAAAAAGAATTTTGTTTTTATCCGTATTCTGCTAATAGTTTACAT